>NC_072486.1:68207722-70607722 GCF_027574615.1 Eptesicus fuscus
GAACAGACTATTGATCCTCTGAGGGAAGGCAGGGGAGGGTGGGTAGGAAAAGGTCAACCAATGAACTTGTATGCATATATGCATAACCGATGGACATAGACAATGGGGTGGTGAGGGCCTGAGGGTGGGGGATGGGAGCGGGCTGGAAGAGGTTAATGGGGGAAAAAGAAGGACCTATGTAATACTTTCAACAATAAATATTTTAAAAAAATAAATAAAATAAAACAAACCAAAAAATAAGAACATATAAAATTCAACACCCAAAAAAAAAAAACAATTAAAAAATGGGTAAAGGACCTGAATAGACACTTCTCCAAAGAGGACATACAGATGGCCAACAGACATATTAAAAAACACTCAACTTCACTAGTCATCAAAGAAATGTATATTAAGACAACAATGAGCTAACACCTCACACCTGCCAGGATGGCTATCATCAATAAGTCCACAAATATCAAGGCTGGCAAAGATGTGGAGAAAAGAAAACTCTCATATACTGTTGATGGGAATGCAAACTGGTATAGCCACTATAGAAAAGAGTATAGATGGTCCTCAAAATAATTAAGAATGAAACTGCCTTATGACCCAGTGTTTCCACTTCTGGGGATTTATCCAAAGAAACCCAAAACAATAATTTGAAAGACCTCTATGTTCATTGTACCATTATTTACAATAGCTAAGATTTGGAAGCAGCCCAAGTGCCCATCAGTAGATGAGTGGATAAAACTCAGCCATAAAAAAGAAAAAAATCTTACCCTTTGTGACAGCATGGATGGACCGGGAGCACATTATGCTGAGTGAAATAATACAGTCAGAGAAAGTCAAGTACCATATGATTTCACTCATATGTGGAATCTAATGAACAAAATGAACTAACAAGTAAAATAGAGACAGGCACATAGATGGAGAGCAGACTGACTGCTGTTGGTTGGGAGGGAGCTTAGGTATGTGTGTGTGTGTGTGTGGGAGAGATTGAACAAAAAAGGAAAAAAAGAGAAAAAAAATCATGGACATGGACAACAGTGTGATGACTGCTGGGGGCAGGGTGTGTGCGAGAGGTGGAGGAGAATAGAGGGCAGATAAATGGTGTGATTGTGGTGGTGAACACACAATACAGTGTACAGATGATGTGTTGTAGAATTGTGCACCCAAAACCTGTATAATTTTGTTAACCAGTGTCTCCCCAATAAATTCAATTAAAAAAATTTAATAATACATAAATAAAACCAAAAAAGGCAAAAAAAAAAAAAGGGTAACTATATGAGATGATGGTATATTAATTAGCTTGGTTGTGGTAATCATTACACAATGCATATATTTACTAAAGCATCACGTTGTACAAACTAAATGTACACAATTTTATTTGTCAATCACACCTCAATAAAGCTGAATGAAAAGTACTCAGTTAGTCACGCGCCCCTGGATCCGGGTGAGGCCACACGCCCCTGGTCTGGGTGAGGCCACGCGCCTCTGGGTCCGGATGAAGCCGGATCCCGGGTCCGGGTGAGGCCATGTGCCCCTGGATCCGGGTGAAGCTGGGTCCCGGGCCCGGGTGAGGCCACGCGCCCCTAGGTCTGGGTGAGGCCATGTGTCCCTGGATCCGGGTGAGGCCTCACGCACCTAGGTCCGGGTGAGGCCACGCGCCCCTGGGTCTGGGAGAGGCCACGCGCCTCTGGGTCCGGGTGAGGCCATGTGTCCCTGGATCTGGGTGAGGCCTCGCGCACCTAGGCCCGGGTGAGGCCACGCGCCCCTGGGTCTGGGAGAGGCCACGCGCCCCTGGGTCCGGGTGAGGCCATGTGTCCCTGGATCCGGGTGAGGCCTCGCGCACCTAGGCCCGGGTGAGGCCACGTGCCCCTGGGTCTGGGAGAGGCCACGCGCCCCTGGGTCCGGGTGAGGCCATGTGTCCCTGGATCCGGGTGAGGCCTCATGCACCTAGGTCCTGGTGAGGCCACGCGCCCTTGGGTCTGGGAGAGGCCACGTGCCCCTGGGTCCGGGTGAGACCACGCGCCACTGGACCCGGATGAGGCTGGGTCCCTGGGCCCGGGTGAGGCCTTGCGCCCCTGGGTATGGGTGAAGCCGGATCCTGGGTCCGGGTGAGGCCATGTGCCCCTGGATCCATCCGGGTGAGGCTGGGTCCCGGGCCCGGGTGAGGCCACGCGCCCCTTGGGTCTGGGTGAGGCCACGTTCCCCTTAGTCCGGGTGAAGCCCTGTCCCTGGGTCCGGCCGAGACCAAACTAGAGGGAGTCGGACCTCCGTTACCACCATTTGTCCACCATCCAGAGCTGAGGGGTCAGTGCTGACATGTACACATAAGGAACTGGTGGACATTGAAATTGGGTTTCAAAAGAACTGTTGGTCCAGAAAGAAACTCACTACAGACTGATTCATTTGCCTGTCAGCATAACTATTATTGCTCGTCTCACATTCAGTTCTTATAAGTATATATCTAGTGACATATGATCTTGCTCATCTAGGGGAAATGATGAACAACATAGACTGAGGAACAAGAACAGAACCAGAAACAAGGAGGCATCAATCGGACTATCGGACCTCAGAGGGAGGATAGGGGAGGTTGGGAGGAGCGGGGAGAGATCAACCAAAGGACTTGTGTGCATGCATATGAGTCTATCCAACGGTTAAGTTCAACAGGGGGTTGGGGCATCTGTGGGGAGGGGTGTGGGATGGGAATGGGGGACAAATATGTGACACCTTAATCAATAAAGAAATTAAAAACAAAACAACAAAAAAACAAACAAAAAAAAGTACTCAGTTAATGAAGGGCATCACCGGTGCTTTTGAGAAATAACCAGCTTCTCAGGGGTGGATGGAAAATAGGCAGCCTCTCAAGCAGCCAGGTCGTTTCTCACCAGCCTTTCATTTGTGCCGCTAACCAACAGTGGCACGCTTCTTGGTGAGGAGGCAGGGGAGGGAGAGTACTGTGGCGGACACCACCCGGCAAGGCCTCCAGCAGAGCCTGCTTAGAAGCTCAGACTCAAGACCATTCAATCCTCTCCCCCCTCATTCCCTGCCACACTCAAGATGCAAGTCCCCTGGTCAACTGTGCTCTTACCCAAGTCACAATTCATCAGTTCCATTGCTACCTCTCTTCAGTGCATTCCTCTGAGACCTCTTCAACTTTCTTTGTCATCAGGTCATTGTCATGCGAATGTCCTCGCCCTTCCTCAGCCTACACTTCACCGTGCATGTTGTCAGCCACTTGTTTGCTGGCATTTTCAGCGTCCTAATCTCCTTCTGTTTCTACTGCAGTCTCACCTCAAACCTCGATCTTGAATCCATTCGTGTGTCTGCTTTCTTTCTTACTACACACAGGTTGCTACAGTGCTGCTGGAGAAACAGCACACGTGAGTGGAGCTATGCCGCTCGGTATGCCAGGTTTCACCTCAGCCATCAGGGAGGCAGAACCGCCCAGCTGAGTAGCAGCATAAATTATTTGGATTTCTTCTGCGTGGGACATTTGTTTTTCCTTCATTCCTTTATTTATTTAGTCACTTATTTATATCAGTATGGACTCATAGATGTTTATTTTGTACTTGGGTTGTAATACAATACTACTTTATCCTTTGCTCAAATTGTTTCAGATTTGGCTATTGAGAGCTCTTTCCTCTGTCCCTTTGACAAACTCTTATTATTGTCAGTATGTCCAGCATCAGTGCGTGTGTGTGTGTGTGTGCATGCGCGTGCGCGCGCGGGCACATGTGCGCTTCCTTGCAGACTGACACTACAATGTGTTGCAAGTTCACCTGTATATTTCCTGCCCTAGTCATAGAATCAACCATTTCCCGAAGCATCCTTGGTTTCTTTTATTGGAGAATGATATTAGAAATCAAGATGTGGGTACCAAGTATGTTCTCTGCTACAGTTCTGTCAGTGCTTCCAGCCCCTTTAAGCTCTCAGAGCCAGGGTGTGTGTGTGTGTGTGTGTGTGTGTGTGTGTGTGTGTGTGTATGTGTGTGTGTGTACTGGTGTATCTACACATACTTATAAATATTCCTGTATATATCTGTATTAAGCTAAACATGAGTTCATAATGATGTATTGAACTTGAGTCAAATACCACATGGTTCATTCTTGCCCCCTCTTCTTAAGTGCAATTTCCCATTTCAACAGTGAGAAATCTGGTTTCCACTATCCATTTGTTTATTTGTTCATGTATAGTGCTTTCTGAGTTGGTCACTTATACACTTGTGGGGAAAAGGTTTATCAGTTAGAGTGTAGTAATTGTGTTTAGTTCCTTTTGTCTTACAGTGATCACTTATGTCCAATGTTACTTAGGTCAGCACCTTTTTCCTGTCCCATTAGGTGAGGCTGCTTCATATAGTTGCAATACAGTTAGAGTCTCTTGTCCTAATCGTTCTTCCTTCCTTCCTGGGATACCAAGATTCCTAAGTGAGTTTTTAAAATTTATACACATTAAATTTTACTCCTTGTGCTATAAAGTTAAATGGGTTTTGACAAGTGCATAATATTATATATCCACCATTAGCATACCATACAGAATCATTTTGCCACCCACCAAAATCTCCTGTGCCTCACCTATTCAATTCCCTTTCCCCTTGAGCCCCTGGCAAACATTAACTGATTTTAAATCCATGGACACAAACTATAAACTATCTCTCCATTTACTTAGATTTTTTTTTCAATATTTTTATTAAGGTATTATATGTGTACATATCTTACCATTGCCTCCCCCACCCCACTCCCATATATGCCCTCACCCCCCAGAGCATTTACTTAGATTTTTAAAAAATTCTTTAATCAATGTTTCATAGATCTCCACATATAGATTCTGTATATATTATGATTGATTTATAACACAGTATATAATTTTTGGTGTTATTGTAAATAGCATTTTATTTATTTATTTTTAATAAATCTTTATTGTTCAGATTATTACAGATGTTCCTCTTTTCCCATCCATAGCTCCCCTCCACCCAATTCCCCCCTGACCCCATATCCTTACCCCGCCTCTGTCCTCATCCATAGGTATAAGATTTTGGTCCAATCTCTTCCCGCACCCCTCACACCTCCTTCCCCCTGAGAAGTGTCAGTCCTCTCTCTTTCTATGACCCTGATTCTATTATATTCACCAGTTTATTCTGTTCATCAGATTTTTTATTCACTTGATTTTTAGATTCACTTGTTGGTAGATATGTATTTGTTGTTCATAATTTTTATCTTTTTCTTCTTCTCCTCTTCTTAAAGAATACCCTTCAGCATTTCATATAATCCTGGTTTGGTGGTGATGAACTCCTTTAGCTTTTTCTTGTCTGTGAAGCTCTTTATCTGACCTTCAATTCTGAATGATAGCTTTGCTGGGTAGCGTAATCTTGGTTGTAGGTTCTTGCTGTTCATCACTTTGAATATTTCTTGCCACTCCCTTCTGGCCTGCATAGTTTCTGTTGAGAAATCAGCTGACAGTTGTATGGGTACTCCCTTGTAGGTAACTAACTGTTTTTCTCTTGCTGCTTTCAAGATTCTCTCTTTGTCTTTTGCCCTTGGCATTTTAATTATGATGTGTCTTGGTGTGGTCCTCTTTGGATTCCTCTTGTTTGGGGTTCTCTGTGCTTCCTGGACTTGTAAGTCTATTTCTTTCACCAGGTAAGGGAAGTTTTCTGTCATTATTTCTTCTAATAGGTTTTCAATATTTTTCCCTCTCTCTTCTGGCACCCCCATAATTCGGATGTTGGTATGCTTGAAGTTGTCCCAGAGGCTCCTTAGACTATCTTCAGATTTTTGGATTTTTTTTCTTTTTGTTTTTCTGGTTGGGTGTTTTTTGCTTCCTCATATTTCAAATCTTTGGTTTGTTTCTTGTGATCCTCTAGTCTACTGTTGAATTTCTGTATATTATTCTTTATTTCAGACAGTGTATGCTTAATTTATGACTGGTCCTTTTCCATCGTTTTTGGCATTCTCATTAAGATCCTTGAAGGTCTCTCTAAGTTTCTTGGAGGTTTCTAGAAGATTCTTGAGTAACCTTATAACTGTGGTTTTGAACTCTATATCCAATAGTTTGCTTTCCTCCATTTCTTTCATTCGTGACATATTTCTTTGTCTCTGCATTTTGGCTGCTTCCCTGTGTTGATGGAATGGCTTTGTGTGGTAGGTGACCTATAGGACCCAGTGGCTTAGCCTCCCCAATCACCTGAGGTGGACACTCTTGGTGCACCCCTTTGTGGGCTGTGTGCACAGTCTTGTTGTAGTTAAGTCTTGATTGCTGTTGGTACACTGGGAGGAATTGACCTCCAGGCCAATTGGCTGTGAGGATCAGCTGTGTCTATAATGAAAGAACTGCTGTGCTGGAGACACCCTTATGGGGCAGGACTTGCTTCAGTGGAGCTTTGGTGCTCACTGAGTCTGGCTCTTGAGTATGTCACTTATGGATGTGAGGAGTTGAAATCTTGTGTCGTCTCTCACTGACCACTAGGTACACTGGCTCCTGGATCTCCAATGGGGTGCAAGTCAGCTACTGTCTGAGGCCACCCAGCAGGAGCTACAGGGAGATCTGCAAATTTCTCCTCTTTGTTTGGAGTTTGGAAGTTTTGGAGCTGTCTGACCCAGTTGCAGTGTTAGGTTAAGCTGCGAAAGGGCAGGCCATTCATATGCAAAAGCCGCTGCGCACAATTTGGGTGGGTTTGTAAATTGGGCGGGGCAGTGTCTCAGGGAATCAACAAGGCATTGCAAACAGTCAGCTGTCTCTGAGTCCCCGTGTCCCACGCCCCAGTAAAAACAATGATTCCTGTGAGCACCTCTGTGAGAAAGCCACCCTCACTTTCTTACCCAATGCCAGACAGTCCAGCTTCTCCCCGTAAAAGTCTGGGTCCCCAGAGTCTCACCAGAAACTGGAGTTCAGAGCAGTCAGGAGCTTGTGTCTCCTTCTAGATTGAAAAAAACAGCACAGCCCACCCAGTCTCCAGCCCAATTCGCATGCCTCTGCACGTCCTACCTGGTCTCAATGTGCTTTTTTTCTTTCTTCTAGTTGTAGAACTTCTACTCAGCCAGCTTTCCCATGGTTCTGGATGATAGTAATTTTGTCTTTTAGTTGTAGTTTTGATGTGGTTGTGAGAGGCAGCACGTACAGGTGTACACCTTATGCCGCCATCTTGGTTTCTCTATCGTAAATAGCATTTTTAAGATTTTCAGCTTGCAATGTTCATAATTGGTTTATAAAATATTTTTTTCTTTTGCACATTGCCCTTTTATATTGCAATCTTGCTGGACTAGCTTATTAGTTTCAGAAGTTCTTTGTAGATTCTTTGAGAACTTCTCTGTAAACAACTGTGCCATCTATCATTAAATATAGTTTTATTTCTCCCATATCAATCTGTATACATTTTTATTTATTTTTTCTTGTCTTAGTGCATTGCTAGGACTTCTAGTATAATGTTAAATAGGAGGGATAAGAGAGAATATCCTCGCCTTACCCCAATCTTAGGGGGAAAGCATCCTGTCTCCCACCAGTAACTTTGATGCTAGCTGTGGATTTTTTGTAGATGCTGTTTATCAAGTGCAGGAAGTTCTCCTCTATTTCTAATTTGCTGAGAGTATTTATCGTTCATGGGTCAAATGTTTTTTCTGCAAAAAAAAAAATTCATTAATTTATATGATTTTTCTTCTTTATGCTATTGATATGGTAGATTACATTAATTGATTTTTGAATGTTGAACCAGACTTGGATACTTGGAATAAATCTCAGTTGTTTGCAGTACAAGTCTTTCTACACATTGTTGCATCATACCAATATGTCTGCCTTGAAGGATTTTATAGTCAGAAGGAAACCAAGAGATAGACACACACTCAACTATAATCCAAAGTGGAACAAAGCAAGTGTAAAAGAGGGGGGAAATCCTACAAGCTTTTAATGGAGGAAAACAATTATATCTGGTTTGGAGGAGTTAGGTGACACTACTATGTAAAATGTGGCTAATGTGGAATCGGGATTTACATCATTGAATCCAAACCTTTCCCTTGTCTATAAATTAGATAGTTGCACAGTTCATCTCTCCCGAAATAAGGAACTGGTATCTGATCTCAGTTACCCCATCCTCATGTCAGTAAGCTTTTCTTTGCCTCACACAGCCACCCATTTAAATAGGTAACATGACTCTTGACTTTTAAGTAACTTATTTAGAAAATGAACATGGCTGTTCCTTTGAATTTCCTCATTCTTTCAATAAAAAGAAAACTGGAAGACCTAGGTGGGTCTAGAATTGCGTAATTCTGCAATTGAGTAACACCACCGCGTTCTTGTGCTTCAGACCCGTAGAGCCAAACAAAGAAAACATAATCCCCATCTGCCACAATCTATAGCTACCCTCTCCTTCCCAAGGGAGTCGGTTCCGGCTGAGACAGCCATCACTGTATGTTCTCTGCGTGAACTTGCCTTTAACATGTGAGTTAGCTCTTGTTTTCTAGGCTTGGGCCAGTTATTTCTTTTTCCACAGAAAATTTATGGAGAAACTTAAGTTGAGGTTCACATGTGTTTTTTCTTTGCAATTTAAAGAGGTAAAGTTCACTTTGCCTTAAGGACATTTAAGATAATTTACAATGGTTTATTCCAGGTAAGGGACACTTTTTAAGGCTGTTCAAAATGAAAACAGCATATGTCCTAGTTGCTTTGTATTATTGCTGATAATTGTTTTTTTTTTAAATCTTAGCCATGTGCAATAGTGCATAGGTATTTCTCATCATCTCATATAGAGAATTAATTTTCCTGAAATAACAATTATAATAATGAAGATGATAATATCAGTGTTAATATTTATACTTAATCTTACAATGTGTCTAGTTCTTAATATAGATGATTTTATTTAATCCTCTCAACCACACCATGAGTTAGAAATTGTTAACATCATCTCCATTTTAGAGAAGAGGTAAGTAGATAGCCCAAGGCAGCAGGCAGTAAGTAGCTGAGCCAGTATCTCAACTGTGGTTGGTCTGATACCAGTCGTTCAGTTTGGTACTCTCACGAATGATCTACTGCCATGTATTGGCTGTCCTTGTTAGCCTAAGTCATTGGTCAGCACTCATCCCCAACACACACATGCACATGCGCGTGTACACACACACACACACACACACACACACACACACACACACACTTAATCCAGTGTACTCTGTGGCTTCCAATTATCCTAATCCTCAAATTCCTCCACAAACTGCCTCTTTCTCTACAACCAGTTCCCCACATGAGCCCCTCAATACAGTAACGGAGTGACTTGTTTTTTTCCCAGCTCCACAGAGTCTCATCTTTGCTCAGGCAGCTCCCTGCAGCTGCAATGCCTGCACCACCTCCTCACTACCGTCTCCCTTCTAGCTGGGTCAGCTCAAAAACTTTTTTTCCAAGGATGAAGACAAGATAGGCAGTGGGTGGCTGAGCCCAAGGTGAGGTAAAATAATGTTTTCTTTTATTGATTTACCCACGTTTGTCTTTTAATTTCTGGAGAGCCTCGATTGCATTCAAAAATGTTAATAGGAGTTGAAGGTCTCTTATTCATACAGTTCCAATCTATTCTGCAAGTAAGAAGCAGTGAAAATGATTCATACGTGAATAATTCCCCCAAACCTTTGCTTATTGAAATGAATCAGAGATGATTACTAGGTTGGAGAATTTGCATCCACACAATTTTCTAGTCTCACAAACATAATTTTCTTTCGATTTAATAGAAAATATTTGCTCTTTTAAAAGCTGTTGTGAATGGTGGGACTGTGTTCTCTCCGCCTCCGCAGGAATGTGGCAGCACCGTGCACGGCTTGCTGCCCCTCAGAGCTGGGTTTATGTGCCCTCCAGGCCGCCCAGCTCTGTGGAGCTCAGCTTGCACCTGCCCTCTGTGAAGATCCATGTGTTGTGCTGGTCATTTCATCCGCTAAGAAGTCAGTGTAGGCTTAATAGCTGGGGTGTTGGCAGTTTCCTCCTGCAGGACAACTTCCCATTCACATGCAAGGTGGGAGGATAAGGATAATCTGTCACATCTCAGGGGTTTATGCAGCCACTTCACTTTTCAGATGGAGGACAGGAGGACATTTTAATTGGAGTTGCTCTGAAAAGAGGGCAGGGACAGAGCGCTTTTTGTCTGGGATCCTTCAGAACCATCTGGAATACACATGAGATTCGTTTTCTGCCATTGTCTCCCCGAAGCATCAGGCTGTTGTTCCAGGTGTGTGAAGTGCCTGGATGACGTAGGGTTAATACTTGATTTTCATTATGTCCAACAGCTTGGTCCTTTATTCTCCGAGGGATGTGTTTTCAATGCCACAGGAGATTTCTTTATCCCCAACCAAATGCATCTTTACAAACAGCGCAACTGGTGTAAGGCCTCAGGTGGGCTCCGGGGACCCACAAGAACAAGGTTTCGGTGTAGGCACAGGGGTATTCACATGTGGCATTATATTAAAGGCATTTTGAATTTCTCTGTTCTGGTTTTCTGGAAAAACAAGCATCCCTCATCCTGAGGCTAAACAAGAGAATCCAGGGTTCCTTGGAACTATGTTGGACAAAAAGAAAGGCATGCAGATGATACTTAGAAAAAAATATTGTGTAAGAAAGAGAAAGGAAATAAAGAAAAAAATTAAAAATATTTTTAAATGAATAATACTCAGAGTTACCACATTATCATGGAAATAGAGGAAAAAGTCAATAAACAAAGTAGATAAATATATTTTAGGAATATAATTTTAAGTGAAAAGTTCCCAGAGAGTACATCCTACCTGATACCTTTAAAAAATACCTTTTTATTGTGAAATATAACACAGTCAAAGTGGATTAAGTCACTGTTTCAAAAATAAATTTAAAAACAACCCAAACAAAGGTATATGCTATTAATAAATACATATAAGTGCAATAAAATTGTATTAAAAGGAAAGCAAAGTAACAATGAACTTACGTGACAAGGTGGGAGGCGAGGGGTAGGATGGGCCAGCCCCTCACGTGGGTGTAAGTTATTGTTGTTATTTTAGTTTTCTGTTGGGTGGTGTTTTTAAACTGTTTACTATATTATTAAAACAAACAAGCCAACAAATGAACAATAGATAAATAAAAGAGCTTTTATGTAGAAATGATGAAAAGTTGTTATGAATAGAGGACTATGAGTAATACAATTCTGTGCACCTGAGGTCCAATAAAAACAAAGGGAAAGGGAGGAAGAAATATTTGCCCTTTGTTTAACATATTCCAAGCCTGGCAATTCCTACACTGTATAAGCCTTTCCCCACAATATTGGACATTAATTTCCATCTTTCCCTTTAAACACGGATGTATCCATATAAGTGGATCTCTAGAGAACTCTCAATTTCGCCAGGAAGCATTAGCCTTTTGGGAGCTAGCCTCCCTTTCCTGCCAAAAAAGAGAAAGTAATTTGTCTAGACAGGGCCCAGGCAAAAGCGCTCTCTGCTGTCAGGTTGTGGAGTGGCAGTCTTACTCCCACTCACCAGGTCTTATGTCTCCACTGTCAGAAACAAGAGAGCTAACAAGATACGTTTTAAAATGGATAACATGAATTTCCAAGCAGAACTAACATTCCTCCCTGCCTCCCACAAACTTTCTAAACTGTAGAACTTTTTAAAAAAATATGTTTTTATTGATTTAAAGAGAAAGGAAGAAAGAGAGGCACAGAGGGAAAAACATCTATGGGAGAGAGAAACATGGATAGGTTGCCTCCTGTATGCACTGTGACCAGGGATCGAACCTGATACCTGGATACGTGCCCTGACTGGGAACCAATCCTGCAACCTTTTGGTGCATGGGATGACGCTCACCTAGAGGATGACGCTCAACCAACTGAGCCACACCAGCCAGGGCAAACTGTAGAACTTTTAATCCTTACTTATTATATTGATTCTCTTTATTGATTGCTGCAGGCTGGGTTTCCTGGTTCACAGGTTATGGAGATTATGCGATGTGCTTTTGAGAATAAAGGATATGAGGGAAATGGGATTGGGCAGAGGGAGAAGATGGATTGTGATGCAGTCATCACAGAGGCCTCCCCCACCCCACAGAGTGCTAGGAGGCTGGGATAGCTCTTCAGAGTGTCCTGAACTAAGGCACAGACGCTGGGCCATTGAACACCACTTCCCCAGGGCAGCCCACATGCAAGGCTGTCTTTGGGGAGGGTTTTCCCATCACCACTTTCTTTCAGAACCTCCCCTCCCTCTGAATGAGGATATTAATGCAACAGCAGCCAATTGTAGCTTGTACCCCCACACTGAGCCAACACTCCTGTGAACTCAGCTTGGCCCTTTTTCATCCCTGAGCCTAGGGTGGCACGCACTATACTAGTAGGTGTGAGCTGATGGGGAGACATCCCTGTAATAGTCCTGGATGTTGTAGACATCTGGGTTACCGGTTTGTACCACTTCCGTGTTTAGCGTAGTTATAATTCTCTCCTGTATATTCCATGGTTGTGAACTCTAGATGTCTAACACTGTGATTCTCCTACAGGAACTTGCCATAAACTTCATATGGCATTGCCCTGGCTGCGTGGCTCAGTTGGTTGGAGCATCGGCCCGTACACCAAAAGGTTGTGGATTTGATTCCCGGTCAGGGCACATACCTATGTTTCCTGTTTGATCCCAGGTTGGGAAAGTGCATGGGAAGCATTTGATTGATGTTTCTCTCAAAGCTGTGACTCTTCAGTCCGCAGGCCAATGCTCTAACCAGTGAGCAACCCAGCGAGGGCTGCTTTTTTGTTTTTATTGATTTTTATAGACAGAAGAAGGGAGAGAGCGAGAGACATAGAAACATTGATGAGAGAGAATGTCATCTATGTCACCTTCCATGACCCTCAGTACTGGGTTGGAGCAGTATTGGCAAGTGTGGGATGTGCTGTCTCCAGAACCTGGTTGTGTGGTAATCCTGGCATAGACCATGGAAATCCTAAAATACTTCACTGACGTGGTCAACTGCTGAGTCTTCATAAGGTTTATCTCAGACTCTCCAGAACACAGGTGCTTTACTAAAGCCTCCAACATACTAGCTCTCTTTGCTCATCTGGCCCAGCTACCGTGATATTGTTGGTATAGTGGGCCAATTTCAGGACACACTGAATGTCCAGATGGTCTAGGCCTCTTTGGAATATGTCATGGCAGAGATGAGGGGGGGTTAATGCAGCCCTGGGGAAAGCTCGGGAATGTATACTGTCGTCCGTCTCACATGGACATGAATTGTGTCTGGTCCTCCTTGAGAACGATGGAAAGAATGCATTTGCCAGACCATTGGTTACATATTACGCATCTGAAAATATGTTAATCTGCTGGAGCAAATATTTCATATCTACGATTGGGGCTATGACTGGATTGGGTTTGAAGGCAGCTACTGCTATTCTTTGGGATTCATTAGTATTTTTGGGGTCACACAGGTGACTCAATAGAAATGTGCTAGAGACCACCACTCCTGCAACATCTAGTTTTTTGTTGTTTTTCTAAAAATATTTTTTATTGATTTCAGAGAGGGAGAGAGAGGGAGCGAGAGATAGAAACATCAATGATGAGAATCATTGATCAGTTGCCTCCTGCAGGCCCCCTACTGGGGATTGAGCCAGCAATCCAGGCATGTACCCTTGACCAAAATTGAACTCAGGACCCTTCAGTCCACAGACCAATGCTCTATCCACTGAGCCAAACCGGCTAGGGCAACATCTAGTTTTTTAAGGGTGTTACAAATCTCTGCCATTTTCTCAAGAACAATACATATTTCATTAATCAATGGTTGGTTTGGTTGGTTTTCATTGAAGCATTATTCACTAATAATAAATTGCACAGATCTTAAGTGTATAATTCACTGAGTTTTGACAGTTGTATAAATGGCAAAACTTACCATAATCAAGATATAGAACACCTCTATGCCCTCAAAGGTGTCATGTGTCCTTTTTAAGTTTATTCTGCCCCCTCAACTCTGACCCCAGGCAAACACTGATCTACTTTCTGACTATATTATATTTGGCTTTTTTAGCTTTTCATATAAATAGAATCAGCCCAGCTGGAGTGGCTCAGTGGTTGAGAGTCGATGTATGAACCAGGAAGTCACAGTTGGATTCCCAGTGAGGACACAGGCCCGGATTGCAGGCTCCATCCCTAGTGGGGAATGTGCAGGAGGCAGCCAATGGATGATTCTCTCTCATCATGGATGTTTCTATCTCTCTTTCCCTCTCCCTTCCTCTCTGAAATTAATAAAAATATATTTTAAAAAATACAGTATGAATTTTTTCTTTTGGCTTTTCTCTCACCATAATGTTTTGAGATTCATCCACATTGCTCCTAGTACCAGTTGCTTTGTTCCTTTTACTACTCAGTAGTATTCCAATAATTAGATTTATCATAACTTGTTTATCTAATCTCCTGTTGATGATACTTGAATTATTTCCAAGATTTGACTTTTATAAATAAAGCTCCATTTTTTTTTCCTGTTAATCTTCACCTGAGGACATATATTTCCCATTGATTTTTAGAAAGAGAGAGGAACGGAAGAAGAGAGACAGAAAGAGAGAAACCTAGAAGTGAGAGAGACATTGATGGGTTGCCTCCCACACGTGCCCTGACCAGGGCTGGGTATTGAGCCTGCAACTGAGGTATGTGCCCTTGATGGAATCTAATCTGTGACCCTTCAGTCTGCAGGCTGGTGCTCTAACCACTTAGAAAACTGGCTAGGGCTGTTTTTTTGGTTTTTTTTTTAAATACATTTTTATTGATTTTTAGAAAGAGGAAGGGAGAGGGACAGAGACTTAGAAACATCGATAAGAGAGACTACACTGTATAATTTATCAGCTGCCACCTGCATGCCCCCCACTGAGGATTGAGCCCAAAACCTGGCCATGTGCCCTGACCAGGAGTTGAATGGCGACCTCTTGGTTCCTTGGTCAACACTCAACCACTGAGCCACACTGGCTGGGCAGTACTAGTAAATCCGCTTTTAACATTGACGTACAAGTTTTTTTTGTGCGTGTGGACATATGTTTCATTTATCTAATTTTCATTCCCACCGGCAATATGTATATGAAGGTATAATTGCTCCACATCCACGTCGATATTTGGTACTATTGGCATACTGTTTTGATTTTAGGCACTCTAAGAGGTGTGAAATGGCACCTTGTTGTGATTTTAATTTACTTTTCCCTGATGCTTAATGATTTTGAGCACCTTTTCACGTGATACTGGCTATACCTATATCTTCTCTTATTGTCTGCTCAAGTCTTTGCCCATTTAGAAAAAAGGGGTTGTTTTTCTTTTTATTGTAGGTTTGTAGTGATTTTTAAGAATATATTGGAGATATGAGTTCTTTCTTGTTTATATTGTAACTGTTTTCCCAGCCTGTGGATTGACTATTCATTTTCAAAGATGCCTCTGATAAGCAGAAAATTATCTTCTAATAAAATCTAAATTATCATTTTTCCGTTTATGGTTAATGTTTTTTATTTTGGTTTAAGAAAACTTTCCTACCTCTAAGTCATGAATATATATATTTTTTTCTGCTAAAAGCTTTATGAATCTTACTTTTATAATTAGTTCTATGGTCCATCTTAATTTAATTTTTTTGTATGGTTGCATGGAGGTAGAGACCCATTTTTTTTCCATATGTTTATCCAGTTCCAGAATTATTTGTTAAAAAAGACTTTCCTTTTGCCACTGAGTTGACCATATGTGTCAACTGGACTCTATTCTGGACTCTATTCTGTTCCATTGACCTATTCATCTGTGCTTAGGCCACTCACATTCTCTTAATTATTGTAGCTGTAAAGTAATTAAGTCAGACAATGTAAGTCTTTTATTTTATCCTTCTTTTTCAATTTTGGTTTGGATATTCTAGGTTCTTTGCATTCTCATCTGAATTTTAGAAACAGCTTGTAAATTTCTATAAAATGTGACTAGAATTGCATTGCATTTGGAGAGACATGAAGTACGTATAATTTTGAGTCTTTTTCTATATGGTTTAAAAAAATTGTTTTGAGAAAGAAAACAAGGGAGATGGATAGAGAGATAGAAAATGGATGAGAGAGAACCATCAATTGGTTACCTCCTGCATGCCCCCTACTGGAGATTGAGCCCACAACCTTGGCATGTGCCCTGACTGGGAATCGAACTGGTGACCTCTTGGTTCATGGGTTGATGCCCAACCACTAAGACACACTGGCTGGGCCAATTTTTAGACTTTTAATCCATGAATGGGGATGGAAGAATCTTCATATTATAGCAATTTTTAAGTATATAATATTTTAAAAATACATTTTTATTGATTTCATAGAGAAAAAGAGAGAGAGAGAGAGAGATAGAAACATCACCAATGAGAGAGAATCATGGATCGGCTGCTTCCTGCACACCTCCCACTGGGGATTGAGCCCACAACTTGGGCATGTGCCCTGACCGGGAATCAAACTGTGATCTCCTGGTTCGTAGATCGACACTCAACCACTGACCACTCCGACTGGGCTCTTATTACTCTCTATATCATAACTAGGAGTGGAAGCCTCGTGCTTTTTATTGACTAGCTCAGTTAGAGTAAAGGAAGATTCAAAAGCTTTCACTGCAACTGCTCTTACCTCACATGTCAAAGAATTAATATGTTAGTTCTGCCCAGTACTATGTACATACCTTCAGGGACCAGAGAGATAACTACTGGGTGAGTTCATGAACCAAGTAAATCCAGTAGACCTACCATGAGTCAAATCTAGTCCAGAACAGGACTTATTACTTGCTTCCCATATGCTTCTACTCTAACCATTTGGCTCTAATGGCACTTCATGTCCCTGGGTATCCATTTGAACTCAGACCATTTGTCCAAGAACCCCACAATAAGACCAGACAAAGCAAAACAGCAACAAAAATCAAATTTACATCCTGTGCCCCCAGTGAACAGCTACCCATGTAACTGGCCTTAGGACCCTTTGGAGAAGACTTGGAAGAATTATTACCATGTAGATTTGCCAGGGTTTGTAAGGCTAAGTTAATCTCCAAATTTAAAAAATGACAATAAAATGGAAAATTGCAGGACACTGAGAGATAGAACATGGGACAGAGCTTTTCAATCCACTTATTCCCTGTCAAATAGAATTCTAAGTGGTACTGAGATGTTTCATTGCTGCTTCCCATCCTTTGCCTGAAGGTGAGATTCTTCAATTATCTGAGCCATCAGATGACATTATGCTCTCAGGATTGAGGATGGACTACAAGCAGAGGCTCTTGAACCTTCAAATGAAGGCTCTGCTGTATTGAACTGCTATCTCCCAAAGGAGAGATTCTCACTCCCTCTTGTTAATTTTCTCTGAAGTTCCAAATTCCAGCAAATGCTTTATATAACTTGGAATCCAGTCATCACTCATTTTCTCTTGACAATTTCTATGAAATAGGAAACTGGAGCGAAAGTTTCTCCTTATTCTCCAGAAGAAATACAAGGACTAGGTTTGCATACTTTCTGAACAAAGAGGGACTTGTAATAAGAAATTTGCAAATATTATATGTTCTCTTCCTTAGTCACAATAGTATCCTATTTTCTGGGAAAAGAGTCCTCAAATCTTAAAGCAATGGGCCCTAGTCCAGTCTCAATCTATTAATTCTATTTTCTTCTCACGAGTGGAATGTCAGTTATATATTTCTCATTAACAGTATTCATTGAGCATCTAAAATTTCCGATGCAGCCCTAACTGGTTTGGGTCAGTAGACAGAGGGCTGGCCTGAGAACTGAAGGGTTTCAGGTTCAATTCCGGTCAAGGGCACATGCCTGGGTTGTGGGCTTGATCCACAGTAGAGGGCATGCAGGAGGCAGCCGATTGATGATTCTCTCTCATCATTGATGTTTCTCTCTCTCTCTCCTTCTCCCTTACTCTCTGAAATCAATAAAAATAAAAAAATTTTAAAAATCTCCCTTGCATTTATCAAAGATACTTTTGTTAAAAGAGACAAAGTGTAGCCCTGGCCAGTGTGGCTCAGTTAGTTGGAGCATCATCCCATACACGGAAAGGTGGCGGGTTCGATTGGGGCACATGCCTACATTTCAGGTTTGATCCCCATTGGGGCACATACTGGAGGCAATTGATTGATGTATCTCTTACATCAATGTCTCTCTCCCTCTCCCTCCGTTCCTTCTTTTTCCCTCCCTCTCTCCCTTCCTTGCTCTAAAATCATAAAAAGCATATCCTTGAGTAAGGTGGAAAAAAGAGACCAAGTCTCTGCCCTCATGAAGATTACATTCTGGTCGGGGGAGACAGTCAATAAGTTAATATGTGAGATGGCGTTGAGTATGAAGAAAAAATAAAGCAAGAATAGGGGAGAGGTCTTCTGGATTGGAGCTGGTCGTGGCTGTAATTTTAACTAAGATAGTTAGGAAAGATCTCACTAGAAGGTGACATTAAGGATTCTCTGTGGGAGGGTGTCAAGGAGTCTAAAGGCCCAATGAGGTTTTTTTTTGTTTGTTTGTTTGTTTTTTGCTTTTTTCTTAGCATGCCCCACAACATGTAAGTTAGCAGCACATTGAGACCAAAATCCAGGCATTCGGGTCTCCTGCTCCCCATCTTTTCTGTTGTGTGACACTGTTACAAGGACTCATAGGGGCTTCGCTAAAGCATAATACCAAGCAATGTGGAGTCGCTGTGAACTGTTGGCAAACAGAAGTGGCAAGCAAATTAGCCTAACAAGTCCTTATTGATTACCTACTGTTCAGAGAAGATCGCCAGTTCCCTCGGGACCTCAGAGGAACACACACTGGATTTCCTGCCTCCAAGAAGGTGACAACACGGGGTGGGGGCAAGCACAAACCAATCAAACAGATGTTTTGAAGACACAACCTGTACAGGGCAGACACAGAACTACCAAGGGTGCTCTTAGGGCAGTGTCTTTTGCCAGAATCTAAATGATGTTCTTCGTGGGCTTGCTGTGCAGAAAGAGAATTCTGCTCACTCATCCTATCAGCATTTCTCTCACATGCGGATTATCATACTGTCAACAGTATAATCTAATAAGCAAGATGGCGATGTACTGTCTTTTGTTAGCTGGCTGACACCCAAGGACTGGGGACGTTGAATACAGAAGGGCAGACAGATGGAAGTTTCATGCTGTCTGTAATTGAAAGTCACTACCTTCCCTTTGAGAGTCCTTTACAGAGAACGGCATCCGTTACCTGTGGTTAAGTTGGGATGTTGCATTTAAAAATAATATGGAACAGGCCTACTGGTGAAATTTAATTATTACCAATTAGATCTAGCAGAGGGAGAATTTCTATCAGGCACTGTGACTCATCTAATCGGACGGCAGAAGTAAAGCTGTCATTATGTTCAGGAGAGCAAGTACTTGTTTCATTTATTTATTTTGACATTTGACAACTATTTTTATTAGTGTAACAAGTAAATTAAAATAAACTCAAAATACCTTTGAATCATGTAGGTCTTTGGGTACACCTTCATTCAGCACCCGCAGAGCAGGGTTCTCTAAAGTTTTAGTATGTATAGAGGTGGCTCTACCTGGACATAGAGGGACGCTGACCATCAATGACCTCAGTTTTAAAATATATATAAATATATATATGTATATAAATGTATAGATTATTGTTGGCAATATTACAGATGTCCCCCATTCCTCTTCTTTGCCCCCATTCACCCATCCCCTGCCTCACCCCAGGCCTTCATCACACTATTGTCTGTGTCCATGCACACATGTGTTTAAGTTCTTTGGTTAATCTCTTCCAATTCCCCCAAGCCCCTCCCCACTAAGATTTGTTATGAATTTATAAATAAGATGTTCTAGCATTTGTCTTTGATACCTTGAAAATTACTGTCTCAGTTTTTTTAAAAAATGTATTTGTTTGGCTTTCCTTTTCCCTTCGGTTTTAAAGAAAACATATTTACAACAGTTCAAGTTTTAGTGCATATTTAAACATTTCCTCTTTCATCCTGTTTTCTCGGAATTACAAGGGAAAACAGTGATGGCTGTATTTTAAGTTACTTAAAGCTGAAAGGTAATAAGAATTTAATATTTTGAGTTTCAAGTTTCATCTTATCCCTGATTTTGTGTTTATTTTTAAAATAGATCTTTATTGATTTCAGAGAGGAAGGGAGAGGGAGAGAGAGATAGAAACATCAATGATGATAGAGAATCATTGATTGGCTGCTTCCTGCATGCCCCACACTGGGGATCAAGCCTGCAACCTGGGTATGTGCCTTGATCAGGAAGCAAACCGCTACCTCCTGGTTCATAGGTCAATGCTCAACCATTGAGCCACACTGGCTGGACTGTTTATTTTTTTTCAATTAACATATAATGAACCCCATGGTCCCTCCTACTGAAGGGATCTCTCACCCCCCCACACACACACACAGAAACATATATGTACAACTTTCCCATATCACATATTTCTTAATTATGAGATATTCATGGTCTATTAGGTTTTCCTATTATTGAAATGTTATTAAAAGCCTGATTTTTGGAGTTTGAATTGATTATTTAATATTTAAAGGTTTTAAATATCTAGAACTGTCGATTAAAATTAGGTACAGTATTGTTGGATTTTTATTGGAAACTTCATTTAATTTGTTTTAAGAGACTCTACAACAGGTCACATGAGCGGTAGTTTCTCATTGCCTTCAGAACAGATTCCTCTGTGGGAAAGACTTGTCTTTGCTTCATGGAGTCAGGCACCATCCCAAGATTAGGTTTATTCTAACTCTTAATGAGTTTAGAATTTGTAGGTAATCAGAAAGGTCAATGCCATCACTCCTCAGGTTGTCTCAATGAACCATGGTGAATGATAATAAAGGATTCTTTTGGCCTGCACCTTGGAGTCACTCTCTCTACTGAGAGAGTAGAGGGAGATGGCCTGGTCACTAAGCCAGGGCCTGGTTAAAAGTAGAATTAAGTCATGTATTTGACAAGTTGTAATCTACAAGTTCAGCTGTGGCATGCCAGCTGAAAATGTGATATGAAATGGAAAAAAAGCATTTCATTATGGTGGTGTTAGAGGTGTGGTATGTGAATTGGTTGCGAAAAGACATCAAAATTATTGCCAAATGTTATTAGTGATGCCTAGCAAGTCTGACTCCCACCTCCACCTTCCTACCCAAATGCTTAGGATGGGAAGGTGTAGTAGGCATAGGACAGGGCTATGGTATCACAGCAAAGAGAGAACCTTGGTTTAGCCTCAGAGAGTGAGTGGTGGGTTTCTAGTAATCCGAGGAACAAGCACCCAGATGAGGGATTGAAAGGAATGGTGCTGTAGTCACCTGGGGCAAATGGAGGTGAGCCAGAGAAGGGCCGAGAAGCTGAGCCATGGCCACAGGCCCACCGTGAAGGGCATCCGGGAGACAGAAATAGTAACAGCATGGAGAGTTTTAGTTTCTGTTGGCAATGACTAAGTTAATGCTGTTATCTGTATTTTCTTGTGAAGAAAACCTTTTGTTCCCAGTAAACTTGTGATCAGAATGGTAGCAAGAAAACAGGACAAGCTCTTCTTTATCTCCCATGTTCAGATTTTTCTGGGTTGGCTGGATAAAGGTTGGGATAGAAAAAGATCTGTAGCCCAGTTGGCATGGCTCAGTGGTTGAGCATTGACCTATGAACTGGGAGGTCACAGTTCAATTCCTGGTCAAAGCACATGCCCATGTTGTGGGCTTGATCCCCAGTAGGGGACATGCAGGAGGCAGCCAATCAATGATTTTCTCTCATTGTTGATGGATCTCTCTCTCTCTCCCTTACTCTCTGAAATCAATATATATATATTTGTACAGACTCCCAGAGTAATGATTCTACACAACTCGTTAATCTGGGGGTTTGTGGACCACATGTATATGGTTTCAGGAGAGAGTGTTGTCACCAGCAGCACGAGTGAAAAGGTGACATCGGCAGAGGGAGAGGCCTGCCATGTTTTCCATCACTAATTCTCTTATGGAATGTTACTTGCCTGCATTATGACATGGTTTCGTTGAAGAAGTGGGCCTTGGAAACTGTCTTTGCATGTATTATTTAAAACACAGCAGGGAAATTGCCCAGATGGAAGAATAACTCTCTGAAGCATATTTTGAGTCTCCTTCCCATCTTCACACACTCACAGTAGCACCTTGGTTAAGGTCCTGAGTAGGCATATTGTTGGGAGAAAGAAAGGAGGCTAAAAGCAGGTAGAAGTTATGGAGAAGGTTAGAAACCTAGGATAGAGAAGAGAATGTCCATAAGATAATACTTGCTAACGTTTACTAAGCACTGATCTGCCATACTATCCTAAGTGTTTGAACATAATAACCCATTTAGTTTATTATACACTAACACTATCGTTTATATGCCATTACAATTTCTGTTTTCCCTAAGACAAAGCAGAGAGGCTATGCAACCTGCTCACAGTCACCTAGCTAATGAGTGGCAGAGCCAGGATTGGATGCCAGCTAAGGGTGATTCCAAAGGCCAAGCTCTTGGTCACTACACTACATTGCTACCAAGGGCAGGTACAGGTGTGGGGTGAGAGGGCTAAGGCAATGGATACATCCTGGGAGATGGGCCCTGGGGGATGTGTCATGCGCCGGACGCCTGGCTCTCAGGGATGTCATATACAGGGTATTCTGCCAGCAAATTGCTTCAAAGTGCCTCCCAG
Organism: Eptesicus fuscus; assembly: GCF_027574615.1. Lineage (NCBI taxonomy): Eukaryota > Metazoa > Chordata > Mammalia > Chiroptera > Vespertilionidae > Eptesicus > Eptesicus fuscus. The sequence continues at coordinate 68,230,292 of NC_072486.1, forward strand.
GTCTCCTTTGTGACCTTGTAGTTGGCCCCGAAGATAACTGAACAAAAGGTGAAGTGAAAAGGGGCTGATGAGTGGGTGGGAAGTGTGCACTGAGGTGTCAGGCAGAGGTTTTGGTCAGGAAGGGGTGAATCAGAATTTCGATTCACAGGAGGCATCTGCCTGCTCTGCCTGCTCTACCTGGCGCACAGACCTTTTCTCTAGCACACCAGCAAGGGGTCAGGGGCCTGCCGGGAACCGACAGCCTCAGAGAGGCCCGTGGCTCTCTGCTCCCATTTCTCTCTGCACAGCTCTGATGCTTCCTAGCCCCCCCCCCCCTGGATTTTAAGTGAATGAGCATCTCTGAAACCTCCACACGCTGGCTGAATCCTTCAGAACGCAGTTCATCCCTTTTCTAGGGTGGGCTTTCAATCTTGCTTTTTTGTTTTTCCTGGTTAATCCTTGCCAGTTTCTTCAGGTGTTTCCTGGTGTGAAATGATGTAAGGTCATTCATCATCCTGGTAGTTTTCTCCTGAGAAGTCTCCAGTTTGGCAGGAGCCCGGGGATATGGTGTCTGAATGGAACTGAACCCTCTAGGCATTCGACCAGCGCGAGCAGAGCAAGTAGAGAGAGGCTTGCTCTCTGCTGCGTGTTCAGACTTCATTACCGAAGCTGCTGCCTCGTCCACTCCTGCACAGTCCCTTTCCAGGTGGCTCAGAGTGAGCTTATGGTCAGTGAAAACACGAGTCGTTTTTAATCATGTATTTCTCGCTGATACTTAACTTACTTTCAATAAGCTTAATGGCATTACACTTTTGTTTGATTTATTTCATCATTCAGGCTTATCTGGTTGTGTAGTCTGCTGGGATACTGGTTCCGTCACACACAAGTACTCCAGGTCAGTTTTATTCAAGGTTTGGCTAACTTGGCATCAATCTCCTTGTCTAAATTGTTAAAACAACTGGTGAAAAGGCAAGTCAGAGCCTTGTGGCCTGACCCTCGGTGACTTTCATCACAGGCCGTTTTCCTTCTCTCTCCTAAATGATACAGCAACCTACCAGTCAGGACAAGCAGCTGTCCTGAATTTTAGCTGAAAAGATTGTGGAGTCCTAACCGGTTTGGCTCAGTGGATAGAGTGTCAGCCTGAGGACAGAAGGGTCCTGAGTTTGATTCCGGTCAAGGGCATTTACCTTGGTTGCAGGCTCGATCCCCAGCCCTGGCTGGGGTGCGTGAAGGAGGCAACCAATCAAGTTGTCTCTCTCATCATTGATGTTTCTCTCCCTCCCTCCCTCTCCCTTTCTCTCTGAAAGCAATAAAAATATATTTTAAAAAAAGTCATAGGTGGGGCCTGGAAAAGCCCCCTATGATTTCCACAGCCTGTCTTTCTGCATGTGGGTTTGACTCTGGGATGAATCTTAGAGCTGTCTGTGGTGTGTGGGTCTTGGGTGAGATCTGGTCCCCACTGTGTGCATCTGTCTCCTAATTCCTCAGTATGCCCTCATCTGAACTAATTACATCTGCCATGACCCGATTTCAAATAAAGCCACATTCTCAGGTACTACAGTTACTATGGGATTAGGATTTCAACCTATAAATTTAGGGATGGGACACTAGTCAGCCCATACATGTGATGAGCATGCAATGAACATGCAATGAATATGTGATAAACATGTGATGAACATGAGATGTGCTGCTCAGACCCTCCGCAGCTGCTGGGTGTCCTGCCTGAAGAGGATCCACAGCTGTCAAACCTCTTTGGGTTTGTCCTTTCAGAATAGTTTATCAATTTTTAGAGAGAGGAAGGGAGAGGGAGAGAGAGAAACATTGATGTAAGCATTGGCTGCCCCTTGCACGACCCCCACCAGGGATTGAGCCTGAAACCCAGGCATGTGCCCTGACCAGAAATGGAACCGGCCAATGGTCGGTGTAAGGGATGATGCCCAACCGACTGAGCCTCACTGGCCAGGACAGTTGGTCTTCAGTTGAGGAAACTGCCTCTGGGAGATCTGGCCTCCTTCTCAGGAAGCCTGCTCTAAATGGCTGAATCCAGGGGCTGAATTTTCCAGCCCCTTTGCCACAACTTGGACAACTCTGAAGGGCCATCCCAGCTCCACAGTTCCCTATGGGGTCAGGTGAGGCCTCACTAGGCCTGCATCCCGGCCCAACTTCAGTCCACATATGGCGATCCTAACAGCGCTTTTTAGTAAACCTCCCACAAGCTAATCAGGGTCTCAGAGTCAGCCTCCCGTCTGTGACACAAGGTAGTATTTATCAAAAGTACAATTTCAGAGAATTCTGTTCATCAGTCATTATCTGAACACTAGAGGCCCGATGCACGAAATTCGTGCAAGAGTAGGCCTTCCTTCCCCCAGCTGCCGGCACAGGCTTCCCTCTAGCATCTGGGACCCAGGTTTCCCTCGCAGCCCCGGCTTCATCCGGAAGGACGTCTGGTCTAATTAGCATATATGCTTTCTTTATTATAGATAGGTATAAAACTGGCCTAGGCTGCAGATAATTTTTTCTACAACCTTTCAAATTGCTGAATGTCTCTACTTTCTTGGACATCCCTAATGCATTTCATAGAATTTGCTTTCTATCAAAAGGTGGATAGTGTATTAAAAATAGTGTATGAAGGCCTGGCTGGTGTGTTCAGTGGTTAGAGCATTGACCCAGGCACCGGAGGGTCACTGGTACAATTCCCAGTCAAGGGCACGTACCTGGGTTGCAGGTTCCATCCCCTACCCAGTTGCGGTGCATGCAGAAGGCAATCAGTAGATGTGTCTCTTGCACATTGATGTTCCTCTTTCTCTCCACCCTTCCGTCCTCCCTTCCACTCTCTCTAAAAAAAAAAAAATGGAAAAAATACCCTCTAGTGAGGCTTAACAAACAAAAAAATATTGTATGAAGAGAGGGAAGGAAGACTGCTGGGGAGAATGATGGTAAAAAATTAAAACGCCAGTTTGTTACATATTGATTAGCTGCCCCATTGTTAAATAATGCCAACCAGTGATATGAAGCCATCCTTTTCTCTGAAGATTGTTTTAAAAATTACAGTTCAGCCTGATTTCCAATCCAGACAAGAAGCTAAGGTTTACACATCAGAACCACGGGAGGATGCATAGGTCATTAAAGAGACTTTTGGAGTGGTCGGACCCAGGTTTAGAGGCCAGCGCTGCCACTTTCCAGCAATGCGACCTTGGGCAGGTCAGTTAATTTCTCTGACTTTTCATTTCCTCATCAGAGAATCACAGGACTACTGTGCAGATTGAAGAAAGTCTATATAAGGCACTTAGTGGCTTCCTAGCTCGTACTAGACCCTCGATAAAGTGTATGCAAATAATAATAATAATAATAACAATAACAACTTTATTTGGAAATAGAATAACAAATTATTTCAAGTGGCTCCTATATGTATTTAAAATGTATTCTAAAATATGAATGTAATAATTTAGAGATTATTCTAGAAACTATGGCTTCTATTGGCTCATGCTTTTACGATCGTTCTGCTGAAAGCATCTCTGTGTCAGCAGTACCAAGATTAAGCTCATGAGAGTTGTGTGCGTGTGTATAGTGTTTCAAATAGCATCTTCACATCCAATTTCCGGAACTGTCATTTCAACAGTTTGCAGTGAAATACATAAGTCATCACTGTCAAATAATCCTATATAATAAAAGCCTAATATGCCAATTGACCAACTGGTCGCTATGACGAGCACTGACCACCAGGGTGCAGATGCTCAATGCAGGAGCTTCCCCCAGCCCACAGGCCCCGACCAGCAGCGGCAGTGGGGGGCAGGGCCAGGCCAGCCAAGGCAGGTGCCAGCGCCCCCTGTCCCCCAATTGCCTCGCCAGTCACCCTGCAGATCAGCCCTGATCACTGGCCAGGCCTAAGGACCCTACCCGTGCACGAATTTCGTGCACTGGGCCTCTAGTTATTATATAAAATGTAGTTCTAAGAAACTTGACTTCACTTAAAAAATTTTGTGGGTGATCCATTTGCTAACAAAACAAATTAGTTCATGTAAGTCGGTTTCTCACAAAGTGAAACTTTTCCATTAAGTGCTAAAGATTTCACATGGCACTGGGTTTTTAAAGGTTTTTCAAAGAGCACCTAAAAGCACCAATGACACCGTGTACTCTTCCTGTGTGTTCAGAACTAGAATAAACCACCTGACAATGTTGCCAATGTGCTGACATTATTATTAAAGGTCCTTCCCATTATTACAGAACATTGAACAATGTTTGTCCTAGAATCATGTAGGAAAGATCATTGGGTTTCAAGGTTTGCAGGTGTGTTTTTTTCTTTTCTTTCTTTATTTTTTTTTAAACCAAAAGATGTTGGCAAAGACAAGTAGAGTAACAAAAGCCAATGGTACCTGCGGGAGATAAGTTCTCATGTTATCGTTAACAGGGATAATAATTTCTAGTCATATGTAATTTTTTCATACACTTGTTATTTTTAAGCAAAGTACTTGACTAAAATAACTTTCTGCTTTAGAACTTACTTACCTTTTGACAGGCTTTAAAATAACCTGTTATATAAACTTACAATGGATATTTCAATTGTCACTCATATTGCCAAGGATGAGGTACACGTGGGTTTAACCAAGGGCTTTATTAGGCTTAATGTGCTGTCACATTTCTGCATGTGACTGGAACTCGGTCACTGCATTTTTGAGAGTGTAATGTTTTACCTGCCTCCCCACATTATTTTATGGTTCCCTAAAAAATAATTGGAAATGTGTAAAGAAGGCAAACATGGTATAGTTATGCCACCCCAATACCTTCAGTTGGACTTTTAATTAAGAAAAGGTAACGTATTATATATTTTTAAAAAATATATTTCTTTATTGATTTCAGAGACGAAGGGAGAAGGAGAGAGAGATAGAAACATCAATGATGGGAGAGAATCATTGATCCACTGGGGATCGAGCCCACAACCCAGGAATGTGCCCTTGGCCGGAATCAAACCTGGGACCTTTCAGTCCACAGGCTGACACTCTATCCACTGAGCCAAGCCAGCTAGGGCTATATCGACATGATTAGAAAGTTACTATAGCGCTCTACATGTATTGGTAATGTTTTAAGATAAGTGATACATAGGAATTCATTTTATAGTTATGCTCAAAATACAGGGTGTGTGTGTGTGTGTGTGTGTGTGTGTGTGTGTGTGTGTGTGTGTGTGTGTGTGTGTGTTTTAAAACTGGCGGTGGAGTAAGTGGAAGCTACACTGACACTCTCCCAGGACCAAACTGGAAATACAACTAAAATCAGAAAAACCACCCTGGAAAATCAACTGAGGACTAGCTGGAGAGAATCTGGAGAACCAAGGACAGGAAACGGAGACCACATAGAGTCTGGTAGGAAGTGCAGAGATGCGAAAGGGCTGGCTGGACTCCCACAGGAAGCAGCTGAAGGTCCAGAGGGACATCTCAGCTGGAGGGGCGGGTCCCACTGAGAACTGTGGGGTTTGAACCCCAGGCTGGGCTCCCCAGCCCAGAGCACCAGAACTGAGAAAGGTGCCCACATACCATCTGGCTGCGAAAAGCAGCAGGGTTGCTGTCTGCCAGGAAGAGACCGCTGGAAATGCAGGCACCCTCTTAAAGGGCCAATGCACCAAATTTCATGTGCAGCCATTCACCTGGGGCTCTGGCAGAGGGAGGGTAGAGTGGACTGGAGCTGTGTGAGGAGTGTCCAGGATTGGGGACTCTGGGCTGGAGCTCAGAGGGCAGCCACCCTGGTTTCTTGTGCTGAGTCATTCCCTCATACTGCAGAGGACAGCTTTCTCCTGCAGACCTTTGCTATCCAGGTGCTTTTGGGAGAAAGGCAGTCACTGCACCCTGGTGGTGATATAACAATGGCCACCACAGAAATCCAAAGGATTGTAAGAAAGTACTATGAACAAGTATCTGACAACAAACTGGACAACCTGAGCAAAATGGACAAATTCCTAGACACATACAATCTGCCAAAACTGAATCAGGAAGAATCAGAAAACCTGAATAGGCCAATAACTGATGAAATTGAAGCAGTAATAAAAAAGACTCCCAACATACAAAAGCCCAGGTCTGGATGGCTTCACAGGGGAGTTTTACTAAACATTCAGAGAAGAACTAACACCTATCCTCCTCAGACTATTCCAAAAAGTCCAAGAGGAAGGAACACTCCCAAGCTCTTTTCATGAGGCCAGCATTATCCTAATTCCCAAACTGTATAAAGACACTACAATGAAAGAGAATTACAGGCCAAAATCCCTAATGAGCATAGATGCAAAAATCCTCAACAAAATATTAGCAAATCTGATCCAGCAATATATTAAAAAGATCATACACCATGACCAAGTGGAATTTATCCTAGGGATGCAAGGCTGGTACAATAGTCACAAATCAATAAATGTGATACATCATATAAACAAATTGAAAAACAAAAATCACATGATCATATCAATAGATGCAGAAAAAGCATTTGACAAAATCCAACATCCATTTTTGATAAAAACTCTCAGCAAAGGGAATAGAGGGATCATATCTCAACATAATGAAGGCCATATATGACAAACCTACAGTGAACATCATACTTAGGGAAAACATTTTCCCCTAACAACAGGAACAGGATAGGGATGTCTGCTTTCACCACTCTTATTCAACACTAGAGGCCCAGTGCACGAATTTGTGCACGGGTGGGGTCCAGCCAGCCCAGCCCCAATCAGTGGATTGGGGCCGAACCTGTTGGGAGGAGGAGATGGTGGGAGGTTGGCCAGCGGGCCCACCCCAATCGGGGACCCGATCAGGGCCAGGCCAGCTGGGGGGAGTGGCCATAGGCAATTGGCCAGGGTGCCCCACCACTGATTGGGGTGGGGGGGACTGATTGGGGGTGGGGTAGGCTGGGGGAAGGAGCTGTGGGAGGTGGGCCGGCCAGCCTCATCCCCAGTTGGTATGGGGAGGGCCGATTGGGGGCCGCAGCTGGCTGGGGGAAGGGGCCATGACCAATGGGGTGGTGGGGGCCCATCGGGGCAGGGCCAGCCAGGGGGAGGGGCCACAGGTGGTTGGCTGGCCGGCCCTACCCCCTATTGAGGTGGGAGGGGATCAGGGGCAGGGCCAGCCAGCCAATCTCCTGCAGTCCCTCCCCCCACCCAGCCCTGCCTCAGATCGGCCCCCCACCCCAATCAGGGGCAGGGATGGCTGGCCAACCACCCATGGCCCCTCCCCCAGGCCGCTGGCCCCCGATTGGCACCCTCTATCCCATTTGGGGGTGGGGCCTGCCAACCAATCGCCCACGGCCCCTGACATACAGATGGCCAACAGACATATGAAAAAATGCTCAAAGTCACTGATCATCCGAGAGATGCAAATTAAAACCACAATGGGGTATCACCTCACACCTGTCAGAATGACTACCATCAACAAATGAACAAATGTCAAGTGCTGGCGAGGATGTGGAGAAAAGGGAACCCTAGTACACTGCTGGTGGGAATGCAGACTGGTGCAGCCATTATGGAACACAGTATGAAGTTTCCTCAAAAAATTAAATATGGAACTGCCATCTGACCCAGTGATCCCATTTCTAGGAATATATCCTAAAAATCCCAAAATACCAATCAGAAAGAATATATACATCCCTATGTTCATAGCAGCATTAATTATAATAGCTAAGATCTGGAAAAAGCCCAAGTGTCCATCAATAGATGAGTGGATAAAAAAATCTATGATATATTTACTAGGTGCACAGTGGAATACTATGCAGCAATACAAAAGAAGGATCTCTTACCCTTTGAGACAGCATGCATGGACCTGGAGATATAAAGAACTTACATACTTAACTAGTATATGGATAGCCCATGGACACATACAATAGTGTGGTGAAATCCTGGAGGTGTGTAGTGGTTGGGACAAGGAGGGAAAAATGGGGTATATCTAGTACTGTCAACAATAAAAAATACATATAAAAAGAAAGAGAATTAATTGATCATATATGCATGGATTTATTTCTGTGCTCTTTATACTCTCCCATTGATCTATGTGTCTGTCTTTATGACAAGACCATACTCTTTTAATTACTATAGCTTTCAATATAGTTTGAAATCAGGAATTTCTGATACTTCCAGCTTTGTTCTTATTTCACAAGACCACTTTGACTATTATGGAGTCTTTTGTGATTCCACACAAATTTTAATACTGTTTTTTCTATTTCTGTGAAAAATGACAGTGGCATATTGATAGAGATTACATTATCTTCATAGATTGCTTTTGATTATATGAACATTTTAATAATAATAATTCTTCCAATCCATGAATATTGCATTTTTATAATATTAATTTTTACAACCATAAATCCAGAATATCTTTACATTTATTTGTGTACAAATTTAAAAATTTTAAACCACATTTACTAATTGGACTCTTTATCTTTATATAGTGATCTTTTAAAAATTACAAATAAAGTTTTTTGTTGTAAGGTCTATTTTGTTTGATATTAAAATAGCTATCCTAGCTGTCTTTGCTTACTTTTTCCTGTTATAGAATTGAAAATAAACATATGTATACCCTATGACCCAGCAGTTCCATTTACAACAGAATTTATACCCAATGGAAATATATACATATATGAACTAAAATGTCTGTACAGAGAATCTTCATAGTAGAATTATCCTATACTATTACTTTGTTAGGAATTTTTATAGTAGCATTATCCAGTAAAGTGCCAAAAACCCATCAACAGTAAAATGAAAAATAAATTGTGATATATTTATACAGTGGTGCAATAAAAAATGAGATACTGTGACACACACACAACAAAGATTAATCTCAAGACATAATTTTGAAGTACAAGAAGGCAGACACAAGAATACATACTGTATATTTCACATATAGAAAGTTAAAGAATGGGGAAAATGAGTCTAAGGTGTTAGAAGTCAAAATATTGAAAACCTTTCAGAATGGGGTAGTGACTGGGAGAAAACAAAAGAATGGGCTTTTGAAATACTGGTAATGTTATATTTCTCAATTTGGCTACTTGGATCTACTTATATTTTAAACACTTATTGAGCAATACACTTATTACTTGTGTACTTTGCTATGTATTGATACTTCAATAAGAAGCTTACTTGAAAAAATAACCTGTATATTCTTGATTCCAGAACTTTATATTAATACATTTAAAATTGGTTTTCAATTTTTAAAATGGCTCAAATTGGCCTTTGTCAGGTACATTCCATTTAACATCTATTGTTTGCCAGAAAGTGTGCTAAATGTTTTGCATTCACTATCTTATTAAATCATCAAAATAACCCTGTAAGTTAGAAATTAGCTCTATTTTGTATATGAAGAATTAAACTCAGGGAAATGAAGTTTTTGTCCAAGATAACACAACTAGTAGTATAGCTGTGCTACCCTACCCTAACAATATTTAAAGCTACAAATTAATTTTTAGAAGAAAAGCAGTTTACAAATTGGAGTTGTGGGCCTGGAGACATCGATAAGTCATTTAACGTGAGTGTCTTTACTTACTAGCTATAATATAAATTACATTTGACAGCAGAGTAGTGCTGTTACTTTTGTCCTGAGTTTTTGAGCTCATGTGAATCAAGGGAAAAGTCATAAACAGCCATTGTTAATATTAAGTATTTTTTTCTTGAACATGTTCACCCAAAATGCTTTCTAAATAAAATTTTTGAGAAAATACTATTAATTCTCTGTATCTGTTGCTGACCAAAGAATTCTATCCAATCACTGGGCCTCTGAGCCTGCAATAAATACTTGCTACTGTTTGTTCTTTGATGACTTACCTATGGAGGCAATGCCTAACACTAGAAAGGGATTCTCTTTCTACTGTGACACATATTGTCTGACATTACATTAAACAGCTTGAACATACTGTAACCATAATGCACAGTTGTTTTTAAAGTATTCTTAGAATCAATGAAAGAAATTAATAAATAGAAAACCGAGTCTTAAGAGAGGCCTTCTCATAGTTTTCTAGCTAAGAAAATATAAATTAGCGCTCTCAGCAGGGAAGAAAGCCTAGATTGTGTGGGATTCTTTTGATAAAGAACCTCCCTCTCAATGTTAATTTAATTTGCATGCACTTCTGGGGGAAGTCATTTATCACTTTACTAAACATATATACCTTGGATAATATTTATACGTCTATATAAGTTCTTAATAAAATAAATATACTACTATTTCTGGAATACCAATTTAGAAATGGTTAGTAAAGGAAACCAAGGAAAATTTCAGTAAGAATTTCATATAATTTCTTCAAGTTATTTTAGAGACTATTTTTATCAGTGTTCTGATCAAAGACTTAGAAAAACAAACATCTGGTGGCATTTATCTTTTCCCCGTGCTGTTTATGATGCTCTCAGCTTCTCTTCTTTGATTCACAAAATGCAAGCTGTTATCAGTACCTGCCTTCATTTTCAGTGGTTGTCATGAAATTGGGGAGCTCAGATAACTTAAAAAGAAGACTAAAGCTGATTTGCCTTGCAGAATATGAGCAATAGTACTGATGCCAGTGCAAACCAGCGTGTACGTACATATTCACCTTGGCCCAGAATGGATGTGCTTGGCAAATAATTACATCAGCAAGTGAAACCCAATCTGCCATCTTGCTGTGGACTGTTGCACCCCTACCTGGCACTTGCAGATGGGAGGTTCCTCCAGAGCTTGCCCTCCACCTTTTGTGAGCTCTCGGCTTTGTGTTGGTCTCTGCTTGAAGGACAGAAGAATTCAATCTTCATTAGATACCTTAGTATCTGAGTTTCCATACTCATGTAAATTGTACCCCTCCTCTCCATGATACCCTGAACCAATAGATCAGACTTTCAAAATTATTTGGATATTTGTGGGGACCCTGACCAAAGTACACCAGATGTTAAAGTCCATTTGCCATACGCATGCACGAAGGCAATGGCTCAGCAGTACCACCATACCTACTGCGCATGATACCTACCCACTTATGCTCATGTGACACAGGTGTCACTAACTGGCATGAAGCCTCTTTTATTTGAGTTAGTATAAAAGGTGCTACTGACCAGCCGGTGATTGGCTGCTTTGTTTGTAATGGCTGCTTTGTCTGCAATAAAGCATATCCCATATACCTGCAGCTGCTCGTGTCTTTTTCCAATTCCTGGCATCCAAGGAGGTCCAGGCCCTAGCAGAGGAGCTCGGACTCAACAATATTTCATAGGAAAAAGTGAAGGACAAATATTTGAAGACAGTGGGGACTGCAGATGTTTACTAAATAAGGGAACAGCAGAAGATTAAGGGGGCTGTGACTTTGCTGCCAGCAGCAGGGTGTTAAAAGGGAAGAGGGACTTTGCTTAGATTCACTGGCAGTGAGACTTTAGGAAGCTACTTAACTTCTCGAATTCTCAGTGTCATGTCTATTAGGTATAAGAATAACTGCCCTGGCCACTGTGGCTCAGTGGTTAGAGTGTAGGGTCCACACACCAAAGGGTCATGGGTTCGTTCCTGGTCAAGGGCATGAACCTGGGTTGCAGGTCAATCTTCAGTCCCATTCGGGGCCTGTGTAGAAAGCAATCAATCGACACATTGATGTTTCTCTCTCTCTCCCCCTCTCTCCTTCCCTTCCACTCTCTCTAGAAAACAATGGAAAAAATGTCCTTGGGTGAGGATTAACAAAAAACAAAACAAAACAAAACAAAAAGAATAACACCTAATTCTTGGGGGTGATGTAAGGATGAGAAGCAATCCTATAGGTACAATGCTTACTAACTATACTGATGAAAATTATAGCATTTATATAAATATATGTAAATAATTATATATTTATTATATTAATTATTATATCTTATATTATTTATATTTGTATTATAATATATCATGTTATATATTTATATATATCCTATCTAATAAAGAGGGAATGTGCTAATTGACCCTCATGCCATTGCAAAGATGGCGGAGCCCACAGCCAATAAGGAGGGAATATGCTAATTGACTGCCAGGCCCTCAAAGATGGCGGTGCCCACAGCCAATAAGGAGGGAATATGCTAATTGACTGCCATGCCCTCAAAGATGGTGGTGCCCACAGCCACAAGATGGCAGTGCCCAGTTCCCTTAGCCTCGCCGGGGTGGCAGGTGCACAGCAAGGCCAGGCCCGCCCCCAGACAGGCCTGGCTGCTCTGTGCGCCTGCCTCCAGAGTCCCCCAGTTCTCTTCGCCCCCCATCCATCCAGGGCCGGCTTGAGGCACAGGCAAGCCTCAATGTTGGCTGCTCAGTCGCCCAGGGCCGGCCTGAGGCTCAGGTAACCAGGGCTAGCTGAGGCTTGTGCTGCTGGCAGTGGCAGCAGCAGAGGTGTGATGGGGGCATTGCCTTCCCCTGATCGCCAGGTTGCTGCCTGCCTCTTAGGGCTTCCGGACTATGAGAGGGGCAGGCTGGCCTGAGGGACCCCCCCTCCAGTGCATGAATTTTCATGCACTGGGCCTCTAGTTTATAATAATGTTTGAGACTTGTTGAATCTGATTTGTGAAAATTGTTAAAACCTCAAATAAAATCTGATTTGCCCAAACTGACCAGCATGTTATGGTTTTATTAAGGATACAAATCTGGCCTCAGTGTGATCTCACACAGCTCTTCTGTTAAGCTGCCCTGGACACTGAACACACTGCTTCCAGAGCACACAGGACAATGCCACTGGACATGGGCTGTACCTGCTATTGCTTAGTAATGGCCAAGACTCTTCTGATTGTGACAGGACTCTTACTCAAAGCAGCTTACAGAACACAACAAAAGGAAATATATGGGCTTATATAACTATTAGTTCCATTACAAACTAATGGTCACTTAATCCTGGACTAGCTTTCCCATTCTTTCCCTCTTTAAAATATAAAATGTGGAGCGTGATGTCAGAGGAATGGTGGTATAAGGGTGCAGTTTTTCCTCTTCCCCTGACATTTCACAAGTTTACCATCTATAATTCATCAAAGAAATCCCTTCTCAGCAGATGCATGCCTGAGAGGCTCACTCACTGAAACACCTAAAGGTGAGCATCCGGGAATATATGGGGAAATGAGAAAGGAGAAGAGCCCAGACGGCCTGCAGATGCAGCCCTGCAGCCGGGAGCTTGTGGCTCTGGTGGCCAGGAGAGGGGGGAAAGCCAGCGGTAGTAGATACTTCTCTTGGCTGGGTAGGAGGAACAGAGAGCTGCAGGGGACAGCCTAAAAGGGTGAGCTGGAAGCAGCAAGAGAGCAAATAGTGTCTGAGTCAGCAGATGACTGACAGAGCACGGGGTTCTGCCATGCAGCTCCCCACTATTGGGCTGAGTGGTGGTTTTTCAGTCAAAGAAATGGAACCACAGAGCCCTGCTGCTGCTTGGACTCCCCAAGGGTCCAGGAGCATATCATCTGTAAACCAAGAGCTGTTGCAATAGAATTGCTGTCTCCCTCTGTGACTGATCCCCAGGAGGAGTGGTTGGGGTGGGACCCCTCAGATGTCAGGGGTCACCATTACGGTGAGGGCAAAACAAACCCCATGCCCAAGCAACGTGGTTATACTGTCATATGGAAGCTGTGGAGGTTCAAATCTGGGAGACCACAGAGGTAAAAATCTTATGATTCAGCATCATCTACTGGAATATAGTAGAAAGACCTCTTCAGAGATAACTGAAGACAAAAACAAAGGAAGACAGCAAATACCATGAAGAACCACAGTAATGATGATGACCAGAAAGAAAATGAAAAATCCCTAGAAAGCAGGCTGGGACACATGAAAATATGTGACATAAATGACAAAGATTTCAAGATTGCAGTTCTGAAAATACTCAACAAGATGCTAGAAAATACTGACAGGCAATTTAGTGCACTCAGAAAACAAATCAATGAACAAAATGAATATTTTACCAAGTAAATTGAACTTTTAAAAAAGAACCAATCAGAAATCCTGAAAATGTATGCAATTAAGGAGATCAAGAGTGAACCACTGGGCATAGAAAACAGAACCAACTTGTTAGAAGAAAAAACTAGTGATATTGAAGATAGGAATCAAGAAATGGTGCAAAAGGAAGAAGAGAGAGACCAGAAAATAAAGAAAAATGAAAGAGTTCTAAGAGACCTATCTGACTCCATTAGCAAAAGCAATATTAAAATTATAGGCATTGTGGAGGAAGAAGAGAGGAGGTATGGAATGAAAAGTCTATTAAAAAAATAGTGGATGAGAACTTCCAAAACCTATGGAAAGAATTAGATCCTCTAGTCCAAGAAGCAAACAGAACACCTAATTACCTCAATCCAAAGAGGACCTCTTTAAGGCACTCATATTGAAGCTGTCACAAATTAATGACAAAGAAAAAATTCTCAAAGCTGCTAGGGAAAAGAAGGAAGTGACCTACAAAGGACTTGAATTTCAATCAATTTCTCAGTAGAAACTCTGCAAGCCAGAAGAAAGTGGAACCAGGTGGAGTAAGTGGCTAGAGTGCAGAATCTCAGAGGGAAGGCAGGAGAAGGTGGGTGGGTGGGAGGTAATCAACCAAAGACCTTGTATGCATATATGTATAACCCACGGAAACAGACAATAGGGTGGTGAAGGCCTGGGGCAGAGGACAAGGCAGGCTGGTGGGGAGTTTAATGGGGGGAAAAAGAGGACATATGTAATACTTTCAACAATAAAGATTTATTTTACAAAAAGGAAGTGGAACCAAATATTCAAATGTCTGAAAGAGAGAAATTACCAGTCACAAATAATTTATCCAGCAAAATTATCCTTTAAATATGAAGGAAAAATAAAGGCATTCCCAGACATACAGAAGCCGAGGGATTCTATCACCAGAAAACCACCATTGCTGGAAATACTCAAGGGAGTTTTTCTACCTGAAACAAAGAATATAAGGTCACATCACTATGAGTAAGATCATCAAAAAAACTTACAACATAAACAGGGATAATTTGTGACAACAAAAACATACAAGGGGAAGGAGGAAAGGTCTGAACTGGCAAAGAAAGATGAAGGTCAGATGCACTTAAAAAAAAACAAACCAAAAAACAAACTATGTTATATATACAACTTCATTTCTTATAAACCTAATGGTAACCACACACAGAACTCCCCAAACCAAACATATCACTTAAAAAAAGAGGAAACAGAGGAAAGATGTTTGGCATTCCACCAAACAAAAACAACAGGAAGAAACATAAAGGAAAAGACCCAATGGAGGCACAGAGCTACCAGAAAACAAAAGATAAAATGGCTAAAGGAAATCCTCATACATCAATAATTATCCTAAATGTAAATGGTCTGAATTCACCAATAAAGAGGCACAGAGTAGCAGAGTGGATCAAAAAACAAAGCCCAAACATATGCTGCCTACAAGAGACACATCTAAGCAGCAAAGACAAAGGTAGATTCTAAGTAAAAGGGTGGAAAATGATTCTCCAAGCAAATAACATCCACAAAAAAGCAGGTGTAGCCATACTTACTAGTATACCTGACAACATAGATTTCAAGATAACAAAGACAACAAGAGACAAAGATGGACACTTTATAATGATAAAGAGAACACTACATCAAGAAAACATAATCTGAAAATATACCTGTCCCAAGAAGACATATGGACAGACAATAGATACATGAAAAGATATTCAATCTCACTGGCAATTAGGGAAATACAAATCAAAACTACAATGGGATACCACCTTACATGTTAGAGTGGCCATTATCAACAAGACAAGCAATAACAAGTGTTGGAGAGGTTATAGAAAAAAGGGAACACATAAGGGAATGTACTAGTAGACTAATACAACCACTGTGGGAAGCAGTCTGGCAATTCCTCAAACAATTAAGAATAGAGCTACCATATGACCCGGCAATCCCACTCCTGGGTATATACTGGAAAAACTTGAAATCATGTATTCACAAATATATATGCACTCCTATGTTTATTGCAGCATTATTCATGATGGCCAAGACATGGAAACAACCAAAGTATCATGTGATAAAGAACTGGATAAAGAATATGTGGTATATATACATAATGGAATACTACTCAGCCATAAGAAAGGAAGAAATAGCGCCCTTTGCAACCACATAGATGGACCTCGAGAACATTATGCTAAATGAAATAAGTCCATCAGAAAAAGCTAAGAACCATATGATTTCACTCATACATGGGATATAAAAAACTGAAAATCGAACACAAACAGCAGTGTGGTGGTTGCCGGAGGGAAAGTGGTGGGGGAAAAGGGTTCCTAATTTATGGTGACAGGAGAAGATTTGACATTGGGTGGTGGGTACATGATGCAATATACCGATCTTGTAACATAGAAACCCACACTTGAAACTTAAATGTTCAGGTTGACCAATGTCACCCCAATAAATTTAATAAATAAAAAATAAAATAAAATGTAAAATGCGATATTACTTAATTATTATTTACTAGAATTTTCCATAAACGTATGGACTAATTACATGTTGTTAAGGCATATTTTAAGTAAACTCAATAATTAAAACTGTTAAGCAACTGCATTGGTTAAAGGGGACAAAAAGATCTAAAAGTTAGTTCAGGTTGGGCAAGTGACTAAACTCAGTCACTTGCCCAACCTGAACTAATCACGGAATCAGGGTTAGGATATTCTGATGGGCTGTGCCCAAATCATGTGCAGGTATGACGTGCCCAACCAGATGAAGGGGGAAGGAGAGTGCTAAACAGAACTAAAAAGGTGTTCAACTTTTTAAAAAATTAGTATTTATTGGGTATTTAAAATATCTCAGACACTATAATTATAATGAATATAATTACTATAATTATACATAGTTATATAAATAATTATGTAAAATATAACAATATATAATATAATAAATATATTTACTTATATATCAATTGTTAGAATCTAATATTTATAATAATGTTTGAGACTTAACCATAACAGTTAAGGCAGCTTAACTATAAGGGCCGTGTGAAATCAAACAGGCCAGGTTTGGATCCTTAATAAAACCACAACATGCTGGTCAGTTTAGGCAAATCAGATTTTATTTTGTGTTTCAACAAATTTCACAAATCAGATTCAGCAAGTCCAAATGCCAGAATGCTAGGATAATCAATATTGGAACTAAGCCATTGCAATTTCTGTCTTTCATTGGAAGAGAGCTGCTCCTTGAACATCTTTTGCAAGCCACAGTTCTCAAGGTAAATTGTCCTTTTTGACACATCACGAAATTCATCCTTTTAGTTAGAGTGTCCTGGTGTTCCTGACAGGAGCTTTTAAAATTCTGTCTCACAGTACCTAGAATGTATTGTTTGACTGCTACTTGACTTTAAGTCTTCTTAATTTTTAAAGATTCCTATATGAAGTTTTAAATAAAGTATAATTTCTAACTATAATTTTTAAAAATGTTAGTTTTGTTGTTGTTGTGTTTTGTTTTTTTGTTTGTTTGTTTGTTTTTTGTGTGTGTGTGTTAATCCTCATCCGTGGATATTTTTTCTGTTGGTTTTTAGAGAGAGTGGAAGAAAGGAGGAGAGAGAAAGAGGGATAGCGAGAAACATCAATGTGAGAGAGACACACTGATTGGTTGCCTGCTGCATGTGTCCCGACTGGGTCCGGGATCGAACCCTTTAGTGTGCAGGCCAATGCTCTAAACATTGAACAAACAGCACTGGCCATGGCTAAAATTTTAGTTTTAAAACAGATTGGACTGATGAACTGGTTGACTTAGAAGAAGAATTTCAAACTTGCTAAATTTTTCTTAGGTCCACTTTCACTTAATGGTGATCATCTTCATCCAATCAGCTTAACTGTGAAAACAATGCTTCCAGAAAATCTGATGTCTTTTTAAAATTAAGTTTATTGGGGTGACATTGGTAAACATGAACATATAGGTTTCAGGTGTGAGTTTCTACGTTATAAGATCTTTATATTGCACTGTGTGCTCACCACCCAAAGTCAAATCTTCTGTTACTGTATATTATGACCCCTTCCCTCTCCCCTACCCCAATGTCTTGATGATAATGAGAGTGGTCTGTGACATTTAATTCTGTCTTCATCCTTTATTTAATTTTCTGTTTCAGTCATACCCCATTCATTGGCCCATTCATATTTTGTCTTTAAGACAGAAAATTGCCTGTGTTAGAAAATGCTGTAAGTAGCCATGGGCTCCAGGTTCTCAGCTGCCATTTGAGTAAATAATGCTTTTTAAATAAAGAGATTGTGCAATTTAAAGGTCATATTATAATGACTCACTTTAGCCTTTAATATGACCAGCCATCAGAGATAGAGTTAGCAGTAAGATTTGGATAAAAAATATTCACAATTCTGATTTCCATCTGTGCTCCTTGGTAACACTTCCTGAGAACAGCGTGAACAAAATTCCAAAACTAAATAACCAATAGCATAATACACTTTCCAGCATGCTGAGAAATAGAGAGTGAAGAAAATTAAAGCTCCAATGGTTTCCTATGCAAGATTTCATAAATTATTTTCTAGTACAAAAATGAGGTTGAAATAGCTCTCATAACATATTTTATACTTGTATCAGGTTTAGAACTAGGACAAAAATCCAAATCGTGAGGTATTGCAATATGGCAATATATTTAAATATTAATGAATATAATTTAAATTATAACTGACATAATTATAACTAAATAGTAAGTATTGAATACTTATTATTTAATTTAATTCAATATAGTATGTAGACGGTGTCCCAAAAATGTATTCACACTTTGAATGATTATAAAGTCAGTGCTTATTAACATAAAATTCATTTTCAAAATTTAAAAGAATCTAACCCGGCTGGCACGGCTCAGTCAACCTATGAACCAGGAGGTCACAGTCAGATTCCAGGTTGGGGCACATGCCTCGGTTGCAGGCTCCATCCCCAGTAAAGGGCTTGTAGGAAGCAGCCCATAATGGTTCTCTCTCATCATTGATCTCTCTCTCTCTCTCTCTCTCTCTCTCTCTCTCTCTCTCTTTCTCTCTCTCTGTCTGTCTCTCCCTTCCTCTCTGAAATCAATAAAAATATATTTTTAAAAATTTTAAATAATGTACAGAAATGAATAATTTTTTTTGCCAATGCCTATTTTCAAACTGGTTGCTGTTCTGGTCCAGACATTGCTGATAGCAGTGAAGCAATGGAATCACAAACGTCAAGAATCATTTTGTTCGGTATTTGTGTGCCCTCAATTCGTGAACTGTTGCTGGTTTTGTACTATAAACTTTATGTTTTATGTATCCCCATAAAAAAGTCTAGATTAACTGGGTAACTTATATGTATATATGCATAGCCCATGGACACAGACAATAGAGTGGTGAAGGCCTGGGAAGGGCAGGTGTGGGGTGGAGGGGGTCAATGGAAAAAAACAAAGGGGACATTTGTAATACTTTCAACAATAAAGACAAATTTAAAAACAAACAATCAAAGAAAAATTCCTATTAGCAAAATATTGTATTAGTTACCTATTAAAAAAGAAAAAAATCTGGTGGATAAATTTTCTTTGTTCAAAGCTTAGTCTGGCTTCATCCATTATTTCAAATCAGTTAAACCTGAAAAGAAGTGAAAATTGAGTTATCAGCTGTTAAAGTGTATATACATTTTGGGGGGGACATCTTGTATACACACTTTGAATAATTATAAAGACAGTGTTTGTACTTCAACTGCATTTTCAAACTTCCAGGAGCATTTTAGGATAAGTTTCCTTTGTTCAAAGCTTAGTCTGGCTAAGAAAATAACATCAATTGCGCTATCAGCTGTTATAATGTGTATAGATGTTTTGGGGACACCCTGTATTTATTATTATATTTATATAATTATTTATATAAGTGTATGTAAGTATAATTAGAGTAATGCTAATTATAATGCCTGAAATATTTTAAAAACCCAATAAATAGAAACTTTTTTAGGAAAGTTGAATACTTTTTTTAGGTGTGTTTAGCACCCTCCCCCCTTCATCTGGTTGGGCACATGATACCTGCACATGTCTTGGGCACAGACAAGTAGAATATCCTAACCCCTCACTGTGGTTAGTTTAGGCTGGGCGAGTGACTGAGCTGGGTCAATTACTCCAGATCTTTTTTGTCCCTCTTAACCCATGCAGTTGCTTAACACAGCTTTTATCACTAAGTTTACTTAAAATATGTCATAATGATATGTAATTAGTCCATATGTTTATAGAAAATTTAATTCTCACAATAGCTCTAGTCAGGATACGCGTGGGAGTCAACCAATCAATGCATCTCTCTCACATCAATGTTTCTCTCTCTCTGTCTCTCCCCCTCCCACTCTCTCTAAAAATCAATGGAAAAAATATCCTTGGGTAAGGCTTAACTAAAATAAAAAATAATTTTAAGAAAATGGTAAGTTCATTTGTCTTTCTAGGCGTAACTCCTCCAAGTCTAGTTCACACAATCTGGGGAGGGGTGTTGGGAAGAGAGAATAGGCACTGGTACAATTTCAAAAATCGAGGTTCCATTGACCCTTAGAGATAATAACTAGCCTGTATTATGTAACCTAGAGTTTTATCATAGTGCTTGGGCATTTCCAGCATTTTTCCTTGTGGAGAAGTACTGAAATGGATTTAATAAAAAAAAAAACAACATAAAGAATTCCTTTTGGTGTAAGGATTAAGATTAAGTGGGGCAATGCTCAGGCATGGCAGAAAGAGCCTGGGGTGGGAGTGGCCCGTAGAGACTGCTTTCTTCTGCTATCCCCTCCATCTCTAACCTTTCACTGGGAATATCTTTGGGGTACTGGAAATCTCTGCCCACAGCACATAGCTTCCTGCCACAGAGTTCTGCATAGAGCCACTCTTTTGCTTTAAAACATTATATTTTACATAAAAATGACATCAAACATACAATTATGTTTAAAATAGATATTAGATCATAAACCAAGTAGATATCTGTTGTTGAGGTCAGTTAATAGTATTTCCCAGAGCTAAGGCATACAACTGGCAAGTTCTGATCCAAGTGACATGAAACAGAGAAGGACCAGTCACTGTGGCCTCTGGCCTCCCTAGGACAACACAAGGGGGCGGTGTGAGAACAAGGGCATGAGGAATTAGTCTGATCTAGGTTTGGCTCATGGCCTTGTTGCTTAACAGTTATTAAGGGCTCAGTGTCCTCCTCTGAAAAAGGGAATAATAACAATACCTATCTCAAATGATTTTGAGAACATTTGATAAGGTATTGGCCAGAGACCGTATATACACTCAATATGTGTTAGCTGTTATCATTGCTATTATCATCATTGTTGTTGATGTTGGTTTTATTAAAATAAGCAAGATGGATAATTTTAGGAAGAGACTGTGCTGAAGGCAGCTTGACTCACTTTACAGGTTTGCTTCAGGCTGGTATATTCTGTTAGAGCAACACTGTCCACTAGAGAACCAGATAGGGATTGCTTTGGACCTCAGTAATTTTATAGTAGAACTAGAGGCCCAGTGCACGAAATTTGTGCACGGCGGGGGGTTGTCCCTCAGCCCAGCCTGTACCCTCTCCAATCTGGGACCCCTCAAGGGATGTCTGACTGCCCGTTTAGGCCCACCGGGATCGGGCCTAAACGGGCAGTCGGACATCCCTCTCACAATCCAGGACTGCTGGCTCCTAACTGCTTGCCTGCCTGCCTTCCTGATTGCCCCTAACCGCTTCTGCCTGCCAGCCTGATCACTCCCTAACCACTCTGCTGCCAGCCTGTTTGCCCCCAACTTCCCTCCTCTGCCGGCCTGGTCACCCCTAACTGCCCTCTCCTGCAGGGTTGATCACCTCCAACTGCCCTCCCTTGCACGCTTGGTCCCTCTCAACTGCCCTCCCTTGCAGGCCAGGTGCCTCCCAACTGCCCTCTCCTGCTGGCCATCTTGTGGTGGCCATCTTGTGTCCACATGGGGGCAGGATCTTTACCACATGGGGGCAGTGATATTGTGTGTTGCAGTGATGATCAATCTGCAGATTACTCTTTTATTAGATAGGATAGAGGCCTGGTACAGGGATGGGGGCCAGCTGGTTTGCCCTGAAGGACATCCCGGATCAGGTGGGGGTTCCCTTGGGGTGTGGGGTGGCCTGAGCGAGGGGCCTGTGGTGGTTTGCAGGCCGGCCACGCCCCCTGGCAACCCAAGCAGAGGCCCTGGTATCTGGAATTTATTTTCCTTCTACAATTGAAACTTTGTAGATTGGAGCGGAGCCAAGCCTGGGGCTCCCTCCGAGGCCCGTAGCCATTTGTGTTGGGGTTATAATTGAAACTTTGTTGCCTTAAGCGGGTAGGCCTGGCCAGGGTGTGCAGAAAGCTTTGCTTCCCCTGTTGCCAGCGGCAACCCTGGCCTGCTCTCTCAAGCTCCATTCTGCCGCCATTTGTTTGAATTTGTTTACCTTCTATAATTGAAACTTTGTAGCTTGAGTGGAGGCTTAGGCCTGGCCAGGGCAGGCAGAAAGCTTGGCTTCCTCTGTTACCTAGGAAACCTTGCTCTCTGTGGCTGTAGCCATCTTGGTTTGGGTTAATTTGCATGCTCGCTCTGATTGGAGGGTGGGCGTGGCTTGTGGGTGTGTCGGAGGTATGGTCAATTTGCATACTTGTCTATTATTATATAGGATAAGAAGAGAGAATTCCATCACATGGAAACAAATGTGTTTGTTACTATAATACTATTAAAGCATGTTCCATGTAATGCAAGGAAATTAGCAGCCTTATTCTTTCTTCCTTATCATTATGATAAGGAAGTATCAACAGTATCTGAGTGCTTTATCTGGCCCAAATAAATACATGCTTCTATTGCTAGCAGTTTTCCTCTTTCCTTGAATTACAAATGCTACAATTAATAGAGTGATTCCCTGTGAATACTGTACGTGTTTAACCACATTCTATTTGTCTCCATAGTCCCCAAATCTATATATAAAAAAGGCTAAGAGACCGGCCGACCAGCTGACCAGCTGACCAGCTGGTAGGTATGATGTGCACTGACCACCAGGGGAAAATGCTCAATGCAGGAGCTGCTGAGCAACAGCAACTTGGCAGAGTGCCCTCTCGCACTCCGGGATCCCTTAGGGGATGTCAGATTGCCAGTTTTGGCCTGATCCTCGCAGGCCAGGCTGAGGGATCCCACCTGCCGGAAGGACCCTGCTCACTCTGCAGACGCCCTTTCGAGCCCCTGCACCGACCCAGGTGCAGCCAGCTGGGGAGGGACCTTGGGAGGTTGGTTCCGGGGCATGTCCGCCTGTCTCGCCCAGTCCCACCCCACCGGCCACCTTCTAATGAATTTCCTTTCAATGTGCACGAGCCCATACACCGGGCCTCTAGTATTCAGATGAAATGTAAGGGTTTATTACCTAAATCCAAACATCCAGGTATTTGAAAGTATTGACTGTGGTACTATGAAGTCAGGATACTTAGATGCCAGAGTGAGGATTTTCTCCTTTGTCGTTGTTCAGAAAATAGCACAAACCCAACCAGAGTCTGAGTCCCAGATAATCCAATTAGCTTCCATATTTAGATGATTTTCAACAGAATTACTGATATTTGCATCAAAGTACAACATAGGGAGCTGAACAAGGCTTTTGGAGTCATGTAGACTTGGGTTTGACTTTGATTTTATTCACTGAACATGTGAGGTCTATGAAGCTAGAGCTCTGAGACTCATTTGTCTCATCTGCAAGATGGAGATGATAATTGGTGCTGGCTGGGGAGGGGAGGGTCATATCAAAGCTCTATGATTTCTGTGTAGGACTCAAAGATAACTGGGAGGAGGAGCTTTTCCTCACAAGAAGAGGTAGAGCACAGACATGGCAACTAGGACAATCAAGGCTATGACTCCAATTTATGTCCCTTATACCCTATGGCCCAGCAATCCCATTTCTAGGACTTTCCCTACAAAGACATACACTCACATGCAAAAATGTCTATGCAATGATGATCCCTGAAATATTATTTAAAAAATATTCAGAAACACCCCCAATATGCATATATTGGGTACTGGTTAAACAAATTATGGCACAGCCATTCAAAGCACCACTGTGGTACAGCTATTAAAAAGTGAGGTGGGAGCACAGTTACAAATACATGGTGCAAAAAGGTTGATTTTTAGCATTGATTTGGGGATTAGGGTGTGAGTTTTACCTGATTAAAGTGTTTAGCTCTTGAGTAACTCTTGTAACTTAAATATTTACTTTACTGCTGTGCACCAGTATCCATTTCAATGGAAAATTGACTTTGTAAGGGAAAATTTGGTGCCATCCAGTGTCGACATGATGAATTGCAGCATAAGCACAACTTTGAGGAAAGAATTCCAAATTGAAAGTGTTCCTTAGTATACCCTGCAATTCACAGAGGTATTATTAAATATTAAAAATAGTATAAGTTTGGAATTATATTGACCTGTAACCTGAGATAATATAATGTAGAAAATGAAACGTGGAATTAGAGACTGGAGACAGATGTTCTAAAGTTGCTTCATTTGTAAAATAGAAATGCTATTTACATGGCCAACAGCTGGAAAATGTTTATTCTTCGAGATCTAGATGTCAACTACACATAATACTTTGGCAATGCCACATTAGATTTTAAATTTAGGATTGTGGAGCTGTAGCCCTACACTCACCCAGGACCTCGCCAGGTCCTTCCATCTGTGGCCTTGAACATGCAGCTTCATCTAATGGTCCGTGAAGGCTGCTTGAGTTCTCAGACCTGGTTGAATGGTCCAAGTCTTACTCTGCCCCATAAATTTGTGTCTTCTTTTTATGGAACATTCTTTTTTAATGGAATATTTGGTATGAAAACAACATCAATATAGTCTTCTATCAGTGAAACATACATACATACATACATACATACATACATTTACTTATGACAAAATGAACAAGGAAAGTAAACCAATGCAATTGGCCCCATTATACCAGTGGTTCTAAAAGAGTGGTTCTCAATCTTAGCTATATGTTGTGATCACTTGGGGAGCTTTAAAATACTGATTCTTGGATCCAGGAATCCAAAGTTCTGATTTAATTTGTCTAAGGTGTGGTTTGGCCATCAACAAGTTCCAAGACCTTCCCAGGCGATTCTAAGTGCAGCAGCACAGAGACCCTTCTCAGTGCAGAATCACCAAGGAGCTTCCAAAAGCACACCTGTGCCCTTCCCCTCGCCCCCAGCTCTCCTTTCCTCATGCTGCAGTTAATCTGGAGTGAGGCCCAGACAGCTGGAGTTTTTTTAGAAGCTCCTGAAGTGATTCTAACTGAAGTCTGGGCCAAGAACCTCTGCTATAGATGAGAGTTTTTTTCATGATTTTTTTTTCCATTCTATGTACTGACTCATACTTGAATTTGCAAAGTTCAATTAAATAATCAATTTCTGGGATAGGAAAATACAATCATCCTGTAAATTTAGCTTTCCATATATGAGCACCTTATTAAAAACTCAAATTCCCTCCTAGTTTAACTGGAATGCTGAAGTGGTAACAGCAATACAATTCACTACCATTTTACACACCTGTGTTTATATACTGTTTCCAAACTTTTTCAATTGTTAGGCATACTAATAAAAGCGTAATATGCTAATTATACCTGACATCCTTCTGGACGAAGCCGGGCTGCGAGGGAAGCCCGGGTCCCAAGTGCCTGCTGGCAGCTGGAGGGAAGCCCAGGTCTAGGGTGTCAGAGGGAAGCCTGTGCCGGCAGCCAGGGGAAGGAAGGCCTACTCTTGCATGAATTTCGTGCATTGGGCCTCTAGTCTGTACATAATTTGATTCCATGTCAATGGCTAAAACTTTGCTTTTGAAGCTCTCAACACAAAATGATTTCATTGTTGGAATGATTCTTCAGAAACTATATAACCTTTTCTACTGATGCCAACACTCAGGATACTCTGGGTAGGGCTGGAAGTTCCTTATCTTTCCAAAGGAATTCTTTCTGCCACTCACATTTCCTCTTTACACATTTTTATATATTGGATAGCCTGGCTGTTGCAAAGCCAGTTATACTGGGAACCTCAGAATCTTGATGCCATGAAGTCGCTGACCAATGTCATCTTTGTGCTCCATGTAGGACTGACTTACAAGGTGTGCTTCCCAATCTTAGCAGCAAGTTGACTCAGGTGGAGCATTTTCAGTTTGGTGAGCTTCTTCTCATAGGCCTGCCTGTCTAAGTCCCCTTGACCTCCAGCTGCAGCTCTGAGTGATAACCTCAAACAGGGAAGTCTGACTCACAAAATGCATGAGAGCAGGGCTCTGCAAACTGGAGGGGCACCAGTGAAGAGTCACTGCTCACAATTTACAATAGCTAAGATTTGGAAACAGCCTAGGTGCCCATCAGCAGATGACTGGATCGGAAAACTGTGGTACATCTACACAATGGAATACTATGCTGCCATAAAAAAGAAGGAATTCTCATCATTTGCAGCAACCTGGATGGAATTGGAGAACATTATGCTAAGTGAAATAAGCCAGTCAATGAAAGAACAATACCACATGATCTCACTCATTTAGGGATAGTAAAGAACATTATAAAGTGATGAACAAAAAGATAGATACAGAGACAGTAAAGCATCAAACAGACTTTCAAATTACAGGGGGAAAATTTGGGAAAGGTGGGGGAGTTTTGAAATCAAACGAAGGACTTGTATGCATGCATATAAGCATAAACAATGGACGCAAAACTCTGGGGGGGAGGGCATGTGTGGGTGTGGGGTGGGGGGGTAATAGTAAGATATGTACACATATAATACCTCAATAAAAATATTAAAAAAAAAAAGAGTCACTGCTGCTGACAGATGTGTCAGGGAAATTGAAGTAAAAAACAGGAATTCAAACAGTTTTTGTCCTTTTCCATCTGACAGATTTCACTTAGCATAATACTCTCAAGATCCATTCATGCTGCTGCAAATGGCAGTATTTCATCTTTTTTATGGTTGAATCCTATTCCATTGAATCCACATCTTCTTTACCCACTCATCCATCAGTAGACACTTAGGTTGCTTCCATGTCTTGGCTATTGTAATTAGTGCTGCAATGAACATAGGGGTACATATATGTTTATGAATTGGTGTTTTCATATTTGGGGGGTAAATACCCAGAAGAGGAATTGTTGGATCATATGGTACTTCTATTCTCAATTTTTAAAGGAACAGCCTAAAATTTACATAATGTTATTAAACAATGTTACCTCAATAAAGTTAATAAATTTTTTAAAATCCAGAAATTCAGAAATATATTTGCAAAACACCTACTGGAGACTATAATTTCTTTGTGCCTCAGATTTCCTCTTTGGGGCCAAAGGTTTTGTTTTTTTTTCTGTATGGTAATAAAAATGAATCCCAATAGGATATTTGCATAAAATCAGACAGAGCCTTTAAGAAGTATCTCAAAGAAATCCTATAATACACTGTGCGGAATGTGTATCCCACTGGGTACCATTAAATGATACTGCATGTGAGGGGAAGACTTACCTTCCCAGCCCTCTTAATGTCTTTTGGTGAATCCTTTTTATTTCTCCAATTCTTTTTCCTCTTTCAGCTTTCCATTCTCAAATCACTTTTTCCTCCTTCTACATTTACTCCCAAGGTGACTTAATTCATGTGCCTGGCTCATGTTCTATCTATGGTAGTTGGGATACTTCAGTACCATACAAAGTATGCACTTAACTTTGAAGTACTTAATATTGGGGATGGATGCCAAATTTTTATCTGCAGTTAGGCCAGCTCACCTGGACTTCAGATTTATAAATTCAGGTGGTTACCTGACACTTCCATTTGGATATGTAGTAGGCATTTCACATATAACATAGCTACAAACATATTCTTGACTTTCTCCCTTAGATCTGTTCTGTCTCAGTATTCTCCTTCACAGTATATGGCAGCTCCATTCTTCTAGCTTCTGGGGCCAAAAACCTGTTACCATTCATGGCCCCTCTTTATCTTGTACTCTTAAGCTCAACATGTTAGCAAATTCTGTTGGTTCCATCTTTGAAATATATTGTGTCAGGATTTAATTAGAGAAGCAGACTGCCAGAACTATATATCTCTCTAAAAAGATTTGTTTTAGGGATTTGATTTCAGGGGACAATTGTGGGAGTGGCTTAAGCTGTCTCCATAAAGCTATTGTTATCACATCTGATACTGGATCTTAAAGTCCACAGCCCAGGTAGTCAGGAAGGGTAGATGGGTGATATAAATAAGTATAGATATAGATCTACTTATAAATAGCTATACAAATGTTTATGGATATATTTACAAATATACATACATATATATTATATATCTGTATCTATATATTTCTGCTTCCAGATCTGTCCCACCCTAATCAGCATGGAAAGGAATTCTAAAAAATGGAATTCAACCTAACCAAATTGACAAGCCAACACAATCAAATCCCTGTTAACTTGGCATCTATATATATCTCCTAAAACTATTCTTAATCTCAAATTATTATAATAAAATAGTCATACTTCTACCATACTTGCTATAGCCATATCACATACAACTGAAAAACATGCTTTTTCTCCAGGAAAAATTGCAAGTCTCTTTTTTATCTTTAGGTGTTAATTCTTCTCCCAGCTGACTCACACTCCCCTTTGATATTCTGTTAACTTAAATACTGAATTAACTACTATTACTGCATTTTATGTTAGATAAAAAGTTGTGAAAAAAGGAAGAAAAATATTAATATAAAAATAAGTAAATCTACTCATAACTATTACAGTCCTCATTTTTGCAATAGGTCATATTTTATAAATAGAAGCTTGTAGCTACTATTTATTTATTTTTTATTATTTTTAATGTTACCACCCCAATACATTTATTTTTTTATTTTTTTTAAATAAATCTTTATTGTTCAGATTATTATAGTTGTTTCTCTTTTTTCCCCCCCATAACTCCCCTCCACCAGTTCCCACCCCCCCGACTGTCCTCATCCATAGGTGTACGATTTTTGTCCAGTCTCTTCCCACAACCTCTACACCCCTTTTCCCCCGAGAATTGTCAGTCCACTCCCTTTCTATGCTCCTGATTCTATTATATTCACCAGTTTATTCTGTTCATCAGATTTTTTATTCACTTGATTTTTAGATTCACTTGTTGATAGATATGTATTTGTTGTTCATAATTTTTATCTTTACCTTTTTCTTCTTCTTCTTCTTCCTAAAGAATACCCTTCAGGATTTCATATAATCCTGGTTTGGTGGTGATGAACTCCTTTAGCTTTTTCTTATCTGTGAAGCTCTTTATCTGACCTTCAATTCTGAATGATAGCTTGCTGGGTAGAGTAATCTTGGTTGTAGGTTCTTGCTGTTCATCACTTTGAATATTTCTTGCCACTCCCGTCTGACCTGCATAGTTTCTGTTGAAAAATCAGCTGACAGTCGTATGGGTGCTCCCTTGTAGGTAACTAGCTGTTTTTCTCTTGCTGCTTTTAATATTCGCTCTTTGTGTTTTGCTCTTGGCATTTTAATTATGATGTGTCTTGGTGTGGTCCTCTTTGGGTTCCTTTTGTTCGGGGTTCTCTGCGCTTCCTGGACTTGTAAGTCTATTTCTTTCACAGGTGGGGGAAGTTTTCTGTCATTATTTATTCAAATAGGTTTTCAATATCTTGCTCTCTCTCTTCTTCAGGCACCCCCATAATTCTGATGTTGGTACGCTTGAAGTTGTCCCAGAGGCTCCTTACACTATCTTCAAATTTTTGGATTCTTTTTGCTTTTTGCTTTTCTGATTGGGTGTTTTTTTGCTTCTTCGTATTTCAAAGTTTTGACTTGATTCTTGTGATCCTCTAGTCTGCTGTTGGATCTTTGTATATTATTCTTTATTTCAGTCTGTGTATGCTTAATTTCTAGTTGGTCCTTTTTCATATCCTCGAGGGTCTCACTAAATTTATCGGTGGTTTCTAGAAGATTCTTGAAAAACCTTATAACTGTGGTTTTGAACTCTATATCCAGTAGTTTGCTTTCCTCCATTTCTGTCATTTGTGACCTGTTTCTTTGTCTCCTCATTTTAGCTGCTTCCCTGTGTTGATAGAGTGGCTTTGTGTGCTAGGTGTCCTATAGGGCCCAGTGGCTCAGCTCCCCAATTACCTGAGGTGGACACTCTTGGTGCACCCCTTTGTGGGCTGTGTGCACAGTCTTGTTGTAGTTAAGCCTTGAGTGTTGTTGGTATCACTGGGAGGAATTGACCTCCAGGCCAATTGGCTGTGAGGATCAGCTGTGTCTACAATGGGAGAACTTCTGTGCTGGAGATACCCTTATGAGACAAGACTTGCTTCAGTCAGGCTTTGGTGCTCACTGAGTCTGCCCCCTGAGTGTGTCCCTTATGGATCTGAGGAGTTGTAATCTGGATGGTCCTACTCTGACCCTTGGGTACACTGGCTCTTGGATCTCCAAGGAGGTGTTAATTTAGCCTCTGCCTGAGGCCACCCAGCAGGAGCTACTGAGAGATCTGCAGATTCCTCTTCTTTGTTTGGGTTTTGGAGGTGCCCAGATGAGGCCCAGCTGTGAAGCAATGCAAGCTGCTGTGGGGCCTTGGCCTTCTTTTGGCGGCTCTGGGGCTCTCTGACTCAGCTGCAGTTTGTTAGGTAATTTTAGATTGCAAAGGGCTAGGCCATTCATATGCAAAAGCCTCTGCACACAGCTTGGGTGGGGCAGGGTCTCAGGGAATCAACAGGGTGGAGTAAACAGCTATGGATGATCCTTAGCCCTGCCCTAAGAGGCCCCCGGATCTCAGTGTCCCATAGTAATCGATGCAAGCACCTCTGAGAGAAAGCCACCCTTGAGTTCTGCCTGAGGCCAGACAGTCCAGTTTCTCCCCATATGAGTCTGGGTCCCCAGAGTCTCGCCTGGAACTAGAGTTCAGAGCAGTCAGGAGCTTGTATCTCCCTCTCGATTGAAAAAGACAATTGTGTACTCAGTCGCCAGCCCTTTCCGCATGCACGCACCTCCGTACCTCTGCACTTTACTTCCGCACCTCCTCTGAGTCTCAGTGTGCTTTTCTCTTTCTTTCTATTTGTAGAATTTCTACTCAGCCAGCCTTCCTGTGGTTCTGGATGATGTTCGTTTTGTCTTTTAGTTGTAGTTTTGAAGTGGTTGTGCGAGGCAGCAGGTTCAGATGTTTACCTATGCCGCCATCTTGGTTTATATGTAGCTACCATTTATAATTATCTTCTTCTACTACCCCTTCCATATGTCCTCTGCCCTGAGCATTGACCTCAACTAATCATGGTTCTTTACCTGATGAGGTGACCGTAGCTTTCATTCCAAAGGGATCTGGGCCATTAGCAGCTTTGCTTAAATTGGATCATTGTTGTTTTTCATGGACTTTATTCAGAAGACATGATGGCACTCAGAGGTGTCCTAGAGAACCTCCTGGTTTTCACAGAAACACCTTTTTCTCTCATTATGTACTAGCAACCTCAGTTCCCCCTTTTCACTCAAGATCAATCAATCCCTAGCAGTACAGTCATCCCCTCTTTTGCCTGTTGTTTCAGTGTCAGGAGGAGCTCAAAGTGGTCAGGTGCCAGTCTCAACTCTCAGTACAATGGATTCACTGTTATGTCCCCTAATGGTAAATTTAATACAGTGACAAAGTGTTAGGAAAATTATTGAGGTTGAACATTTAAGCCATATGCTCCATCTAACTTTTAGCAATAATTAAGTTCTTTATTTCATCTCTGTCAGATTTCTCATCTATTAGGGTAGAAGTGCTATTTATTGGCTCTGTAAAGCCACAATCACAAGGTCCAGAAAAATGAAATAGATGTAAGTATATCATTTAAAAAGTTATACCCAACCATGTCAGTTTAGAAATGTTTAGAGTAGACATTAGATAGCTGCCCTTCCAGGACTTAGGCTGAGCTCACTGAAGTTCTGAATTTTCAGGGATCCCTTTGCACATACCTGTGTTCCAGTTAAGCCCTTACAAAGACATAGCTGCTGCACTTGGAGTCTGAAACACTCAAAATTGTGGGAGGGTGGGAAGTAATCAACCAAGGACCTTGTATGCATATATGCATGACCTATGGACACAGACAATGGGGCCTGCAGTGGGGGAAAGGGGGCAGGGGTGGCCTGGAGGGGGAAAAGGGGGACATATGTAATACTTTAAACAATAAAGAATTGTTTTTAAAAATTAAAATAAAAAATTGCCAATTTCCTCATGGCTGATAAGTAAGTCTTCCTTTGATTCTAAATCATTACAGAATGTTTTCTTGTTTCCCACGTTAGGAAGGTTGTCCCTGAAGTGTGTTGAGCATATAAGAAAGGTGGTTGATTAAAAAATATATATATAGCAGCAGCAGACCTTTGAATTCAACCTGTAAAATATTTACTATATCCAAAATTTTTTTTTTCAGTTATACACATACTTTCTGCTTTCAGAATCCTTTGACAAAGGTAACCAGAGAGACAGGGTTTTAAAATAAAGTTGCACTTATAAATCATTTGTATCAGAATATAATAAATCTCTACCAAAGTCACTAAATACCTATGTTGTTCAAAAGCAATTGAGTATTTTAATTGCCAATATCAAGCTATACAAGTGGGGAGAAATCATCTAATCCCATCTAAATTCCTTTCTAAGAGAATCAATCAATGATGTTGCTAAGAAAATAAAATAGAAAAACTGTTCACCTTGTAGCCATTATTGCACATTCATTGCTGAGACTTCTGGTTTGGTTGCCATTGAAGAA
Source organism: Eptesicus fuscus (assembly GCF_027574615.1). NCBI lineage: Eukaryota > Metazoa > Chordata > Mammalia > Chiroptera > Vespertilionidae > Eptesicus > Eptesicus fuscus. The sequence continues at coordinate 68,262,848 of NC_072486.1, forward strand.
TTTCTCTTTGAAAATGTGAAAATCAAGGTAACGATTTATTGTCAGGTTTTTGTTGCTATGGAAGTATTCATTATCTCAGAACACCTAATGCAAAGGAAACGAATAGAATTATTGGAGGTATAAATTGAATATGAACTTGTGACCCCCTGCACTGCAACTAGAGCAAGTCTCTATTCGTATCTTTCTCAATTGTCTGAAACAGATCTGTGAGAATACAAGATGGTAGTTGGAGGTAGTTCATTAAGCAGAGTCTTGGGGAGATGAACCAGGACTATACTGCCTGTTAATGCCCCCATATGGTTTCAGTCTCCCGCATGGGGAGGTAAGGAAACAAAAAGGTGGAAAGTTTGGGTGTTTGGCTTGGCAATGTCGATATGAGTAGAACCTGGTCCTTGTGCTTATGAACTTAAAATGAATGATCCATGCCCTCCATTTGGTCATTTCCTGGGTCCTTCAAATGGATTGAGGCAATAAATGAGACCTATCACAAAGATCTCACGAGAGCCTCATTGATCTCATTAGTGTCTGTCTCCAAAACAATTCAGATAGCATCCCATTCATTCCTTCTAACCCTGTCTTTGTTATCTCATGTAGTCCTGGTCCTTGTGTTAACATAAAAAAACCATTGAAACCTGTAAAGAATTTTTGTGAGTTATTTGAGCCAAACTGTCGACAAATGCCGGGAAGCAGAACCTCAATGAATTGAGATAATGCTCTGGAGAATGGTGGGTTACATTTGTATTTATACATTGCCATCAAAGGAGGGGCATAGGTGGGTTACATGAAATTCATTGGTGATAGATTAAGGAGGTGGTAAGCAAAGCTGGGAAAACCCCTGGGATTGGATGAAAAGTGAATTGATGGACACATACTTAGGTGGGTGCAGGAACAATTAACCATGATAATGAAGGAATTTGTGGCACAACCACCCCTTTTGGTTGTGCCCCAGGGGCTCCAGAAAAAGGGAAGTTACAAGTTACCCAGACATTTCAAGGGTATGTTATCATAGATGCAAAAAGACAGAGAGGCTCAGTTAAGATAAAGGTTGACCTTGTCAGTGAAGATACTGGCCTAGTATGTAACTGCCCACCATAATTGCGTTTAGTTAAAGTTTAATGTCAGACCATCCTTTGTGGTTACTTTAGGTCTCTGAGTTTGCAAGACTGCCACACAGGCCTCCCCTGAGCTTGTCAGGTCAGCATGTGGCCCCATTCGTTCACACTTGGCTTTCAAACCAATCTCACCACAAATCTCAGGTCTTACCTCCAGGTTTTGAAGAGCCCTTTTGGTTCTCTCTATTGAGCAAAATTGTGGAATTCAACTTTTAGCTTGTGTAGCTTTAGAATTTCTACATGGAAAAGCATGGGAGTGGCAAGAGGGTAGGAAAGCTGGGGCTGGAAAACTAGAGAAGTTACACATGCATGGCCAACACACTGTTCTGACTCAGCTTGTTACAGAGGAAATAAAAATGCAATGTTTCTAAGAGGAATTGTGGATAAAATTGAGAAAACACCCTTAGTGAGGAATTTTGGTCTTTCCTAGCACCTCTGATGGCTTAGAGAAGGACCATTAAAAGGGACTGGATTAGGGTGGGGGAGAAAGCCTGGACATATAGAACAGACCTTCATTAACAAACAATCCAATTTAAAAAATGGACAGAGTACTTGAATAGACACTTTTCCAACGAAGACATACAGATGGCCAACAGCTAAATAAAAAGATGTTCAAATTTACTAATTATCAGGAAAATGTAAATTAAAGCCACAATGAGATTTCACCGAACACCTATCAGAATGGCTGTTATAAAAAAGATGAGAAATAAGTATTGGTAAGGATGTGGAGAAAAGGGGACTCTATGCACTGTTAGTGAGAATGTAAATTGGTGCAGCCACTATAGAAAATAATATAGAGGGTTCTCAAGACATTAAAAATAGAACTACCATATAATCTAGAAATTTCACTGCTAGGCATTTTACCAAAGAAAATGAAAACGCTAACTCAAAAAAGATATATACAACCTCATGTTCATTGCAGCATTATTTACAATAGCCAAGATATAGAAATAAATTAGGTGACCATTGATGAAGGTATAAAGAAATGTGATTATACAGCCATTCTGTCAGATGTGAGGTAATATCTCATCATGGTTTTAATTTGCATTTCTCTGATGACTAGCGACACTGAGCAGTTTTCCATATGTCTAAAGGTCAGCCCTATGTCCTCTTTGAAGAAGTGTCTATTCTGGTCCTTTGCCCATTTTTTAATTGGATTGTTTGTCTTCCTGTTGTTGAATAGTATGTGTTCTTTATATATTTTGGAAATTAACCCCTTATCAGATGTATCACTGGCAAATATGTTCTCCCATACAGTGGGTTCCATTTCATTTTGATGATGGATACTTTTGTTGAGCAGAAGCTTTTTAGTTTGATGTAGTCCCCTTTGTTTATTTTTTCCTTTGTTTCCCTTGCCCTAGGAGATGTATTAGTGAAAATCCTGCCACGTGGAGATGTCTGAGATTCTGCTGCCTACATTTTCTTCTAGGATTTTTATGATTTCATGATTTACATTTAAGTCTTTTATACATTTTGAGTTTATTCTTGTGTAACTTGGTGGTCTAGTTTAATTTTTTTTTGTATGTACCTCCAAAATGCTTGTGGCTATTGCAACGTGACTCCACCAGTGTGGCAGGAGTCTAGGCAAATGGAGTGGCAGGGGTCTAGGCAGAGTGGAAAGAGAGTTGTTCCAAATCATTGCAATGAAAATATTTCATTTTTGTGAATTAAGAAAAAACATGCACATATTGTTCAATGGCTTCAGCCATAGAAGCAGAACCTGTAGGAGATATAAAGATTTACTACGAGGAACTGATATACATGATTATGGCAAGCCTAAATTCTTTAGGTTAGACTGGAACTCTCAGGCTGGGCAGAAACTGCTGTCTCCAAGTGAAATTTCTTCATCAGGAAAGTTTTAGCTGTACTTTTAAGGCCCCGAAACTGATAAAATCAGACCTGCCCAGATTATTTAGGATAATCTCTTTTCCTTAAAGTCAATGGATTAAGGACTTTAGTCACATCTATAAAACATCTTCACGCTAGATTAGTGTTTGAACTAGTGGGGATTGTAGACTGGCCAAATTGTCAAATAATACTACCCATCACAGGGATGTCTCTAAGACTAAACTCTCACTTTAGACAAATCTGTGCCTGAGAGGACACAGAGAAGGAAAAGAAAGGGGTAGAGACATTTTATCTAGAACTGCGTCACAATTTTGGAACAGATAGGTCTAATAACTGGAATGGCGAGCTGAGGGTTTCCCCCCGGGGGCGGGAGGGGGGTTGTGTCTCAAGACACCGAAAAATGAGCTCTGTGGACCAGAAGATTTAAGCAAAAGTGTGGAAAATGTACTACAAGCAGATTCAGACTCCCCTCAAGGGGATGGGGGCCCAATAATGGGTATATATTTGCTACAAGCCTGCATCTATATCTATCTTTGTCATCACCTGATTCCCTCAATTGTTCTTGCCCAGCAACGAACCTGAACTTTCCCTCTTTCTGTGTGTTCTTACTCTGTTCCTGTGCTGAACTTTCTCTGTTTCTGTGTCAGTACACCTTATTGGTGCAGGCCCTCCCTTGGTTTCCCATGCCTCCTGCTTTGAGTCCAGAAACATTTTATTATTTCTGCTTGGTTGGTTTCTGTGATTAGGCTGCTTAAACTGCGCTGTCTGCCCCTATGTTCCACCTGCCTTTGTTTTCCACTGGACCCCTGCCTGTGTGCTTGCGTTTCAAGCTAAGTTCTCTCATTATAACCCCATTAATTTATCTGGATTATTCATTTCACAGATTTCTAAGGGTCTCCAGGGACTTCTCTAGTTTAAATTTATAGAAGAAACTACATTAAATTCCTCAGGATGATCCAGGGTTTGATCCCTAAAGAATGGGAAATTCATGATTATACCAAGCAGCACATCACACAATAGAAATATAGAATTCTTTGATTAATGTGTGTCAAAGAATAATAAGGTCAATGCCCACAAGCAGCTAACTTATGAGAAATTCTGTTAGTTCCAAATGCTCACCAAGTTCATCTACCTAGGTCTAGTTTTTAAAAAGGACTTTCAATATTGTGAAGGCAATAATAATTACCAGGTTTTTTAAAATAACACTCTTTCAAAAACAATCTGACTGTGTTTTCTCATTGAATTAGGAAAAAAAAAGTGTTTAGAATAAATAGCAGAGGCATGAATAATGGTTTTGAAACACTGTGTACTGGGGATGAGGCACTTAATATGTTTGCTGTTGGGCTTTTTTTGGTAGAGTCTAGTCAGAGTGATTGTTTTGTAAGAGCCATGGGGATGCTTACAAGTGGTGGTGCTCAATATATTTGGACCTTGGCTTTGAAATGTTGGTAAAAGTGTTTGAAGGATTCATCTTTGTGCCTTTTGTCCAGGTTCCAAGGCTGCTACTCCACGGGACAGAACAGCTTCACTGTTTTGTACAGAATGTCTGTGAATTTTATGTGCATTTGTAATATCATCAATTTTTTTTTAGTTTGCTAGAGTTTGTTTAGCTTTTGCCTTGGACTCTCTTGACCTGCTAACTTTTAAATATTAGGCTTTTCTTAAGTCTATATGAGTATGTAATCAAAACGGTTTGAGGAGAAAACACCCACACATATAACTCTAAGTCCAGTTTAAGATCTCTTAAGACATCCAGATTGCAATCCTTTCTTACATCGTGACCAACCAAAATACCCCAGATAGACAGAGAAGGCACTATCTGCCTCTTCTGCCAACTCTCAGAGCTTATTAAACCTAGGTTAGAATCACCAGGAAGATAGATGCCCCCAAGGTGAAAAGATTAGATGAAAGGAAGTGGCAGCAATAGGCAGTGATATGCTGGTAAACCAGCCACCCACTTTCCTAAAAGAAAAAGTCCTGATTTCATAGTGTTTGCTGATTTCCAAGGTGTAAATAATCTTATCATTCCGACTTTCCAGCTAGCAATGACTGGCTCTCAAAACTCCTAAATATTTAACAATCTGCAAATATTTATTTTCTTCAAGTCTGTGAATTGCCTTTTCATTTTCTTAAAAGCTTTATAAGAGAAAAAGTCTTAATTTTGATGAAGTTTAACTTATCAATTTTTCTTTTGTATCCTATCTAAGAAATCTGTGACTAACAAATGTCACAAATTTTTCTCTTACTTTTTTTTCTAGTTTTCTAGTTTTATCTCTTATATTTAGTTATTTTATCTATGACCTCTTTATATTTTGAAATTTCCCAATTTGTAGGTCCTCTTTTGATTAGTATTTATATAGTATGTATTTCTGTTCATTATTTTTAAAGCTGTATTTTTATTTTTAAATTGGTTTCTTTTTAGGCAGCATGTTATAGCATAGTAGAAGCTGGGAAAGTTCCAGGATGAGTGGAATAGGGAAACTAAGACAGAGAGTTAAACAGCAGTTGGCAGCCACCTAGTAAATCCTATCTTCCCTAAACCTAGGATACTTAAGAGTAAATGATTTGCACTTCTCCCCAACCAGAGGGTAGATAGCTTAAACCACCCTACTCCGGGAGACAGATAACATAAACCAATTAGTGCCACTTTCCAACCACATCCAAGCACAGACAAATTAAGAGAATAGATCCCATTTTGGTACATTGGCATAAAACTGATGAATATTCTAAGAATTCTCTCCTAAGACCTTCCCTAAACACCCAGCTTTTAAAACCCCTGAAAATGAAGGTCCCAGCATGCTCTCCCTTCAGGGAGCACAGCTGTGCCATTTCCACCCCTTTTTCCTTTCCCCACAGGCACATATCCTCTAATCTCTAAGGGACTCCATGAGACTTGCAGCCAGGGGAGCAACGGTCCTTGTTTCACTGTCCTAAGTATGTGTTTGCTGAAGTCAACAAATTCTTGCTTGCTTTTCTGCACTTTGTCTCTTGATTGAAATCTTCCCTTCAAGAAGACAAGAACTGAGGTTCTCCTCATCTGGCTGATAACAAGCATATTGATCAATTTTGCTTTTTTATCCAATGTGATAATCTCTGCCATTTTGTTGGAATGCTGTAATCATTAACATCCTATATAATAAAAGCCTAATATGCTAAGTGTCCAGTCGTCCTGTCGGCCATTCAACCAATCAAAGCGTAATATGCTAATGATATGCTAAGGCCACTCAACTGTTCACTATGACATGCAACTGACCACCAGGGGGCAGACAGATGACCAGTCAACCAGTCGCCATGACATGCACTGAACACCAGGGGCAGATGTTCTGACTGGTAGGTTAGCTTGCTGCTGGGGTCCAGCTGATTGGGACTGAGCAAGACAGGCCAGACATGCCCTGGAGCTCTCCCATGGTCCCTCCCCTGCTGGCTAACCTCCTGCATCCCTCCCTGGCCCCAATCTTGCACTGGTGGGGTCCCTCTGCCTGGCCTGCGCCTTCTCACATTCTGGGACCCCTTGGGGAATGTTGGAGAGCTGGTTTGGTGCACCAGACCTCTAGTTTAATGTAATTGTGGTAGTCATGTGGGCGCACGCAAACACACACACACACACACACACACACACACACACACACACACACACACAATTTTTTGAACAGTTTGAAAGTTCTATGTTACCACTAAGTACATCAGTGTGTTTTTCCTAAGAATAAGGACATCCTCTTACATTACCACAGTATAATTATGTAAATTAGGAACTATAATCCTACCTAATAAAAGAGTAATACAAAAATTAACCATCACAATGATACATGCACAAGCCACGCCCACCAGCCACGCCCAACAGCCAATCAGAGCGAGTATGCAAATAAACCCAACCAAGATGGTTACAGCCACAGAGAGCAGGAGGGAGGCTTGGGTTTCCCAGGCAACGGATGAAGCCAAGCTTTCCGCCTGTCATTCCCGGCCTAAGCCTCCACTCAAGACTACAAAGTTTCAATTATAGAAGATATACACAAACCCCAACAGAAACGGCTGCCTGCCAAGGAGCTTGCAGGAGGCTTGGCTCCACTCCAGGCTACAAAATTTCAACTGTAGAAGGTAAATAAATTCCAGATACCAGGGCCTCCACTTGGGTCGCCAGGGGGCGTGGCTGGCCTGCAAATCACCACAGGCCCCTCGCTCAGGCCTCCCCATGCCCCAAGGGAACCCCCACCCTGATCCGGGACACCCTTCAGGGCAAACCAGCTGGCCCCCACCCGTGCATCAGGCCTCTATCTTATCTAATAAAAGAGTAATATGCAGATTGACCATCACTCCAACACACAATATGGATGCCCCCATGTGGTCAAAGATCCTGCCCCCATGTGGACACAAGATGGCCACCACAAGATGGCCATCAGGGGAGGGCAGTTGGGAGGGATGAGGCCTGCAAGGGAGGGCAGTTGAGAGGGACCAGGCCTGCAAGGGAGGACAGTTGGAGGCGATCAAGCCTGCTGGGGAGGGCAGTTAGGAGTGACCAGGCTGGCAGAGGAGGGAAGTTGGGGGCAAACAGGCTGGCAGAGGAGCAGTTAGACATCAATCAGGCTGGCATTGGAGTGGTTAGGGGGTGATCAGGCTGGCAGGCAGAAGCGGTTAGGGGAAATCAGGAAGGCAGGCAGGTGAGCAGTTGGGAGCCAGCAGTCCTGGATTGTGAGAGGGATGTCCCACTGCCTGTTTAGGCCCGATCCCACTGGGATCGGGCCTAAACGGGCAGTGGGACATCCCTCGAGGGGTCCCAGATTGGAGAGGGTGTAGGCTGGGCTGAGGGACACCCACCCCCCCCCGCCCCTGTGCATGAATTTCGTGCACTGGGCCTCTAGTATTGATATAATATTGTTATCTAATACATTGTCCATACTCAAAATTTCTGCAATTGTTCCAATAAATATTCTTTACAATTGCTTTCCATTTCCCAACTACAGAAGCCAACCCAGAGTCATACACTACAATTAATTTTTATTTCAAAAAATCTTATTTGACCTTGAAATTTTGAAAAGTACAAGTACTTATTTTGTAGAAAGTCTCTTATTTGGGGTTTGTCTGATGTTTCTTCATTATATATTCAGGTCTGAATTTTTTTATAGGACTGATGGATAAATGATGTGTTTTGTATCAATCAGGATTCAATCAGAAAACAGATACTACATTGTGATTTTAAGGAAACATTTAATATAAAGAATTGTGTTCTAGCCCTATCTAGTTTGGCTCAGTGAACAGAGTGTCAGTCTGTGGACCTAAGGGTTCCAGGTTCGATTCCAGTCAAGGGCATGTACCTCGGTGGCAGTCTCCTCCACAGTCTGGGTCCTGGTGGGGGCATTGGCAGGAGGCAACCAATAGATGTGTTTCTCTTACATTAATATTTCTCTCTGTCTTTCCCTCTCTCTTCCACTCTCTCTGAAAATCAATGGAAAAATATCCTCCAGTGATAATTAAAAAAATTTTTTTGTTCTAGTAAAAAATAATCATTTACTAAAAGGGGTAACAGAGAACTCAAAGTTATATGGAAGTTATAACAGCAGTGGCAACTATAAAAGGCAGTTCTTTTCTCTGTGGTAGGCAGTTGGACAGACTTGAGCAGAGCAAGGACAATGGGCCAGGTACAGAGGTCACCAGGGTGGAAAGCTCCAGGTGCCTAGCGAGGAACAATTGTGGACAATTGTAGGGTAGGACTTCACTGCCAGAAATCTTTCCTCCTCTAACATATCCACTGGTCATGTGGTTTGGACCCCTCCCTAGAGATAACATCCAGGCCTCTGTTGTATTTCAGCTGCAGGCCCAGAAAAGTAGCAAAACCAGACAAGTGACCCACAGCTGACATCAGAACCAGCTGTATTAGACAATGAACCCCTGCCCTGGAGCCAATCAATCAATCCGTGGAGACTGGTCCCAGAAAGTATACACCTGGAAAACTGCTGAGTATTGTATTGAGATCTGCCCCTGGGACCACCCCTAAAATCTCAAACTTTAAGAGGACCCAGTGCGCCCTCTCCCTCCCAGGAGCACACCCTGGCCTTTCCCTTCCCCTTCCTCCTGCTCCTCCCCTCAGCCACATTACTATTACCTTCCTCACTCCCAAGCTCCAAAGGCCCTTCCTTTACCTCTATAACTTGTTTTCTAAGCCCATTTATTCTACAAATGACTTCTTTCACCTCTGTGATTTTTCCAAATAAATGTTCTCTTACAGTTTGAGTACTGGCTCTGAATTATTTCCTAGCCAGAACTCAAGCACCAAGATTGCTGAACCCAGGTCTGGTCTGACCCTGAAACTGGACAACCAATGGGTCCGGGCTGCCTATCACTACTTGAGCCAATTAAGCAGAGACAGGGTTGAATCATATATGAGTGTTTATTCCAATAATGCCAGCAGTACAGGAGAGCAGCAGGTCATCCACGAAAATGTGCTCTGCATGCCCCCATAAGCCAGCTGCTTATATTGAGTAGGACAAAGATTACTTGGGAAAGTATGCAAAAGGAATAATAGGTATAATGGTTCTAGGTTACAGATAATTCGGATGGGACCCCATTGTTTGGGAAACAAGGTTGTTCATCTTTCCATGATAATGGACTGCATTCCGAGGTTGACTCCCAGGTCCAAGATTGATTCCCAGGTCTGGGGTGTGTGTGGGGAGGGGGGTGCCTACAACTCCCAGCCAGGTTAGAATGTGCTTTCTTTAATCCGAACAAAGCAATCATGGTTAACAGAGCATGATTAATATTTCTTATAACTATGGCTCATCCCCAATATTCTATTTTTGCCCCTAACAACCCCATGGATCTAACACCTGTGCAGTTCTCACCACCCACAACATAATTATCAATACTGTTGGATTATAATTTACCACCAGGTCATTTGTTTTATATTCATCCCATCTGGTCTTTGTTCCATTTTATTCACTTTTCTGTCCCTTTGGATAGATTAATTCTTTACAATTAATTTTCCCTCCTTTTGTCTTATCAGCTATATCCCATTATATTAGTGCTCTAGAGCTCACTATATACATCTTCAACTTATCACAATCATCCCTCAAATGCTATTATACTACTTCATGTACTCCATCATATTTGAGTCTAGAGAAGCATATCTTGAAGTTAAAGTCCACTTGCAATTGTCCAAATAAAACTTTTCATATGGAAATTGTGATTCTTCAGCCAGAATGCCGAGTCTCAATAAGATCTTATTTTGGTCATTAGAAAGCTCCTACAATCAGAGTATCTCTCTCCCAAAGTTCCCCTTCCCTAAGACCTCCACTTCCCCATTCCTCCACGCAATTGTAATACTAAATGTAATCAGTTCTCTTAAACTTAATTTCCATCCATCATTTGCAGAACTCTGTAAGTTCTCCTATTGAAATACATTTGCATCCATAAATATCCCTTCCTGTGTACATTACACTGAATTTTAAAATTATTTATATGAATACCCTGCACCTATGGCTTCCAGTTTTGCATGCCATCATGGCAGGTCACAAAAATTTAAAAAAAAAAAAAAAAAGAGGAGTGCCCTTGGCGGTCCTGGATCTGTCTCTTGCTTCAGGTTATTCACCTTCTTCCATTCTTGGGCCACTCTCCTGCGTCTTATCCAGTTATCACCTTCAAAACCACCTCCGAGACCAGCCAACACACTGTTTTGTTTTTTTCTGCCTTAACTCCTTAAAGCTGAACAACCATAAGCCCCCAAATCCGTCAGAATTATTCCACTGAGGTGGAGGCTGAAGTCAACCTCCTGGCCAACTTGCACCTGCAGGCCTCCCACACCTACCTCTCTCTGGGCTTCTATTTTGACTGAGATGATGTGGCTTTGAAGAGCATGGGCTGCTTCTTCAGCGAATTGGAGAAGAGAGATGGCGATGAGCATCTCTTAAAGTTGCAAAACCAGCGTGGTGGCCGCATTCTCTTCCAGGACGTGCTGAAGCCTCCCAAGGTGAGTGGACCATGGCAGCTGCCCTGACCTCAGAGAGGAGCCTGAGCCAGGCCTTTGGAGCTGCAGGCCCTGGGTTCTACCCACGCAGACCCTCATCCTGTGACTTCCTGGAGAATTACTTCTGGGGTGAGGAGGTGAAACTCACCAAGAAGATGGGAGACTACCTGACTCACCTCCGCAGGCTGGCTGGCCCCCAGGCTGGGCGGGGCGAGTGTCTCTTTGAAGGGCTCACCCTCAAGCACAACTAGGAGCCTTTGGAGCCCAGAGGCCTTTGAGAGGCCCCTCTGCATCCCCTGGTGTCTGGCTTTTGCCTGAGCCTCTCCCTGAAACTACTAGCCATTCATTTAACCACCCTGAGGCCCTCTCCCCTGCATTGGACCAAATTAAACAATAAAGCTTTTTGCAGCAAAAAAAAAAATTTAAAAATAAAAAAAATTTTTTTTTTCAAAAAAAGGAAAAACATCAGTTTGGAAGACTGCTACCATTATAAGGATAAGACTTGAATGTTCATTAGTGCCAAGAAAAAAAAAAATACATGGTCTGGTAATTTTGTTTGCTCCAAATGACATTAGCAAACATTTACATTATTATTGAAGAATATTTCTAGTTATAATTAGATCAAATATAATATGTAATGAATGATATTTGAAATTGATAAATTTCATTTTAATAAAATTGCATCAGCAAATTATTCAAACTCATTAAACCTTGAAGGGAAAATAAAACCAAAGTAAAATAATTATAAGGCATGTTGGCATTTGCTGGGTAATCTTTCCATTTGGAAGGAGATTTAGATAGCGAGGTCTCAGGTCTCTAGAACTGAGAGTCGTCTTACATGCCCATGTCCATTTAATCTCTTATAACTGATTATAGGTGTTATAACGTCAAAAACAAGTAGGTTTTTAAATGTCACTGTGACCAAGTATGCTGATTATTACCTAAGTGTTTCCAGAGAGACAAGGAGACCTGGTTCTTGTCTTCTAGAAGGAAAGATTTCAATCAAGAGACCAAGTGTAGAAAAGCAAGCAAGAATTTATTGACCGCAGCACAAACATACTTAGGACAGTGAAACAGGAAGGGCATCGAAGAAGCAATGAGAGTGCCTGGGCAGGGCTGCTCTGGCTCACTGCTAAGTCAGAGAAAAGGGGGCTTGAAAACAGGTTTAGGGGGTTAGTCCAGGACGAGCTGCTGCTCCCCATTGCTCCCCTGGTTTTAAGTCTCAGGGGGTCCCTTAGAGGTTAGGGGATATGTGCCTGTGGCGGGAGCAGAAGGGAAAGAAAATGGCACAGCTGTGCTCCTTGGAGGGAGAGTGAACTGGGACCTTCATTTTCAGGGGTTTTAAAGGCTGGGTATTTAGAGAAGGCCTTGGGGGTGAATCAATAAAATATTCATCAGCTTTATGCTGATGTACCAAAGTGAGATTTATTCTCTTAATTAGCCTGTTCTTGGCACTACTTGGATTTATGTTATCTGTCTCCCAGAGTAGGGTGATAAACTGCTGTTTAACTCTCTGTCTTAGTTTCCCAATTCCACTTGTCCTGGAATTTTCCTAGCTTCTTACTATTCTATAACATAAGTGCTCCACCGTTTCCATTCTCCAGGTTTCTCTGATGCGTTCTGTGCCCCAGGAGGCTGACCTCAGCCCAGAGTTTGGCCTAGGGTTTTTTGTTGAGTTGGGTTGGTGAGATACTCTGATAAAAGTTTGGAGTATGGGCAGAAAAGGATGCCAAGGGACTCTTCGAGCTGAGACTCTGGCTAATATTGGTCCCAGAAGTGACCCCAGAGGGTTGATGCTCAAAATGGGATTTTAGGATTGTGATGTTCACATATTTGAGGGCATGGATAACCTCATTGTTGTTAGGAAATGAAATATGATGTATCGTGAGATAACATCACATTACTGTAATAATCATGAAAGGTGGCATGTGCTGGAGCATAGGGAGAGAACAAAGTAGTGAGAAATCAAATATCTGTGGTACTTAGTTGCTATGGCAACCATGAGGTGGATTGTGGAATGGACAGCACTTCTGGCTGCTCTGGAGAGCGTACATAAAGGATAAACTTCAAGTTTAGAATTCCCAGCTCAAAGCACTAGTCAATGAGAAATTCCAATAGCTTCATAGAGTCAGAAACTCCAAGGGCTCAGATTTTTCAGAAAAGGAGGTTTTGATAACTTCACTAGATAAAGAATTCTGTTAGCGGGTAATGGAATGAGTAGTAAAATATGAAAGCTATTGTTATCAGTTCAGGTCACGTGGCCAGCTATAGAGCATTACAGCCTCTAGTCTTAAGTTGTTTTTCGCCTTTTCCTTCTTATTGAGGACTTATGAGAACTTTAATTTCAATTTACAGCTTGAGCTCTGAAGCTGCTTGCAGAGCATAACTTTGCCCTTTGGGGCTCCGGAACTGCCTGCAGAGCCAGCAGCCCCCGCCCCATCTCCTGCTGTGCTGATTGTACTGTTTGATGAATTGTACTCCTTGCATTGTTTTAAATAATTCTCCTTGTACTATGGTTGTGTGCTCAAAGATAGTCTTTTTATTCTATAGGCCAGAGCTGAACGTAGGACTTGACAAATGTTTAATAATATATTACCCAATGTTCTTACCTCACAACCCCACTTGCTTGATCACTGAGTCGGCCAATCATTGAAATTCCAGTTGTACGTTTATGGTCTTGTATCCCTTAGCAACCCATCTCTTTGATCAATAACTCTTTGCATCATTTGCCTTTATAAACCCTGCCCTATCCCTCCACAGTGGAATGTTTTCTTAGTTCATACTGAGGACTGGGTTTCCCAGTTTGCAAATAATGATCTGAATAGTCTCTCTTTAAATTTTTTTTTTAAAGGTATCTCTAGACTTTTGTTTATGTAACTTTTTATAAAGAGAGCTAGTGGTGGCTGACATCACAATTTAGGTTTTAGTAGGAAATATGACAGAACTGATATCACTCAGCAACGCTACTGTGGCTGATCAGACTTTGTGTTTCTCCTGTGTTGGGGTCAGAAGTTCTTCATCCAGGCAAAGGTCAAGAGTTGAAGCTGAGTAGCAAGAGGGATGGACTGTGCTAGTTATTCTGTTTGCTTCACCTAACCCCTACCTTGATCTGAACCATGCCCCTTACCCTGTGTGTCCTGGGACACTGACCTTTAAGAATTCCATTGCCAAGCTTCCCTCTCCCTTGACTTCCAGATGGTTTTGGCTAAAGGGAGGCAGCAGCAAGGTATTGGAAGGTGACCACCTTTGCTTGGTCACACTTTTTATTTATTTATTTATTTTTTAAATATATTTTTATTAATTTGAGAGAGGGAGAGAGAGACAGAGACATCAATGATAAGAGGAAATCATTGATTGGCTGCCTCCTGCATGACCCCTTCTGGGGATCAAGCCCGCAATCTGGGCATATGCCCTTGACCGGAATCAAACCCGGGACCCTTCAGTTTGCAGGCCGATGTTCTATCCACTGAGCCAAACCAGCTAGGGCTTGGTCACACTTTCTTAAAATATATATATATATATATATATATATATATATATATATATATATTATTGATTTCAGAGAGGAAGGGAGAGGGAGAGAGAGATAGAAACATCAATGATGAGAGGGAATCATCGGCTGCCTCCTGCATGCCCCCTACTGGGGATCAAGCCTGCAACCCAGGCATGTGTCTTGGACCGGAAACAAACCCAGGGTCTTTCAGTTTGTTTGGGTCAATGCTCTATCCACTAAGTCAAACCGGCTAGGGCTGCTTGGTCACACCTTTGGCAGTGGTTTTGTTCTGTGGTTACAGCGTTTGTCCAGCCGTTCTGTTTCTAAGGCTCCACCCTTTTTCTAGGCTCTAAAAACACGATTGCTCACTCTGGCCCCTTTGTTTCGGGATGGCCATAATTGCCCACCATTGCTGATCCCTGGGTGCTTTACCAAGCCTTTTGGTTCTCTTAACCTCGCCCTTACCTCTTTAGATGATACTTTCATCGAACTCTCTCAGTTACAGCCTTTGTGCTTGCCATGTCTTTCCTGCTAATACATCGCTACACCATGGAGGAAAGGATAAATTGGGAGGAACCAGGAGAAGACAGCCACTGGAATGCCACTACACGTGATGGGGAAAATGCAGCTAGGAATGCAGAACACAGAATACTGAGAATATGGGCACAGACAACAGTTGGCATCCTAGGTGGGAAGCATCCATCTTATATAAAAACAGCTGTTTGAAATTTTAACCCTGATATTTTGGCTTCTGTAAATGCTTGCTTGCTTGAATAATAAGGAAAATAAGACTACTCCCACTTCAGAGAGGCCATTAAACCTTCCCTGGATGAAGTTATCAGTGCTGGCACCAGGCCAGGCCTTTGGTTGAGGTCTCAAGGCCCCAGCACATAGGGGCTCTTTAAGAACTTGTAAAGGAGGCCGGAAACACCCCATATTTGGGAGACAAAGAAGGTAAAATCATATAAATAGGGAAAGTTGCTCCATGTTGGGGCCCAGAATTTGAGAGACATTTTCCTCTGGGCCCGTGCGTAATAATAATAATAATACTAATAATAATAATAATAAACGTAACTCTATCTCTCTAAGCGTTGCTTGGCTCTTCTCCATTTTTCTGTAACAGGTGAGCAATCTGCATTACAGAGTAATAGCAAGGAGTGGTGGCATGAATTGTCTGGCACGTGGAATAGGGAATCAAGAGTCTAAGAGTAGGAACTCTGGGAGAATCTGGTAAGCAAGTAGACAGAATGAGAGAATCGGGGTTTCCAGGTGTCAGGGTTTCAGGCACTAACATTCTTGTCTCTGCTTGGGACTTTGCAAGTGTACGTAAAAGCTTCAATCTGGATGATTCCATTTCTGAACAGATTGTCAAACAGTGGTCCATTGACTCCACATCCATTCATCAAATATTTATTGAGTCTCCTCTATATTGTAGGCCCCAACTTGAACACCAAGGATATAAAAGAGAATAAGAGCTCTGTCGGCATGACTCAGTGGTTGAGCTGAGCGTTGACCTATGAATCAGGAGGTCAGAGTTCAATTCCCAGTCTGGGCACATGCCTGGGTTGCGGGCTCCATCCCCAGTAGGGGGCATGCAGGAGGCAGCCAATCAATGATTATCTCTCATCATTGATGTTTCCATCTCTCTCTCCCTCTCCCTTCCTCTCTAAAATTAATAAAAATATATATTTAAAAAAGTGATTAAGATACATTATCTAACTTCATGGGGCTCACAACCTCAGGAGATAAAGACATGTATGAATGCAATTGTAGTAAATGGTTACCAAGCATCTTATCTGGATATATCCTGCATGTACCTCAAAGTACATATACACAAAAGTTAACTATCTTCTAAAACCACATCTCTCCTCCTTCACTCTCCATTGCATGAATAGCACGGCTATGACATCATCTCAGGGAAACACAACGTGATTCTTTTTTTTTAAAAAAATATTTTATTGATTTTTTTACAGAGAGAAAGGGAGAGGGATAGAGAGTCAGAAACATCGATGAGAGAGAAACATCGATCAGCTGCCTCCTGCACACCCCCTACTGGGGATGTGCCCGCAACCAAGGTACATGCCCTTGACCGGAACCGAACCTGGGACCCTTGAGTCCACAGGCCGACGCTCTATCCACTGAGCCAAACCGGTTTCGGCACGTGACTCTTTTTAACTAACACATGAGTTTAACCCCTTCATCCAAAGGAGTTGCTCATTCCTCTTTTTAAAAAATCTATTGTGCATATCTTTATTAGAGTGCTTTTCCTACCTGTGATTCTGATGCACACCAAAGTTCAGATATAAATTCACCCTAAACTGAGGTCATAATTGGTCCTTAGACAACAAGGTGATCTGTATATTATGTGCGTGAGTGACTGAGAAGAAGAGTCTTAATACTTTAGCTAAGTGAATGTGTGTGTGTGGGAAGGGGGAGAGTATAATAGCTCTGGCTGGAAGCCTGGCCATCCCTGTTGGAGATGTTAAAGATGTAGTGTAGCTGGTTGTTCAACCTGGGATTCTCAGGCTGGCATCTCAGGATACTGGCGTTCCCACATCTAAGTTTCTTCATTGTTACTAGCACTTTCGCTTCTTAGGGACAGAATCGTTCTAATTGAACTCAAACGACACTGAGAAGCCAAAATGTCAGTTTATTATTCACTTGCAATAAGAAATACATGTCACTGCTTGGCAGCGCATTCTTTCCAGTACAGGGAAGTCTCTGTACAGCTGGATGCAACCCTTTCTACAGAGGTAGATGTAGCATCAAGTAAAAAGGCTTCAGCCTCGGCCCCTCGCTTTCATGAGTCCCGTGAGTGTTGGGAGTGTCTGGGAGCTTCAGAGTGTTTTAGGTAGAGATGAGAAGCCAGAACTGCAACCAGGAAGCATTTCTGTGAAAGCATTTTTGGTAAATTGACTGAGAGATCTTATAAAAATGGGACCTGAATTTTCAAGCCTCTAATAATTCCTGGTAAATTATTTTTTCAGTAGAAATATTTATTTTTGTACTTAATTTTAAATTTACAATTTTGATTTTTTTTTTAAATTAAAGAAGGTCCATCTGTTAGAATTTCAGCCCCTCCCCACAAGTGTGGATCTGCCCCTTAGTCTTTAATGGAGGGATACAGATGCTCTGCTGGCATGACCAGGGAACCCTCTTTCATGGACAAGACTCTGTTTACCTTTTCTTAGATTTCCATGCCTCTCACAATTCTTCTGTTACCACATCATCACTTCAGACAGAAAAGAAGCAGCTAAGTTACAGTTGACACCCTGTATCCCATAGAGGTATTTTTGAGAAGACCTTGGGGACTCCTGAAGGAGATCTGAAAAGTTTCTTAGTACCTTCAGCGATTCGTTTATTATTTATATATTAATTAATTAATTAATTAATTAATTGTTAAGCTTCATCTGAGGCTATTCTTCCATTGATTTTTAAAGAGAGTGAAAGAGAAGGGGAGAAACAGAAAGAGAAACATCGACGTGAGAGAGACACTATCGATCGGTTGTCTCCAGCACATGCCCTGACCAGGGCTAGGGATCGAGTCTGCAACCCAGGTCCATGCCCTTGACTGGAACTGAACCCAGGACCCTTCAGTCCGCAGGTCGATGCTCTCTCCACTGAGCCAAACTGGCCAGGGCCTTCAGTGCTTCATTGAAAACCAATTTCTAAAGTTGGTCACTCTTCCCTCCATTTTGTTGCTGTTCATCTGTTTCATTTGAGGGTGATACTTTTCGGACTTTTTTTCTCATATTCTGGGAGTTATGGTGCCCAGTGTACCCTGTATAATAATAACAATGGGGCCATTTTCAAGTAATTTTCACCAATTCTCTGATGTGCTTTTTGTCAGCCTACCTAATACCTAATGAGGAGGACTGAGTTACAGAAGACTTGTCAGGGATGAAGTGATTAAAAACAAGTTTGTTTCCACTACTTTCTCTTCACATATTTTTAAAAAGAAACACCTTGCTAAACGGGCCTGTAGAAATTGGAGGTGTAAGGCTGTTTCTCCAAAATCCAGAGGCATAGCTCTGTTAAAGGTAGACTCAAACAGCTTCAGTGTAACTGTATTTCACATTGATTTCAGAGCTCACAGCTTCAACTTCTCTAGATATTCAGAGCAAACAATCTTTTGAGTAGTCAGTAGACTAGTGATCTGGCCTTTTAACTTCTTTCTGTGCAGTAACTGTACGTTTCCATCTTCTCTGTTCATTGTGTGATTTTATTTTGTTTTGTGTCCTCAGATTACATGGTAATCACTCAACATTGGAGGGCAACCTAGATCTTTGGTGATTTAAGGCTGTATCAATTTCCTAGGGTTGCCATAAAGTAGTACCACAAAGTGGCTAAGAATGAGAAGAAAATTTATTGTTTCACAGTTTTGGGATTCAGAGGTTCAATATGAAGGTATTGGTAGGACCATGCACTCTCTGTAGGTCTAGGGGAGAATCCTGCTTTGTCCTGTAATTTCTGGGTGTCCTTGGCTTGTGGCAGCATAACTTCAATCTCTGTTTCTGTGTTTTGTTTTGTTCTAATATTTTTATTGATTTCAGAAAAGAAGGGAGAAGGAGAGATAGACAGAAACATCAATGATGAGAGAGAATCATTGATCGGCTGTCTATGGCACACCCCCTACTGGGGATTGAGCCCACAACCCAGGCATGTACCCTTGACTGGAATCGAACCCGGGACCCTTCATTCCACAGGCCAATGCTCTATCCACTGAGCCAAAGCAGCTAGAGCTCTGCTTCTGTTTTCACATGGCCTTCTTCCAGGTGCCTCTGTGTCCTTTTCTGTCTCTTCTAAGGACATTTTCAATGGATTTATAGCCCATTTGAATCCAATATGATCTCATCTTGATTCTTACCTTAATTATATCTGCAAATACTCTATCCTATATAATAAAAGCCTAATATGCAAATTGTCCCCTCAGGTGGTTGTTCTATTGAAAGTTCGATGAGGGTGGGGGTGGGGGACCAGGAGCCCGGGATGCCAGGGCTCGTGCGCCAGGGAAGTCCCCCCACCCCCAACCCCCTCCCGCACTCAGGTGCCAGGTGGCCTGTGAGAAGCCCATGAGGAACCCGCCCCACACCTGTGCAGCCTCTTCTGGGTGAGCCAGGCTGCAGCCACTGGGACTGCAGAGGCTGGTTGGGCTCCAGTGGGTTCACGCAGGAGCTGGTCTGCCAGGCCAGCCGGAAGAGAGCACGCTGCCCGCCTGGCTTCTGTGCGGTGCTGCTGGGTAGCCCAGAGGCCCACGCTATGCCCCAGCTTGGAGTGTCTGGCTGCACTTACCACATCTCTGTGTGGGGACTCAGGCACCGTGACTCAGGTGGAGGGGGGCATGCGGAGGCCTGGGGGCCCAGGTGCTGCCCAGGGCCAAGAGGTCAGCTGGGACCTGCCCTTCCACACCAGACACTCGCTCTTTGATTGCCAGCCAGGCCTAAGGACCACACCCATGCACCAATTTCGTGCACCAGGCCTCTAGTTTTCAAATAAGGTCACATTTGAGTCTACCTGTTAAAGGTAGACTCAAACAGCTTCAGTGTAACTGTACTTCACATTGATTTCAGAGCTCACAGCTGCAACTTCTCTAGATATTCAGAGCAAACAATCTTTTGAGTAGTAAGTAGAGTAGTGATCTGGCCTTTAAATTTCTTTCTGTGGATAGAGCATTGGCCTGTGGAATGAAGGGTCCCGGGTTCGATTCCAGTCAAGGGTACATGCCTGGGTTGTGGGCTCAATCCCCAGTAGGGGGTGTGCCATAGACAGCCGATCAATGATTCTCTCTCATCATTGATGTTTCTGTCTATCTTTCCTTCTCCCTTCTTTTCTGAAATCAATAAAAATATTAGAACAAAACAAAACACAGTGATGTGTAACAAATAATGAGGTTCTGGGTGGACATGAATTTTGGAGGACATTATTCAACCCACTTCAACTGAACTTCATTAGGTGCTAGAGACACAGTTCCTTTCCTGTCTGGGAGATGGTACTTCATGGTTGGGAGCTCAGCAGATATAGCCCATCCATGCTCCCACCAGCCATGGAGCTTTTGCAGCTACCAGGAAGCTGAGAAAAAGCTGAGTTCAAAAAGCAAGGGTCACCTCTGCCCAAGCAAGAGAGGTGGGAAGCAGAAGTTGTTTGTAGATGTGAAAATCTCCTCCAGCTTAATTTCCTTCTGAAAAGTCAACAGAGGCCTTCTAAGATTTGGGTGTTTTCACAAAAACTTTGATTTCTTTCTTTCTGAAGCATTTATGTTTCTGTTCTCCTTGGTGGCTCATTCTCCTTGTTTCTCTTGCCTTATATTTGAACACAATGTGTAAACTTTGCCTTAATCCTCCTGCTGTCGGTGTCTCACCCTCCACATCATTCTTTACCCTCATTTTCTCTACTCTCCCTCATTTTATTCCTTTTTCGTTCCCCTGTTTTATCAATGTCCAAACCTATTGCTTTCACATAATGACCTAGGTCCCTCAGACCCCAGTGTGTACAGGGCAGGCAGTAGACACTGGCGGATTCCAAAAGCACAATACACAGCTCTGTCTCCCAGGTGTTTGTATGTTGGTGTGGTCATTGTCTTAACACACCTTTGTCATTTTGTTTATTTATTTATTTTTATTTAAAAATATTTTTATTTATTTTTGAGAGGAAGGGAGAGGGAGAGAAAGTTAGAAACATCAATGATGAGAGAGAATCATTGATTGGCTGCCTCCTGCATGCCCCCTATTGGGGATTGAGCCCAGAACCTGGGCATGTGCCCTTGAGCAGAATCGAACCTGGGACCCTTCAGTCTGCAGGCCAATGCTCTATCCACTTAGCCAAACTGGCTAGGGCAACACCTTTATCATTTTAGGCATTTAATTTTAGGAAAGTGTTTATCTAAACTACTAGAGGCCTGGTGCATGAAATTCATGCACTGGGGGGTTGTCCCTCAGCCCAGCATGCACCCTCTCCAATATGGGACATCCCTCTCACAATCCGGGACTGCTGGTTCCTAACAACTTGCCTGCCTGCTTGCCTGATTACCCCTAACCACTTCTGTCTGCCAGCTTGATAGCACCCTAACCACTCCCTGCCAGCCTGATTGACACCTAACTGCTCCCCTGCTGGCCCGATCACCCCAACTGCTCTCTGCTGCCGGCCATCTTGTGACAATGTGGGGCAGCCATCTTATGACACCAGGGTGTGAGGGTCAATTTGCATATTACCTCTTTATTATATAGGATATTTACAAAATAGCTAACAAATTTGGAGTTAACTTGTGCATACAGGCCCACAAAGTACTCTATTTATTAAATTCTGGTCTTTTAGGCTTTTTGCATTTGTTTTGTTTTAGGGGTTTGGGGTTGTTCAGTAATAATAATAAATGACAAGGACAGAAAGGTTTGTGCCAATCATGGGCAATGTCAACACTATACCATCCAGCGGGAACATCCTCCTTTGATGCTGTTTTCCTTTCAAATTCTATTTCATTTGTTTCTGCAGAGCTGTACAGATAGCAATCATTGTGAGAGTCATTTCAATGTGAGGGCCACTTTATCTTATTTTCTGCCCTTGCTGCGACCTTGCCTATGTTGTGATTATTTTTCCTGGTTGCTACTTCTTATATTGCAAAAACCATTTTTATATTCTTTTATCCTTCCTTTCTCTATAGTGAGACAATTACTGTAAAAGATTGGTCTCATTCAGGTCCTGACCCAGACTGGGACTACAAAAAGAAAGTCCTGAGTCTCCTTACCTCCTACACCTGGCTATTAGCTGTCTCCAACTCAATGACACTTACAATTATTCCAGAAAAATCACACTTGTGTTTCATTTTCATTTTAATTACTTTCTCCCTCTTGTCTCCAATCTTTTCTCAGTCCTTCAAGACATTATTTTTTTTTTGAGACTTTCATTCAAGAGACGCTGAAAGGAGGAACACTGGATTTTCCCCATTTATTCGACTGTATTAGATTTGCCATGTGTCAGTGAAATATCGACAAAATTTGTATTCCCCAAATGTGCTTATATTATAGCATATAACTGTCATCCGATATATAAAACACAGTGATGTGTAACTGAAAATTTCTAAATTGTGGTGGACTTATCACAGTAACTAAGCAGGAGATGAGGGGCAGTCAACTTGTTCCGTGAGTTATGCCCTGCACAGGGAACGGACTCTCCAGGGATGCCATGGGCCCTTGGGGACAATGTGAAACATTAGAAACCAACAGAGATTGACCCTTAAAATGCCAAGGGACTTGCAATTTTCTCAATTTGGATAATTGTGACAGAGACCTTAAAGTGTGCAAAGCCTGGAATATTTATTTTCTGGCTTTTTACAGAAAAAAGTTTGTTCACCCTCTGATTTATTTATTTTAATATATATATATATATATATATATATATATATATATATATATATATATATATGTGTGTGTGTGTGTGTATTGATTTTAGAGAGGAAGGGAAAGAGAAAGAGAGATAGAAACATCAATGATGAGACAGAATCATTGATCAGCTTCCTCATGCACGTCCCCTACTGGGGATGGAGCCCAAGACCTGGACATGTGTCCTGACTGGGAATTGAGCCATGACCTCCTGGTTCATAGGTCAATGCTCAACAACTGAGCCAGACCGGCTGTGCGACCGACCCCTGCTTTAGATGGAGTGGAGTTATTGATTCCTTAGGCAGCTCCATTCTTGATTGATTCCAAAGCCCCTTCTGTCAGGTGGCACTGCCTATAGCTTCAGCTACCCCATCGCTAGAGCTCTTTCTGAATTCTGGTGACCATCCCTTCCTCTGGCCTGGTGAAGGCCTACAGGGAGTTCTCACTGCTGCCAGTCACAGGGCGCAGCACCGTCTTTCCTTCCCCTCCTTTATCCCTGTACATGCTATGCCCTTCATGTCTCCAGTTGGCTTGTGCCATCTACTTCCTTCTGAGACCCCGACCTACCTAAGACATGCCACATGCTAGGAGTAGTAGGGAAAAAAAGGCAAGGCCAAATATATATACTTGCTTTTATTGAGGTTTTTATGATGACGACCGGTAAGGGATGGAGGTAAGATAAGTACTAATGACTATTATATAGGGAAGGCTGCAGTAAGAACATGAGAGACAGACACATAAGACAGAAGGGAGAGATCACAGCTGGTTGAAATACTCAGGGAGGGCTTCATGGATGAAGTGGTGTTTGAACTGCTCCCTAAAGGATGGGTGTGTTTCAGAGAGGCGGACACTTTTGTCGATGAGAATTACAGGTAGGTGGACAACACAGAAAAGTAAATGATAATCACCACTTTCTTTATATAGACACTTGGCAGAACACTTTGGCCATCATTTCATTTTATCCTCACAATGACCCCATGAAGCAACATTGTGGGAAGGACTTTCGGCCGCGTTCTAGGGTTACTGAGAAGCCCAGAGGCTTTTTGCTCAGGCCAATGAGATGGTCAGAGTTGTGTGCTTAAGGGAATACAGTCCAGGTAGTGTACAAAGGGGTTTGAATGAGGGTGATAGTAGAGGGATTTGAAAGGACAGGTTAAGGTTGACAGGCCAGAGGAAGAACTAAAGCAAACTTGGGATTTCAGGTCTGGCGAGGTGCTGATTAGGAAGTTGGCGAAATTAAGATCCAAGCTGGGAAACAGAGCAAGAAGAGAAGGCTTAAGCGGGGGGTGGGGGGTGGGGTGCGGGGGGCGAGGCGGTCATCAGGAAGATCACTTTGGATATGTGAAGCTAAAGATACAGAGGAAAATTCCTACTTCCAGAGAAGATTCTAATCTACCCTGCAATTAGAGGTGTGAGAGGAGTTTATAAGAATATTCTAGGCTCTAGA
The DNA here is from genome assembly GCF_027574615.1 of Eptesicus fuscus. Taxonomy (NCBI): domain Eukaryota; kingdom Metazoa; phylum Chordata; class Mammalia; order Chiroptera; family Vespertilionidae; genus Eptesicus; species Eptesicus fuscus. Next base: position 68,287,074 of record NC_072486.1, read on the forward strand.
TTATTGACATGAGAGTTTGATAGTTTCACACCTCTGTGGCAGGTATGAGAAAAGGGTGAGTGTTGGAGAAAGTTATAAAAACAGGAGGGAAGAGTACCTTCTGGACATTGACTCCTTAGCAGGACCAGGGATGGGCTTCGGGCGTTCCTCAGCCTCTAGTGCTGAGGCTAGTGTTGATGAAATGCATTTCCCCCAGTTCCTCTGGGGCCACTTAGGACTTTTAAAGAACACTGGGCTTTGTCAGATACGCATGATTCACAAGAATCATTGGACATGGATATACTAATTTTTTTCAGTCTCAGATTGCTGGGCTCAAAAACTGTTCTAGGAACTGTTACCTGCCTTCAGAGGCTTGCTGTGAACACGCTTTGAAAAAAAGTATATTCCTGAACAAACGCAAAGGACATGAGCTCACAACTTTTTCCAGGAAATACACGCATCTCTGTAGCGTGTGTGGCCCAGGCTATTTTCGTCCTTCCCCGTCCCTGCCTGTCCTCTGCTGCGGACAGTTATGAACTTGGTCAATAACTGTCCTGAGAGGACCTGATGGCCCAGCGCAGGACGCAGGTCAGCGATCTAAAAGGCGGCGGACTGTCGGGGAGGAGCGGGGGCGGGCATGACCCAGCACCTGGGAGCGCCGCCGATTGGCGGAGGAGAAGGTTGTTCCCTCAGGGTGGCCGCTGATTGGCCGCGGGGGGAGGAGGCATGACGTCCTCAGAAGTTGAGCAAACACCTCCTCCTCCCGGCTCGCATCCCAATTGTTGCTCGGACTTCGGGGCCTACCCTGCCGGGACCGGGAGCTGGGAGGCGGCGGGGACCGGTCAGCGCCCGGGAGGACGAGGTGAGGAGGGGTGCGGCGGGCTCCGCCGACGGGATGCGCTGGGAGGGCGCCGGCGGGACGCGGGTGCGGCCGGGAGCCCGGGCGGAGCTCTGCGTCCCGCTCCTGCGCCGCCCGCTGGGAGAGGGGGGACTAAGGCTTCAGCCCGGCCAGGGGGGCCGCTGGCGCAGCTCCGATCTTGCTGAATAGAAGGGGGAGGGATGCAATTCAGATTTCTCTTCTGGCGGCGGAAGGGGGTGGGGCTGCCGGGGAGTAGAGGATTGGTGTGGAAGCCGACTCTCTGTTGATCCTTGGACTGAGTGCTTATTCAGATGGGCTGGCTGCGGCGGGTGGTTGATGGAGATGGTGGGGGGCAACCCCCACCCCCGCCGCCGTCTTTCTGTGCAGCGGTTTTCCAGTTCGGGCCTGCTTAGCCCAACTCTGATCACAAACTTCTCACGCCGTCCATCTCGGGCTGGCTTTGACATGGACCCCCGCCCCCCCCCCCACCCAGCCCCCCCGAGACCTGCAGGGTCTGTGTGGGCCAGTGAGGAGCTCCCCGGCGAGTGGGTGCGGGTAGAAGCTGTTAGTTTGCCTGCCCTGCTTGATCCAAGAGGGCCCCAGTGTCCTCACAACTTCCAGAAGAGAGGTGCTTTTCAGGCACCGATTTCAGGGCAGTGGAAGTGGGGTGGGGGCCTGGAGAGGGGGAAGGAGAGCGAGTCCAGTAACCTGAACAGCGATGAACATGTTTGGGAATTGTGGGTCATCAGGTATCGGAATGGGGCGAAGATGTAGCTGTGATTAGGCAGGTGTAGCTAGCTGTACACAGGCCGCTGACCCGGGCAGTGGCTTTCACATACTTTATTTAAAAAATGAAATCACTCATAGCGCTTTGTGTGGACGTGTTATTGCCTATGTGTGTGTGTGTGTGTGTGTGTGTGTGTGTGTGTGTGTATTTTGATTTTGCCACTTGCATTTCCTTTCCCGCCTTTTCCCCATAAAGACTAGTGAACCCAGGGCTTCCTGACCTGGTAATGTAAACCGGTGGCTTTCCTGCAAAGGGAGTTAGGAGGACCGAGGTTTAAACCAACGTAACTAAGTCACCCTCCCACTCTCCAGAAATTCGTCTTTGTTATCAGTCTCATTTGTTATTGGTGGCAGCATCATCGGCACTTTAATTTGAATTATTTACAACTGAAAATTTCCCCCCTAACGAACTTTAAACCTTTATTTAAGCCTTAACCAAGTGTGGCGTGGGAGTTTGGAAGTGGTCTTTCGAGTGTAGGTAGTGTCCATTTAACAAAAAGGTTTTCATTTTTTGCAAATATTCTTTAGTGTTTTTTTATAGAAATAAAACTATAAATAGTGGCAAATTTCCTTGGTGAGGCCACAACAAATTCCTGAAATTCATGGGATCACAGAAACACTGTGCATTTTGAATGGGAAATAACCAACAACATTATCACCACGTTAATCTCAGATGAAATCATTTAAGATGCATTCCTATTTCAGGGATGCTAAAATGTGAAAAAATAAAAAGTCTTAAATTTGATGAAATGCAGCATCAAAATGGTAAGTTATTTATCCTGAATGCCCATGCCTAAACGGGCTTCTGTTTTGGATGTAAGACTGGGAGGGAGTCAGCATGATGCCATTGTGAAGGCCTTACAACAAGCATGTCAAACTCAAAGGCTAACACGGGCCAAATAAACAAGGTTTAAGTTTATGTGGGCCGCAAAAAAACAAAAGTTTCAATTTTCATAGAAACATAGGTTTATTTTGATAGATGTGCTGAATACAAAGGGCTGAAATAAATGAGTCATCGTTAACATAAAATAATAGAACATTTTAATAAAAATTAATATTTTTTCTTGAATATGAACTTACCAGACACCGAATAACTGCACAAATTAATAAGCGTAACACAAATAAACCTACTTTTCTTGTTCTCCGAAAGCAAAATATTTCCTGTTGCGCACACCAAAGAAGTCAGTACGAGATTAATGACATGGTAGTCGGCTGCTAAAATGTTTGTGCTAGTATTAGTGGAGAGAAATGGTGCGCCTGCGTGTATGGCGTGTAAGGGAAATGAATGCAACACGATTATAGTAATCAGTCATTAGCAAACTTTGTAGTTCATTATTAATAATAATGTATAACAGGATATTGTAAAAATTAAGTTACGAAATTTTTATTAAAACGTTTCTTACATACCGTTATATTGGCTGGGCTGCAAAAATATTCGTTGTGGGCCGCCTGGGGCGAGTTTGACATGCTCGCCTACAAGTCTGACAAAGAGGAGAGGAAGGTAGTGTCTTCTGCTGGTGGCTTCGCTGTGCTCATCTTTGAGGAGCGGGCAGGCTTCGAGACTTCGTTTGTTAGCATTTACGGAGTGTTTGCAGCATGTAAGGCAGTGTCTGGTCTGGAAGAGGAAACTGAGGTCAAGAGAAGGAACCCACAACTAGCTATTAGTTTCGGCTCCCAGGTGTGTATTTTCCTACCATATTCTATTGCATTTCATAACATTTATTGGTCTATAAGACCTTGGCAGAGAATAGCTTTTTTTGTTGTTGTTGAATGTTGTGGCTGGGAGTGGGGTTGGGAGGGGAATATGAGTCCCTATCTGGTGTGTCTATTTTGTTTTCTCTGCTGCATAGGTCTTTATGATGTTCACTTAAACTTGGTCACTGATTCATTCATTTTTTTTCCTTAAAACATTTGAGTTCTCCTATGCAGCAGTAACAAAAGATGAATAAAACACCGTTTATTCCCTCGGAGCATTTACAGTTTAGCAAAGAGACAGACAAATAAGCGGAGAGACATTTTGGATGAGTCTCCAATTCAGAACGAACTTTGCATTCCATGTCAGTGAAACAAAATCTGTGGGCTAGACACCAGAGAATCTTGCATCTCATATCCTGGGATAACTATGCCTAGTTCATGGGCTTGAGAACTTATGAGTATTCTTAGACCAGGTCAGTTAATATTAATAGAGTCCACCCACCCAAATCTACTTTTTTGTTTGTTTTTAAATTTCTGGCCAACTATAAGGAGTTTAATGTGGAAGCGTTAAAGGATGTACCCGTGCAACAGGAAGTACAGGTATGGAGGGAGGACGGTGTTACTGCATGCCCAAGCCTAGTTCTAGCAAGCCTTGGGCTTGGAAGGTATTTGAGTTAGTTCTAGGCCATCATCAGGTGTTCTGTTAATTTGTAACTTTTTTGGACCTCTCCAGGATTATTAAGGTCAGAATACCACATACTGTGTAGTGTGGGCCAAGGCGCACGGTCATGGAGCTGCCTTCCCTTAGCTACAGTACCAGGGCTTCCTGGCAAACCATGGTTTTTAAAAGACACTTGTGGTTTTTGAGTGACGTGGAAGGGTAGGTATAAAACATTTTCATTTCTCATCCATTTCCTTATTTTGTTCAACTCAAGGCTACTCCATTCGTTAGTCTCTCAATATTTAATCAAGATGTGTGCCTGATTGGTACAACAAATAATTGGCATTGAGAAATCTCTCCGTGTGATTTAGTTTTAGTTTGAGTTATTGAATTATAGTCTAGAGGCATTATTTTAAAAATCTAAAACATAAGGACAAAGAGCACATCTCTGACTACTGGGGCTAGAGATGGGAGATTTGGACTTCATTTCTTAATTAGGAATTTGTAATCCTTTATACATGTCCCACTGGAAAGAACAGACATTAGGAGGCCCTTTTTGTACTTAAGTTCTTGTATTTAGATCACAAATTGTTCTGGTTTAGGTGGGTGGTTGGTGAGTTTAAAAAGTTTACTGGTTAGGTTGATGCTATGAAAAGGATTGAAGAGACTTAAAGGATTTTTTACTATTAGATGAAAGAATAAAAAGCTCTATGTAGACCTCAGCTCTCTTAAACTACCTACCACTCTTACTCATGAAAATCAGCACAAATCAAGTACAATGTTATATGGCATAAGTACTACCTAAACAGTAGCAGATAGATATAACTTAACCAGTTAACTGCCACGATATATTGAATTTAATTAAAAAAGGTCCGCTGCTTGCATCTATAGATGCTCATGGCGTACAAATGGTTAATCCAGTGACATTTAAAAGTTATGCCTACCAGAACAGTAGACAGTTTTTATTGTGATTCATCCATAGATACTTGGAAAATGATTTTTATAAACCACAGAAAATTCCTGATTTTTATGGGGCTCACTACCTTCAGGGTCATTCTGACTCTAATATTCAGTTAGAATCAGTAATTGATAATTTGCCAGTTAGAATCAGTAATTGATACTTCACCATCAGATTTTTAAAATTTTTTAGAAATTCATTTGAGAGAGAGAGAGAGAGAGAGAGAGAGAGAGAGAGAGAGAGAGAGAGAGATGGAGGAAGAGAGAGATGATAAACATCAATGAGCTGCGTCCCACATGTGCCCCGACCGGGAATTGAACCCGCCACCTTTTAGTGTACAGGACGATGCTCCAACCAATTGAGCCACACCAGCCAGGGCTCACCATCAGATTTTTTTTTTAATATATTTTTTATTGATTTTTTACAGAGAGGAAGAGAGAGGGATAGAGAGTTAGAAACATCGATGAGAGAGAAGCATCGATCAGCTGCCTTTTGCACACCTCCTACTGGGGATGTGCCCGCAACCAAGGTACATGCCCTTGACCGGAATCGAACCTGGGACCCTTGAGTCCGCAGGCCGACGCTCTATCCACTGAGCAAAACCGGCTTCGGCTCACCATCAGATTTTAATGAGGGCCATTTAATTAAATGAAATTGTCCCACCCTGGGATTCCATGATAATGAGCAGAAATAGGATTTCTGCTTCTTTAGAAGTACCTAACATCATGCTATGCACACCTTAGGGACCCACCAGATTTTTTTGAATTAAAGAAAAAAATCAAAACACCTATAATCAATGGGAAAAATCTAACTCCATCAAGAAAATTTTGGGCTTTTATTATATTTTTATTTAAATATACAAATGATCAGGTACTACTATATTAATATATGTAATTGTACAAAGACCAATCTGCTCATCATTTGAAAGGACCTTCCCAAATACTTATCAGTTCCTCTGCCTGTGAACTTGGCTTTTCCTCAGGTAGAATCTTTTATAAATACCAGTACACCTCACAAAATTTTCTTTGTTTCCTTCATGTGATTTGGGGTGATGATATACTTAATCACCATAGTTTATATCATGGTCACTGAAAGAGAATTGTGGGATATGTATGGAGTGCCACGCTCTATCTATCTATCTATCTATTTCTATTTTTTTTCAAAGGTGGAGTTTTATTGAAGAACAAGTACGGACTCCCATGTGGGGAGGGGGAAAGAGTCCCACAGAACGGACTCCCACATGGGGAGTGAGAAAGGTCCCCTCTGTTTCTATTTTTAATCACCATTTTCCTTTTCATGTCTCTCGAAAAGGATAGAAAATACAAAGAACATTTAAGCATGTTCTCCTTCTTCCCCTGATTCTCATGTGTACATTGCAAAGATCGATAATTTGTGAGTTGAAAGAAATTCTTAAGTCTTCCCCCATTGAGAGATGGAAAGAGAGGTACTGCGATATCACATACTATATCCTATTGCTAGAGCCCATCCACTGATTGTCCCCTGTCTCTGTGCATGTCTGAGCACTTAGTTCAGTAGAGTACTCCCACGACTTCCAGAGTTATTTCAAATTCCCGATCAATTCTAGGGAAGTAAAATGTGTACCTTAGTGCTCTTCTTGTTTTACAAAAACATGGGATAGAATCTTTTAAATTTCATTTTTATGCTGTTGAAACATTAGCTCTTCCTGTGTTGAAGGGAAGACTTTAGCAATTGTCAGGGGAAGGGCCTTGTTCTCCTCCCCTGACTGGGTGACACTTCTCTCCCCCCTCCCCCCTGCCCCCCCCCCTCCCCTCCCCAGTCCTCTTCTCCTCTTGCTCCTCCTTATTCTCCCCAGATCTTTCTTTTTCTTCTCCTCTTGCTCTTCCACATCCTCTTTGCTCATGCTACAGGCCGTTTTTAGCACCTGCCACCGTGAAGTGACCTGGCCAGCGCCCGTGGTAAGCCAAAGCCTTCCTGCTTTGTCTCACTGGAGGCATTGCCAGAAATACACATGTTGTTTATTTCCTGATCTCCTCGGAAAAACACACAAATTCCAGGATAGGGACACCCAGAACAGCCAACCTGGGCATTTCCAGGAAATACCAGACACCTGTCATGCCTCACCTAAAAGCAATGGAGAAATCTTCACTGTGAGATAGTTCAGGATAACCTTACAGTGAAAGGAATGGTGGGCCCGGAAAGTTCTAGGCTGAGATCAAGTTTCCAGTTCAAGCAGTTAGTAATGCAGTGATACTGGCATTCATGTTTTCCTAAGCTCCCAGAGAACTGGACTTTTTCTTGGCAGGGACGCAGGGAGGGTTTTTGGTGGCACGTGGGAAAGGGGTGGATAGAGGCAGCCCATGCTTGGGGCAGAATTGATCATTCTCTAAAACTGATAAAGCCGATGCCATATGGACCTGATCGATTTCTGAAATAAGCTGGCAGCAGGAACAACCTGTGTCAGATCTACATGGTGTGGATCTGCAGGCTTCAGCAAAGAAGAGAAAATCCCGAGTGTTAAATAGTAACAGGAATCCTGCTTCTTCTTCAAAGCGTCAGTTCCCAGTCAGTTTCTTCACCTGTAAAATGGGGTAACTATAGTGTCTACTTAATAAGACTGTTTGCAAGGAGAAAATAAAATAATATCTGTAAGGTGCTTGGCATATTATGTGGAGTCAGTGATATCCATGATTAACATTTGTTTGAAAACAAAGTTACGGGACTTGTGATTTGAGACGTGCCTACAAAAAGGGAAAGTGAAAGCAGCTTCCCAAATAAACTGCAGAGGCTCCCTCGCTGCTGCTTTCTGTTCCTGTCCCCCGTGGAAAGCCTGCCTTTGCCAATGTCTATGTGCCTATTACATACGTGTGTCTGTGTCTCTCCTACCACATCGCGCTCCTCCACCCCAGATGGAGGAGGGAGGAGGAAGAGGGATGGTCCCCAAGGGAGCGGTGGCTGTGGTTATGAATCAGGTTGAGGGGAGAGAGAGGCTATATGATCTGAAAGTGTTCCCTCACGTTAACACCAAGAATTGCTGCAGAGAACAGAGGATGTGGCGTCCCTCCACCACCTATGGACTATGAAGTACAGCTCCTGCTGGGACGATGGGGCCATTTCTCGGCTTACCTGTGTGTTCAAAAGAATCGCGTGTCTTGGGAGTGGGTTTTATTGGAGAACAGAGGGATTTAAGTTTCATGGGCTGCTGCCGTTTTTCCCTCTGTCTTGGGAGAGAATAACTGCTATGTGCTTTGGCTTGGGTTTGGCCTCAGTGTTGTCTCTTTTAAAAACAAAAGTATGTTAAATAACCCACAATTTAGAGAGGGTACACAGCAGTCTTTTCCTGAGATGCTGATCGTCGATGTGGGCCCTGGCCATCTGCGTGCTCACTTGCTGCGTGCAGCCCTTGCTGTCCATGCCCTCTCCTTCCCAAAGCCTTCTTAGAGGGGCTCCTTGCTGGTCCCTCTGCTCTGTGGTCTGTGGTGCTGTGAGTTGCTTTCTCGGGTGGCAAGTATTTGTATGCCCCCAGGTTTGGATAAACATTCCCCATCAGCGTGGTGGGTCTGATTTAGTTGCAGTCTGATGTAACAGTAATGTATTCTGTACCAATTTGGTTAAATGCTAGTAGTAATTGGTAGAACATTTCTGGGAGGTGTGAAATCATGTAATATATATATATATATATATATATATATATATATATATATATATTGATTTCAGAAAGGAAGGGAGAGATAGAAACATCAGTGATGAGAATCATTGATCAGCTGCCTCCTGCCTGCCCCCTACTGGGGAATCAAGTCCGCATGTGCCCTGGACCAGAATCGAACCTGGGACCTTTCAGTCCGCAGGCTGATGCTCTATCCACTGAGCCAAACCCGCTAGGCCCATAGTCCCTATATTTTGATGCCAACCTTAAACATAAAAACCTAAACATTAGCATCCAAATGATCCAGCAAATTATCATCTGAAATGACATTTGACTACCAAATGTATTTGGCCATATGAAGAGGGACAGAATACTGTTTGATATTTATGCTCTAAAACTTCATGTAAACTTTATAGTGAGCCTCTTGTAAACATTTCAGGATTGAATCAGTGAGTGGAATGTTGCCGTCTGGAATAACAGCTAGAAAGCTGGTTGAGACAGGCCCAGGTTTAATATGAGAGGAGGGTCGTTCTGGAAAGGAAACCCTGGGAAAGGGAACAGCATGTTTAGAGCAACAAAAGGCCAGTGAGGCTGAGGCTGGGCGTCCCCGCTGGAGGCGGGGGTTGCGTTCAGGGCTCTGCTCCTTAAAACTCTTAACACGTGCGGTGGACGAACAGGTGTGTTTGTTTTGTTTTCTTAAATTTCCAACCTGCCCGGGACCAAGACTTTTATAAAATTCAGTAACAGCGAATTACTAGAAAAGTGATCATGTGATACAAAGGTCTCTAAGTGCTGACTTTCTATTTCTGTGCATATCTCATCACCGACCAGTGAAAGGGAAAAGCAGTTCACACAGGAACAGGCGGCCCAACACTGAGCAGCACGTGTAGAAAACGGTCAGAGATGAAACTCGAAACACGTTGGAGCTAAGAATCTTGTACATGATCAAAGAATTCCAAACTTCATGCTCTCAAAATTGACATCCATTATCTTCCTATATTTTGCACTGCAGGTTAACTTGCTTAAAACATTTGTGCTGAATAGCTGTTTGATAAAAACATATACTTAAACATCGACTTCAGCTTCCCAGATATGGGTTACTGTCCCATAAGTTGCTCTGTACTTGTTTTTTTTTTTAAATCCTCACCCAAGAATATGTTTTTATTGATTTTGAGAAACAGAGCAAGAGAGAGAGCAAAACGTGAGTGAGAAGCATCAGTTGGTTGCCTCCTGTACACACCCGGATGTGGGATGGAACCTGCAACCTAGGTATGTGCCCTGATGGGGGATCAAACCCGAAACCTTCTGGTGCACGGACGACCTTCCAACCAACTGAGCCACCTGGCCAGGGCGCTCTGTACTTTTTTTAGTTTTGGAAAGAAGTAACGTCGTTTGTGGCAATTTGCGCTTGTCTGGGTGAAGGAACACTATACCGTCCAGGTTTCCCCTCCTGTTGGCTCTATCCTCTATCTGCTACCATCTGAGCTGGTTGGCCTTTACAGCAGATTTCTTAGGAGACCAGAACTGACCTGTGAGCCCGCCTGCCTCTTGTCCCGCGCTCTCATGATGTCTTTGCAGTCACCAGGCTTCAAGATGCTGCGCACGTGTAGCACCCGGCTGGGCCGGCTGGGGCTCAGCCTCCGCCGGGGCCTTCACCACAAGCCTGTGATGGCCCTGCGGCGGGAGGATGTGAACGCCTGGGAGCGGAGGGCGCCGCTGGCTCCCCGGCACATCAAAGGCATCACCAACCTGGGATACAAGGTCTTAATCCAGCCCTCCAATCGGCGAGCCATTCACGATGAGGTAAGTATTGCCAATGTTTTAAATCTGTGAGAGTAAAAGGACCCTGTCAGTGGAAATGAGGGAGCACCCGGGTGACAAGAAAATGTGGCTCGTGTCACTTGAACAACCACATGGCAATATTTCTTTACTTTGGTTATCATGAGATGGCTAGTTAGCATCCTTACCTGAGTCCGGAATTCAACCAATAAATATTCTTTTCATCCCATTTCATGCTTTCTCCAGCTGAGGGGTAAAGGGATTACTTTAATTTTTAAAAACATTTTTGACCTTTCTATTTTTTTTCCAGGTTTTTAAAATGTTTTAATTGAATTTATTGGGGTGAAATTGATTAATAAAATTATATAGGTCTCAGGTGTACAGTTCTGCATTTCATCATCTGTATGTTGTATTGTCTGTTCACCGACCAAAGGCATGTCTCCTTTTGTCACCATTTACTCTCTTCTGCCTCCCCCACCAACCCCCCCCCCTTTTCCTTCTGGTAATTACCATACTGTTGTCTGTGTCTATGGATTTTGGTTTTGTTTAATCCCTTCACCTTTTCACCCAGCCTGCCAACCCACTCCTTTCTGACAGCTGTCAGTCTGTTCTCTGCATCTATGAGTCTGTTTCCATTTTGTTTGTCAGTTTATTTTGTTCATTAGATTCCACATATAAATGAAATCATGTGCTATTTGTCTTTCTCTGACTGGCTTACTCACTTAGCATAATATTCTCCAGCTCCATCCATGCTGTCCCCAAAGGTAAGATTTCCTTCTTTTTTACAGCCTAGTAGTGTTCCATGGTGTAAATGTACCACAGCTTTTTTATCCACTCATCTACTGATGGGCACTTGGGCTGCTTCCAAATCTTGGTAATTGTAAACAACACTGCAGTGAACATAGGGGTGCATATATTCGTTTGAATCAGGTTTCTTCAGATATATTCCCATTTGTGTGTGTGTCTGATGTGATACAATGGGAAAAAACATGTATCACTTATGGAATATTTATATAAAATATTCAATATAAAAAGTTCCATTTATATTGAAAATGGAACTCCCATATGACAGTGATTCAACTTGAATCACTGTCAAATGGGAGTTCCATTTTCAATTTTTTGAGGAAACTTTATACTGTTCTCCACAGTGGCTGTACAAGTCTGCATTCCCACCAACAGTGCAGGACGGTTCCCTTTTCTCCACATCATCACTAGCGCTTGTTTGTTGATTTATTGATGACTAGAGGCCCATTGCAGGAAGATTCCTGCAAGAATAGGGCTTCCTCAGGACTATTCCTGCAAGAATAGGGCTTCCGGCTGCCAGAGCAAAACAGAGAAGGGAGCGCAGCCTGCTCACTTCTCCACTGCCTCAGCTCCCTCCCATCTTTGATGCCTCGGCTCCCTCCCTTCTCTGCGGCTTTGCTCCCTTCTGCAGCGCTTGGCTTACTTCTATGCTGTCTTCAGTCTTCTCTCCACACCTGCGTATGCAAATTAACCTGCCATCTTTGTTGGGTTAATTTGTATACTTGCTCTGATTGGCTGGTGGGCGTAGCAGAGGGATGGTCAATTTGCATCTTTCTCTTTTATTAGTGTAGATAGCCATTCTGACAGGTGAGAGGTGATACCTCATTATAGTTTTAATTTGCATCTCTCTGATGATTAGTGACATTGAGCATTTTTTCATATGTCTCTTACCATCTGTATAGCTATATATCCTCTTTGGAGAAGTGTATTCAGATCCTTTGCCAATTTTTTACTGAATTGTTTTTGTTGTTGTTTTTTGGTGTTGAGTTATATAAGTTTTTTATAATTTTTAGATGTTAACCCCTTATCAGATGTCTCATTGGCGAATATGTTCTCTCATTCAGTGGGTTGTCTTTTCATTTTGTTGATGGTTTCCTTTGCTGCACAAAAACTTTTTTTAGTTTGATGTAATCTCTTTTGTTCATTTTTTTCTTTTGATGTAATCTCTTTTGTTTATTTTTTCTTTTCCCTTGCCCAATGAGATATATCAGAAAAAATGTTGCTATGAGAAATGTCCAAGATTTTACTGCCTATATTTTCTTCTAGGATTTTGGTTGTGAGTCTTACATTGAAGTTTTTGATCCATTTTGAGTTTATTCTTGTGTATGGTGTAAGGAGGTGGTTTAGTTTCATTTTTTTTTTGCACATATCTGTGCAATTTTCCAGCATTATCCCATTGTATGTTTTTGCCTCCTTTGTCTGTTCCATTGGTCTATATGCTTCATTGAGTAGTAGACTTTGTTCATGAGAATTTGCCTTTCCAGCCATAGTGTGATGCTCTTTACATTCATCATTCTCTTCACAATAATCTTGTGATATAGGTTTTACTCTTATTTTCATTTTAAAGATAGGCATATGCTTTTTTCCCCTGAAATATTTGAAAGTATGTGGCACACATGATGACACTTTACTACTAAATGCTCAGTATGCATTTCAGTATCATTTTCCTGCAAAGTCATCGTATCATTTTCACACCTAAGAAATTAATTATTCCATAGTATTATCTCACATAGTTCATTTCAGATCCCCCATTGTCCCAAATGTCTTTTATTTCAACTGAGGCTTAAAGTTTCTTTCATTTATTGCTATGTCTCTTTAGTTCTTTTAATCTAAAACAGCACATCCTTCGCCCTTTTGATTTTTGTTTGTTTCAATGATATTGACTCTTTTTGAAGAGTCCAGGCCAGGTGACTTGTAGAATGTTCCATTTTTGGGTGTAACTCGTTTGCTTTTTGCCTCATTATAATTCAAGTTATATATAAATATTCCATAAGTGATACATGTTTTTCCCCCCATTATATCACATTTGACACGCACAAAAAATCAGTCATCACACGATGAGAAAATTCATGATCACTTTGCTAGCAGATCTCTCCATTGCAAAAATACCTTTCTCCCTTTGTACTTACTGAGTCATCTGTGGGATGCTGTTTTGAGACCTGTGAATTTCCTGTTTCTCAACAGCCTTTCAACTAATGATGTTAGCATACATTGGTAATTTTTGCCTGAATCAATTTTTACATGGAGGCTTATAAAAAAAAAAAAAAAGAAGATGATTTTCTGATTTTATCACTCTTCTATTTCCTGATATTCTTCTGTAGAAAAGAGATTGACCTTAGTTTCTCTCTTGCTCTTTTGAGTATCACTGTGGGTATATGATGTCCTAGTGATCCCAAATTTGAGATAGCAAGAATCCCCTCAACGGTGCTCCTATGTCATTTGTACATGAATCCTTTTATCTCTGAACTTTCTGGTTGCCTTAAACAGCAAATGGTCCTAGCCTCACTTTGTGTTTTTTCTGCCCCACAGCTGGGATCAGCCATTACCTCAGGGAATCCTGATTTTTTTAGTTTATAGAAACTGAGATCTGGTATCTGATGTTAGGTGTGCTTATGTTACTGAGATATTGTTGCTCTTAGCCCTTTCAGTGACAGAGCAAAGAAAGACACACACACACACACACACACACACACACACACACACACACACAGAAATTATATATATAATTAATTGTATGTAATAAATGTCTATATTAATTGTATATAATTTAATCATGAGCTAATACTGATATTTCCAAATAAATTTAACATTGCAGGTATTTCTTACCTTCAAAATTTCATATTTGCATTTGTTTCTCTAGCAGTGAAAATTTTAATTTCTTATGACATGAATGCACATTTTTGCTCTACCCCAAAATACACATAAAATAATTTTGGAATCACAATGCAAATATTACAGTTAATAATAAATCTGCTAATGCTAAGAGAATAGACTTTTATAGTTCTCATCACAATAAAAAAATTCTGTAACTATGTCTGTGGACAGATGTTAACTAGACTTAGTATGGTGATCATTTCACAATATATATAAATATTGAGTAATTATGTTGTATACTTGAAACTAATGTAATATTGTATGCTAATCAGATCTCAAAAATATTAAATGGACTTTAATATTTCTTTGACTCTTTTCTTCATAATAGATCTCACAAGGAATATTCGGAATGTTATGTTTAAAAGTTACTTGGATTATTTTTTCTTTATGGTTACAATGTCAATGTGATATCCAGTTGGATTAATTTTATTACATTTTATGTTTGCTTTTATATCCTTTTGATTTAATTCTATTTTTCAAATAACTTAAACATTTATGAGTTTCAAAGATTAAAACTATGTAAAAGAGTGGTAATTCAGAGAGGTCTTGCTGTGATCTTAATCTTCTGACATCTATTCTCAGCTAACCTATAGGCTGCTATTTTCATTAGTTTCTGACCTATCATTTCTATGTTTCTTTTTTCAAAAATAAGCATGTGAGTGTGTGTGTACATGTTCTTATGTCCCCTTCACTCTTATACAGAAGGTTGTGTACTATATATACACTCTTGCACCTTGCTTTGTTTAGTCATCAACATATCCTGGAAATCCTCCAGGTTAGTTCATGGTGGTATAGGAATTACTCCGTTGTGCTTACTCCATGGTTTGTTGTGATTTCTTTAACCAGTCTGCTATCACTGGGCAAATAGACTATTTTCAAAGAAACTAGGTATGAACCATAGTTCATTCTTGTACTATCTCTTCTATCCATTTTTACTTTCTTTTGAAGTAGATTGCTAAGTGGATTTATCTTCATTTTATTCAGTAGCCACCTTTGATGCTCTTTTAATTCTGCTTCGACCATGCTACACCTTATTTAAAATTCTGAAATGACTGTCTATTGCCTCCATTACCAGCTGTCCAATCTCAGTTACGTGTTCAAGTCTCAGGTTTCCCATTGATAAAATGGGGATGATAATTGTACCTACCTCATGGAGTTTTATGAGAATTAAATAGAATGACCCATGCAAAGAACTTGGCAAAACACATAGTAACTTATTAATAAATGTTGATGATGATTTTATACAATAAAGGGCATCTTTACCATGATGATAATAGTCTACTTTTCCAAATTGATTTACTCTTTATGCCCTAAACATCTTTACTTTCCTGCCTCCATATTTATATCTATTCCTTTAAAGCCTCTTACTGATATTGCCACCTCTTCAAATCCTACCCAACCTTTTAATTTTTTATTTTTTTTATTGAGGTATTATATGTGTACATATCTTACCATTACCTCCCCCACCCCACACCCATACATGCCCTCAGCCCCCAGAGTTTTGCGTCCATTGTTTATGCCTATATGCATGCATACAAGTCCTTCGTTTGATTACATAACTCCCCCACCTCTCCCTAACTTTCCCCCTGTAATTTGAAAGTCTGTTTGATGCTTTACTGTCTCTGTATCTATCTTTTTGTTCATCACTTTATAATGTTCTTTACTATCCATAAATGAGTGAGATCATGTGGTATTTTTCTTTCATTGACTGGCTTATTTCACTTAGCATAATGTTCTCCAATTCCATCCAGGTTGCTGCAAATGATGAGAATTCCTTCTTTTTATGGCAGCATAGTATTCCATTGTGTAGATGTACCACAGTTTTCTGATCCAGTCATCTGCTGATGGTCACCTAGGCTGTTTCCAAATCTTAGCTATTGTAAATTGTGCTGCTATGAACATAGTGGTGCATATATCCTTTCTGAATCCTACCCAACCTTTTAGATTAGTTTAAAATTTTCTACTTCCTTTATCATCTCACCTGGGAATTATCTCAGTATTGATTAAACTAATAATCACTTAGATTCTGCAGATCGTAATGTTATTTTGAATTCAGCCTCATTTACTGTGCTCCTGACTTCTTTTTTTTTTTAAATAAATTTTTATTGATTTCAAAGAGGGAGAGGGAGAAAGATATAAACATCAATGATCGGAGAAAATCATTGATCAGCTGCTTCCTGCAGGTCCCCTACTGGGATCGAGCCTGCAACCCAGGCATGTGCCCTGACTGGGACTTGAACCATAATCTCCTGGTTCATAGGTTGACGCTCAACCACTGAGCCACGCCAGCCGGGCCTGACTTCTTTCTTACTGTATTTTGTGGACTCCTTTACAAGAGGGATTTACCTGGCTTTCTTTGTGTCTTATAATCTCATCTCCAACACAGTCTGCTGTATAGAATAGGACAGTAATAAATAGTAATTAAACATAGAAAAGTAAATGTTGCAGATATGTCTTCCTTTAAAAAAATGAACCTGAGTAATGAATTAGTCCTTAGCATTTAATATTTCAGAGCATGTTGGTGTAAAATATATATTTCACAATGATATTTAAATCACTTGTGCTAGTGGTTATGATCAAACTATTAACTGTTCTTAAAATAGGAGTATGTGCTGAATTTTCTAAAATTTTTGCTATAAAAGTCAAACATGATAGATTGATCTTTAACCAGCAAGTAAAAATATTAGTAGTTATTCTATTATTTGCTCTTATTCATAGAGATTGTATTCCTTCAAAAGGTTGTTCCTTTAATCGCTATACTTAGTTATGAAAGAACATGAATATAACAACTCAGGGGAATAACTTTTAATCAAAATTGCATTCCCAGGAATATGTCAAAGCTGGCGGCATTCTTCAGGAGGATATTTCTGAAGCTTGTCTTATTTTGGGAGTTAAAAGACCCCCAGAGGAAAAGTTAATGTCCAAGAAGACGTACGCATTCTTCTCCCACACAATAAAGGCCCAGGAGGCCAATATGGGCCTATTGGATGAGATTCTAAAACAGGTAATTGGTAAACAACACTCATAAATGTCATAGAAATTACTTTGAATTACCAAGCAGAGTTTGAATTTTTTTCTAGCATCTAGGAAATACATCTTGTTATTCACCTCAGTAGGAAAGGTGATCTATGAGCTGGTGCTCGAATAGCTGTGCTGTTCTTGAGGCTCCTCTGCGGCATGAGTTTGGATTTGGTTATAAGAGAAAACAAACACATTTTATTCCTTTTGTATTCTGAAATGGAAGGAATGAGAGAAGCGTTCTTCCAAAATGATCCCCAGTTTATAAGGCCACTTGGTCAGATATTAGCAAGTAGAATTTTTGAGCTGAAAAGAACCTCAGGAATCATATAATCCATCCTCCTAATTTTTCAGATGGAGCCCGGAAAGGTGAAGTGACTTGCCTGAGGTTGCACAGCTCCGTAGTGCCAGAACTGGAGTGTAGACTAGCTTTACCTTCATTAACATTAAAAGGGGAGAAAAGCATTTTTAAGATAGAAATACTATTTGAATGACTAGCAGCTATTTAAAATACAGAGTATTCATTCCACAAATATTTGCTGAGTGCCTATCGTGTGTCTGACATTGAGCTTCCATTCTAGTGGGAGAAGACAGATAAATAAATGACCTCTCATAGGTCACTTGGTGATATGTGTAATGGAGATAAAAGAATCTAGAAGGAGAAAAGGAGTGTTGGGCCCGGGGGAAAGGGACAATGCTAGTTTAAATAGGATTATCAGGGAGAGCCTCATTGAGCAAAAATTTGAAGGAGATGAAGGATCAAACTATCCATCTGGGTGTCTTCCAAGCAGAGAGAATAGTAACACAAAGCCTGCTGGTCTTTTTGAGTGGAGGGTGAGAGTAAATCATGATGTTCTAAGAAGCTTATTCTTTCTGCTTTGTGGAAATGGGAGAGAGCAAAGCTGATAAGAGGATTGTAAGTCTAGACCAGTCTAGACACTAGGCTACAATGGAGTTTGTGATGCATGGACAAATACTGGATATACTTTAGTGTTCTGATTCCAAAGGATTCCCTGATGAAATGAATGTGGAATATGAGGGAAAGAGAAGAGACAGTGATGACTCCCAAGATTTTAAAAGAGTTGCCATAAATTGAGATGATGCTATTGTAAGAGGAGCAGGCTTGGATGGAGGATCGGGAGTCGAGTTTAATTTGTCCATTAGATATTTAAGAGGAGACGCTGTGTGGGCCGTTGGATGTGGATTTGTAGCTCAGGGCAGCTCCTTCTGACACACATTTTGTGGTTGTCAGAGACTAGATGGTATGTAAAGCCACGAGAGTGGATGAGCATAGGGAATGAGTGTAGCTGGAGAAGCCTGAGGTCTGTTATAATAGAGAGACAACTAGAAATTTTACACAGTCCTGGGGTAAGGATGTTAGAGCATTAGAAACTAGACTAGAACCTGAGACTAGGCAGAGGACAGGAGAGTTTGCAAACAGTAAAAGCAGTGGAAGTATTTTGTATAGGTGATAGAACATATTCTTTAAAAAAAATTTTTTTTTATTGATTTCAGAAAGGAAAGGAAAGGGAAAGAGAGATAGAAACATCAGTGATGAGAGAAAATTACTTCGGCTGCCCACTGCAAGCCCCCCACTGGGGATCGAACCCACAACCAGGGTATGTGCCCTGACCTGGAATCAAACCGTGACCTCCTGGCTCACAGGTCGATGCTCAACCGCTGAGCTATGCCAGCTGGGCTAAAACACATTCTTAGTAATTTGAAATATGCTAGACCCAGGCTACAGCGAATTTGCAGTGTTTCTGAAGAACAAGTTCAGAAAGGAATTAATTAAAGTAATAAGAAGAATGTTTCACCTTAAGCAAACAAATTCCTTTAAAAAGTACTTTAGAAACATTTTTGTTGTTATATGAACTTGCATTAATTACAAGAAAATTAATGAAACAGACTCAGCAGGGCTGATTTTTGGTAGCAGTTTGTAACCAATTACTTGGAATTGGATAAACAGTAAACATTCTTACATTCATGCATCTGGTAAAATCATATGATATTTGAGGGATATTAAAGGACTGTTTAAAACATTGCATAATTACAACATGTCAGTAGCTTTTAACCACGAGTTAATTAGACATTCCCAAGAGAGGGGAGATTCCCAAGGAAAGTGGAAGGCTGGTTTTAGTGGAGGCAATGAAATAAAAGGCAGGCAGACTGTGCTACTTTTTAAATGGAGCTTACTTGTGAAGGGATAGAGAGAGAAAAAAAAGAGGAGAGAGAAGAAGAGAGACTGAGATAGAGCAAGGAGGGAGGGAGAGAGGGAGGGGAAGAGAGAGAAAGAGAGGGAGAGGGAGAGAGAGGGGGGGGGAGAAAGAAAGATATTTGAGTGTATAGACTTGAGAGAGAGTGGTGGTATTATTTTTAAGGTAGAAGGGACCTGGGTGAATGTCACTTAGAATGGCTGAGGGGAAGGAGCTGTGCAGAAAGGAATAATGCAGGACAGAGAAAAGCTCAAGAATAATGGTCTTGGAGGGCATGGAGAAAGCTGGGATCCAGCTCACAGGGCTTAGTCTCCAGAGGGGCTTGTTTTCTTTGAAACTAGAAGGAAGAATGTGAGGAGACACGGGGTTGTAGATATATTTGTAGATGCTGCTGGGCTAAAATTTAAAAGAAATAATGACTATTATTTGATTGACTACCTTCAAGGGGCATTTAGCACACACGGGTCAAGGACGATTTTTTTCATCTCTAATCATAAACCTATCATTGGCTTGTGACCCATGATTGACCCATGATATTTTCTAAATATTTCTAAGTGTTTCAGGGTGCCCCTTAGGGTAACTTATGTTGGCCAGTAAAGTTGTATTTCATAAGAGGGAAAAATGTGCAATACTGACTTGCTTATGTATGTGTTTTACTCCTTGATATTAAGCTTGGTGGGTCTGG
This sequence comes from Eptesicus fuscus, assembly GCF_027574615.1. Classification (NCBI taxonomy): domain Eukaryota; kingdom Metazoa; phylum Chordata; class Mammalia; order Chiroptera; family Vespertilionidae; genus Eptesicus; species Eptesicus fuscus. The sequence goes on from NC_072486.1 coordinate 68,307,013, forward strand.
TTGAGAAATCTTTTATTCTTTCGTCAGGAAATCCGACTTATTGATTATGAGAAAATGGTGGATCATAGAGGAATCCGGGTCGTGGCGTTTGGACAGTGGGCCGGTGTGGCAGGTAGGTGTGTGGGCGTTGACATCACCCACGCTCTACATTTGACTGTGGAGTGACTGTGTGTGTTTTTCTTTTATTTTCACCAATAAAAATAAACGTGAGGGTGTATCTGAGGGTGATGACTATCAGGGGGCTAGAATAACAAAGTAAACCATGAAAATATGTTTATTATAAAAATTAAAAAGAAAAAGAGGGCAGGGAGACGGAAAGCAACTGTAGATAGGCTCTGACTTTCTCAGTAGTTCTGTTGGAAGACTAGACGGAGAGGTCAGTTTGGTGATGAGAACTTGGGAGTAGAAGAAAAGGACAAAGAGGAAAAAGGTACAGGGCAGGAGCAACAAAGGAGAAATCTAGAAGGGATAGAAGCTGGAGTTTGGGTAAAAACTCTACTTGATTTTTCAGTTAGTACTTTGAACCTTGTTTAGTCAAGAAACACCATGTGGTATAACTGTATCAGATTAGACTACCTGAAGGTCCGTTATTGTCAGAACACGTAGACAGAAATTTGTAGGGACATAGGATGCCAACACACTACCATCCTCCCTCATAAAAGCGACAGTTACTGAGCACTCCTCCCAACAACTGCAGAATGCATATTCTTTCCACGTCACGTGGAACATTCACCCAGATGGTCCACAAAACAATTCTTAATTAATTTAAAAGATTTGAAATCATGGAGTATGTGCTCTATAATAAAACTGACTTAGAAATTATAATTGAAAGAAAACTAGAGATTTTCCAAATATTTGAAAAAGAAACGATGTATTATCGGATAACCCATTCAAGGGTCAAGAAGAAATCACAGGACACATTAGAAAATATTTTTAATTGAATATAAGTTTAAAAACAGCATGCCAAAATTTTTGGGATGTGGATAGAGTGGTGCTTAGAAGACAATCTACAGCATTTAATGCTTTTATTAGAAAAGAAGAAAGTTCTCAAGTTAATGATCTAAACTTCCATCTTAAGAAGTTAGAAAATGAACAAGAAATTAAACCAAAAACAAATAGAAGAAAGGACATAATAAAGGTAAGAGAGAAAAATCAATGAAATCAAAGCAGGAAAACAATAGAGAACATCAATTAAATCAAAAGCTGATTCTTTTTTAAAAAAATAATAAAATTGATAAATCTTTAGTTAGGTTGATTAAAAAAAGAGAGAAGACACTATTTACCAATATTAGGAACCCAAGAGGGGACACACTATATATCTTACAAACAATAAGAGGATAAGCGAATATTATAAATAGGCCAAAAAATTTGACAGTGGCAATCAAATAGACAAATTCTTGAAAGACACAAATTACTAAATCCAACTCAAGGAGAAATAAAAAACTTGAATATCAATGTACAAAATAAATAGCATACATAAACACTTAAGGGAAATGAATTATTTCTTGTAGAGACTTATTTATAGTATCTTCATTCATAATAGGCTAGAAACAATCCAAATGTCCATCAGCACAGGAATGGATAAATAAATTGTGGTATATCTATAACATGGAAAACTCAGCAATAGAGAGAAGCAAACTGCCTGTACACACAAAGTATGTATGGATCTCAAAAACATTCAGCTGAGTGAAGCTGACACACACAAAAATATATACTTCATACATTTATATGAAACTGTAGAAGGAACTAATCTATACAGACAGAAATAGATCAGTAGTTATTTCAGCTAAGGGTTGGGGAGGACTGACTGGGGTGATGGGAATATTCTTATCTTGATATGTAGTGATACATTTGTTGCTGTGTTTTATTGTGTATAAATTATCCATTTAAAAGTTGATTTCAGGAAAAAAAAGATAAAAGAACATTTTGTAGGACAGGAAAAGTATGTTCTAATAAAGAAGAAAAGAATGGATGCTGAGGACTTTGCTACAGGCATGCTGAGTTTTTATTTTTTTGGGGGGACATCAAAACTGAGAAATCAGTGGATGGTTAGGTCTTGATATAAAATATCTGTGTTAGAGATCCAGATTTGGTGTCATCTGTATACAGAGAATACTTGGAATTTAGGACTGGATGAAATTAGCTAAGGAAAAAATGAGAGATTGAAGAGAACAGGGCCCGGGACAGAATCCTGAAGCTAGATGATTAATCTTTAAGGCAAAGGCAGAGGACACTGATGTAAAAGGAATGGGCATGGGATACTGAGGGAAGAGACGCCTATAAAGGGACTCCTTATTGCCTAATACTTCTGACAAGTAAGTCAAGATCTGAAGTGTCCACTTAGTTTAGTTATTTAGGTTACTAAAATTGCTAATGGGGGTCATGGGGTCAATGGTGACTGTTTTCATTTGTTCTTTCTTTCTTTTTTTTTTTTTGGTATGGCGGGAATGGAAGAGTGTTTAAATGTTGATAGGAATAAACCAATAGGCAGTGATAATGAAAATAATAATTCAAGAGTGGAGTGGATTCCTTCAAGAGGCAGGAAAGCATGGGATCTGGAGCAAAGGTGGAGCGATTACCCGTAGAGAAGAAGAGGGACACTCATCCCATTGTAGCAGGGTTGAAAGTGGCAGGGAGGGTGGGAATGAAGCTGGCTTAGTGCCTTGGATTGCAGAAAGTTGAGGGGATGGATAAGATGATGGCCTCCTTCAAAGCTGAGATGCTGTGGCCGGTGCTGCCCTGAGCAGGTTGGAGAACAGGCAGAGAGAACAGGTCCTACTTCTCCCAACTAATGGTCTTTCTATTGGTCTGATTCTACAATAGGGATGATCAACATTTTGCATGGAATGGGTTTAAGGCTCCTTGCTTTGGGACATCACACACCTTTTATGGTGAGATGTTTATTTGATTTTTTAAAATACATATTACACTTTTAGAGTAGGAAAATGTCTCAAGTGGTAGACTAACTTGAATTGTGTGCTTGCTTTCAGCACATTGGCATGGCTCATAACTATAGGAACAGCAGTCAGGCTGTGCAAGCTGTCCGTGATGCTGGCTATGAAATATCTCTGGGTTTGATGCCCAAGTCGATAGGGCCCTTAACATTTGTGTTCACAGGGACTGGTAATGTATCTAAGGTAAATCCCACCTGTCTTGTTTCTGTAAAGCACCCTGAAACTCTAGAGGATGTGGGCATTTTGTGAGCATTTCAGAGCATTTCATAAATGGGCATTCTGTTTTGGGTGCTTTCCTTACCTATGTATGTACCTTTACTATAGTAAAGAGCAGTCATAGTCTAAACTTATGTTCTATGCTTTTAGTTTATTCCAAGCTGTGAGAGGTTTTGAATGCTTTTCCCCCTTTTTAGAGGGAAAACTAATTTTTAATGGTGTAAAGCTCTGTTCTTAGGGTGATCTGTTTTATCTCCATCATGGAGATGTCCAGAAATTTGGACATTACCCTAGGCTATAAATTTTTCAAGATGACTTGGAGTTTTGTTAATTGGATGCATTCAAGACTGGAATTAATACTTTCTTCCTTCTGGGATGGTTTTGAGGATGCATTTGTAGACCTCCCCCAAACTCCTCCCTCCCCTCAACTCCCCCCGCCAAGAAACTTATAAAATAGATCTTTCTTTAATGAAAATATTTTACAAAGAGGACATCACTATTTGTATTATGCTGTGAGATAGGTATCTAATTTTTTGGTAGTTTCCCCACTTGAAATAATTTCTGCAATGGAGCAAAAAGTAAATAGAAATACTTTATGGTGCTCTCATTTCTAAATACTCTTGTTTCTATGCTGAATATCTTATAAATTAAATGCATGGTGTTCACACTGCTTGCTGTGAGCAAGAACCTCATCTGTACTCCTTGTCGCAGTCCTGGTCGCAGGGCAGGACAAGTGGAGCTGTATAATTGTGGGGAAGATGAATTCGAATCTTTGCATGACATCGTGTTGGCTTTTTTCCTGTTGAGTTTTAGATTTTTACTCATGTGTTATTTACAGGGGGCCCAAGAAATCTTCAATGAACTGCCCTGTGAATATGTAGAACCACATGAATTAAAAGAAGTTTCCCAAACAGGAGGTAAGAGGGGGAAGGTGGCTGTGTGTATTTTTTACTGTTTTTTAACAGTGTCTGTGTTACAATATTTTATCACTATCAATCTTTATCATTTGTCACCCACTTTACTAATTTCTTTCTCCTCTGCAAGACCTGAGGAAAGTGTATGGAACGGTGATAAGTCGCCATCATCACCTTGTCAGGAAAACAGATGGTGTATATGATCCTGTGGAATATGACAAATATCCTGAGCGCTACATAAGTCGTTTTAATACTGATGTGAGTAGCACACTCAGCTTTTGAGTTGGTTGCTCATGATACGCTATAGCCAGGCTGTTTTCAGGAGAGAAATTATGGATACGTACATTGTTTTTTAGTTCTCCACATTGACTTGTGGTGAGTCCCTTGGATGTTATGAGTTGGCCTAAGGCACTGTTGGTTTTTATTGAAATTTGCAGGGGCCTTTGCTGAGTGGTTTTGGTGGTTTCCGTGGCTGTGCCCTTTACTTTACTGTCTCTGTTTCTTCTTCAGGTCTGCATGTGCCCACTAGCTCTAAAACATTTCCTGTGGATTGTTATTTTCGGTGTTTATCCTGGACTAGCTTGTACTGTTGGCAAAGCACAGTGTCTATGAGGTTTGATTTCAACATAGGTTTATTCCTTCCAGGCCATGAATTGCAGTCATAACGTCAGCCAGCTGTCTTGAAATGCATGCCATTGATTCTAGCGCTCCAGGGTGAAACAGGGAGGCTATAGAAGCATAGACCCATCCCCAGTGGACAAAAAAGTCACTTTCAATTAAAATCCTTCTGATGGGAGCATACTGGACTCATAAGAACATGTTTGTATGTTCTGTAGTCATTGGTCATGCAACCATCCTCTTCAAAAGAAATCTACAAAAAATAAAACAAAAATGCAGGCATATATAGTGAGAAGGAATATTGTATTTTAAATAACTTTGAATATGTCTCAACAACATAGCATTTTTAGATTCTGGCGTGAAATGTAATGGTTAGCATGTAAAGCATGTCATAGGAAGAGCATCTGACCTGTAACTTGCAAATTCTTGAGACACCTGAGAAAGAAATATGAAACTAGACTCAAACTGAAAAAATTTGTATCTAGTAATTTTTCGTTCCTTCTGTCTTTCCCAATCACAGAAGTATTGGTTATTGGCTTGCATCCTAAAACTTAAAATGACCTAGTTACCGTGTATGCATGTATGTAGTACATTTGTTCATGGAGCCTACAGATGCTTTAATCTTTACGGCTTTCCTTTGAGGATGGGGTATGTATTATCCCCATCTGGCAGATAAAGAAAACAGCCCAGAGAAGTTGAGGTAGCCTGACTTAGGTCATCTGTATAGAGTGTTAGGTCACCTGATTCTCGGTCCCTTCCTTTTTCTTAGCTATGTAATAATATGATAGAGCAAACGTATTAATATATTTATGTTCATATACTTATCATGGGAAATTTTACACTGAATCTGGGTGGTTATTTATTGTCTCGGGCTCCAAAGAAGTCCACTGACCTAGCAAATAAAGTCAACTTGAAATAACATTAAATTATTTCTCGTGGAATTTACGGATAGCTCTCTTTCAGCACACTGTATTGAAATACACTGTTTCCTGGTTTGTTGAACCTGAAACTTGCTTTACAGATTGCACCCTACACAACTTGTCTTGTTAATGGAATCTATTGGGAACAAAAAAGCCCGCGCCTACTAACCCGCCAAGATCTTCAGAGTCTCCTGGCTCCAGGCAAGTCCCCTGTTGTTGGTGTGGAAGGCTGCCCTGCATTGTCACACAAGTAAGGACCTTACTTCAGCAATGACGGCAGTTTTTAGCAGGGCCCACTGTTAGGGTATCACACATAGGGGATTCATGTGTCACAGGACTGGACTGTTACTGAGTAGTTGCCTTATCTTAGCTGAGCTCTTGAGAACATTTGACCGTTAAACTTCCCTCCTTCTTGAATCTCTGAAGTTCTGTGGCTCCAAATGTAGCTCAGAAGTCTCCTCCTCAGTGAGGTCCTTTCCTGCTTCCAAATTCCCCCTCTCTCTCTAGTCTTCTCCTCTGCTTCTTTTACTGAAACTCACCGTGATTTATTTTCCAGTGTTTATGATTTTCCCTCTCCTCCTTGAACTTAGTCTTCTTAAGGAGAGGACCCCCATTTCTCTTGGCTACAAGTACCCAGGACATTGCCTGACAAATCATATACATTCAAATAATGATTAAATGTCCAATTAACTAATTAATCAACCAATATTTATGGAACACCAGATCTGTCTGGCACTCTGCTGAGCTAAAAGATAAAGGAGAATAAAACTGTGGTTGCTCCCCTCAGGCATGTCGCTGGCAGCAAGTAGGTGCCAAGCGAATGCTAGGAGCAATCGCTATGAGCAGAGTTTAGGAGAAAGTGGGAGCCTGGCCTCAGCAATACCTTAAGAGGGATGAGTGAGGAGAATGAGAATTGCAAGTGACAAGATTGCTGCTTGATAAATACGGAGTCACCAAAGCACAGTTTAAGACAGTGTGTGGCCGAAACCGGTTTGGCTCAGTGGATAGAGCGTCGGTCTGCAGACTGAAAGGTCCCAGGTTCGATTCCGGTCAAGGGCATGTACATTGGTTGTGGGCACGTCCCCAGTGGGGGATGTGCAGGAGGCAGCTGGTCGATGTATCTCTCTCATCGATGTTTCTAACTCTCTATCCTTCTCCCTTTCTCTCTGTAAAAAATCAATAAAATATATTTAAGACAGTGTGTGGGCCAGTCTAGGTCTAGCTGAGGGTTTATATAGGCAGGTGGTAATTGGAGATTGGGCAGGAATACGAGGTCAAACGCTAAAGGATTTCAAGTGGTGGCCTGAGACATTTGTTCATAAGTCTAGAGATTTCCATGTAATAACATGTAAAATTATGTAGTACAAAGCAGGGTGGAGGGAGTTGGCCAAGTAGGTTAAATTCAGGCTGTGGTCAATGACATATGTAGGGAAGGGATTTTCCACTTTTATTTCCCTCTCCCTTCCCCTCCCCCTCTTTTTCTTCCTTGTGAAGCCTGAAACTCATAGTGAGGAGATGTGGTGTATCCCAGAAGGACACAGGGAGCTGTAGCGGAAAAGCTAAGAGCCCAGGCAGCCACCTTAAAAATTGTTCCAAGCACCTTTCATCTTGCATCATTTGTAATCTTGTTGGAGACTTTAGAGTTCCATGCTCTGACCTGCGTGTTGATGTTCTTTTCAGACTCGTAGCGATTTGTGACATTTCTGCAGACACAGGGGGATCTATAGAGTTTATGACGGAGTGCACGACAATAGAGCATCCCTTCTGCATGTATGATGCAGACCAGCACATTATTCATGACAGGTGAGTTTGCTGAAGCTGTTAGATGGTGAGAAAGACATAAAAACACGTCATTTACTTAACTTTGTATACTAGTCCTAAAATACTCAATATTTTACATCATTATGAAGACTACGCAAATTTCCAGAGATATACTGAAACATATATAAAAATTTGGTAGAAAACCCGCATGCAAATTAGAACACTTAAATCCATACACACAATGTTTAAATGGGAAATAGGTTGCTGAAGAAGGGAAAAAACTTTGTTTAAAAATTCTTGCTTATTTTGTTACATATTCTAGTACCCTATTACAAATGATATGAAGCAAATATAATGGAGTAGGCATCTGGAAAAGTTAGAGCTCACAAGTAACATTTTGTACATCCAAATAAAGCATATTGCTTCTCCTAGTGTTGAAGGTTCTGGGATTCTGATGTGTTCCATTGACAATTTGCCGGCGCAGCTTCCAAAAGAAGCCACAGAATACTTTGGCGACATGCTTTATCCTTACGTTGAAGAAATGGTAAGCAAACCTAGAGCCTTGTAACAATCCCATGGCTGAAAGAGAACTGTGGTGTGATCTTATCGATGTTCTGGTCTCTGGTATTAAGAAATCTGTTGCAAAGTGAAATGCCAGCCCTTCCCTGAAGCCCTTATTGACACTTTACATATTCTGCTTCCTTGTCTCATGGGAAATATGGTTGTATAACTGTCTTCATGCTTAATTACAGTTTGCTCTTGCCTCTCCTTATGCATGTCTTAGTAAGAATGTTCATGACATGGAAGATTAGGTTAGATTATTTTCAATTTTCCTGCTTCCTAGGTCAATTCATATTGGGGTGTTCTTAGTGTGCTGTGATTAGCAGATTTGAAAAATCAGGTGTATAGGAAATTTTATTGGATTTTAGTCACTAATGCTTAGTTAAGTGACAGCTTTTCTTGAGGTCTTGTATTTTTCACTGTGGTCAGTAATTGATTAATGAAATACTATGTTATCTAAATTCCATTTTCTTTTTTTTTTCCTTTTTATTAAATTTATTGGGGTGACATTGGTTAACAAAATTATATACAGGTTTTATCTGTACATTGTATTGTGTGTTCACCACCTCAAGTCAAGTCTCAGTCCATCACCATTTATCCCACCTGTACCCTTTTCCACTGCCCCCCCCCCCCCTCCCCGCCCCATCACCACACTGTTGTCCCTGTCCACAAATTCTTTCTCTCTCTCTTTTTTTTTTCTTTTTGGCTCAATCCTCCCATCTCCCCATCCAGTCCCCCACCCCAGACAGTTGTCAGCCTGCTCTCTATCTATGAGTCTGTCTCTGTTTTGCTTGATAGTTCATTTTATTCATTGGATTCCACATATGAGTGAAATCATATGGTACTTGTCTTTCTCTGACCGGCTTATTTCACTTAGCATAATGCTCTCCAGGTCCATCCATGCTGTTACAGAGGGTAACATTTCCTTCTTTTTACAGCTGAGTACTATTCCAGTGTGAAAATTTACCAAATTTTTTTGTGTGTTTTATTTTATTTTCCAAAGATAAGCTTTCTTATTTCAGTATTTATCTTAAGCCTTCATGCTCAACCTGCTTTATGTCTACTGCTGATGGCTGACTGCCTCTAGCAATGAGTCCCAAGGTATGAATCAGTGGCTGTTGTCCTTTTCATCCATGGCTTCACTCTGGAGCTCTCACACTGCAATGGGACAGTAGTTATGGGGCATGAGTAAATGAAACTTTGTGAACTTCTTTTCTTTCACATACTATTCCATTTTGAACCTTTGTTTTTTTCTCCTGTAATATGTCAGCAGGAAGATGTAACAGGCTTTAGAAAATGCAGGCAGCAGGCACTGCCATAATTGGCACAATATTATAGTGCATCTACTATGTGCCAGGCAGTGTATAAATTACTTTATATATTTTAATTTTTAATTGCTCATGACAGCCCTATCTGGTAGGTACCATAAATAAACCCAAATTATAGATTAGAAAGTTGAGGCATAAAGAACTTAAGACTGAAAAGGGTTGCTGCCGCTGTGCTGGATGTGCTTGGAATCGGTGCTGAGGGATTAGCATATGATGTAGCTTAATAAGCAGAGTACACCTCCCAGTCTTTACTGGAGACGTCATCTTACTTTCTGGCCTTGAGCTGGATCTCACTTTCTGAGCCTCAGATGTTTCACCTGAGTTGGTTGTAATTTAAAATCTTAATGGCCCCTCCAGTTGTAACATTCTGTATTGTGGATGTCTGAGTGGCTGAAAGGCATGTATATAAAACAAATAATAAGTTTACCCAGATGTTTACCATTTTTGATTATCTTCATTCATTTCACTCTGGCATCATTTCCCTGTAGACTTGATAATTTCCTTTAGCCGGTTCAATGAATTTATAATTTTTATTTTAAAAAAATATTTATTGTTGAAAATATTACAGATGTCCCCCTTTTTACCCCCATTGCCCCCCTCTACCTGCTTCCCACCCCACCCCAGACCTTCACCGCCCTATTGTTTGTGCCCATAGGCAATGCATATATGCATATAGGATCTTTGATTAATCTCTCCCTGCCTCTCCCCCGACCCCCACTTCCCTCTGAGATTTGTCAGTCTGTTCTATGTTTCCATGCTTCTGGTTCTGTTTTATTCATCAGTTTATTTTGTTCATTAGATTCCTTGTTCATTTATTTTTAGATACAATTGTGTTTTAAAAATATATAATTTTTATTGATTTCAGAGAGGAAGGGAGAGGAGAGAGAGAGAGAAACATCAATGATGAGAGAGAATCATTAGTCGCTGCCTCCTGCATGCTCCCTACTGGGAATTGAGCCTGCAACCTGGGCATGTGCCCTGACCAGGAATTGAACCATGATCTTTTGGTTCATAGGTCGACGTTTAATCACTGAGCCACACCAGCCGGGCGATACAATTGTTGATAGATATATATTTATTGCCATTTTATTTTTCATATTTTTTCTCCTCCTCCTCCTCTTCCTCTTCCTCTTCTTCTTTCTCTTCTTAAAGAATACCCTTCAACATTTCATGTAATACTGTAATACTGGTTTGGTGGTGATGAACTCCTTTAGCTGTTTCTTGTCTGTGAAGCTCTTTATCTGACCTTCAATTCTAAATTATAGCTTTGCTGGGTAGAGTAATCTTGGTTGTAGATCCTTGCTATTCATCATTTTGAATATTTCTTCCCACTCCCTTCTGGCCTGCAAAGTTTGTATTGAGAAGTCAGCTGACAGTCATATGGGCACTCCCTTGTAGGTAACTAACTGCTTTTTTCTTGATGCTTTTAAGATTCTTTCTTTGTCTTTAACCCTTAGCATTTTAATTATGATATGTCTTGATATGGGCCTCTTTGGGTTCCTCTTGTTTGGGGCTCTCTGTGCTTCCTGAACTTGTAAGTCTATTTCTTTCACCAGGTAGAAGAAGTTTTCTGTCATTATTTCTTCAAATAGGTTTTCAATATCTTGCTCTCTCTCTTCTCCTTCTGGCATCCCTATAATATGAATGTTGGTACACTTGAAGTTGTCCCAGAGGCTCCTTACACTATGTTCATATTTTTGGATTCTTTTTTCTTTTTGCTCTCCTGATTTGGTGTGTTTTTGCTTCCTCATATTCCAAGTCATTGATTTCATTCTCAGAATCCTCTACTCTACTGTTGACTCCCTGTAAATTATTCTTTATTTCAGTTAGTGTATGCTTAATTTCTGAATGGTACTCTGTCATGTCATTGATGTTCTAATTTCCTTGAAATTCTCACTAAGATCCTTGAAAGTCTCACTAAGTCACTTGAAGCTCTCATTAATCTCCTTGAGCAACCATATAACCATTATTTATTTATTTTTTCTTTTTTCTTTATTGACTAAAGTATTACATATGTGTCCTTATCCCCACATTGCCACCCCCCCCCCAAACCTCCCACTCATGCCCTCACCCCCCTGGTGTCTGTGTCCATTGGTTAGGCTTATATGCATGCATACAAGTCCTTTGGTTGATCTCTCCCCCTTACTCCCACCCTCCCCTACCTTCCCTCTGAGGTTTGATGGTCTGATTGATGCTTCTCTGGATCTGTTTTTGTTCATTAATTTATGTTGTTCATTATATTCCACAAATGAGTGAGATCACATGATACTTATCTTTCTCTGACTGGCTTATTTCTCTTAGCATAATGCTCTCCAGTTCCATCCATGCTATTGCAAATGGTAAGAATTCCTTGTTTTTTTACAGCAGCATAGTATTCCATTGTGTAGATGTACCAGAGTTTTTTAATCCACTCATCTGCTGATGGGCACTTAGGCTGTTTCCAAATCTTAGCTATGGTAAATTGTGCTGCTATGAACATAGGGATGCATATATCCTTTCTGATTGGTGTTTCTAGTTTCTTGGGAGATATTCCTAGAAGTGGGATCACTGGGTCAAATGGGAATTCCATTTTTAGTTTTTTGAGGAAACTCCATACTGTTCTCCACAGTGGCTGCACCAGTCTGCATTCCCATCAGCAGTGAAGGAGGGTTCCTTTTTCTTCGCATCCCCACCAGCACTTGTCATTTGTTGATTTGTTGATGATAGCCATTCTGACAGGTGTGAGATGGTACCACATTGTCGTTTTGATTTGCATCTCTCGGATGATTAGTGACGTTGAGCATGTTTTCATGTGTCTCTTGGCCTTCCTTATGTCCTCTATCAAAAAGTGTCTATTTAGGTCCGTTGCCCATTTTTTGATTGGGTTGTTTATCTTCCTTTTGTTAAGTTGTATGAGTTCCCTGTAAATGTTGGAGATTAAACCCTTATTGGTGATAACATTGGCAAATATGTCCTCCCATACAGTGGGCTTTCTTTTTGTTTTGTTGATGGTTTCTTTTGCTGTACAGAAGCTTTTTATTTTGATGTAGTCCCATTTTTTTATTTTTCTCTTTAGTTTCCATTGCCCTATGAGCTATATCGGTGAAGATATTGCTTCGGCATGTCTGAGATTTTACTGCCTGTGGATTCCTCTAAGATTTTTATGGTTTCCCGTCTTAGGTTTAAGTCCTTTATCCATTTTGAGTTTATTTTTGTGTATGGTGTAAGTTGGTGGTCTAGTTTCATATATTTGCATGTGTCTGTCCAATTTTCCCAACACCATTTATTGAAGAGACTGTCTTGACTTCATTGTATGTTCTTGCCTCATTTGTCAAATATTAATTGAGCATAGTGGTTTGGGTTAATGTCTGGGTTTTCTATTCTATTCCATTGATCTATATGTCTGTTCTTGTGCCAGTACCAGGTAGTTTTGAGAACAGTGGCTTTGTAATACAGCTTGATATCTGGTATTGAGATCCCTCCTACTTTGTTCTTCTTTTCAGGATTGCTGCAGCTATTCAGGGTCTTTTTTTATTCCAGATGAATTTTTGGAGAGTTTGTTCTAGGTCTGTGAAATATTCTGTTGGTATTTTTATAACCATTATTTTGAACTCTGCATCTCGTCATTTGCTTGCTTCCATTTCATTTAGTTTTTTGTTTGAGATTTCTTCTGTTCCTTCATTTGTCATATGTTTCTTTGTCTCCACATTTTGGCTGCTTCTCTGTGTTTGTTTCTATGTACTAGGTAATTCTAGGAGCTGCAATGTCTCCTAGAATTTGTAGAGTAGCCTTGTGTAGTAGGTGTCCTGTAGGACCCAGTGGCTCAGCCTCCCCAGTCACCTGAGCTGGGCACTCTAGGTGTTCTCTTGTGTGGGTGGTGTGCGTAGTCTTGTTGTAGTTGAGCCTTGATTGCTGTTGGCATCAACTGGGAGGAGTTAACTTCCAGGCCAATTGTCTGTGAAGACCAGCTATGACTACAGTGGAAGAGCTGCTGTGCAGGAAATACCCCTATGGAGCAGGGCTTGCTTCAGTAGGGCTTTTGTGCTCACTGAGTCTGTTCCTTGAGTGTTTCAGTTGTGGATCTGTAGAGTTGTAATCTGTTTTTTTTTTTTTTTTTTTTTTTAATTTCTTTATTGATTAAGGTGTCACATATTTGTCCTCATCCCCCCATTCCCATCCCACCCCTCTCCCCACGCATGCCCCAATCCCCTGTTGAACTTAACCGTTGGATAGGCTTATATGCATGCATACAGGTCCTTTGGTTGAACTCTCCCCCTCCCCCCACCCTCCCCCTACCCTCCCCTATCCTCCCTCTGAGGCCCGATAGTCCGATCGATGCCTCCTTGCTTCTGGTTCTGTTCTTGTTCATCAGTCTATGTTGTTCATCATTTCCCCTAGATGAGCGAGATCATATGTCACTAGATATATACTAATAAGAACTGAATGTGAGACGAGCAATAATAGTTATGCTGACAGGCAAATGAATCAATCTGTAGCGAGCTTCCCCCTGGACCAACAGTTCTTTTGAGACCCAATTTCGATGTCCAGTAGTTCCTTATGTGTACATGTCAGCACTGACCCCTCAGCTCTGGATGGTGGACAAATGGTGGTAATGGAGGTCCGACTCCCTCTGGTTTGGTCTCGGCCGAACCCAGGGGCACGGCGTCACCCGGACTAAGGGGCACGTGGCCTCACCCATACCCAAGGGGCGCGTGGTCTCACCCAGGCCTGGGACCCAGCCTCACCCAGATGGATCCAGGGGCACACGGCCTCACCCGGACCCAGGATCTGGCTTCACCCGTACCCAGGCACGCTTGGCCTCTCCCAGACCCAGGGGCACGTGGCCTCACCCGGGCTTAGTTGCACAGGCCTCACCTGGATCCAGGGACACATGGTCTCTCCCGGACCCAGGGACGCTTGGCCTCTCCCAGACCCAGGGCCACTTGGGCTCACCCGGGCCTAGGTGCACGAGGCCTCACCCAGATCCTGGGACACATGGTCTCACCCGGACCCAGGGACGCTTGGCCTCTCCCAGACCCAGGGGCACGTGGCCTCACCCGGGCCTAGGTGCACGAGGCCTCACCCGGATCCAGGGACACATGGTCTCACCCGGACCCAGGAACGATTGGCCACTCCCAGACCCAGGGCCACTTGGGCTCACCCGGGCCTAGGTGCACGAGGCCTCACCCGGATCCAGGGACACATGGTCTCACCCGGACCCAGGGACGCTTAGCCTCTCCCAGACCCAGGGGCACGTGGCCTCACCCGGGCCTAGGTGCACGAGGCCTCATCCGGATCCAGGGACAGAGTTGTAATCTGGTATGGTCTGAAGTTGTCCACTAGGTGCACTGGCTCTGGGGCCTCCGGGAGGTGCAAAGTCAGCCACTGCCTGGGGCCATGCAGCAGGAGCTACCGAATGATCTGCAGATGACTGCTATTTGTACTGGGCTTGAAAGTGCTCAGGAGAGGCCAAGTTGTGAAGCAAGGCAGGCTGGTACTAGTGCCAGGTCTTGGGCCTCTTACTACTAGGTAGGGGGTACACTGTTGACAGCCGCTGCCTGTTTAAGAGATTTTAGGAAAGTCTGAAGCCTGATCCAGGATGGGCCATCATATGGAAAAGCTGATGCAAACAGCTTGGGTGGGGCTGCAAGTTGGATGGGGCCAGGTCTCAGGGAATCACCAGGATGGAGCCAACAGTGTGAGGCAGGCTGATAGAAACTCAGATATGGCTGCCAGCCAGCTCTGTGATGGGGAGGTCCCAGCAGAGGGACAATGAGTCCTGCGAGCAACTCTTTCTGGGAGAAAGCTGCCCCTGAGTTCTTGCGTTGATGCTAGACACTCCAGTTCCTCCCTGTATGTCTCTGGTTCCCCCAATACTGCCACCCCATGCTGGAGCTCAGAGGAATCAAGTCTGACTAAGTTCATGTGTTGGCCCTTTAAAAGGGACTGCCTGGTTCTCCAGCAGCCTCCATGTCACTCAGACACAATACCCGCTGGTTTTACAGCCTGAAGTTATGGGGACTTCTCTCCCAGTGCTGGAACACTGGGATAGGGGTATTGTGTGGGGCTGGGACCCCTTGCTTCTCAAAGGAGGCCTCTGCAGTGGAGATATCCCTCTCAATTAAAAACACGCCACACATGGGTGTTGGACTATCCCATTCTGCACTTCTGTCCCTCCTACCAGTCTAGATGTACTTTCTTCTTTACTTCTCTAGTTGTAGGACTGCCATTCAGCCAGATTCTAAGCAGTTCAGAATGATCGTTGGTCTATATATGAGATGTAATTTTGATATGGTTGTAGGAGGCAGCGAGTACAGGCATTTACTTCTGCCGCCATCTTGGTTCTCTCCAGTTCGGTGAATTAAATATTTCAGATATTCTCTTTCCAGTTGTAAAGTTTCCATTCAGTCCTTTTCTTTCTCTTTCTCTGCTGAGAATTTCTATTTTTCTAATTTATTTTGAGTATACTTTCTTTGTCACATAGAGTATAGTTATAAAAGCTGCTTTACAGTGTCTGCCTCACATTTCCAAAATTCTGAAACAGCATATAATTGGGTCATGTTTTGTATCCATTCAGCTACCCTGTGTTTCTTGATTGGAGCATTTAATCCATTTGCATTTAAGGTTATTATTAATAGGTACTTTTTGATTGCCTTTTAAATTCTGTATGTTTCTCTCTCTCTCTCTCTCTCTCTCTCTCTCACTTCCTCTTCCTCCTCCTCCTTCTCTTCTTCTCCTCCTCCTCTTCTTCTTCCTCCTCCTTCTCTCCTCCTCCTCCTCCTCCTTCACAGCAGTCCCTTTAGCATTTCTTTCAGTGATGGTTTGGTGGTGATAAACTCCTTTAGCCTTTTTTTTTTTTTTTTTGTCTAGGAAGCTCTTTATTTGACCATCTATTTTGAATGATAGCCTTGCTGGATAGAGTAATCTTGGTTTCAGATCCTTGCTTTTCATTACCTTGAATACTTCATGACATTCCCTTCTGGCCTGTAGACTTTTTTTAAAAAAATAATATTTTATTGATTTTTTTACAGAGAGGAAGGAAGAGGGATAGAGAGTTAGAAACATAGATGAGAGAGAAACATCGATCAGCTGCCTCCCGCACACCCCCTACTGGGGATGTGCCTGCAACCCAGGTACATGCCTTTGATCAGAATCAAACCTGGGACCCTTGAGTCCACAGGCCTACACTCTATCCACTGAGCCAAACTGGTTAGGGCTGGCCTGTAGACTTTTTTATGAGAAACCAGCTTACAGCCATATTGGAGTTCCTTTGTAGGTAACAAATTGCTTTTCTCTTGCTGCCTTTAAGATTCTCTCTTTGTCTTTAATTTTTGTCATTTTAATTATGATATGTCTGGATGTGGATCTGTTTGGGTTCTTCTTGCTTGGGACTCTCTGTGCTTCCTGTACTTGTGTGACTTTTTCCTTCACCAGATTAGGGAAGTTTTCTGCCATTATTTTTTCAAACACATTCTCTGTCCCTTGCTCACTTTCTTCACCTTCTGGCACACCTGCTATTTGAATATTATGTTTCACATTGTCCCACTGCTCCCTGAAGCTGTCCTGTTTTCTAATTGTGTGGTTTTTTTGTGTGTTTGGTTTTTTTTTTTGTTCTCTGAGTGATTTTTTTTTCCTACTCTGTCTTCTAATTCACTGAGCTGATCCTTGGCTTCCCATAATCTACCCTGTCTTCCTTCCAATGTGTTCTTTATTAGTGCTATGTCATTCTTTATTTCCAACTGGCCTTTATTCATAGTTACTGTATGGTTTCTCATGCTGTTGAGCATCTTCACCTTCATTATTCTAAACTTTATATCTGATAAATTTCTTACTTTAATTTTGTTTAGCTCTTTTTCTGGGGAATTCTCTTTTTCTTTCATTTGGGGCTTGTTTTTTTTTTTTGTTTGTTTGTTTGTTTTGTCTCCCCATTTTGGCTGCCTGTTTGGGTTTGTGTCTATGTATTAGGTAGATCTGCTATGACTCCCAGTCTCCAGTGCAGGACAATGTCAGATGCTGTTTCTGTCTGGCCTTGAGTTCTCTGTTTGGAGCTATGAGCAATCCACAGCTTGTGGCTCCCTCTGCTGGGGCTGGGTATCTTTGCAATGGACCAAATTGTGCACCAGACTCTACTTTTCCTAGCCCTGGGCCCAGAAGGAAATCAGGCAAAGACTCAAAACCTCCAAAGATCCAACTCGACTGCAGTCTGATTGTTATTCTCAGAGTCTTAGTTTGCCTCAGGCTATAGACCACAGGGTAGGGTAAGAGGTCTTCCAACAGGGTTGGGTAACTGCCTTCCCTCCAGGCAAAAACCACGTGGAAACCAAAGGCCCACAGCATGAGGGAATGATTCAGCACAGGAAACTTGGGTGGCTGCCCTCTGAGCTCCAACCCCAGAGCCCCCAACAGTGACTTCTGCTCACACAGCTCCAGTCCACTCTGCCCTCCCTCTGCCAGAGCCCAAGGTTAGTGGCTGCACACAAAATTTTGTGTGTTGGCTCTTTAAATGGGTGCCTGTATTTCTATCTGTCTCTGGCTGGCAGAGAGCAACCCTGATGCTTTTTACAGCCAGATACTCTGTGGGCTTCCTTCTCAGTTCTGGTTCTCTGGGCTGGGGAGCCTAGCTTGGGGTTTAGACCCCAGAGTTCTCAGGGGGAAACTGTCCCCCCACCCCGCCTCCAGCTGAGATATCCCTCTGGAACTTCAGCTACTGCCTGTGGGAGCCCAGCCAGCCTTCTCGTGCCTCTGTACTTCCTACCAGTCTCTATGCAGTCTCCACTTTCTGTCCTTGGTTATCAGGTGTCTCTCCAGCTAGCCTTCAGTTGATTTGTCAGGGTGCTTTTTCTGTAATTTAGTTGTATCTCCAGTTTGGTCCTAGCAGATTGTCAGTGTAGCTTCCATTTACTCTGCCACCATTTTGAATCTCCTGTCACACTATTTTTTGTTTATATATCACAACTAGAGGCCCAGGGCATGGATTAGTGCACTGGTGGGGTCCCTTGGCGTGGCCTGCGGGGATCGGGCCGAAATCGGCAGTCCAATGCCACCTGCCGCTCCTGCCTGCCACTCCCACTCATCCTGGCCCCACTGCGCCTACCACAGGCTCTCGACCAGTCATTCCCGATCGGGAGAGGCTCGTGCCACTGTAGAGGCTCTCACCAGCCACGAGCCCTGCCTCTGGCTCCCGTCGGTCAGCTGAGCAGTGCTCCTGCTGTGGGAGGACACTGACCACATACGTTGAGCGACTGGTCGACTGGTCATTCGGTCGCTTAGACTTTTATATATATAGACTAGAGGCCCAGTGCATGGATTCATGCACATTGAGAGGAAATTAATTAGAAGAAATATTTTAGAGACTGGGGAGGGGCTGTGGGAGATTGGCCAGCCAGGGAGGGACTGCGGGAGGTTGACTCCAGGGCGTGTCCGGCTCATCTCGCTCAGTCCCAATTGGGGCTGATTGGGGCCATCTCACCCAGTCCCAATCGGGGCTGATTGGGGCTGGCCAGCTGGTGAGGGACCACAGGAGGTTGGCCGGCTGGGGAGGGACTGCGGGAGGGTTCCAGGGTGTGTCTGGCCCGTCTCGCCCAGTCCTGATCAGCTGGACCCAAGCAGCAAGCTAACCTACCGGTCGGAGTGTCTGCCCCCTGGTAGTCAGTATGCGTCACAGCGACTGGTCGAAGGGTCGAACGAACGGTCAGACACTTAGCATATTAGGCTTTTATTATATAGGCTAGCCCTCTAAACAGCTTGGTAGGCTTGCCTTGGGGGCATTTATTTCTGTGCTATCTTGAAGCACTGAACTTTTGTGAAAGTTGATGACTGTCTGTATTTTGTAGTGTTGATATATATGTGTCAGTTTACCACTAAAATATTAAGTATATTGTCTGTGATCTCTTCTCATAATTGTATGCGAACTGTATTTAAAGTATATACACTGTCCTTTCCCCTACAGATTTTCCTTCTTGACTTAAGGTCCAGATAGCTTTTGTAGCATTGCAGGGTACATACTATTATTTTGTACCAACATAGAATTTTTCTTTTAGTTGAATTCGTTAGATATTTACTGTTTATTGCAGAGGTCCTCAAACTTTTTAAACAGGGGGCCAGTTCTCTGTCCCTCAGACCATTGGAGGGCCGGACTATAGTTTAAAAAAAAACTATGAACAAATTCCTATGCACACTGCACATATCTTATTTTGAAGTATAAAAACAAAACGGCAAAAACACCCGCATGTGGCCTGCGGGCCGTAGTTTGAGGACACCTGGTCTATTGGAACAAGGCACACACATGGATGGCTAGAATGAAAATACAGGCTTTGACCTATAGAAGCATGAGGTCCAGAAGGGGATGAGATATGCAAACCAGCCGTCAGGTAGAATGTGACAATCATTAGAAAGATGGTAGTGAAGTTGTGGAGAGAGAGGCTCTGTCCTGTTGGGTAAAATTAGGAAAGCTTTTATGAAAGAGGTGACATCTGAGCTGGCTCTTGATAGATGTATAGTATCTGTTCCTTTGCATGGTAGTGGGAGGCACAATATGTGATGGAGACAGGAGAGCAAATGAGGGAGTTAATTTAATCTAGGGATTCTGATTGAAGTAAAGGTTAAGTATGTTTGTTCCATATTGGAAAGGGTCTTAACATCAGATGAAATAGCTTGAAATTAATTTGGGCAAGAGTGATGAGGTCTCCGTTGGCCCACGAACTGAAGGGTCCCGGCTTTGATTCTGGTGAAGGATATGTTCCTAGGTTGCAGGCTGGGTTCATGTGGGAGGTAACCAATCAATGTGTCTCTTTCACATCGATGATGTTTATCTCTCTCTGTCTCCCCCCCTCCCTTGCACTCTCTCTAAAAATCTTTGGAAAAATACCCTCGGGTGAGGATTAACAAAACAAAATAAGAAAAAAAAAGTGATGAGCTCTCAAAGCTCTATGTGAAAGTGATAAGGCATCCCGTATGCTTCAGGACCCTTGTGCTTGCACATGTGTAATGGGTGAATTGAGCAGCCTTTGGTTGTCTTGCATGCGCGCCTTTCTTTAAGTGAACTCATGACAACTATTAGTTTTCTTGGGGAAAAGTCCATTGAACTTTAAATAATTATTGCGTGTATCTACTAATATATTCACTGAATATTTACCATTTTATAATGTAGCGGGTATATGGTAGGATGCCAAATACAGTTCCTCCATTCCAGGTGTGCTCAGGGGCAGATTTTGGTAAAGACTTCACAGCTGAGACAGTTCTTCAGCTGCACCTTGCAGGAGGAGAAGTGGGAGCTCCAGGTAGAGGAACAGCATGTGAGGGAGGCATTTACCTGGCGTAGCTCAGAAGCATATAAAAGCATGACCCAGAGCAGTAACTCCATGCTGTTAATGCGTCTGAAGAGTTGGGTGTGAGGCAAAAGGGAGAGCTGAGGTGGAGAGGCAGAACCAGCCTGTAGAGAATGTTGTAGGACACTTAGGGACACTTCAAGAGACTTTATCTTGGAGGCAAGGGAAAGATACTGAGTTAGTTTAAATAGGTACAGGAAAACAATCAGTTTTGTGATTTAAATGAAAGGAAAAAAGGTGAGAGGTAGTTCCCATGATCCCAGTAAGGCCTAAGTAAGACTGTAGAAATATAGAGAAAGAGCCCAGATAAGGGAAAGATACACAAGTGTTCAGTGGTTTGACCATATGCAGAGTGAAATTCAAGCCTCATTTTCTTATCTACTAATGGTTTCCGGCCTGTAGACAGGGTTGGTAGGTAGAGGAGTCAGCTTGAGAAGGGAACACTCCAAGGGTGCCTGGGAGAAAGGGGCAGTGGGAGGACCCTCGGTGTGTTAATTCCATGAGCTTCCCAAAGTACGTCCTGGCTTATGCTGTATATCTATCTAATAATAGAGAAATATGCAAATTGTCTAGGATGCCGTCATAGTAACAGTAATGACCAGCAGGCAGCCTGGGGTGACAAGGCCAGCAGGGGGGTTAGTGAGGGATGAACAAACGACTCAACAGCAGGCTGCGTGGGGCAACCAGGCCAGCAGGGGGGTGCAATTGGGAGCGACCAGGCAGGTTGGGGGGCATTTGGGGGCAATCAGGCCGGCAGGCAGAGTCAGTTAGGGGTGATCAGGCTGGCAGGGGGGGCAGTTGGGGTGATCAGGCAGGCATGCAGGCAGGTGAGCAGTTAGGAGCCAGCGGTCCCAGATTGTAAGAGGGATGTCTGACTGCCGGCTCGGGCCTAAGCCGGCAGTCAGACATCCCCCAAGGGGTCCCGGATTGGAGAGGGTGCAGGCTGGGCTGAGGGGACCCTCCCCATGCACGAATTTTATGCACCAGGCCTCTAGTATATATATATATATATTTAAATGCCCCTGTCCTATGAATAGATAGCCTAAGTGGCTTGTGTTTTAGATACATGAAAGTAGTTTTATGTGTATTTTAATGCAGAAAATAAATACTCCCATGCCAGCATCTGCTCAGTTTGCTCTTTCTTAGTTGGGTGAGTGCTCTAGATTTAACCTATGGATTGTCTCATTAACCCTAATACTCTGACCACCAGAAGCAACAATACTGATTTATATGATCTTTACCCCTTGGCAGTCTATTCTAGAGTGGGATTTTTTTTGCAAGAAAAGAGGAGACCGAGAGAGATGCTAGGATGTTAAAATGAGCGACATTGTGTTTGTTGTTGGCCATCTGACTCATTCTTGCAAAATAAAGGGAAGAGTGTGGATGACTTTTTGAAATCTACTTCTTGAAGTCATTTTCCCTAACACTTTTGAAAAGCTGATGTGTCTATGTTCAGAACTCATATTGACCTGAGGGAGATTCCCTATTGGGGGCTTGGAGGCTTGTTGTCCGAACCTTTGAAATGTGAAGGAAGCCCCCAGAGCGAGGCTATAGACCTTGTGGTGATATTTGCCAGCATGCTCCATATGACACATCTAACTGGTGTGTGTGTGTGTGGGGGGGGGAAGGGGGGGTCTGAGTTTTTCATGTTTCCAGTAAGTGAAGATGAATTTAATCAAATTTTACTTTTAACCCTTTGCACTCGCTTGCTTTTTTCTCGATTCCTGCTACCGATGCTAACCGTGTCGAGTCACACTCGACATCCGAGTGCAAAAGGTTAAAATTGTGAAATGGCATGTGTTTGGGGGCAGACTTCACTGCTTGTGGAAGTCTTCATTACCAATTATTTATTGATCTTCAGAAACTTTTCTAAATTCCTTTTTCTTTTGACTAATATTGTTATATGAATAGCAATGCCAAGAAGCCTTCCTTGCAATGTCATTTATCTCTTACCAATCTCATTTTCCTTTCAGATATTATCAGATGCAACACAGCCTCTTGAAAGTCAGAATTTTTCTCCTGTGGTGCGAGATGTAAGTTATAAAAATAATTTTTTTTTCTGTGAATGTACTTTTCCCCCACTACCATCCTCCCTCCCCTCTCTCCCTTCCCTTTCTCCCTCCCCATCTTTCTTTATCTCTCTGTCTCTTCTCTATCAAGCATGAGCCCATGTTTGTGGCACTAATATGTGGATATTAAAGAAATGTCTTGTGTCATATACATTTAGGCAGTGATTACATCCAACGGTATATTGACTGATAAGTATAAATATATCCAGAAACTCCGAGAGAGCAGGTAAGCATTGTTCTTATCTTGGATCTGATGAGTATTTGTTCATGTTTCAATGTGAGTTCAGAAGAACTAGGTTTATACAACAGGAAAAATTTGAAAATGCCTATAAATATAGGATATCCCAACTAAGTGACTGGTTGAAACCAGTGTGAATTATTTTCTCTGGGACAGTGTTGGGCTGTATCCTATCCTGTGTAGCTGTGTATACAAACCCACATAAGTCCAAAAGACTATCCTTTCTGGGAACCCCCCTCTCTAGCACTTTGCCTGTTGTCATGCCTCTGTTACTCGCTTGAAGACAGTGAGCAAACTAACTCTTTCTGGGGTGCTTTCAGTCCGGTTTTTAGCTGAGGGTTTGGGCTCTCTTTTGTGTAGTGTAATATGTAGGAAAGAAGGCTCTTGGTTAGAGATTAGAAGCCGTGGAGAAAGAAAATGATCAGAAGTCAGTTTTCCCGGAGATTCTTCCTAGGAGGAAGGTGCCAAAAAGTACCGTGACAAATCTCCCCAAGAGAATAGTTCTCACAGAAAGGTACTTAGCTAAGGCCCTCGTTCCCTCGATTGATTTTCCTACTCAAAATCATTTCTTTGGAATGTTCTAGTCCACTTCAGCTGAGTGCATTTGGTTTGTGTTTAGCTCTGCTCCCCACTGGTCTATTCCCATCTAACAAAATAACCCATGCACTGAATGCTCAGGAAAAAGCTGAGTGGGGAAATTAATACCAAATAAACAAGCAAACAGATTGCCTTATCTTCTTTCTCAGTTGTTGTCTCTACAAGAGGTAAATGAGGAGAGCGGCACAGATCAAAGTTATGCTTTTTCCATGTATTTGCTTATAGTTACTTTGTATGCTTCAATGAAATATTTTGGCATAAGACAGCAAGCGTGTATAATTTGTTTCTCAAAAGAAAGAGCTAACTCTATAACCCCTTAGGAGAGCTAATTATTGGGGAAATGTCACGTGTATTTGTTTTTTTATACTCCCTGTGTCATTTGATTCTCATCACCTGATGATCTCATACTAATCCCAACGTCGTATCTGACGTGACCAGTGACGATGGCATCTTCACTCTTACACACCTTGTTTCATGTGGCAGCAGGTCTACTCGGCTCCCGTCACTAGGGTTTCCTGCCTTCCTTCCCTAGCGGAATCTTGTGCCAAGAGAGTAATATGAAGATTGAATTTTGAAAGGAAATTTAATTATCTTGCACCCCGCCTTATTCTGATGTTATCTTTATCACTTAACACGGTGGTTATTAACCTGGAGTGTTTGGGGGTGCTCATGAGATGAACTGTATTAGAATCTAGGTGTGATTTTTTAAAACATTATTTTGAACACACCACATTTAGACATCAAAATATGTTTCAATTATATATACTGTAGGAAGTGTTATTAGGAAGCATATCCAATAATCAAATAATAGTGATATTCTCTGGGAGGTGGCATGGAATGGGGTGGAAGTTAAAGACCTTCCCTCATCAGTAATATAAGTGTTGGGGTGATGAGAGGCAGGGACATTTTACATTTATAGTTATTTTTATGCAATTATCATAATTAATGAAAAAGTTCAAGTTTGAGAGATATCCCGATCTAAAAGATCTAAACAACAAAGCTTGCTGCTTAAGTTCCTGGCACCAGGCCATTTCCATGGTTTTACATTGATGCCTGGGAATTTGATTCAGAAGGCCTTTAACGAGTACCTATTATATTTAAGACAAACTAAGTTTGTTGGAAAGAGAAAGAGTTATCTGTCAGGAAGGTACAAATTCTTAATAGAATAAACTGTTCAAGAATTAGATTCCTTCCTGGTAACTTCTCTTAGGTTTCTATATTTGACCCCTGACATTTGTGATTTCAAAGTTATGGTTTCAACTGTTCTCAAGTGATCCTAAAGATAAACAACCAAACAAATGTCTAATATGGATAATAATAGTCTCCTCGGATTTTGTGTGGAGTGAATCAGGTTTCCATGGTAAGGCTGCTAGCAGGATTTTGAATCTTGTCCCCTGAAAGGACAAAGTGTGAGACCAAGTTACTCAATCGTGAGTGAGACAGTCAGCGGCCCAGCATCTGTGCCTCACTAGTCAAATTCATGAAAGTCTGTGAACATACACCTCAGAGATGTCAGGGTCCGTTGTCCATTGTCCAAAATCTAAAATAATCAATGAAAAATGTTGGTGTAGGGAACTCCTGTTGAGTTTCTTTTTATGAATAATGTGGGAAAATTATTGCTTTATAGTGTTAACTTTTATTTTTGTTTTGTTGCCAGCAAGATTCTATTATTTAATTTTTGTTGTTGTTGTTAAATGATTCCCCCTACCCTGCCTTTTTATTGATTTCTATAGGGAACGTGCTCAGTCACTTTCAATGGGCACCACGAAAAAGGTCTTGGTCCTTGGAACTGGTTATGTATCTGAGCCTGTATTGGAATACCTGTCAAGAGATAACAACATATCAATAACAGTAGGTAAATAAGCCCTAGTATTTGAAGAAGAAGAAAAACGAATTTCTTATTTCCCGTGTGAATTTTAAATGACTATTTTGTTTCTAAACTTTGAAAAATTACTTTGGAGATATTAAAGTGTGTTTGCTCTCTGACTAGTAGAGGGAAATCTAAAATTTGGGCTTCTTTATTCTTGAAATAGGCTCTGACCTAAGGAATCAAATTGAGCAGTTAGGCAAGAAATATAATATTAATCCTGTTATCGTGGACATCAGTAAACAGGAAGAGAAGTTGGCCTCCTTGGTGGCATCACAGGATCTTGTCATCAGGTTAGTATTTAGCAAGAAATGATTGCTGCATATTTTGTTGGTGTTGTTACTTCTCTTTCCCTAATTTTCAAATTTTCAAATTTAGCAAACTGGTGTCCTTTCATGAAAGTTAGCATTAGCAAAATCTGTTTTATACTTAATTTTTCTTGGTTGAGTTTCCCTGCTGAATAGTGATAATGCTGTGAAACATGGTTATCCTGTGATGTTCCTCAAATAACTTATTTTTAAGTTGCAGAAAGAATGTTTTGAGGTAAGCGCAGTGACCACCAAAATAAAATATGGGATATGTTTCACAAAAAATTATATAATGGTATATCAAATCTTTTTGGTTTGAATGTTGCAAGTTTAGTTTTTGATGATTTAATGTAAATATTAATCAAGTTTGATATGTTGCTTTGAATATTACAGTTGTATATGTTTTTACAAGTGGTATTTCCAAGTGTTTGAATTAATTGACTTAGAGTTATGGCCCTTGGCTAGTTACTATATCACATAAACAATCAGTTATGAACTCTAATCCCTTTGTCTAAAAAAGCACCATCAATCAAAGTTCTATCATTCTAGTTCTTAACATATTATTACGTTAGTGTAATTAATGCTAAATAAAAAAATATTAGCTCTAGATAACACTTTTAGTAGGCAAGTTTTCAGTGATCGGAAGGTGACAAAAAGTCTCCACTTAACCTTTCAGATGATGTAATTCTACATTGTCTATTAATACTTTTTCAACAAAGCATTTTGCAAGTATTTTGCTCATTGGCTTTTAAATTATTTCGATATTTAGTAATAATTCTTTTATGTTTTTATTTTTAATTACAGTTTGTTTTCAGTATCATTTTATATTGGTTTCAGGTATACAGAATAGTGGTTAGACAATTCTTTTATTATTTATTATTTTAAATTTATTTTTATTTATAGAGAATTTTTAAGGAGAGTTGAAAATTTAATATGATTTTCTAAGTATTCAAAAGGATTAAATAATGAACATTATTGAAGTATTCTTTTTTAAAAAATATATATTTTTATTGATTTCAGAGAGGAAGGGAGAGGGAAAGAGAGATAGAAACATCAATGATGAGAGAAATCATTGATGGGCTGCCTCCTGCACGCCCCACACTGGGGATGGAGCCCGCAACCCGGGCATGTGCCCTTGGCCGGAATTGAACCGGGGACCCTCAGTCCAAAGGCCGACGCTCTACCCACTGAGCCAAACCGGCCTGGGCGAAGTATTCTTAATCTTCCAAAAATATACTACAACACAAAAAGTTAATGGGTTTCACTTACATTTAATTTTCTTGGGGTTAAATAAATAGCTATTAATTTATCCATGTTAACTTTCTTTTTCTTTTTTTAAATTGAATTTACTGGATGGCATTGCTTCACAAAATCATATAGGTTTCAAGTGTACAACTCAACCAAACATCATCTGCACACTGCTTGTGCACCTATCACCCCAAGCAAAGTATCTTTCAGTCACAATTCTCCCCACCTTTACCCAGCTACCTCCCACCACCTTTTCCCTCTGGCTATCATCACAGTGTTGTCTGCGTTATATACAAACGGTGTTGGTTTTTGTTTGTTTGTTTGTTTGTTTGTTTTGCTTAATTCTTTCGCTATCTTTCATCTAGCCCTCCAGCACTCTCCCCTCCTTCAGCTGTCAGTCTGTTCCTTGTATGCATGGCTCTGTTTCTATTTTGCTCGCCAGTTTATTTTGTTCATTAGATTCCACAGATAAGTGAGATCATAGGGTATTTGTCTTTCTCTGACAGGCTTATTTCACTTAGTATTATAATCTCCAGGTCCATCCATACTGTTGCAAAACGTAAGATTTCCTTTTTTTTAAGTCCCAGTGGTATTTTTTTTTAGCTTTTTAATTTAAAAAAAAAACTTTATTGTTAAAAATATTAAATATGTCACCCTTTTTCCCCCATTGACCCCCTCCTGGCCATCCCCACCCCCCAGCCCAGGCCTTCACCATCCCATTGTCTGTGTCCATGGGCCATGCATATATGCATACAAGGTCTTTGCTTGATTACCTCCCACCCATCCACTCTCCCCCACCTTCCCTTTGAGATTTCACACTCTGTTCCATGCTTCCATGTCTCTGGATCCACTGTGTTCCTCAGTTTATTTTGTTAATTAGATTCCACATATGAGTGAGATCATGTGATACTTGTCTTTTTCTGACTGACTTATTTCACTTAGCATGATGCTCTTCAGGTCCCTCCATGCTGTCTCAAAGGGGAAGAGATTCTTCTTTTTTACTGCTGCATAGTATTCCATGGTAAAAATGTACCACAGTGTTTTTATCCACTCATCTACTGATGGTCTTGGGCTGTTTCCATTTTAGCTATTGTAAATTGTGCTGCTATGAACATAGGGGTGCATATATTCTTTCTTATTGGTGCTTCAGGTTTCTTAGGATATATTCCTAGAGGTGAGATCACTGGGTCAAATGGCAATTCTATATTTAACTTTTTGAGGAACCTCCAAACTGTTCTTCACAGAGGCTGCACCCGTCTGCATTCCCACCAGCAGTGTACTAGCATTCCTTTTTCTCCACATCCTCGCCAGCACTTGTCATTTGTTGGTTTGTTGATGGTAGCCATTCTGACAGGTATGAGGTGAAACCCCATTATGGTTTTAGTTTGCATCTCTGATGATCAGTGACTTTGAGCATTTTTTTCATATGTCTCTTGGCCATCTGTATGTCCACTATTTAGATCCTTTGCCCATTTTTTAATTGGATTGTTTGTCTTCCTTTTGTTAAATTGTGTGAGTTCCTTATATATTTTGGATATTAACCCTTTATCAGATGTATCATTGCCAAATATATTCTCCCATACTGTGGGCTCCCTTTTCGTTTTGTTGATGGTTTCTTTTGCTGTGCAGACGCTTTTTATTTTGATGTAGTCCCATTTGTTTATTTTCTCCTTAGTTTCCTTTGCCCTAGGACAGTGGTCAGCAAACCGCAGCTCACGAGCCACATGCAGCTCTTTGGCCCCTTGAGTGTGGCTCTTCCACAAAATACCACGTGCGGGTGTACACGTACAGTGCGATTGAAACTTCGTGGCCCATGCTCAGAAGTCAGTTTTTGGCCTGGGCGAGTCTATTTTGAAGAAGTGGCGTTAGAACACTCAAGGGGCCAAAGAGCCGCATGTGGCTTGCGAGCCGCGGTTTGCCGATCACTGACCTAGGAAATGTATCCATAAACATATTGCTACCAGAGATATTTGAGATTTTGCTGCTTATGGTTTTTTCTAGGATTTTTATAGTTTCCTGACCTACATTTAAGTCTTTTATTCATTTTGAGTTTATTCTTGTGTATGGTGTAAGTTGGTGGTCTAGTTTCATTTTTTTGGCATGTATCTCCATTTTTCCCAACACCATTTATTGAAGAGACTGTCTTTACTCCATTGTATCCTCTTGTCTCCTTTGTCAAATATTAACTGAGTGTAATGACCCAGTTCTCGGGTCTCTGTTCTGTTCCATTGATCTATACGCCTGTTCTTGTGCTAGTACCAGGCTGTTTTGAGTACAGTGGCTTTGTAGTATAACTTGATATCTGGTATTGTGATTCCTCAAACTTTGTTCTTCTTTCTCAAGATTGCTGCAGCTATTCCGGGTCTTTTTTGGTTCCATATAAATATTTGGAGTATTTGTTCTAGATCTGTGGAATATGCTGTAGGTATTTTAAGAGGGATTGAATCTGTAAACTGCCTTGGATAGTATAGACATTTTAATGATGTTAATTCTACCAATCTATGAACACTCTATATTCTTCCACTTTTTAATATCTTCCTCTTATCTCTTTTTTCAACATCCTGTAGTTTTCCGAGTATAAGTCTTTTACCTCCTTGCTTAAGTTTATTCCTAAGTATCTTATTTTTGTTGTTGTTGCAATGGTAAATGGGATATACTGTTTAGTTTCTCTTTCTGAGAATTCTTTATAAAAAAAGCCATTGATTTTTGAATGTTGATTTTGTATCCTGCTACATTGCCAATTTCATTTATTAAATCTAGTAGTTTTTTGGTGGAGTCTTTAGGGTTTTTTATGTACAATATCATGTTATCTGCAAATAATAAGAGTTTTACTTTCTCCTTTTCTACTTGGATGCTGTTTATTTCTTTTTCTTGTCTGATTTCTGTGGCTAGAACTTCAAGTACTATGTTAAATAAGAATGGTGAAAGTGGACATCCCTGTCTTGTTCCTGTTCTTAAGGGAAATGGTTTCAGTTTTTTCCCATTGAGTATGATGTTCGTTGTAGGCTCGTCATATATAGCTTTGTATTTCTGTTGTATAAGTTGTTACTCCTCCTCTTTCATTTCTGATTTTATTTATTTGGGACCTCTCTCTTTTTTTTCTTAATGGGTCTGGTTAAAGGTTCATCAATCTTGTTTATCTTTTCAAAGAACTAGCTCTTGGTTTCATTGATCTTTTGTAATGCCTTTTTAGTCTCTATGTCATTTATTTCCACTCTAATCTTAATTATTTCCTTCCTTCTACTTACTCTGGGTTTTTTTTTTGTTTTTTTTTTTGTGTGTGTGTGTATGTTTTTTTTACTTCTTTTAGGTATAGGGTTAGATTGTTTGATTTTTTTTTCTTGCTTCTTAAGGTTGGCCCATATTGCTATGAACTTCCTTCTCAGGACAGCTTTTGCTGTGTCCCAGAGATTTTGGGTTGTTGTGTGTTCAATTTAGTTCATTTCCACGCAGCTTTTGATTTCTTCTTTGATCTCATTGGTAACCCATTCACTGTTTAATAACATGCTATTTAGCCTCCATGTGTTTGAGTATTTTTCAGTTTTTTTATTGTAATTAATTTCTAGTTTTATACCATTGTGGTTAGAGAAGATGCTTGATATAATTTTAATCTTTTTTAATTTGTTAAGACTTATTTTGTGTCCTAACATGTGGTCTATCTTTGAGAAATTTCCATGTGCACTTCAGAAGAATGTAATTTCTGTTGCTTTGAGATAAAATGTTCTGTAAATATCTATTAAATTCATCCAATCCAGTGTGTTGTTTAAGGTCGCTGTTACTTTGTTGATTTTTTGTCTAGAAGATCTATCCATTGATGTCAGTTAAATCCTCTACAATGACTGTATTGCTATTGATCTTTCACTTAACGTCTACCAGTAATTTCTTTATATATTTAATTGCTCCTATATTGGTTGCATATATGTTTACAGGGGTTATATCCTCTTGTTGGATCAATCCCTTTACTATTATGTGGTGACCTTCTTTGTATCTCATTATGGCCTTTGTTTTGAATTTTATTTTGTCTGATATAAGTATTGCTATCCGAGCTTTTTTTCATTTGCATGAAATACTTTTTCCATCTCTTTACTTTCAGTAATAACTCATTTGAATTGAAAAAGGCAGGAAATAGAGATCAAGGGCTTTCCTATTGATACTGGCAAAATATGTACATAATTTTATTCTACATGATAATAAATCTATTTAATAATACTTATTCTATTGACCTGAGCAGGAGTTGAGTCTAAGAAATTTTGTTTTATGTGAAAGAGAGAAAATCTCAAGTATGCAGGGTGACATTGACATATACATGGACACAGTGTGAATGTGTTTATAAGTTTGTACTTACATTTTCATGGTTACTATGTAGAATGCTTTATCAAATAGGCAATAAGGTAGTGGAACTTAAGTAGTGGTAAGTGAGTTGCAATATGTTTTATTATTTCTTGGCTAGAATATGAATATACTCATTTATATAAACATTTATAGAAATTCTTTTTTTTTGGTGATTGTGTATTCCCAGCACCACATTAAAATACCAAAACCAGATTTTTAGAAAACCCACTTTAAATTGAGTTTTAAGTACGTCTTCATTTTTTACTCAGTACATAGCCTTTTAGCCATTCCGATAGGCTTTACACCAGGCAATACCATTAAAACCTATCTTCCACCCTGGCCCTTCATAGACTCTACTCTTTAACATAACACACAGGCCACCTAGACTACGTTTCACCCCTTCCTGATCGTCATTTGAGAAATGTGAAAGTGAAAAGAATAGCAGCCTTACCTTTTAGTAGGGGGCTCTAAACAGGATATATTAGAAATATAAGGATGGATAAAATAAATTCCACTTAATGTTGTAAAAAATAGCTTGATACCTGAAGAAGAAGGACATTTGGATTTGGGGGAATCTGGGAAAGCTTCTTGGAGGAGATAACTGTTTAGACATTTCTTTAAAGAGGGTATGGCCTGGGTGAGGGGGGTGAAGGGAGCATTTCATGTGGAAGACACAGTGAGTAAAGGTTCAGAGATGGCAAAGACTGGGAGTTGAGAGTTATAATGGCTTCTTTGGTTCTCACATGTGGTCTATAAAGAAGATGGAGGGAGAAAAATAGTGAAGTTAGGTGAAGGTCATGTTGTGGAGAGTTTTAAATGTGATAACAGGATGCGTGTGTTCTGTAGTCCTTAAGGAGTCATTGATCATCTCTTAGAGAATAAATTAATCAGAGCAGTGTCTCCGTTTTAGTGCTTCAAGGTACACTGGGTTAGACAAGTTTCTGATTGGCTCCTCCCTTTGTCTTTAAGCTTGTTGCCTTATGTATTGCATCCTCTTGTGGCCAAGGCATGCATCACAAGCAAAGTTAACATGGTCACGGCAAGTTACATCACACCAGCACTAAAGGAATTAGAAAAGAGGTAAGTTCAGTCATTTTCAAGAAAGTAGCTCCATGGCATTATTCTTATTTTATTTTTATTTTTTCTTATTGACTTCAGAGAGGGAGAGAGAGATAGAAATAGCAACCGTGGGAGAATCATTGATTGGCTGCCTCCTGCACGCCCCCTACTGGGGATCAAGCCCGCAACACGGGCATGTGCCCTGACTGGGAATTGAACTGTGACCTCCAGGTTCATAGGTTGACGCTCAACCAGTGAACCATGCCAGCTAGGTACATTATTTTTATTTCACATTCAACTTTCTCTTCCTCCTGTTTTCACCTGTTGTAGTGTGGACGATGCTGGCATCACAGTCATTGGTGAATTGGGATTGGATCCTGGTCTTGATCACATGCTGGCAATGGAAACGATAGATAAAGCCAAAGAAGTGGGAGCCACGGTGAGTCTCATTTACACCCAGAAGTTCATTTAGGAAAACATTCAGAGGTCCAGGTTTCTGTGTTTGCAAGTATCTTTCTATAATTCTGATTAAAGGTGTTGCTATATTCTAGCTCATACTTTGACCAGAAATTCCAAGTAAAATTCTGTAATGGCAGAAATATCTGCATGGTAAAACAATATCCACCTCTGAGCAATCAATTTTTAGAGAAATAGATGCTACTATAATATTTTGGTTTAATAAAATATTTTAGACTGCCTTAAAGATTCTTTAATAAGGTTTGACTTTTAAAAGTGGGAAAAATTCTTTACAATATTATCCATTTATTGGCACATGAAGTATCTTTTATACAGGAGAAAGAACTATTGGACATTAAATGTGATGAATCAGATGAAATGTTTTAGGTTTTATGTATGCATATATGTAATCAAATATAGATTCAAATGAATTATAATTACAGTGGAACCTTGGTTCTCGAGCTTTATTCATTCAGGACGGATGTATGAAAATCGAAGCATTTTTCCCCATTAGAATAATGTAAATTGAATTAATCCATTCCAGACTCCAAAATGATTCCCTGTTTTAACCTTTCTTATTTTTAGTACATGAATAATGTACTCTTTAATCTATAAATAAATACTTTAAAAATAAAAAGATCATGAAATATAAATGAAAATTTATCAAAAAGGAAATATAGAGTAAAAAAAAGAAAATTTAATGATAATAGTAAGTAGTAACAAAAGTAAAAAAATAACCAAACCCGAAAATATCCACAGCATAATTCCTGAGGTAACAGCAATAAAGTGACTCATACTCACACATTCTCTCCTTTATTTGTCACCTGAGAGATGTGTGACTGGTCATACAGGTGTCAGCAGAAAGGGTTATCTGGTTGAGAAGCAAATTGTTGGAGATGGGAGATGTTCAAGAAACAAGGTTTAACTGTATATGTATTAATTATGTCATATACTGATTAGTGTATTTAAAGTTGCATATTATAATGTATATAATCAAATTATCATCAAGCATGCAATTTAATACCAAGCCAAATTGAATTAATAGTTAGATTTTTAAATAAACAAAGTGTTAGTCACAATCTCTAGAGGATTTTTTTAAAAAATTAAGTATGCCTAAAATATAACTGTGACTTAATCAAATGATATCTGCCTTTAAGGATGTCTTTTGGAAAGACTTAGTAACTTTAAGAAAGGAAAAACTGTAGCAAGTCTACCTCATGCATGTCCTACTCCCTAACGTATTGCTAATTCTTCCTAATTTGTTGAGCCTTCATTTTACAGATTGAATCTTACATTTCCTACTGTGGTGGGCTTCCTGCCCCCGAACACTCAGACAACCCTTTGAGGTACAAGTTCAGCTGGAGTCCCGTGGGAGTTCTGATGAACATAATGCAGCCCGCCACCTACCTGCTCAATGGAAAGGTGAAGGATGCTCATGATAGCTTTAGATACAAACCT
The DNA here is from genome assembly GCF_027574615.1 of Eptesicus fuscus. Classification (NCBI taxonomy): domain Eukaryota; kingdom Metazoa; phylum Chordata; class Mammalia; order Chiroptera; family Vespertilionidae; genus Eptesicus; species Eptesicus fuscus. Next base: position 68,341,223 of record NC_072486.1, read on the forward strand.
GTAGCAACTGCCCGACAAAGTCCAGAGTCTTTCTCCCTGATACCGAGGCCCTTTCATGCTGGCTGTGCTGCTTGTGCTCCATCCCCTCCTCCTTTGACGTTTCCCAGAGTGTATTTTCTGTTCCCTTTAGTTTCCTCACTGTTCCCAGCATGGCCTGTGCTCTTTCTTTCCTCTTCTTACAAGTTGTTTCTGCATTTGGAAAACTCACTTCTGGACTTCTCTGCATGTGTGAATGTTGGTCATCTTGTGATTTATTTCAGCATGGCAAATGATTAGAGTCTGTACTGTGTGCTGGCCAGGGGGCAAGACTCCCAAGGTTGTCACAATGCATGAAGTTCCTGACCTCAGAGAACCTACAGCTGGAATGGGGGTGGCTCTTGGAATAGAGGGTTTGGTGGGTCAGAGAAAGACAAATTTCCCCCCAGTTGCTGTGTACCAGAATGTAAGTGCTCTCTGAGTTTGATAATGAGACTGTGGCTTAAAGAGAATGTTAAGATCATTCAGCCTGGTTTGAAAATGTATGTCTCATGAACTCCCAAACGTATGTCTCACTAACTCCCAAGCGGTTTCTTTCCTCCTCGTGGTGGGCAAGACAGACCCTGGAATGATAGCTGCTATCCAGGGAGAGCAGTTCCGAAGTATGCTGCAGTGCCACGGGGTTGAGTTGAACTTGGTGAGGGGGTGGGGAGGAGAAAATTAGTGGAGAAGAGAAGATGTGCTTGGCCTTGAAGGATAAGAAGCTGCCAGGCGGGCTGGATTGCTGCCACTCATTTCTTACAACAACCTTACCAGGTTCATAAGGCAGAAAGCAAGCATAAGAAGCTTGGCTAACAGCCACAGTTCAAGAGGTTGCAACTGGCACAGCCAATCTCCAAGTCACATCGGGCTGCCTTCAGAGGTTATTCTCTTACCAGAAGGAAAGACTCAGGTTTGGGAAGAAATGTGGCTAGACTAAGGGCTCCTCTTTACACGCTGTGACCTTGCACCGCCCTCCCCTGCCCTTGTCCTGGCCCTGCAGGGAGTGATGACGTATGTGATCAGATGTGCACCCTAAAAAGATTCGTCTGGCAGCAGTATTACAAATTCCCAGTGTACCTGTGAATCTAAGGGTGTTTTGTATACAAACAAAAGAGGAAAGTTAAATAATTTCTTTTTAAAAAAATATATTTTATTAATTTCAGAGTGGAAGGGAGAGGGAGAGAGAGAAACATCGATGATGAGAATCATCATTGATTGGCTGCCTCCTGCATGCCCCATACTGGGGATTGAGCCTGCAACCTAGGCATGTACCCTTGACCGGAATTGAACCCGGGACCCTTTAGTCCACAGGCCAGCACTCTATCCACTGAGCCAAACTGGCTAGGGCTTAAATAGTTTCTTTAGAAACGAGGTGCATGTTGTTACCAGCCATGGTCTTCTGAGCCTACGGTGGACAGTTTGGCTCACAGCCTTGCTGCACATTGGAATCACGGGGCAGTTTACAAAACCCTGGTGCCTGGGCCCCGTTCTCAGCGCTTCTGATTCCCCATGGTGTGGGGGTGATTAAAAACTCCCAAAGTGATTCTAATGTGCAGCTGGATTTGAGAAGGGCCAATTCGGTGACCAGAGGACCAGAGCTGCACCTAAGACTCTACTACACAATCGGGACACTTAAATGTGATGCTGGAAAGATACACTCACAAGTTTCAGGATGAAACAGACCCCTGAGTTCTGGTCCAGGTAGTGGCACCCCTGACAATGTCCCCAAAGGCCAGGCAATTGCAAAGGTCCGCTGGAACTCTGTCTGTCTCCTGATGCGTGATGTGAGCATCAGTGCTCCATGGAGTTTTCCGAGTCTGTGACTCATGAAGGCTTGGGCAAGAAACTCATCCTGACCTTCTCCCAACGACATGTCTTTTTTCTGCCGGAGCCTGTCTCCCGATGGCCCTGTCTGTCACCTCTGCAGTCCAGGAAAAGAGACTGGCCTAACCTGTGAGTGCAGGAAAACGTCTTGCTTCATTTGGGCAAAATGCTTCAGGCGGCCACATCAGTGATCGCAATGAGGGGGTCAGGAGAGTGCTACATAAAGAACAAGGGCTTTCACGCGCCCCGGGGTCCGGGTGAGGCCATGTGTCCCTGGATCCTGGTGAGGCCTTGTGCACCTAGGTCTGGGTGAGGCCACACGCCCCTGGGTCTGGGAGAGGCCATGCGCCCCCGGGTCCAGGTGAGGCCATGTGTCCCAGGGTCCGGGTGAGGCCTCGCGCACCTGGGTCCGGGTGAGGCCACGCGCCCCTGGGTCTGGGAGAGGCCACGTGCCTCCGGGTCCAGGTGAGGCCATGTGTCCCCGGGTCCGGGTGAGGCCTCGTGCACCTAGGTCCGGGTGAGGCCACGTGCCCCTGGGTCTGGGAGAGGCCATGCGCCCCCGGGTCCAGGTGAGGCCATGTGTCCCTGGATCCGGGTGAGGCCATGCGCCCCTGGGTCTGGGAGAGGCCACGCGCCCCTGGGTCCAGGTGAGGCCATGTGTCCCTGGATCCGGGTGAAGCTGGGTCCCGGGTCCGGGTGAGGCCTCACACACCTGGCTCCAGGTGAGGCCACACTCCCCTGGGTCTGGGAGAGGCCACGTGCCCCTGGGTCCGGGTGAGGCCATGTGTCCCTGGATCCTGGTGAGGCCTTGTGCACCTAGGTCTGGGTGAGGCCACACGCCCCTGGGTCTGGGAGAGGCCATGCGCCCCCGGGTCCAGGTGAGGCCATGTGTCCCCGGGTCCGGGTGAGGCCTCGCGCACCTAGGTCCGGGTGAGGCCATGCGCCCCTGGGTCTGGGAGAGGCCACGTGCCTCCGGGTCCAGGTGAGGCCATGTGTCCCCGGGTCCGGGTGAGGCCTCGCGAACCTAGGTCCGGGTGAGGCCACGTGCCCCTGGGTCTGGGAGAGGCCATGCGCCCCCGGGTCCGGGTGAGGCCATGTGTCCCTGGATCCGGGTGAGGCCACGCGCCCCTGGGTCTGGGAGAGGCCACGCGCCCCCGGGTCCAGGTGAGGCCATGTGTCCCTGGATCCGGGTGAAGCTGGGTCCCGGGTCCGGGTGAGGCCTCGCACACCTGGCTCCAGGTGAGGCCACGCGCCCCTGGGTCTGGGAGAGGCCACGTGCCCCTGGGTCCAGGTGAGGCCATGTGTCCCTGGATCCGGGTGAGGCCTCGCGCACCTAGGTCCAGGTGAGGCCATGCGCCCCTGGGTCTGGGAGAGGCCACGTGCCCCTGGGTCTGGGTGAGGCCACGTGCCCCTGAGTCCGGGTGAAGCCGTGCCCCTGGGTCCGGCCGAGACCAAACCAGAGGGAGTCGGACCTCCGTTACCACCATTTGTCCACCATCCAGAGCTGAGGGGTCAGTGCTGACATGTACACATAAGGAACTGGTGGACATTGAAATTGGGTCTCTAAAGAACTGTTGGTCCAGAAAGAAACTCACTACAGACTGATTCATTTGCCTGTCAGCATAACTATTATTGCTCATCTCACATTCAGTTCTTATAAGTATATCTCTAGAGACACATGATCTCTCTCATCTAGGGGAAATGATGAACAACATAGACTGATGAACAAGAACAGAACCAGAAACAAGGAGGCATCGATCGGACTATTGGGCCTCAGAGGGAGGATAGGGGAGGTTGGGGGGAGGGGGGAGAGATCAACCAAAGGACTTGTGTGCATGCATATGAGCCTATCCAATGGTTAAGTTCAACAGGGGGTTGGGGCATCCGTGGGGAGGGATGTGGGATGGGAATGGGGGGATGAGGACAAATATGTGACACCTTAATCAATAAAGAAATTAAAAAAAAAAAAAAAAGAACAAGGGCTTTGCCCGAGCTGGTTTGGCTCAGTGGATAGAGCGTTGGCCTGTGGACTAAAGGGTTCTGCGTTCGATTCCAGTCAAGGGCACATGCCCAGGGTTGTGGGCTCGATCCCCAATAGGGGGCATGCAGGAGGTAGCCAATCAATGATTATTTCTCATCATTGATGTTTTTATCTCTCTCCCTCTTTCTTCCTCTCTAAGATCAATAAAATATATATTTAAAAAAGAAAAGAACAAGGGCTTTGGTGTCAGTTGGCCTGGCTTCGTGCCCTGGCCCAGCTGGGGCACTAGAATAGTCACTTCATCCCTCTGAGCTTTGGGCTCCCAGTTGGAAGATAAACATAACCCCGTCTGCAGGGCTCCGGCCGTAGGTTCAACGGTGGGGAAAGCTGGGGGAAAAGCGGGAGGAGATTTCAGGCAGCAGGAGTTGTATTTGTTGAATTTGAAGTTTTTCCCTTCCAGCCTGAGCTCCTTTTGTAGAAAGTGCTTTTTGCATCGCTCTGCCTCCGTGGAGGACACCGAGAGAAAACGCGATGCTTTTCTTTGCTAAAATGGATACTTTTGTCAAGGTCCTGCTCAAGTTTCCTCTTGCCGGCACCTCTTTCCCTGACCACGCCAGCCCTTACTCACTATTCCTTTGTCTGCACTCCCACGCTTTGTCTGTGTCTAAGAATCTTTCGGATGCTGTGTCACTCACTCAGTAACTCAAGTGCATCAGCCCGTCCCGCAGCCCAGAAGCCTCTCTTGTGTTCCTGTCCCTCCAATCCCTCTGTGACTGTGGAGTAGGCCTTAACGTTACTCACAGGATCATAAAGGGGGACCCAGGGGACCTCTGGCTTCTGCTTAAAGTTGAAGCCTCAAACTTTCCCAGCGACGTAGGCAGTGGCCCGTGAATTAGGATGTGTCTCGTTGGCCTACATCCTTGCAGTGATTTCCAGCCACTGGTACAATTCCCAGCTAATCCTGTTTCTAATGACGCTTGATTTCCTTCTACATCTCTGGAGATGGTGGTGGTATCTTCTCTTAGTCCTGTTCCCTCCGTGGAGAGAGGGACAGTTTCTATAATGGTGGCACCTGGGAATGACATGCAGAGCTTCAGCATTCCCTCCCGCAGCCTCCTCTCCCAAGCTGCCCCCAGCTGCACACCCTCAGGGCCGTGCTTGCTCCGCACACACAGCTCTGAGGTAGGTTTTCTCCTCCTCGAGTCGGCCTGCAAGTCAAGTTTACCTTGAGGGCCGCACCCAGCCCCTCCTTTGTAGGAAATTCTATTTCTATAAATGTTGCCAGGAAGTATTTGTGAAATAAAACAAATGTTTAAAAAGAGCTCCTGTTGTTCTCTTTGCCTGCAACCAGGCTTAGTGCTATTTCAGGCAAGGAACTGGCACAACCTGGAATGCTGCACCTCGTCAGTCGTACCCCTCTGAAGATGTCCAGAAATAAGCGCAATTAAGGGGATAGACACGACATAGGGGAAAGGACCCAGGTAAACCTGGGTTCAAATGTGCCTTTGGGTGACTCGGCCTCAGTTTTCACCTCTGAAAAATGGGTTATTGCATGGGTTAAAGGTAATGTCTAGGAGGCACCTAGCGCAGTGGATCCTAAGTGATGGTCTGTGTATTTCCTGTGTTTTATTTCTTGTTAGTTCAACAGATGAGCTTATTATAGATTCTCATTGGTTGGGAGATGTGTGTGTGTAAAAGAGTTGGACATAGAGCAACAGCAGTGAGTAATGAGCCACTGTTTCTGCTGGGAGTGGGTCTTGCATCTGAGTATTGTTGAGTCAGAAAAAAAAGCATATTCTCTGTCAAATAGATAAATCATTCTTTCTTCATTCAAGTCATTAATAAAATATTAAACAAGACAGAGTTTATTAATGGATTTTATAATATGCCACTAGACATACAATTCTCAGTCGATATCAAATGATAATGATTACCCAGTAATTTTTGGGTCAAGTTGCTTCAGCATCTGCCAATCTCGAAAGGAATCATTATCATTCACCTTACATTTCCATGTTTTCTTCACAAGGGTCTTATGGTAGACTTATGAACTAGCTGATTTCTTTCTGATTACTAAATTGTTGAAATTTAGTCATCTTTATTGAATTTTTCTTAATTTTTTTTCTAACCTTCAAGCAAGTAAACAAGATTTAGAATTGCTATAGGTTATAGAAATTAGATAGGTGTGGAGACGCTGAAGTTTAACACTTGCTTTCTTAATAAATTTTTCTATTAAAATTTAGAATTCTGATAGAATAAATTTGTTATAAAGAAATAGCACAGAAATGGTCTCCCTGAAAATGGTTTCTGTGCAATCCAGAAGGATTTTATAGGGAAATGAAATAAGCATTTCTCACTTTTAGATTCTCAGTCCTGGAGTTTTATTTTTTTATTATTTAAAAAAAATATATTTTCATTGATTTCAGAGGGGAAGGGAGAGAGAGAGAGAGAGAGAGAAGAAACATCAATAATGAGAGAGAATCCTTGATCAGCTACCTCCTGTATGCCCCCTACTGGGGATCGAGCCCACAACCCGGCATGTGCCCTTGACTGGAATCGAACCTGGGACCCTTCATTCTGCAGGCCGATGCTCTATCCACTGAGCCAAACCGGCTAGGGCCAGTCCTGGAGTTTTAGATAATGCTTGGCGTTCTGCAAAGTGAGCCTTTTAAGTGGAGAGACTCTACCAGGCCTGACCTTGGTCAGCAGAGTATGTTTCCTTCTGGGCTTCCACTGTAGAGAGACATACATTTCCATTTTGTCTCTCATACCAAGACACTTGCAGTACCTACTTACAGATACTAGTAAGCTCTGGGAATCATTAGGTTTAGCTGAGACTCCTTTGGGCAAATTCGTCAGAATCCTCCTGAAGATACATTGAGGACTCTAACATGCAGGGTTGTTCTTTGCAGCTTTACTCACGTGATCAGCAGTTGTTTCCCTTGGTGCAAACAGGACCAGATCCAGTTCCACCAGCAGCCACACCCCCTCCCTGGGAATCTCAGCTCTGGCTTTATCATTCCAGGATGCTTCCCGTTATCTCAAGGATGATCGTAAACCTCACCAGCTGAAAGAAAAACTTAGTCCTTTAATCAAAATTAAAGGGAAAAAAATGCTTCACTGCATTTTGAGTGTGCTGGGGGGTGGGGTTTGGGTACTAGGACTACTGAGAAGTTGAAAGAGCTTGGCATCTGCTATTTAATTCTCACCAGCAGTAATAGTGGGGCAGCACTTTTTTGAGTTTCACCGTATGTTCATTTGGTTGTCTTTCTTGTGAGGGAACATCTCCCCTGCTCCCTGTCCCCAACACACACTGTAGTTGACCAGTGCAGGCTATGAGCTCTTTATAATTTCTCTAGCACAGCTCCTGGCACTTGGTGGACATTCAGGAAGTGTTTGTTCAATGAATAAAGGAGTGAATGGAGGAATATGATGGAATTGTGCCTTATCCATCATATTCCCTCTGCAACGAGTGGGATCCAGGCCCACGGAGGGGTGCTCGGCAAGCGCTAGCCGTGTGAGTGAAATGTACAAGGCTGGTGCCTCGGGTGGATTCAGAAAGGGGAGGGGGTAAAGCCAAAGAACTGAGAACATTGCCGATGCCCTGAGCTTAGAAGCCGTTTAAATGAGTATCTGCTGCTTTTCGCTTATTGTTTGCTTAAAAACAAAACCCCACGGGACATTATTCAGTGCCATTTATACCGGGGGCATGAGGAAATAGAGAAAACAGGATCTTAGTAAAAAATGAAATGCTTCAGTCAGATTTTCAAATTTGAAAGAAGAAGGGAATGAGAAGGGGGGAGTGTGAATTGGGTAAAGGAGGTCAAATATATGGTAGTGGAATAAAACTGGACTTTTACTGGTAGGCATGCCATAGAGGACACAAATATCAAACTATAATGTTGTGAGTCTGAAATTTATTATATGATACTAACCAATTGTTACTTCAATAAATTTAATAAAAAATGATTAAAGTAAAGCTTGGGAGCATATGGCCTTGTGAATTCTCATACTAGTGAAACAGCTTGAATATGGAATGTTGATTATGGTAGTTTCAGTAAAGTTTTTTTTTTTTTAAATTCCCTAAAACTTTGATTTCTTCATTATGCAAATGACAGCCAGGGGATGGATGCCAGGGGAGCCCTGTGTAACCAGTGTGCCTTGTCCTCAGGTTGTGAACGTGGCAGGGGGCGTCTCCTTTCTCGACTCGGTGACCCCCATGGATTACTACCCCGGGTTAAATTTGGAAGGCTATCCTAACAGAGACAGTACCAAATACGCTGAAATCTATGGCATTTCGTCTGCTCACACCTTGTTGCGGGGGACACTGAGATATAAGGTAAGCGGCTGTGTTTCAGATGAAGCACGTTGCCTGTTTTGATGTGAGTGATGTGCACACGTCATTGTGACTAGTAATAAAAATAATTAGGATGCTGGGCCACGCTGGAGTCTGTGTCCTCAGGACTCTCGATTGAGCGATATTAGGAGACAGCTCAAAATGAGGTGAGCAAGAAGGGAACTTCCGACCCGGGAGGAGTGGGGGCGGGCAGAGGACTAGCTTCGGGGGTAATGAGTTTTGGGGAGTCAGGTGACCTTGCTGGGACTTGCTCTCTCTTCACCTCTCAGCTCTGCCTTCAGGTTTTGGCTGCAGTCCCAGGCTCCCACGGCGGCCGGATGGTGGTAGCATCCCCACCCTCTTAGGTTCAGTGAGAAGGAAAAGTGCGTCTTTTAATATCTAAAAATGTAATTTTGGTTTCATTAGTGCCTGAGGCCAGTGGGATAAAATGTGCCAATCAGCTTTGCCCTCTGTTTTATGTCCTTTAAGCTAAAGATGTAGTCAGCATCACTTTTCCTAAAGCAGCATCTTTTTTTTTAATATAATATATTGTTATTGATTTCAGAGAGGAAGGGAGAGGGAGAGAGAGAGAAACATCAAGGATGAGAGAGAACCATTGATCCACTGCCTCTTGCACTCACTCTCTCCCCCCACCTCCCTTCCCACTGGGGATCAAACCTGAAACCCGGGCATGTGCCCTTGACCGGAACCAAACTGTGACCTCCTGGTTCATAGGTCAACCACTGAGCCACGCCGGCTGGGCCAAAGCAACATCTTTTTACCACAAAAGGAGGTGTAGCTTCTAGAAGCATAAACACAAATGTCCACTACACATTTATTAATCACAAAAGAGTAGTTACAAGAATGACCAGATTAAGACAATTTTATTGAAATAGTTTCCTAGGGCTATTATAACAAGTTACTACTAACTGGGTGCCTTAAAACAACAGAAATTTCTTTTCTCACCATTCAGGAAGCCAGAAGTCTGAAATCAAAGTGCGGGCGGGGTGGGTACCTTCTGAAGGCTTTGAGAAAGAAACTGTCCCATGCCAGTGCGGCTTTCCGTACCTTGGTATTTAAAATCACAACTCTGGCCCTCGCCGTTCTGGCTCAGTGGATAGAGCGTCAGCCTGTGGACTGAAAGGTCCCGGATTCGATTCCGGTCAAGGGCACATGCCCAGGTTCTGGGCTCGATCCCCAGTAGGGGGCGTGCAGGAGGCAGCCAATCAGTGATTCTCTCTCATCATTGATGTTTCTATCTATCTCTCCCTCTCTCTCTCTTCCTCTCTGAAATCAATAAAAAATATATATTTTAAAAAAAGACTAAACTGAATTACATTTTTAAAAATAAATAAGTAAAATCAGAACTCTGTCATCCAGGATGCTTTGAGTCCCCTTCCCTGTGTGCGGTGGGTGCTGCTGGCATGCGTGTGTGAAGGGAATCACTGAGAAAGTGACTGAGGGCAGAGGCTCTCCCCACGGTGCCGGCTCATGGAGCCTGCCTTCTGGTTGCCTCCTTTCTCCTCGAGCCCTGTGTACCCTTAAAGAGAAGACAACCACCACATCGCTTGCTCTTTAGAGCAGGCGTCCTCAAACTACGGCCCGCGGGCCACATGCGGGTGTTTTTGCCGTTTTGTTTTTTTACTTCAAAATAAGATATGTGCAGTGTGCATAGGAATTTGTTCATAGTTTTTTTTAAACTATAGTCCCGCCCTCCAACGGTCTGAGGGACAGGGAACTGGCCCCCTGTTTAAAAAGTTTGAGGACCCCTGCTGTAGAGCATCTGTGGCATTTGTTGGCACAGCATTTACTTCCAGCATTTCTAGTTCTATTTTATGTGTATTTTTCTTGTGTCCTGAAATAGACGTTAAGCCCCTGGAGGGCAGGTACGGGTACTGTCATGACTGGGATGTCCTCACTGGCCAGGAATCAACTGAGATGCCTGTGGTGACATCCGAGGGGATCTAGGCAGCTGGGGTGTTCCACGCGCCTTGAAGCACAACAGAAGTTCTAGTCTGAGTGGAAGCCAGCCCAGCCCCAGCTCCGGCACATTTCTTGATTCCTATTTCGAAAGTAGTAGCTTCTTGGGGGAGGTGCAGGAATTGGGGTTTTCTGTTAGCTTTAGGTAGAGTCGCTTGCCAAACGTGTAGACCCGGAAACAGGGTTTTGAGAGATTTAGGAACTGAACCCAGCTCTCGAGTGCGTGGCTGGGAGCCAGGCGACCGAGCCCTGGAGGATGGAAGACGTCACGGTGTTCATGTCCACGAGGGCCACCGTCCTGAGCGGTGTCAGCCACCCTTCCATAGCCTGGCCATTCTTTTGGGTGTTAGAGATGAGACACTGTCATCCCAGAGTGACAGGGACACCTCGGGTATTAGGCATCTGCCCTTCACCTGCTGTCCTTGCAGACTCAGCTTGATATCGCCTTCCCCTGGGATCTTTTCTTAACTCCTTCTCCTGGACTCCCCTCCCCCACACCTACGCGAGGTCCCCCCTCTGAGCTCCCACGGCTCTGTTTACCTCTGTCACAGCACCTAGAATATTCTACTGCAGTGTAGTCAACAGCAGTCATGTAGCTTTGCTCGCTATGCACCGGGCATTTTTTTGTTTTGTTTGAATTTCTATTGGATTTCAGTTTCTTTGTGGGTGAGGACTGCATTGATCATCTCTGTGGCCTCAGCTCCTAGCACAAGTCTGACACACGGTAGCAATTTGCTAAATGCTTCCTGGTGAATGAATACATATGATACATTTACTTCCAGAGATCGCCATAAAATACATTTCTGAGATTAAGAAATATCTCAGTATTTGAGAAATTGGATGAAGGGGTTCTAGAAGCAAGCAGGGGAACTGCTTTTTTGTTTCTCCTGTTTGAAATATATTTGCATTGGATAGGATCAAATAAATGTGAATTCTTTAATTAGTAACCTTTGAACAGTTTGAATAATACAACCTCTCTGAAAGGTGAAAATTACTAGTTGGCCACGCATTAAACGGTGAACTATTCCATGGCTGCAGGGGCTTTGATATGTTAACATTTTATTGTTTCTTAAAATAATTTTACATTTTTCTCTTCTTCCTCCTCCTGCTGCTGCTGCTCTTCCTCCTCCTCCTCCTCCTCTTCCTCCTCCTCCTCCTCCTCCTCCTCTTTCTTCTCCTCTGCTCTTTCCCTCTCTCTCTGCCTCTGTCTCTGATACAAAGCCCCTTACCCCCACCCCCCATATTTGCTCACAGCATAACATACAGTTATGGTCTTCAATCACTTCATCATCATTCAGAATCTATTCATGCAGTCACTTGTTCTCTCAGCTTGCTGGAATGATGGATCACACACACACACACACACACACACACACACACACACACACTATACTTACTGTTCAGCAGCTGAATAGAGAATTACAATATGTGTCAAGTGCCATAACAGAGATATACAAAATGCTACAGAGGAGAAGGGAGTGCCCCGTTCACCTAGGGGCTCAGTAGGTTTGCTGAGCTGGACCTTAAGGGAGGAGTAAACATTCCACTGGTGGAGAAGGGGGCTCCCCCATTCCAGGCGCAGGGGCAGCGTGCACAGAGGCCCAGGTCTCTGAAGAGCACAGCGTGTTTGGGGAATGGTGAGTGGTGGAGGCGATGATAGTGAATCGGCTAGAGGGGCATATTGGGAAGGATTTTATGTAATAGGCCAAGGACTTCAGACTTCTCCTGTAGACAATGAAGAACACAAGAGGAATTTTTATCAGCAGTATGACATTTTAGAAAAATCTTTCTGGTCTACTCTCCCCCCTGCTCTCTATAGGCATTAGAATGGTGGCTGTTAATCATTAGAATGGATTACCTGCTTTTGGGAGCTATTCTTAAAACGTCCTTCTTCCATTAGGAGAGAGAAAAACTGTTCTATTGAATACTGTTTGCTGAGCTGAAATTTGACGCAGAAGGAAATTTGCCTTCCTGCTGCCAGAGAATACCACTCGGTGGCCCCAGAAACAGCAGTCAGTACCCCAGTTTCTCAAGGCCGCTTATGTAAACCAGTGGGATTGTTGTTGACACGATTGATTTTGTTTTGAACGTGAAGGAGGCTGCATCCACAGGAGCCACGCAGATGACTCTTTCAGCCTGTGTTGTAAACAAGTAAAGATAGAGCCCTCTTTCAAAAAACACTGAAACCTTTTTTTTTGAAGAGAAAATTTTCATATACTGCTTAATAATTCTCCTTGCAGGGATATGCCAAAGCCTTGAATGGACTCGTGAAATTGGGTCTCATAAACAGAGATGCTTTTCCCGCGCTTCGACCTGAGGCCAAGCCTCTCACCTGGGTGAGTAATTCCACAGTGACGTGCGTTCTGACTGGTTAGGGTTGACCTTGGTTTGGACCAGCTAACGAGCCCGGTGTGTGGCTTACCCGCAGCAAGGTAAACCCTAGCCCCGAAGTCCCCTTTCCCTTCACTGTATGGGAGGATGGAGAGAGCTTGGAGGCGGACTCCGGGCCTATTTCCTCAGTAACTTCTACCACTTGAGGGCTCCCTCACTCCAGGAAGAGGTGGACTTGACTCTGCACTGGGCTCAGGGCTCTGCCACTGGCCTACGAGGTGGCCCCGTGAGAGGAATTAAGTCTGGGCCTCCGGCACTAATAGCACCGGAGGGCTGCTGGTATCAGATCTGATTCCTAACCCGAGGATCCCAGCAGTTCTTCCATTCGGCCGTTTGTAATCAAGCATAATTTGAGTTTTCAGTTCCCGAGTTCACCCCATATCTGTGTTGTATTAAAATCAATAAAAACTGGAAGATTTCCCCCCAGGTGGCTCAGTTGGTTGGGTGTTGTCGCGTGCACGAAAAGGTTGCCGGTTCGATTCTGTGTCAGGGCACATGGTTTCAGGCTCGATCCCCTGTAGGGGTCATGCAGGAGGCAGCCAGTCAATGTTTCTCTCTCACATTGATGTTTCTCTCTCTCTCCCTCTCCCTTCCACTCTGTAAAAAAATCAATTAAAAAAAGGTTAGTGTTGGAAGGGACTTTGGAGGCTTGGAAGAACTAAATGTAAAGTAGAGCTTCCACTCTCTGCTAGGAATTAGCTTCTTACTAGCTGGTCATCCAACCTAATGTGCCCATATTCCAATAGAAATGCCAGAAATGTATCACAGGGAGAAAAGGATCCATATTGCCGATCCTTATAAGTCTCCCCAAAGAAACTTTGGTATTCTTGTTGGTCAATTGCTTTTCAATTCAGTTATTTTATATGCTGAGAGACTTTCCAGTTCAAGTTTTGCCATCCATAAGTATACTTGTTGGACAGGAGTGAATAAGTATCTATAGGGTGAACATGGGGGTGAGGCAGCTGCATTGGGGAGGTTGGTACAGGTATTCTTAGAGCTGGTCCAAGTTTTAAGGACCAAATTAAAAATATATTTGGCCTTATGGACCAGCGATGTCTGTCAGACTACTCAATTCTGCCATAGACAATAGGTCAACACATGAGCAAGTTTTAATATAACTTTTTACTTGCAAAGCCAGGTGGTGAGACCAATTTGACCTGTGAACCGGCTTGTTTTTCCTTAACCAGGGGTGGGGAACCATTTTTCTGCCAAGGGCCACTTGAATATTTACAATATCATTTGTGGGCCATACAAAATTATCAACTTAAAAATTAGCTTGCTATATTTGGTCAAACATTTAATTAACTCACCTCTAATGCCTTCGCAGGGCCAGACGGAAGGATTTAGGGGCCTTCTATGGCCCGGGGGCCGGACATTCCCCACCCCTGCAACCTAAAGCATAACTTTTCCCTTGGGAGCCTGAAAAAAACTCTTGTTTAGAAAGTAGAAAAAGCTGTGGCCACTGTTTAAGTTTTCTTCTTTGAGGTTTTATTATCTGTGAGGTCTTTTTCATCTCTGGAACCTACAAAATAACTTCATCCTGGCCAAAATGGATGGCTGGAGGGTGAGGGGGGAATGGGTAAAAAAGTGATGGAGAGGATATGCAAAGACAGGACATGTGATGTCATCATGATACCATCTGTTTAGTATTGATTTAATGTTATGGCTCGTTTTTATTGCTGAAATATCATTCTGGAATACCATGCATTTATCGATGTGTGGGTGTGCAGACACATGTGTATGTTTCTAATTTACTATTTCTAATTTAATTCGAGGTGCATTTGAGGTCCAATGTCTTATCAAAATACTTTCTCAACTTATTTATTCTGATAGGAACTTAGAGTTGTAATTTTTGTTTTTCTAACCAGAAAGAGCTCCTGTGTGACCTAGTTGGGATTCCGCCCTCCTCCACGCAGGACGTGCTTAAGGAAGCTGTCTTCAAGAAACTAGGCGGAGACAGTACCCAGCTGGAGGCTGCTGAACGGTAGGCACCCACCAGTCAACGTAGAGCTAACTATTGGACAGATGATCCCTTAGCCCTTTTCCATCATAGAAAGGTCAGAATACTACCAAATGTTTCTCATGGTCTTTGGTTAATCTGCTGCTCTAGTGTTGGCCTGTTTTAGAGAGATTATCAGATACCATGTTCATGTGGGGATGAAATGTAGATTAAGAGAGAAATTCAACGGCAATTATAACTCGGGAAATACTTATTTTGAGACACTTTACTACTCAGTACTCAAGGCAGGTGGGTTTTTTTTTTTTTTTCTCCTCTGGAGAATCACCCAGTTGTTTTCCAACTGTTTTAAAACATTTGTTCACACAGCGGTGGCACATTCTGCTGTCATCCTTAATGTGGGAGAACGAACCTGTGAGAGAATCTCATAAAAAGCTTTGCAATAGCGTGGATTTCCAATGTGTTACTTCTGCTCCAGAGAGTGCTGCCCGGGAGAGTCTGGGGATGATTGTAAAGGCCGTAACATTACTGTTGTTTTTATTTTACAATTTAGGAGAGTCCTATACCTTGAACTGTTCTTTTGGGATTCTTCCCTTCAAGATGAAATCCAAGGAGTGCTCCCTCCTGCTTCCCAAGTGAGAATATGTCCAGGACTTGTACTAATGCAGCCATCTCTTGTGCTTCTCAGGTTGGGCTTACTTGGGGATGAACAAGTCCCTCGGGCAGAGTCTGTTGTGGATGCACTTTCCAAGTATTTGGCCGTGAAACTTTCCTATGGTAAGCCATTGGATATTAGCTGGACATCTCAGAAGAAGAAACACACGATGTAGTCAGTATAACCAGCAAGTTGTGTTAGAGGGCTGGAACTAAGCAGTAGGAGTGGGGTAGTATGACATGAGGGAAAGAGGTCTTGACTTTTTTTCAGAGGGAAAAATGAGAGAACTATAAAGTAAGAATGAATTGGGGCCCGGCCAGTGTCGTTCAGTGGTTGAGCATCAACCTATGAACCAGGAGTTCACAGTTCTATTCCCAGTCAGGGCACTTGCCTGGGTTGTGGGCTTGATCCCCAGTGAGGGGCGTGCAGGAGTCAGCCGATCAGTGATTCTCTCTCATTGTTGATGCTTTCTTTCTTTTTTTTTTTTTTTCTAACGTTTTTATTGATTTCAGAGAGAAGGGAGAGGGAGGGAGAGAAACATCCATGATGAGAGAGAATCATCCATGGGCTGCCTCCTGCGGGCCCTCTACTGGGGACAGAGCCCACAACCCCACCTGTGCCTGGAGAGGGGATCAACCGTGACCTCCTGGTTCATGGGTCAACTCTTAGCCACTAAGCCACACCTGCTGGCTCTTTTTATTTTTTAATGCGGCTACTGGGGAATTTTTAATTACATACTTGGCTCACATTCTATTTCTGTTGCACAGCGCTGTGCTGTAGGTTAAAGGATTCCGGATTCAAGTCTCCAGTCTGCACCCCAGCTAGAGTTACAGACCCATACATAGTTGAGCTATCAAAGTGGTACCTGTCTAATGATCATCGCTAATGCAGAACTCTTCATTTCCACACACATGTCCTCACCCAAAACCTGTTCCTGCCCAATCTGACCATCTCAGTGAATGGCCCAAGCATCCTTCATTGTTGATGTTTCTCTCTCTCCCTCCCTCTTCCTTCCTCTTTCTCTAAAATAAATAATAACATTTTTTTTAAAAAAAAGAATGAACTTGGGTAATATGTAAAAGGAAAATATTATTAGTTTTACTTTTAATTTTTAGCTCATTTGGAAAAACTACAGGAGCATTTTTGAGAGAAAAGTGGATGGCCTCTGTAGCAGAACCCTCGTGCCTATACCAGGCTATTGTGATAACAAACCTGGATAGCAGACTGTGATTTGAGTCATAATTTCTTTGAGTTTTCCATGGGTCTTTGAGCTACAGAGCAGTATGGCTAGTTTTCTAAGAACCATATCTAAGGGAAGCGAGACGCGTGAGAGCGAGAGGGCAGCAGCAGGAGAGGAAATACAATATTGGGGTTGTAATGACAGTGGCATTTTATAATGTCTGCTTGCTTACTTTAAGGTCCTGGAGAGAAAGATATGATTGTGATGAGAGACAGCTTTGGAATCAGACATCCTTCTGGACATTTAGAAAATAAGACGATTGATCTTGTGGTTTATGGAGACATCAATGGCTTTTCAGCCATGGCTAAAACTGTGGGGTTCCCCACCGCTATGGCGGCCAAGATGTTGCTTGATGGTAAGTTCTTTCATCTCCTTATCATCTTCAAGGCATTCGGTGCCTGGACACCCAATAACTATTCCTGAGTATGACACTGCATTCACTAAAAGTGAGCCACCTCAGAAGTTCCAGGTGCTGGCTGACTGGGAGTGACTCCGTGGGAGTGACAAACATGGGCTTTGGAGTTAGCACCGCCTTCTCTCCCAGCTCAGTCACAGATGGCTGAGCGATCAGGTGCAAGTTACTCAGCATCTCTGAGCCAGAGTTCCCTCATCTTCAAACTGGGGGTAGTCATGGCCAATTCATAGGGTTGTTGTGACGCTAAAGTGAAATAATATGTAAAGCTCCTACCACATGGAGGGGCCTCCCAGCAATGTGAACTCCCTTTCTTTCTTTGGTTTTTTATATTTGGGAGGCTGTAACACTGAAATAGCAAAAGGCAGTCACTTCAGGTCTTCCAACATAGAGACCAGGTTTTATTTTATTTTATTTTATTTATTTTATTTTATTTATTTTATTTTTTGCTGTGAAGCACTCACTTTATTGAGACCACGTTTTATTAATCTTCATGCCTCAGTATATTATCAGTACTAATAAATATTTTGAACAGAATGAATTCAAATTTTAACTCTTCAAACATCAAAGCATATCAATGTCAAATAATGAGAAAATGTACCTACAATAGCATATCAGCTAATATCAAGTTAAACCATGTACTTAGTTATTGCAGAACAAGGGTGATGAAGTGATGAAGGATGAGGTAATAATGGCCTTTAAGGAATATGTCCAGACTTACTGTTTCAGCAATCAGACAGACACCCATGCCCAAATAACCAGATGGGCTTTTATTCATTCTGTTGGGTAGTATGCTTTTAAATAAAATGAAATCAGCAAATGAAGCAGCCAGTTAGATTTACTTTACTTTCTTATTTTACTTTATTCTCTGATTGTCTTGGCAGGAGTTAATGCAGTCAAGTGTATAAATTCTGACACTATCCCTAAGTCCAGTCGTGTTTTTAATCTAAAATTGATTAAGTAATAATTTAGTAGGGGACATTTAAGCAGCTATTTTAAAAAATGTTTAGGCCTCCAATAATTCATTGACTCTGACTTGACTGCTATATGGAGATCCTTGCTGCAGAAATTAGCATTTAATACCACCTTTAAAATGGTAACTACAAATTAACTTTCTTTCAGGTGAAATTCATGCTAAAGGCCTAATGGGACCCTTTTCAAAGGAGATCTATGGACCAATATTGGAGCGAATTAAAGCAGAAGGCATTATCTATACAACACAGAGCACAATCAAACCTTAATTGAGAACTATATTTTATTTTTATCTTCCCAAGCAATACAGCTCTGAACATTTGTGCAACAAACATGTTTGCTACAGTGCTATTTTAAAGTATAAAACGTATATTTTGATTGTCACTACAATGGTTTTTGAAATATAAATCTATATTTTCTTATGCAAATATTTGGAACAGGATATGCCAGTAATTACCAGAGAACTTTAATAATTCTATCATGTATTTTTTCACGTGTGTGTAAAAGTGATAATGATTGTATTTTTTGTTAATTTATTGTGCAACTGTTTTCCTACAAGAATATATTTTCCTATATTCGGCAGATGAAGTTTCATCTTTTTAGATAGAAAATATTTCCTCAACATCACAGAAATGCAAAGGATCATAAGAGACTACTACAATGATATGCCAAGAAATTGAAAAACCTAGAAGAAATGGATAAAATTTTTAGAAACATACACCTTCCAAGACTGAGTTATGAAGAAATAGAAAATCTGAGTAGACCAATTATAGGTAATAAAATTGATCAGTAAATTAAAAACTTCCCCCAAACAAAGTCCAGGATCTGATGGCTTCCCAGGTGAATTCTACCAAACATTTAAGAAGAGTTAACACTTACCTTTCTCAAATCATTCCAAGAAATTAGAGAGGAAGGAACACTTCCAAACTCATAGGAATAGATTGAGAGTCCAGAAATAACTCTCACATTTATGGTCAATAGATTATTGAAAAGGTTGCTAAGACAATTTACTAGAGGAAAATAGTGTTTTTATCTATTGGTGCTGGAACAACTGAATATCTACATGCTTAGGAATGAAGTTGGACCCTTACCTCACAGCACATATAAAAATTAAGTCAAAGTGAACGAAAGGCCTAAATATAAGAGCAAACACAATAAAACTATTAGGAAAAATTATAGGCATAAATCTTCATGACCTTGGTTTTATGACAATAATTTCTTAAATAAATGAAATCAAAAGCACAAGCAACAAAAGGAAAAAAATTGGTCATCATCAGAATAAAAAACCTTTGTGCTTCCAAGGGTACCATCGAAAAAGCAAAACGACAATCCACAGAATGAGAGAAAATGTTTGCAAATCATATATCAGGTAAGGGAGGAACTTACATATATTTAGAATACATAAAGAACTATTGTAACCCAATAAAAAGACAAAGATCCCAAAGTAAAGAAATGGACAAAGGATCTGAATTGGCAGTTCTCCAAAGAAGATAAACAAAAAGCTATAAGCACATAAAAAGATGCTCAACATCATTAGCTATCAGAGAAATGCAAATCAAACTTACAACGAGGTATCACTTTATACTCACCAAGATGGTTATAATAAAAGCATGCTGGTGAGGATGTAGAGACATTGGAGCCCTCATAAAGGGCTGGTGGAAATGCAAAATGGTGCAGTTGCTTTAGAAAACACAAAGTTTAGCACAAAGTTAACACAAAGGCTAAACCTAGTTACCATATGACTCAGCAATTCCACTCTTAGGTATATACACAAGGGAAATGAAAACACATGTCCATGCAAACTTGTAAATAAATGTTTGTAACAGCATTATCCATAATAGCCAAAAATGAAAACAATCCAAATGTCAGTCAACTAATAAATGCATAAACAAAATGTGGTGTATTCATACAATGGAATATTTGACAAAAAAGACATGAATTACTGATACAAGCTACAAGATGGATGGACCTTGAAAGCATTGTGCTAAGTGAAAGAAGCCAGACAGAAAAGGCCACATATATGATTTCATTTATATAAAATGTCCAGAGTAGTCAAATCTGTACATAGAGAAACTAGATTAGAGGTTATTTAGAGCTGGAGGTGAGAGGGAGTGACTACTGATGAGTTGGGGGTTCCTTTTTGGGGTGATGAAAATATTGTACAGTTGATTGTGATAATAGTGGGCAATTCTGAATATCCTAAAAAAAACTACTGAGTTATATACTTTGAATATACATTGTATGAGATGTGAATTAGATCTCAAGTTGTTATAAAAGAGATTCAATTACAAATAAAACATTTTTGGGCTCCTTGGGAAAACCATTATATATAACTAATAAAAATTTTATAGTTATTCATATAAACTAAATACCTGTTTGACTTACACTGACTGTGCTCATATCCTGGTACATAAAACTAATTCTACCCTTGAAATAGCAGATATTAGATGCGGAGTATATGAAAGTTGAGAAAGCACCTATGCTATTTAAAAGGATCAAAGTTGATTTAAGGCCTGGTCCTACCTATCACAAATACTATATGGAGTGCAATAATCTATACTAATAATAGAGGAATATGCAAATTGTCCAGGACTCCATCACAGTAACAACTGAACAGCAGGCTGCATGGGGTGACAAGGCCAGCAAGGGGGTTAGTGAGGGACGACCAAACGACTGAGCAGCAGGCTGCGTGGGGCAACCAGGCATCAGGGGGGCAGTTGGGGGTGACCAGGCTGGCTGGGGGGGGGGGCAGTAAGGGGCGACCAGGCTGGTGGGGGGGCAGTTGGGGGCGACCAGGCCAGCAGGGGGCAGTTAGGGGCGATCCGGCCAGCAAGCAGAGGCGGTTAGGGGTGATCCAGCAGGCAGGCAGGTGAGCAGTTAGGAGCCAGCAGTCCCAGATTGTGAGATGGATGTCCAACTGCCTGTTTAGGCCCGATCCCCAGGATTGGGCCTAAACCGGCAGTTGGACATCCCCTGAAGGGTCCTAGATTGGAGAGGGTGCAGGCTGGGCTGAGGGGACCTCCCCGTGCACGAATTTTGTGCACAGAGCCTCTAGTCTGTTAATAAGTAAAGACATTCTGTTATGGAAGTTTTCACCTCAGCATTGAGTTTAACATAATGAATTTGGAAATAGAACTTGATTCCACCCCCAACCTTGAAGAGTGTCCTGATTTTTTTTGAAGAGGTCTTTCTACTAGAAAGACCTTTCTACTATTTTTCAGTAGATCTTGCTGAATCCCAAGATTTTTACCTCTGTTATCTCCCAGAGCTTACCACCACAGCTTCTGAAAGATAGTACAACCACATTGCTTGGGGGTAGGGTTTGTTTTGCCCTCACCATAATGGCAACCCCAGGCCTTCGTGGGGACCCTCCCCAAGGACCCGAACTGGGGATCAATCACAGAGGGAAGCAGCACTTATCCTGCAATAACTTTTGGTTTACAGGTAATGTGCTCCTTTACTTGACACCAATGGCAACGGGAGGCGAGTTTTGGGAGTCCAAGGGGCAGCAGGGCTCTGTAGTCCCATTTTTTTTTTTTTTGTCTGAAATTCCAACGCCCAACAACGGACAGCCATGCACAGAACCCCGTGCCCTGTCACTCATCTGCTGGCTCAATCTGTTCACTCTCCTTGCCCTGCTGGGCTGCCCCCTGCAACTTCCTGTTGCTCCAGGCCTAAGGAAGTGCCTGCTATCTGCGGCCTCCTCCCCTCATCTTTCTACTTATTCCCGGTTGCCCATCTTTAGATGCTTCAATCGGCGGGTCTCTCGGGCATGCCTCTGTACTGAGTAGGGAGTTCTTTGTTGAATTAGAGTTGGTTAACGTGCTGAAATTTCAGTGGGAGAAGCCAAGGGCATCTCTCACGCTGCCATTCCTCTGATATCACTCTTGTTTTTCTTTTAAGAAATGATAACTTTAGAAAAACTTGTTCACTATGATTTAATGACAAGGATGCCTAGATTCTTCAAACTGGTGTAGTGTGTTTCATTTACATGCTTTAACATTTAATACCACCTACTCACATGCCAATATTGTGCTAATGAGGAGGTTACCTCTAATGTACCAGAATATTTTGCAGTTAGCAAGTGAGTGAATAATATGAAATCATTTTAAATTTTATAATAACAAAAGCTTTTCTTTATTTTGACAAATGTGTAGATTTTCCTTCCCAATTTTTCTAAGAAATTAATTTTAATTCAATAAATGCTTAGTATGTCTGATTCTGTGTTCTATGAGTGGGATTTAATTCTAAGAAAATATTTTAAAATGTATCTGCTTTTAAAGAGATCTTATTCTTCATGTTTTGTGTATTAGATAACTGGTATGAGTCTTTTTAAGTGCTAACAAATTAGGGGTATTCAGATCAGAAATATGAAAATTAAGTAAGATCCTTATGGTGTGATACTAAGTAGTATATCCATGCATTAAATGTTTATACTCATTTTATCCAAAGAAACAGTTGCCATAAGTTCTCAGGGAGTATAATACTGGAATGATGATGGAATTTATGGTTCTGGTGCATTTAACTGAATAGCTGGATTATGTTCATTCTTAATACTTTATGAGGTTGTAAAATTGGAGATAAAATCTGTATAGAACACCTTTATTCAACAGGGCTAACTTACAAAGGTGCTACAGAAAAAAAATGAAGAATAGACATATTTTGTCAAAATTGATATTTATCATATGTTGAGGAGCATTACCTACAGGGTATCAAGTTTCTCAGGACTATTAAAGAGAGAATTTTTGCTCTAGGTAAAAATCAACTCATTCATTCATTCTTCATTGGTGCATCTAAAATTATTGAGTGCCTTTAATGTGCCAGGCACTGTCTGTGTGGGAATACAGACATTAAAAAAAAAGAGTCAAAATTCATCTCCTCATGAAGCTTGCATACTCATAGAGGAGATGGGCAACAAACCAACATAAAGTATGTCAGGAAACAACATATGCTACTGAGAAAATTAAAGCACAGTAAGGAGATGAGGGGGTCCTTAGGACAAAGGGGGTGCAGAGCGGTGGGTGGGTTGACATTCAGCTGGTACACTCAGGACAGTGAGCCAGCCCATGTCTCTTGTGATGATCAGTGCTAGATATTTTGAATATCTTCCTTGGGAGGAATGCTACTTCAGACAGACTGATCTGGGAATGCTGCTCTGAGGAGGAGCTATTTGAGCAGAGGACTGAACCCATGAATGGAACAATAAAAAACTATTATCTCGCCAGTGGGAATGTAAATGGTACAACTCTTTTGGACAGTGAAAGAGTTTTAAGATATAAAAATATTCATACAATCTGCTTGCCCAATGATACTTAAAGAAATCAGTACTTAGGAATAATCTTTTTTAAAAAAAAATCCTCATCGAGGACATTTTTCCATTGATTTTTGGAGAGAGTGGAAGAGAGTAGCAAAGACAGTGAGAAACATCGATGTGAGAGAAATACATTGGTTGGTTGCCTCCTGTACATGCCCTGACTAAGGCAGGGCCGGGGAGGAGCCAGCAACCAAGGTAAGTGCCCTTGACAGGAATCAAACCTGGGACCCTTTAGTCCACAGACTGACGCTCTATCCACTGAGCCAAACTGGCTAGGGCCTAAGGAATAATGTTAAACATGGTAAAAGCTTTTTACATAAAGAAATGTTTGCAGTAGGAAAAATTTGAAAAGAGCCTAACTAGCTAACATCAGGAAAATGATAACAAGAGCCCTGGTGTACATCGATGATAGCAGGGCTTGTCCATCTTGGTACTACTGACACTTTGTGTTGGGTGATCCGGGGGCTATCCCTTTTGTGATTTGTGACACTCTAATATCTGTTTTCCCATTTTTAAAAATTATTATATTTTTAATTGTGGAGAGGAACGGAGAGGGAGAGATGGAAACATCAATGATGAGAGAGAATCATTGATCGGCTGCCTCCTGCACGCCCCCTACTGGGGATTGAGCCTGCAATCAGGTACATGCCCTTGACTGGAATCGAACCCAGGACCCTTCAGTCTGCAGGCCGACACTCTATCCACTGAGCCAAACGGCTAGGGCTGTTTTCCCATTTCTTGTGTTCCTATTTCAGATTATCTTCATGACTATTGCTTTAAAAAGTAAGCTTCAAAAAAGAACTAATTAATTTTAGTTCTATTTTAAGGATTTAGTGAAAACTTCCTGGTATATTGCTAGAGGAGACTCGAGGCTCCCTGAGTTGTTCTCAAACCTGAACATGCATTAGGTTGCTGGATCCCAACCTCAGAGTTTCTGACATGGTAGGTCTGGGATGGGAACCCAGGATTTGCATTTCTAACCAGTTCCCAGGTTTCGCTGGTGCTGCTGGCCTGGGAACCTTCCTCAGGACCGCTGGTTTAAAGGAAGCTTTTCCTGGCCTCCTGCTGTGGGCCCTAAGCTGGGCATTCTTGGGGATCACTGCCCTCCTCAGCAGGCAGTGTTATAAAACACTCCTGGCTGAGTCGGGGCACAGTTCCCAGTATCAAAGCAGGCTGGTTACCCATGATTCCCTCTTCTGCTGCATTTGGGCTCCCCACAGCCGGTGGGCCCTGCTGATTTACCTTCACATAGGACTTCCCTTTTTCCATTCTGGGATTTATGACCTCCCGGTCCTTTTCTACTCACCTAGTTTCCAAACCAGCTTAGCTTGTCCCTGGCTGGCAAATCTAACTCTCAGTTTGGTTCTCAACGAAAATTTCTCAACATTTCTTGGTATGTGGTACCCTTAGCTTCTCGGTAACATTTTCCTAGCTCCACTAAGCCCAAAGACATACATAATGGTTCCCTTTATGAAGTAATTAGGTCCAAATAATTTCATGTTAGTAGTTGTTAGCAGTGTCAGTACATGTTACTGTGTTGTCCTCAAGCATGGAAAATTTGGTGAAGTCCCTGTGTGCCTCAGTGCAGTTTGGAATCACAGTTCCATCAGATCCATCGTCTCAGCGGGACCCACGCCCACCATTCGCTGTCACACAGGCCCTGGCACAACACTCCACAGGCAAACGCAAGTTGATGGCAATACTTATATTTATTTTTGCAATCCCTTCAATAAACCATTTAAACAATGTTGGGTAAGGTGTTATTTTCATAAAAACATATTCTTTCAAAACAAATGTATTTCTGTTTTCCATAAAAGTTAAAATCACATGCTAAAACAGAGTTAATCACTGAGATAACATGGAACAATATCAGGAGACTTATAAAGCAAGACCAGGCAAGGAACTATATCATTAAACTAAGCAATTACACAGAACTAGAAAACCGACTCAGTATTAAAATATAAAAATCTACGATTATAAATATAAATTTGGTCCATGGAGCCACTAGAGCAGTATTTACAGTAAGTAGATTATTTCGTACTGTAGGTGAATACTGCAGTTGTAAAATGTTGAATATCATAAGGAACAGAGCATTTTATTTACAGTCTACTGTATTAAAAGTTATATTTCCAGCAAACCTGATGATTGCTACAAATACAGCTAAAAATTTGACACTAAAACAACATGTTTTCTGTAGTTTGGAATTCCTAATATCTGTAAGTTGAAAATTTCTGTTAAAATCAATACAAAAAACACCCTAATTCCATTCTTAGAAACACTGTAAAATTCAATCATTTTAGTTTAAGCACAATAAGTGAATTACAAGAAGTTCTGCAAAAAGGCACACATTGTTAATAATATAAATTTGGCAGCAGAATCCTATGTCATGAAAGTTACTGTCAGGGGATGGGAAAGAAAACAGGGAACAGAAGGACGGATTTTCCAGTCTAATTTGAGATGTGGAGTTTCGATCGCCCCTCCTCTCTGTGTTAAACTAAAGACTCTAAGCTCTCGGCTATATTTCCATCAGGCAATGCTGCGCCGTTACTGTCCAGAGAGGTGGATGGATTCTCTTCCTGCCTCGTGCTCACAAGGCTGAGGACTGCTTTGTAGAGAAACTGATACTGCTCCTAAAAAACAGAGAACGGGAGATATAAACAGAGGCTCAGTGAAGACATACATCTGGAATATTTTTAGTGACACTTTGGCACTGTCCACGGAAGAGCTCTGTGTTAGGGGCTCTGTTATACTCAGCAGAGGCACACTATATGAATGTCTTCTTCTGATGACATTTAAAATAGCTTTTTAATTGCCCTAGCTGGCTTGGCTCAGTGGACAGAGTGTTGGACTGCAGATTGAAGGGTCCCAGGTTCGATTCCGGTCAAGGGCACATACCTCAGTTGCAGGCCCCTCCTGGGTCTGGGCCTTCGTCGGGGCACTTGCAGGAGGCAACCAATTTATGTGTTTCTCTCACACTGATTTTTCTCTCTGTCTTTCCTTCTCTTCCACTCTCTCTAAAAATCAATGGGAAAATAGCCTCGGGTGAGGATAAAAAAACCAGCTTTTTAATTAGCTAACATTTATTGTCCTAGAAAAGTGGTCCACACACACTGGCACTCTGTCCTTATTCATTTACTTCATGGCGTCAGTGAGAAGGCAATGTGACAGGGTTCCGTCACTGACTGGTCAACTTGTGTGTAGCTCTCTGGCATGAGGCACCTGTGACCCACTCCCAAATAAGGTGCTCATTCTCCGTTCTCTAGTTGTTATGGAAACCATTGGGTTTGTCTATTAAGGGGGAGGTCAAAGGACTGCACATCAGTCAGCTGAGACACCCATGCAGATGCAGGTTTTTCCCAAGATCCACTTATCAAGTATTCTTCACACTCTCCCCACCTGACCGCGCTATCCCTGCTTTACCAAAGGTGAGCGAGCGTGTGCCCTGCTGAGGTCTCAGAGTAGAGACAGGTAGAATAAGGTATTTTTCCTCTTACAGATGCTGGTTTGGTTGTGGCGGGTAGGCGAAGGCAGCTGCAGAGAAAGTGAGTTGGGGACTAACATCATAGCAAACAGTCCTTAGGACCACATGGGAACTGGTGCCCCATTGAATGCATCCTCAAAATGGGTGAAAGGTCAACCTCTGGAAAGCAATTCCATACAGGACAAGCCTGATACAACCCAAGGGATCTGAATGAGATGTTTAATAGGTCTCCTCTGAAGTGCAGGTTTGCAGGGGTAACCTTGCCTTTGGCCAGTGGGTTTGGGCTGTAGCTCAAATACCGGACCTTTTCTAAGTCCCTTATACATGCACAGACCAGGGGATGAAGGTGAGCCTATATTCTACATCCACATAGGCTTCTCCCATTGGCCACTTGAACTAAGTTCCCTATTGTCTTTTCAGCCCATATTTCTACAATAAAACTTCCAAATTATTTCAGTGTCGAGACCAACTTCTCCAGATGTGCTGTATCTCTGTTTTGATCATCTGAGTCTCTCTTTCTTTTTAAAGGTACCCAAGAATTAGCCGTTTGTTAACTTCAGAAATTAAATTTCACTTGAGAAAAAAGTGAAAACTTCAAAAGTTTAAGACTTTGGGGTGTGTCTTCTGACGGTTCTCTGAGCTAGGCAGAACGAGAACTCTGGAAACGTAGCTATTTATTTTGTTGGATAAGTCAGGGTGTTGATGCTTCTACTGGGGATATTTGGCAGAATTACAAGTCTTGTAAAAAGAGCACACACGTGATTTAAAATTTTTAGCCATAAATTTTCTAGAAGAAAAAATGTAAATGTTTCTTATTTATAGTTCCAGTTATATGGGTTGGAGACAGAACAACTTGTAATTCAGGCTGAAAACTACATCTAATGCCATCAGTCAATGTGACCTTTTTTGATGTAGGATAAAATGAGGTTGGCAGCCTCTAGGACAGTGATGGCAAACCTATGACACGCGTGTCAGCACTGACACGCGTAGCCGTTTCTGATGACACACGGCTGCATGCCGAGGATGAAACATTTGCTGCTCCTGAGGATGAAACATTTGCGACTAGAGTCTTGGAGTTAGTTTTTTCCTCAAAGTGACACACTACCCGAGTTATGCTCAGTTTTTTGGCGAAGTTTGACACACCAAGCTCAAAAGGTTGCCCATCACTGCTCTAGGAAGTCAGTAGTAACAGTAAGAAGTTTGCTTCATTGCTTGGTTACTTACGATGTCAGCAAAGACTCCTGGCCTCATCAGATTAATCATCTTGGCTACCTGGTAGACATCCACGGAATTCTCTTTTTCTAGTTGGTGCATGAGGGTTGCCAGAGCACAGAAAGTTCCTGCTGTCACTCCTCCGTGCCTTGAAGCAAAGGGAAGGGACAGGCTCCGTTCAGATTCATCAGACTTTCATATTTGGGATTCACAGAGTGTGCACTCTTGACAACTTTGCCCTAAGAACACTGAGATTTCTAATGAATTGCCTCTCTTTATTGTGCATAAAACTATGGTTTATGGCTTACAGAACACTCAACAAGTGCTCATGATATTAGTAATGAGATGCTTTATAGAGGATTAAGATTTGCTTATACCAGGAGCTAGCAATAAATCAGAATGCTCTGACTAAGGTTATAATATGCATTACATAGAATATGTATATAATACATAATTCCAGCACACATATTTTTTATTTGCTTATAACAGAAACCTGGAAAGACTTATTGGATAAAGATCTCTGTTTCTGGTAAATAAAAAATATATCAATTTTACTCCTATTCCAAGAAAGTCCCTGGCTGAGAAATGTCTCTGATTAGCACCTGTAAAAATTCATATGCTAAAACTGAGCCATCAGCCTTAGCCAGTTTGGCTCAGTGGATAGAGTGTTGGCCCGTGGACTGAAGAGTCCCAGGTTTGATTCCAGTCAAGGGCACGTACCTCGGTTGCTTGCTTGATCCCTAGCCCTGGTCAGGGCACGTGTGGGAGGCAACCAATCACTGTGACTCTCTCACATTGATGTTTCTCTCTCTCTCTCTCTCCCTTCCACCCTCTCTGAAAATCAATGGAAAAATATCCTTGGGTGAGGATTAACTATAAATCAATCAATCAATCTGGACCATCACCCAAAGGGCTGTTGGCATCCATTGCAAGAGCACATTTTTGTGATCACACACCCATCTCCTGCCTTCAGGAGGAGCTCCAAGAGAAGTGAAAAAAAATTCCGTGTTCACCTTGTCTGTAAGAAGCAGATAATCCACCCAGACTGAATCACTACATTGGCCCAAAGCATTAGGTGAGTACAAAGACAGGAGAAATCCGCGCACACCTAGGCAGTGGTCGGCAAACTGCAGCTCGCGAGCCACATGCGGCTCACGAGCCGCGGTTTGCCGCTCTGTTGACTAATGAGTTTGCCGACCACTGACCTAGGGGATGCTAAGGCACAACTTGATTTCGAGTGTGGAACTTACTCATCGTGGACAATCATGGGCCCATCCCTGCTGGCAGCTTCTTCCTTGATAATACTTAGAAGTTCAAAAGTTTTACTAATGGGGCTATCTGGATTTGGCCATTTGGGACACTGAAAATGCCTCACTTCCAGTACATAATCATCCTGTAACAAGAAAGAAAAAATCATGTGTTAAAAGCATTAGATGGGTTACTGAGTAGAATGAGTGAGGAAAATCAGAAATCACAGGAAGGTGATGAAAGCAAACGGCACGCACAAGCGAGCAGCAGCGTCAGCCTGTCCTTCACGGAAGGAAGGCATTGCTGTGAGGCCACATTGGTCACATATAGATGCATCTCTTTCTTATTCCAACAATAAACCTTATTTGTGGGCTTATGCCAATCAAACCATGGCAGTATGTGCAAAAGGTGTGTCTGTGATGCTAAATTTAAACTTACAAGAAGAAATCTTCAGTGTTAAAATGTATTTTAAAAATAACATAGACTTTTTCAGTACCAGTATCACTCAGGTTTAACTGAGGGGAAAATGAGACAGCAGGACACTGGGGAAGACGCTGGCAAGGAGAGTAATGTTTGGTTTCAACCTGGCCCCAGTTCTGATTCTTGCTTAAGTGACCAAGCAGCCTGTGTGACTTTAAATCCCTTACACCTCTGACCTCCAGCTCCTGAAGTGTCCGCAATCAAATGTTACATCTAAAAACAAGCAGCAGATGCCCTAGCTGGCTTGGTTCAGTGGATAGAGCGTTGGCCTGTGGACTGAAGGGTCCCAGGTTTGATTCTGATCAAGGGCATATGCCCGGTTGCGGACTGAACCTCCAGCAGGGGGAGTGCAGGAAGCTGATCAATGATTCTCATTATTGATGTTTCTATCTTTCCCTCTCCCTTCCTCTCTGAAATCAATAAAAATATATTTTAAAGAATAATAAAAAATAAACTTAAAAAAGCAGCAGAACCAACATTTTACTAGTATATGGAAGTGCAAAAGTCCAAAATAGCCAAGAAACCACTGAAGAAGATAATCAATATAGGAGACTATCTCATTAGCTATCACCAAGTCTTATATCATAAAAGAATGAACAAGACCCTATAATTTGGGCAGAGGTGTGAACAAAGAGACCAATATAATACACAGAGATCCAAGAAACAAGCCCATACACATAGGAGAGAAATTTGATTTATGACTGAACTGGTATTGCTGATCACTAAGTATGCTGGAACAATGGTTATCCACATGGAAAATAAGGAAATTGGACCCTTGCCTCACAAAACATAATACAAAATGTCAATTTCAGGTAGAGCTATAAAACATTTAGATAAAAGGGTAAAAAGATGATTTTTCAAGATAAAAATGGATTTTTTTTTTAAAGACACCAGATGATTTCCTTATAAAAGTAACAAGAGCCTGGCTGGCAAGGCTCAGTGGTTCAGCATAGGTTGGCCTCTGAACCAGGAGGTCATGGTTCGATTCCCGGTCAGGGCACATGCCCGGGTTTCGGGCTCAATCTCCAGTAGGGGGCATGCAGGAGATAGCTGATCAATGATTTTCTCTCATCATTAATGTTTCTATCTCTCTCTCCTGTTCCTCTCTGAAATCAATAAAAGTTATTTTTTTAAAAAGTGGGAAGGGAAACATATAAATTTACATGGATTAAACATTAAAACTTTTATTCACCAAAAATATCACAAAGAAAAATGTCAAATCACAAATAGGAAAGAAGGTATTTCCAACATATATAGTTGACTAAGGATTAGTATCCAGAGTATAAAAGGACCTCCAATAAACTAATAAGAAAATGGTATAAAACTTAATAGAAAAATAGACAAAAATCATAAACAGAAACTTCACAAAAGATGATGTAAAGCTATCCAACTTCATTTGCAACTAGAGAAATGCAAATTAAACCACCATGAGATGCCACATCATTCTCATCACAACACTGACGAGGAGGTGGTGGTTCCAAATCACTCCAGTGCTCCTGTGGGCAGGTGGACTGGCAGGACCACTTTGGAGAACAGTTGGCATCCTACATAATAAAAGGCTAATATGGAGGCTAATGACACATGCCCAGATTGCCCATTCCTATGTTAGATCCTCTTGCGTCCCTCCCCACAGCCGGCCTGGCCCAATCAGCCCCGATCGGGGAAGGGCAGCCAGACCCCACCCCCTGCACGAATGCGTGCACCGGGCCTCTATTAACTTAATAAAGTTGCAGAAAGTAGAAGATGCTCATTCCAATGACTCTGCAGTGGAATTCCCAGACATACCCAAGAGAAAAATTGTGCATATATTGAAAAATATTCACAGCTGTATTGTTTGCAATAGTAAAACAAACAAACACAAACAAATAATAACCCAAATGTAGAATGAAAAAAGTACATTTATAAACTGGAATGCTAAACAGCAGAAAATTAAATGAATCGGAACTATACTCAATTATATAGATACATATTGGCAGCATCAGGATGAAGTAAAGTGAAAAATACACATAATATAATTTATTTGAAGTTCAAAAACATCAGAAACTAAAGAACATGGTTTTAAGGAATACAAGGACAAAAGGTTAAATAAGAAAGTAAATCAAGAGAGCGATAAACATGGAATGATTCAGGAGGTGGCTGCTTCGGAAGGTAGAGAAGGATGGAATGGGATGGGGGGCTTGTGAGGGACATCAAAGTAAAGGCTGTGTTTTTTTCCATGAAATCATTTATAGTATCACTAGAGGCCCAGTGCATGAATTCGTGCATGGGTGGGGTCCCTCGGCTTGGCCGGTGATCAGGGCTGATTGGGACCATCTTGCCCAGTCCTGATCGGGGCCATTGGGCCAGCCGGCTGGGGGTGGGGGGTAAGGGAGGACCATGAGAAGTTAGCCAGGTGCTGGAGGTTGGCTGTGAGAGCGCACTGACCACCAGGGGGCAACTCCTGCATTGAGCGTCTGTCCCCTGATGGTCAGTGTGCATCATAGCGACTGGTCAACTGGTCGTTCAGTCGCTTAGGCTTTTATATATATAGATTTTATACCTTGCATATATTTTATGAACATTCTTTTTAATCTATCCACTATTTAATAATTAATAATGCTCATATAATAGGTAAATAAGTAAAAGCCCCAAGTGCTTAATTTCAGTAGTTTACTCCAAACCTCCTGGACACCAAAACAAACCCTGGTTCTACAGTATAGACCTTTACCCCTCTACCAACCTCAAACACTGTGATTTTTTTTTTTTTTGTCTGAAATTATGAAACTGCCCACTTCAGTCTTTCCCTCTTCTTTTACCATTATTTTAGAAATACTTCCCATTCCTATGTTAGATCGGGTGATCAAGGTGTCCACAGCAGTTGATTTATGTAGAGGAGATGTACTAAATTGGAGTTCACCATTGATGTTTATTTTCTGCATATACCAGGAGAAAATTTGGCTGATTACCCAGGGCCAAACTAGATATTAGACATGATCAATAGTCAGGATAATGGGTATCTAATGATTATTACTCTTATAATAAATTTTTTATGGGAGAACATGAGAAACTACACATCTGAAGGGGTGATTTTGAAGTTTGTAGGGAACAGTTACCGGTGAAAATTATCATAGAACTAGGGACCCGTTGTAGGAATATTTCCTGCAAGACTTCTGGCGGGCTTCCCTCCCGCCCCCCCACCTCTCCCGCTGCGGCAGGCGGGGCAGGGAGGGCCGAACGGGCGGGGCGCCTCCCGCCCGTCCCGCCCACCCAACCCAGCCCACCTCTCCCCGCACTCCCGACCCTCTGCGCCCGCTGACGCAGCTGCCTCTGTGGCCGTGCGCTGCCGCCGCCTCTGATCACCCCGACCCGCCGCGCACGCTGCCGCTGCCTCCTCAGCCCCTCGCGCTGCTGCTGTGCACCCCACCCGCCCACCCGCCCCACCACGCACCACCCGCCTTGCCACGCCCCGCCCGCAGCCACCACCGCCTCCAAGGCCATTGCGGCCTCGCACACCGCCCGCCATGCCCCGCCTGCCGCCTCCACTGCGCGCCCCGCACACTGCCGCCGCCGCCACCACTGTGGCCGCATCGCCGTCGCTCACACTGCCTGCCACCACCTCAGAGGCCACCATGGCCGCGTGCTCCACAGCTGCGCCACCGCCCACCCACGCAGCTGCCATGCTTTCTGCTTTCTTCACTCCTCCCTCCCTCAGCATATGCAAATTAACTGCCATCTTGTTCGCTCTGATTGGCTGTGGGCATAGCGAAGGTACAGTCAATTTGCATATTACTGTTTTATTAGATAGGATGTTAAGAGCTCTCAGGGATCTTAGTATTCTATTGGTATCTGCCCCTCATTTTACAAATAAGGAATGTAAGTCCCTCTACCAGGGACTGGAATCAATATGTTCTTTTCTTTTTTTTCTTCCCTTTTTTTTTGTTTTGTTTAATCAAGTAGGATACTATTCCATTGCAATGTTTACATTATTAATTACTTGTATTATCAAATGTATATGTTTTTGGTCATTCAAATAGTCTGCAGAATAGTGAATCTTCTTATATACCACTAGAGGCCTGGTGCATGGAATTGGTGCATGGGGTTTGGCCTGCACCCTCTTGCAATCCAGGACCCCTCAGGGGATGTCCGACTGCCGGTTTAGGCCTGATCCCATAAACTGGCAGTCGGACATCCTGGCAGTCGGATGCTGGCTCCTAACTGTAAGCCTGCCTGCCTGCCTGATTGCCCCTAACTGCTCGCCTGTCTGCCTGATCATCCCTAACCCTTTTGCCTGCCTGCCTGCCTGATCACCCCTAACCACTCGCCTGCCTGCCTGATCAGCCCTAACCGCCTCTGCCTTGGCCCCGCCACTGAAGCTTCATCTGGAAGGACATCCGGAATGTTGTTTTGCTGTCTGGTCTAATTAGCATATTATGCTTTTATTATTATAGACTAGTGGCCCGGTGCACGAAATTCATGCACGGGGGTGGGGTGTCCCTCAGCCTGGCCTGCACCTTCTCCTTTCTGGGACCCCTTGGGGGATGTCCGGCTGCCAGTTTAGGCCCTATCCCATAGACAGTCGGACATCCCTCTTGCAATCCAGGACCGCTGGTTCCTAACTGCTCATCTGCCTGCCTGCCTGATTGCCCCCAACCGCCCCCCCCACCGGCCTTCTCGCCCCCAACTTCCCTCCCCTCCTGGCCTGATCACCCTAACCACCTCTGCCTCAGTCCCGCCACCATGGCTTTGTCTGGAAGGCCTCCCAGAAGATCTCCTGGTCCAATCAGCATATTACCCTTTTATTAGTATAGATACCAGAGGCCCAGTACACAAAAATTTGTGCACTAGGGAGGTCCCTCAGCCCAGCCTGCAGTCTCTTGCAGTCCAGGAACCCTCAGGGGATACCCAACTGATGGCTAAGCTTCAGTCTGGCTTCCCTCTGTGGGAGGTGACCAGTGGGCCGATTGGGGGATGGTGCCGACCCCACCCCCCACCACCACCGGTGGCCTCCCTCTGTGGGAGGCAATGGGGGAATGCCCTAGCTTGCAAGTGGCCAGTCCCGCCCCCCATTGCCCTGCCACTGCCGGTCACCGTCGCCCCCCCAATTGTTGTTCACTCCCTCTGCCCGCTGGCACCCGCCTTGGCTGGCCTGGCACCACATGCTCACCGGCCCCACCCCCCACTGACTGGTCATTCTGCCGTTCAGTCAATTTGCATATTAGGCTTTTATTATATAGGATGGGAAATGGTTTACCGGTTTCAGAATTCGGGTATTGTAAAGTGAAACAATTAAACCATCTAAAACTTAATTTTTGATTGTGAAGTTATTCTGAACCTCAGATTCCTTACTTATCATTCTTAGTATCTTTTAGTATTTTAGTATGGCTATACAACAAATAATGTACTGTACTGTAGTTATGTAAATATTGACAAATAATTTAGAGTAATTCCTTATAGAATCTATCTTGTAGATAATCAAGAGTTTAGTAAAACAGCCCTAGCTGGTTTGGCTTAGTGGATAGAGCATCTGCTTGTGAACTGAAGGATCCCTGGTTTGATTCTGGTCAAGGACACATGCCCAGATTGCAAGCTCAATCCCCAGTAGAGGGTGTGCAGGGGGAAACTGATAAATTATTCTCTCTCATCATTGATGTTTCTATCTCCCTCTTCCTCTCCCTTCCTCTCTGAAATAAATAAAAATATACATATATATTTTTAAAAAGAATTTAGTAAAACAATTCTAGTTCACTGCACATTTTAAAAGCACTTCTTGCCCTGGCCAGTTTGGCTCAGTGGATAGAACATCGGCCTGCGGACTGAAGGGTCCCAGGTTTGATTCTGGTCAAGGGCATGTATCTTGGTTTCGGGCACATCCCCAGTGGGGGGTGTGCAGGAGGCGGCTGATTGATGTTTCTCTCTCATCGATGTTTCTAACTCTCTATTCCTCTCCCTTCCACTCTGTGAGAAATCAATAAAATATATTAAATTTTAAAAAAGCACTTCTTCACTTATCAACTCATACGTTCTTGGAGATCAATGCGTTAATTTACTAAGTAATATGTTTTCCATTTTACTTAGGAGAATCCAAGGTAAAGTTAATACATGAGAACAAGGATTGATTCAACTTTTTTTTTTACTGTGTTTACTTTCAATTTAAGTTCTATCGGCAACTGTTCTGAAGTAAAAGAGAAATCTTTGTTTTCCTGTGTGTGTAGAAATCTTTGTTTTCCGTTTAGTGATAATCAAGTATTTAATGATTCTACAAGATTTTGAAAATGAAAGTGACAAGTAAAGTAAAACTTACTATTTAGGTAATCTGTCTCAATTTGTAAGAAATCGGTTTCCTTCTTTTTCTTGCTGGAAAAGATCCTTAAAGAGCATATATTTAACAGGTGCTTAAGATGAAAAGTTTGTCATTTAGATTATAACCATACCTGTGTAGCTTCTAAGATGAAATCTTGAATTAAAAGTTTTTCTTCATTAGACAGACATTTGTGTTCTTCAGCCATAAGAGTGACCTTAAAGCTTTCACAATTTATAGGCTCATCTTTATTTGGCCAATAAACAAATTCATCTTCTGCCTGGAGGATTAAAAACCAAAGAAAATGCTAGATTTTAATAAAATGTCCAATTAAGCAGGCTGTGAAATGAAGTTAACTGGTTGCCATAGACAATTCAACACATTTTTCTTTGAATTCAAAATTTACTCTTAAAATCTTGTGTCTTATAAACCAGATTGACCTGCAGAATAAAACTTAAGAACCCAAATTATTGCTTTGTTATTTTGTTTCCTTAATTTATCAATAACAAAAATTAGTTGTTGCTTCTATAATTGATAACTTAGTAGATGGAAGTCAAGTGATTTTTGAGCTCAGCAATTTACAGCATCATTTGGAATGGTCAGCATAACTTTATGGACAAGAAATGAATCTCAAGGTATATATGCAAAGGCTAAATGGAATATTAATTTTATTTTATTTTGGGGTTTCTCCAAATACATATGAATAGTAGCATAGGGCATCCATGATTTTCTGATGCTAAAAAAGTCCTTCTGATACTGGGAGTTCACTTTATTCCAAATTGGTCTTCTATGGATAGCCTCACACTCGGGGAATCTCCAAATATCTTACAAAGTTTTATTAAAAATACATAGAAGCATATGGACTGACTTCATTCATGATTGTGATTGTAATTTTCGTAGACTGTGTCACAAAATACTTAAATTTAAATTAATTTCAACCTACCCTTATTTAAAACTGTCATTCAACAATTTCAGACCTGATTGCATAACCAAACCAGGCCCAATACTAGTCAAGGTGCAACTCCAGTGACATTACTTTATTAGTTGCAAACACGACCGGTTTGTTTGCTGGACTTCCAGCTGTTGTGAGCTGATATTTCTCCCTCAAGGACAATACTAAGAGCGGCCTGAGGGCCTTACCATGTTTTGACCATCAGGAAGCATAACCACCAGCTGGGCGTTATGGTCCCATATCATCCTCCAGAAATCTTTGATGGTGTGGAGAAGGGGATGCTGCGTGATGATAAATTCGTTGCTCTGGTAATAACCCTACACAATCAAAAAGAAGGTAGATAAAACCTTGAGATATGACTTTAAATATTCAGAAAACATTATGGCAATCTCTTTATTTTCAGATTGTGTTTATAAGTAACAATGTGATTACTCCAGTCAATGTTTAGGGGGCACTGCTCTATGCCAGGTATAGCACTAAGCATTTTCTCCCCTTAAGTCGGTTATTCCTCCCAGCGGTACTACGGGATAGAAAATGCGATCCGTGTTTTACAGGTGGTTAAGCAGATGCCCAAGTTCACACAGCCATCAGCTCTAGGAGCAGACTTAGCAACATGACTTACGAACCGTATCTCCTTCACTATATAGGGTGGAAATCTAGAGAAGAGTTACATTTCTCATTTCCCACAAGTCCCAGCGACAGAGTGCCAAATTTCACACCGCTGGCAACAGGGCACGTTTGGTGTCCAGAGGCCCTCTGATGGATGAGCACATGTTTTGTGTCTAATCATCAGCCCTGATGGTGTTTGGTTCCTGCATCTACTTATTTGCAGGTTTTCCCAGTCCCGGCCTACATTAAAACATCAAGGAAGGCTGTTATCTATCGCTACTGCCGTCATCAGGTCTGACTTCTGTCCCCCAGGGCTGCTGCCCATGTCCCCAGCTACTGCCTCAGGCAGCTCACTCTGGTTTTGGTTCTGGTAGCACAAGCTGGCAGGCAGTCTCCCCAGCGACTTCTCTGACTTACCATGATATAGGAGGCATTGATGTAGTCTGTGCCTTCCCCGCTCAGGGACGAAATGCCAACCCGTGATCTTTCCACTGCAACACAGAGCATTCCGGGTAAACAACCGTGCCCCCCCCCCGCGCTACACCTTCCCCTCCAGCCCCATGTGGCAAAACACAGCTGCACGTCTCATGCTGAGTGTCTGTGACCTTTAAGCTCACGTTACCATGTATTTTGCAGTTTTAGGTGACACTTCAGGGTTTGAGATTCTTTTTTAAAAGTTACATAATTAGAAAAATCTGAATGTATTGCTTTTGTCCTAAAATGTACAAATATTGTTAAATTACTTACAAGGTTTCTATTATAAATGAAAGAAAGTTGTGGTTTTTTTTTTTTTTTTTCAAGATTCACATATCCTACCAGGAATGATGGAAGAAGTTCTGTTCTTTTCCCTGTTGCATTGCTTTAGGGCTGTAGAATAGTCACTCTGCTGTATATTCGATTGGCTCAGGAGCTGAGAATGGGAGTGAAGGAAAAATACAGATTATTTCATTAAAGTCACTCAAATACACACACATGCACACACACGCACACACACACACACTCATATACATACACAGCCCAACCAAGGTAAGATACCGAATATAAATATATCTGACTTTTTTTCAAGAATTCCTTGAACTGAAGTTGTTTTGGGGAACTCTGTGGCACATCTGTGTTTGACACCAGGAAAGTTGGAAGACGCAGAGAACACTAGCTTCCTAGTTGACTTGCAGCATCGGGAAGATCTTCCCCATGGCTTCCGCTGTGGGAGTGCACTCTCCATTTCCTCTACTTAAATCCCGTGCAGTTGGGAGATAAGCTGCACACTGTGTGTGTGTAAATGTATATGGGTATAGTTGGATTTTATTCATTCTTTCAGTGCTCCATCACATGAACAATCTACTTGCTATTTATCTATTCCCCAATTACTGAAGGTTCAGGTCATTTCCAATGTTTTGCTATGTCCAAAATTGTAGCAATGAATTTCCCTTCTATATTTCTGAATATTCACACGTGAGGATTTCTATAGAGAATTAGGAGTCATCAAGTGTTTAAATCTTTTTTAAAAATATATTTTTTATTGATTTCAAAGAGGAAGGGAAAGGGAGAGAGAGATAGAAACATCAATGATGAGAGAGAATCATTGATCGGCTGCCTCCTGCATGCCCCTCACTGGGGATCGAGCCTGCAACCGAAGCATGTGCCCTTGACCGGAATCGAATCAGGGACTCATCAATTTGAAGGCTGACACTCTATTCACTGAGCCAAACCAGCCAGAGTGTCCAGTGCTTAAGTTTTGATAGTCTGATATATAAAAAAATGCTGTATCATGGTTTTGGTTTGCATTTCCTTAATTATTGTGAGATGGAGGACTTTACTGTTAATCAGCCATTTAGATTTCTTCTTTGAGGACTGTAGTTTCTTATTTCTACTTCACTGTCAGTTATTGATTTGTAGGGGTTTTTTTGATATCTTGAATGTAAACCTATAGTCTGTTAAAAAAAAGTTGCAAATATCTTTGTTCCCTCTAGTCACATAGATATTTACACCCAATGTATTAAGTTTTCCCTTAAGATTTTTATAAATTATGTTTTTATTTTAAAATGCCTTCTCTACTCTGAATGCTTGAAAGGTATGTCCCTCTAATAGTTATAATAGTTAGCGTTCACCTTGAGGTACTTAAAATCCATCCTGAATAATTTTAGAGTTTGAGGTGTGGTAGGGGCCTAACTTTACTTGTTTCCACATAGAAATTATTTTAATATCATTTATCGATTAGTTCATCCTTACCTTACTAATTTGTAATGTCGTATTAATCACATAATTTCCACATGTGCATGGTTCCTCTGGCTTATTTGTCTGTTTTTAAATATTATTATATCTGCATAATAAGTCTTCCATAAGCAGTACAATACATTTCTATTTCTTATTTTTCAGTATTGGTTTGGATGTTTTGGGACCTTTATGCTATATTAATTTTAAAATCAGTGTCAAAAAAATAAAATAAAACCAGTGTCTAACACAAAAGCCTGACATGTGATAGGTGTCTGATATAATATTCGTTGAATAAATAGACATGCAAAATTTATTGCAGAGAAATTTTCCTGTGGATAAACTTGAATCAATACCTTTCCTTATACGACAATAAGCACACACACACCTGCATTTCCTAGTTATGATGGTAACAGGAAACAGAGTCAAATGTCCCTCTTTTTCAATGGATTCTGATGTCATAATTGATATTTCCATTTTTATCCTGGTCATCCAGTGGAAGCCATATCAGTTCTCTTATAGAACTGTGTCAGGGATAACGCATAGTGAAATGCGGAATATGGGTAATACATATGTATTTTTTTTTAATTAAGGGAAAAGCTAATGTTAACATTTAATATTTCCTTATTATCTGTTTCTGGGAGCCATGCCGTGCACTTTTCCTTAAGCATTCCTTTCTGCCTCAGATAAGCTTGGCTGAGGGAAATATTCATGTTTTCCGACAGCAGGTGCTCAGTTCAGCATTCACCCCTCGTCTTTCTCTCACTCCTCCGAAGTGCAATCGGTGCTAAGAGGGCAACCAGGTCAGAGACAATTCAGTGCTAACATCTTCTATGCTGCAGGCTGGGGAGAAGGGAGGGGAAAACCTGAAATCTCAAGGTTTGTTAACTAACTCTCCTGGGTTTTCCCCAACGTCTTCCGTATTCTTCCCAGATAGTCCTCCTTCAGAACCTGGCCCTGTTTCCCCGGGAATCCCGGGACGTAAGAGGTTAGGACGGGAATAACGGGGAGCACAGTAACTCCTCCATTCCTCCGGAAGCCTCGCCTCTGCAATGCCCCACCCCAGCTGGCAGGCCGGGGCACATCTGCTTTCTGATTCTCTGCTCCCTGATTTCTGGAAGTCAGAGAGCTGGGCTGCGGGAGGAACAATATTAAACAACAACCGAAGCACCGCGTGCTCTCCTCCCCGGTGCGCGGCCTTGGGACAGGGTGCGTGGGAGACACGGGCTGCCGAAGCCGTCGTGGCGGTGCCGCCTCTTCTCATTCAGGGGCTTCAAGTGGGGCAGACTGCTCCCCAAGAGCCGCAGAGCAGCCCGGGCCCCCGCGCGCACGGCTGGCTGAGTGGTCTGGGCTTTTCAAAGCAAGAAGAGCACTTGTCCGGTCTGTATTGTAAGTCCCGTCTGTGCATCCTGGTGGGCTGGGTGCCCCCCTCCGCCTGCCCGAGTCCGCGTTTATAAAAGTTAGTCTAGGGTTTCTGAGAACTTTCTCTCCTCGCCACTCCACAGGAAGGTTCTCCTTGAAATGCACCACGTGGCTTCGCTGCCGGTGGCGGAGAACAATACAGAACAATACAAGCCACTGAGCCAACAGCTCCCTCCGCCCACCCCCGCGGCCCTGCGGACTCCGAGGGGAGGAGGCCGGCACATTCAGTTCCGTGGGCAGAGAGACCCACGGCGCTGCCAAGAGGACTCACCTTGAACTGTTTCTCCAGCTTTGTTTTGCCCGTCGGCCCGGGGATGAGGAGCGCATTGACATAGGCGTGAATGTGACCTTCGGGCACCTCAGTCTCCTTGCTGAGGATGGCCTCAACCAGCGCGTCATGAATGAAGACATACTGCTCCTGGCAAGGCAGGGGCAGTAGGGAATATTACTTCAGCTTTTCCTTATGTGCATCTAGGTTTAAGAGCAGTAGCTTCCACTGACAGACAGAAAGCGTTTTTTTACTGAGGGTGGAGAGAAAGCCACAAAAGATTGCTTATCAGGCCCGGCCGGAAGGCAGGGGGAGGGAAAGAGGCAGTCGGGGCAGCACACAGCTCTCCTCTTCCCTCTCCTCTCTGTTTCTTGTGGGCTCACATTTGTGGGAAGGAGGCAGGGTGATGTGGGGAGGCAAAGCAATGCCTTTTCTCTGCCCTGCCTTCAACCCAACGCCCACTTCCGCATTCTGCATGAGGACTTCCCTGACCTCTCTCCCTCTGAGGGGTCTTCCCCTCTGTCCATTCTAATTCTCCTTTTAGCCAGTCATATATAATTTAGTGTAATTATTTTTACGGTTTCTAAGAGTTATCTTCTTTTTCTATGAATAGGACTCTTTTCTCTAGACCAATGGCTCTCAACCTTTTTTTGGCCATGCCCCACCTAAGCATCTCTAAAATCCTGATGCCCGCCCCTGTGACATATAATTCTTATTATTCAAAAAGTGAACTCCTATTCACGTGGAGGAAGCGTCAAAGGTCATTCATTTGGTCTAAACAAGCTTCCAAAGACCATGGCATCCATGAAAGAGAAAAATAAAAGAACGAAAGGACAGTTTTAAGTACTGAGGAAGAAATCACTAAGAAATAGTTAAAAAATAATAATAATATGAAGTGATATGAAAAAACAGCAAATAAAGTTTCAAAACATATAATAGAGAATTGAAATGCATAAATATGTCACAAGATATATTTATATACTGTATATGAGGCCCCTAGAATCAGAAGAAATGCAAAAAATTCACTGTTTATAACTCATTCTCGAAAGCTCCCCCGCCTCTTAAAAATCCAGTTGCCCCCTATGGGGTGTGTGCCCCACACTGGGAACCACTGCTCTAGTCTTACATGACTAGAATGTCAGTTCTTTTATGAAATGAAATTTGGTTTGGTTTTAAACCTGTCTGGTTTCCAATCGCTTTCAAGCTGCCATCAATAATTTTCAATTTACATTCCTTTTTATTTAGACATAGCGAAAACCAACACAGATATGCAGACTTGTCCTGTGACATAAAATATGGGCCTAAAAATGGATAGAACTTTAGCATAACGCATACTTTTAAATATAAAAATGAACCCATTCTTTTACTACGTGGAGGAAAAACTTGAGGATTTTGCTAGCAGAAGACTCATTTTCTGAATCTTCTCTGTAACTGGTGTTACTTTAAAAATAGTTCCCATTTGGTCACAAAATAGACAAAATTTAGTTGGCCCTTCCATGAATTATATGCAATTACCTCTTATGGGTTGAACTGTGTCCTCCCCAAAAGATATGTTGAAGCCTTAACCCCCAGCACTTCAGAATGTGACTGTACTTGTAAATAAAGTCATTGCACATGTAAATAATTGGAATGAGGTAGTGGCTAGTGTCCTTGTAAGAGGAAAATTTGGACCTGGACACAGAGGGAAGAGGGCCCTTGGAAGACAGAGACAGGGGTTGGAATTATGCTGCTCCATCCCAGGAACACACGTGCTACCAGAAGCTCGAAAAGATAATGAAGGATCCCTCCCTAGAGGTTGCAGAGGCAGCATGGCCCTGCCAACACCACGATTTTGCATTTCTGGCTTCCAAAACTATGGGACAATCCGTATCTGTTGTTTTAAACCAGTTTGTAGTACTTTATATGGCAGCCCTACCAGACTAATTCACCTGCTAACACAAACACTTGTCTACCCAGCGTTAGCATTTTAGTGATGTTTCCAACCCTTAGATAAATAAAATTACCCTTTTTCTCATACCTCAGTTTGCACCAAATAGTTTCTTTGTGAACGAATGTGTTTTAAGAAGCCGAATATGTTGACTGTGCCTTCATGTTGAATTTGCTGCAACATACTGTCCAGCACAATATATGTGCCTGTTCTCCCAACTCCAGCACTAAAGAAAACAAAACAAAACAAAAAAAAATGGGTTCAACGGCAGGCACAGAATAAATTGGAAGATAGGTCACTACGAGCTGTCTTGTAAA
The DNA here is from genome assembly GCF_027574615.1 of Eptesicus fuscus. Classification (NCBI taxonomy): domain Eukaryota; kingdom Metazoa; phylum Chordata; class Mammalia; order Chiroptera; family Vespertilionidae; genus Eptesicus; species Eptesicus fuscus. The sequence continues at coordinate 68,384,704 of NC_072486.1, forward strand.
TTAAAATAATTTCCTTCCTCAAGCAAATGAGCCACATCCTACCTAATAATAGACAAATATGCAAATTGACCGTACCTTCGCTATGCCCGCGATTGGCCAGGAGGCGCGGGGGGGGGCGGGACTCGGGGTGGCCGGGGGGCCGACTGGGCCAGCGGGATGCTGAGCTCGCATCGCCAGCAGCGGCGCGAGCTCAGTGTCTGCGCCATGGCTGTGCTGTGGCACAGAAGGGGCCTCTGGGGCAGTGAGCTCACGTCCCACCACGGACCATCAAAAGCGGGGAAGCTGGGTGCCTGAGCGGACAGGCACCAGGCCTTTCAGAAGCCTTCACAGCGCCGGAGACTTCTGAAAGGCCTGGTGCACCAGCGGACAGGCACCCAGCTCCCCTGAGATAGAAAGTGAAAGTGTGTAGGGGACCCTACACGTGCATGATTCAATCATGCACTGGGCCTCTAGTAATAAATAATTATCTACCCCAAACTGTAAGTAGTTGTTAAGCATATGCTTCAAATGACAAAATTTCCATTAAATTTTTTTTGCTACCAGTCAAACTGCAAAACAACCTATTTCTGTTGTAGATTTAAAAAAATTTTTTTTATTGATTTCAGAGAAGAGAGAGGGAGAGAGAGATAGAAATATCAATGATGAGAGAGAATCATTGATCAACTGCCTCCTGCATGCCCCACACTGGGGATCGGCCCACAACCTAGACATGTGCCCTTGAGTGGAACTGAACCCGAGACCCTTCAGTCTGCAGGCTGATGCTCTATCCATTGAGCCAAGTCAGACAGGGCTCTGTTGTACATTTTTATTTTTAATAAATACATTTATTATTCATTTTATATTGCACAGTGAAAATATTATTTGTCAGAGCATAATAAATAGACAATTAATCTGAGAAAGATAAAAGCACAAGCATCACCAGATTCTGAAAAAAAAAAAGGTCCCTGAGTCTGTATTGCCAGGGAGACATGTTTGTAAAGATTTCCGCATTAATGGGAAAAAGAATTCTATCAGGGTTGCTGCCGAAAAATATCATTTCAGCGAGAGCATGAAGAATAAAGCTTAACTTCAGTCATTTCTAAAGGGTCATTATCTACTGACTTCTTCAAAGACTCTACTGAAGGGACAGAATTCACAGACTGGATTCCTTTCAGCTGCTCCAACAAGTGGAAAGTGCTAGAGAGGAAAATTGGCACCTGCTCTGCACAATACCCTGGTCCTTCTCCATTTGCGGAGAAACAATTCCTGACCTTCAGAGCTGTTTTTCTTGCATCTTCCTGTTTCCCTCAGCTTATCTTCAGGCGAACAGATAAAAACCTCAAGATAGGTCTCTCAAACTTTGTCTGAAGAGAACTCCTGAGATAGGTAATTAGAATATGTCAGATAAGCTGTAGAGCAAAGGAAAATGCTTGCTTCTTTAAGAACACAGGCACTGCTCTGATGAAAACACTGCACACAGGGAGGGATTTGATTTCTGTGGTCACAAAGCTTGGTGGAGAGTCAACACTCAGGAACAGTTAGCTGCTACTTTTATTTTAACTGAAAAATAGCACCTGAAACCGCCAATGTTGTTTCCCATTTCTCTGTTATATCATTTTGTCCTTATCATCAATCCAGGCTTGGAAGTTAAACAACTTGGGCAAGGATGAATTGATAACACATTCAATAGGATATATTAGGGAGAACTCAGGAAAATGAGACTTTTAGATCCCAAACTGTTTTAAAACAACTTAAAAAGTATTCTGTCAAATCCCTCACACTCCATGTGCTTCGTTTTCTCTAATGTAAGCCTGACATAATAACTCTACAACAGCCCAACCAGTGTGGCTCAGTTGATTGAGCATTGCCCTGTGCACCAAAAGGTTGTCAATTCCGTTCCCAGTCTGGGTACCTACCTGTGTTGTAGCTACGATCCCAGTAGGGCGCATATGGGAGGCAACAGATAGATGTTTCTAGGAACAATTAAGTCCTTGGAACAGGGGTTGCTTCTCAAGCATTTTTATCTCATACCATTATATTGTAATAAACTAGAGGCTCAGTGCACAAAATTCATGCACGGGGGAGGTTGGTGTGTCCCTCCGCCCAGCCTGCAACATCTCCAATCCTGGTGGGATCGGGCCTAAACGGGAAGTCAAACATCCCTCTCATAATCCAGAACTGCTGGCTCCCAACCACTCACCTGCCTGCCTGCCTGATTGCCCCTAACTGCTTCTGCCTGCCAGCCTGATCACCCCTAACCACTCCCCTGCCAGCCTGAGCAATGCTTAACTGCTCCCTTGCTGGCCTGATTGACCCTAACTGTCCTCCCCTGCAGGCCTGGTTGCCCCCAACTGCCCTCCCCTGCAGGCCTTGTCCCCCCAACTACCCTCCCCTGCAGGCCTTGTCCCTCCCAACTGCCCTTCCTTGCAGGCCTTGTCCCCCACAACTTCCCTCCCCTGCAGGCCTGGTCCCCCCCAACTTCCCTCCCTGCAGGCCTGGTCCCCCCTAACTGCCCTTTCCTGCAGGCCTGGTCCCTCCCCTGCAGGCCTGATTGCCCTCCCAACTGCCCTTCCTGTTGGCCTGATCGCCCACAATTGCCCTCCCCTGCTGACCATCTTGTGTCCACATGGGGGTGGCCATCTTGTGTGTTGGAGTGACAGCCAATTTGCATATTACCCTTTTATTAGATAGGATGTTTGTTTAAGGACAAAACATTGTTCCACCTGCTTCACATGGTTAATAAGTTGAAACCCAATTCAACAGTCAAATAGGATATGATAAACATTGTAAAAATACCTGGTGCTTTAAAATATTCAGCAAATTGTGAGTCTGACATATTTATTACCTAGTGATCAACATTTATGAAAACCTGTATGTAATTTTATTCCCCTCATGAAACTGTTAGGGGCAAAAATAGAATATTGGGGACTAGCCCTTGTGGACAAAGGGGCCACATGCTAACCTGACAAGTTCAGGGAAGGCCTGTATGGTGGTCTTGCAAACTCTCAGACCTAAAGTAACCACAAGGATGGTCTGAAATTAAACTTTAACTAAAAGTAGTTGTGGTGTGTAGTCACATCACATGCCTCATATGCCATGTCTTCCCTGACAAGGTCAATCTTTACCTGAACTGGGCCTATTGTCTTTTTGCATCTATAACATATCCTTGAAATGTCAGGGTAACTTTTAACTTCCCTTTTTTCAGGACCCCTCAGGGCACAACCAAATGCCCTGGGCGCCAGGACAGAGACCACAAATTCCTTCATTGTTATTGTTATCCTGTTAATTGTTGCTGTTAACTATCCTGCACCCACCTATGTAAAAGAAGTATGTGTCTATCATTTTACTTTTATGCAATCCCGGTTCTCCCCCACTTTGCTTTCTCCTACCTCTAATCTATCACCAATGGAGTTTATGGAACCCACCTATGTCTCCTCTTTGATTGTAATGTATAAAACAAGGTGCAGAACTGCCATTCTCCAGAGCATTATCCCAATCTGTTGAGATTCTGCTTCCCGGCAATTGTCAACAGTTTGGCTCAAATAAACTCACAAAAATTCTTTACAGGTTTGAATGTTTTTACATTAACACTATGGTTATGGGAAATATTAATCATGCGCTGTTAACCATGATTGCCTTGTGTTGGTTAAAGAAAGGGCATTCTGACCTGGCTGGGAGTTGTATGCCCCCGGGACCTGGGAATCAACCTTGGAATGTGGTCCATTCTCATTCAAGAATGGAAAGATTAACAACCTTGCTGCCCAAACAATGGAGTCTCACTCCAGCCTGAACTAACTACTTCCCCGTACCTGTAATCCCTACTTCCCCATGTAATCTTTGTCCTACCCCTATACAAGCAGCTGGCTTAGAGGGGCTGCAGAGCAGATTTTTGTGGATGACCTGCTGCTCTCCCATTCTGCTGGCATTTTTGGAATAAACACTCATATATTATTCAACCCTGTCTCTGCTGAATTGGCTCAAGTAGTGACAGGCAGCCCGGACCCATTGGTTGTCCGGTTTCAAAACCACTTCATGAAATCATTCCCATTTTGGCAAAATCTTGGTTCCACTGATTCCCTTGTTGTCAGCATGAGCAAGACTATGGGTTAGAAACCCATCTCTGGGACTCACCTGCAATGGACAACAACGGGCCCCACCGCGTAGCGCTTGGCCTGGGACGCCTTTCTCACGAAGGTCAGCACGGGCAGTGAGTATTCTGGCACTCCCATGTCGGGCCACTGCGTGTAGTGGTACTGCGTGACCACGCGCCCACTGGGCCTTCCTTTCTGGGAGCCCTGGAAAAGACCAGACAGCTAATCACAGGAATACACGCAAAACACATGGGGCTCTTAAGCAGCTTAGGGTTCATAGCTGGATGTCATCAGTCTGTAATGAAGCAAATGTGCACACTGTTGTTTGTGATGGTTGATCTTAGGTGTTGACTTGGCCAGGCTGTAGTGGCCTGTGGTTTAGTCGAACACCAAGTCATACTAGATGTTTCTGTCAAGATATTTTTAGATGTGATTGACATTTAAATCAGTAGACTTAGAGTAAAGTAGATTATGCTCCAAAATATGAGTGGGCCTCGCAATTAGATGAAAGCCTGAAGAGTAGACTGAGGTTTTCGAAAGAGGAAGGAATTCTCCTCACGTCTGTAACACAGACACTGCCTGAATTTCCACCCTGGAGTCAGTCAACCTCAATCTCAAGCTCTCTCTCCCTCTCTCTCCCTCCCTCTCTCTCTCTCTCTGTCTCCCCTGCCTTTCTCTCTCTCTCTCTCTCTCTCTCTCCCCCCCTCCCTTCCTTCCTTTTTCCCTCCCTGACTACTACTACATCATTGTTCTGTTTTTTCCTTTCCCTTACTTTAAGCTCCACTATTTTTAGTTGGATGTGCAGTGATCAAAGGGGCAGGAATTTTTGTTTGTGCATCAAATCCATTGCTACCATTAGCACCATGTCCAATCTAGCTCCAAAGCCATGGCTGGCATTTAGAGACTTGGAAGAAACTTTGGGATTGAGGTGCGGCTATACTAGGTATACTGGTTAATAATGTGGATTATTTTCAATAGATGGAGTTATACATATGTTGCTATATATGCGATTTGATATGTATGCTATTTTGTTGTATTGACAACCAGCTTCAAAACTTCATATGTCAAATTTGCTGAAGGTGTTAACATCATAGATATTTTTACAATTAAAAATGTTGAATTTTGTGCCAAAAAAAGAGCATCTGTGGGAAGTTTTAATTCACTACTTTATTTTGAAGAAAAGTGCTGCTGAATACCTGGGAAGCTTATGGTGAATATGCTCCATCTCAAAATATTTATGAACACTGGTTTAAAAGCTTTAAAAGTGATATTTTCGATGTGAAAGACAAAGACGTCCAGGTCAAACAAAAAAGTTTGAAGACCAACAATTACATGCATTATTAGAGGAAGATGCGTGTCAAACTCAAAAACAACTTGCAGAAAGATTAAACGTTGCTCAGCAAACAATTTCCAATTGTTTACAAGCAATGCGAAAGATTTTAAAGGAAGGAAAATGGGTGCCACATCTACTGAACAAAAGACAAATGGAAAACTGAAAAGTCATCAGTAAAATGTTGCTTCAACGGCATGAAAGAAATGTTTTGCATTGAATTATGACTGGTGATGAAAAGTGGATTTATTTTGAGAATCCCAAATGCACAAAATCATGGGTTGATCCAGGTCAATCATCAACATCAACTGCAAGGCCAAATCACTTCAGAAAGAAGACAATGCTCTGAGTTTGGTGGGATCATGAAGGTGGGTGTATTATACAGTTCTAAAACCAGGTGAAACTGTTAATACTGATTGCTACCAACAACAAATAATCAATTTGAACCATGCTTTGATCGTGAAATGACGAGAATGCTCCAGAAGACATGGCAAAGTAATTTTGCTTCATGATGACACACTTGCATCAGTTGAAGAAAATCAGCTGAAGACACGTTAAAAGATCTTGCCTGGGAAGTATTAACCCACCCGCTGTATTCACCAGACCTTGCTCCTTCAGATTACCACTTGTTCCGATCGATAGCACATGCACTTTCTGAGCAGAACTTCAAAACATACAAAGAAATGGAAAATTGGGTCTCTGAATTGTTTGCCTCAATACGAGAAAAGTTCTATTGGGACGGTATCCACAAATAACCTGAAAGATGGGGAAATGTGTAGCTAGCGATGGACATTACTTTGAATAAAGCACTTTTGATGTTTCTCTTGAAATTATAGTGTTTTCTTTGATTACAAAATCCGCTATTATTAACTGGTACACCTAGTAATAAGAACACTTAATGCCTTTATTATACATTTTTACCTTATTTTTGTTATACCATCCACTCACTTGAAAATGGGTCAGATGTGTTACTCAAATGAGAATGTCCATCATTTATGGACTCACCTTTTTTATCTTTGTGTTTCTCAGGGTAAAATTTCTCACAGTATAATAGGCAAGCATTTGGACACTCTTCTGAGTGACCAGAAAGTTCCCATACTCTTCACTACCATCAGCAGGCCAGTACTGGTCACATTTTCTCTGCAAAAAGGAAAGTAAAGATGCTTTTTCCATATCCAATGCGCAATGTACAGGTAAGAGCAGCACCTAAAATCTGTAAAGGTCTGAGACTGTGACAGAAATGGATTCTCTCACTATTCTAAATATTTCTTTCCTTTCTAAGTGATTGCAGATTGGCTGAAGAGGAGACCCAGGGACAGATCAAAGAAGCAAAAGGGACTTGCAATTATCTGGTCCAAACTTCCCTTTTTCAGATGAGGAAAGTGTGGCTAGATGTATCTAGTCACCATAGGGCAATCTCACTCCACATTGCTTTTCAATGAGCCCCATTTATCTTCCTCAAACTATGAAGAATGCATTTTAATAGCAGATAACTGGATTAATAGTGAAACTTTTTGCCCTAAAATGTTAAGTTTTCCTTTAACTGTCATACTCACTGGAAAGGAATCCTGGTGAGCTCTCCTACCTTTGGTTGCTTCCTAAAGCTGACTCCATGAAAGCACTTTGAAGCGCCTCTAGTTGTTACTTTGGGGATGCCATAAGGGATTACCCACATACCCTTCCCTTCTCCACGAGGTTTGTGATCATGACAATGACTTCCACATTATGCTCCCATATCATTCTCCAGAAATCTTCGGCTGTGGATTTCAAGGGGCCTTGAGCAGCAATGTAAGCTTTTGGTCTGGTGTAACCCTGAAGAAATAAATGAAACCATTTCTTACTAACTGATTTGCATGCCATTTTTAACCATCTAAGACTTACGTTTTTAGATCAGCACATTTATTTTTCTATAAAAGAAAATCATAAAAAAATAAGCCTGCAAAGCTGGATAAACTTAATAGTACTAAAAAACACAGCAGCTCTTCTTTAGCTACACGTTTTTGTAGAAAAAGAGGTGCACCATTCTGTGCATCTTTAATCCAAGTATATTTACTCTAAGTCTATGGACTTTGCTTAATATCTGGTCCTTAACTGTGCTGCTTTGAAACGTGGTCCGGGCATTGGGGCTCAGTTGTTTACAACAGTTAGGAAACCTCTGGTGTCTCCTTACCCTTTCCTTGGTGGAACTGAGCAACGCTAATGATTAATAGCTATGCTTCACTGAGCACCCATTGCTGGCCAAGATGCTCTACAAACATTGACCCTAATCCATAAGCAATATGCAAAATGGAAGCACCATCCTCATTTGAAGATGAGGACACTGGAGCTCAGAGGGGTTAAGTGGCTTTCCAAGCTCCCACAGCTAGCCAGCGGCAGACCTGGATTCAAAACGAGTAGTGCTGACTCCCAACCCCATGTTTGATATGACATACTTATTGCCTTATCTGGAAGCAAGAAGTGGTTGCCTACAACAAGCCCACTGTATACTTATATTTGGTGCTCACTTCTTTGAGTTCAGTGTTCCACACAGCGTAAAAATGAAGGCAGCAAGACTGAGAGCTCACTGTCAGGAGAATAACGGAGCTCCACTGACATTCCGTTGACCACAGTGAAACACCAGTAAGTTAGTCCCTGAGGAGCTCTAACAGGTCCTACAAAGCTGGGTGTCCTGAGAGATGCCCAAGGTTATGAAGATTGATAACTGGTTAGTAGTAATCACTTTTAGCCAGTACCACCTTGGAAGTTTTTCAGTAAGGATTTATTGATCATCTGCTATCTACACAGCATTGTGCCAGGGGTTCCGGGACATGCAAAATAAGCACTGGTCCTGCCCCTCATATTGAAGGGGTTATAAACCTCCCTAAATCTCTATCTATCTATCTATCTATCTATCTATCTATCTATCATCATCTATCTATTTATCTATCAATCATCTATCTATCTATCTATCTATCAATCTATCTATCTATCTACCTACCTATCTATCTATCCATCCATCCTACCCTGAGTATACATGCCCAGCCTGAATCCCTTACACATCTAGAAGATAAACCATATATATGAGCTGGGCTGTTATTCAGTCTGAAATCCTTTAGACAGGGGAATCTCTCACCACTGATTTGTATTTCTTATTGTCGATCATATAACATGTATTAAATACTAGTATGTGGCACAATAAATTCTTATTCTAATATAATTTCTATAACATTTAAGTTAAAGCATGCTTACATCAACATAATTGGCATTGATGTAATCAGTCAGTTTGCCATCTTTTTCAGCAAGTTGTGCCAGCTTAACCCTACTGTGGTCATCTGTAAAAAAAAAAAAATTTCATTATAGCATGGACTACTTTTCAGTATAAAGGTTCTTTCTATTTACATAATAATTTGTCAATAATTAGAATCAATGTAATGTAATTTACTATAGCAGGCTTTTGGGGACTCCAGAGATGACAAATATAAATATAAAAATAACAAGAGCTTCTGACTTCAAGTTTTCTAATGTAGAAGGTAAGAATGGACATATACACAGAAAGGAAGGCTGAGGTGTTGAGAGAGGTGCAAAGCAGTAGGGGGGCATGAAGGAAGAACCTGTGTTGGTTTGAGATGATAAACATTTTTGTAGAGATTGAAACCTGAACTTGACATCTTAGATAGGTGTTTAAAGGTGGATATTGGGCTGTGAACTGGGAGGAGCCACTGAAGGGAGAGAAGAGTGATGGGGTCTCAGGAAGCTGAGGAAGGATGGCTGTATATATGCTCTGAAGGTGAGGCTGATGGAGGAAGAAAAGTACAGAAGGAAGCACAAGGGACTTAGGAGGCATCTGTGAATGGTTATGTGAAGGCTAATCCCTATTTTGTAAAACCATTGTTTGAAATTCTCTGCTATTTTTTAGACAGCCCCTTATTCTGAAAAAATAACTTTGCTTTCTAGCCTGCTTGAATAATAAGAAAGATAAACTTAGCTGTCTGACCTTGTAAGGCCAGAGACTAGATACGCCCATACTCTCAAGCCATGCCGGATGTATTTTTTAATTGGATAGAAATGTGTTGTTTTCAAGGCCACACGCTTCCCGAGAGATAACCACTAAGCACACATAGGGCTGGCTCTTTAATAAAAAGAAAAATTCTGCTTGTTTGCTCTGCTTAGAATTTGAGTTCATTTTTCTCTAAGCCTACTGGTGTATATTAAAGTGTGACTCCAAACTCTCGAAGCGTTGCTGGTTTTTCTTTGCAGTTACAGCAAACAGCTCTATCAAGGGAAGAACCTCAAAGAGTAACTCCTGCAAAGGGAGACAGGAGAAATGTTGCCCAACAGCAGACATGGATCCTGCCCTGTCCATAAAGGGGGATGAAAGCTATAGTGACTTCCACACTGTGTACTGTGGCAATTTAAATATGTTGAAATGAAGTGTGTGGGATTAGCTGCATTTCCACAGAGAAACTATTTGGGGGAACTACAGAATAAGAAAGAAAAATGTTACAGGAAGAAAACATGGTAGTTTCACAGAGCAGACTATTCTTTTCAAGGGTAAAAAGAAGTGAGTACAGACCAAACCGTGACAAGATTTAGAGATATTCAGCAATATTAATGCTTCTGTGATGACAGCTGCTCACACAGGTGCAGGGATATAAGCAGAAATACTGTACGGCAATGGAACGAGGAGTGTGAGGCAGTTTCACCGATTTTTGTACTTTTGTTCTAATATATTTTGATGGATGTTACTGGCTAAATTTTCTGAGTTGTTTTTCTCCATCTCTAAAGCAGGACTGTTAATAACCTATTTTGCCAGATTGTTTCAGGAATTAAACGAAATAATGTTTTGTGGTGTATGGTTTTTTTTTTTTTAATCCTCACCTGAGGATATTTTTCCATTGATTTTTAGAGAGAGTGGAAGAGAGAGGGAAAGACAGAAATATCAATGTCAGAGAAAACATTGATTGGTTGCCTCCTGCACACGCCCCAACCAGAGTCTGGGCCTGGGAGAAGTCTGCAACCGAGGTACGTGCCCTTGAATGGAATCGGACCCGGGACTCTTCAGTCCACAGGCTGACACTCTATCCACTGATCCAAACTGGCTCAGGCTAAACAAAATGATGTTTTTACAGTGCCAGGCACATAGGAGTTGTTCAACAAATGTTCATCTCCATCTTCTTCTGAGTTACCTGTTGGGTATTTTCTATTTAGCTGGTAGAGGGAATAGTTTAACAACTTCACCCTCTCCAAGAAGCAGCTGAGTTTTTGTGTGCAGCCAGACAGTTGCTTCAGTTGAGGAAGACAAACATGAAGGGGGACCTTCTACTAAAAAAATAAACATTGGTGTAAGCCACATGGAAAGACAGGCAGCATCCATGCAAACTATTTAGAAAAAATTTAATAACAAAAGGGAGGCGTGTGCAGTTTCATTGGCCTCCAGAAACTAGACTGGAACCAGTATTTAAATAACCAGGCTGGTAATACTATGTTCATAGGGATTTAGGGGAGCACACGGAATATATAAGAAAGAATGTAAGTAGAGATTCAGGAAGGGGCATGAAGATGGATTGCAAGAGATGGAGGGGAGGAAATATAGAAGAAAATCAGAGGGAAGAGATATAAACAAGAGGTGATATATACAAATGTTGCATCTTTATGTTGTACACCTGAAACTAATATAATGTTGTATACGTCAATTATACTTCAATTTAAAAAACAACAACAGAAGAAAGATGGTAATTTCATAGGAAAAAAGAGGTAAAGTTGCATTAAGGGAAAGAGCTATTGAGAAGAAAAAGAGAAACATAACTAAGAAAATAAAGGGAAAGAAAGAATCCAACTAACCCTTTATAAGACCCCAGGAAGAATGGCAAGACAGGGAGGAAAGAGTGGAAGGAAAAATAAAGTCCAAAGAAAATATAACTTGGTTAATAAATTAACATAATAGTAAGTAGATCCCAAATGCAAAGAGGACCATGGAATTCCTATATAATAAAAAGGTAATATGCAAATAGACCGAATGGCAGGACAACTGAACAAGCAATCAAAGCGTAATATGCTAATGATATGCTAAGGTTGCTCAACCGCTCGCTTTGATGTGCACTGACCACCAGGGGGCAGACAGTCAACTGGTTGACCAGTCGCTATGATGTGCATTGACCACCAGGGGGCAGATGCTCTGACTGGTAGGTTAGCTTGCTGCTGGGGTCTGGTAGATAGGGACTGAGTGAGATGGGCTGGACACGCCCTGGAGTCCTCCTGTGGTCCCTCCCTGGCCCGATCATACACCGGTGGGGTCCCTCAGCCTAACCTGCACTCTCTTGCAATCCGGGACTCTTCGGGGGATGTCAGAGAGCTGGTTTTAGCCTGATCCCACAGGCCACTCCCCTTGGGAGGGCGCCAGACACAGGGCTCATGGCTGGCGAGCACTGCTGCAGCAGCTCAAGCCTCTCCTGTTAGGGACTGATTGGGCGCAAGCCCGCAGCTGGCACAGTGGGGCTGGGATGAGCGAGAGCGGTAAGTAGGAGCTGCAGGTGGCATTGGACTGCAGGTTTTGGCCGATTCCTGCAGGCCACCCAGAGGGACCCCACCCATGCACAAATTCGTGCACCAGGCCTCTAGTACTAGTATAAATAATGACAGAAACCATAAGAACAGATTTATAGTCAATAGGACCTGAAGAAAGGACTGGATTAAAATAAGTTTGTTTTATTTAAAAGAAACAGGGAAGTGGGGGGTGGGAAGAGATTAACCAAAGAATTTATATGCATATATGCACAGCCCATGGCACAGACAATAGTGCCGTGAAGGCCTGGGGAGGAGGCCCAATGGGAGCTAAAAGGGGACAACTGTAATACTTTCAACAATAAAGGTAAATTTAAAAAAATAAAAGATACAGGTGTCATTAATGGCAAAATGCATTTAAATTATAGAGATAAATGCGATGTATTATTTAACATATGTCATATTCCCTGACATAAAGGTTCTGCAACAGCGACCATAGGTGTGCTGAGAAGACTTGAGGACGTTGTTTAAGGGCATAGCAATGACAATGGTAACCAAGTCAGAGCTGAGTGAAGGACATACTCACAGGCAACGATATTTACGTATCGGTTCTTGTGCTTGTTGTCGGGGTGATTGGAGCTGTCTGCTGTGATACCTAAGTCAACAGTACAGCTCTGCACTTCCTGTAAAGAAATGGTACGTACAACATTTTCACATGTGTCCTTTCAGACAAAGGGCCTTAAAATATAATGAAGACAAAACAAACAAAATAGTCTATCTAAAAAATTTTAGCATGTTACAACTATTTCTTGGCTAAGAGAAAATGCAGTGAAATAATGCCTTACCTGGTAAAACTCTTTCAGTGTCTAATGAGGGAATGAATGCCAAAAAAGTAAAGAAATCAAATTCCACAGCACACGACAAATGAGAAAAAAAAGTGTTCATATTAGGTTTACAATGGAAAACTATGATCATGCAATAAATACATTTGTCAAATACAAAACAGAATGTTTCAAACAATTACATGCAAATCAAAATTTCTAACAATTTGGAACTTTAAAATTATGTGAAAGGAAAAATAAACATTTTAAAAAAGGACAGTGGTATAATAATATGATGGTTTTAAAAAAAATTCAGATGAGGAAACCCATCTATTTGATGACACATTTTGTCATATTAGTCAGATTTGCTAATATCCAAATATAATGCTATTTGATCACTGTAGCACTATTTGAAACTGTGAATTAGTGATACATATTTTTGTTTGAGTAATTTTAAAGAATAAAAGACTTCCTATTAGGTGGTTTGAAATAGATTTAGGGTTACAAAATATTAAAAATCTCCAAAAACTTTTTATCATATATTCTAGGTCATTTTGAAGCAAAAATTTAGATAGCATTACTTTCAATACACTGACCTATTTTTAATTTAAACTTTAATGGATACAGAAAATTACTTCTGGCAATTATCTTTAAAAATGAGCTAAGATCTTTTTCAGAGATATTTTCTAATTATATGAGTTTGGAATTAATAATTATTTAATATTAAACAATAACATGAAAGCCTTATACTTTTTTGAGAAAGTATATAACCCAAATATAAACCTGGTTAATCACAAATGGCCCAGCCTCTCTCCAAGTAAGCTTTTAATGTCTCTTTTGCAGCAAGTCATTCTGACTCTAGACTTAAAAACAATTTAATATTTAAAAGGTATAGCATTGTTAGTTACTAAGCTAATTATTAAGTTAATGAAAAGTTTTCTTTCTTGAGTCAAACTGTGAGTTAAAAGCAATGGAATTAAAAAACACATTCTGAGGTTATTAATTTCATTATTACAAATAGCATAGTAATATTCAAAATGATTGTATAGTTGTGAAAGCGATCAATCTGCTTTTGCCCATATACTATCAGCAACTTTATTATAAATTGTCTATTTTTTCCTGATGGTTTTTCACATTTGGAAAATCAGACCTATCCTTGGCACATTCTCCCTCTTTCAATTACGATTTTGTTTGAGGTGAGCCTGGTAGTTTCTATGAGTTAACATGGGACCACAAAGTAACCTCTGTTAAGTAAGAACAACTAATTTGATGTTTTAAATATGTAATTCTTTATATTATTCTGCTTTACTTAGTCATTGTCTCACACTGATTTCTTATTCAAAGTAGCCATGGCTTAGGTTTCTTTTAAGATTTGGTGAATTGCCTATTTTAAATTTAGTGAAACGACATCACTTTTCATTTCTATTTCTTTTGATTTCTTAAAGCTTTCTAATCTGTGGCACCTTCCCTCCCTAAATGCACCTTGGTTGGCGTGACTTCTGGGAAGCAGTTGCTGGGTGCAATGGAGAGAGTGGCACACCCTCTGATCAGGAGCAGAGCTGAAAGTGCTTTAAAGAGGGAGGACCTTAGCCTGGCAGGCATGGCTCAGTGGTTGAGTGCGGACCTATGAAGTAGGAGGCCACAGTTCGATTCCCGGTCAGGGCACATGCCCTGGGTTGTGGGCTGGATCCCCAGTGTGGGGTGTGCAGGAAGCAGCCAATCAATGATTCTCTCTCATCATTGATGTTTCTATCTCTCTCTCTCCCTATCCTTTCCTCTCTCAAATCACTAAAAACATATATATATATAAAAAAAAAAAAAGAGGGAGGAAGCCCTTAGAGCACTGGGATATTCAGAAGGGGGACAGAAAAGCCATGTGATGCTTCCTAGGGGAGGAGGTGAGGGACTGAAGATCCCTAGTTTTGAATCCCAGAATTTTAGTTATTAATTCACTACTATGGAAACTGAGTTCATCAGTAATGTAAATAAGAGCAAATAACTTCTAGAGTTGGGTGAAGGCTGAATGTAGAGTCACCTAGTACAATAGTGACCCTATTTTGAAAAATCTGTAAACTGATATTTCAATGGGCCATGATAAATTCACAGCAAATTTATCTGCCTCTTCTACCTAAGAGTATTTTAAGAGATGTTACTAGAAAAATTTTCATTGATTGTAAATTTTAAATGCGTTTTAGAAGTGTATATTTTTTTGAGAAATTGGGATGTTACTTTGTATAATATTTATTATACCTGTATAATAAATGCTTCTGCATTTACACTGCTGTAATATTTATAATTAAAGTTTGTATATACTTTGGCTGAGAAGCATGAAATTTAGTCATTTAGGGTAATTTATATAATTTAGAAAATTAAAAGGAATCAGTGTTACTAATGACTATTATTTTTAAAAAGAATGCTAGAGTTCTGTACTTTATGTGCCAGTATTAACTGTTGTTTTTTTTTTTTAATTTTTCCACTAGCACGACATGGCTTTTTAAAATGGAAAACCAATTTTCTAAATTATACGATAACCATAACACATCTCCTAAACACATATATGGAACTAATATTCTCACTAGAAGTGAAAATGGTTTCAATGTTATTAGATCAAAAAATAGTCTACTGCTGAATCGTTTAAATTTGCTATTTTCCCTATTACTTAACATAGATGTAGTAAAATCATACCTCGAATTCTTCAGTAAACCCACTACTTGCATGTAAATCTGCAACATGCTTTGGAAAGTGCTTTATTGGAATTGCTCCAACATCATCTAAGTGAATAAAAAAAAATGAGGTTGGAAAGGATGATTCAACTTACATGAATGTGCCTCCCATTATAAAGATTTATTAGGTGGCTTCTTCTAAAACAACTTCAAAATTCAATTAGTCTTATAACCCCAATGAAACATTTAGCAACAATTACCAATTTTCTCTATATTTACTACTAACCATAATCTGCATTTTAGAATTCTGATTAGATCAAGAATCTCTTTCCTTTTATATTCCAAAGAGAGAAGAGTTCATTTTCAATGTTAAATGATAAATACCACCAAAGCCTCACTTCTTATCAGTGAACTGCAACTCTTTATGGCCAACTTTCTTTAACATGAGTAGGAGTTGCATGTAAATGCTAGGGAGAAATGCAGAAACAATATACTTTCAATTTTACCATGGACATGAAATATAATGCAATTTCAGTTTTTAAAAAATTGTATGGCTCAATGTCTTACAGTTAAATAGTAAGATTTTTTACAGTTGAAAACATTTTTCCTTTATTTTCTATGTAACAGAGAAGACTTATATGCAGACTATTCATTGAAAATGATGTAAAAAATCTTTGGGACTTTGAATCTTTAGTATTTCAAGAGTTTTAACTTGAAAATATACTATGAAATCAAAGTCATCATATCTGTGAGTTAATTGTGAAGAGGCCAAATTATTTCAACTGGCTCTATTTTTATTCCTGGAAAGACTTTCTTAGATTAAACATATTACTAGTTCACAGCATGCAATTTCACAAGTGATTTCTCTGACAAGGAAACATCAAACACATTTCACTAGAAACAGTTATTTACATCAACAGCTGTTCAAGCATCCAGGCCATTTTATATTTTTAAGCCTCAATTACCAAGAATTGATTGATTAAAAAAAATTAGAATCCATCTGTTCTCTCTCTTAGATGAGTATACCTGAATACTAACATTGAATTAGCCAGTTAAGTTTAAGAAACTCTAGACAAAGGTGTAATTCCACCTTCACACCTACTGGAGGATCGTGCCTGCAAGTAGCTTTTATAAGCAGATAAGGAAGCAGAAATAATTTGTCGCACCAAAATTGTTGGTTCTTTACTAAAGGTCCTTCAAATCCACTGATGCTATACTGTACAGGTAACCTCTTTGCACAAGCAAACTGACTACTTTTCATTTATAATTATGTTATTTTGCTAATCTCTTTTATGAATTGGTCTGCAAGTGAGACACAAATATCTTTTTATTTTCCTATTTCATATGAAAATGCACACATTTGGGTGATCAGGAGTGCATTTTTGAGAGCTGAGCAGGGAAAAAAGAGGAGATCCCTTGATCACTACTCTGAGAAGCAGAACAGGGATTTTGGATTTCCTAAACAAGGTCCTGATTTTGGATTTACTCTTTATATTGTTAATAATAACCTATGCTGGACTTTGGATAATATTATGGTTAATTTGCATACTCAGGCTAACAGGATATGTAGAAGAGGTATGTTTGAAAGTGAAGGGGATCAAAATGGAATAGATAACAGAACTGAAAGTCTCAAAAATCCCTTATATGTCCATGAGAAATTGTGTTATACCCGTGGTCGGCAAACTGCAGCTCACGAGCCACATGCGGCTCTTTGGCCCCTTGAGTGTGGCTCTTCCACAAAATACCACGTGCGGGCGTGCATGTACAGTGCGATTGAAACTTCATGGCCCATGCGCAGAAGTCAGTTTTTGGCTCTCAAAAGAAATTCAATCGTTGTACTGTTGATATTTGGCTCTGTTGACTACTGAGTTTGCCGACCACTGTGCTATACTAACATAAACACACAGCAGTTTAATACAAAGAGTTAAATAGAAATAAAACAGTAGCGGATTAAAGACACAGAGTTGATGAAAGAGGAAAAACAGCCCAAGATGTCTGATTCCTATGCCTGTTAAAAGTTACAAAGAAAATGCTTCTCTTTTTCCCATTTTTTAAATCATGAGATTTCAGAAGATAATATCAGGTGAAACTTGTGTCTTTAGCAATAATATAAGTAGTACCAGAAAATTTAAAAAGAGGCTTCTGTAAAATGGCCACGTGGATGAATTTTTCCTTTTGTTTTCCCTGATTTGATGACTTTCCATGTCCTTATCTCACCTTCTATCTGTGCTTCTTCCATAGGTCACACATTTCTAGACAATTCCTTTTTTGTTACCTCTTTCATGCTGAGAGGTTGTACAATGGTAATAAAATAAGTGTCTGGGAATGTAGTCATAGTGTGAACTGTAGGGTCAATGGGTGTCTTAAATGACACTGGCTGATTCTTGCATAGTGTTAATCAGGCAAGTTCTGATAAAAGTAGTTGATTTTTTTTCTAACATAGTTAAGAAACCTTTTCCCACACAAATGCAGATGATCAGAAAGAACTAAAGATTCTCCTCATTTTTGTTATTTTGTCCTATCCACCCTACTGCACTGGTTTAGTCCATTTTTGTTGTTTAGGTTTCCATTAAAAGAAGCTGAAAGGACCAAAACTCAGCATTATTCTTAACTAATATGTTATTGCTATAAATGCTTATGTTCTTTAACATAGTACATCTGAACCATTATAAACTATTTTCCCACATCATGTGTATGGTTAAGAATGTTCAAACTTTCTGAGAACAAGTTAAACAACTGGGTGCCTGATACATGATGTAATATATATTTTGGGCAACACAAATGTTTACTGAAGTATATTATAGACATTTGCAAAGTACAATAAAGACAACCCTTCCAGCATTTTGCTTTTCATTCAACATCAACCAGCTCCTCATGGTCATACGTTAAGCTATTACCTGCAACTGGAAAGATAGGTGTTGGAGGTGTGGATATTACTCTGGGGGAAGTACTGTCCTCCAAGTAAAAGTGTGCAGTCTGGAAGCACTTCCTGGAAAGGAAAGAAGGCAATTTAAACTACCAGCTGCCTCAGAGAATGAGACAATTTCTGCGCTGCTTGAAAGTCATGACAGAAATCATCAGAAACAAAACATAAGGGAACATCTGTATCTATTTTATAAAACACAAAGTATTGGAGCAATTTATGGCCTCCAAATTTATCTCAGTTTCATGTACCAGATGCAGAAGAGCAAGTGGATATCAGACTTGCTGTAAGCAGTGATGGTATTTGAAGTTGTAGTTGAAATTGTAGCTTGTCTGAGGTAGAATGTCTTAACACCCTAGTTACTCTTCCACTGTTTCTACCTTGGACAGGACCACAGTGGAAAGAGCTTGTGTGAAGCTATTTTCACTCAATATGTCAGTGACCAGGCCCTTCCGAGCCCAGGCAGCAGCTAGCAAAACACAGCAAGCTATGATCACGTAGAAATAAAATTCCACAGTGGTAACGTTTTGATGAAAAAAGAAGTCAGCTTTATACTGTATGATAATACACTGATGACAGAACAAAGTGAGGAAATAATGAGCATATAACGAAAAATAGGGGTGATTTTCTTCCCAACAGATGCTAGCCTTGTTGATGAAGGTTTTGAGAATAAACATATTTGGAACCAACGGTAACTATAACCTACAATGTCACCTGAATCTGTTTCCATTCAGATAATAAGAGTAACATCTGGTAAGTGCACACTACAAACTACTGAGAAGAGCAAAGACCCAACTGCTGCTATAAACGAATGCAAAACATGCTTCATTTAAAAATTTAGGTAATTAAAACTGCTAATGACACTCTTTGATGTGGGTCATTTAATGTATTTGAAGTATTACTCATGAGTGGTTAAGTTTAAATAGAAATATCTGAGTAAATGCCAATCTCATTTTCCATTTAAAAGCTTCAAGCTACAAGACATTTATCCTAATGAACTCTAACATAACATTTATTCTTCCACGACACACCTACATTTTATTCAGTAATCAGTTCTCTGCATCAATTCTTCAATGGCTTCCCAATAGAATGATATTCAATTACTTCAGGAAAGACTAAAGACCCTTCATGATTTGGTCCCCTGCCTACTTCAACTGTCTCATCTCCTATAACTCATTCCCTTACCCAATGGGCTCTAATCCTCATGGCTCCTCTCTTTCTCCCTGGAGGAGGCCCTGTTAGTACCATCTTAAGCCCTTGGCTCTTGCTGTTCCCTCTGGCCACCTTCCTCTTCCCCATCAGTTTTGCATCAACCCAAAAGCCACTTCCTCTGAGAGTCCTTCTCTGACCATGCCAGCTAAAAATACCAGCCTAGCCCACCAACTTACTATTCTTTGCCCTTTGTTTGCTTTGTGGCACTTAGCACTGCGTGATGCCTTACTTATGTATCTGTTCATTTGCCTTATATGTTTTTAGCTGGTCCTCCCTCATCAGAATGTAAGTCCCACAAAGGCAAAGTACTTTGTCTTAATCAGTGCAGTCTTAGTCCTCAGTGCTAAGAACAGGTCTGGCATGTGTAGGTGCCCTCAGATATTTGTTCAGTGAATTCACTGCTATCAGTATGAGTCACATAACATTATATAGTTTATTTGTAACCTTCATGTCACAAGAAAAAATATTCAAAAGCAACGATGTGCATAGCAAAACCTAGCCCTCTGCTGCAATGCTATAAGTCATTGATAATGAAACCTGTGAGAACATAGATAATGGAGAGAACACAAGAATGCCTTCAAAAACAAACAGGTGGTGGAAAGGAAGATGAGTGGATGTAGAATCAAATGACAAAAGGACCCTGTTCACATCTGGAAAGTGGAGTAGATATGGCAGATCAATGACGAGTGGAGGGATGAGGGCCATCCTATATAATAAAAGCCTAATATGCTAAGTGTCTGACCGTTAGTTTGATTGTTCGACCAGTCGCTATGACATGCACTGACCACCAGGGGGCAGATGCTCCAACCAGTAGGTTAGCTTGCTGCTGGGGTCTGGCTGATTGGGACTGGGCAAGATGGGCCAGACACGCATTGGAGCCCTCCCATGGTCCCTCCCCAGCCCCGATCGTGCACCGGAGGGGTCCCTTGGCCTGGCCTGCACCCTCTCACAATCCAGGACCCCTCGGGGGATGTCAGAGAGCCTGTTTTGGCCTGATCCCCGCAGGACAGGCTGAAGAACCCCAGCGGTGCACGAATCTGTGCACCAGGCCTCTAGTAGTCTTATGATAAAGAAACCATCCCCTAGCCCTAGCCGGATAGCTCAGTTGGTTAGAAGATTGCCCCGATACACCAAGGTTTTGGGTTTGATCCCTGGTCAGGGCACATACAAGGAGCAACCAATGAATGCATAAAAAGAGTGGAACAACAAATTGATGTTTCTCTCTCTCAAATCAACCAATCAGTCAATCAATAAAGAAACCATCCTATTGAAAGACCACATTTGAATAGAAGTGAAAGCAGACTGGAGCAGAAACCACAGGGAAAGTTTGGCTTATCTTTGCAACCACAGATGTAGCCTATTCTGAAACTGGGTTAGACACTTGCTTTTAAGATCACAGAATACAATCTCTTTCATTCCTCTACAATAAGGTTACACAAGCAGGTAAAAGGGTTTGTATTCATTTTTCAATGAGTCTTAAAGCTATAAGATGCGTGAAGAGACAGTGCAATATAGCAGCTGATACAAGAATCTCTTCTACAGCATCTTTGACACATAAAGAAGGCCCAGTCTGAATGCCTTCAGTAACAAGGAGCTCACTTCTTTGTGTTACCTTTAGTTGCTAGCTATTTTTTTCTCAAACTACTTCAAAGCTCATTCCCTTCTAAGTGCCTCCAAATGGTACCAAAGGGGAGGCCTTCCTGTCCCACTGTTGTGCCTCTTACTGTTGAAATCGTTCTTGTATCAAACCAGAGCTCAGTCTCCCTAGTCCTTTAACACACTGGCTCTAGTTCTGTATGTTACAGACTTTTAGATTACGGTACCCAGTATCTTACAGTATGTATACCCTATCTACCTACGGTCCTCACCTTTTCTGACATTTCTACTCTAATAATACTAACAAGTTACAGATCATTGAACATGCCCTTGTCTGTCCTAACTCAGTATTTCTCCTCCCAGCTGTAAACGTTGTTCTCCTTCTCATTGATCAAATGCCTCTCTTACTGATATGCCAGGCAAGCACTGTCCTCCTTCAAGATGCTCAGTGGCATCTTCCCTGGGAAAACAACCCCTCGCTGTCTGAGCAGACTCTAGCACTCAGTTTCTCTGTTCCCCCTGCACCTAACACAAATTTCCATTCACAATCACCTTTACTTGATTTAAAAAATGTGCCTAATTAATCCTGACTTCCACCTCACTGGACATTATTCTCCATTATTTTATTTTAAATTCTCTTCTTAATTGGTGGTTAGAGTAATTATTTTGCAATATATTTATTTTGTGCCATATATATTTAAAGATGGGATTTATGTAGACTCAACTCTTAATACAGTGCCCGGAGTACAACAGGTGTTAAATGTTAAAAGATTAGATGGATTTCCAGGAGCAAGTAAATCCACCAATGATAAATTAGTTTACAGCTGCATTCTAAAGTCTCTAATCTACCCAAGCCCCAAATGGGATAACTTAAAAATCTCAAAGTATTTGGGAGGGAGAGGTGGAGTATATAGCTAGAGAAAGATGAATGCATGGATGGATGAATGGAAGGACAAATAGAAAGAGCTTGTCTCTGAGAAAATGGGAAGAAGATAGCATCTCATACAATAGAAAAGATAAATTAAAACACATTGGTACTGAGGTTTAACATGTTGCTAATGTTCACTGTAGTATCTGGGTAAATACCAACTCTACTTTTTTTTTTTTTTTTTTTTTTTAGCAAAAGAACCTTGTAAGTAGGAAAATCATACCAAAAAGCTTATAAGTGGGAAATGTTAAACTAGTGCAGGATAAATTCTGGATGAAGGGCATTTGTATATTGCTACTAGGTAATCTTACCTAGGAAGTGACATTATACTTAAAAGGCAGCATGGTACTGGGAGGCCTTTATTCTGGGGTGGTAGCTCCCCTCAAGGGCCTACCAACTTAAATTTAAGATGAAGAGAGAATTCGAAATGCTTTTCTTCCCACTCCCACCAGTCAAAGCAATGTGTCCATGGCAAGTTCTTTTCTATACTGCTTTTAATGAATGCTGTTTTGTTGAATATAACTTTGGTGGTGTTTTTTTTTGTTTTTGTTTTTTTAGATTCTAACTACTAAAAAAGCTCTAAAAAAATTTACCCTTTGTCTTTTTAAAAAGAACTTTTTGAATATCTTCCTTATCAAAGTAATTTTGCATCTTTGAAACTTACAACTTGGCTCATGTAAATTATACCTTAAAACATCTGGAAGATAATTTCAAGGCATATTATTTAATGTATGACAAGATTCACTATCTATAGTCCATCTGTTCTGTATAAGCAGTGACTGTCTTCACGTCTATGTGCTAAGTGTTGATCACAATGTCTCCTGCTAATTATCACTCAGCCATGATGAAAAAGTGATGACTGTTTTAAACTTGCAGACATAGGCCCTATCAATCAACGCTAATCTGATTATTCAATTTACACCTTTTCATCACAGTAAGTATTTAGAATTAAAAACTAAAAATTTGTAATTATTATTCCATTTTTTAGATCCGTATACAAATATGAAACAATATCCATCCTTCATGCTGTATTCATGACAGAAACCTGAAAGGTCTGACTGAAATCTTTAGGGTAATCTAGTGAAACTTTCCTGCAAATGGTAAAAAGAGAAGCCTAATCCTTAGGTGGGTGAGTGAGGTGCCCAAGGCCATAAAGCAAATGCCAGGATGAACTGGGAAAGGGACCCAGATTTTATCACCTCTAATTTATTCTGTCTTTCTGTTACAACATATTTTCTCTCAAGATTTGCACAAAACATAGGGGACCACCTTCAGTTAGGTAAATTAGACAAGAGAGGATTTATCATAACACTCTGAGGTTATATTTTTCTCCTAAAAACTAGGCTAGAAAAATGTTTAAATATGTAAGCTTGGAAACACACATAAGGGCCATTGGGACTCCTGTTGGTATGATTTAAAAAAATATTTTTATTGATTTCAGAGAGGAAGGGAGAGAGAAAGATAGAAACACCAATAATGAGAGAGACTTACTGATTAGCTGCCTCCTGCACGCCCTACTGGGGATCGAGCCTGCAACTCAGGCATGTGCCCTGACCGGGAATTGAACCATGACCTCCTGGTTCAGAGGTCGATGCTCAACCACTGAGCCATGCCAGCTGGGCTGGTATGATTTTTAACCTTTCCACAGGCTGCAGTCTCCAGGAAGGCCTAAAATGTTTCCAAATTGACTAGTGCAGTGGTCGGCAAACTCATTAGTCAACAGAGCCAAATATCAACAGTACAACGATTGAAATTTCTTTTGAGAGCCGAAAACCTACTTCTGCGCATGGGCCACGAAGCTTCAATCACACTGTACATGTGCACCCACACGTGGTATTTTGTGGAAGAGCCACACTCAAGGGGCCAAAGAACCGCATGTGGCTCCTGAGCCACAGTTTGCCGATCACGGGACTAGTGAAATCATATTGTTCACAAATGCATCTACATTGGAATTTGGGTAATTGACACAAATCTTGAAGAATGTACAATACTGGCATTTTGCAATTTGGCAAATGACACCCCTACCATATTATTGATCTAAAAGGTTACATTTCAAAGTTATTTAACTTCACATGGATGTGAGTAGAACAGATATGTCAAGTTCTGAAATGGGTAAGTAAAAGTAGCAAAAATTATCAAAACATTTGATAGTTATATATAAAATATACACATAAAGCCCAGCTGGTTTAGCTTAGTGGATAGAGTGTCAGCCTGAGGACTGAAGGGTCCCGGGTTCGATTCTGGGCAAGGGCACATGCCCAGGTTGTGGGCTCCATCCCTGATAGGTGGCATGCAGGACGCAGCCAATCAATGATTCTCTATCATCATTGATGTTTCTATCTCCCTCTCCCTTACTCTCCCTGAAATCAATAAATATATTTAAAAAAAACCACACACACATAAAACCACCAGAGTGCTAATGCACTCTCTATTCAAGGTACATCAGGTGTTATTTGTGAGGAAAAGAGAAACATCTTATTGGTGAAAGTAAAATTAATCTTGCCCAACTTGTAGTTTTATATTTTTTCCATGCATGATACAGGTGGAATAACCCATTATTAATAGAAGATAAAAAACACTCCAAAATTTAATTTTCCATGAAATATCAAATCGTATTGAAATGAGTAATTTTCAAATTTGTAGAAAATAAAGTTAAAATATTAAGTAAGAGATTAGAAGACTCATAATTATTTCAATCTTATAACTATAAACTATCTGACATCTTTATTGGAACTTTGTTCTAGCACTATTTACTATGAAGTAGAATTAGGTCCTGCTTTCCATCTTATTTTAAATTTGTTTAACTCCAATTCCCAATAAGTTCAGATACTGGTTTGGTAGGGGAAATCAGATTAGATATAAATAAGTCATTTAAATAAATATGATATCACTGTTGGTAAGGAGGGAGAAAAGCAATATGAATTCTTATTGAGCAAACATGTCTGAATTTTGTACTGTGATCTCGGGACTCTGCAGAGTATGGGATCTTCTGGAAAAAGAGTCACTGGCAACTACAGAACTTACTGAAGAAAGCAGCTTTGTGTGCATCATGTTATGGACAAAATAGGCACCTAACCCATGTACAATAACAGAAGCATGATTGTTCTCCACAGTCTGCAGTCTACTCTGTTCCGTAAAGGAAATCAGGTATGAAATGCAGTTGGCCTTGAAAACATTCTACCGTAGCCAACCACTGTCATGCAACCACATGCTCCAGGGATGGCTCATCCTGCTTCTGATCTTGCCTACTGCCTGCAATGCCCTTCTCCTTTACCTTTATCTCCACCTTCTTCTTCTTCTTCTTTTTTTACAAAGCCTTGTGAGAGCTTTTAAAAATATTTTTACTAACATATTTTTATTGATTTCAGAGAGGAAGGGAGAGATAGAAACATCAATGATGAGAGAGAATCACTGACAGGCTGCCTCTGTATGCCCCACATATGCCCTGACCAGGAATCAGGCTGTGACCTCCTGGTTCATAGGTCAACACTCTACCGCTGAGCCACGCCGGCCAGGCCTATCTCCACCTTCTGAATTCCGTCCAGCTCCAACAATACATTTTATGTTTGCCTGCCATTTCTGGCCTGTCAAGATCCTTTGTTCTCTTTTAGCTTTAGCTCTTTAGTTCTTTTAGACCACTTTTAGCTTCACATGCATGCACTTTTATAATATTTTATATACTAGTATTTTCATCGAGAATTATTTCTCCTCAATGAGCACAAATTTCTTGACAGAAGTGACTATCATTCATTCATTTAAAAATATTCTCCCATAGTTGTTACCTTAGGTACATGGAAAATAGTCAATATTTTTGAAATAGTAAATACTTTTTAATAAAATGAGAATATATTTTGGGATAACACATAAAGAATGGTAATATGGATTTATAGCAAAATGTAGTTAATGGATTTATAGCAAAAAAGAGTTAATTATAGATCTTCTGAACAAAATGCTCTTTGAAAACAGAAGTAGAAAGTACTAAGCTATGCCCTTTCTTAGTTTACAGATATGATTTCCTTTATCATTATAAAGTTCCTGTTTACTAACAGACACAATCATAACAGCTGTACTGACTTACATTGTGTCCATGTTAAACTCACTAATTTGCTTTGTGTTCATCTTGGTATAGGATGGGAAGCTTATGATGGATACAATTTTCCCTGTCTTTTAAAGATTTTAGTATGTTATTGGTGGGAATGAAGCTAAATTTCATCCTCAAGGCAAATTATAATATATTTTCAAATCCCATGGGTCTTTATTTTATTTTAAAAAAATTTATTTTCTAATTAAATTCATATTTTAATTGCTTGAATTTTACTTTTATATATGGGGTACTATTTTTTTTAGTATGCAGTTGATACACATCTTGTACCTAATCCAATAATTAAAAAACTATTTTTTACTATATCAAAAATTATGTATTCATAAATAATAATTTTTAAAATTATAACAGTGGGAGTATTGAAGCGGAGAAGCTTATAATCATGTTAAATGTTATGAGAAGGTTTGAATGTTAGATAAATATGAAAGTACAATTGTAAAAGTACTGTATTATAGTAACTTAAGCCAAAGGTCCTCCATTTTACCCTTCATTGTTTGATTGAAGTATGAAGAATAATCAAATCTTTGATTATTATGACTCTGGATTCAAAAATTAATCTCATTCACAGTACCTGGATAAGTTAATGGTAGCTCTCAAGTAAAAGGAATTTGAATGTGCTTTGACAAACTTTCAGGTAAAAACAGGCAAAAATCTGAGCTTTAAGAGATAACATTTCCAAAACAAACACTCAACTTACCTCCAATAGATGAGAATACCCACAAGAACCACTAGACAGATAAAAGTCAGGGCTGACACGATCACAAGGGGTATAACTGCCTTCTTTTCGGATTCCAACCCCTCAGCTAGACCAATACGAGACTCATGGCTACTATTACTGGCCTCTGTAGTCGGAGAAAATGAAGAGAGTTGATATTTAAATTTCAAGGAAAGTTACAACATTTTCAATTAAATAATTGCCATTTTCAATCATAAACAATTGCAAATAATTTCTTACCTTTAAAATTTTGACTCTATGATGCAAAGAATGTTTATGATTATAAGCCAATTTAAGTAAACCAAAATCTAAAAAGAAGGCAGGCGATCAGACCTGAAGAACTATAATATCCTAACAGAGATTGGCACCCAGGTAGAGGAGCCATAGCAAGAGTGAGCATAATACTGCCTTGAGAAGATTGTTAAAAGGGAAATAGAAGTATTAAAAGAAGAAGGCTATCCAGCTTTTAAATAAAACAATCAGGAGAACAATGCTACTTACTGAATCACCATATAAGAATCATTTTTAATCCTGCAATTAGGAAATAATTAGGAGCAGTTAATCATTTCATTCAAAGAGAATCTTAGGACAACCCTTCTTACATTAAGATATATCTTACTGAAGATAACAACTATTTAAAATTTAAATGCAGGATGCTTTAAAATGTTATTTCGAATATCCTTCTTATCAGTTTCAAAAATAAAAATATCAAAAATAAAAATACTACTGCACATGTATGGAAGGACTTCATAGATCTAAGAAATTCTTTTCAAATATGCAAATGTAAATTATGAAAAAGGTTAAATTCTCTCCTTGGGTTCATTTTAAAAGGTGACAAGTGAGTATTTTTGTGAGCCCTCAGGTGTGTCATTGTTCTAGCATTTTCAAAATCACTGCCACTGGCGCTGTCCTTCCAAGTTGGTAAAGGCGGATCAGAACCCAGGGTGTCCGTGGCCAGGCACCATCGCCCCTTCTACTCCCAGGTGTGTGCAGGGGGAGACAAAGGTGCTTGAACAGTAGAACCGTTCTGCCATAATGACAAGCTGACAGCGCCACCTGTCTGCCGGGAGACGTTTAGAAGGAACTACATTACGTCCTCCAGGAGCTTCTCCATTGCTTCCTACACAAATGGCACATCTGGTGCTGTGGTACTAAGTCCCTTACCATTAGTGACATGAGACAAAGGGATTCAATGGAAATTGAAATATTTTGAGAGTGATATACATTCATAAGCAAAATATATCTAATGCAGAGAACTTAAGATGTAAAATGATAGCTTCCTTCTGTAACTGGATGATGCAAAAAGGGCCAAAAATTTAATCTACTCATACAGATCCAAGGCATAGAATCGATACCCAAATTTCCCAAAATGTTTGTTCTTATAATTTATGGATGCATTTTCTAAAAAAAAATATAGTGGAATTCAAGGATGTGCCTAAAAAATCATAAAATGGAAAAGTGGAAATGTTGTAAGTCAACTGACACCTGCCCTGTAGTTAATATCCTGTGAGAGAAGCCCACGTTTTCTTTCTACTTTGTTAACCATGTGCTCTGGCAGTTACGTGTTAGGGCAAGGCTCATTTAGAAAATGAATTAATCTGATGATGAATCCTTTAAAATATCTCTATGAAATTTATAAAAGCACCTTATTTTATTGTCTTCACACTTTTTTTCTATCATAACGATCATGATCTAAATGGAAAGTCTGTGAGTAATAAATGAAATCACCATT
Organism: Eptesicus fuscus; assembly: GCF_027574615.1. Lineage (NCBI taxonomy): Eukaryota > Metazoa > Chordata > Mammalia > Chiroptera > Vespertilionidae > Eptesicus > Eptesicus fuscus. The sequence goes on from NC_072486.1 coordinate 68,413,276, forward strand.
TAGCAAAGTTCCTGGTACCTAGTAATTACAAAGGGTGGTTAATATTATCTGTGTCTGTTATTCTTGAAGTGCAGTCCTTAGTGGCATTGGATCCCCTGAAATTTGTTAAAAATGCAAGTTTGGGGCCTACCCCACATTTACTGAAACTCAGTGGTGCCCTGGCCGGGTAGCTCAGTTGGTTAGAGTGTCGTCCTGATATGCCAAGTCTGCAGGTTCAGTCTCCAATCAGGGCATAAAAGAGTCAACCTGGAGAGCATATGCTAAGTGAAATAAGCCAGTCGGAGAAATAAGTATCAGCTGATCTCACTCATTTGTGGAATATAATGAACAACATAAATTGATGAACAAGAATAGATCCAGAGACATAGAAGCAGCAAACAGACTGTCAAACCTCAGAGGGAAGGCAGGGGAAGGTGGGAGGGGGATGGTAAGAGATCAACCAAAGGACTTGTATGCATGCATATAAGCATAACCAATGGACACAGACAACAGGGGGGTGAGGGCTTGTGCTGGGGGGTGGAAGCAGGCTGGGAAAGGTCAATGGGGGGAAAAGGAGACATATATAATACTTTCAACAATAAAAAATTAAAAATAACAACACAAATAAACAGCAAAAAAACCCAAAAAACTAAAAAACAAGAATCAAACAAGGAATGCATAAATAAGTGGAACAAGTCAATGGTTTGCTCTCTCTCTCTCTCTCTCTCTCTCTCTCTCTCTCTGAAAATTAATAATAAAAAAAGACACTGTGGGTAAGGCCCTGAAATATGTGTTTAACAAGTCCTCCAGGTGATTCTGGTTCACATTAAAGTTTGAGAACCAATGATGTACATTAATTTACATACAAAGTGAGCTTATATAATTACATAGGTCTTCAATGACTACAAATATTCATAACAATATGCATATAAACATATATAGATACATACATATCTCATTTATATATATGCATGTGCAACATATATGAGGTATGTATGATCATATATGTGCTATATAAGACACATAACACATTAAATGCATAACAAATTACCATATATACCATACACACTATGTACACACACTATCCATACACATGTGCACAATTTAGTCTTGTATACAGACTTTCTCTTAAGTTTTCTGAGAGGTCTGACTTTAAATAAAACCTTTAATTGAGGAGTTAGAATGACAAATCCATAATAATTGGTTATATATTATGAAACCTAGGTTTTTTGTTCAAGGTGGGATACTACAGGACAATGCACACAATCAACTGATTGCATTGCATATATAATGACAACTAGTTGCATTGATTTTTATATTCATTAGTTGAAACTAAAATATTAATTTTGATATAAGCTAAGTTGTATATATAACTTACCGAAATGATAAGGCAAGAATCTACTAATAGACAATTAGAAAAAAACAAACAAAACTAAGATTATTATTTTAAAGTACCTTTTCAGAATAAAAGATTATAATTCTGGCATTACAAACTAAGCATTACATATATATTTTATTATCTACAATCTCGAAAGCCTAGTCCTAAGACATAGACACCAATAACTCAGGTTTTCAGTCTCAGTTTTGTATTAACTCCCTAACTGACCTGGACCAGATAATCTAGTATCTCTGGGTCTAGGTTTATGCAGTCATAAACTGCATGTATTAATATTTGGCTTACCTATATTATTTTGAGGAACATGTCTTGTAAGTTATTCTACCTTTAAAGATACATAATCAAATCATAAGTCTCAGAATTAGTCTATAGGCATTTGACAAAGAGGCCTATTCAATTATTTGATAAGACATACTATGTATTTTTTTTTACAGATATAGGTTTAAAAACAAGCCATAATTTCCCTAATCTTGTTTTATTTTATTTACTTCATTAATTGTTATTTTATGATGTGGGATGCTATATTCATGTTGTTTTCTCCTCATCAGTGGGAAAACATACTCTTAATAATTTCATAAATCTAGTAAGATTTATTGAAGAGAAATTGCTAAGTTTTAGTCAGTAATTCTAGGTTTGGTATTTCCCTATATATACTGTCTTTCTATAAAAGCATAATCCAGCAAGAATATCCAATGATGTCACTACCCAGTAAGACAGAAAAATAGATTGATTCCTGGTATTTTCCTCTAAAATGCATCTAATAAACATTTAAAAAATGTACTATAATTGGAGCCATAGATTGATTCCTGATATTGTCCTCTAAAATGCATCTGATAAACATTTAAAAAGTGTACTATAATTGGAGCCATATAACTAGTATTGCCATATATATATATATATATGGCAATACTAGTGAATATGGTGACCTATGGGTTAATTATTTATTCTCAGATAGAGTTTAAGTTTTTAAATTGGAAAGCAATGTTAAATAATATCAAGTCAGAATACTTAGACAACTTCTCTATCAAAATGTACAAACTTTTAATTGTTGCTGTACTGAAAGAACAGCATACAATTGAAGGGATACAAATAATGAAAGAGAAAAAAATCTCCCAATGAGATTGGTGTCTATGTTCTGGATTATAAATACTCACTTTTATGCAATAATAGTGAAAGATGTTACTCTAGCCTGTCTTTTAATTTACTGTTAGATTTAATTATTTTCATTGTTAATTTAAAAAGTGCTTTAAAATTTAATAAAAGCAAATTGTAAAATTCTTATGATCAATTCAATAAAATTATCTAGTATCCCATGTGGCTAATGGTATTGAATTTCCTTTTTTTTCTCATTGGCATTTGAAGCAAACATGCTGTAAATAATCTGCTCTAAGAAACATCTGGCCAATAAACTAATTTGCATAAAATACATTAATAAATGAAATGCATCTCCACAGAAAGTGTTCTAACATTTTACATCTTGTCATACAATACCTATACATACACTGCATATTAATGCCCATTATTTAACTTCTTAGAAAGGTGTATAACAAGTACAAAGTAGACTGTGCTTTGTTAGTTTACACTGCCCTCTTTAGGCAACATTAAGATAATCAAACAAAGACAATTTTAAAAAACTAAAACCTTGTTTTTTTTTAAAAAAAACACACCATTCACCCTCAAAAGTTAGCAATAGAACTTTTTTATAAAGTTCCCCAAGCTAATGTGGTGCAAATTATGTAATTCCTTTTCATGGGGCGGGTCAGGAAAAGGTGCTTACATCATATTACTCTCAGAATTTATAACTCATTTTCGAATTCAATAGAATTAATTTACCACTTATTTTAGAACATAAGTAAATATGAAAATTAAAATCATCTAAAAATAGCACACTTTAATCTATCATTTAAAAAGCAGGATAAGTAAAAATATATTATGCACGCGTAATTGCTCCCACATACAACAGGCATCATGTAGAACATGAAAAACTGACAATAAATAAAAGTCACTTTCTCTCTTTTGCAGAGAATTAAAGACCAAAAACAAACAAAACAGAAACAGACTCAGATTCAGAGAACAAACCGTGATGGCTGCTGGAGTTGGGGTGGGGAAATGGGGCAATGACTGAAAAAGGTGAAGGGGAATGAGGGACAACTTCCAGTTATAAAATAAATAAGACCCAGAGATGTAGTGTACAGCATAGGAAATAGAGTCAATAATAGCATAATAATTTTGCACTATGACAGATGGTTAATAGACTTGTCATGGTGAACACATCATAAGGTATATAAATGTTGAATCCCTATGTTGTACACTTAAAGCTAACACAACATGGTATGCCAACAATATTTTCATAAAAATAAAAAAACACACAAAACCCCAACATATTGAGTATTCATTTGAAGTAATGAACAAAATCATACTCTAAAAATCGTAAATTGATTTGAAGTTTTGGTTAAAAACCGATACATCATTTTACCAAATTTCTGTTTTCATGATTTTTCTATTTTTTGAGGGAGAAAACCACCAGCCTCAGTCTATCCCTTTGATCCACAACTAACCTGCCTCTGCAATGTCGAACACTTCTGAGTGCCTGCTAGCAACAGTCGGTGCTGAGGACTGTGGGGGCCCAGGGGTTATTTCCGAGTCACCTGCTTCCAGGACCCCAGCCTCAGCTCTTTCATTAACATCTGGAAAACTGAAATCTGTGGCGGTCTCGTTCTCATTAAGACTCTCTGAGATACTTTGCCCTGATCCACTCTCTTCGTCACCTGTGAGAATGGCCCATGCTGTAGATGCTGGGGTGAAAGGAAGCAGGGCCTTAGCAGTCTGAATGTCACTGTCCTGTTTTCCATCACTGTGCTTTTGGGAGAGCACATTTGTTGATGGTGATTTATTAGGACTTCTGTGCATATAAGCCTGACTTTCTGAGGTCACAACTGTGACTTTACTTTCTTCTTCAGACTTCTCAGACAGGGAGTATGGTATTGGGTTATTCTGATCCACAAGACCATTTTCCTTGGGGTCTGAATCATTCACCACCTTTTCCTGGGATTCTCTATAGAAGGAGCAGGACATACACTTATTTACAGCTAAGCCATCTCTCTCTCTGTCATCATCATCATCATCCATCATCATCATCATCATCATCAGTATCACCATCATCACCACCACCCACTAACTCAGCATCAGATCTGGCACTGTGAGTCAGCTTGGAAATTGTTTTAGAAGGAAACAGCCACTTGGTTGTGGCAACAGAACCATCTTCGTTGGGAAAAGCGGCTGGAATAGAAACATGCACATTTCCGAAAGGAACAGAATGATCAGCAGTTAAAAGTGTATCAGAAACAACTGTTGGAATCCCAGCCAATACCTCCTCAGTAATGGAACCCTTGGTGGAGGTAAAGACTTCATCAGGATATACAAGCTTATTTAAAAGTGTATTGGGAGGTACATCCATCGATAAGACAGGAGTAGCAAATGCCCGCCTTCCTTTTGGGGGAAAGGCATGGTTAATCCCCAAACCGGCAGTTTGGAAGAACTTATCATTACTGAACAACGAAGGTACCACTTGCTGGGCACGTTCGCTTTTAAGCAAGACTGGTTCAACATCTTTCTTATTTGCATAAGAAATGGTTACACTTTGAAGTGAGGCAGCAGGCATATTAGAAGCAGGTGATACACCCAAAACTGGTACAGATGTAGAGTGTAGCATGTTTTCACTTGAAGCAGAACTGGATGCCATGGGATGCAATATTGTAGGACTACTGTGATCCACCTTGGGGGATGCAGCCAATATTGGATCTCTAGGCACAGCCGAAAGAGCAGTTTTAAGCAATGTGTCAACATCAGAAGGTTGCAGCGATACTTCAGGGTTAAAAGAGGTGGAGGCCTCGTAAAATAAGAGTTGAGTTGAAGGAGATAACATTTCACTAGAAGCAGGGTCAGCGGGTGCTGGCTCTGAGTTTGCACTAAGCACAGGTGTAAGAGAAGTATCACCGGATGCTTGAGATACTGCATGTGTAGGTTGAATTGAGAAGTTATTTTCTGGAAATTGACTGATCTCATGATCAAAAACCTTAGTGGCAGTATAAGCAAGCGAGCCTGGAGGTATGCCCTTTGTGTTAGAAATGGAAACAGGGGATTCTTGTAACTTATGTACATTACTGTGCAGGCCGGGCATGACTGTGCTTTCAGGATGAGAACCCATCTCAGTGAAAGGAGAAATGTGCAGTTCAGTCTGATTTCCATCTACTACATCACTTTGAGAGAGCGGCTTATTATCATCATCACCAAGCACAGATACCGTATATGTAAACTCAGCTACGGAAACAGGTGAAGAAATGTTAAGGGCTGGCAGACCATCTGTGTCAGGTGAAAGAAATTCACTATCAGAGGAGGCTCCAGACCACTCCCCATCACCAGAGAGGCCATGAGTGGGCTGCAGCAATGGTGCGGTTGGGGATATTAACGAAGGCTGAGGCATGGGTGTGTGGCTAGGACTGCTAAGTAAGGAACCCCGAGAAGACACACCGACAGAATCATGCACAGGGATTGCAGAACCGTAAGAAACAGTGACGAGGTGCCGGGAGGCCTCGGCATGAGACAAGGCATAGGAAGGCTCGGGCCCTGAAGAACGTGCATGCATGGTGACATCACTGCTGGATGGCTCAGCTTGAGGAGACAGACGCGTTTTATGAAGGACACCAGCTTCACTACCACCAAACTCCAACGTCTCTGAAGCAGCAGGAGGAGTGGCCTGATGTGACATCACAGGAGAGTACTGGGCAAGGCTGGGCGCTAACAGGACATCACCCCCGGCCACTGGCAGAGAAGCATGCAGGGACCCCTCAGCACGCTCCCCAGCGGAGGTCACTTGTGGAGGGATCTGAGAAGCTGTGTACAGATGGCGAAACGATTCACTACTGGAGGAAGCAGAGGAAAATGGAAGCAAAGGCGCACCATCAAAGGAAGACAGGATGGATTCAAATGACACAGGGACACTGGGAAATACAGGCGTCGCATGCAAGGCCGGATCACTACTCGAAGCGGCAGGGGGAGTGTCGAGGATCGGCTCGCCAAGCAACAGAGGGGTGACTAGAGGAAAGGCGTCACTACTGGAGGGAGGCTGAAGAGGTGTCTCACCGTTGTACAGTGGCTGGGTGGTCTGCCAATAGGCCACGTTGACAGTGGGCGCCGAATCACGTTTCCCAGAGGACGGAGTAAAAGCGCGAGGTGTCACCTCGGTGGGGAAGAAGGCAAAGGAAGAATAAAGTGGCATTTCCATATCTGTGACCGAGGGGCCCTGGGACACCCCTGGGCCTGGAGAAGAGGACTCGGCTGTCTTCTCAGATGCGCCCACATGGATCTCGGTGGGATTAGTTTGGAGAAGGCCCTCGCCACCTGAGCCAACATCGGGCGGTGTCCTCCCATCTGTGGGGCCAGGAAACCACACACTTCCCTCCACGGAAGGGTCTCTGAGGGATTCTTCTGAGCCCGACGATGCTGACTCTTCGGAAACATTTCTCGTAGGTTCTGGTATAAGGACGTCATAGGTGATGGCCTCTGGGGTGTCTGAAGAAGATACATACCCGCGGGATATGTTCTCGGAGGCGAATGGCCCAGCAGCAGTGGTGGGACTGGAGCCTGAAGCATCATCAGCTCCCGTGTCCAGCTTGACACTGGCGAGTAAACTCTCTTCGTCACCGAGATCAGTCGATACCTCTTGAGATTCCCTTACAGAAGCTGTGCTTAAAGATTCCACAGTCCCAGACACGTTCCTCTGCGGAAATCTGAGGACAGTTTTAGAGGCTGAAGTGCCTTCCAGAGTGTGAAGTGGAGGAAGTTTGGTCCCAGTCCGTGATGTCAAAGAAACCTCTTTTTCTGGGGCTAACTCAGTGACTGGTTGGGAAGTGGAATCTAAAGACGTGTTGGGAATATCACCCTTTCCAGAGAATTCACTTCCTCGTGCTGGGGACCGGTTAGTCTTGGCCTCGTTGGATTTAGTCCCTAGGCGATGGTAGTTTGTTGTGGTAGAACTCTGCGGTTCCTTTCTCCTTATTTGGTTTGTGGCGCTGTCTCTACCAGGATTCACAAGAGTGTCTTCTCCCTCTTCTTCCTCCTTTGAAAAGCAAACAAGATTTAATGGAACATAAGGAAATAAGAGAACAGCTAAATCTCAATAATATCGTATACTGCATTATACTGCTAATCTTCATTCGTGGGGTCTCAGGGATTTCCCATAAAGCACCATTCCAGAGAAGGCTTTCTCATCTCATGGCACACAAAAACTAATTACTAAAATTCTGTGGCCCACCAAAAAATATATATTTTTTCCAATCTGCTGAAACAATTAGGTATAATTTTGTTTCATTCACACTGGGCAGTTACTGGGTTGGCTGTTGTCATTTTTTTTCAAATATGTTTTTTCTTTTTTATTCAGAGAGAGGAAGGGAGAGGGAGAGAAGGATAGAAACATCAATGATGAGAATCATTGATCTGCTGCCTTCTGCCCGCTCCCTACTGGAGATTGAGTGGCAACCTGGGCATGTGCCCTGACTGGAAATCGAACAGTGACCTCCTGGTTCATAGGTTGACACTCAACCACTGAGCCACACCAGCTGGGATGTTGTCATTGTTTTATTTGACAATCTAAGGGAAAAGAGGTCAGTGCCTCTAATTAAACAGTCAGGTATTGCATGTTTTAAAAAGTGTTCCGGCACATGGGTTGAAAATTGCTGCTCTATCCTATAACCTTTAACATCCACCCTCTAGAGAGAGTAATTAAATTTAATAAAAACATCCTATTTATAGCTGCCTTTATTTTAATGCTATGTAACAAAGTAATTAAATTAATAGATACCACAGCTTTGAAAGGAAGACACATTTTAGTTACATTTATTTACTGGGAGTGTTATTTAACTTAGTATTTATTATTTTTTGTTTTATGTTTCTCTGTTCAGTGCATCAGACAACAAACTAAATAGGAATTAGCTTCTTTGTAATATGAAATGTCAATGAAACAACTTATTTCAAAGACTAAAGTAGTTGCACATTCAGCATATTTCATTGTGTATATTAAGAATAAATCACAATTTTGAAGCCCTCATAATAGAAAGAGGTTTTTATTTTTCATTTTGTTTGAAATACTTTCCACTTAAGACTTAGGCAGACATTTTATTTATTTATTTTTAATTTTTTAATTTTTTAAGATATATTTTATTGATTTTTTACAGAGAGGAAGGGAGAGGGATAGAGAGTTAAAAACATCGATGAGAGAGAAACATCGATCAGCTGCCTCCTGCACACCTTCTACTGGGGATGTGCCCACAACCAAGGTACATGCCCTTGACTGGAATCGAACCTGGGACCTTTCACTCCACAGGTCGACGCTCTATCCACTGAGCCAAACTGGTCAGGGCTTAGGCACACATTTTAGAGACAACTTGTCAAAATACATTTCTAGTGCTAGTTATTTAATTTTGTGTTTCCTTTGGAAACGCCATTCAGGTGACCCAGCCTTTCATGACCACTTAGTCACTAAAATGGCCCAGGAACAATCTGGCAAGAGGTCAACAAAGACCCATACTTTCTAATTTTGATTTTCCTTTTTAAAAAAACTGTTCATTTTATACCATGTCTAATTATATAGTTAGAAATGAAACTGCCAAAGGTATCAAAATATTGTATTTTTAGCTCATATGAGATATGATTTTCCGTTTGTTAGCATTGTCATCTATTAGATCTTTTAGGGCCGTGTCCCTTAAAAGAAGAAAAAAGTGACTGAGGACAAATTAATCAGTAGAACCTGACCAATATCAGTAGATAATATCTGAATCCTAAACCACGTGTGTTCATGATCATGTGTCTCTTACACATGAAAAGCTGCAATGGTTAAAACAAGTTTTCATATTCAGAACTTAATTCTTTTGATTTTAACTATTTTCTAAGACATATATATGACAATTGTGAGAAGTACTTCAGCTTTAATGATTTAGATTGTATTGGTGCTAAAAATAAATATTCTTTTAGATCCCCTAGACAAATTGCCTCACTAGCGGTCAGTATTATCTCCATGTAATTTTGCATTGTTTAATATCTTGTTCATAAAGACAACCCAAGTTCTTTCACCAAATAATTTTCCTGAATAAAATACTCACTTAATCTACAAGCCCCAACACTTCATAAAAAAAGGAAATGAGAATAGATTGCCTTGACTCACTCTCGGGGAAAATTTGTTGGTGCCAGATTATCTCTTCTTTCCCTAGAAGTACTTAAAAGTTTGTTTTGTAATCTGATTGAAAGTTTTGCTGAGGATCAGTTTTAATAAGATGGATTTTCTCAACTCATCCTCAATTTTGCAAATCTGGGTTTGTGCCTAGTTTCTGGTATCACTCCATGTCCTTATCCTCTGACAAGACTCTTTCAAACCCTTTTCTGCTCTATTCAAACCTCTCTTTTCCTCTCCTCTCCCTTCATTCACCTTACTGTTTACAGGGAAAATAGAAGCCATAGACAAACACATACCTCCTCCTAACACTAAAACACCCAAAACAGGGACCTACCAACTCCACCCTCTCTAATTAACTTGTAGTTATTATTCCACCTTCTCCTCCCCTTCTCAACCAAAGTTCCCAAAAGACATCATACATGATCTAACAATTTCTATCAAATTCCACAATAGCATTGCTTCTCTTTCTCTTTGCTTATACAAATACACTTTATTATCTTCCCACCATTAGCTCTGTGGATTTTTATAAAATTTTTCTTAAAACATAATACTACACACCTTCTTCTTCTGTTAAATCTGGAAAAATTACTATATGCGGGTAGACACACACCTCCCTTCTATTTCTCTCTTTTCCAGCAGATTTTAGACTTTCTGAAGTTCAGATACCTCCCAGAATCTGGTGAAGGTGACGGATCATTTATTAATCCTACCCCTCCAATCTTGAAAATCTCTGAGGCCATACTGCCTTTTGTCAGTATTTCAAGAAGAATATGTAAGTCATGCTTTATGATTATACAAATATTTTAATGGCTACTTCTTCCTCTAATTTCTTATGGAGTTATTGTGAATCTCACTTCCACTGTGGTTTTGGTCTGTGCTATGCCTGTTGTTACCCTTCACAACTTCCATTTTTCAAAAATCATTGGAAAGCCTTGATTATGCTGGAGATGCTTTGTCTTTCAAAGTCATACAATTCTATTTAAAGACGATCTGAGAAACATCCCCAAACTATTCATTTCCATATTCAGGCTTAAACCCACTACAAATACATTCCAGATATTCGCCAACCTCTATCATTCATTCCTGCATGAATCAATGAAAGTGAACAGTGTTATGGACTGAATGTTTGTGCCTACCCCCTTCCAACTCATCTGTTGAAATTCTAACCTCCCAATGTGATGGCATCAGGAGGTGGGGGTCTTGGGGAGATAATTAAAGTTAGGTTTTAAGGGGGAACCCTCATGAGTGGGATCAGGGCCTTTGTAAGAGTCATGAGAGAGCTTGCTTCTTTTGCTCTGCTCTCTGCCACGTGGAGAAGCGCGCAGCCTGCACCCAGAAGGCCCTCTCCGGAACCGGATCATGCTGGCACCTTAATCCCAGACTCCCAGTCTAAGACACAACTAAAGATTTGAATTTAAAGTGTAAAAATATTTTCTTTTTCCTGCCTTTGGCTTGATTCTGGTGATAACTTCTAGGTACATACATATCCACGCGCATGTGCACACAAGCATGCAGGCACGCACACTCACACAGATACCCTTAGCTGAATTCTATGAACTCTTGTTAATAGATGAACTGGCTATTTCGGTAAAATAATCCTTTGCAAGAGAGAATTGCTGTAAGTTATATTGAGGTAATTATACATGTAAAACACAACCTAATTGCTACTTATTGCTAGATAATAGCATTAGTTATCAAACTTTATGATCTCATACATATATATGTACATATGCACACATTCATACTACATTAACAACAGCACCTGGATTTAAACACATAATCTCAGTTAAGATGAATAGTGCATTTGGGTTTAGGATTAAATATAAGATACATCAGTCAGTTTCTCTATCTTTTAAAAATTAAGACAACGTTAAAATATATAAATATTTTTAATTACCCCTTTACTTGAAGAACAAACATTATCATCTGAATAGTCCAAACACAAATATTCAAATTAAATGGGCAAAAATATATTCAATTTATATTTTGGCCCATATTTATTATCAATCTATTAATGATTAATTAAGTTAGTTATAAATAAACTGTAGTAATATTAAGAATTGATAAAAAATAAAAAATAAAAATTCAACTGGAAAAAAAAGAATTGATATTATTTTATTCTTTTTGAAAAATTTGACACTGAAAAATTTCTGATTTATAGCTATAGTTCATAGCTATAATTATTTTTAAGATTCATTTTTCATTATCACCAAATCTTTTGTATCTCTATTATTTTTATTATACTCATTAAAGGGTCTTCTAAATTCTTCATGTAAAAATTATATACACCAATTATATGACTATCTATAAAGCTCATCAACCAACCCTACAAAAACTAATGTAACACAAATTTTTATTAAAGTAATATCTGAAACTTAATGAATAATTCATAATAGACTTTTAAAGTTTAAAATATTTGAATATAAAATATAGCTATGATACCTTGATTATTTCTTCAGTTCCAATTAATTCAGGAAAGAAGTCAAGTTCTACAAAATTAAAAACAAAATTATTAACATTTTTATTCAACTATTTTAGCCGGGTGGGTTTACCTTTGGATGGAAAGAGAAAAAAAGACAAAAATAAAAAAAAAATAAAAAGACTGTTAGCTTTGAAAATAATCTGTCCAAATAAAGAATCTGCCCAAATAAAAATCTTGAATTTCAGTTTTCAACACTACTGAACACTATAAAACACAACACTACATACACCTGTGTGAATCCAATCCAACTCCCTTCCCCATTCCCACCCCTGTGTGATTGAAGCTAAAGAAGGAAGAGGGGGGCAGTGAGGCTGATGTTCTGAGTATAAAAAAATCAAAGAATTTTCATCAGTGCAGATTTACTTTCAACCTTTGCAGAGCTGATGAATGCATAGTTGGGGAAATGTCAGAGGTTTGGGGGAGAAGTAACAGGACTTACTTTCTCATTCAGCTACTATTCCTTAAGTTCATCTTCTGACTAAGGGTCAACTGCTTCTTTTAATTCTTCAGATTTGTGCTCATAACTAATTGTACACGGGGTGCTGTCCCAGGTGAAATGGAGCGTGTTTTCTAACAGGTCCGGGCTGGGCTGGTGTTCCCTGCCTCCTTCCCAGGGAAACTCAGCTAATGCTGCCCATCCAAAGAATGTAATGACCAGGATAATTCAAGTCCATTTTCCAACGGACAAGAATAAGCATATTTCTACTACATGGACATATAAATCCTAAAACAAGATCTGTCAGTAAATATTAGAAAAGGTTAGAAGCCGATTCTCTCCAACAAAGGACCTAGCCCCACTGCTAAATTACTGGGGGACAGAAGATTCCTGCTCACTCTCCATCTGAGCTGCCTAGGGAGACAGGCTAACTGTGAGGGTGCGAGCATTATTACAACGAGGTTCCTCTTATTGCTATTATTTTATGAAATCTCACTCCATCGCCAAAGTTTATGCTCTTCACTATCCCCATGCTATTTATGTTCTGTCTTATGCCTCTCTATATCCTCAAAGGAAATGCAAGTTCTGTAGAATTTTCAAAGACATGACTGAACTAACAATAAATGTTTCTCAAACCCAGGCCTGTTTTATAACATAGACTTTCTTGAGTTTATTTTTAATCAGGAAATTTCTACTGTTCAGAGATGTAAAACCATAAGACACAGTGGTATGCATGAATTCCAAAGAAATTTAGATAAATTAATACTCTTTCCTAGTTAGCTATTTCAAAGTTACTTACCCCAAACAATTTTCTGTTCTGTAAAAATGAAAATATTCCCTGAGAACAAGTCTTAAATTTTAGCTCTCAATGTTTTTTCTTATTACAACTGACCAAAACTGAAGGAGTTTGGATGTTTGGGTTATTACTGTTCTCTCTTTTCTATTTTTGTTTGTATGAATCCCCTTCCTCACCATGTTTTTCACGCTCTTTATTCCTTAGGTTACTAATGAAAGTGATTTCAATAGTCGGAAACAATTGTGTCTCTATAACGGCCAAGGAAAGCAGGAAACACTATATGTGAATTTAAAGTGGGAGGCAACTAAACTGTGAGAGACACATAACAACTTCAATATGACTTTGTAAAAACTGCAATTTAAGAAGGTCATGCATGTAAAATCTTCAAATTCAGCAATAAGACAATGCAAAATTTGACTGACAATGCTTTCAAACGCAGTCACTCCTTTTCGTGGACTTTTAAAATACTTTAATGTTAATAAGGGCAAATCATAATCAAATACTTGGTGATACATATATGATTCTGTTGCTCTTTCTCTGATAAGAAGCTAGGAGCAAAAATCTCAAAGGTAGTCTTTTCTCTTCAATATGCTTAAGGAAGTGTTAAAAAAATTCTTTAAAAAAGTTCTAACTTCACCTAACTCTATACTTGTAATGGGTAAAGGTAATTTTCTTATTCATTGTCAGGGTTGGGGAAGGGTTTACATAATGATTACATCGAGGACTGATTTTCTTCTCTTTCAATATTCTCTGTGTTAACTGCATTTATTTGTATCATTTTGCCAGAGTATAATTTTTTTTAAATTTCTTTATTAATTATGGTATTACATATGTGTCCTTATTCCCCCACTACAGAGTATAAATTAACTATATGGATTCTGGATCCTAAAAAGTTAAAATACATGATTTTACCCAAACATATCCCTAAAGTATCAGTGAGTTCTACTCTGTGTTTGCTGCATTAAGAAGTAAGAAGTTCTTCCTGAACAGTGTGGCTCAGTGGTTGAGCATTGACCTATGAATCAGGAAGTCATGGTTCGATTCCTGGTCAGGGCACATGCCTGGGTTGCAGGCTTGATCTCCAGTGCAGGAGGCAGCTGATCGATGATTCTCTCTCATCATTCATGTTTTTATCTCTCTCTCCCTCTCCCTTCCTCTCTGAAATCAATAATCAAAATCTAAAGATATATTTAAAAAAAGAAGAAGTTCTCTTTGGCCCTAGGGGCAGCATGTATGCACCCACACAGCCTTCTGATCCCCTTCTGTTTCAAGGCACTCTTATGGGTGAATATCCCACGTGTGGAACTTCATATTGGTAAGTATATACACACTTTGAAAGACCATAATTCTGGTTTCCTATTAAACTCAGATCATTTTAACTAACTGAAATTCTGGGGTTACCCAGCAACACTTCAACACCCCCTCCAAATAATCCAGAAGGTTTTTTTGCTGAATCTCTTCAGAACAATTTTGAAATAAAATCATTTGGGGAGATAGTTTCTATCATCCTGGAGATTCGGAAGTCAGACTTCTGGGTCTGAGAGTTCATAGCCGCCAAGGTCAAACTCTAGTGATTGGCACAAGGTCTCATATTGGGTACTCTTTGGCCTGCCGTTTCTTCACAAATAATAATGATGTTTTAGTAGCCACTGGTCTGACTCAGGTACTACAATCATATATGATGGTGAAAAAATTTACACTTGTTTATAGAATCTTCTCACTTCATCAAAATAGATCCCATGAGGGCTGTAAAAGTCCAACAGCCAAGATTGTCAGAATTTTTTTTTTTTTTTAGTGAATACTTAAAATTCATATTTGCGTGATAACTGAACAAAAGCTCCTGACTCATTCTGGTTTTGGTTTTGGGTAATTATAATGCCAGATTTTCTAAAAGAGCCTGTTAGTTAGACATTAATATTCCATAGCACACAAAAAAAGCAACACTAGTGTAGGTTGGCAAGAAAGACTTATTTAATTGTTTGAAGGCAAGCCAAGTTTCACAGTGCAAAAAGTGAAAGCAATGTGGACTGCGATCTCTTCAAACTGTGATTATATTATATTATATTATATTATATTATATTATATTATTATAATAGCCATAGCATAAGATGGTACAGGCAGGATAAGGACAGATGTAGAGTGATTTAACAAAGACAATTGTTACACAACTGAAAAGCACACAATAACAGAAAACTGTGTTGATTTAATTCACCATGCATTTAAATTGAACGCATAATTACCAAGGCCCTAAAACATGTAACTATATAATGTCTCCATAAATGTTTAGTAATTAGCTCTACATTATAGAAAAGAAATAAATACAATTATTTCAGTTATAATAGAAACAATATTTACAAATTATTTATTTATAAATATAATTTTCTGCAAAGTATTTGAAAAGAATGTTCTTTCTGTTTAACCTTAAAAAGTTTTCCTTGACAAAGTTAAATTGTTTATGAATATGAATTTATGCATTTATTTTAAAACAGCAGATTCTAATAATATTTAATGGTCACTAGTGTATGGTGATACTGTTGTACACAACAAATATAATTTAATGCAAAGCAATAACTTAATCAAAGGAGCCAAAGTTAAATGCACAGTTTGGAAGATTGAGGTTTCCTTCACAGATATTGATTAAAATATTTGAAATCGTTGATTGAAAGAATAAGGGCAATTATAAATGACCTTCTTCATTTCTTTTGAGCAATACAGTATTTAGAAAACAGTTTATCCAAAATAATAATAGAGTAATTCAATAGGACATATTATAAGGTTACTAAAGTAATGAAACAACATGATAAACAGGATGAAATGGTACTAACAAAGACAATGAAATAAGCAAACTCAAATCTACTTACATCTATATTAGCCACATAAATCACAAACTTCACAAATCTTGAAGGTACCATCACACTAAACCATGACTTTTACTGTGTTGTGTTTACCATAGAAACAATATTTAACATAATGTAATTTCAATAATAAATTGAAAACATTTAGATTAGAATGATTCTGCAGCCTTTAAGATCAGAAAGGATGAGTTGTAAGAGAACTAGTGTTTTTTCTATATAAAACAGGAAGACCCAAACTTTGGGTAAATTGACTTTTGATGAAGTAGTTTTTGAAAGAATAATTAAAGGATCATTTATCTGTTTTTAACCCTTGGTTTTTAAAATGAATATCATAGTGAAACATAAACCGAATACCATCTTCTACTAAAACATCATTACAATATAAAATGTCTTAAAGGACTGAGTCACATTCATGGAGATTAAATGGTGTGTCCACACTAGCATCTCATTAGTTCAATAGTGTCCCGATCCTTCAAATAAATAGAAATTAAGTTATAGTATTGATTATTTTGTACAAATGTGAAAGTGCTACAAATGATACAAGAGTATTGTACTTTGTGCCAATATAGATTCAGTCTAAAAGGATCACTCAGAAATCACTTCTATAAAAAATAGACATTTGATCTATTTTTTCATATGCAATATGTTTCTCAAAAAGAAAAAAACATTCAGAAAGTTTAAAATTTTGCCATAGTGGACTGAAATTTTGCCATAGCGGATAGAGTAAGGAAGAGTATAATATAAATAGCTAACAGTAATTGTTTTTTGTAAACTACTGGGAATTTGTTTTGTGTAAAGAAATTAGATAGCTATCATGAAACCAAGATAGCAAAATCAAGTTAATATATTCAATATAATTCATATCTTAAAAGACACAATAAGATTAGAGGAGGTTTTTGGATGCCATATCACGTATGATACTGACCAATATAGTCAGTGTTGCACTGCTAAAGATGCCATTTTCTGGAGGGGATCAATAGGGGCACTTTGCTGAGTGAGGGATGACATTCCATGGAGGAGTATGAGATGCTACAGCTGAAACCATGGTCAGTTCATTTGATACTCACCTCTTAATAAGACTTAGAGCTAACATTCCACTTAAAAGTAACCTGATTTTGAAAAGCAATGCTAAATAAGAGCAATAGGAAAGATTTTTATACCCAGGCCATGTGAAATATTATTAAATAACTAGAGGCCCAGTGCACGAAATTCGTGCACTCAGGGGCGTGGAGGGTTCTTCAGCCCGGCCTCTGCCCTCTCACAGTCCGGGAGCTCTGCAATTGATTGCCCTGCAGAGGGAGGCCCTGCCTACCACCACCAGCTGGGTAGCCTGGACCTCCCTCTTTGGGGCAATCGCGGAGCCCCCCCCCACCGGTGGCCTGGGCTTCCCTCTGTGGGGCGATGGCGGGGCCCCCTACCAATCACATCTCACCCGCCTTGGCGGTGGCAGTCAGTGCTGGGTTGCCTTATTGCCATCATGATAGTAGTAATATTCATTAGCCATCGATGTTTTAACTTGGGAAATATCTTGGCAAGTTTTGTAGTCTGTAGTTTGGAAAAATACATAATCTAATATCTAGTGCTCTAGCATATATTCTTTCAGTGAAAAATTCAACTAGTAAGAACACTGAGATGAGGTAATTAGTGAACAGCTCATATGGATTAAATAAAGTCTGTGCTGTAGCA
This sequence comes from Eptesicus fuscus, assembly GCF_027574615.1. Lineage (NCBI taxonomy): Eukaryota > Metazoa > Chordata > Mammalia > Chiroptera > Vespertilionidae > Eptesicus > Eptesicus fuscus. The sequence continues at coordinate 68,431,133 of NC_072486.1, forward strand.
TATGGACCAAAAGGCAAGTCAATACACATCAGTTGTCCATCCATACGTAAGACGGAAACATGCTATACTTAATGTAATTTGTAACCACTCATTTCCATTAAAAACTTGTAAAAATTTCAGTGAGTTGCCTCATTATAGGGATGACCACAGAATATTTAGATTTATATATGTATCTTTGAATATATTTATGAATATGCATATGTAGGATATGTATGTGTATGTATGTATAAATATATGCATATATACATATTTAATTCCATTCTATTATTTAAAACTGCTTATATTAGCAAAGGAAGACTTTTGTTTAATTAGGTATATCTATAAATTGTAAAATTATGATAGTTAGCAATTCATTTAATTATTGCATATGTTTTGAGATCAAAAGATTTCCCCATAATACTTAGAGAAGATGCATGCAAATAAAATACAATTAGAACCAACTTTTTGTTTTGCTTTTAGGAAATCAACTAAGAGGAAAGCACTCCCACCCCTGCAAACCAAATCACAAAAAGTGAATAAAAATATCTATTGAGGTGCTTTGTATAGATATTCCAAAGTACCTTTCTTAATCCCAGCATCACACATATACTTACTACAAAATGCTTTGAGGGCTGAAAAGGAAATAAACACAAATGAAACCAAAGCTCATTGTCCAAAATAAAAGTCTTCATGTTTACACAGCTATTTTCATTTGATGACCATCACAGACATTACAAAAGGTTTTGCTGCTCTTAGTTTACAAATAGAAAATTTCAATATTCAGAATAAATTCAGTGATTGTCCTGCCCAGACCTGCTGGATGAAAAATGGCTTCCATGTTTCCCAAAATTACCCTTGATCCAGACTATAAAGAGAATCATTTTGCCTTCTGGCCCAAAGGATATAAAAGCAGAGAGAAAACACCAATGCATCCAATAATGAAACTAGCCTCACATATTTAGATAATATAAAGGCTTGCTAGGTGGGCACTTACCAAGGTCATTGGAAGGCATGTCGACAATCAGCTGGTCACTATATTTTCCATATAAGCCATTGGTGCATATGGCTACTATTTGAAGAACATAACTCATATTGGGTAGTAAGTTACTGAGAATAGCACCCTAAAAGAAAGATGTCAATAAATTATAACTGTGTTATTTTCAAGGAGTATAGCATGTACACATTTGTCCTTAGAAAACTTTTTCTTACTAAATGAGAAATATTTATATTTTATTAACCAAAGAAAATGTTTATGTAATGTTAAATGGAAAACCTACCGAAAACTAGGCATTTTTTAGCTTTAAAAAAATCTGATTTCGTTTTAGAAAGTTTCAATTTTAACTAGAACTCATAAAAGTTATACACGAGTGTCAAAATCTGCAAATTAATATTCTAGACAAATAAACACGTAGCATTTGCAAGGAGCAAAAGGTGAAGAAAACACAATGAAAAAACAACTTATTTCTAATCTTAACAATATATAAGCCAGATAGTAATATGATTATTGTCATCACACTATTATGAAATGAAAATAGTATAGTATATTCCTATACTATAGTATATTCCTATAAATTCCACAATCTTTCAAGTTCATAGTGTCTCTGTTCTAGTTAAATGAATATAAAAGTAGGAACAAATTTGATCTATTTTGTCCATAAGGTAGTCAAAACCATGATCACAGGGACAGTTTTTATTTAAAGGCAGCTTCCTAGGGCATGTAGAACTCGAGCTATCTGAATGCAGAGTGCAGTGTCTGACCTGCAGTGGATCTTCATAGAGCCACACCCAGATGGTGTTGCCCCAACGAAACCCCAGTCCACAGCCAACACTTCCAATACTCCCTGCCCAGGCAAAGTCTGAGATGCTCAGGCTATTGAGACGCTTAGGCTACTGAGACGCTCAGGTCATGCGGGACTCTGTCCTTTATTTTCTTTAGTTCACGTGCCTGGGCAGGGAGGAAGAGCAGGTGGATCTTTCCCAAGGCTTACCTGCCTTGTGTCCCGAAAGTCCTGTCTCAATTGATTTCGTTGCTACTTGCAAACTTGATGCCAAAAAAAAAAACAACTTTGGAGAGCCCTACTATATTTTCCTTGTGCTGGTGTAATATGAAGGGGCAAATAACACACGATGGCGCCAGAGCATGGAGATTCCAGCCCAGTTCTTTCCACAACCGTGAGATCACAGTCCAGGAATTTAACTGCTCTTTCCTTCCCTTTATTTCTAAAGAGAAGTGACACTAGATGATCTCTAGTTCCTAAGCCTTCTATCTGTGTCTACTCTGTAATGTTGTTGTTGGCAAAGTGGTGGTCTCCCATAATTAAAACCATAAACAATAACCTAGTGTGATTCACTGTAAGATTTGACATAATTTAGGCTAGCTTCTGCTCCTCCTCCTCCCCTCTGGTGACCTTCATACCAACTCTAAATAACCGAGGGCAACAATATACAATCACTTGTAAGATTTTCCTTGAAAATTAAACTATAATATGATCAATATAAGAAACAATTGAGCTGAAACCGGTTTGGCTCAGTGGATAGAGCGTCGGCCTGCGGACTCAAGGGTCCCAGGTTCGATTCCGGTCAAGGGCATGTACCTTGGTTGTAGGCACATCCCCAGTAGGGGGTGTGCAAGAGGCAGCCTGATCGATGTTTCTAACTCTCTATCCCTCTCTCTTCCTCTCTGTAAAAAATCAATAAAATATATTAAAGAGAAACAATTGATCTTATAGTTACCAGATCTTGATAGCCATCTGTCAAAAATTCATGTTTGGTTTGGTCTTCTCCCTCTAACTGCTGATAAAGAACTGCAAACTTCTCGATCATGTTATCATATACGACTCGAGGTCTCTCCCATGTAACAAGAAGGCTGGTGTAATTCTTTGGGTCGGCTTGAACATTCTCTGGTTCTGAGCTACAAACTTCAGAGAGAAAAAAAATACAGTTATAGATACAGCTGTCAGCCTCTAGGATTTTAACAAGTACTAGATCATATTCTACTAATGGCTGGGTGCACGAATTCATGCACATTGAAAGAAAATTAATTAGAAGAAATATTTTAATATCACTATTTGCCCTTTCTCTATAATAGAAGTGTCAACCAAATTCACATCGACAATGACAGATCGAAGCACAGGCATGCAATTGGCACCAGTGAGAGCTTTATATGTATCGTGCATGTGTGAGTCAACTTAGCCTTTTATATGTATATAATAAACTTGCTTAATTAGACCTGCTTTCTGATTTAGCTAAACTTTTTCCAGCCCAGTGAAGTACCCCAACTTCTCTTTTAGGTAATTGTCAGCAACACAACAGTAAATATCAACACGAAGCTGATTATTATTGTAGATCATGCAGGGAGAACAAAGGGTAAAATATTTAACTGCAGCAGTGTTTGACTATATTCTCCACAGTGAAAAAACCTGGAGTCATTTTCAAGGTCCACCATTTCTTACTTCTTTTCAGTTGGATCAAGTTTCTAAGTTTTCTAAATCTCCATTTTTGGGCTAATGAAAATAGGATTCCACTGAGTCTCCTATCTACCTACTCCAGGACTTCTGTGAGGATCAAATGAGATCAGGCACAGGAAAATGCTTCACAGACATTTGGTTAAAGTGTGAAATGTTTCCATCTGGCTATAAAGCAAGTCATGTTCCTGGGCTGAAGAAACTGCAAGGAGGCTAGTCGTCGCTAGGGAGAGGAAGCCGGTCATTGCTATATGATGTTATTACCCAGATGGTCGGACACTTAGCATATTATCCTTTTATATATATATATATATATATATATATATATATTTGTATTTTATTTCAAAAAAATGTAAGGAGTTATACTTACTTGCTGCAGAGCTTTTGTTTATGCCATTTCCTGTCTATGAAATACTTCTTCCTTCCTACCTATCTCTTACTGTTCAAGTCCTACATTTCCATTCAGGAAAGGTCTAGGTCAAATGCTCTGACTTCTGCTGATCTGTGTCATTTGTCTGCTTGGTTTTACTACTGGATTAATTGCACTTTCTCTTATATTGTTTTTCTGAATTGGTCTTTCTTAACTTCTCTAGCTGATTACAAATATAAAAGCCATAGCCTTTTATTTCTAGACTAGAGGCCCAGTGCATGAAAATTCATGCACTGGAGGCGGAGTCCCTCAGCCCTACCTGCCACCTCTCACAGTCTGGGATCCCTCAGGGGCAGGAGGTGACCTGGCAATCAGGAGAAGGCGATGCCCCCATCACACCTATGCTGCTGCCACTGCCGACAGTGCAAGCCTCGGCTGGCCCTGGTTACCTGAGCCTCGGGCCAGCCCTGGGTGGCTGGGGGGCTGAGCGGATTGGGGGACTCTAGAGGCAGGCGTGCGGAGCAGCCGGACCCTCCTGGGGGCAGGCCCGGCCGTGCCGCATGCCTGTGGCTCCAGCGGGGCTGAGGGGACTGTGTGCTGCCATCTTGTGGCTGTGGGTGCCACCATCTTTGAGGGTGTGGCAGTCAATTAGCATATTCCCTCCTTATTGGCTGTGGGCACCGCCATCTTTGTGATGGTGTGACAGTCAGTTACCAATTCCCTCTTTATTAGATAGGATTGACTAAAATGCTATTTTGAATATTTGGCATTATTTTTGGAAATAAATGTACAAAGGCCATCTACAAGTTTATGATGCCTTTATTTCTCTTGTTAGGTACTTGACCAATGTGTTTAGCTTGGGACGAGGAGAATTTCAATTATAAAATATGGCCTACTACTGGACATTTTGCTGATAAAAAATCCTCGAAATAATTAAAAATTTCCAACCAGAGAAAACCATAGGAGAACAAGTAAAACAATCATTTCAGTATTTTTTCAGATCTGCTAACAAAAATCCCACTTTGGCATGATAAATTGATTTAGCAATTAATTTCATGGAATTAGAAAGTTTGCTTATCTCATCTGAAAAAAAGTGTTTTTTAATATTTCAGGGACTTAGAATAGAATTCAAGCCTATGCTGGGAATGGTGCCAAATACTTAGTCCCAACGAAAGAGTAGTCTAAGAATTTCTTTCTTTTTTTTTTTTTTTTTTACAGAGAGGAAGGGAGAGAGGGAGAGTCAGAAACATCGATGAGAGAGAAACATCAATCAGCTGCCTCCTGCACCCCCCCCCCCCCCCCACTGGGGATGTGCCTGCATCCAAGGTACATGCCCTTGACCGGAATGGAACCCGGGACCCTTGAATCTGAAGGCCCATGCTCTATCCACTGAGCCAAACTGGTCAGGGCTACTCTAAGAATTTCTGAAACACATTCATAATGTGCTAGTTTGAGCTAATTGTGAGAATGAAAATTATAAAGTTTTATATTGTACAAATGAAGCAAAGTAATAACTATACCTCTTCATAGACCAGATCAAGCTGCAAAAGACAGAGAGAGAGAGAGGTCTCTAAGACCCAGGATTAAGTAATCAGCTCACACAATCTGGGTTTTGTTTTCAGGAGATACTTAAAGTTACAAAGCGTCTGGCTGAGATCAGGCAGTTGACTCCAGTCACCCAATTGGTCTAAGAAATATTTCAAGGATTCAATGAAAATGTGCCTTAATAGCATCGTCACCAAAGTCTTCATCTCTGTACAAGTCTGTAGTTTATCTCATGAACACAGGAGGGCACCCAAAACTAACAATTGCCCTTGTAAATTGAAAAGTTTTACTTAGTACTAACAATTTCAGCAAATGTACACTATGCTAGTAATGGAATATGAATGATTCAGGAAAATATAAACATATATACTTTGCATAAATAAGTGCATGAATAGCTTCATATGAGTTAGAGACAGGATTTATTATTGTATAAACTATGAAGTTATTTTTTGTTTATTAGGGAATTAAGGTGAAGTGTTTCTTTGGGAATAAGAATAGGATTCTTCCATTATCATAAAATATGAATTCATAATAAGAAAATATATTCTAATTTAGGTCCAGACTACATTATCTTTACTCTACCTAGTGACACTTCTATTAGTGTCCACCAGATGGCAGAAGACCATCAAATCATCTCAAAATATATGTGAGCTACTCACATAAACAATCATTGTAGGAACAAGATTCCTCAGTTTTGCTTGTAATGATTCCCAAGTTCCTTTTGGGAGGACAAAAGTGATTCTAGACAATATCATTTGTAGATTTTGTCCTAAAAATTCAATCCCAGGTTTTAGAATATGGGAATGATTTAAAGTGAACTATTCTCTTCCCCCCAAATTAATCTTAAAATTCATAAATTTTGTGCATGCACAAAAATAATAAAAATTGCTTGAGAAAAATATAAATACCCAAATGACTGCAAAATACCCAAATGACTACTCTCTAAATAGCACAAACTTCTTTGGTCAGATGTCTATGTTTATCTCAATTTAATAATAGTAGAAATCACAGATGCTTCATATTTTAAGAATCAACATTAGTAAAAGGAATTCTAAAAAAGAAAGCTATATTTTTCATTAGGTCATCATTGATTTGCTTTCTTATTTATAGATCTACTAGAGGCCCAGTGCATGATTAAATCATGCACGTGTAGGGTCCCCTAGGCCTAACCTGCCATCCAGGCCATATCCACTGCCCTGCAAAACCTAGCATGCTCCGTGGACACTGCTAGCAGCCTGCTCCCCACTTTTGATGGCAGGGGGTCCGCTGGTGCCGGAGCGGGGACACAGCTCCCGCTTTCTGTCGTGGGGGATCTGGGTGCTTGTCCGCTGGTGCACCAGGCCTTTCAGAAGCCTCTGGTGCAGTGGAGGCTTCTGAAAGGCCTGGTGCTGGAGCGGACAGGCACCCAGCTCCCCCGCTTTTGATGGTCCACGGCGGGACGTGAGCTCGCTGCCCCAGAGGCCCCTTCTGTGCTGCAGCACAGCCATGGTGCAGATGCTGAGCTCGTGTCGCTGCTGGCGACGTGAGCTCAGCGTCCCGCCGGCCCAATCGGCCACCCCGGCCACCCCGACTCCCGCCCCCCCCGCGCCTCCTGGCCAATCGTGGGCATAGCGAAGGTACGGTCAATTTGCATATTTGTCTATTATTAGGTAGGATAAGAGCCTAGTTTGAGCTAATTGTGGTAATTAAAAATAAGTTCACTTATTTTTAAATTATAAATGGTATGTTAACAACACTCTCTTTGTTTATTTTAAAAACATTTTAATCCTCACTGGAGGATATGTGTGTGTGTTTTTAATTGATTTTAGAGAGAGAAAGGGGGGAGAGAGAGAGAGAGAAACATCAATGTGAGAAAGAAACATTGATTGTTTGTGGTTGCCCTGACTGGGGATCGAACCTGAAGCCTTTTTTGATGCAGGGACAAGGCTCCAATCAACTGAACCACCGAGCCAGGGTTCCCTTTGTTTATTGATAATAAAAAACTTAATAATAGGTTACAAAGCTACAGCCCAATCTTGTACTTTAGATATTGAAATACAGGTTCTTATGGGAAAAGGATATATATATTTCAGGATATATTCAAAAGATAAGCCTGTACTTCTATTTGTAGTCTGTGATCTTGCCAAAGGACTGCCCTTCTATAAGGTAGGATGGAATCTTTAAATAACAATCTAGTTAAATATATATATATATATATATATATATATATATATATATACACACACACACACACACACACACTACTTGGTGTTCAAGCATAAAACTGGTAATTACCATGAAATTAGTTTTTAATTTGCACTAAATTTTCCAGGTTTTCATTATATTTATTATTGGAATTAGTATAATTATCATATCAGAAGGACATATACTCTACAAAGCATATTATCTGGATTTAAAATTAAGAAGGGTTTTCCAGATCAGGCTACCAATTGATATAATAAAATAGTAATAAAAATGTAATTAATTTCCTTGATTATGGGAAGTTCAGAACTATGTTGAGGTCCCAGTTCCTACAGCAGGACTGAATCACATTCCCCAATATCTTTCCACAAGATACATGGGATCTGAACCATAGTTACAGATTCTTTAAGCAACACTGGCCAAAACAAGAATTTGGTTTCTGCAAGCCCTTGCCCTTGACAATCCTGTGGTCCATGTCATGTAGAATACAGCAACTGCCTTGGTAGAAATGCAAAGGATGCTCACGTATGAAGAATGAGGATGCAGTCCCCTTTTTCAGGGTGCAATACATGTTCTCACTTAAAAACTTATTTTTAACGTTAAATTCTCATCCACTTGATAGCAGGCTCTCTTAACATACAAATACAGGCGATGCCTTCCCTGCCTCTAGGAAGCTTGTTCTAACCCTTACAGCTAGTAAGCTATAAAATATAATGGCTGTTTTTAGTTTCTTAGTCCTAGACTCCATTTATAGAGGAATAAAAATAAATTTGTAAAAATATACCATTTAGACCAAATTAGGTTGTGATTTTCAAAACCACACATTTTTATCACTAAAAGTTGTAAAGGTTTCACAAACTTTTAGCTGACAGAGAGTCATTTATCCTCTAATAACATATATAAATCTATCTGAAGGGCAAATATCTCATATGTAGGACTTGGAGAACAAGTATGAAAGATTAATAAGCAAAGCACGAGAAAACAAAAAAAAAAATGAGGAAAAAGAAAAGGAAAAGAAGAGGCAAAGTACAAATGAGGAGAACATGACAACTCTTTGGCTTGACACATCTCTCAGCTAATCGAGCAAGTTGCTGCAGATGGTCAAGGGGAGGTGCGAGTCTCCTGCTTTGCTGCTTCATGGCCCACCTTGGAGGAAGGGCAGTCTGCCCTGAGGGAGAAGGTCCAGGCTTAGCTCCATGGCTTATGAGTCAAGGTGACAAGACAGATGGTGATTCTCGGGGAGGGGCAGAGAAAATGTCACAATTGCCTGCGATGTCGCTAAGTTTTACCCACTTATTTTACACTGACTTGAAGTTTGGTGCCATTTAACACAACCCATGACAAAGGACTTTGTGGACAAACTGATAAACCCACCTCATCTTTGTTTGAGGTTTATGAGCACCATTTGAAAAACTACTGTGAGAGGAGCTTAAAGATTCACAGACCCAGAAGACAATCAATATTACGGTTGCGATTTCCCCTCAGGGAGTAGCAGATCTTAATAAAGCTGATGTAAACATGGCCACAACTGTGACAAATAATAACTAGAAATGACCTGTCACTGTTTGGTACCTCTAAATTATTACAGCATTCACTTGAGATAAATAGCCAAGAGGAATCTTTTAAATTCTCCCTAATTCAGTCAGTCTTCTCTTGGGGAGCGAAGGAACTTCATCAATAGTTTTATTTGTAATATACTAGTATAATCTTCTAAGAAGTCTCAAGTCACTTTTCCGTATAGAGTGTCAATGGGCATGTGACATTAATGAATGCTATTTATAACTACTGACTTTCAAGAAGGTAAGTCTGCTGATGTATAATTCATTGTGACATTTTTCAGGCAATTATAGACAATTTCTCCTTGCTCAAATACAACATTAGGGGATAAAGACAATCCTGTAATGCCATTTTCCACTGAAAAGCATCATTAAATATATTACCATGGCAGCAAATGAAGTGCAGTTATAATTCTATTCAACAAACAAAAGCCTTAAACATGGAAAACTTGAATAGTATGCCATACTTGCTGTGATAGCTTAGCCATCATATATAGACACATATATGCATACACACACATATAAACAAGAGTGTACCACATACACACACACATTACAATAATCCTATACAATAAAAGGCTAATATGCAAATCGATGGAATGGTGGAACGACCGGTCACTATGACACGCACTGAGGCAGCCAGACTCAAGGCTGGCGAGTGCAGCAGCGGTGGTGGGAGCCTCTCCCGCCTCCACGGCAGCGCTAAGGATGTCCAACTGCCGAGTGGGCCTAAGCCTTTAGTCGGACATCCCCTGGAGGCTCCCGGACTGCAAGAGGGAGCAGGCTGGGCTAAGGGCCCCCCCAAGTACACGAATTTTCGTGTAGTGGGCCTCTAGTAGTAGCTATAAGTCTGAAGCGCATTATGTTCAAAGGACTGCTCTGCTTTGCAAACTTTTGTTCATTTAAAACCCACAACAACTCTACAAAGGTGGCATTTTAACTCTCATTTTTTAGGTGCAGAAACTGAGGCTTTGATAAATTAAGTAAATTGACAATTTCTGTGTAACTAATAAGTGTTGGCACAGGAGTTTGAAAGCAAGAGCCTACTGGACTTTAAAGACCATGCCTTTCCCACTGTGCTTGCCCAGGCCCTGCTTCTCAGTGGGAGTCTTGCCAGTGGGCTGCGAGGGCAGCAGGGAAGCACCTGGCGCCTGGAAGGCAGGGGACAAAGTTGAACTTCACCTACTTCCCACTCACGTGTTGTCTGTATGGTTACTCACACATATTTCTCATTATCTGAAAGACTGCTTTTACTAACTCCTTCAGGATCCAATGGTTCTACTAAACTAGAGGCCTGGTGCACGAAATTTGTGAACAGGGTGTGTGTGTGTGTGTGTGTGTGTGTGTGTGTGTGTGTGTGTGTCCCTCAGCCCAGACTGCACCCTCTCCAATATGGGAGCCCTCAAGGGATGTCCGACTGCCCATTGAGGCCTGCACCTAAACAGGCAGTCGGACATCCCTTTCATAATCCAGGACTGCTGGCTCCCAACTGCTCGCCTGCCTGCCTTCCTGATTGCCCCTAACTGCTTCTGCCTGCCAGCCTGATTACCCCCTAACCACTTCCCTGCCAGCCTGATTGATGCCTAACTGCTCTCCTGCCAGCCTGTTTGCCCCTAACTGCCCTCCCCTGCAGGCTTGGTCACCCCTAACTGCCCTCCCCTGCAGGCCTGGTCACCCCTAACTGCCCTCCCCTGCAGGCCTGGTCACCCCCCAACTCCCTCCCCTGCAGGCCTGATCGCCCACAACTGCCCTCCCTTGCAGGCCTGGTCCCTCCCAACTGTCCTCCCTTGCTGGCCATCTTGTGGCGACCATCTTGTGTACACATGGAGGCAGCCATCTTTGACCACACGGGGGCAGCCATCTTGTGTGTTGGAGTGACAGTCAATTTTCATATTACTCTTTTATTAGATAGGATTCTGTGATTCTTAGAAAGCCATTGTGCATTCCATGGTGCCAAAAAGACATGCCTTTCTAGTAAGTGGCAGCTCCACATAAAAAATGCAAAACTTGAGGACTGAGTTCTGGTAAAATATGTTCACACACAAACTCTGATTGCATTCCCGCTCTGAAGACAGAAGTGAATGAAGCTGGACCTCAACTCTGAAGGGTATAGATATAGAGACCTCATGTGGGTTTTGCAATTATTTGCAATGTAGTTTTGCAGAGTGTATTCTTCTACAATGCACTTACTGAGAGGAGAATTTTGACCATTTTCATGCCAACTCTTGGTCAAAATGAGAATGTTAGATATTTATAATGGTAAAATATATAAATGTAACCCAAATATCCAGAACTGAGAGGCTGGATTAATAAGTTGTTATGACTCTACAATGCAATACTACATAAGAATGTTGTATTAACAATATATTTATATCATGGAATAAAAAAATCAAAAAACAAATATGTATGTAGTGCAATTTCATTTCTGTGAGAAATAATAATATATTTTTAAGGAAAAGGTCTGGAAGGATATTCACCAAAATCCTCATATCAATAACCTTTGGGTGGTGACATTATAAAATATTTTTATTTTCTTCTGTGTGTTTATCTATATTTCCTAATTTTAAAAAATATTTATTTTAATAAAAACATACTTTCAGATTAAATATAATAAAAATTAAGTGCTGAACATAAATGCAAACCTCAATTCTTATTCTTAAATTCAGTTCAAGAAAGTAGACGGGAAGTAGTGTATCGATTAAGAAAACAACCATCACAGGAATATGCACAAGGCAATTGATAACAGGAGCTTGTTGAACACCAGTACTCATGATGGAACAAGCAAGAATTCAGTTGTTACCTTCTGTGGAAAAAGAAAATACTATTTTTGAAAAGTTTCATGTCATTAAGGTAATCAGTTTTTATTATAAAACTAGAGGCCCGGTGCATGAGGGGGGGATGTCCCTCAGCCTGGCCTGCACCCTCTCCAATCTGGGACCCCTCGGGGGATGTCCGACTGCTGTCTGGGACCTTGCAATCTGGGACCACTGGCTCCTAACTGCTTGCCTGCCTGCCTGCTTGATTGCCCCTAACTGCTTCTGCCTGCCAGCCTAATCACCCCCTAATTGTTCCCCTGCAGGCCTGATTGATGCCTAACTGCTCCCCTGCTAGCCTTATCTCCCCCAACTGCCCTCCCCTGCCGGCCTGATCACCCCCAACTGCCCTCCCCTGCCACGACCTGCCTCCTTCGTGCTGCACGGAGCTGTGGGACCCCCAGGCCTTATTGTGCAGAGCAGCCGCCAGGCCCCGCCTCTGCTGTGCATGCAGCCATCTTGTGACAACGTTAGGGAGTGATGCGTGAGGGCGTGATACCACCTAGGCTATTATTAGTATAGATGATATAGGCAGAAATTATGTTCCCTTCTAAATATTAAGCATAGTGGAGAAAGCTTTGGAAGTCTTTAAAATCAAGAAGACCTGGGTTCAAATACTCATTCGGTACTTTATAGTTCTATGAACTTGGACAAAACACTCAATATCATCTTTCCAAACTGGAAAATAAGGCCACTGGTTCACACAATACATGGTAGATAGCTGTTTTTATTGATTACTTTTGGACTTCATCACTTAACTGTGGAAACAACAATGTTCCACACTAAATCAGAACTATATATGGGTAGACATGTTAAATGGTGCAATAAAACAGCCATGAAGTATAACCTGCCATATTTACATTATATGGAGATGAACTCTTTTAGTCATTTGGTAGATGTCTGGTGAATGAGAGCTGCACTTTAGCTCAGCAACAGAGGTGAAGAGGTGAAAAACTTAGCTACTTCCTTCATGAGTAAACAAACAATTATCATTCTATGCCAACCGCTGTGAGGTTTGGATGCACAGAAAATAGGCACACCTGGGCCCATCACACAACTGCAGATGCACATTATTTATCTTGTACTCTATGGGTACAGCACCTCCACCAGCGCACAATCCTGTGCCCTGGCCAGAGATAGACTTGGTGGGGATGGAGGTGGAGTCAGAGTGGCTCTCCAGTGGATGCAAGAATGGTCTTGAAGGATGAGAAGACCAATGAGTGAAGACAGCCAGGAAGAACATGATATGGACAGGAAAGAGCATGTGTAAGTGCAACTTGGGAGATGGGGTCTGTCCTCTTCAGAATGAAAGAAGGAAGCTAGGTGGGGAGGAAAATGCACTGAGACTAGTTAGTATTAAACAGGACCTACCGTAAAATGGCAAATGGTATGGAAGGGTTTTAATAAAATATAATTGATAAAAGTACATGACAGAAATACATTTATTTAAATTTTTTTATTTGGTCATTTGCATTTTAGAAAAGGAAATGGTTAAATCCCGCTTCTTTTTTTAAATCAATTGTCTATTATTTACCAGACAGGATGTTATAGTATTTAGTGTTGCTAGTAGAAATATAATTAAATTTCCTCACTTTGGGGCAATTTAATTTGAAACTTAATGTAACATTAAATGCAGCTATTCATCATTGCTGTCTTGTGCTGTATTTTTTTTCTTGTGTGCTTAAAGCGTAAACAATGCTCACAAATAGCACATTAAAACATGCCATTTTAATGCCTAATCTTCAAAAGCAGATGATTATTAAATTAATGTTATACATGGCCAAAAATTCATTGCAGGGCTGAGATCAAAGAAGACCATGTACTTGAAAAGGTTTTAAAAAAGTCCCCAAAGCAAAGGCCACTTCAACTATTTCCTTCATGAACTAGTCCATTCAAAGGGTGACATGAAAAGGATAAGTCAGTAGATGCAACTGATTGTGTCCTCTGGGCATTTCCAAAGGCTCTGAGTGCTGCGCTGGCTTCAAAAGACTCAGAAGTCGCTGCAGAGATGCTCCCCTGCGTCCTCTCCATTGCCTGACAAGACATTCTTCCCCCACAGAGAAGGCAACTGGGGAAAAGACTCACTTTTTATTCATTAACTAGTGGCTCTGCACACACGAATCCGTGTGCGAGTAGCTTGCTGCCACGTGCCTCAGCTGGCTGCCCCGCCCCCTGCTGCTGTAGCTCTCCACTGCACGTAGCTCGCTGCCCCACCCTCCTGTAGCTCTCCATGGCTGGTAGCTCATCGCCCTGCCCTCCTGGTGATTGGTCGTTACGCATCACGGTGTAACGACCATTTGCATATTGCCTTTTTATTATATAGGATAATTCAGCACATTTAGTTTCCATCCCTACTCGGCATTAGCTCTTCTCCTGGAGCTGCTGACACTAATATGAACACCTTAAAACCCAAATATATGGTGACAGAAGATTTGACTTTCGGTGGTGGGCACACAATGCAGTATCTTAGAAATGTACCCTTGAAACCTACATCATCTTCTTAACCAATGTCAACCCAATAAATTTAATTTAAAAATACTTGTTGAAACAAATGATTGATCTACCTCAAAAACAAACAAACAAACAAACAAAACAAAACCACATATCAAGGCTCAGCTCAAATGTAGTTCTCTCACTGGGGTTCCCTGATCACCCCAACTGGATGTGATCTCCCCACGCTCTGAACACCTTGGTTGTTTATTCATTTCTTTTATAGCTCTTAGAACGGACAAATTCCATCAAGTGAATTCAGAGGTTTGTCTGTAGCTTTGCCATCTATTGCTGTGTGTTTTAGAAAAATCACTGCCTTATTGAATCTCACTGTTTTTCACCTGCAAAATGGAAATATTCATGTGGGGAAGAACAAATATTTTAAATTGACATTTTATGAATGTGGTAACTGAGATTTAGAGAAGTTAAATAGTTTGTTTAAAGCTACAAAGCTAATAATAAAAATATTTCTAGAAATTGTTGTTTTCCATTGTACCACAATTATCTCCTACAACACTGAATCTGTGAGTTGTAGAAAAAACTATATTTCAACACATACCTGCTTCATGAATCTCTTCCTTTCCAGTATAAGAGGTAAACACCTGTCTGGAAAACTTGTACTGTTGTTCTCGAAAATTATTTTGTAAGTAGTCCATCAGCATGACATAACCAGACTGTTGCATTGTGAGAACTTCACAAAAAACAGCCAACTAAAAAGAAAATAATGTAACATGTACTTTAACATTCCTGCTTCAAAGGCATCAGTAAATGCTCTAAAACATATTCTGTAGTAAAGCTTAGAAAATTATTTTTTTCAAATTCCTTCATTTGTTTGAATTTCTAATATTACCTGGTTTTCAGAGATGCTAACTGTATCTTTAAAAACAATCCAGTCAACGGTGTCCGTGCAGGGAGGAGACGTCAACGAGCCATTGTAGGTGTAATACTTGTCAGTTGAGTTGGGCAGAAGGGTCAGCAATATGAAAGGATCTAACGCCGCCTGTTTCCCTGCAAAGTAATAACATATGTCTCAGCTGGCATCCCAACTCTGGAACTTAGCTGTTCAAAACTTCTATGAAACAGAGACATATGTCTTGTCATCTATTTAATCAGAAATGAAAATTTGAGAAAACAGTTTGGATCTACTTTTTAAATGGCAATAAAACTGGCATATACATAATTTTCTTACATATATCACTACATAGTGTTAGATGCTTCATCTTTACACCAGGAAGATGCTAGAAAGATTATTATACATATAAAAGATATTCAAAAATTATATGACCATTTCAATAAATACAGAAAAATTATTTGATAAGATTCAATACACTTAGTGGAAAACAAAAGCTTATTCTGATGATTATCTTCAAAAGCCCATCCTATATAATAAAGAGGTAATATGCAAATTGACCCTCATGCCCTCACAAGATGGCTGCCTATGAACAGGCTGGCAGGGGTGTTAGTGAGGGATGACCAAATGACTGAATGGCAGGCTGCATGGAGCGACCAGGCTGGCAGGGTGGCCATGAGGGGTGACCAGGCTGGCAGGGGGGGCAGTTGGGGGTGACCAGGCCAGAAGGGGGGGCAGTTGGGGGTGACCAGGCCAGCAGGGGGGGCAGTTAGGGGTGACCAGGTCAGCAGGGGGGTGGCAGTAAGAAGCAACCAGGCTGGTGGAGAGGGCAGTTAGGGGCGACCAGACTGGCAGGGGGGGTGCAGTTGGAGGTGACCAGGCTGGCAGGGGGGGCAATTGGGGGTGATTAGGCTGGCAGGGGGGGGGGCAGTGAGGGGCTACTAGGCCAGCGGAAGGGGGCAGTTGGGGGCGACCAGGCTGGTAGGGGGGGCAGTTAGGAGTGACCAGGCTGGTAGGGAGGGGACAGTTGGGGGTGACCAGGCAGACAGGCAGGTGAGCAATTAGGAGCCAGCGGTCCAGGATTGTGAGAGGACCTAAACTGGCAGCCAGACATCCCCCGAGGGGTCCCGGATTGGAGAGGGTGCAGGCTGGGCTGAGGGGACCTCCCCCCCATGCATGAATTTCATGCACTGGGCCTCTAGTACTGTAATAACTATGTATAATGCCAGGTGATTGCTAGACTTATTGAGGAGATCACTTTGTACATGTCTAACCACTATGCTATACATCTGAAACAAATATAATATTGAATGTCAATTGGAATTAAACAAAATTATGATACTCTTGAACAATAATAAAGCTGATGAACTTTCACCACTAGATAGTAGGATCTATTATATAAAGCTGTAAAAATCATGATAGCAAGATCTTTACGGAAAAAGAGACAAAGGAAACATGGAAGAGAACAGAGTCCAGACCCCCATATACATAGTCACTTGATTTATGACAGAAAAAAATTACTATGTAGTTGGAATGAACTGCATTTTGAATAAGGAGGACTGGGTCAGCCCTGGCCTGTTGGCTCAGTGGTTGCAGTCTTGGCCCAAGGACTGAAGGTTTGCGGATTTGATTCCAGACAAGGGTGCCTGCCTTGGTTGCAGGCTCAATCACCTGGCCCAGTACCAGAGGCAACTGATCAATGTGTTTCTCTCACTTCGATGTTTCCTCTCTATCCCTCCTCCTCCCTTCCACTCTCTCCAAAGATCAATGGAAGCAGTGTCCTTGGATAAGGATTAACAACAACAACAACAAAAAGAGTGCTGTATCAGTTTTTTTTGGAAAAAAGTGCATCTTGAATCCCTATTTTACACTCAATCAGTTCTAAATACACTGCATAGATCAGTTATAAACAGATTATAGATCTAAATGTGAACAGAATAATAAAACTTTAAGAGAAAAAAACAGAAAATTATCTTCATAACCTTATGGTAGATTAAGATTTCTGAAATGGCACACAAAAATGATTATCCATAAAAGATAAATGATAAATTTTAAGATGTGATAATCAAGATCTATTCATCAATAGTCACTATTAAGAGAGTAAAAAGCTAAGACAAAGAGTGGAAAATATATCATGGATAACATCTATACTAATAAAAGGGTAATATGCAAATTGGTCACCACGCCCTCACAGTAACAACCGAACAGCAGGCTGTGTGGGGCGACTAGGCCGGCAGGGGGGTTAGTGAGGGATGACCAAACGACTGACCAGCAGGCTGCGTGGAGCGACCAGGCTGGCAGGGAGGTTAGCAAGGGACGACCAAACGACTGACCAGTAGGGTACGTGGGGTGACCAGGCAGGTGGGGGGGGCAATGAGAGGCGACCAGGCTGGCAGAGGGGGCACTAAGGGGTGACCAGGCTGGCAAGGGGGGCAGTTAGGGGCAATCAGGCAGGCAAGCAGGTGAGCAGTTAGGAGCCAGTGGTCCCGGATTGTGAGAGGGATGTCCAACTGCCAGTTTAGTCCCGATCCCTGGGATCGGGCTGAAACCAGCCATTGGACATCCCCCGAGGGGTCCTGATTAGAGAGGGTGCAGGCTGGGCTGAGGAGACACCCCTACCCCCATGTATGAATTTCATGCACCAGGCCTCTAGTATGTATATAAATACACATACATCTATAGTACAATAATAAATATTGATTTAACTCGCTAGATATACAAGAATATAGGACTTGTATTCAAAACAGAAAATTCCTACCAAAAAAAGAAAAATGAGTAGAGTTTTCCTAAGTATTTCATCTGGTCTTAGAATACTGAAACAATATGGCTTTCCTGGCTCCTTGAATAGTCCCATTTTTGTTTTTGCATCTTCCCAGTAGCACAACCACTGCCTTGGTCATTTAGCTATTCGTGTGCCAGCCCTCACTCATGCAGGAAGCAATCTCCCAGTGAGATCTATGTATAACTCATTCTCCCACCCAACTGATTTTTGTAAATAATGTAAAAATTCATAAGTACCCAAAGCAGAATCTAGAAGATGTCTCCAAATAGCTTACTTACCAAAACGACCAACTTTCTCGACTCCATCAATAATTGCTTTGTAATCCAAATTTTCTTCTATTCCAATCTGTTAAAGAAGAATGATATTCTAAAAATGGGATAAAATATTTGATTAAGTGTTCACTAAAATGTAAAGATTAGTGATTTTCATTTTAAGTAGTCAAAAGCAATGTCCTCCAAATTGCTCACTCTTTCTTCCACAGCAAGGTACAAACAAATACAACATAAACCTTTTAAATCTCTTCAACTTTCCACCAAGAAAAGTACATTTTAAAATGTCATGACTCACAGTCCCTGCTATATTATTACGATACTTCGCCTATACAAAGAGGCCAATCGGTGCCCTCAGAACAGCTGGCAGTGAGGTACCCAACAAATGAGTCCAAGAGGCCCTTTCCACTTCCCAGCCAAGGGGGTGTTCTCCCAGTTAGCATTCTACTTGTGAGCTCTTCTACTTGTTCCAAAGAATGTTTTGATATTTCACATCAATATTTCATGTGATTCAAAAAGGAACTGAGTTAGCGTTAAATCTAAGTATAATGATTACCTCAAATAAAATGGATAATGCTCTTATCTTCCCTTTTCCTTTAACTGCTTCTTCAAAACTTGAGAATTGGTCCACATCAAAGCAGTAGATTTGCATCTATAAATGTAACAATGACGGCTTTAGTATATAGAAAGGTTTCACAAAAGTGAGCAAAGAGACAATAAAATGATTTACCAATTCAATCACTTCTATCTGAAAAATTCTCTAAACTGTATAATTCTATACTCTGCATATTTAAAAATAATGTTTCAATTTTGTGTACTAGTATACACAACTGCATTTACTATCATTTCTCATCCTGCAATGAGGAAGGAAACACAAGTTACACATACTAAAACTGAAATGACCACGTTGAGATTACCAGGTGGCGTTAAAGTAATAGTTTTCTAGGACAATTATCAAATGTAATAAATGATCAAATGTTATTTCAACTATTTTGCTGGTATTCTTTCAAATATAGTTTCTTTCTTTTTTGACTGCACATGCCTTTCTTGATGGTCTGAGAGTTACTATTTTTGGACTTTGTCTTCCACTCTATTAATTGTGAAATTCTTTTTAAAAAAATATATTTTATTGATTTTTTTTTTACAGAGAGGAAAGGAGAGGGATAGAGAGTTAGAAACATCGATGAGAGAGAAATAGCGATCAGCTGCCTCCTGCACACCCCCTACTGGGGATGTGCCCGCAACCAAGGTACATGCCCTTGACTGGAATTGAACCCGGGACCTTTCAGTCCGCAGGCCGATGCTCTATCCACCGAACCAAACTGGTCATGGCAATTGTGAAATTCTTAAGGACTTTATTTCCACCTAAAAAATGCTAGGAGTTTTAATGTCTTATTTTGTTTTCTTTCCAGGTGTGAGGCTACAACTTGTTAATTTCTACTTTAGCCTATATATCTGTCGATAGACTCTAGTCTCACTTATAATTTGGTGATCCTCATGTCATGGGCTTGGAAATGAGGTAACTCAGTTTAGAACATAATTAAGGGAAGAACAGAACGCCTCTGAGAAGGTTAATGTGCAGTAGTGATCAGAGAAATAGTGGGTGTAAAGCAGGGGATGGCAGTGGCTCCTGCCTTGAGTGATCCCCAAAGCCTTTCAAAGAGAGAATTTCTAAGCTGAACCCAAAAGGATGAGAAGCTTTAAAGCTCAGAGGTGAAAAGGCAGAAGAGATGAGCTTGTGTTCAAGTCAGAGGGACCAGCTTGGGAAAGGCCAATAGGCAAGCAAATATGAGAAATGGAGGAAATGGGCAGTGATCTGTGGTGATTTCAGCTGAGCATATGTGACGGAGAGGAGAGATGAAGCTGGAGACGTAGGCAGGGGGCACACCAGGAAGGTCTGCGAGGCCGCCCCAGCCTGCAGTTTGGTCTTGAGAGCAGTGACAAATCCTGATGCATTTCAGCTAACAGGGTGGGGAGGGAGCAGGATGCGGGGAGGGGAAAGGGTAACGTGGAAGAGATTAAGACTAGAGAGAAGGAGACCAGTTCAATATGCGAAGTAAGAGACAAAGGTGGTTTAAATTTTTATCTGATCGCCCACGTCATGTAGGGACAGAATGGAGAAGACCTGTCTGTAGCATGCAGAAAGACCAGAAAAACAGAACAAGTCCAGGATGCCCCTCAGTTTCCTGTTTGCACAATGACATGGAGAGAGTTTACACAAACAACACCAAACAAACAATACCACTGAGAGAACACTTTAGGGCCTTTTTAAATAAGAAAAAAAATATGAGGGTTAGTGCACAGACTCCCTACTGTTTATTTTGCTGGTTCAGGACTAACATTGTTGTCAGAGTTTTTCTTGATTTTTAAAAAATTTTTATTGAATTTCCTGAGGTGACATTGGTTAATAAAATTATATAGGTTTCAAGTGTATAATTCTATGATACATCATCTGTACTGTATATTGATTTTCATCTCTGCTCTAAATAATACTGTGAGAGAGCTAAACTCTCAGAAATGAGAATGTTATGTGTGTTTAATGAATTGACTTTTATTTCTTTCACAACCCGAATTTGATACTGTATTTTCTTTAAGAATAGTTAATATATCTATTTATATCAAACCCTAACATGCAAATAGACCGAACGACAGAACAACTGAACAACTGGTCTCTATGTCATGTGCTGACCACCAGGGATGTGCAAGGAACATGGTGGGTGTCAGCCATGGCAGGATGGTGAAGCAGGTGAGAGGGACTGCCAGACCAAGGCAGGGCGCCGGTCACTGTCATCGGGGTGAGCCTCTGGTGGTTACTGAAAATTCTTTGCTCCTGTGCACTGTGGTCCTGCCTGGCGCTTGCACCCGCTGCCAGCGCACAGCACCGGTCCTGATCATTCAGTGTTTGTCAGCGGGTGCGAGCAGCGGCGGCAGGTCTGATCTCAGGGCTTCTCCACCTCCCCCTGCTCCTGAGGGGCGATTGGGGCAGCAGCCACTGCTCACACCCACTGCTGGCACCGACTCCAATTGTTCCACACCGTCAGCGGGTGCGATCAGGGCCGGCACTGTCAGCACGTGGAAGCGGCGGTGGTGTTAGCGGTGCTGCCGGCAGACAGAGGACCGGGGGTCACGGTGGGAGGGGCTGGGCGGGGGTGTGGAGGATGGGCCGAGACCTGCCCCTGTGCCCACCACAGCCTCATGGCCCACAGTTCCTTTCAAGGTGCACGAATTCATGCACTGGGCCCCTAGTTTAAAAATAAATTACAAGCTATAAATCTGAATGTGCTTATCCACATTAAAAATGATCTTTAGTCCTTTAAGAGATCATTCACGCTAGTCTTATTGTTATTATGAATATTTATTTTGGATTATAAATTCATAGTTTCATTATAAGTAATTTAGAAAACATGGGAATTTTCAAGAAGGCATCTATATGCCATCACAAAGGGAAAAATCATTGGTAATGTTTTCTTGATTTCCCTCAATTATTTTTATATTAGTAATAATCCATCTTCTCATTTAATCCTTAAAATAACTGCATAAGGTAGTTGTTGCTACTATTATGTTAATTTCACAGAAGAGAACTGGAAGCTTAGGTAAAGTAAATAATTCCTACAATGTAATGTCTTTAACTAATAACTAAAATAACAATAATTTGTATAATGTTGTGTCTTTAATAATTAAATGGTGAAATCCATATTTAAACTTAGTGATTCAAACTTACTCTCAGTCACTAGTTTTCATATTTCACAAAATTGAAATAATACCATGTTCATCATTTTATATTCTTTTTTAAAAACATTAATATCTTTAAAAAGTAAAAAGCATTACTATCTTATGGTAATATCTTATGATGAACCATTTTTGTGTAAATCATCCAAGAATACGATTTTTACAAGATATATAATATCCCATCATAATGTATTTAATCAATTTCTTTTGTTTCAACTTTTTATTACTGTAAAAAAATCTTTGCACATACATTTTTGAGTATATCTCTAATTATATTTTATTTTATTTTATATTTTATTGATTTTTTACAGAGAAGAAGGGAGAGGGATAGAGAGTTAGAAACATCGATGAGAGAGAAACATCGATCAGCTGCCTCCTGCACACTCCCTACTGGGGATGTGCCCGCAACCAAGGTACATGCCCTTGACCGGAATCGAACCTGGGATCCTTCAGTCCGAAGGCTGACGCTCTGTCCGCTGAGCCAAACCAGTTAGGGCTAATTATATTTTAGATTAAATTGCTACAAATTGAAATGATAGATATTGACAATAAGCTTTTTAAAGCTCTTGATAAAAACAAGCAAAGTGCATCCAGAAAGTCTACCAATTTATACTCTCTAGACATGCATAGAAGTATTTATTTCATCCCACATTTATGATTTATTATAATTATATTTATCTTGCCAATTTTAAAGCTGAAATTTTTTTCTCATTTTACTTTGCATTTCTTTGATTCTCCAGTATAATGATGAGATACCCCCCCCCTTTTTCCCTACAGGGATATGAAAAAGTTTCATTTATTCATTTACTCATAACCATTTATCATCAATAATGTGACATTCTGGGTTACCAGGAAGTGAAAAACCAAATTTGGGTATTATTTAACTTAGTCTGGTAAGGAAGACAGATATTAACAAAGCAAACAAAATATAATTGCACAAATTATAAAATTTGATAAATTAATAAAATAGTATGATTAATAAAATCTCAATGAATAGAGGAAAGAATCAGACGGAACTCCGAGGAGAATGATTAGGGGGATATTAGGATGGCTGTGCATGGATGCAGAGAGCGACCAGTCCAGACTGGAGCACCAGCAGAATTAGTGACTTACCTCAAGTGGAAATTTTTGTCCTTCTAAACTATGTTCTGATCCATCGGATGACATGTTGCATTTTCCCCAGTGAAAAGTTATCTTGCTTGCTTTGAACACCGTTTCTGAAACTCCTCCGCTGAGCTGGTAGTCATTAGTGAGATTAATTTCCACTAAAAACACATACACAGACAAAAATAAAACTGCATTTAAATTTTTAAAATAAAAATTACAAATTTCAAGTAAATTTTCTCCTATTACAGGTACATCAAAAATAATTTCTTTGAATAATTAAAAAAATAAGTTGCCATTTTGGAAGCTGAATTGTAACTCTGCACAATATACTCAATATATCTTATTGCCTAAAATGTAAACTAACCCAAAGACCTTAAGTGCTGTGGGACCCTTTAGCAGAAGACAGCCAGCCAGTCTACCTGCCCTGCTTCTCTGGTGTCCTGAGATGGCCCTTCCCCCAAAGCTCTGCTTCCCTAAGGCATATGATGACAGTGAGGGGACAGAGTGAAGGGAGAAGGAACAGAAGAGTGGAGAGGAGAAGTCTTCCCTTGGGAGTGCTCCCCACCTTCTCAAGTTCAGCTCATTTCTACTGGTTACCAGGCTGCTGCTTCTGTCTCCCCTTCGTACCCCTCCATACATCACCCCACGCTTCATCAAGCCGTATCCCAGGCTGCGTGCGGCAGGGAAGATGGAAACCCAGTCCCATTGAGGGGTTTTAGCCATCTCATGTTTCAATCCTGAGTGACAACTTTCAGAATCTTAAAATCTCTTAATTTGAGTTCCATATCAGATATTATCTGACAGTATTTTAAGAGTTGTCTGGAGATTAAGGATTCTCTTGAGAGCTTAATACAAGATGTTGAAATCTCTCAATCAGATTTAAACAGTTTTTGTTCCATGAGGCAGACACCACTGTTGGCATTAGGGACTTAATCCAACATGCTGGTCGGACAACTAGAGATATAAACTTCCATTAATAATAACTACAATAACAATAATGGTCAACATTCTTTTTATCACTTACAATGTGCCATGCATTACACTAAGTAATTTACATGTATTAAATATTTGTTATTCACACAGTTCTAGGAAGGAGGAGATATAATTATTATCCTATTTTACAGATAAGGAAATTGAGTCACAGAGAGTAAACTGATCAAGATTTAATGCTGTACTTTAAAAATATATATATAAATATACATATATAGATATATATATGTATGTATGTATGTATAGTATATATTGATTTCAGAGAGGAAGGGAGAGGGAAAGAGAGATAGAAACATCAATGATGAGAGAGAATCATTGATCGGCTGCCTCCTGCACGCCCCACACTGGGGATCGAGCCACAACCCAGGCATGTGCTCTGACTGGGAATCGAATCGTGACCTCCTGGTTCATAGGTCGACACTCAACCACTGAACCACACTGGCTGAGCTTAATGCTGTACTTTAAAAGTCATCAGTGAACTCAAAACTGCCCTGTGCCCAAGGGTCGGGGGTGGGGGTGACTGGAAAAAGGTGAAGGGATTAGCTGAAGAAAATATATGCATACCCCATGGACCCGGACTACAGTGTGGTGAAGGCCCAGGAAGGGGAAGGCGGGGTGGGTGCAGGTGGAAAAGTGGGGAGGTGGGGGGAAGGGAACACCTGAAATAATGTCAACATTAAACATTTTTAATAAAAAATTGCAAAAACAACTAAATAGGCATGGCTCTAAAGATCAATTGTTGGCTGCACTCCACTGAGAAAATACAGCAGAGGACATGCCTCATGACTTCATAACAGCCTTCAAAGCTGGTACTGGAAAGTTCTGAAATGGTGGCACGAGTAAGTGGAAGCTACACTGACATTCTCCCACCAAACTGGATTTTCAACTAAAATACAGAAAAACCACCCTGAATAATCAACTGAAGACTAGCTGCATAGAATCCTGATAACCAAGGATGAAAAGTGGAGATGGCATAGAGACTGGTAGGAAGTGCAGAGGCGGGAGAGGGCTGGCCAGGCACCTACAGGCAGCAGCTGAAGTTCCAGAGGGACGTCTAGCTAGGGAAGTTTCCCACGAAGAACTCTGGGGTCTAAACCCCAAGCTGGGCTCCGCAGCCCAGAGCAGGAGAACTGAGAAAGGTGTCCACATAACACCTGGCTGTGAAAAGCATCAGGGTTGTGGTCTACCAGGGGGAAATGGCTGGAATGCAGGCACCCTCAAAATATTAGCAAATCGGATCCAGCAATATATTATTAAAAAGATCATACACCATGACCAAGTGGGATTTATTCCAGGGATGCAAGTCTGGTACATTATTCGCAAATCAATAAACGTGATATATCACATAAGCAAACTGAAGGACAAAAATCACATGATCATATCAATAGATGCACAGAAAGCATTCCACAAAAGCCAACACCCATTTTTGATGAAAACTCTCAGCAAAGTGGGAGCAGAAGATCATACCTCAACATAGTAACAGCCATATGTGACAAACCTATAACCAACATCATACTCAATGGGCAAAAACTACCATTTCCCCTAAGAACAGGAACAAGTCAGGGATATCCACTTTCACCACGTCTTATTCAACATAGCACTGGAAGTCCTAGCCACAGTGATCAGATAAGAAGAAAACATAAAAGGCATCCAAATTGGACCAGAGGAAGTAAAACTGTCATTATTTGCAGATGACATGATATTGTACATCAAAACCCTAAACACTCCACCAAAAAACTACTATATTTAATAAATGAATTCAGCAATGTAGCAGGATACAAATTTTACCCAGGAATTAATGATATTTAAAAACATATTCTATTGATTTTTACAGAGAGGAAGGTAGAGGGATAGAGAGTTAGAAACGTCAGTGAGAGAGAAACATCGATCAGCTGCCTCTTGCACGCCCCCTATTGGGGTTCGAGCCTGCAACCAAGGTACATGCCCCTGACCAGAATCGAACCCAGGACCCTTCAGTCCATGGGCCGATACTCTTCACTGAGCCCAACAGGTTAGGGCTCAATGACATTTTTATACACCAATAATGTATTCTCAGAAAGAGAAACTAATAAAACAATCCCATTTACATTGCAACAAAAAAAGATACTTAGGAATAAACTTAATCAAGGAGTTCTATAAAAGATTTGTACTCAGAAAACTACAGGATGTTGAAAAAAGAGAGGAAGATATAAACAAGTGGAAGAATATACCATGTTCATGGGTTGGTAGAATTAACATTATTAAAATGTCCATATCACCCAAAGCAATCTATAGATTCATTGCAGTCCCTATTAAAATACCAAGAGCATATTTCATAGATCTAGAACAAACTCTCCAAAAATTTATATGGAATAATAATAATAATAAAAAAGACCACAAATAGCTGCAGCAATCTTGAGGAAGAAGAACAAAGTTGGAGGAATTACAATACCAGATATCAAATTATACTATAAAGCCACCAAAATCAAAACAGCCTGATATTTGGGAAAAGAATAGGCACATAGATTAATGGAACAGAAGAGACCCCAGAAACTAACCCAAGCCATTATGCTCAATTAATATTTGACAAAGGAGGCAAGAGCATACAATGGAGTCAAGACAGTCTCTTCAATAAAAGGTGCTGGGAAAATTAGACAGGTACAAGCAAAAAAAATGAAACTAGATCACACTAAAAGTGGATAAAAAACTTACATGGAACTCATGAAACCATAAAAATCCTAGAAGAAAACATAGGCAGCAAAATCTCAGACATTTCTCATAGCAATGTTTATTGATACATCTCCTAGGGCAAAGGAAACTAAGGAGAAAATAAACAAATGGGACTACATCAAAATAAAAACTTTTGCACAGCAAAAGAAACCATCAACAAAATGAAAAGAGAGCCCACTGTACGAGAGAATATATTTGGTAATGATACATATGATAAAGGGTTAATATCCAAAATATATAAGGAACTCACACAATATATCAAAAGGAAGACAATCCAATAAAAGAAATGGGCAAACCTATTTCAAAGTGAACATACAGATGGCCAAGAGACATATGAAAAAATACTCAAAGTCACTAACCCATCTGAAAGATGCAAATTAAAACGAGGTAACACCTCACACCTGTCAGAATGGCTACCATCAACAAATCAACAAATGACAAGTGCCAGAGAGGATGTGGAGAAAAGGGAACCCTAGTACACTGCTGGTGGGAATGCAGACTGGTGCAGCAATTATAGAAAACAGTATGGAGTTTTCTCAAAAAATTAAAAATGGAACTGCCATATGACCCAGTGATTCCACTTCTGGGAATATATCCTAAGAAACCTGAAACACCAATTGGAAAGAATATATACACCCCTATGTTCATAGCAGGGCAATTTACAATAGCTAAGATTTGGAAACAGCCCAAGTGCCCATTAGCAGATAGATGAGTTGATAAAAAAGCTGTGGAATATTTACACTATGGGATACTATGTGGCTATAAAAAGAAGGAAGTCTTACCATTTTGCAACAGCATGGATGGACCTGGAGAGTTTTATGCTAAGCGAAATAAGCCAGTCAGAGAAAGATAAGTATCACATGATCTCACTTATATGTGGAATCTAATGAACAAAATAAACTAATGAACAAAATAGATTCAGAGACATAGAAGCACGGAACAGACTTGTTTGGATATTAACCCTTTATTAACCCTTTCCTTCAGAGGGAAGGCAGAGGTGGGGATGAGATGGGAGATTAACCAGGGAACTTACATGCATAAATGCATAACCCATGGACACAGACAATAGTGTGGTGAAGGCCTGGAAGGGGTGGGTACGGGGTTGAGGGAGTCAATGGGAAAAAACCTTAAAGGGGACATACATATACTTTCAATAATATTGACACATTAAAAAAAAAAAAGAGCACTGGAAATGTCAAGATTTACAATATACTTTTATGAATTTAATTAAGAATATATTATAATATAATAATTTTCTTAATTTTTCATTCAACACATATTTACTGAGTACTTATTTAATCTGCATTAGGCACTGATATAGAAAAAAAATCCTACCCTTATGGAATTTAAAACTAAATTGCCACATTCAAATAATTATATTATTAAAATATGGAAAATAGAGAAAAAATTCACTAATGATAAACCACCTCAACATTACCACTATTATAATTTTCAAATCTCTTTCCCATGATTATATTTGTTTACCCAACTTCTTGAAATACATACAATTTTATTTAAAACATATCAGAGAAAAAAGGTGTTCATTTTTTGAAAATTATTTTTTTTTTACTTATCATTTAGTGGAATTTTTTATGGTATTATAATTTGCATGTTTTTAAAAACAGTGTCAAGAAAAAGCACGTTGAGAGTGCTTCCTAAGGATTGTATATAATTTTAAACTTTTGTGTAGAATCGCTAATAATTTCTTAAAATTCAATTATAGTCAATTGCTTTTTTCTTATCCAATTATTGAATATAGTCTGAGGTTCAGCAGACAAATCAAACTGCAATGCCCAAGAAAAGAAAATCCTGATTGATTAAGTGATTAACCAGTGATGGAATTATTCGATTGCATTAATTATATATTATAGTATATTTATCACATCTTCTAGTGGAGGCATTGTTATTGTTGTATTATTGGAGAACATGAGGTAACTACTTTGGTGATTTTATTTTATTATTTTTTTTTTTTATTTTTTTTTTTAAATATATTTTATTGATTTTTCACAGAGAGGAAGAGAGAGGGATAGAGAGTTAGAAACATCGATGATAGAGAAACATCGATCAGCTGCCTCTTGCACACCCCCTACTGGGGATGTGCCCGCAACCAAGGTACATGCCCTTGACCGGAATCGAACCTGGGACCTTTCAGTCCACAGGCTGACGCTCTATCCACTGAGCCAAACCGGTTTCGGCGGTGATTTTATTTTTTTTGTACACATTTTCAAAATGTCTAAACTTCGGATTTTCTATGCTCTGTCTGGTTTGTTGTACAGATAGTTTATATCCAGTTCATAGTACTCTATAAAAGGAAAATCAAATGAAACTAATCTGAACTTCCTCTAGGTCCAATAAATATATTAAAGTCACACACAAAATGCAAACATGTTACCTGTTTTCCCATTGTTATGAATGAACGTGTTTTCCAAAGATGTTTTATCCCAACCCTGAAATTTAAGTTTCTTAAGATTCACATTTACTTGTGTAATATCTTCATCAATATTGATAGGAGATTGTTTGGGGCTATTACATGTTGGATATTTCTTTCCCCAATTTTTTTGATTCAGTGCTCCTAGGAAAAGAAAAGGGTAAGAAGTTAGTTTCATAAATTACCATGCAAAAGCTAAATTTTATATTATAAAGTAATGAATCCATTACATTAAAATATATACAATAGGAAGAAAATTGAGACATCTTTGAAGCAATTCATAAAACAACTATGCCTAGATTTAGATTCTGGGTTTTAATACAATACACTATAAAAAACAGGCCTCTAGAACAACCACATCAAGTACAGAGATCAACAGCCTTCCTTTAGCCACCACACTCTCCCCAATCAACAGAAAGCCTGATTGTCATGTGAGGCAGTGAGTCCTAGCCCACATTTGAGCAAGGCCAAGGTTTTCCATGATTGATGTGGAAGGAAATTATAAGTAAACAACCTCCACCCCTCTGTACCTGCAGTCTATGCAATCTACTTCTTGTGATAAAACAGCGATTTTCAAACAGTGTGCTGCAAGAATTGTTTAAACATGCAATACCTGATTATTTAGTGAAGGGCCCTGACCTCTTTTTCCTAGATTGCCAAATAAAAATATGACAACAGTCAACACAACAGTAGCCATCTGGTATGAATGCCCTGTTCAGCTGCCTCCTGCATACCCCCTACTGGAGATTGAGCCCACAACACAGGCATGTGCCCTGACTGGGAATTGAACCATGACCTACTGGTTCAGAGGTCAATGCTCAACCACTGAGCCACGCCAGCTGGCTATGATTCGTTAATTCTTGGTACCAGAAATCCTTCATACAATTATAGGCACCTGAATTTTTAAAAAGTCACTTTGGAGAAAAAAGGGTAGGTAATTACTACTATTATTATTTTTTAATCATTCAAAATTATACCTACTATTTTGTCAGATCAGCAAAAAATATTTTTTTGGGTGTGCCCAAAAAGTTTTGTGACACACTGAAATAGCTGTGATAAAGAACTCAGTGTGGATGGACTTCCATGCAAGCTCTCATAATGTGACAAAACTAGCTTTGCATAATCCATTTTATGTATAGTTGCACATTAAATTATATTCCCCATCAAATATAAGCATGTACATCTAAATATTAGTATTACATAATACATTTACATGCTTAATCGTATATACCCATAACTTAGCTCAGGAAAAAAAATAATTATCAGTCATACCATGAAACTGCCTATATAGCCAGGGGCGATTAGGTAATTCATCCCTTAGTGAGGCATCTACCAAAAATCAACAGGTGCTAAAAAAATTTTTTTTTAAAATCTAACTACTTCTAGAGAGCACTTGATAATCATATCCTTTAAATATGCACCGTGATGCACAAGTCAGCTTCCGGGAACAGCTCTAATAAAGAGTAATACTATGCTTATTTCACTGTAAAGAAATTGGCACGAGGACAAAAAAAACACTGCTCATTTTACTGTCAGAGCAAGAGAAGCAGAGAAAATGCAGCACAAACCAATAAGGCCCTTTGTTTGCTTAAATTTTAATACAGTGAAATAAATCCAAGACACCTAGGACGAATCTTAGAGTTGTGGTTCACAGAAACATACAAATTTAAGTGCCTGGGATTTATAATCCTGCTATTTCCCATAGCATTTCATGATCATCTCTATTTGGCTTCCTATTTGGTTTATCCAAACTGAATAGCTGAAACCAGCTCCTCCTGTAATCTTTGTGGTCCCTTAAACTTAGAAGTCATCCTGATGCCTCTTTTTCCTCCTCAGCAAGCCCCTTGGGTCTACCTTCAAAGTATATCCCTAATCAGACCATTTCTCATCTCCACTGTTATCAACCGAGGCCAGCCCAGCCCACAGTCATCATTAGTCTATGTCTTTCTCTTCCACAAGCAGCACTGCCATCACCTAGGACAGTGGTCGGCAAACTCATTAGTCAACAGAGCCAAATATCAACAGTACAACGATTGAAATTTCTTTTGAGAGCCAAAGTTTTTAAACTTAAACTTCTTCTAATGCCACTTCTTCAAAATAGACTCGCCCAGGCCGTGGTATTTTGTGGAAGAGCCACACTCAAGGGGCCAAAGAGTCGCATGTGGCTCGCAAACCGCAGTTTGCCAACCACGGACCTAGGAGATTGTTAGGAGATGCAGGTCGTAGCCTTACTAGGTCAGAATCTAATTTTAACACAATCCCCAGGAGATTCATACACATTAAATTCTGAGTCACAATGGGTTAGACATCTCCAGTGCTTTCTCTCTGATCTCCACCTTCTTCTCCTGTCCTTCCCACAATTCTGTTCCGCAATTACATAGTTGGCAGGATTATGAAATGGCCCCCCAAATTCCCACACCCTGTATGTCTAGGTACTAAGAGTGGCCTCAGGCTGGTAGCCAGCCAAAACAAGCCAGTACCAATAAGGCAAATACTGCATGGTTCCACCTATTTGCAGCATCTACAGTTGCCACACCCACACAGATAGGAAGCAGAATGGTGAGTACCAGGAAGTGGGGGGAGGGATAAAGGGAAATTATTTCATGGGTACAGAGTTTCAAATCTGCAAGATAAAAAATGTTTTAAAGATGTTTCACAATAATGTAAGTATACTTAACTAATGAACTGTGTACACTTAAAAAATAGTTAAGAGGGTAAATTTTATACTATGAAATTCTTACCACAGTAGGAAAACGATTAGGATGGCAAAAACAAACAAACAAAAATTGGGGACCTGGACCTCAATCTTGCAACGGCAAGGAAGTGAACTCGGCCAACAACTTGCATGAGCTAGAAACAGGACTCTGCCCTGCAAAGGGCATCTTGATTTTAGATTTATGAGATGCTGAGCAGAGAATCCAGCTAAGTGGCCCCCCCTCTTTGACTCTAGACCCGTGGAAACTGTGAGATAACAAATATACGTTGTTTTAAGCCATTAAAATTGTACTAATTTGTTGTGCAGTGTAAGAAAACGAATGCAACAAGTAGGGCAAGTAATATTTTAAAATATGTATCAGATTGCGTTTCACTCCTTGGCTCAGGTCCCTCCAATAACTTTTCAATTTACGCAGAGTAAAATGTAAAGACACGTATTACCATGGCTGATGGATGCCACCACTTATATCCTCCCTAATCTCATTTCCCATTGCTCTGTGGTGCCGGCTCTAATCTAGCCACACTGGCTTTTCTGTTCCTGGAACATGGGCAGCCCCAGGGCCCAGCACTCGCTGCCACCTCTTCCCGGAAGGCTTCCCGAAATGCTGTGCAAGGCTCTCTCTCTTACTCTCTTGCTTCAATGAGGTCCCTGCCCAAATGCATCTTGTTAGAGGCTTTCTCTGGACATCCTGTATAAAACACACTTCCCTACCCTGGTCATTCCTGATTCCCTCTCTTTAATTAATTTTGTTCTCTTTAGATATTAATTATGTTTATTTGTTCCTATACCCTAGAACCTGGAAAAAAAGCCCTGGCATATAACATAGGTGTTCAATAAACATTTGTTGAATGATTGAATCAGACAAATAAAAGATGATGATGTCTCTTGTTATATGAGTTTGCGCTCATAGGGATCTAACATTAAACGACAACAGAAAGAAAAAAAAAGAAAATTATTTCTAACCTCAACAGTAGGTCACATTTTACTGTTTGCCATATGATACTTTTGTTGGGTAGTCCCTACTAAACTTCTGCTGAAGGATATCAAGAAAGACATGACGTCCAACCTAAATGCTGTCTGACATTTTATAGCACAGTGATCCTGAGTGACAAGGTTAGCTTTGAAGTGCATCAAACAGTTACACTGAGTGTGGACCTATTTTCAAACATCTACTAGAGCATGGGGTCAAGTACAGGGTCAAGAAGCCTCCTTAACATTTGTGACTAAAAGAAAATAAAAGAGGCAGAGTAGGGAAAATAGTATTTTATGGAAAGATTATAAAAGAAAAAGTCCCATAAAAAGAAAAACATTTTTAAAAAGCTATAAAACAACAAAAGCCCACTGAGATTTTTTTTGCAAAGGACTCTGGAAATTAGGTTTTTTCAAATCATCATAAGTACAAAACCAAGGGAAGTAAAATAATAATGTGTTAAAATTATGCACATAGACAAAACTTAGATCAAAGAAGCATTAAATGTATTTTACCTGTCTTTAATAATAAAATATTAGATTAATGTTATGCTTAAATATTTTTAAAACTCACAAATTAACATGTTTAATGTCACAATTGGAGAGCTCAGTCCACATAGTGGTTAAAGCCCTGATGATGTGCCTGAGAAAGCAGGTGTACAGAATTAATTAGAATGATATCCACTGCATTATTAGTGAATGTGGTGAAGAAGAAATTAGGAGAGTCCCTGTAGTTGCAACACAAAATCATCAGGCTGATTACTGACAAGGAGGACTGTAGAGGACTAAATGTCAGCTCTAGAAAATTAAAATAAATTATTCATTCACATAGTCATCCATTCTTTCATCCAATTATTGACTTACCTGGATTAGTACCACTCCCATAAATTTCCTGTGGTTATCTCTAGTGGAGCATGTAAGAGACTGTATTTGTTTAACTTATTTGTTACCTATTGCATCTGTATCTTTTAAAAATATATATTTTATTGATTTTTTACAGAGAGGAAGGGAGAGGGAGAGAGAGTTAGAAACATTGATGAGAGAGAAACACCAATCAGCTGACTCCTGCACACTTCCTACTGGGGATGTGCCCGCAACCAAGGTACATGACCTTGACCGTAATTGAGCCTAAGACCCTTGAGTCTGCAGGCCGACACTCTATCCATTGAGCCAAACCGGTTAGGGCTCATCTGTATCTTATTGCCAAACTCCCAGGTGGGCACACAGGAACAAATGAAATTCTTGCAAAATAGTCTTTGTGCACCTGATGAATGTATTCAAATATTTAAATTAGAATTCCAAGCAGAACGGAAATCAATCCTAAGCTTTGTAGGAGATATACAAACATGGGTTCAAGTTTGTTGACTTGCTTTTTCATTCTTGCATTTCAGAGATTGGGGGCATGTGACATAAGAACTAGACAGATGCCTCAAGGAGTAGATGAGCTGAAGGTAGGTCCACATGGATAGTAAAAGCACACAAGTGAGCCCTGAGAAATGGTAGCATCCTCACCGGCAGAGAGGGAACCGATAGTATGTCTGGTTGAGCTGTGAGCTGGAGGGGGCTCCCGGTGGCAGAAAAGTGCAGGCAATGCTCAGAGAGAAGTGAGCAACCCAGCTTGGTCCACTGAGCAAAGAGTGGCTGCCGAGGACCTCCAGATGGAGATGGAAGGGCAGACTGCGTGGGCCAGTGGAGGCACGGAGGCCTTGGAAGAGTAAAGGAGTTCACAACAGTCCTATCAGAGAGATGAAGTGGGCGGGACTTGCAGAATAGCCAGAGAAAGCGAGGCTGTATAATTAGCAGGCATTTCACAGGCATCAATCATTTGTCTTCATTCACTTTTTACAAAATCCCTATGCAAGGGACTGGGTGTTGGCCTTCTCAGATTTTATATGTTGAATCCGAATCCCCAATGGGATGTATTTGAAGGCAGATCTTTGGGAGGTGCTTAGGTCACGAGGGCTGAGCCCTGGTGAATGAGCTTGGTGCTGCATGAGAGAGACCTCAGAGAGATCCCTGGCCCTTCCCACCAGGTGAGGTTGTAGTGGAAAGATAGCAGCCTAGGAAAGGACCCCCACTAGACATTGAATCTGCTGGCATTCTGATCTTGGACTTCCGAACCTCCAGAAGTGTGAGAAATAGATTTCTGTTGTTTATAAGCTATCAGCCTATGGGATTTTGGTATAGCAGCCTGAAAGGACTTATTTGAACTACAATATGTCTGTGTCTTATTCAATGTTGTAATTTCAGCAACTTTCTTAGAACTCCACTTAAGGATTAAACATTTCCTGGATGAATAAATGTTTCAACAAGATATCTACAGTTACCTATCCTTCTCTGTCTTTGTATTATACATCTTGACCAATTATTGTCTTAAATAAAAACACATTTAAAAAATATTCTATGTGGGGAAATACTACTTCACCTGTCTCTAACAAAAAGAAAGAAAGAGAGAAAGAAAGGAAGTGAGGAAGGAAGGAATGAAGGAAGGAAGGAAACAAAAAGAATGTTTTCAGTTTGGAGAAAAAAAGTAAGAAAATAAAAGTTTTAAGATACAATTATTCCTGTCTATTTTTACATTATTTCTGTTGAGTCTTCCCTTCCAATGTGAGAAAAATGGATACAATAATTGTAATATTATTTAAGGTATTCAGCAGAGAGCCACTGAAAATTCACAAAAATTTGATAAAAATTCCAATATGATTTCTTTTAAGTTACCATAAGGTGCTATTATTTAACAAGATTTGGTTAATTGATTTTAGAGAGAGAAAGGGAGAGAGAGGGGGGGAAGCATCTATGTGAGAGAGAAACATCTATGAGTTGACTCCCATACGTGCCCCAACTTGGGATGGAACCCGAAACCTAGGTATGTGCCCTGACTGGGAATCGAACTCACCAACTTTTGGTGTTCTGGTTGACATTCCAACTGAGTCACTGGGGCTGGGGCTCTGGTCCAGATTTTGTGTTAAGAAAATGTTTGCATTTCTATATCTTTACATAAAAATATTTTTTACGTAAAAATATTAAAAGGCAAATATAAATGTAATATTGCTGTAAGGCTGTAGTAATGATTACAACATTCATTACTAATTGCCTTGAATATACTCCAAGATTCCATACACTATAAATTACAGCTTTATGAATTACTGTGGCCCAATGCGGTAGTGTTTCTACTGCTGGAGCCTGGTATCAAATATTCACTAATTAAATCAGAAAAACACAGCTGAAACTGAGCAAGCTACAGGAACCATGAAGAGTTCTTCTTCGTCTACCTACCCCGACAAGCTAGCACTTCTAAAAAGGAAGACAAGGCTCGGGGATTAGGTAACTCTGATTAAAGTCATGACCTTTATATCGGCATGATTCCAAATGAGTCCACTGTGTTTGAATATTCAGGCTTCAGAATGAAGGCAATGCAGGCTGACGAAGTGCAGGACCTTTCTATAGTATTTGCTGTTAACTAACTAACCTCACTGAAAGGCAGGCAAACTACCTGTGGAATGATGAGAGAGAAACAGAGAGAGATTTCTTTACTTTGTTGCTGCAGACTGGCTATCACTGATGATATAGTAAATACAGAACCAAAAATAAAAAACCCTGCAAGTTACTTCTTGGTTTGAGGAAAAGCTCTGAAAGTGCCTTAGAGTTGCTGTGAATGCTTGTGGTCATCAACATTCCTCTTCTCCAATAACCGAGGAGCTGGGCTCCTATTCAAGGAAACAATGGCACAACAGATAACACGGGTTTTCTGACAGTAACACCACCATCTCATCTGCCCCCACGGGTTATGTCCACATACTTATTGCTGCCATGGAGCGTGACTCTTGGCTCTGTTTCCTACTTTTGGTAAAAGGATCAGACATTCAGAGTTGAAGTCTGAGACACAGATATCATCCTACATCTTTCTATTTGTGATAGGCCTTTTGATAAAACTTTCTGCGGCCGAAACCGGTTTGGCTCAGTGGATAGAGCGTCGGCCTGCGGACTCAGGGGTCCCGGGTTCGATTCCGGTCAGGGGCACGTACATTAGTTGTGGGCACATCCCCAGTGAGGGGTGTGCAGGAGGCAGCTGGTCGATGTTTCTCTCTCATCGATGTTTCTAGCTCTCTGTCCCTCTCCCTTCCTCTCTGTAAGAAATCAATAAAATATATATATATAAAAAAAAAAAGAACGAAAAACTTTCTGCGGTATTATTTTATTGCTTTGGTTGAAGAGCACACTGTCTATAGGACCAAATATTCTAGTTTAATCCCTATATAGAACCGTCAGTTCCTCCTTCCTGTAAACACTGATTATGGGGTTCTTTCTTAAATCAGATCTCCTCCATGTGTGCTTCTGCTCCATGTAAGGACTAAGAAAAAGCTGTGGGAAGATATCATAAATCCATTGCTTCAGCTGGGAAGTTTATATTTTGTATTATCTCTACATCCCATCAAAATTTAATCCCAATGAAGGCAGCTTTCATTTATTCATTGGTTCACTCAGTCATCAAATATTTAACAAAGTGCCTAGTGGGAGATAGAATATAAATCTGGTACAAAAGATTCAAATATGAATAAAACAGCACACATCATCAAAGAATTCATGCTCTAGTGAAACCTAAGACATATCAACTGTGAGTTGTAATACAATCTAATAAGTACGACAGCAGAGAGATATATGGAGTATTCCAGGGACATAAAAATGTCGTGCCTAATCCAGACAGGACAAGAGACAAAGAAGACTTGAATGACAAGATACTTGAGAGAAGTCTTAAATAACGGGCAAGGATCATCAAATTGAAGGTGGGGAAGAAAGTCAGGGCTGAAGGTATCTAAGGAGAGAACAGCATGAGCACAGAATGGTTATTTGGGAAAAACAGCAGGAAGTTCAATGTGATGATACAGAAAATTCAAGGCAGGGAGGGGAGAGGAATGAGTAGAGCGGAGCAGTTTTTGAGGTTTTAAATGCCAGGATAAAGGGTTTGAACTTTTTTCTGATAGGTTATTGAAGGGATTTAAGTTGCAGGTACTTTTCAACAGGGCTCATTTGCCCCTCACCCTCAAACTAACATCCCCCCACCTCCACAACATAGATATAACACACTGAGGTGTGGTCCTCTTACTTGATTTAAGACCCATGTATCAAGGGGCCAGATGAAACAGCATCAAAGCAAATTCCAGTGAGCTTCACATATAGCATACCCAAGGCTTGTTGTGTGTGTGTTTTTTGTTATTTGTGTGTTTTTTCCTTTTGTGTTTTTTGTTTGTTTGATTTTGATTTTCTTTCTCTCTCTTCACTTGCATAGTCTCTAATTGCTATTTTTTATTTTGGTCTGTTTTTTTTTTTTTCATCCTCTTTACTTTTTGTTAATTCTTATTTTTAATTCAATTTATTTTCTTTTCTCTGTTCCCACTTTTCTTTTCCTATTCTACATTTTATTTTATTTAGTATTATCACTTTAAAAATTATTATTATTTTTTATTTGTTATTTTCTATCTTTTATTTTTATACTTACCCTATTTCTGATCTCTTCCTTCTTTGCTTTCATATTCTCTTTTACTTATTTATTTCCTCTTCTAATTCTTCTGGTGTCATGTATTCTAGAGTTCTTTTTTAGTGTCTGTTTTTCATTTGTTTGTTTGTTTGTATTTTAGTCTTCTGATTGAGGCTGTTGTGTTATTATTGTTGGTACTGGTATTTGTTTTCCTTTTTTAGTTTTTGTTATTGTTTTTTTCATGTTCTTTTTGGTTTAGTCTAGTTCTGTCAGCATCTGTATAACAGTTGGCATGATGTGTTCCGGGCTGAGACTCACGGTCAACAAGCCTGAGGGCTGAGCTCATCCACAAACATAACAACAACTATCAAGACCCAAATTCAACAGGAGAACCCAAATAACTCACACAAGGGTCATTCCTAGAGCACTGAACTTAGATAAAGGAGATTATATCATTGGGTCCCATAAGATGGCCACCCCACCAAGATTGGCATAGTAGTATTCTCTGGCACACTGAAACAAACACAAAGAAACAGAAAAGAGGGGGAAACAAAGAAACAGGCCCCAAATGAAAGAACAGAAGGAATAGCCAGAAAAAGATCTAAGTAAAATGGAGAGCCATTTATTTCACATAGAGTTCAAAGTAATGGTTATAAGGATGCTCAAATAACTTGAGAACTATAAGGAATATAGTGGAAACTATTTCAGCATGAAAACTGAGTAGAAACCATGAATAAGAACCAATTGGAAATAATCACATACCTGAAATAAAGAATACCATGGAAAGAATCAAGAGTAGATTTGAAGAAGCTGAGGACCAAATCAGTGAAGTATAAGATAAGGAAGAAAAAAACACACAATCTGAGCAGCAATTGGAAAAAAAAAATTTAAAAAGCAGGAAGATAGCTAAAGAGAGCTTTGGTACAACATGAAATGGAATAACATCCACATCATATTGGTGCCAGGGGGAGAAGAATCTGAGCAAGGAATAGAGAACCTGTTTGAAAAAAATGACAGAAAGCTTCCCTAACCTGTTGAAAGAAAAAGTCACTCAAGTTCAGGAAACAGAGAGTCCCAATCAAAATGACTCCATAGCGACCCACACCTAGACACATCATAATTAAAGTGGCAAACATTAAAGACAAAGAAGAACCTTAAAGGTAGCAAGAAAGAACAGAAAGTTACTTATAAGAGAACTCCCATTACACTGTCAGCTGATTTCTCAATAGAAACACTTCAGGACAGAAAGGAGTGGCATAAATATACAAATTAATGAAAAGCAAAGTTTTGAATCCAGACTACTCTATCCAGGAAGGCTATCACTCAAAATTGAAGGTGAAATAAAGAGCATCACAGACAAAAGGCTAAAGAAGTTTATCACTACCAAACCAGCACTGCAAGTAAGGGACTGTTATAATCCTATCTAATAAAGGAGTAATATGCAAATTAACCACCACTCTGCTACACCCACAAGCCACGCCCACAAGCCCTGCCCACCAGCCAATCAGGAGCAAATATGTAAATAAACCCAACCAAGAAGCCATGGCCACAGAGAGCAGGAGGGAGGCTTGGGTTTCCCCGGCAATAGAGGAAGCCAAGCTTTCCGCCTGCCCTTGCCAGCCTAGGCCTCTACTCAATGCTACAAAGTTTCAATGATAGAAGATACATAAATCCAAACAGAAATGGCAGCAGCCATGGAGCTGGAAGGAGCAGGAGGCTAGGGTTGCCCCCAGTGATAGAGGAAGCCAAGCTTTCCGCACACCCTGGCCGGCCCAGGCCTCTGCTTAAGGCTACAAGGTTTCAATTATAGAAGATACATAAATCCCAACAGTAATGGCTGCCGCCACAGAGCAAGCAGAAGGCTTGGCTCCACTCCAGGCTACAAAGTTTCAATTGTAGAAGATAAATAAACCCCAGATACCAGGGCCTCTGCTTGGGTCGCCAGGGGGCATGGATGGCCTGAAAACCACCACAGGCCCCTCGCCCAGGCCGCCCCACACCCCAAGGGAACCTCCACCCTGATCCGGGACATCCTTCAGGGCAAACCAGTCGGCCCCCACCCGTGCACCAGGCCTCTATCCTATCTAATAAAAGAGTAATATGCAGATTGACCATCACTCCAACACACAAGATGGCTGCCCCCATGTGGTCAAAGATCCTGCCCCCATGTGGACACAAGATGGCCACCACAAGATGGCCATCAGGGGAGGGCAGTTGGGAAGGACCAGGCCTGCAAGGGAGGGCAGTTGGGGGCGATCAAGCCTGCAGGGGAGGGCAGTTAGGGGTGACCAAGCCGGCAGAAGAGGGAAGTTGGGGGCGACCAGGCCTGCAGGGAAGGCAGTTGGGGGGACCAGGCCTGCAGGGGAGGGCAGTTAGGGGTGACCAGGCCTGCAGGGGAGGGAAGTTAGGGGCAAACAGGCTGGCAGGAGAGCAGTTAGGCATCAATCAGGCTGGCAGGCAGAATTGGTTAGGGGCAATCAGGAAGGCAGACAGGCGAG
This sequence comes from Eptesicus fuscus, assembly GCF_027574615.1. Lineage (NCBI taxonomy): Eukaryota > Metazoa > Chordata > Mammalia > Chiroptera > Vespertilionidae > Eptesicus > Eptesicus fuscus. The sequence goes on from NC_072486.1 coordinate 68,472,054, forward strand.
CAGTTGGGAGCCAGCAGTCCTGGATTGTGAGAGGGATGTCCGACTGCTCATTTAGGCCCGATCCTACCAGGTCTACCAGTAGGACATCCCTCAAGGGGTCCCAGATTGAAGAGGGTGCAGGCTGGGCTGAGGGACACCTCCGACCCTGTGCATGAATTTCATGCACCGGGCCTCTAGTAATAATAATAAATAGAGAGGAACATAGGTATAAAAAGTAAAAATGGCAACAAGTAAGTACCTATCAATAATAACCTTAAATGTAAATGGCATAAGTGCTCTAACCAAAAGACATAGGGTAGCCCTAATAGGTTTGGCTCAGTGGATAAAGCGTCAGCTTGCAGACTGAAAGGTCCCAGGTTCAATTCTGGTCAAGGGCATATACCTTGGTTGTGGGCACATCCCCAGTAGGAGGTGTGCAGGAGGCAGCTGATTGATGTTTCTCTCTCATCGATGTTTCTAACTCTCTTTCCCTCTCCCTTCCTCTCTGTAAAAAATTGGTCAAATATATTTAAAAAAAAAAAAAAGACATAGGGTAACTGAGTGGATACAAAAACATGATCCATATACATGCTGTCTACAAGAGCCCCACCTCAGAACAAAAGACTAACATAGGATGAAAGTGAAGAGATGGGAAAAGTTTTCCTATGCAAATGCAAATGAAAAAAACTGGGGTAGCCATACTCATATATGACAAACTAGACTTCAAAATGAAGTCCATAACAAAAGACAATGAAGGCCACTACATAATATTAAAGGGATCGACCCAACATGAGGCTATAACCCTCGTAAACATATATGCACCCAATATAGAAGCACCCAAATATAAAACAAACAAAACAAAAAACTTCTGGAGGTCTTTAAGGGAGCGATTGACAGCAATATAATAATAGTAAGAGACATTAACATGTCACTGATATCACTGGATAGATCTTCTCAACAAAAAAATCAACAAGGAAATGGTGATCTTAAATAAATAACACACTAGATCAGATGGAATTAATTGACATTTACAGATCATTTCACCCCAAAGCTACAGAATATACATTCTTCTCAAGTGCATATGGATCATTCTCAAAGACACTCCTCATGTTAAGACACAAAGTAAGTCTCTACAAGTTCAAGAAGATTGAAATAATATCAAGCACCTTTTCAGATCACCAGGGCATGAAATTAGAAATCAACTACAGTAAAACCACTCAAAAACATTCAAAAGCATGAAGGCTAAATACTTGTTATAAAACAATGAATGGGTTACCAATGAGATCAAGAAAGAAATAAAAAATTACCTGGAAGCAAATTAAAATGAACTCACAACACAAAATCTATGGGACACAGCAAAAGTAGTCATGAAAAGGAAGTTTATAGCACTACAAGCCTACCTAAAAAAAACACAAGAAAAATTACTAATAAACTATTTAACCCTACAAGTTAAAGAATTAGAAAGAGAACAAGAAAATCCCAGAGTAAGTATAAGGAAGGAAATAATAAAGATTACAGCAGAAATAAATGACATAGAAACTAAAAAAACAAAAAAGAAAAAACAATACAAATGATCAATGAAGCCAAAAGCAGGCTCTTTGAAAAGATAAACAAGATTGATGAACCCCTAGCTTTACTCTGCAAGAAACAAAGAGAGAGGACCCAAATAAATAAAATCAGAAATGAAAATGGTGAAGGAACAACTGACACCACAAAAATAAAAGGGATTGTAAGAAATGAATAACTATATGCCAACAAATTAGGTAACCTAGATGAAATAGACAACTTCCTAGAAACATAAATCTTCCAAAACTCAGAGTTATCCTAATTCCAAAACCAGATAAAGACACCATAAGTAAAGAGAATTACAGGGCAATATTCTAATGAACATAGATGATAAAATCCTCAACAAAATATTAGCAAATCACACCCAGAGATATAATAAAAATATCATACATGATGATCAAGTGGAATTTATTCCAGGTATGTAAGGCTGGTATAATATATGCAAATCAATAAATGTGATACATCACATAAACAAAATAAAGCATAAAAATCATATGATCATTTCTTTAGACTCAGAAAGAGCATTCAACAAAATCCAGCACCCATTTTTTGTAACATCTCTCAGCAAAGTGGCAATAGAGGGATCATACCTAAAAATAATAAAGGCCTTATATGCCAAGCCTACAGCCAACATCATACTCAATGGGCAAAATCTATAAGTGAAGAATAGGAACAAGACAGAGATGCCCACTTTCACCGCTTTTATTCAACACTAGTGGCCCAGTGCACGGATTCATGCACATTGAAAGGAAATTAATTAGAAGAAATATTTTAATTTCACTATTCCCCCTTTCTCTATAATAGAAGTGTCAGAGATTAAATAAAATTAGTAAAATGTATATGAAAATAATATATAAATAAACAATAACAACATGATATAATAACAACAGCAAAGACATGATATAAAAACAACAAAAACATGATACAAAAACAGACGCTGATTTCTTTCAGCTTCAGAATGGCAACAAAAACAACCAAATTCACGATCGGCAATGACAGATTGAAACACGTGTGTTATTGGCACCAGCAAGAGCTTTATATGTATCGTGCATGCAAGAGTTAACGTTCATTTTTAAATTGCCAGTACACATTATATGTATTGGCCGGTCGGTCGGATGGTCAGATGGACGTACAGTCAGTTACATTTATTTATATAGATGGTACTAAAAGTCCTAGCCACAGTGATCAGACAAGAAGAAAAAAATAAAAGGCATCCAAATTGGAAAGAAGGAAGGAAAATTATTATTATTCACAGATGACAGGATATTGTACTTTAAATTTTTTGAGGTTAGGAAGTCATTTCCTTTATCAAAGTAAGTTTTTCTCCACAAGTAATTCCTCTCCAAATAGTATCTACTTGGGGCCATTCAAAATGTTGTTATTTTTTCACATGATAGTTCTGTAAATATATGAATATTGACAATGTAGACTCCTGAGTCTTATCTTTTTCATGATAGAATCACATTTGTTTACATATGTCAAGACTCTTTACCAGTGGAGTGCGGGGGCGGGGGGGTGGTATTCTTCCAAATATTCTCCAATTTGTCTATATTTTTGAAAGCTTGGCATGTGGAGGAGGGCATAACATTCTTTAAGAAATGGAAATTCTTTCTTTCTTTCTTTCTTTCTTTCTTTCTTTCTTTCTTTCTTTCTTGCTTTCTTGCTTGCTTTCTTGCTTTCTCTCTATCTTTCTCTCTCTTTCTTTCTTTCTTTCTTTCTTTCTTTCTTTCTTTCTTTCTTTCTTTCTTTCTTTCTTTTTCTTTCCTTCCTTCCTTCCTTCCTTCCTTCCTTCCTTCCTTCCTTCCTTCCTTCCTTCCTTCCTCATCCTCACCTGAGGATATTTTTCCATTGATTTTTAGAGAGGGTGGAAGAGAGAGGAAAGACAGAGAGAAACACTGATGTGAAAGAAACACATCGATTGGTTGCCTCCTGCATGCACCCTGACCAGGGCCCGAGTTACGTGCCCTTGACCAGAATCAAACCTGGGACCCTTAAGTCCGCAGGCTGATGACTCTCTATGTACTGAGCCAAGCTGGGTAGGGCCAGATGAGCTTTCTAAGCTGAAAAAGATAACAAAAACTTTACCATAATAATAAAGCACTTTCCATTGGTATGGCACTTTCTTTGGGTAATTGGCCTGCAATAATATTGAAAGTTCTGAAGTTAGATTGCTTGGTTGAAAATCCTACCCTACCACTTATCAGGTGACTAGTCATGGGTAAGTCTCTTTATCTCTCTGTTCCCCAGTATTTACCACCTAAAAATATAGATTCTATTAGGATGAACCTAACAGGATTACTATGAGGCTTAAATGAGCTAACACAGTGCTTGACACAAAATAAGGGATTATGGATTCTCCGTTTTACTACACTCCACCCTTTTTCTCTCAATCACAACACTCTTTTACTGTGTCGGTGCCCCTGCACTCACCATGCCCTGGCCTGAAACACTCACACTCTACTTTGCACCGGCTGGCTCCTTCTCTTCCTCGTATCTCAGTTGAAATGGCCCCCTCTTGGAGAGGCCCTCCCCATTCTGCTAAGCAGTTGTTTATCACATTGTTATGGGGATAATTAGCTAGTAAATATTAATAATAGGAAGAGAGCAAAGAGGAGGCAGACGTTACAAGCATGGTCATCTGGGCAGCTTCACTGGGAAGCTAGAGCTTCAGGCTGCCCAGGGAACCACCGGTCTAGTCCCTGCAAATCACTGGGGGAAGGGAAATGGGCACATGGGCAGTGAAGTTGGGGTGATATAGGGAAGCTGCTTGCTTGTCAGTCTAGCCTGGAAAAGAGATCATTGGCTAGAAAGGTAAAGCTATTGCAAATGTGCCAAATCTTGGAAAGGTAACATCCCCAAAGAGTTCCCTCTCCTGGTTCCCTTCCCTTGCTCACTCTTGCTCCATGACTAAGGTGACCAGATTTTAACATTGGTAAAGCGGGACACCATTGACCGGGGGCGGGGGGGGGGGGTTCTTTTTTAAAATATATATATTTATTGATTTTTTACAGAGAGGAAGAGAGAGGGATAGAGAGTTAGAAACATCGATGAGAGAGAAACATCGATCAGCTGCCTCTTGCACACCCCCTACTGGGGATGTGCCCGCAACCAAGGTACATGCCCTTGATCAGAATCAAACCTGGGACCCTTGAGTCTGCAGGCCGATGCTCTATCCACTGAGCCAAACCGGTTTTGGGCGGGGGGGGGGGGGGGGGGGAAGGGGGGGTTTCCTTGATTAAAAATTTGGTCTATATTGTAATTGCTTTTGGCTTTTTTAATAAAAGGATATTCACTTCTTAGATCATCGTTGAATTTGCATCCTCTTTTCTTATTATGTTAAAAATCTAAAAAAATAATTTAAAATTATATTATCAATTATTATATACATATTGCTTAAAAACACAGTAAGTAGGTACATAATTACATGAACATATTTTATTGTTAGTTTATAAATTAAATTAATTTGATTGTTATAAAGTAACTATATTTTAAAAATTATTTTAATCCTATATTTCTTTCTAAATAATAACAATACTAACTTGTATTATTTTTCCTCTGAATTTGCCGTAACGTAAGTCGTAAGTGTCACTTTCAAGGCCGGCGCTAGACTTTTTGCTGCCACTATAAAATATAAATAATACGAGTACTGTCTGCTAAATTCAAGAAAATTTATGTATTTATGAAATAAATAAATTACTTACCTAAATTATCTGAATAGCTGATTTGTAATGACATCACTCGTTTAACTAGCTTACTAGCACGCAGTACGATGTGTATCGTCTGAGAGACAGTTACAAAATGTTTTCATCGTTGCCAATCCCAAAAAATGCCATTGTTCATTAAGTCCAAACAATGGTGGTCGAATTCTAACAACTGATCAACAATGCGAACTCTGATAAGCAGTTCTCGATAATCAGTTCTCAACAATTATTTGTTATTATTAAAGTTTAACATTATAAAATTAACAAAAATAATATAAAATTCATATCCTGGCTAAATAGCCACATGGCCGCCGAAAACCGTATATTCCCTTCTCGTTCTCCCGCCGTTCCCTAGCTTGTCGTGCATTCTTTCCAAAAATCGGGACTTTTTTAAAACGCCGCGGGACGCGGGACAATTTGTTAAAAATCGGACTGTCCCGCCAAAAGCCGGACGTCTGGTCACCTTACCCATGACCCACACTGGCCCGTGCGCGCCTCTCCATAGCCATGTGGCCTCAAGCAGCCGCATGGCCCACGGCCAGGGGGATCCTACACACAATGGACTGCAGCTGGGGACACAAGCTAAGCCAGCCAGAGAATGGACTAGACTGGACTTTAATATGGAGCAGAAAATCTGGGCAGTGGCTTTACTTTTAGCACTTCTGAAGGTAAGATCAGACTTCTTCCATGGTGAGATGGACAGAGATGGGACCTTGAAGGGGGACCTCCTTAATTTCACATCATCAGTAAAGCTTTCCACAAAACCTCATCCTCCTGTGGGGGCCTCAGGATACCCCAAGAACTCCACTTCCACCAATAACAAAATCACTGTGCTTATCCCTTTTGAAATACTTCTCATGGTCAACAATGACCTCATTTACTTATGTGTATGAAAAGGGGCCACATACTAAAACTGACAAGCTCAGAGAAGACCTGAGTGGTGGCCTTACAGACTCAGAGACCTAAAGTAACTACATAGGATGGTCTGAGATGAAAACTTTTTAATTAAAAGTAGTTTATGGCAGGTAGTGATTTCCTAGGCTCAAATCTTCCCCGACAAAAGTCAATCTTTACTTACACTGAGCCCGTCTATTGGGTTTTTGCATCTATGATAACATACCTCTTTCCAGACCCCTCAAAGCACAGTCACTGCACCAGAGCAAAGACCACAAATCCCCTCATTGTTATTGTTATCATGTTAATTGTTGACTGTTAACTACCCTGTACCCACATGTGTAGAAGTATGTGTCTATCATTTTACATTTTATCCAATCTATGTCTTCTCTTTTGATTATAATGTATAAAATAAGGTGCAAAACTGCCATGTTTCTGAAGCATTTTCTCAAACCGCTGAAATTGTCAGTTTGGCTCAAATAAACTCACAAATATTATTTATAGATTTGAATGTTTCTTACATTGACAGTTATTTGTTTTTCTGTCTTTCCTTCCCTAATAGAACATAAGCTTACTCAGGGCAGGTACCTTATCTGTTCTGTTAATTGTATCAACAGAGACTAGTACTGAATGAATAAATTGATGAGTATTACCTATAATTGTTATTGTATTTATTAGTATTTATCATTTCTCTTCATTCTCATGAGTGCTCTCTGAAGCAGGTAGATAAGCAAACTCACATTTCCAGAATAACTGAAATGAACAACAAAATATACTTTACAATGTAAGGAGAAACATCATCACTAAAACTGAATAAAGTTACTAAAACTCCCCAAACATCTCTAAGCAGCTACAGAGAATTCAGTTCAATGGAGCATGAAACTCCATTTCATGTGCCCCAGTTTGTCTTATTAAAATATTTCAGTACTCATATTAAAAGGAAATACTTATTGAGAGCTCCAAATGATATGTTACCATGATTAATCTATTTAATTTAGACTAGATTTGGCCTCACAAACAAAATTCTTTTAAAACAGGCTCAGTAACAAAATTTTGAAATTACAAAACAAATCCTCACTGCAACATCCGGCTTTCATTTATTCTAGTTAGAATTCTCAGCAGACTGGAATAAAGAGACCACATTAAATTATGCATTGCCGAGGTCCTTGCATTGTTTTCTAATCAGAATTATTTCTATAGAGAAAGCATTAAACTCAATGTAGAATTACCAACTGAATTATCTTTATTTTTAAATTAAAACCAGAGGGAAATTCAATAGTTGAAACTAGTTTAATCAAATTTCTGCTTTATTAGTCACATATTTATAGGCTCTGTGATATGAACTTTTCCTTTCTTTTCCACTAAGTAATTAAAATTTGCATGTATTCTCAGTGTGAATGAGCAACACACAACTCTAGAGTAAAATAGTAAAAGGCTCCATTTTTACCTCCCTCACCTCTGCTCTTTTAAAAAGCAAGTCCTAATAACTGGTTGTTGTATAAATTTTCTTGTGGAAACAATTTTAAACTTTCAGAAAAGGTTCAAGTACCAAATAAATACATATGATGCCATATAGGAAGAATTCAATTAAAATGTGTTGAATAAATGAAGTTATTGCCCTGGTGGGTGTGGCTAAGTGATTAGAGTGTTGGCTGGCTGGCGCACTGAAGGGTCTCGAGTTGGATTCTAGTCAAGGGCACCTACCTGGGTTGCAGATTCACTCCGCCCCCTCAGAGTGTGTGCAGGAGGCAACCAGTAGATGTGTCTCTCTCACATCGATGTTTCTCTCTCTTTCTCTCTCTCTTCCCCTTGCTCCCCCCCCCCTCTCTTTCTCTTCCTCCCTCCCTCCTTCTCTTCCACTCTCTCTGAAAAGCCGTGAAAAAATATCCTCAGGTGAGGATTAACAACAACAACAAAAAAGCTCAAATGAAGTTATTTATCCAACAAGTTCAGGCTCTACTATCCACGGTCAGATTTTCAAACAAGTTCTCTGCTAGAATAATGCCATATGGCAGATGCTTTTATTCTCAATTTCTTCAGAAATTATTAAAACTTTCAAACATATCCCCCATGGTTAGAGACTAAAGTCCAAGAAAAATCAGTCCAATGAGGGGAAATGTAATTTGTATGTGTAGCAGGAACTTGTCCTAGGGAGCTGGCGTGACTTGGAAAGTGACAATTATACAAGTGAATTAATTCTAAACATCTACCAAAGAATGAAAAGTATAACAGCCTTTATAAACAAAAATCCAGAAATACTTCTATTCTATTTTAAAACTTTTGAAAGTAGCACTAAATTACATTATCAACACCTTATAAAATTAGGAGGAAATCATTATTAACAACATAATTAAGGAGACTAAAACCCTGAAATTTGGAAATTCAAAAAAAAAGTAAAAATGAATTCAAGGAACTGAAAATACAATCTTTTTTAAAAAAAATTTTTGTTCTTGTTTTTTCCCATTGATTTTTAGGGAGAGTGGAAGAGAGAGGGAAAGACAGAGAAACATCAATGTGAGAGAAACACACTGACTGGTTGCCTCCTGCATGAGCCCTGACCAGGGCCCAGACTGGGGAGAAGCCTGCAACCAAGGTACATGCCTTTAACTGGAATTGAACCTGAGACCCTTTGGTCCACAGGCCGGCACTCTATCCACTGAGCCAAACCGGCTAGGGTTGAAAATACAATCTTGATGTCATCAGGATCCAGGCTCTTTTGGGGCCAGGATAATAAAGTATTATTTTTAAAAGGTTATGAGAAAGAACGTTCCTTGGAAATGGCTGGAGATAAGTGTGTCCAGAGTAATTCAAGGTAAAGATGGCTTGCAGCCAGGCTCAGAGTGAGGGGTTCTCCTTGGACCCCCATAGGCCAGAAACTTCCTGATACAGGTAATGAGCCTTCTGTCTAGTAGGGCAAATTAAAGCAAGTTGTATTAACAACTGTTTGAGAACTTTCCTCATCTTTTTGTAGACTTAGCAGGTTTTGGAAATTACATTTAAGATATGATGGTATAGTAAATGGAAGCAATGATAATATTCTTTCGTCTCAATTTAACACATCTGGAGAGCTAAAGCACTTTCACAATTATAAATGCATATTATTTCTCTTAATTTTTACTCATTCATTCATTCATTCCACAGATTAAGGCAATAGAAGTAGAGACTGATTAAGATTCTGGGTAGTGCAATTTGAGGTACTCCAGATCAGAAGCAGGATCACTTGAGGATTTGTTAGATATTAAATTTCCAGCCTCGAACTAGGATTTACTGAACTGGAAATTCTGGAAGTCAGACTCAGTAGTCTTATTTGAATACCTGCCCAGGTAATTCTGGTGCACACTAAGTGATAAACTACCTATATCTAGTGTCTCCTTTATTCTTTACCATTGTAATTGCTCCGCTGGCAATTTCATTTTCCAAAAATGGAAACATTTAAAGTTTAAGAACATTCCAATGAAGGTAATGGAATTCCTTACTAATCCAGTATTCTATTACTTTTAGTGTTAAGTATGAATCACTTTTTCATAGTCTCAAAACGTTTAGTTGTTTTATCTTCATAAACTATGAACAAACATTCACTAAACTATCTGTGATAATTCAGCATAAATATTGACACTATTAAATACACACTCTTTTTAAGGTATGTGAATTTCAGCATGTCTAGGAGTCTATTCTAATATAGCCCAACTACGGTAAACAACTTGACACATCCACTTGGCATATTTAATATTTATCTGGCCAACAGCTGCTTGCTTAATTGCTTACCATTAGGAAATTGGAAAGTGGTGTGATTATTTATGTAAGGCCAAATATTAATTAGGATCAAATAAATATAGCTCCTTAGATCTCTGTGGTTTCTAATCTATATAAACATCTTGCTGTGATAACTCATAAATGATTAAACAGAGGCCAGTTACTTTAGAGGAATTTGCATATGCCAGAACTTATTTTTTTACTTCAATTTACTTTTTGAAATGTTGATGGCATTTTAAAACACATCACTAGGCCTTGGACTGTAAATCAAGCCTTTCTTGTGCTTAAGGATGAATAAGAAATCATGGGGACTGACAAGAGAAGTTCTTATAATTTACTAAAACATCTATGTTTTGGGGATAAACAATCATAATTAAAAATCATAGAACCTTCTCTCCAAATCTAACTGAAGCCACACAGACAGAGACCCGAACTGGCTTTCTTCATTATCCCCACAGAAATTAAAGAGGCGATTATTCTGCTAAAGGACAACAATAGAGGTTGCTTTCCAAAGAGAGGCCGTCCTCCTTTCAAAAGAGAATGAACTCTTTCATGTCAACAGAGACTCACTTAGAAAACAGTGAATTGGAATGGGGATCCTTTATCTAGAGGCCAGCAACAATGTCAATCAATCTGCAGAAGAAGTGGAGCTCCAGGGGCGGGCAACTGCTCCGAAGCACATTTGGGGGCATTTCAAGGCTCTAGGAGACACGCACAATTGTTCTGATTTCTTAAAAAATATATACTCTGTGGTAAACGATGTACAAAATGCGACTGAGCTGGTAGTGGTTCAATCAACGATGAGAAAGAGATTCTCACTGAGCTGGGATAATGACCCAGACTATGAAATGAATGCAAAGTGAGCAGATAGTGCACAGCAGAGGAGAACACCAGGTTGTGAGCCTCTCAGTGCCCTCGATGGAACGCTGGCCAGATTGAGTCCGGGTGAAACGCAAATGTATAACATTACCATTTCTGTGAGAGAACGTTATTCATTTCTACACTAATTACAACTTATCACATACTCTTTAAGGATAGAAATGGTTAAGATAGTATTTTTCACTCTATTTATCAGCAAAGCAGTTCACCTGCTACAGTCAAATAGCAATGGGCCCAGATACATAAATCACTAGACCATTACTGAGTGAGGAAGTACGAAGAGGCAGAAGATTTTCTGTGATGGCAAAAACAACTTTTTAATCATCCCCAGAACAAAAATTAATGTATATTCAGTACATGTTTAAGCCCCCCAACCCCCCAATTTGATTATAAAACAAATACATCAGTTGGTTGGAATATTGCCCCATGCACCAAAAGCTTGAGGGTTCGATTCCCTGTCAGGGCACATACCTGTCGGGGAACATACGGGAGACAATGGATCAATGTTTCTCTCTCACATGGATGTTTCTCTCTCTCTCTCTCTCTCTCCCTACCTTCATCTCTCTCTAAAAATCAATACAACAAATATCCTCAGGTGAGGATTTAAAAATAGAAAGAAAAAAGGCACCCACCATCACATTGGTTAGAAGTGTCTGCTCTTAACACATTCCTAATAAAGACACATGCATGCCCTGTCCAGGGTGACTCCGTTGGTTGGGTGTCATCTGGTGCACCAGGAGGTTGCTGGTTCAATTCCAAGTTAAGGGCACATGCCGGGTTGTGGGCTAGATCCCCAGTAGAAGGCAGTGGATATATGTATCTCTTTCACATCGATGTTTCTCTCTCTCTCCTCCCTTTCTCTCTCTTTCAAATTCAATAAGTTATTCTTAAAAAAATAAAAACACATGTGTAAAGTAAAAAAACCACAATATCAAACACAGTGGCTTTGGAACCAACATTTTTTATATCCACACAAGAATTCAAAATCTACCAGCTTTACACCTATGTTACTGCCCGCATCACTGAAACAAAAGAATCGAAGGTGGCCTGCAGGTTTCTCAGGAAACAGTGCTGAAGTCAAGACTCGGGCTCAAGGGCCCAGTCTCCTGCTCTCTTGTGACTCTACACAGTGACTTCAGCTGGCTCTGCATTTGTAAAGTGAAAACACTGTCTGCTTCTCAGCTTGGTTCACGCACGCCACCCACACTTGCTGAGCACAAGCTGTATGCTGCACTCTGAGAACGTAAGATGTAAAGAACATGGGACCGGCCACGCCTCTGTGTCAAGGGCAACAAAGAGGAGAGCTGGGGACAGAACACAGGCAGGAGGCGTCCAGAAGGCTTCATTTCCTGAAGGAGGTGCAGAGGTTTGGGATGCAGGCAAAACAGTGGAGAACAATTAGAATCAGAGAGAACCTGCTTTTGAAAATGCTAGTGTAGCAGTAGGCAGAGAGAGAGAGAGAGAGAGAGAGAGAGAGAGAGAGAGAGAGGGAGAGAGAGAGAGAGAGAGAATGATGGGTAACAGAGAGGTGGGTTGAACCAGATCACAAAAGTTACTATATGCCACTCTTTAGAGTCCATTTTTCATTCTGTAGGTGATGGGGAGCAAAGGAAGGGATTTGAACAGGAGAATAATACAATCACATCTCTACTTTAGCTTTTTACAGATGAGGAAATGGGAAAGATGTGAGGTCTAAGGAGGCCATCTTTGAAGGCAAGCAGTTAGATAGTCTGAGCCCAGAGCTTGTCCCTTCTCAGACAAACTGATAGAAGAAATCCCACTAAAGCCTGTTTCCTTAGAACATGGCTTGGTCCATCATCTTTCTGTCACCATGAACTCCCTGTGAAGTCATGTGGTGATGTTTATTAATCCTGTCTTTTTTAAACCCTCTCCCATTTCTTTAAAAGTGGGACATTCTGTAAAACCTCCACCTCCTCATACCTCTCTGTTTCGGTGGTTTTTGTGTTTTTTTTTTTTTTTTTTTACCAGTTCATCTTCCTTTCATTTACTAACTAACATGTTGGTGTAAAATCATGCCTAATATCCCTTAATGCAAAATAATCCAATAACTAACATTTCAAGTCTTTGCCAATCAAAATATGGTATGAGTTTTATTACCCAGAAATCTGAATAGGACAAGGATGTCAATTAAATGAGAATTAACTCCAGAGGCTCTAAGCATTGGTCTCATCACATTCCTAGTTTCTTTTTTCCCCCTTCCAATTATAATTAAAAGTTTATTTAGAAAGTCACAGGGGTAGAAGATGTGAGACACAGAAGAAAAGGGCGCAGGAAACAAGTCACAGCAAAAGAAGGGCCCTTGGAGCTTAGGGGAGAGAGGGATACACAAGCCTTGAGAGACAAAAGAGGGTGGAGCGTTTGGGACTGGGCATGCCCCATAGAGAGAGCGGCCACATTCCCAGTTTTGCGTCCAAAGGCAGGAAGAATATTACAGAGGCTGGAGCTCAGCCACTTCTCTCTCACCTCCAGGCTGGCACAGCTGCTCCCTGTGCCGGGAGCAATCTTTCGCCCATGTTGGCTTACTGAGCTCCTACACATGCTTTATCTCAGTCTAAAGTCCCTTTCTGTAGGAAGCTTTCCCTGACCCCCTGGAGGTATGCCAAGGCCCCTGGCCTTGGGCTTGTCACCACAATCTACCACTGGGCATTTATCATGCCTGTGGTTGCTTCCCTCCTTCACTGCATCCTGGAGGCTAACACACGGTCTGGCTCATGTTTTTGCACCCAGTAAGCATTTGTTAATTAAGCGAATAATCTCAACACTTTAGATTTTCCTTTGCTGAAGACTAGAGAAGAAGATTCAGAGAAAAGAAAAGCCAGGGAAGTGATAGGAAGTGGAATCCTACACATTCTAACAAAGATGACCTGAATATAAACATCTTCTCAGGGATATGTTGAGGGCACCATATGCCTAAATGCAACTGGTCCTCAAGAACAAACTTTTGGGGTTTCGGAAAAGGAAAACTATATGTTATCTATGGAAAATGTTCTGCAAGCAGCTCTTACATCCTAGAGATGCTCATGGAATATGAAAGGATAGGAACCACATGGGAGGAAAAGCTAAATTAGTGGTTCTCAGTTTAGAGATCACCTAATTTGGTTTATGCCACGTTTTGAATTTGCTCTAACGTTGATTTTGGAAGCTTCTGCTATTGCTTCAATTTCCAGGTGGCAAAGGGCTACAAAATACAGCCTTTCCTGCCTGCCACTTCATTAAGACGTATAGCTACTTCACATGTACTAAAACTCACTCTGAACTCACTCCACGGTATTCATTTTTTTCTATATCCTTATTTGTTGCAAGACTGATTTGAGTTGGTTCCCTAAAATTATGTTATTAGTAGTCACAATTTCTCCCAGGTGAAATCAATTCTATGTCCCAACGAGACAGAATGAGGTAGATGAATAAGTATCAAATATTTACTGGTCATCTACTATGTGTGAGGCTCTGCTCTACGCTTGGAAATACAATGAAGAAAAGAAAGCTTAGCCCGAGGAGCAGCTTAGTTCTTTGTTTCCTCCCCTTAGTTACAATAGATTTCCCTAGAAAAATAGCCAAAAAGTATTCTTGAGAATAAAGCAGAGTACAGAGTAGCACATTTAGTAAGAGGTCAGAAAAATGTCTGAAAGAATAATTAGGAAATGTAAGGAAAAATTAACCTTAAAAATAAGAGACAATTCTGCTGAAGATAGGAAAGCGACTTCGCCTTTTCTTAGAGCATTTTCTTTAGAAATTTGATCATGGTCAGTACTTTCTCTGCTCTTTGAAAAATATATGCATCCTTTTGAAAACTCCACGGGCCTTCTGTGAGCTTTATGAGCCAGGAATGTCTTTCTCAAGGACCCAGGAGCCATCTTTTATGGAATGTGAACAAGAAGGAAGACAAAGCGCTATCTCCCAGTTTCTGTGGGAAGGTAGGAGCCTAACTTAGGTGGTTGCCTTGTTCCAATTTGCAAAGCTACCTCCTCTGATAAAGAGAGGAGGTTTGTTTTCCCTCTAGATAAAGCCAATATGCTAACAACACATGTAGTCACGCCAATTACCAGGGAAACTTAGGGTGAACTATGTGTGATAAAGTTGCTGCCAAGTTCCTACTTGAGGACTGACTAGACATTGTTTATCTTGAAAACATGTGTGTCGTTGGTTGTATCTGCTTGACCGGAAAGGGATGAGGTTCTTTTTTGTCTTTGCAGTCTCTCAGTGGATTGTCTTGATGTTCTGGTTTAATGCTTATTCCATAATAAAACAGTTCCCTTTCTCTACTACCTTTATGGAGAGGATTTCTGAGTTGGGAGATTTTATTTTTAATTGTATTTCCTGAACAGAAGACATTAATAGCAGTTATCTCTGGAGGGTGAAACCCCAGCTATTTTATATTTACATCTATAAATACCATATACTTTATATGTATATGTTTATAAATATTTACTTATATTTATAAATATACTCATATATTTATATAAATATTTATATAAGCATATACAGGATGTCCCAACATGTATACACAGCTGATAACTCACTTAATTTTCACTCCTTTTAAGGCTTAACTGGTCTGAAATAATGAGTGAAGCCTGACGAAGTTTGAACAAAGAAAATTTATCCTAAAGTGCCACTAAACTTTTTTTTATGGGGATACATAAAAGACCAAGTTTACGGTGCAAAACAGGCAACAGTCGACGAAATGGGGTGCATAAATACGGAACGAAATGATTCTTAATGTTTGTGATGCCATTGCTTCGCTATCAGCAGTGCCTGGACAAGAACCAGTTTGAAAACAGGCATTGCCAAAAAACAATTTATTCATTTCTGTTGATTCTATTAAATTTTGAAAATGAACTGTATGTTAATAAACACTGACTTAATAATCACTCAAAGTGCATATACATTTTTTGGGACACCCTGTATTCGATATTTCTGAACTCAGCCAAGCAGAGGCCTTACATTCTGCCTGGGGAAAACCCAAAGTGTGGTCCTTATCCAACTACCTTACTCTTCTTAGCTAAGTGAGTTGAAAACCTTTTCATTCAATATACTTGTTTTAAAAATTTAATGCAATATAGGTAAGCAGTATACAATGAGTGGTGAACGTCTCCGGCCTCTTTTGGCCTTCCACAGTCCCATTCCTTGGTGGCAACCACTGCCAACAGTTTGGTATGTATCCTTCTAGGCCTTTTGTCTATGTTCATATACAGGTTTTTACAGAAATGAGATAATTCTATACATAGATTTCTGGAACTTGCTTTTTTCACTCCTAAGTTGGAAATGATAAGTGAACAGTATGTTTAATATAAGGAGTGATGAATCAAAGGGGAAAATACAATATGTTACTGTAAAAAATATAGTTTAGATTTTAGAAGAAAAAGGATGCCTGGATGAGCCAGAAACCAGTCATTGTTCTACGTGGATTTAAATTTTCTTTCTGAGATACATTTAGCCTACCTTTTCCTAGTTTAAGAGAGATAAAACATTAAATCCAAGAATGTCCCCAAATAAAGGCCAAACATAAAACCACACTGCACACAACCTTCTATTATGGCTCTTGAGTTTGCCATACGTGGCAGCTTCTAGTTCATATATTTATTGGAATGGAAATACTGTTTAGACAGGATATTCTATTTAAGACAACAGAATCAATTCAGTATTTAAAGCCTCCTTCCTCCTGAGGTGTTTAGCCAAGTGTCTATAAGAGTGATACTGGTGTGGCCTTTTTTACTTGTATACAATGCAACCCTTTAACTAAAACTTTAAAAGTATCCAGGTTTTAAGAACTTGACAAGCCTATCTAATAAAAGAGTAATATGCAAATTAACCATCACTCCGCGACAAATGGCAGCGCCCATAGCAGAAGCTGGCGGCATCTCCCCGGCAATGCGAGCCCAGCATCTGCTCCTTGGCTGCGGAGGGAGAGGAGGGGCCCCTGGGGACTTGAGCCCAGTGTCCTCACCCCAGCCGCACAGAGGGAGGGGAGGACCCAGAAAAATGGATCTTTCCAGTTTCTGATGCTGACGGAGCCCTATGGGTGCCGGGGTCCTCTGCCTGCAGCCCCCAGTTGCAGCCTGGCAGCCCTAGTCACAGACTGGAAGCCCCCTGCCTACAGCGTGGATGTGGCCAGCATGGTGCCACGGAGGGGGGGGGGTGTCCGGTGGGCATGCTACAGACATCAAATCACTGCCGCCGCGGCCACCCCCATTCCCCGCACTGGCAAGTAGTATTGTCCAAGGGGGTGACTCCTGAGGCACGGCTTGCATGGCAGCTGATGCACACCAGGCCGGGTGGGGAAGCCGGACCTGAGAGCCCAAGCCCCCGAGTACCCGAGCTGCCAGGCCTCATGGGCCGGGGCCCAGAGGAGGTCCAGGATAAGCATCTTCCCAGAGGCTGCACAGCGGGGAGGAGCCTCTGGCTAGAGGCTGGGGTGAGGGATGCTGGCGTCATTGCAGGCCAGGCTGAGGGGCACCACCCCCCCTGCATGAATTTTGTGCACCAGGCCTCTAGTATATATAAAAAAATTTCCAATTTCAAGTTGCTCTGAAATATGGTGAAAAAACACACAACAAAATATTTTTAAAATCCAGGAAATAAATACTACATTTCTTTATTTTTTCAATACATTTTTATTGATTTAACTTTTTAAATTTTTAAATATATTTTTAATTGATTTCATAGAGGAAGAGTGAGGGAGAGAGAGAGACAGAAACATCAATGATAAGAGAGAATCATTGATCAGCTGCCTCCTACATGCCCCACACTGGGGATCAAGCCTGCAACCTGGGCATGTGCCCTGACTGGGAATTGAACTGTGACCTCCTGGTTCATAGATCAATGCTCAACCACGGAGCCATGCCAGCTGGGCAATAAATTTTTATTGATTTTAGAGAAAGAGGAAGAGTGAGGGAGAGAGAGGGAAAAATAGTTGACATGAGAGAAAAACATTGATTGGTCACACAGAGATTGAACCTGCAACCTGGCACGTGCCCTGGCCAGGAACTGAGCTGGTGCCTAGGACGATGCTTCAACCAACTGAGCCACACCAGACAGGGCAATAAAGACCCCATTTCAATAGTGAAACTCCTAAGAATGCAGCACTGAAAGCCCATCTATTGCTTGAAGTTGCAAAGTTCTAACACCTCAAACGGAGGATCTGAACATTTCACATGATGATCGTGGGTTATGTGTTCAATATATCAAAAAGAAAAAGAAAAAGAAAAAGAAAGGCCAAGTAACTTAGTTTTTATTTTTATTAAATTGTCTTTGTTTAGGTATTGTCATAGAAAATGTTAGGTTACTAGGAAGAAGGAAATTCACCTTCTGAAACCCTTTAATGAAATGAAGTTACTAAGGAAAGAACTAAATTACTAAGGATTTTAGTGCCGACATTCCCAGGTTTAACATTCACTATTTTGTCTCAATGACTAACACGCCTTGCTCACTTTCCCATAATAACTTTAAAAATGGGACTGTCAACTGTATTTACCAACCCTGTCATTTCTCAACATAATTATAGCAAACATCCTATATAGTTGTTTTTAACCTATATAAATAACACAGCTGAAAGAGTAGTACCTTCTCTTCTTCCACCCTCTATTTCTCCACCCAGCTGGTAGCCAGCAGAGATTTCCATTGTTTCTTCACATATAATAATTGTGTAATCTTTCATAAACAACCTTAGCCTAATGTGATTCCATTTCAGTAATATTTTAAATGGCTATGGTAAAGCAACGAGCTCTCCTATAGATAAATGTTATGATGCTCCTAGTAATTTTTATAGAATTCTAATGTATAAACATTCAAGGGCAAATCCTTTCTTCCGAGATAGCAGCTAATCTGACACTTTTCAATGATAACACAATACAAGAAAGAACAGAAATATATAGCTCACCAAGATAAACTGTTATGAATGAAACTAGCATTAAGTGTAGTCAAAACCAATTTACTTCAGCCATTCATCAATTAGTTAAAATTAAGAATCTTAAAACTTTTATTAAAGAGTACTAGAGGCCCGGTGCACGAAATTCGTGCACTGGGGAGGGTGTCCCTCAGCCCAGCTTGCACCCTCTCTAATATGGGACCCCTCGGGGGATGTCCAACTGCAGGATTAGGCCCGATTCTTGTGGAATCGGGCCTAATCCTGCAGTTGGCCATCCTTCTCACAATCCGGGACTGCTGGCTCCTAACCGCTCACCTACCTGCCTGATTGCCCCCTAACTGCTTCCTTGCTGGCCTGATTGACCCCTAACTGCTCCTCTGCGGGCCTGATTGCCCCCAAATACCCTCCCCTGCTGGCCTGATCACCCCCAAGGCTTTTATTAGTATAGATATGACCCTGCACAGAAAATTTTACTAACCCTGCTTTACAATAAGGGCTTGACGATTGAATCATTAGGACCAGACACCAAGATTTCCTTTCTTTGAATAGTGGAGGGAATACTTATCTTGTCTTTAAGTTGCCCGGAAATTAAAATGAGATAATGACTTAGAAAAGTATAAAAGCATCACATAAAGACAACTGTTTTTTTAATGAAGTGGCAAAATGAAAAACACTTTTTATTCTCCCCTTCCTTCCTTTACAGCTTTTATTTAAACTTTGAAATTTATAAAAATTTCACTCCAATTTTCATTTCTTTACATTCAACATTATTTTGTATTGGTTTCAGGTTTTATATTAGTTACAGAATAGTGGTTAGACAATCATATACTTTACAAAGTGTTCCCCGATATTTCTAGTACCCACCTGGCATCATACCATCATTACAACACTACTGACTATATTCCCTATTTAAGTGATAATGGGTTTACAGGTTACTTTCAATCTTTCTTTTGTGTTTTTTTGTCCTTCCTTTTCTTTCTCACTTCTTCCCTCATTTTCTTTATATAGTATCTCAATTGCCCATCAAAGCTCAGTGAAGGCACTGGGACACGCTTCATCCATTTTACAGACCAGGAAACTGAGGCCAATTCCAGTTGGCTGTGGAACTTGACTCAGGAAGCCCTCAGAGCACACAGGAAGCCCTCAGAGCCATGCTCTTTGCGCTTCCTAAGGGGCAGCGGCCCAGCAAACAGAACAAACCTTCCAGTCAGGCTTCCGAGCCTCTTTCTCAAGCACCTCTTCATTGCGGATGCTCCACATTCTTTCCTCTCCCCCCATTCTTTACTGCCCCCCCTTCTCCGAAGCAGGTGGAAGGCTTCCCACTCACTGCCTAGGCATGCTCTGCTATGGGGCAGGGTGTAGCGAACTTGCTTTTGGGTGAAGGCAGGAGCAGGAGTCACTGCCTCTGAAGTGTGAAGGCCGCCTGAGCGAGGCCCATTAGCACTGGGAGCTTCTCTGAATCACGTCAGTCAGTCCAGTACCCTGCAGCGCAGCACCCCTTCACTGAGGTGGCTCCACCCCTCAACCCCCGCCTCAGGGGTGAGGGTCCTTGCCCCTCTGCCAGGAGTCCTTCCATGCCCCTTGACCCCTGGCTGGGCCCACCCACATCTTGGGGGCACTGCAGAACCTCTGTCTCTCTGCAGATGAAGCAGATCCCTGCCCTAGGTCTCTGCAAAGCTATGAATCTGTGGCCAGAGGCCTGGTCTGGGTCTCAGCAACCACATGCCTGCAATGTTCCCAGGGACCCTGGGAGGGGCTGGGCGAGTCCTGCCACGCCCCCCCCCCCAGGGTGGCAATGGCCCCCGGATCCCCCCGGAGCGCCTGGCTCGGCCGGACTCACCCCCCCAGGGTGGCGATGGCCACCCGGGACCCCCGGCAGCGCCTGGCTCGGACCGGACACGCCCACCCGGGTGGCGATTGCCGCCCGGGACCCCCGGCAGCGCCTGGCTCGGACCGGACACGCCCCCCCCGGGTGGCGATCGCCGCCCGGGGACCCCCGGCAGCGCCTGGCTCGGACCGGACACGCCCCCCCGGGTGGCGATCCCCGCCCGGGACCCCCGGAACTAAGAGGATTGGGCGCCGCCATCTTGCTCTTCTCAACGGCCGGATAGGCCACCCGGAGTCCCGCCCCCAGCCTCTCGCAGGCCCAATCATGGGCATAGCAGAGGTGCGGTCAATTTGCATATTTCTCTATTATAAGGTAGGATAGTTTTTCACTTTCTAGGTGTAATAGTAAGCATAGAAATTGAGAATACTATAAACCTTTAACTACTTGTGTTAACAATAAAAAGAGATAATAAACTTTATAGTGAATAATCTACATTATAAATGCTTGGTTAGATGTAATTTACTTGAAAGAGACACATCCATTTGGATCAAGACTTTCATTTATTTTCTTTTTAACACTTTACGAATTCAGAAAAACATAGTAATCTGTAGTCAGTTGGAGCTAAGCAGTTGTAAAATGTCCTCATCTGAAACATTCCCTTTTTAGACCTATAACACTTCCCCACACAGAAAATGACATTTTTTAATGAGTCTATCCTTTGATCAGTAGATTGTCCTATAAAGGAGCAGAAGCCAACAGGCCCTATGTTATAAGCAAGATGATGCAACTTGATCGTAAAGCAAAGAACTGGGGGAGCATTTGAGATCTCACTCCCTGGTGATGTTATCAGTTTGGCTCAAAAAAAAGCTCTTACAACATTCTCTACAGGTTTGGATGTTTCTTACATTGACATCTACTTGGCGTGGTCAGCAGGACTCCAAAGGAGCCTACCCAGGATCACCCCAGAGACCCGTACCTGGTGCTGGGTACAAGCAGGGGCCCATTGTGCCCTCCTGGCCCCCAGCTTCGCATTGGCTGAGTTTCATTGGAATTTCAGGCCTCTGTGC
This sequence comes from Eptesicus fuscus, assembly GCF_027574615.1. Lineage (NCBI taxonomy): Eukaryota > Metazoa > Chordata > Mammalia > Chiroptera > Vespertilionidae > Eptesicus > Eptesicus fuscus. The sequence continues at coordinate 68,493,606 of NC_072486.1, forward strand.
TTCAAGAAGCAGACCATGACTTTATTTGGACTATTCTTAGGAAATCCTCAGGGTGGGTAAGTGCTGAGATAACCAAGGGAAAGGAAAAAAAAAGGGGGTGTTGTTTTTAATTTTGGATTTTTAATCGTATACTTACTTAGAATCTGAACAAAATATTTGCTGGTTAAATGAGAGATTGAACTCTCTTTAGCTCTGAAAGAGAGAGAATGTTTGCTTCCCCAACCAGAATAGCCAATGGGGTGACCACAGTTATTTCAAACCCCATATCTGGAGTGGCAGAGATGGGCATCAGGGGTTGTCTAGTGCAGTTAAGCACAGGTGATTCCAGAGAAGCCAGCGGGAGCCCTGGGGAGAAGGGAAGGGCACCCTGGAATGGGTTCACCCCGAGAGAGAGGCCCGTGCCTTGGGAAGCACCACAGTTCCATCACACCTGGTAAGCTCTTACTGGCCCTTCCTCTAGTATTCTTAGGTGACTAAGAATCTTAGTGGAATTTCCTGAGAAAATTTTGCCCCTAGGGCATAAAGTAGTCCTATTTGGAGATCCACAGCATTGGGTTCATCTAGAGATATGCACATAAAGGTCAGTGCTCCCTAGAAGTTTGTTTAGACTTCACAGATCTCAAAATTAACACGGGAAATAGAGCCTCCCAATCCAGCAAGGCCCACCACAGTCTCCCATTAATATAAAGATGGCCAAGATGAGGATCCCTGGATACTTCTAAATTAATGTTTGTGCACACAATTAGAAAAAACTAGCTATAAAATCAAACTTTTCATTGGTCTCCAGAAGCTTCATAAAAAAGTGTTTAGAGAAATAGAGCAACCTATTATGTCATTTAGATGTCAAAACAATTCTTTAGGGTGTTAAAAATGGCTGTCCCTATTTTAAAAAGGGAAGGTCAGTTGGAACTTGACTTGTCAAGGGCAGATATAAATCACAAAAAGCCTCCAAAACAAAATTTGAATCCAACTGTTCTCTGTGTGTGTCTATCTGGGTATGCATATACATGTATATTATAAATATGGGATAATTTTCTACCTCCAGATGGTATTGTCAAAATTAATTAAAAGGCAAGCACTTGTAAGGATTGAGCATTCTAAAATTCTCAGAAATACAGAAACTAACTCAATGCTTTTCAAGTTCCTGTGATCTAAGATTAATCCTTAGTAAATAAAAGCTAGCTTAAGTCGATGGTTTAGTAAAATAAATAAATACATACATAAATAAATGAATAAGAGAGAGCAAAGAACTGTGCATTGTTTATGCCAAGACCCCGCCACAAATGCCTGGCCACCCTACAGATGCCAGGTCTATACACAATTCGCCCATTAAAGGAAGAGCTCTATAATAGGATATACACAGTGGTATCTGCATTGGTAAATAATAAACCCAAAGGTAAAAGTGTTATCTTCTCCTGACCTGGTGAGGCACACCCAGCTGCTCAGGGACCCTGGTCTGCTGGAAAACACGCAACACTACACTCTACCAGTCAACACACATTGGTGCTTGGTGAGAACTGTAACCCTCTCTCTCCTTAGGCCATTTTCTGATTCTAGGTTTAGGAAGAATGGAGGCTACATTAAAGCTTGTTTTTCATTTAAGTCATACCTGGTGAATATCTGAGTTCTCTCTTTAAAGATTTATTGTAGAGAGGAAAATAACTTATTTTTAGTTCTATCTTTAAAACTAGGGAGTTGTTAAGAAACTAAACCCAGATGATTTTTATCAATGAACATGTCTCTCTGTATCAAATTTCCTAAAAAGGCTATCTATATCACTTTTTATCCACAGCCAAAACTATCCAAACAGAGTGGTGAACTTTTAAAAATTGGCTGTGATATTCTTGGCAGTTAAAAATAAGTAATATAAATGTAACCAGCCAAAGCAGGTAGAAATTTAATCCTCATGAAAAACTTCTTGGAGAAAAGTTTATCCTGCAATCAGCATTCCCAAACACCTATGAGTGATATCTAGATAAATCTTTTAAAAAGGTGTCCTGGAGGAACCAAGATGGCGGCATGGTTAAACAACTAATCTGCTACCTCGCACAACAATTTCAAAAATACAACTAAAAGACAAAACGTCTACCACCCAGAACAACGGGAAAGCTGGCTGAGTGGTAGATTTACAACTAAGGGGAGAAAGGAGCACAAATGCTGAAAAGCTGAGAGGTGTGCCCAGCAATCATTGTTTTACTGCGCTGGAACTCAGGGCGCAGGGACTTGGAAACGTGGAAAGGCAGAGAGGCCTGACGGCAGCCATCGCTGTTGGCCACGCCCTAGCCTAGTGACGCTCTGAGACCCCGCCCAGCCCTGAGACCCCGCCCCGCACATTCTACAAACCCGCCCAGGCTCCACACATTGGCTTTTGCATATAAATGGCATGTTCTGTGGCAGCTTAACCAAATAAACTGCAGCTCCAGTCAGACTGCTCCAAAACCGCCCAAGCAAAGGAGGAGAAAACTAGTTCTTGCTGTAGCTCCTGCTGGGGGACACACAGTACACAAGGGTACACCAAGAGTGTCCACCTCGGGTAACTGGGAGGCTGACCCATTGAACCAATAGGACATCTAGTACACAAAGCTACCCTACCAATTCAGGGAAGCAGCGAAAATGAGGAAGCAAGGAAACAGATCACAAACCAAAGAAATGGAGGAGAACAAGCGACTGGACATAGAGTTCAAAACCACGGTTATAAGGTTTTTTAAGAATTTCATGGAAAAGGCCGATAAATTCAATGAGACCCTCGAGGATATGAAAAAGGACCAACTAGAAATTAAATACACTGACTGAGATAAAAAATATTATACAGAGACCCAACAGCAGACTAGAGGATCGCAAGCATCAACTCAAAGATTTGGAAAACAAAGAGGCCAAGGACACTCCTCCAGAGAAGCATGAAGAGAAGAGAATTCAGAAAGTTGAAGATAGTGTAAGAAGTCTCTGGGACAACTTCAAGCGAACCAACATCAGAATTATGGGGGTACCAGAAGAAGAGAGAGAGCAAGATGCTGAAAACCTATTTGAAGAAATAATGAATGAAAACTTCCCCCACCTGATGAAAGAAATAGACTTTCAAGTCCAGGAAGCACACAGAACCCCAAACAAAAGGAATCCAAAGAGGACCACACCAAGACACATCATAATTAAAATGCCAAGGGAAAAAGACAAAGAGAGAATCTTACAAGCAGCAAGAGAAAAACAGTTAGTTACCTACAAGGGAACTCCCATACGATTATCAGCTAATTTCTCAACAGAAACCATGCAGGCCAGACGGGAGTGGCAAGAAATATTCAAAGTGATGAATAGCTGGAACCTACAACCAAGACTACTCTACCCAGCAAAGCTATCATTCAGAATTGAAGGGCAGATAAAGAGCTTCACAGATAAGAAAAAGCTAAAGGAGTTCATCACCACCAAACCAGTATTATATGAAATGCTGAAAGGTATTCTTTAAAAAGAGGAAAAAGAAGAAAGATAAAAAATTATGAACAACAAATGCATATCTATCAACAAGTGAATCTAAAAGTCAAGTGAATTAAAAATCTGAGGAACAGAATAAACTGGTGAACTTAATAGAATCAGAGGCATAGAATGGGAGTGGATTGATAATTCTCAGGGGGAAAGGGGTGTCTGTGTGGGGAGTACGGGAAGAGTCTGGACAAAAATCATACACCTATGGATAAGGACAGTGGCGGGGGGAGGTAAGGGGAGAGGAGGGGTGGGAACTGGGTGGTGGGGAGATATGGGGGGGGGGAAAAGGAGAAACAATTGTAATCTGAACAATAAAGATTCATTAAAATAAATAAATAAATAAATAAATAAATAAATAAATAAATAAAAAGGTGTCCTGTATTAAATCCCCAAATAGTGACATCAGCAAATATTTTCCAGAAGAACAAGAGGGCTGTCCATCATGATGTTATCTTCCGTGGTTATAAATGCACTCCAAGTATTCAGACTTTTTCATAGTTATTGGGGGGGGGCGGGGAGGTAAAAATGTGCTGTCACTTTTACAAAAAGACTAGAATTTTCATTTTGGAGGGAAAAAAAGACAAAATTAGTTACAGGGTCAGATACAAAGTTACAAAGCACAAAAAGCTTTGAAAAATAGAACAATACAATACTTTTTACACCTGTTAATAAACTTACAGCCTGGAGCTGTTCTTTGCAAATATCTTTTCCCATTTGGTTGGGTGCCTTTTTGTTTTGTTGGGAGTTTCTTTTGCTGTGCAGAAGCTTTTTAATCTGATATAATCACAATTATTTATTTTTGCCTTTACTTCCCTTGTCTTTGGGGTCAAATTCATAAAATCTTCTCTAGGATCAAGGTCCATAAGTTAGTACATATGTCTTTTATGTAATTTATTTTTTCAGGTCTTATATTTAGGTCTTTGACCCATTTTGAGTTAATTTTTGTATTGGGAACAATCAATAGTTTAGCTTCATTTTTTTGCATGTGACTTTCCAATTCTCCCAGCACCATTTATTAAAGAGGTTTTCTTTTCTCCTTTGTGTGTTTTTGGCTCCTTTGTCAAAAAATATTTGCAGACATCCATATGAGCTTATCTCTGGGCTCTCTGCTCAGACAAGGGGTTAATATCTAAAATATATAAAGAACTCATGTAATCCCACCAAACAAACAACCCAATTAAAAAATGAGCAGAGAACATGAACAGACTTCTCCCAAGAAGACATACAAATGAACAACATATATATGAAAAGATGCTCAACTTCACTAGCTATTAGCAAATCAAAACTACAATGAGATACCACCTCACACCTGTTAGAATGGCTATTATCAACAAGACAAGTAGTAACAAATGTTGGAGAGATTGTGGAGAAAAAGAAACCTTCCTTCACTGCTGGTGGGAATGTAAACTGGTACAGCCACAATGGAAACAATATGCTCGCTCCTCAAAATATTAACAATATGGTTACCATATGACCCAGCAAGCCCTATTCTGGCTATCTAACTGAAAATTTTGAAAACATTTATCGGCAAAGCTATATGCACTATGGTCATTGCAGCATTGTTCATGGTGGCCAAGTCATGGAAACAACCAAAGTGTCATTTGAAAGATGATTGGATAAAGCAGATGTGGTACATCTATATAATGGACCACTACTCAGCCATAAGAAAAGATGAAATACTGCCATTTGCAACAACATGGTTGGACCTTAAGAATATCATGTTAAGTGAAATAAGTCAAACAGAAAAAGTTAAGAACCATATCATTTCACTCATATGTGGGAAATAAAACTCAAAGCAACAAATGAACAAACAAGAAAAACAAACAATAATTCCTAGACACAGACAACAGTATGGTGATTATCAGAGGGAAGGGAGGTGGGGCAGTTATAAAGGATAAAGGGGGTCAAATACATGGTGATAAAAAATTATTTGACTTTGGGTGATGGGCACAGTGCAATATACAGATCATATATCATAGAAATATACACTTAAAACCTATATAATCTTACTAACCAATGTCATCCCAATTAATATCATTATAAAATTAACTTACAACCCAACTGATGATAGTACATATACAAAGAGACATGAAAAATTTATCTTTTATATCAGTACATATATATTGCTTTCTATCTAAAACCAACTTTCTGTAAAAATAAGTGTAAATGACATGTATCTTTAAAGAACATAACATGATACCAAAAAAAGGCTGAGGAGAAGCATTTTGGCGTTTCTTTATTATAATCAAATTAATTTTAGAGGAATTCCCTAAATAATTCACTAAAAGTAACAATATTCTCAGGTCAGAAATATATTTGAATAATCAAGAAATATATTTGAATAGTCAAGACTTTCAAAAGTAGAAAAACATGTTAGCAGTTATTTTCGACAACTTTTATTATCTCTTCTTTTGGATTTATCTTGGTATTTATTCTTATTTGATGATTGTTTTATTGTTAATAATTTTTAGCCTTAGCCTTGGTATTATTTTAATAAGGTAAGACTAAGAGAACATATTTTTCCTCTTATGCTTAAATACTTTACTTAAAAATCTTACTTTAAATACAATTTAAACGTACTTAAAAGTTACCTTTATGTTTTACTCAAAATAACCTCTCTTAAAATCATTGTTTTATGAGTTATGTATATAACAGAGAAGAAAGAATTGGTCCAGGGTCTGGAATCAAATCCAGAGAAAGATACAAATTTATTCAAATAGAATATATATAACATGTACAATTTTAATAAAAAGTGAAATTGTTTAGGAGAAACCAATGAATCACCCATTTTTAATATTAGTTATTCATGTCTATTATTTTTATTCACATAACCATTACGTCAAGTAGTATTTATCATATATCCTTCTAAAACCCTAATAAAGATGCTGTTGTTTGGGGTAATGTAAGAAATTAAGTAATCAGAAAACTACAAATTAAAAATGAGATTGTAATTTTTTTCAATCAAATTGACCAAATTAAAAAAATAGTATTAGTAAAAATGTGGGAATATGAATAAATTAACAAAATTTTCTGAAATTAATTGGATTACCTCTATTAATATTATAAACATTTAGGCACTTTGATATAATAATCCTTTTTTTATGAAAATCCAATATTCTGAAAAAATTGCTTAAGTAACTATAGTTTGGGGATGTTTACTTTCTTGGGTATGTAACAGCAAAATATTAAAAAAAAGAAAGAATTGCAATTAAATAATTAAAGGTGGTGTAGAATTATGGATAATTTTTGCTTTAATATATTCCTCAGGATTTGAAATATTAAAATTAAAAGGCTGATATTTCTTAAATTATATGGTCATAATTAAAAATGGGTAAATTAAGGGCAGGTCCTTCCATATAATGTCATACAGATCTATCTCATACCTATCTGCCAGTAATTCACGGTATAGATAAGCCTTAATTTGCTCATTTTTCTTGCTCTGATGAGTATCTTGATTATTTTCCAAGTTCTAATTTAACTTATTTCACTAAAGAGGTCATACAAATGGCTAATAGAAATAAAAATCTTGACTTCAGTGGTAATTAAACAAAACAACATAAAGCAAAATGTCACTGTTAAAGCTATCAAATTAGTAACGATTTAAAAAATGACAATCACCAATCCTGGCTAGCATTCAGTGGGTTAGTCTAGAAAACAGTTAGGCTATGTATATCAAGAATTTTGAAGGAAAGCATTTAATTTTTTGTACTCGGTAACTGCATATCAAATATTCTCTAATAACCAAATGATAAAATTACAAATAAAGACATATCAATCTGTCTATTCATCTAGTGTTGTTTCTACAGTAGCTTAAATATAAAAAATAATGAATGGTTAAAAATAAAATATGATGATCAACAAGAATTATCATTGAAATGAGTAAATGCTCAAAAAATAATTTCTAGCATATTGGATGTATAACTCTATGTATAAAATATACAAACATAATATAATAAAAAATGGCCTAAAAGGAATATACAGGTTTTTTTAGTGGATATCCTGGGAAGTACTTAAGAGTAATTTTATTTTTTTTTTTAAAATATATTTTATTGATTTTTACAGAGAGAAAGGGAGAGGGATAGAGAGTTAGAAACATCAATGAGAGAGACTCATTGATCGGATGCCTCCTGCACACCCCCTATTGGGGATGTGCTCGCAACCAAGGTACATGCCCTTGACCAGAATTGAACCTGGGACCCTTCAGTCCACAGGCCGACGCTCTATCCACTGAGCCAAACCGGTTAGGGCATAAAGAGAGTAATTTTTATATTCTTCTTTGTCCTTAAATATATTTTCTAAATTTTGTACAACAAATATTTACTACCTTTAAAGAAAGAATAAAAAAAATATAACATGCATGCCTATCTATAAAACCCACCGTGCTGTTGTCCTTCACCTAAAAAATAAAGTTCAAATTGGCTATACTCATGTTAAAGGCCTTTCAATCTGATTTCATTTTATCCATCCAATTTTATTCTTTTTTTTTCCTTTTTATTGAATTTATTGGGTTGAAATTTGTTAATAAAATTATATAGGTTTCAGATGTATAATTCAATAGCACATCATCTGTATAATGTATTATATGTTCACCACCGGAAGTCATCTCCTTCCATCACCACTTATCCCCTCTTTACCCTCTTCTACCTCCCCCCATCCCCTTTCCCTCTGGTAATTACTGTATTATTGTCTGAGTTTGGGGTGGCTTTTTTTTTCAATTTTATTAATCCCTTCACCTTTTCACTCAACTCTCCAACCCCTCTCCACTCCTCTACCACTCAACACTGTCTCAGATGGTCGCCAGGCATGTCATGGGCCATCTAGATGCTGCCCATCAGGTCTGGCGTTTCTCCTCTGCCCTAGGGCTTCTGACCATGATTTCTGGTTGTAACCATGTAAAGCCAACTTCAGATATTCATGATGCTCTAAGCCAAGGTTGGCAATTCTAAAAAATCATTTTGGACCTGATTCCAATTAGTGCAGCCCAGTAATTCAGAAGGAGAACCCCTCTGAGAGCAAAAATCCCATTAGTATTTGTTAAATGAATAAAAAAATTACTACTGTCATTATAACAACAGCAGTAACATTTCTTGAGAGCTTTCTGTTTATAAGAAGGCACTGTTCAAATTTCATTTATCTTAATGTCCAGAATAATCCTCCATTTCAAATATGAAAAAAACAAGCCTCAGGTAGTTTATGCATATTTCCCAAGGAGATACAGCCACTGTAGAACTGGGATTCAAATCCAGCTCTATTTGATACCAATATCTCTACACTAACAAATTTGCTTATGGAAAATCCACTAGAAATCATTTCGCATATAACATTTTTATTAGTTAATCTAAATGAATATCCATGTAACTAAGTTAAAAAAGATGCATTGGCTACAAAGTTTCATATTACATATAAAAATAGATAAAAAGGGCCCAAGTCCTTCTGATCGAGGCCCCCCAAAAAAACAAAAAAAAACAAAAACAAAATAAAAAAAATAAAAATAGATAAAAAGCCTATAAAACTTTCTTCTGAAACTCATTATTGTTAATATGTTTACCTGTATAGGACCAGCCAATCTCTTCAACAAGTTTTCTCTGTTGTCTATAGTATCCATAAGCCCAATCTAGAACCAAGAAAAAAACAACAATAATTAATCAATGTGTAGAAAAACATGTCTAAATTAAAAAAAATAATAAAAAAGTAAGATGGTCAAATTATCGACGCCATAAATGGTTCCTTATTACCCTTACCATGTCACCTTCCCAATGTTTCCTCCCAACCCCAATCACTACCATTATAGATCTCATTGTTGCTCTTTTTATAGATAGTGTAAATTTTAGGAGGCAATTTAAAGAATGCTGAAGTTCAGGCAGGGACAAAGCATATATTCTGGGTAAAGCAGGAGCAATTTAGAGGGGTTTATCCCAAAGAGAGATGGGTGTCAGGCAGTTCAACTTTTCCTATCTTCAAATTTTTCTTGCCATTCCCTAAGTCTAATGCTTAAAATCTTATTGATTATTAGTAATACTTTTGGGTTTATAAAAACACACGTTTATCTGTAAATGCTTCTGGGAGACCCAGAGGTTATCATGTTTTGAAAGTTTGCTTCTTTTACAATACAAAGTTAAATGAGGTGCCTTGTGGAAGTGAGAATTGAAATGTGTGTGTGTGTGTGTTGGCTGGGAGAAAGGTTATGTTAGACAGTGTAGGTAAATCTGCCCCTTGGAGAAACAGAGATGCCCGAATTGGGTAGCACAATAGAAAGCTTAGGGCATCATCAAAGCTTAGAGATGCCTCATGATTAGAAAGAGAGGCTCTAGATTTAGAACACAGGGAAGGAGGTATAGAAAGCAAAGTGGGTAGAAGCCTGTGATATTGTGATTTACCGTATAGTAAGAAATATATATATTTGGTCTTTATCACTGTTTCTGGCATAGAGCTCCTAAAACCTTGGAATTTCTTAATTGTAGAGAGCCATAAACATGTGTCTTTTTTATATTAATGAGGAGACTTTTGGACACTCACCAACCAATGGTCCTGGGAACCACCTGATGATTAGAGGGTTGGAACTTTCAGTCCCTTTCTCGCCCATCCTCTGGGGAGTGGTGAGGAGCAGGAGGATGAACCAACTGCCAGTGGTCAATGTTTTAACCAGCCATGCCTATGTAATGAAACCTCCATAAAAACTCAAACAAAGAGGGTTTGGAAAACTTCCCAGTTGGAGACCTTCCTGATTGGTGAACATGTGGAGATTTGGGGACAGCGGCACACCTGGAGAGGGCATGGAAGCTTTGATCCCTTCCTCCATACCTGTCCGATGCTTCTCTTCCATCTGGCTGTTCCTGGGTTATATTCTTTCATAATAATCTGGTGATCTAGTAAGTAAGATGTTTCTCTAAGTTCTGTGAGCCACTCCAGCAAATTAATGTAACCCGAGGAGGGGGTCATTGGAACTCTAAACCTCAGCCAGTTGGTGAGAAGCACAGGTGAAAACATGGATTTGGCGACTGGTGTCTGAAGAGGTGAGGACGATCTTGTAGGACTAAGCCTGCAGGATCTGCTGCTATGCCATGTAGATAGTGTTAGAATTGAGTAAAACTGTAGGACACCCAGTTGGTGTCCAAGAATTATTGGTGTGGGAACCCCCCTACCCCACAAGTAGAAATTGGTTCCAGAACCTTTTAAAATCAAAGTCTCACTTGGCATAATTCAAAATGTTGCCTGGAGTCATGCCTGCACCCAGAAAATGGGGATGTTTGGATGGATCCTGCTCCTTCTTGTGCCATTGTCCCTTACATCCTGACTGTACTAGCATTAGTACTCCATTCCAACTACTTTGTGGGCCAATTAAATCCTTTCAAGTAAATCAACTTCCAAACCCTTATCAGTGTTGACAAAACTGTTTTGTAGAAATGGCTACAAATAGTTTACAAAAGAACTTATAGAATGTTACTCAGAAATTGAGGATCTGTCAGTAAAGCCTTCATTGGAATATAAGGATTTATTTATATTGTTCCATTCCATTCCATTCTATACCATACCATACCATACCATACCATACCATACCATACCATACCATACCATATCATACCATACCATACCATACCATATCATACCATACCATACCATACCATATCATACCATGCCATTTCATTCCATATTATTCCATATCATACCATGCCATGCCATTCCATTCCATATTATACCATACCATACCATACCATACCATACCATACCATACCATACCATACCATACCATTCTATACCATTCCATTCCATACTACACTTATACTGATATTCTCAATAGCTAAGAAAAGAAACTGTGTTTTTAAAATTCTCAATAAGTTGTTTTCTCTTTATTGACAGTTCCTACTTTCAGGGAAGCAAATATCTTAAGGACATTTCAGAAATTATTTTTCTTTCTTCTATATCACATACTCTCTGATTAGTTCAACATGGGAATGAATAACTGGTAAACTATTTTATAAGAACTGAAAAGCAGGTCAGCTATGAGAAATACACATTTTGAATCCATAGAATAATCAAAACATACTTTGGAGAAATAAGGGTTTTGTTTGTGTTTTAAATTTTTTATAACCATAAATACTAGAAAATAATTCATTGGCCATGTAGCACATTTCAACACTTACTTGTTTTTATAACAGCTTTATTAAAATGTAATTCACATATCATACAATTCACCCATTAAAGTCTGCAATTTAATAGCTTTTCGTATATTCAGAGTTGCACATTCACAGTACAATTTTAAAACATCTTCATTACTCTCCCCCAGAAAACATATAGCTGCCATTCCAACCCGATCCCCCAAACCCTCAGATCTAGGCAACCACTAATCTACTTTGTTGCTACAGGTTTGGTATTCTAGACATTTCCTATAAACAGAATCACACAATATATGGCCTTTTGTGACTGGTTTCTTTAATTTAGCATAATTAATATTTCCAAAGTTCATCCATGTTGCAGCATATATCATTACTTCATTCCTTTTCATTGCCTTAAAAATACTCATTGTATGGGGACCAAAATGGTCTTAAAGTTCCCCGCAGCCGGAATAAACTTTGGACTGGCTTCTTCTTGACTCCAGGCCCCTGACCCACCTTTCCTTAGAGTTTAGAAGACTTGTATGATAAATTCTCTCTGTGTCCCTTTGAGATGTAAATCTTTTTTCCTAGCCACAGGGCAGTTTTACAATCAGAAATGTACTCTCAAGGACAGGGGAATCTTCTCTTTGAAATGTAATCATCAAAGGAAATAGCACCCTTATCACCTCTTTCTATGAGAAGGTAGGAGCCTAACTTCATGGGGGTGCCTGCTCCAAGTTGCAAAACCTACCCCTCTGTCATAAAGTTATGCATTTGTTTTTCCTTTGAATAAAGCCAATTAGCAAACACAAATGGTTTATGATTTTCCCCTTAATGTTCGGCAGTACTTTTCCACTGGGCTCACTCCAACCTTTAAAAAACTTTACCCCCTCTACTTCAATGGAGTTGAATTCAGACTTAATTATGGCTTCTTTCCCAATTGCAATAGCTTTGAATAAAGTCTCTCTTGCTGTTTAAACTCGTCTGGTACAATTTTTGTTTTGACAATGGATGTACCACATTTTATTTATCCATTCATCAACTGATGGATAGTTAGGTTGTTTCATTTGGGGGGGGAGGCTATTATGAATAGAATTGATATTAATATTTATGCATGTATTTGTTTTTCTACTTAAAAATTAAATGTTAAGTTTCTACTTCATTTATCAAATAGAGTTATCCCATAGTATGGTGGTCATTTATGGTTAAAGTTGTGAACGGAAGGAGCCACACGCTAACCTGACAAGCTCAGGGGAGGCCTGTGTGGCCGTCTTGCAAACTCAGAGACCTGAAATAACCACAAAGGATGGTTTGAAAATTAAATATTTAACTACAAACAGGTTATAGTGGGCAGTCATGTCCTAGGCCGATATCTTCCCTGACAAAGGTCAACTTAGATCTTTACTGAGCCCATTTGCCTTTTTGCCTCTAAGATAACATATCTGTGAGATGTCTGTGAGATGTCTGGGTAACTTGTAACTTCCTTTTTACCCCGGACCCCTCAGGGCACAACAAATGGCACCGGGACATTCCTTCATTGTTATTGTTATCAAGTTAATTGTCAACTGTTAATTACGTTAAAGTATCCTGTATCTTTCTCTGTAAGAGAAGCACATGTCCATCATTTCACTTTTCACCCAATCCCAGAGGTTTCCCCGCTTTGCTTTGTCCCACCTCCCTAATCTGTCACCAATGGATTTCATGTAACTCACCTACGTCCCTTTTCTTTGATTTCAAGGTATAAATATAGATGTAACCCTGCATTCTCCGGAGCATTATCTCAATTCATTGAGGTTCTGCTTCCCGGCATATGTCGACATTTTGGCTCAAATAAACTCACTAAAATTCTTTACAGGTTTCAATGGTTTTTTCGTTAACATTTTTGGCGTAGTCGGCAGGATTCCAAAGAAAACTCACCCGGGATCATCCTTTGGACTTGGACTTGGACTTGGAGCTAGGATCCAGCAAAGGGCCCGTTGAGCCCACCGGTTCTCCGCCCATTGGGTGAACGTGGGTGAGTGATCTCTCGGATCCAGGACCGTCCCTTGTTTTGGTAGAGGGTCTCTGACTTTATTTGAGCTGTTTAAAATCCTCGAGGTGGAACCAGGGTTGACAAAACCCCAGGTTAAGGGTTGGCAGAACCCAGGCTTAGGCAGGACTGGAGGAAAAATGGGTGGCTGGTTTTGATTTTGGCTTTTCAATTGGAATTGCTGAGAGTCTGAGCAAAAATAACCTTCGCCGTATAAATGAGCTGAACTCATTCAGCTCCGAAGATAAAGGGGCAACACTTTTTATTTTTAAAGAATAGTCCGATTCTGAGGTGTCCTTAGGTGACTAAGAATTTTGTGGAAGTGTCAGAAATGCAGGAGCCCCGTCTGGAAGTTCCGACTGTAATTAACTAAATGGCTTTTCTAGGGGGCCACCTTAAAGGCTTGGTCTGCCCGGGCCCCAAAAAACTCTTTTTTGTGGTTTTAGACAGCCGGGAGAGAAACTGAGGCCACATTTGACCTACTACATAACATATCTAAAGTTTGCTCAGACTACAGATATCCAAAAAAATAAAAAAATTAACATGGGAAATTATGCCTCCAAGGCTAGAAGCTCCCAAGACCCCAGCCCTCATTTAATACTCCTGATAAGAAGCCTTTACTTGCAAGTACTTAACAGAAATGAGAAAATTTAACTAGAACATATTAGCTGAGGAATGGCCAGAAAGAAAAAATGCAGTTTGTTTGGGGTACCTATGTTAATATTTTGCATGCAGGAATTAAAAAAAAAAAAAATGCCGGCTCTGAAATTAAAGTGAATGAGTATATGGGAAGCGTATCTTGATTTGGAAACTAGAAGCTTCTAAGAAAAAAAATTTTTTTTCTTCCTATAGATGGAAATTAATAAAAAGATTTTCAGAGACTGTCTCAGAACTGTTCTGAAGTTAACAAATGTCTACAGCCATTTTTGAATAGTCCTTTGGGAGTGGACTGAAATTCTAGAGAGGGGCAGTTCCCAAACCGGGGACAAAGACACTGCTTTGGTAATTTTAATGCTAGACATTCTCTGGTGTAAATTCTTAGTGTGTTTTCTGCGCGCCTGTATAACAGTGTTGATGTTTTTGTGTCTCTGTTGTTTAATTTGTTGAAAGAAAAGGCAAGTCCCACTTCGGGGAAGCCTAGTTGTGTGTGGTGGGGTTGAAAGTGTGAGAGAGATTGCAAGAACGTCCCAGCAGCTGCCAAGAATTCTTAATCTTGGGGGCTCTTCTTGCTCTCCCTCTCAGGGTTCAGCTTCCAAAAACAGCTAGTGAGATTTCTGTCTGTTTGTCTGAAATATAATTGTGGCTGTCTATCTCTTAGGGATTTCGGTTTGCTCTTTCCTTTGTTGTGAGAATAAACAAATCATCTTTTCTGTCTAAGAATAGTTTAGACAGCCTCCATTTTGGACTGTGACTTGGCAGCCGCCATGTTGGCCGCATGGCTTGATGCTCCCCTAGAAAGAGCAAGGGCCAACCCCTCCCTTTGAATTAGCCAATCAGGAAAGACTGTGTGCCTGAGCTCCAATCAAGAGCAAGGACAGGTCACGTGCGTTGCTAAGGCACTCTGCTTCAGAAAGAAACTTGCAAAGATTCTCAGAGCCAAGTTCAAACAGGAAACTTTAGGAGGGTAGCATGTGTCCAGTCAGGGACACCGGCAAGCCAAGAGTCATGATTCCCTGTGGGGGTGTCTGCCAGTGATACTCTGGGAATTTGCGTTTCACATATTGGGAGTTTATGTGTTGTTTTCAATGCTCAATACACTGCTTGCAATAAGCCTTGTGCCTCATTTTAAAATCTTGCATATTATTCTTTATATGTTAAAGTTATAATTGAATCTAAAGGTATACAAATTTTATATTATTCTCTATGTCATTTTACAGGGATTATTACTTACCAAGAAGTTGTTGTCTTGGAATGTTATATTTTATAGAAAAGCAAGGTTTTTATCAAATCTATAACCATGCTACTTTTAAATTTTTGTCATTTGTGGACCGCTTTATTCTGATGCATTTGTAGGTATATATATATGTCTAGAAAAATCCATGAAAAGGACTCGGATTTGCTCTAACTTGCAGGCTTCTAAGAAGGTCATATTTTGAACTGGATGAAGATTTATAGAACTTCAAGGAATAAATAAACAAAAACAACTATGGGACTAAATGAATTGAGGATAATTATTCTTATGATTCTATTTAAAATATTGTTGACTCTTAAATCTTTTGTTTCCTGAATATAGGGAAAAGTAAAGAGCAGACATTCTGCATTGTAGGAACTAACAAATTGGTAACAGATTCATTTCACAGTGCGCTCCCGGGAGACGAAGGGTTCAAAGATCATGGCTTACAACCAGATTTGCTGTCTTGGAAAAGACACCAAATAAAAGACTCTCCAACCTCATTGAAGGGGACCTTACCAGGTATTACTAACTAACCCATGTGCAACTAAACTTAAAGGAGGTAGCTCATGGATTCACATTTCTCATTTAAAAAAGGCATTTGACTATGAATGGACGTCTACTCCCATCTCTGACCCCATCTCCGTCTGCAGCGGAGATCAAAGACTTTTCAAGGACAAGGAACAGCTGGGACCTTTCGAGGATGAGAAGTCGCCGACCACGGAGGCAGACAGCTATCCCAGGATGACATCAACAAGGCCTGTATGATCACAAACTGATACTGCTTGAACCTTGTTTTATATCAACTGATTGTTATTGATTGAATGTATATAAAATGATTTTCATATTATTATTATCCTTATGGTTCCCTAGTGGAAACAATATCTGCCTCCCCAGACCTCTTCCTTTATTAGATATGAAAATTTAACCTAAATACCTGCTAATCTTTCCCACCTAGTATACAATGATGTTCTGATTATCAGGTATGATCGTGAAATTAATGCCTTGTTAGCCATACATTGGTCTTCTCCTACCATCAATATAAGCTTTGGTGGTTGTTGTTGTTTTCTGGCTCTATCTATTATAAAGGACCCACCTTAGGCAAATACCTCCAAGAATATCTCCCTGATAATTCCACTGGTAGAATTGTATATGGATGTAATCTGGATGAATATTGTATGGCTATAGAGATGGGTGATGAATAACTAAGAAAAACACCTGGATATGATGGCCAAAGGCTTGCAGCAGCCTGTGCTATCTGTCATAGCATATCATGTCCTCAGACTCACCAGCCATGCTCTTATGGCTGGATGTCTGTGAAATAAGAAAGAAATCAATGGGTCCCCATTTCAGAAATTATTGACATCATTTGGTGGGTAGATATGTTTATAATTACCCCACCGTCCTTGTGTCCTGGATGTTTGAGGAGCCCTATAAATACTCAAACTCTAGCCCATTTGGGAGTCTCCTTCACTCATTTAACTATGGCATGGGAAACTCAACATTTTTGGCTCCACTCAGTATACCCTAACTGCTCCCAAGTCATAGCTACCCAATGGCAACAATATTTCTGGTGGATCCAACAACATTGGTCTCCCTAAAAGAAGCAAAAGGGGAATACTTGGAGGAGTAGGGGCTGGCCTTGGTATCCTGGGACAAGCTGAACTTGCAGCTAATGAAGAACATCATTCATTAGAAAAGGATTCTTATCTCAAATAGGTCATCTAGAGGGAATGCTGTTTCAGGAAGAAGGAAAAACAGGGGGAAGCAGCATGGAAAGACAATAAAGCCTTAGTTTCATGGATAGAACAGACTCTAAAAACTTATGCACAAACCCAACAATGGGAACGTGCCTGTGCCCTAACTCAACAGGGCCTATTGTCTATGTTAATGCAAGGAATCTGAAGTGGCTATGCAACAATGGCCAACTATAATGGTTGCAGAAGCCCAGGCCAGACACTTATGGGACTCATATGGTTCCCCAGGAATTTGGAAAAATTTAAATGGGAAATGTGATCTACGATATTGTGTTTTTAAAAGCCCAGGTGTGAGTTAAATCCTACGCTTAAAATTCCCAGTAGTTCAACTGGCTGGCGTAAGGACTATCCTCTATAATACTAGAATACTTCCAATGGGAAGTTGATGGGCCATATTTAAAAATAATAAACAATGTGAACCCATCTCACTGTCAGTGAAAATTGGAAAGGTGAATGGTTATGCCCTCAATCCATAGGGAATACTGAATTCACCCAGTCCTGGCCTATTGTATCTACCCCCATGAATAACAACATATGGTATATGGGAAAGGGGCGTTTTGCTGGGAAGGGTTAAAAAACTCTTCTGTTATAATAACTGATTTTTACTGTAATAACACCACGTTTACTTTAAATAATACTGGAATATGGTGTAATACTGAAATTATAGGCAAAATAACTTTGCCTGAGGTTCATAAAACCTATGATAATATTGATACTGAAAAACCAATGTATTGGGAAATTGAACTCCTCCCCATGAGGCCATTTTTATGGGAACTAATTGGCCAGAAGAAAATTAGAGCTTCTAGATAATGAAATAGTGGAGTCTTAATTCATTTGGCCAAACATATCATAAGGTACGAATGACAGTGGATGAAGGAGGAAAACATATAATTAGCTTAATAAAAATTATGATAATACATGTAAAGGGTTTTTCAGTTGGCTGTGATGCTTGTTCCCCTTAGACTTTTCCTTGTCTAGTATTAGACATTTTCTGTTCCTAATCAGTGTTATTGGTTTACTATTGTTACTTTTGTTCATGATATGTAAATGTTATATTAGATGCAGAAAAGCAGAATGTAAGACAAACAGCAAAAAGACTCGGATCATGGTGGCTCAAAATTAGAAATGATCCAGAATACTTTTTAACAAGGACATATAGGATCTGACTGCCTCCCATTTACCTGCCTTTTTAAAATATATATGTAATTCGACCTTAAATGCCATCTAAGGTTATGGTCTTGCCCCATCCCCAGTAGTCCACCTGTTCAGCGAGACATGCTGACACTGAGACATCCTAGGAATGAGCCTTCCTAGCACCGTGGGACTCCATTATCCAACCAAAAGGTTGGTCATCAATGCATCCTTTGGATTGATTTATGACCAAAAGGGGAATGTGTGAACGGAAGGAGCCACACGCTAACCTGACAAGCTCAGGGGAGGCCTGTGTGGCCGTCTTGCAAACTCAGAGACCTGAAATAACCACAAAGGATGGTTTGAAAATTAAATATTTAACTACAAACAGGTTATAGTGGGCAGTCATGTCCTAGGCCGATATCTTCCCTGACAAAGGTCAACTTAGATCTTTACTGAGCCCATTTGCCTTTTTGCCTCTAAGATAACATATCTGTGAGATGTCTGTGAGATGTCTGGGTAACTTGTAACTTCCTTTTTACCCCGGACCCCTCAGGGCACAACAAATGGCACCGGGACATTCCTTCATTGTTATTGTTATCAAGTTAATTGTCAACTGTTAATTACGTTAAAGTATCCTGTATCTTTCTCTGTAAGAGAAGCACATGTCCATCATTTCACTTTTCACCCAATCCCAGAGGTTTCCCCGCTTTGCTTTGTCCCACCTCCCTAATCTGTCACCAATGGATTTCATGTAACTCACCTACGTCCCTTTTCTTTGATTTCAAGGTATAAATATAGATGTAACCCTGCATTCTCCGGAGCATTATCTCAATTCATTGAGGTTCTGCTTCCCGGCATATGTCGACATTTTGGCTCAAATAAACTCACTAAAATTCTTTACAGGTTTCAATGGTTTTTTCGTTAACAAAGTGTTTCTTCATGATCAAGGAATATATCGAATTAAATGTTAGAAAACGTCTCAAAGGTCATTTGACTCCGACCTCAATAGTCTACAAAAAAAATAATTCCTGCCCTAGCTGGTTTGGCTCAGTGGATAAAGCATCGGCCTGCGGACTGAAGGGTCCTGGGTTCCATTCCGGTCAAGGGTATATACCTAGGTTTGGGCTCAATCCCCAGTGGGGGGGCGTGCAGGAGGCAGCTGATCAATGATTCTCTCTCATCATTGATGTTTCCATCTCTCTCCCCTCTCCCTTCCTCTCTGAAATCAATATATATATATATATATATATTTTTTAATTCTTATTTTAGAGTAAGGTAATTTATGCCAAAGAAATATAAGTGGTGTGTAAAGATAGTGACAGAAATGAACACAATAAGCATGGCTCCTGCCTCCTACTCCACTGAGCCTTCCCCAGTATCAGTGATTCGTAACAATCCTGAGCTATTTGTTACTACCCAAAGGTGTGCTGCCTGAGCAGGAACCACTATAGCATGTATACCTTCAAGAGAAACAAAATAAAACAAAACGACACAGAAATTATTTAGATATATAAACGACTGAGAATTGACTGTATACCTGATTTGAACTGGCTATCAACTGTAATTTTCCTCTGAAACTTTGCACTGACCACAGGGAAAAGGTTTTTCATCTTATTATATATTTTAAATATCAATATTTTTAAATGTAAGACTTTTTGTCCTCTCAATGCATTTTGATGATTTCAGATCAAAGACCATACAAAACCTACATTTACCAAGTATTACATTGAAATAAATAAAACAGTAAGTTCTTGTTTAAATGATTCAGTCTAAAAGATGACAGCAAATAACAAAATTTAGCTTTCCTTGTAGGGCTCAAACACTACACAATGAGCACTTGTCCTTGCTTACCTTAAGAAAGCTTTTTCCCATGCTTCCAAGTCTGAAGCATGGAACAGAGGGTGGAACCTCAGGCGGAAGGCGGGGGGGAGGGGTAATCAATCTAAGACCTTGCATACATATGCATGGCCCATGGACACAGACAATGGGGCAGTGAGGGCCTGGGGTGGAGGGTGGGGGCGGGCTGGAGGAGGTCAATGGGGGAAAAAAGGGGACATGTGTAATACTTTCAACAATAAAGAATTATTATTTTTTTAAAAAAAAGCTTTTTTCAATACAAGATTCCCAGGTGTTGGTAGCTCCCTTCAGTTCCTTTCCATATTGTGTTCTTGTTACTTCAAACAATCCATTGCACATTCATATGCTAATTGCATAGTCTTTGAGTGTGAGAGAGTATCTCCTTAGAGGTCTGACAGATAAGATGTGATAGCTCCAATGAACCAGAAAAAAGAAGCTAGGGTCACTGTTTTTCTTGCATTATATACTTTGAAAATCAGTTTATAAAATAGAATCTATCCAAGTACTTAAACATTTTTAAATCAATTAAAATAATAAAATAGACTTCTTTTTCTGTTTCTGTGAATTTTAGTTTCTTTAGTTTTAATCTATTTTTCTTTCCATTTAAACGTATTTGCCAGGTCTGTTTTGGTGTGTTTTGTACTGTTAAAACTAAGAAATAAATTTCAGAAATGAATTGTACGCATGATACAGAAGAAAACATGCACTAGAATATATTTTTTAAGGCTACTCTAAAATTTGTCTTAAAATATTCTTCATGAAATGGTTTTATAACCTGCTACAAAAAGCAGAGAGAAATTTGCTTTATTTTATTTCAGGTAATCTTAAAAGTACTTGTTGCAACATATTCGATCTTATACTTACCTTGAGCACCTAGATATATGCAAATCTGTATATGTCTATGTGTGTGTGTGTGTGTGTGTGTGTGTGTGTGTGTGTGTATTATACTCAAAGAATATAAAGAAAACTATGTGTATAAAAGATATAGGTAAAATTAGCATTTTTCTCAAGTTTTTAAAACAACAAAATTAGAGTGGTCACTTCCTATTAAAATATCATTATAAATATTTCAAATTACAAAAATGCCTCGGATTTTTGCCCTTAACTTAAAAAGTCTCTGCTTCTTGTTGATTAACATATATTCTACTTATTGTCTGTATCCAAGTACCTAATCTAGCAGCAGTGCTCTGACAAAATATACACAAACACAAACACACACACACACACACACACACACACACACACACACTCTTTAATGCTATAAAGTGGCCAAATATTATGACAAGGAGAAGAAATTCAGCTTTTGTGGGAAATAACCACAGATACAAGTTTGAAGTCTAAGATTCTAAAACTAAATTTCTCTAGTGGACTTTGCCAAAGGAGATGATACTAACAAATTGCACATTCTTTAAAAGAAAATCACTAAGGAACTTCAGAGGCAGTCAGTTGATGGTAGAAATCTGGAAAGGCAGAGAAGAAATAAAATTAAAGATGAATCTTTAAAGCCCTTAAGACTGACAAGGAGACTGGGAGACAGGGATTGACAGGTTCAGGTAGAGGAAAGGCATGAGCACCAAGCAGTGGCAAATGCTGAAACCAAAGGTTTAGTAGGCCAGTTGGGCCCTCATGTAGGGTCTGCATAGGTCACTAGGAACTTATCCTTGGTGACAGCTCACCATGATACAAAAGTCATATAAATTTTCATACTTTTTGTTTTCATCCAACTCTCCTCTTATCTACATTTGTTTTAAAAACAGGAAGGAGATAGTCTGCTGAGTTAACTGGAAAATATAAAAATATTTCATATACTGCGCATATTTTAAAGGGAAATATTACAGAAGAGTATGTAGTCTGGTTGGTGTGGCTCAGTGGCTGACCATCCAACCATGAACCAGGAGGTCACCAGTTCAATTCCTGGTCAGGGCCCACGCCAAGGTTTAGGGCTTGATCCACAGTAGGGGGTGTGCAGGAGACAGCCAATTGGTGTTTCTCTATCATCGATGTTTCTATCTCTCTATGCCTCTCCCTTCCTCTCTCTCTAAAATCAATAAAAAAAATATTTAGTAAAAAAAAAATAAGATTGGGTAATAATGCAATAAATATTTCTAATTGAAGTGAAAGAGGTTGGGGGTGGGTGGGTAAAGAAATTTAGGTGGCTGGTATCTGCTTAAAGGAAGACCTGGAAACCCCTGAAGACAGTTTAATGTCATTGGAACAATTATCACCCACTAAATAATGTGGCAGTTCAGACACCCATTAGACTGAAGCGGCAGTGATAAAAAAGGGTGATCGCTAGAGCAGTCATTACCCATCTATTACCAGAAATAAAATAATAGAAGTCCCCTCTCAGAAAAGAAATAAAATCAGAAATAAGAGTTCCTTTAAGAAGAGAATTAACTTTTGATTAAAGAACACCTGTGATCGCATCACCTAGCTTTGAAAGTCCTTTATTTTGTCGGTATCTACACTAATAAAAGAGAAATATGCAAAGTGACCGTACCTCCATGACGCCCATCAGCCAATAAAGAGTATGCAAATTAACCCAACAAAGATGGCTGGTTAATTTGCATATGGAGGCACAGAGCAGCCGGGCGGGGCAGGACGCCTACTCTGAGGGAGAGGGCGGGGCAGGGGGCAGAGGGAGCTACAGGAGCAGTACTCCGGCCAGGAGCAAAGACTTACAAAGGCTCCCGGGCAGCTGGGAGCGAAACCAGGGGAAGGAAGGCCTATTCTTGCACGAATCTTCGTGCAACGGGCCTCTAGTTCTATTATAATATCTTTGTTTGATAAGAAAGCTGAGTTTATGCCAAAACCGGTTTGGCTCAGTGGATAGAGCGTCAGCCTGCGGACTGAAAGGTCCCAGGTTCAATTCCGGTCAAGGGCATGTACCTTGGTTGTGGGCACATCCCCAGTAGGGGGTGTGCAAGAGGCAGCTGATCGATGATTCTCTCTCATCGATGTTTCTAACTCTCTATCCCTCTCTCTTCCTCTCTGTAAAAAATCAATAAAATATATAAAAAAAGAAAAAAGAAAGCTGAGTTTATGATCCAAGTGATCTAAACCAAAACCCTGATTAGATAACTAAGGCAAACTTTCCAAGTAAAATTAAATCTGCCCATGATATAGTAGAGAGTCTATAATATCATACATGGCAGATTTTCTCTGGATTTTCCTGTTATTCAATATTGCTAACAAATTGTGTTATCATATGGCCTGCCTTTACCAATCTGGATTATAAACTTTTATCCAGTATATGTGCAAAGACATTTGTGAAACATAATTTAGCTAATTATGATAATTCAGGTAATAAGCATGTTTAGGATACTGTTACAGTTCAAACATAATACTTCCTGTTTATTCTTCAGATGTAATAAAACTCCCTAAAAAAGTACTCCTCTTAAAAATTATATATTTATATATAAATTTTCCCCAAAATCATTTGTTTCCCAATTTTAGCTACTTTTCAGTGTTAGTAAGAAGAATTCCATTGGTTTTCTCTTCTCCGTAAAGATTTAAAAATTAATGTACTGCTTACAGTCTTAAAACTTAAATTTACAACTTAATGCCAAATAAGAGGGTACTTAATTCATATGGATAACAACAAGGAATTCTGCAAAGAGATGAATTACTAAAGTCCAGATGACCTCTTCATTTAAAGAGAAGGTTGAAAAGATGAAAAAATATATCCTTGAGACACTATACTGAAAATGGGAAAATTATCCAGAGAGATGGAAAGATTAAATATAAGAGATATAAAAGATAATTAAGTAAGAGCACAAAGGAAGCTATTTCTTCCACATGCTTATTTTGGTAGTTAGATACCTAATTAAATACACATTTCTCATAGGACTAAGGACAGATTTGGAGGTGAGCAATTAGATTTTACTGTTCCCTAGACACTGTGTACTGTGTGGGCCTCCCTAAAAAGGGTTTGTATGTTGGCAATTTATCTACCAAACCTACTGAACACTTTTCAATAAAAGCTCAAAATATTCACAGGCTTTCTTGAAAAAGTAACCAGTGTATTTTCTTACACTCCTTAGATGTGTGGGTTTAACCTAATGTGATTTATTTGTATCCTTAAAGTTGAGGCCTTTTCTGTCAAAAACATATGAATAATTTTAATCTGTATTACATGAGCAATAACACATGCCTGTTTCAGAGAAGTTAGAAAAATAAAGATAAGAAAAATAATTTTAAAAATCACTTATAATCCCATCTCTTACAGACAACCAGTATAATTTTGTGCATGTTTTTACTATGTCTATGTAATGAATTTATAATTTATGTAAATTGAATTACACTACTTCATTATTTGGTGACTTGTTTTTTTCTACATCATAATAAATCACTGATATATTCTCAAGTTAATAAGTAGGATTTTATAGCCTCATAACAGTTCCGTTAAAACATTCTCTACATTCTGAATGTTAAAATGAAAAGTTGATTTAACTTTGGGAAATTTATTTCTTGGACTTAAATTATATGGGTGATGAAAGTTTCCATTAAGCTAGTTTGAGCTTCATGTATAAAATAAAGTCTGAAGGAGAGTAAGCAACACTTTTTATTTTCCCTGTCAACTGTGTTCTACTACACCGAGGAAACACTAAAATAGCACAAACTCATTGCTATTGTACAGGGCTATAATTATCACAGCTACCTAGATTTATGACAACAACTAACAGTGAAATTATTCCACTATAAGAGAAAAACACAATTGTTGATGAAATAATGGTGATGGGATCAAAGATAGAAATAACAACATGTGTGAAAATAGTTGTTAGAAGGAGCTAAAAATAACACTAAAAGTGGGAAGAGAATCAAATCTGTAGAAGAAAAAGCATATGAATGTGAAGAGAAAACATGGAATTCACCAATACACAAAAATAATGTACTATTACATTTGTGTTATGTATTAATATACTATTATTCATTATATACAATTATACTGATATCTAAATGAGAGTGTGGTATTATTCAGCAGTCTAAATGATGTTTCTGTTGTTCAGTCTTATGCCCATGTGAAATCAGGAGTAGAGCAAGAATGTCTGTGTCCCTCCATGGTCAGGATCACTCAGGAAGTTCTGGACAACTGGCACACCAAAATTCCCAAGGATACAAAGGGATTCCATTTACATTTACCATGAAAAGCATAAAATATGAAGACGTTTCCTAAATAAAGATCTGACCTGTTATTAACACAAAAGAAAACGTAAATAAATAAGGAGAACTATGACATCCTTAAATGGAAACACAGGATTTGGGGAAGATATCAGTTCTTTCCATGTCAATAAATAGGTCAGATCTCAATGGAGTGTTTTTAATCAGCAAAGTTATTCTAAATTCAGTAGAAATTAAATGAAAAATAATAATTAATAACACAATTAAGAGAAAGAGTGAGATAATGGGGGCTTGGTTAAGCAATCACTCAAAGATAAACTGATAGGCAGATCAATATAACAAAGCATATAGCACGAAAATTGGACCTACGATAGATACTAGTTTCATCCATGATAAAGGAAACATCAGAGTCAAGTAAGGAAAATATGAAAGTTCAACCAATTTGGGGAACACTGGCTATTTGGAAAAAGCAGTTTAGTCACACTTTACACATATCACAATAAAATCCAAGTGGTCCTGGCCAGGTGGCTTAGTTGTTTGGGCATAAACCTGTACACTAAAACGTTGTGGGTTTGATTCCCAGTCAGGACACATGCCTAGGTTGTGGGTTTGACCCACTGTCCAGGCATGTACGGGAGGCAACTGATTGATGTTTCTCTTTCTCTTTCTTTCTCCCTTCCTCTCTAGAATCAATGGAAACCTATCCTTGGGTAAGGATTAAAAATAAAAAATAACAATAATAAAATCCAAGTGGATTAAGGACTGATTAAAAAAGAATTCACAAAAAACTATAAGAAAAATATAAGTATTTAATCTATTATAAGATGGGGAAGACCTTTGTACACACAAACAAAAGATATAATAAAAACATTTATAGTATTGACTCCATAACATTCAAAACTTGTAAGAAAAATGCTTAGTAAAATGCAAATTACAAATGTTAAACTATTGGTAACTGCTAAAATGCACTCAACAAATGTGACAATATATTCCAAACATATAAATTCTTACAAATCAATAAAGGCAAATATATAAACAAACAAGTTTTTAAAATGAAAATATAATTAATAAACCTAGAAAGAACTGTTAGACTTTAATGGGTATCAAAGAAACAAAAATTAAAATAATACTAAGATAGCATTTCTTTTTTTTTTTTTTTTAAATATGGAACGCTTCACGGATTTGCTTATCATCCTTGCACAGGAGCCATGCTAATCTTCTCTGTATCGTTCCAATTTTAGTATATGTGCTGCCGAAGCGAGCACTAAGATAGCATTTCTGTCAAAGGTTTATTATTATTATTATTATTTTAAATATTCAGTGACACCCAAATTATCTTGATATGTTTCTTAATATACAGGTGGAAGTATGAACAAGTATAAATTTTCTGAAAAGTAAGCTGGCAAGAGTCATCAAGATTCTTAAGAATCTTCATATCCTGTGAGACAGTAATTCCATTTCAAGGAGAATATTTTAAAAGATTAACAGAGATAAGAACAAAGTGCCATGTTCCATGATGTTCACAACACTGAAAGTAACAGTGATCAGTTGGAAAATAAGTTAATGTACAATAAGTGAGGGGAAGTTTAAAGAAATGATGTAATGTTCATAATATGAAATAATGTATTTATTGATTTGGAGAAATGCACATGACATAAAACCTTATCAATAGTGATGGTAAAAATTTTATAATATTACATATATTCAGAAATGTAAGTCTCTATGTGATTTTTATTTTTAATATGTTTTTAAGTTTTCCATAAAAACATGTATTTTATGTTTGTATTAGTTAAATATTAAAAAATGTAAAATGAAAAAAAGTAAAATGTATATGCATTTCTGAAACAGTATCTCTAATTCTAAAGCCAAATAGGTTAGAGACAAATTTATGTTTTATTTATTTTTAATATATTTTTATTGATTTCAGAGAGAAAGGGAGAGGGAGAGAGAGATAGAAACATCAATTATGGGAAAGAATCATTGATCGGCTGCCTCTCGCACGCCCCCTACTGGGGATCGAGCTCCAACCTGGACATGTGCCGTTGACCAGGAATTGAACCCGGGACCCTTTAGTCGACAGGCCAACGCTCTATCCACTGAGCAAAACCAGCCCGGGCCAAATTTATGTTTTGAAGACTGGGTAAAGAAAAATTTGAAACCCATTTTCTTTTCTTATTTTAGATTTTACAATAACAGCTTATCTTTATTCTCAAGAGACTGCTTACAGTAGCATTAACAATATTTTTAAGCTAAGTTTAGAAAATCATAACCAAGCTTGCACATGTTAGGCAATCTGAACATTTCAACTACCAAGAAAATTAAAAACAAGAGCCACAGCAAAATAGGAATGTAGCAAACTCTTAGAACATCTAATTAGCTGTGATGACTAGATTGATTAAGTCATCTATTTTGGGATAAACTTTGAAACAGCCTATTTCACTTTGTGTCTTCTAAAACAAATACTTTTTGCTGAGACAAAATTAGACCCATATGTACATACCTATCGATTAAGCAGGAAAATCTGGCAACTTTATGAGTTGGCAGCCTGTTATGAAATAGGTTATAGGTGGATTGTATGTTAAAATAGCTGCCAGTGTTTTGACTGATTCATTATTATGTCTGGACAAGGCAGAACGATTTTCTTGACTTTCCAATGGGGTGACTGAAAACTCATTTTTGTCACGTTTCATTTAGACTTTATTTTTTAAATGGTCTAGCAAAAAAGCTTTTATTCCTAAGAAGCATAGTCATTATAATAAAGAGGCTGATAATTTTTAATAGATTATTTTATTTCATTTTAAAGAGAGAGAAACATCGCTGCGAGAGAAAAACATCAGTTGGTTGCCTCCCCTATTCACTCTGACCCAGGGTTGAACTCGAACTCGCAACCCAGGTTTTTGCCCTGACCAGAATTGAACCAGCAAACTTTCGGTGTACGGATGACGCTCCAACCAACTGCCCCACACCAGCCAGGGCATTTTTCAATAGCTGTTAATGATTTTGAGTATTTATTATTTTATAATTTTTTATAAGCTTAATAAGCCAGATGTTACTGCTCATTAAAACTCCATGGGCTTGGGCAATATTTCAAACAGAAATCAGAGTGAGCCTGGTAGATCTGTCTAATTTAAATTATAGACATATCAATATTTTATACCTCTTTCATGAATCTTTAGGGTCAGAAATCTAGACCCTCCCTCTGAGTGGTGACCTTGGAGAAGTCACATGTCTTTGGTGGCATTTTGACAATTATAAAATGGGGATAGTTATCTCCTGTTTACTTATAAGGATACTGTAACAAATGATAGGGCATATCTTAAGCCATTTGAGCTTCCTGAAAATAGCTTACATAGTGCCCTGGCCGAGTGTTGTCCTGTGCAGCAATAGGTTTCTGGTTTGATTTCCAGTCAGGGCACATAACTGGGTTGTGGGCTCGATTCCCAGTCGGGCGCTTATGGGAGGCAAACAATAGATGTTTCTCCTCTCTTTCTTTCTCTCTTCCACCCTCCTCCTCTCTCTCTTCCTCTCTCTAAAATCATAATTTTTTTAAATGGCAATCAGAAAGTAATATACCCACCAACACCACCATCAGTAAATAATAATTGTCAACACAATATTCTCTATGAAGCCTTATCTGACCTTTCTCTTTTATAAAATAAAAAAGGCTTGTATCAACTCATTATTTCCTGAATTTATTTTCCAAGTGTTTAGTTTTTTCTTTTACGAGTGAAGCAAAAGTCCCCAAAATAATATATTTAGATCACGTGCAGAGCATATTCTGTTCAGTCACAACATTTGTTTACTGTTGTCTGACTTTTAGACTAAAGTATCCTTTAGTCTTAAAGGTAACGATGGACATTCAATGTACATGGGGAATACAAACCCCTACATTCAAATGTTCAACTGAGTCTCACAAGAACAACGTGCCATTAGACTATCAAGTGATAAATATTATTCATCAACTTATTTTCGTCTGTTACAAAATGCATTTGAAGTGAGTGGAAACTGCTCAAATCCTATTGGCTCAATTGATTGGGACGATGTAGGAATGTTCTGTTGGGATAGAAGAATCATTTTCTGTGTTTCACTTTCTTACTCTCCCACCAAGCTGCTGCTCTTTGCAAAGCTTCCCACTGCACTCATCTTTCTCATGTAGACATGTGTGCGCCCCATGGAACTTGGTGTCTCCATGATATTCATTCTCTGAACCACCAAAGTCCACTCGAAGAAAAGAGGAGTCCGTTCACTCATCAATCACGACACACTTGTCTTCAAGTCTTGCACTGGTGACTTGTCTTGACTTAGTGGCCCACGGTTTTTCCTGAAACCTGAAAGCTGTGTGCAGTGACAGATGTTCACAGATGCTCATTAGGTTGCCTAGATAACCCAGGTTTATTGCACTTAGAGGATCAATATCTAAAAAGCATTCCTGTTCTGTAGATAATTAATAGCCTTGGAGAATATAGTTCTTTAGTTACTTTTTACACACAATCACAAATAGTTGGCCAGGAGTTAGGTATTATTTATTTTGGAATACTTAACTCAGCTTGATTAAACACATTTTCTCTCCAGGTTTACTGTTTGTGAGGATGCTAAGAGACTAAACAAGTTAATGCAGTGTTTTCAACCTGGATTGCAACCAGGACTCTGCTGGTATTTTGCCCTGGAGTTACTGGGCCACTGGGGCACCTCCAGATAATTAGCATACTCCGGCAGTGTCTGATGTAGTAATGGAGATGGTGAAATGAAAAAGAACATCTTACAACAGACCAAGGGTAGCATCTCTGCCTGGGCCGGGTGGCTCAGTTGGTTGGAGCGTTGTCCCACTCACCAAAAGGCTGCAGGTTCCATTCCCAGTCAAGGTGAGTATGAGAGGCAACCGATTGATATTTCTCTCTCACTTGCATGTTTCTCACTCTCTCCCTTCCTCTCTCTCTAAAAATCAATAAAAACATATCCTCGGGTGAGGATTTAAAAAACCTGCAGGGTAGCATCTTTGTACCTCAAGAAAAAAAAGAAAAGTTGTTTTTTATGAAAGGATTTAGTCCTTGAAATATATATATAGTTTTTTGATATTATATATATATATATATATATATTAGAGGCCAAGTGCACAGCATTCGTGCACTGGAGGGAAGGGTGTCCCTCAGCCCAGCCTGTGCCCTCTCGCAGTCTGGGACTCCTCGGGGGATGTCCGCCTGCCGGCTTAGGCCCAATACCCCTGGGGATCAGGCCTAGGCTGGCAGTCAGACATTCCTCTCGAAGTCCGGGGCTCTCGCAGTCTGGGACCCCTCATTCCTTACCACCCGCCTACAGTGGAGGCAGGAGAGGCTCCCACCACCACAGCTGTGCTAGCCAATCACGAGCCCGGCTTCTGGCTGAGCAGTGCTCCCCTTTTGGGAGTGCACTGATCACCAGGGGGCAGCTTCTGCATTGAGTCTCTGCCCTTGGTGGTCAGTGAGCATCATAGTGACCTGTCATTCGGCTGTTCAGTCGATTTGCACATTAGGGTTTTATTATATAGGATCATAAATACTTAAGATATTGAAATATAATTTATGTTTTCATTAATATATATATATTTTTAATATATTTTATTGATTTTTTACAGAGAGGAAGAGAGAGGGATAGAGAGTTAGAAACATCGATGAGAGAGAAACATCGATCAGCTGCCTCCTGCACATCCCCTATTGGGGATGTGCCTGCAACCAAGGTACATGCCCTTGACCGGAATCGAACCTGGGACCCTTGAGTCCGCAGGCCGACGCTCTATCCACTGAGCCAAACCGGTTTCGGCTCATTAATATATTTTTAAACATCTAAGTGACTTTATGCATTTCTGAAGTTTATGTCTTTATCCTAATTTTCATTTTTGGTGGCAAATGTTTAACTGATAATCTATTATACATCTAGTCAAAGACACATTGATTTAACCTGGGAAATAAAATTTGCACACTATCTATTTTATATTGAAGTGAATGCAATTTTGTTGATGTCTTGAGTTTTAAAATAAAAAATAGTGGGGTGACTGAACAGATCTATGATTTAAAAGAAATGCTACAATTACCACTCCAAGTTCACCTTTACACATAAAAATAGTAACCTTTTGATTAAAAATAATACTTTTCTCCCAAACTGTATTTACTCTCTAAATCAGGCGTCCTCAAACTACGGCCCGCGGGCCACATGCGGGTGTTTTTGCCGTTTTGTTTTTTTACTTCAAAATAAGATATGTGCAGTGTGCATAGGAATTTGTTCATAGTTTTTTTTTAAACTATAGTCCGGCCCTCCAACCTTCTGAGGGACAGTGAACAGGCCCCCTGTTTAAAAAGTTTGAGGACCCTGCTCTAAATGGTCACACTGACTGAATATAGATTATAGGAAGAAAAGGCAAGTGAAATGTGGAATCAGAAAAGGAAATGAGTGGTATAAATAGATCTTTCATAAAAGTAGATTTCTTTCAACTACTACTGGAGAATATCATAAAAAGCATTTGAATAGTTTTCTTAAAAAAAAAAGAAAAAGCAAGGGCTAAATATTCAGTGCCCTTGTGTGTTTATATTTAGCACTAACATCTCATTGGAGATTTTAAATTTGTGTTCCCTAGTTGACAGCACTCACCTGCTGCAATGGTCCCACTTCTCCAGTCAACGGTGCCTCCCAAAAGTAAAAAGCTATTTTTAATTTTGGAACTTTGAAAGGCTATGAACCATAATGGAAAGAGACTGGAACCAGCCAGGGGGCCATTAGAACTAAGAATGTTACATCTGGCTTTAAATTTCCCAGCTGTGGACTTTGGAAGTCATTTGCCCACCTCAGAGCCTCAGTTCCTCTGCCTGAAGCAGAAGGCCCTCCAATGCTGGTGGGGTGGTTTGGAATCCAATTCATTAATTCATTTGCATGTGTTTATAAAGGATAAGACAACATATTAACATAGCAATGTTTTCATCTGGGAAGTAAATGGAACCCTATTTTCACCTTATCTTAAAGAACAAAGGTTATTTCATGTATTGCTACAGCAGGAGTTTTCTCTATCCTTTCTCTTATGTTCCATGTGAGATATTACCCAATCCTATTGTTTAACATATTGCTTCCTATCTCTGTGGGCCAGTCGGTGCTTGTCTTTAAGTCTCAAATCCCATATCTATAGAATATATATCCTATCTAATAAAAGAGAAACATGCAAATTGACCATACCTCCACTACACCCACAAGCCACACCCACCAACCAATCAGGAGCGAGTATACAAATTAACCCAAGCTTCCCACCCACCCTGGCCTGCCCTGCCCTCTGCTCAAGGCTACAAAGTTTCAATTATAGAAGATAAATAAATCCCAGATACCTGCTTCCAGCCAGCCATAGCCTATGCTTGGGTTGCCGTGGGGGCGTGGCTGGCCTGCAAACCACCACAGGCCCCTCGCCCAGCACACCCCATGCCCTAAGGGAACTCCCACCCTGATCTGGGACACTCTTCAGGGCAAACCAGCCAGCCCCCACCCGTGCACCAGGTCTCTATCCTATCTAATAAAATAGTAATATGCAAATTGACCATCACTCCAACACACAAGATGGCTGCCCCCATGTGGACCAAGATGGCCACCACAAGATGGCCAGCAGGGGAGGGCAGTCGGGAAGGACCAGACCTGCAGGGGAGGGCAGTTAGGGGTGACCAGGCCTGCAGAGGAGGGCAGTTAGGGGCAATCAGGCTGGCAGGGGAGCAGTTAGGCATCAATCAGGCTGTCAGGGGAATGGTTAGGGGGTGATCAGGCTGGCAGGCAGAAGAGGTTAGGGGCAATCAGGAAGGCAGGCAGACGAGCAGTTGGGAGTCAGCAGTCCTGAATTGTGAGAGGGATCGGGCCTAAACGGGCAGTTGGACATCCCTCAAGGGGTCCCAGATTGGAGAGGGTGCAGGCTGGGCTGGGGGACATCCTCCCCCCCCCCCGTGCACGAATTTCATGCACCGGGCCTCTAGAGTGTGTGTGTGTGTATGTGTGTGTGTGTGTGTGTGTGTGTGTGTGTGTGTGTGTATTTACTTTACATTTAGAGTTCATCCTGCTATTTTTTTAACTTCATCAATTTCACTGATTCATTAACTTCTTTGCAAAACAAAAAAGTTAATTTGCAAACAATTAGCATCTTGCAAGTCCTTTTACATAAAGATACTATCAGAAATGTTCATTGAATTCAATTCAAGGAGAAATCTACATTTGAAAAGATATTTTTATAGTCAGATTTACTCAATAACAAAATTAATCTAATTGAAGAGATCCACAGGAGTAAGCAATCAATAATATATTTTAATTTAATTAAACTGATATAAATTAATTTCAAAAGCTGAATAGTTAACAGAAATAGCTTCAAAGCAAATTCGTACATAAGAATTCTTCTTATATCATCCAGAGTTTAGATTTTACATCTTCAACATATATATAACTATCATGAATCCAGAGAAAGTTAAAAGTCACAAACACTAACACAAAGGAGAAAATCTGAAGAAAGAAATTCCAATAGTATCAAAAAGTGACAACGGATAGTAGAGTAAGTTGACCAAACAACCATTAAAAATCAGAAAAGAACCTCAGAAACAGTAATGAGCCATTTAATGATGTGAAAATAAGCCTCATTCTTAAATAGCATCTTAAAGAATTATTATAGACTAGAGGCCCGGTACACAAATTTGTGCATGGGTGGTGGGGTCCCTCAGCCTGACTGGTGATCGAGGCCTATTGGGGTGTTGGCCAGCTGCGGGGAGGGACCACGGGAGGTTGGCTGGCCAGCTTGAAGGGGGTGGGGTCACGGGAGGTTGGTCAGCCAGGGGGAGGGACCATGGGAGGTTGGTCGGCCAGGGGGAGAGGCCGTGGGAGGCTGTCTGTGGGAGATCATTGAGTGTCTGCCCCCTGGTGGTCAGTGCGCATCACAGTTATTGGTTGACCAGTTGTTCCAGTTGTAACAGTCGCTTAGGCTTTTATATACATAGAAGATATAGATGAGAATACTGATGTGAGATGTCATTTAAGAAGTTAGATTATATTAAATATGTTTTTAACAAAGTAGAAAAAACTATTTACATTGTATAAAAATGGTTTTCATCATAAACTGGGGAGATTTTAAAATAAATGTTTGGGGATTTTATGGATATATTTTAGTTACTTAAACATTTCTCCAATTCCATCACAATGGTGCCAAATGGAATGTTCACTAAGAATTCATTTAACAGTTAATGCCTATTAAACTGTATGCATGAGGAACACACCACTTACTAGTAAATAAAAAGAGTCTCTTCAAGTTGTTCACAAATTATAGCATAATGTCTAAAGTTCTTTAACATGCCATTCAAGTTCTTTGGCAAACTTAGAAAATAGTGACTACTGAAATACAAATTAACTACCTTTTTCTTAAACTTCAGAAGAAACAGCTTACAGAAACTGTCAGCTCCTTCCGTTTTAAATGACATCTCTCTACCTCCACAGCTAACTGAAATGTTTCACTTCATTTAATACTTAAGTGAAAGAAATGTTTCCCTTGAGGAAGGATTCCCAGAAGCCTCTTGGGTATCAGAGCAAAGGGCATGAGTAGGCCAAATAGTCTGCATTTCCCAAGACCCCTGCCAAGTGCCTTGAGGTTACGCACCCATTCCCTAGTTATTACCGGGGCCAGAGACTCACTGTTCCCTCCAGTTCAGGAAGCGTCTGGTGATTTGGGGTGGTAACACCATCGCCCTGACACGCTTTCCCATCTCCCACAGAGCCCCTGTCAGCCACAAGAGTGTGTGTGCAGGACACTGTGACACCCTAATGGGACTTCCTCATTCATCTGTCCTCAAAGGGAGAAAGACCACCCCATCTTCCTGGGACATCCAACTAGAAGTAATGTATTTTTATCAGCCTCTCGTAATGATGCCATTGTAATAACCTGCTTATTATTTAACAGGAAAGGAGAAAAGGGAAGACCCAATAATATAGGCATGCCATTTACACAGCTTTGCCAAAAAGCTGCATTTCACATTCTCCAAGTCTGTTCCGCTGATCACTGGGGGAAGGGACTAGACAAAGGCAGTTTAGATGCATGCCCAGTAAGGTGTGGGTGACTTGGGAAGGTGCTTACCTGTCTGCCCTTCAATCACACCTGAAAGCCAGTCAGTGGCCGGGATGGGTGTGGCCACCGCAAATGAGAGAAACCTGAATATTAAACTTCCAAACAAAGGAAGTTCCCTCTCTTCTCCCTAGCTGGCACGCTGGGCCCTCTTGGGACTCCCGCTGCAGGGAGCTTGGGCTCCCCTGCACCCACAGAGCACAGGGCCATGTGGGGCGCCACGCGTGGACTCATGCACTTGAATCTGGCCTGAATGCTGAACCGCGCCCCGCTGCAACAGGAGGTGGAAGCTCTGGACACTGGCCTTGTTTCTGGCTGCTGGGACCCCAGCTGCCCCTTTTCCAGGACTGGCGTAAGTGGCAGGGGACTTTGGAACCTGAGAAATGTAAATTCACACAAATAAAGCCTTCTCCCACATCCCCTCCTCCCGTGGGGGCTTCTGAAAATTCTTATTTCAGCGG
Source organism: Eptesicus fuscus (assembly GCF_027574615.1). Classification (NCBI taxonomy): domain Eukaryota; kingdom Metazoa; phylum Chordata; class Mammalia; order Chiroptera; family Vespertilionidae; genus Eptesicus; species Eptesicus fuscus. The sequence continues at coordinate 68,529,516 of NC_072486.1, forward strand.
CACCCGAGAACCTCCATCTCACTCCCTCCAGCTACAAGGCAGTTTAATTCTCTGGTAACAATATAATGTCCTCAATGCCCAGTCCCCCAAATGATTTATGGGAAGCCTAGCAGTGCTTTTGGATATAACAAGAACCCCTGGGATGTTTTCGTCTGCAAAACCAGCAGGGTGCCTGGCACAGGAGTGAATAAATGAATGGAAAGTTCTAAACCTCACATCATGTTCACGCCTATAGTCAGGTGAGGTATAGCAAGTATTCAGTAAAAAGTCTTTAAGAAGAAAAGGCAGTGGGGATTGTATTCCATGGTCTTCAACAATCATGTTTTTCATTTTGATCTTTAAAAGACAACTGGCCACCAAGAACATCTCATGATAAAAAATAAAAAAGATTAATAGATGCTTCACAATTTTAATGAACTTGTGTCTTTGAATTCAAGGCATGCCTTGAGGATTTTTCACAAAAACAATTGATCCTTTTCATGGCTGAGTGCTGCCGCAGCTTCCTATACACAGCCAGCAGATTGCCATGGACACACTCTCCCAGGCCTTTCAGACTGGAGACCACCACAAGTGTACATCTGAGTGTAAGAAGAGAGCCGTGGAATCTCTCCTATGCATGAAGCTTACTATGCAGGAAGCCTTAATCGGCACCTTTGTTAGTGATAAAACAAATCACTCCCAGTAATTTCTATCATGCTAAATTTTTTTTCTACAGAAATAAAAATGGAATGCTTTAAAAATTCAGACGATATCAAGCAATCAGAAACCAGTGATTTGAGACAGTGTGAAACACGTGATTTCGGAGTTGTAACAATGCACAGCTAAGAAAAGCAATGCTAGGTGCTTGCTTCTCTTAAATAGGCACTGTATACAGAAATAAAGAGGATAAGTATGCAATCTAAGGAATATAGTCCATGCAGCTGGATAATTCCAGGCAACAGTTCCACTTTTTCCCCGGCAACTAACTTGGATTATTTTTTGCCTGAACTTTATGAGTGACTTGCTGAATTATTTATTTAATTTGTGCAAATAATTTGAGAATTCCTTTTGTTGAATATGACATAATTTGAAATTCCACTCCATCTCATTCTAGTCTACTGACAGTAGTCAATATAAAAAGCGCGAAAGAAAATTCTCTCCCATACCTGCTGCCTAAGGCAAGAGCGCTGTCCCACTCTCTCTGCAAGCAATCCCAAGATAAGCTTTCATTTCACACACCCTCTGCGTGTTGATTTATGATATTTATACAATGAGGCCAGGTTAAATGTAGCATCGTTTTATCAAATACATATCCACTAAATAAAGGAATTCATTCAATGACTGAAAACACAGGAGACGTAACATCATCTTGGGATGTGCCGAACTTGGTACATGAGAAGGGCCAGATGAAGTTGTCACCCAGGTGTCAACTATTCCAGGCATCTTGTTATCGATTCAGATGAAAACTTTTTAGCATCCATCCACCTAATGCAGGGCTTCTCAAACTTGTTCCTATCATGACTCAGTTAGAAAATGGTAATTTATGCAGTGCCCAGGGCTGACGTGTAAGACCCGAGTAGATGAATCCTAGACACACTCTTGGCAGTTCTGCCCCCAAGCAACTTCTTACCTGAGAGCCCTTGCTCAGCCATCCGCCTGGCTGGACATAGCTACTCTCTCCCATCTCTGGCTCCTTACCCACACCCAATCCTTCTCATCCTTCCTATGGTACCTTAATACCACTTTTTCAAAGAAGTCCTTTCTATTATGACTCTTGCACAGTCTTTCCCAAAATTACATTTGAAATATAACTTGTGTAATAGTTTTTTCTTTCTCTTCCCCTACATCTAACCAATTTATACTATTTCTCAGGTAATTCTTTTTTCTTGTGTAATAATTTTTGATGTTTGTTTACTGTGCGAGGCTGTGAATTCCATGAGAATTGGAAATGTGTCTCTCTGTTTTGCTGTATTCTCAACACCTAACCTAGATACACAGTAGGTATTAAATAAATATTCATTGAATGAATAAACTACAAATTTAGGATTTACAATCTCAGATGAATGTTCCCTGCCCCGTATAATTCATTTATACCTCTCTGGTCATCAACATTTTCTAGACCAGTGGCTGTGCTAAATCTCTCCCTTTATAATTAAAGGCTGACCCAACACCGTGTTATCACCAAGAAAACAGAAGCCAATGCACCTTTTAATTACCTTTTATCTTTGCTTATAATCCCTCTGATTGCCGTCCTACCTTCTCCAAGATTTCTTGCGCTTCAATCTCTCTCTCTTCACTGGATTGTTTCCTTGGGCCCTTGTAACACACTCAACCCTGGTACCCTAAAAATTACCTTTCTCGGGGACACTTTCTCCCTCCCCACGTGGAAGTCTGTGCTTGTTTCTCAATAAACTTCCACCTTTGCTATACCAAAAAAAAAAAAAAAAAATTACCCTTCCCTTGACTTCTGTTTACCAAATGCACTAAGCATCGTTGCTCCCATATATTCTTTTAACGGCAACTGTTATCCTTGGATCCTCTATAATACCAAGCACAAAATTAGTGCTCAATACATACGTAACAGGAAAAGAATCAATGGATGATGTAATGATGCACAGCAATGCTAAATACATGTTCAACTTTATAAATAATCTCTTATCTTATGTTTCCCATACTTGACAGCTCTCAAACAACAATGGATGGGGACACAGTGCTGATAATGAAATGCTGAATTAGCTAATCGAGTTGTGTGTTTTTTTTCCTCCTGAATTTTTCTGTTCCAATTGGTGGCGCCATAGCCTGTTGCCAAGCTGGTATCCTCAGGTGTTCCCTCTGGTTGCCGGTTCACTGGTTGCAAACGGGATTCCACCAAACCCCCTGTGAGTGTATTCCGGTGTTGCTAATGGAGCGCTGAAGCACACTGAGCCAGCTTCTGGGAAGAAGTGCAGGACATGGAAGTTTTGAGAATGTTTATGTTGGAAGCAGTCTTGTTCTAGCTTCACAATCCTAGATTGAAAATAACTTTGCCCCTTAATTTTTCAAGGTATGTATCACTCCTATATGGAGGAATTTGACACTGTTTTTATTCTCAGTCCTTTGTATATCGAATCTGGTTGTTGTTGTTTTCCACTTTAAACTTTCAGAATATTTTCTTTATCTCCAATGTTTTGAATTTTTCATAATAATCCTTTGGTTTGGATCTCTTTATCATTGACTATAGTGGGTATATTTTGGCTCTTCCAATTTAGAGAACCGAATTCTTCAGTAATAGAACATTTTCTTGACATTTCCTTCCCATAAATTTCTCTTCTTTGTTCCTGTTACTCATTTTTCTGAAACGCCTGTTAGCTAGATATTTGATTTTCTGGATGGATAATCTACTTTTTAACAATCTCCTCTCTCTTACTGTCCACTTATTTGGATTTTTGCTCTACTTTTAGGGAAATTTTCTACCTAATATTTGCTAGTTTATTTCAACCATTATTTCATTATTAAAAAATTCTAAGGGCACTTTCTTGTTCTCTTTTTATGCCCTTTTAAAATATCTTGTTCTTGTTTTGTGAATACAAAATATCTCTAACTATATAATCATAGATTTTATAAAATTTCACTTTATTTTCTGTTTTGTCTCAGTTTCTCTCTTTTTGCTTACTTATTGTTTCTTTGGATCACTTTCATACTAGGAGGCTTTGCTTAAATATATGGTCATCCTAGAATGACCCTTTTTATTTATGAGAAACACACTAAAACCTAGAGAAGGTATGTTTCGTGAGTGAAGTTTGTCAAATGATGTTTCGCTAGAGGGTGATCACAACATAAGATAGATTTTTCATTGTGGCGTTTCAAATAGCCCTATCTGTTGTCCACACCCCTTTGTCATCCTGGGACCAGGATGCAGGAATGCATCCCAGCTGGCGCTCAGACTCTCTGCTAACTCCCTATTCTCCCCCCTATAGCTCATCTCTGCTATGCCTGGGTATCCAAGGCAAGATGTAAAGGCCAGGATGAAAGTTTAATTTGCAAAGAGAAAAGTTTAATTCAAAATAATCTCAAAACAAGCACACATACTTAATACATAGAACAATCAGAAATGTCAGAATAATATTAAAGCCTAAACATGTCTGCTGATATCCTGCAAATTCTTAAAAAATTGCCATGAAACCCTCAGGTACCAATGACTATTCCATAAAAAAGAAAAAAAAAGAAAAAAAATCAACACTATAGGTTTTTTTCTACAACAAAAATAATTTGCTCTAAATTTTTACTTTGCTAATCCTATCCCAGTCTGACATTTATTTCAAAAGGATAAATAGCACTGTCACTACAAGGTCATTCCTGATGTTATTCTAGCCTGAAACTTGCTTATTGGGAACATTTTTAGTTCAAATGGCTATTTAGTGACCTATTTTAAAGTCTCAACTTATTCAAGTTTCTAATTTTTAAGGAGAGCTTACCTAAAGTGTTGTCACTTGCCATTAAAGAGAGTTGAAATACAGATAGAATCATTACAGAAATATACAATACATTTTGGAGCAGGGAAAGCTAGTATCTGAAGCCCACAAGAAAAGCTGGATGAAAATAAATCTGATGCAGAACCTAAAATATGACACAATCAGAAAGGAACATTAAGGATGTACCACGACTCTTAACAAAGAACAAACAATAAAACTAAGAAATACACAGTTTATAGTTGATACTCTTTTCCAATGCAACTGAACCACACACACATTTTGTTGTTGTTAATCCTCAATCGAGGATATTTTTCCATTGATTTTTTTTAATTGATTTTTTTTCTTTTAGAGAGAGTGGAAGGGAAGGGGGAGAGACACACAGAGAGAAACAATGATGTAAGAGAGACACATCAATTGGTTGCCTCCCACATGTGCCCTGACCAGGGCTGGGGATCGAGCCTGCAACCAAAGTACATTCCCTTGGCCGGACTTGAACGCAGGACCCTTCAGTCCATGGGCCGAAGCTCTATCCACTGACCCAAACCAGCTAGGGCCGAACCACACATTGGCTAAGAGCTGCTATTTACAATGCACAAATTCAGCTACCTTCCAAGTGGTTGAGCTAGACAGACAGGCCGTTGAATACAAACATCATAGAAAAGATTTTAAGATCTTATTGTTCTTTCCCCCAACTACTCACCATTTTAACAAAATACATCTTTTTTTTTTTCCAGTACTATTTACTTAAAATTAGCTTTCATTACACTGCTCAGGAACTTTACATTACATGGCCTCATCCTTATTTTAGTTTTGCTTTCTCACTTTGAGTAAATAGTGAATGTGAAAATGAGATTTCTGGCAAGCATAATGTCTTTGCCTGAACTGTAGAAGGGATGTCTTAAATAGTGCTCTCTTTACTGCTTCCGTGCTCAAGGAAAAGACACTATCACTCAGAGCCATGCTGGGAAGTGTCAGACACCCAGAATGGAGTACATTTATAGGGACACATACCGCTGAGCTCTTCCCTTTCCTTTGGGCTTAGACACTTGACTCCAAGCTCTCCTACTTACCAGCTGCATGATGCTGGGGAAAGTTACTTGACTTTTCTACACTTCCTATTTGTAAAATGGATAAAACAAATCCTATGGGTTGTTGTGAAGAGTTATATGACATAAAGACGGACAATACTTAGCAACGATGAGCACCCAGGTCATGTGTAAGAAACAGTGGTTAGGCTTTGCAGGGAGGGATTTCATCACCTTCATTTTGTATCCCAAACACTGATCAGAATGCTTATCTCAAAGTACAGACCTGCCATCCTAATTGGTTTGGCTCAGTGGATAGAGCGTAAGCCTGTGGACTGAAGGGTCCCAGGTTCGATTCCAGTCAAGGACATGTACCTTGGTTGCAGGCACATCCCCAGTAAGGGGGGGCGGTGCAGGAGGCAGCTGATCTATGTTTCTCTCTCATTGATGTTTCTAACTCTCTATCCCTCTCCCTTCCTCTCTGTAAGAAAATCAATTAAAAAAATTATATATATATATATATATATATATGAAATAAAGCCTTTGTGTGTGCTTCTATGTTAAAAAATAAATAAAAGTACAGACCTGCCACTTCTAGCTCCAGGTACATATCTCCATACATCCCTATGCCCCTCGACCAATGCGAAGATTTAGAGCAGGCAGGGAGAGCCACGGATTTGACTGGGGCAATATGACTTATCCTTATCTATGTCCCAGAATGAGCCAATATATCAAGGCTATCTGTTGGCTCTATCTATAGACAGATAAAGAGATTCTCAAGGTCTCTTTGCCAATTCAACAGCATGCATGTGCCAGGTGGTGAGCTAGTTTCTGGCACCAAGTTCACACACTAGAACTGGAAGAGGAATGTATAAACAATTGCCATACCACGGGATCTTGGCAATGAGAGGCATGCTTGAACAACATGATTTCACAGAAGGGCGAGTGACCCTCTCAGGACAGTGAGGGAAGCATCAGAGACAAGGTGATGCTTGTATTCTATTCTGCATGGTGAGAGGCCTCTTGTGGTTTCCTGAGTTGCCAGGGCTTTGGCCCTGGTTCGCATTTATGACCGTGTCCTTAGCATCTAGTTTCAGGTCACCCTTTCTATCTACCCTCTCCCCGGGTCATGTTTCTTCCTTCCTTCCAGCTCCCAAACTTGACCTCTTCACTCTGAAAACCAAATATGAATTCTTGACACCTGTAATCTCAGGTTTCAACGACCGTTCTGGTGTCCTGTTCTCCCTCAGTGAATGGCTGTCTCATCTCTGCTCAGACTTAAGAGTATCTATTGACAAGGCCAGAATTTCCTTCAGAAAAATGGATGTGAGTCTGTTCCAAAAGCAATGCAGGCCCCAAGTTTAGCCACAGAGAGCACAGTGGTCACCACTATTACACAACTAGGTCGCTTGAGTCATAAATGCTAGTTCTAGAAGTTGCCTGTACTACAAACACTCTCTCTTGTCCCCAACCCCAAGCTTGGTCTCCAATAATCCTTCGAAGGCACCTCCATCCACACACACCACGTCACACCGCCTCGCCTCAGGAGATGTGCCAAGCTCCCATGGAGAGCTGCTCCGGCCCAGCCCGGCCTGCACAGAGCTGTAGAGCCTTCCAATCAGATCTGGCCTTTGCCTGAGCCTGAAACACAGGGCTCCCTTTTCCCTGAGTCCACAGCCACCCACTGCTCCTGGCCTCGGCTCCAACTCCCAGGAGCTCCAGGATCTGAGCTTCCTGAGGAGAGAGAGACAGTCTGAAGGAAACCAGACACGGTTCTTCAGTGATCATTCTGTTCAAATGAAATCTGAGCTTTCTGAAACTTCAAAGATAAAACTTCTGATAATGTAAGCAACAAGATAGGAACTTGTACAAAGAGCAGAGTTTATCATTCATATATTCAGAGTGTTACACGTAAAGTATTAAGAACATGATGAAGCAAAAAAATATTGCAAGAAATGTATTTGAGAGATCTGGAAATCATATAGAAATACCTCCAAGCATTAGAAGTTAAGAGGCATTTTGAGGCACGACTGAAAGGAAATGGAATCGATTTGAATTGGGATGGGAACAGCAATGGCAAACAGGATTTGCAAAGAGGAGGAATAGAGATATGTCCTCATAACTACTATTTTAGTCTAATGGGAAACATTCGCTTTGAAGCTATTTTTAAAAAACATCTAGGACTTGAATGGAAGACAAGCTAAGAAAAAGAGAAGCAAACAGTGATGGCAAGTTTTTAAAACACAGTAACAATCCAAAGCTATGTGATCATGAATAAACACAAGCATTAGACTGGATTTGCTCTCCCGTGATATAACTTCATAGCAACTCCTCGTGCGCTCCCATCATTGACTATTCTGTTCCATGTCTTCTTTTACTTGCCACGGATACACTCTGCATCAGCTTTTCCCTGGAGGCTGTTCAACCTGAACTACTTATTAAGAGCTTCCCTGCACTCTTTGATAGATTACAAGTATATGAAACACTTCTCTTTATAGCAAGATGTTCTTATGTTTAGAATAGCATCCCCCTCGTTCTGATGTGTAAAGCAGTAAAGAAAACACACAGCAGCACTTCTCGGACAGCCTTGTCAGTTTACTCAAAGGAAACACATTTAAGATTTTCCGTCATGTATCCAAAAGAAGGAGCAACATCAATTAATTTGCCACTACTCTTGCAGCGAGAAAACCACTATTTAAAAACACACACACACACAGTAAAGTTTGCCCTGCTGGTGTAGTTCAGTTGGTTGGGCATCGTCCCAAGCACTAGGAAGTTGCCAGTTTGTTGTCCTGTCAAGGACACATGGCTGGGTTTGCAGGCTGGATCCCAGGTAGGGTGCGTGCAGGGGGCAGCCAATCGATGTTTTGCTCTCGCATCAATGTTTCTCTCTTCTTTCTCTCTCTCTCTTTCCCTTCCTCTCTCTCTAAAAATTAATAAACTATCCTTAAAACAACAAAAACAAAATAACAGTAAAGACTGCCAGCAAACTTCAGCTTCTCATGCTCCAGAAAATAGTATTTGAATTTAACAGAGGTGATACCTAGTATACTTATATTATGGTTACCCAAAACAGCAGCTGAAAAGACCTTAAAAATATTCCTTTAATGGCAGAGACACTTCTGAATTGTCCACAACAATACCATTTTTTTTTTTTGGATTGGGAAAGATCTATGTCCTATTTCTTTCTTTTTTTAAAAAAATATTTTTATTGATTTCAGAGAGGAAGGGAGAGGGAGAGAGAGATTTAAACATCAATGATGAGAAAGAATCATTGATCGGCTGCCTCCTGCACGCTCCCTACTAGGGATCGAGCCCGCAACCCAGGCATGTGCCCTTGACTGGAATCGAACCTAGGACCCTTCAGTCCACAGGCCAATACTCTATCCACTGAGCCAAACCAGGTAGGGCCTATGTCCTATTTCTTTCAAATTCTTTTCATACTGATACAATGCATAGGACATGAGAAAACCCATCAAATACTTCCATGGTTAAAAGAGATCTTCTCTGAAGGTAATTCACTGACTAGGGTGAAATCTATGAGAGCTGCACATACTCTTGGATGCCTCTAAATGCTTATATGTTTTATTGTTTCAGCACCAGAAGGGGCATATTTCAGACATCACTTTCTGCTGCTGTAGCATTTAAATATCCCCCCAGTGGATGTTACTTTTCACCTTTATTGGGAAAAATTGTTTTTTTCCACTCAAGCTGGGGCAATCAATGGGCCCATGACATTTTACGGAAAACAACAAGTTCTCAAAAACTCTAGTTGAATAATTAAATGAGGAATGGATGCCTGAAGTCGATAACTTTGCCTTATATGCCATCATGCTGCTTTGTATTTCTTGCCACTACAATCACTTAGTATTTCTTGAGTAAAAGTATTCACTGCACGTGCTTGGGGAGAAGGCAGAGAAAGCTGATGTGCACAACTCGAGGTGGAAAAATGCTGAGGCCGGATACCATGGCTCAGGCTTCCATCTCAGTGGGAAGTGAACAAAGCCTTCTAGATACTTAAAGGGAGGAAGCTTGGTGAAATATGACGGTTAAGACAGGTAGTGACAGAGTGGTCAGGCTAACCAACCAGACAGCTCTGGAAACCGAGGCATGCACAATAAAGGGAGGAAGCTTGGTGAAATATGACGGTTAAGACAGGTAGTGACAGAGTGGTCAGGCTAACCAACCAGACAGCTCTGGAAACCGAGGCATGCACAAAGAGGGGTAAGGAGAATGAGTGACAAATGTCCATACTTCTGAAATCATCATGGCAGCAGGAAGCCTGAAACCAAAAGTAGCAATGTAAAAAACCCCCAAAACTCTGTTGTTGTTGTTGTTGTTGTTTTTTTAAATATATTTTATTGATTTTTTACAGAGAGGAAGGGAGAGGGTTAGAGAGCTAGAAACATCGATGAGAGAGAATCATCGACCAGCTGCCTCCTGCACACCCCCTACCAGGGATGTGCCCGCAGCCAATGTACATGCCCTTGACCGGAATCGAACCTGGGACCCCTCAGTCCGCAGACCGACGCTCTATCCACTGAGCCAAACTGGTTTCGGCTCTGTTGTTATTTTTAAATCATGTTGCTCCCCCCCCCCCGGCCTCCTGAGATTGGTGCTTTGAAATGTGTACACTAAGATATATGTGTACACATTTAAGATATAAAAAATATGTAAGATATAAAAAGCCATTTTTACAGAACAGTACAGGGGTTAAAAGCAGAGGCTTTGAAATTAGCAGACTTGGGTTTGAATCTTAGTTCTTCCTTCCAGTTGGGACTTTAAGGAAGCTAAAAGATGAATGAGAACAATAATGTCTCTCATAGCATTATAAAGGTGATAGAGAACATAGAAATAAAGTGTTTGCTACCATGAATGCCTCAACAAATGGTTATTATTAATAACTAGAGGCCGGGTGCATGAAATTCATGCACGGGGGGGGGGGGTCCCCTCCGCCCAGCCTGCACCCTCTCCAATCTGGGTCCCCTTGGGGGATGTCCAACTGCCAGTTTAGGCCTGATCCCTGGCCTAAACCAGCAGTCAGACATCCCTCTCACAATCCGGGACTGCTGGCTCCTAACTGCCCCCCCCCCCCCCGCCAGCCTGATTATCCCTAACCACCTCTGCCTGCCGGCCTGGTTGCCCCTAACTGTCCCCCCCACCAGCCTGGTTGTCCCAACTGCCCTCCCCTGCCAGCCTGGTCGCCCCCAACTGCCGCCCTGCTGGCCTGGTCGCCCCATGCAGCCTGCTGTTCAGTCATTTGGTCATCCCTCACTAACCCCCCTGCCGGGCTGGTCACCCCATGCAGCCTGCTGTTCAGTTGTTTGGTCGTCCTTCACTAACCGCCCTGCTGGCCTTGTCGCCCCATGCAGCCTGCTGTTTGGTCATTACTGTTACTGTGACGGCATCCCAGACAATTTGCATATCCCTCTATTATTAGTATAGATGAAGGAATTCACAAAGCTTCACACAAGCAATGATTATTAGAAAAATCCACTGCTAATAATCTAGAGATTAAGGCAAAATGTCAATGGAGGAAAAAATAATATGAAGTCATATGTTCGAAGCACTGGAAAACATCCTACCCAGGAGAGCCTGCTGTCCCAATCCCTCAAAAATATCTACTCTATACTTATACCAGTTACAGAATCATTGGTGTTAATGTACTTGCCTTTTCAAATCTACCTGTGTCCTTATTAATTTTGATCATTTACAGATCAGCATGAATTACATGGATCAGACAACCAGTGAAGAAGTATGCAACTGAGTAGGCAAGATAAAGAAATGGAGATTTGATTGGAAAAAGAGGCAGAACAGCTGACTAATTAGGGGGGCCTGGAACACTTGGCAAAAAGGAGAACTCAGAAGAGGTGCAGAAACAGTGGATGCAGGCCTTCCAAATGCAGCCTGAAGTATTGTGTCTCAGGAGGATGGGAGAAAAATAAATCAAGAAGGGTGCTGAGTAACATTCCATTGCATGTAGGTACCACAGCTTTTTTATCCACTCATCATTGATGGACACTTGGGTTACTTTCATATCCTGGCTGTCTATATATATAAAAGAGTAATATGCAAATAGACCAGACGGCAGAAGGATTAGTCAGCTATGATGCACACTGACCACCAGGGGGCAGATGCTCAACACAGGCCCTGATCGCCCAATGGGGAACCAGGAATTGGGGGTGGGTAGCAGCAGATGCACACAGCGCCAGGGCCCTGATATCCCTGCCAGTCGCTCCATACACAGTGGGCAACAGAAAGTGGCATGTTAGTGGTGGGGGGCGGGGCCAGCTGATGGCAGCTGGAGAAGATTGGCTCTGATCACAGGCCAGGCCTAGGGACCCTACCCGTGCACAAATTTTGTGTGCCGGGCCTCTAGTTGTAAATAATGCTGCAATGAACATAGGGGAGCCTATATTCTTTGGAATTAGTGTTTTGGGCTTCTTGGGATAAAAGCCCAGAAGTGGAGTTGCTGGGTCATAAGGCAGTTCCATTTTTAATTTTTTGAGGAACGTCCATAGGGGCTGCACCAATCTGCAGTCCTACCAACAGTACATTAGAGTTCCCTTTCCTCCATTGCCTCACCAACACTTGCCATTTGTGGATTTATTGATGATAGTCATTCTGACAGGTATGAGGTAATATCTCATTGTGGTTTTCATTTGCATCTCTCTGACAATTAGTGATGCTGAGCATCTTTTCATATGTCTATCGGCCATCTGTATGTCCTCTTTGGAGAAGTATCTGCCCATTTTTAAATTGAATTGTTTGGGGTGTTTTTGTTTTGTTTTGTGTTGTGTTGTGTTGAGTAGTATGAGAGGAGGAGATTGAGGGACTTGGGTAAAAGAGGTAAAGGGATTAAAAATACAAATTTGCAATTAAAAAATAGTCATGAGGATGTAAAGTACAACATAGGGATTATAGTCAATAATATTGCAATAACTATGTATGGTGCCAGGTCGGTACTGGAAATATCGAGGGAAAATATGTGTAAAGTAAATAATTACCTAACCATTATGCTCTATGCCTGAAACCAATACAAAATAATATTGAAAGTAAACTGTAATTGAAAATCTAACTAACTAACTAAAATAAATAAGTAAAAGAAGAGGAAAAGATGCTCAGCTAAACTTTTTTATTCTTTGAGATCTTCCTGCATGTCTGAAATTTCATTTTTTATTTTTATTTTTTGGTATTTCATTGAAAATTATTTTCTTAAACTGTTTGGGGTAAAAACTGTGGGTTGCCAATTCTTTTTATATCCTTTCCTCATAAGGCCGATCTGAGTCATCACAATTTTCTCAAATAACCCTTCAAGACAAAGATATCTTTATTTCTGAGCTCCATAGTGTATAATACCAGAAGATTCATCAAAGTGTAGCAGTGGTTATAATAAAACAACTTTCTACAGTGAGCCTTCACCACAACATGGCATGTATAAAAAATCTCTACTCTGTCCTCTGTTCACATTTCCTTTAAAATACCATTATTTTAAATCTCCCTCAATAAGTATCCTATATAATAAAAGCCTAATGTGCTAAGTGTCTAGTCATTCAGTTGGCCATTCAACCAATCAAAGTGTAATATGCTAATGATATGCTAAGACCGCTCAACAGCTTGCTATGACATGCACTGACCATCAAGGGGAAGATAGTTGACCCCTCAACCAGTCTTTATGACATGCACTGTCCATCAGGGGGCAGATGCTCTGACTTGTAGGTTAGCTTGCTGCTGGGGTCTGGCCAATCGGGACTGAGTGAGACAGGCTGGACATGCCTGGAGCCCTCCCTTGGTCCCTCCCCGGCTGGCCAACCTCCCGCATCCCTCCCCGGTCCTGATAGTGCACCGGTGGGATCCCTTGGCCTGGCCTGTGCCCTCTCGCAATCCGGGCTGAGGGATGGGCCCCCCCAGTGCATGAATATCGTGCACCAGGCCTCTAGTGTTTTTATAAAAAAGGAGCATTGCTATTTTTGGTGCAAGTGGTCTATAAGAATTCTAAGGAGCTTTGGGATCAATCCCATCCAACACTCCCGCTCCAAGATGTCCCATTTTCATTTTTTGGTTCAAATATATTTTTATTGATTTTTAGAGAAAAAGGAAGGGAGAGGGAGGGATAGAAACATCAATACAATAAGAGAGGAACATCACCAACTGGCTGTCTCCTGCACGCCTCCTATTGGGACTCGAGCCCGAAACTCAGGCATGTGCCCTGACGAGGAATCGAACCATGACCTCTTGGTTCCTGGATCAATGCTCAACCACTGAGCCACACTGGCTGGGCTGTCCCATTTTCTTAAATGACTAAAATCCAATATCTGTCTCCAAAAAATGTATAACTATGCTTATCCCACACCTGCAGGACCTGACGGGCAACACCTGACGAGAAAAGAACAGAAGAGAGACAGGTCTTATTTATTTTTCTCATTAGGGTCACAGCCCAACTTGTTTTAGGCCAATTGCCTATTTTTATGCACCTTAAACCATGGCTTCATCCTCTGTTTTAGAAGAGAAACAACATCTTTTCGCTAAGCATTCGAATCTTAAAATAGCTAAAGATACTTAAATAAGAGATAATCAGTTTATGAAAATAAAAGCCATCAGAGAACATATTTCACTCTAGTCCTCCATACCCGAGGAAAGGGATTATTATTATTTTTTTTAAATAAGAGTGATCTTTTCATGCAAGAGTCAATATCATGACATTTAGGCTATCTTTCACTTTTAAAATAGATTGACTTTCAGAGAGATAAATCCCAAAAAGCTACATATTAAAAAACCAAGAGCATAAACAATATATTCTCCCCCAAATCCAATAGAGTACATCAAAATCAAGGAGATGGGAGGAAATCTGAAACATCTATATGCTTAAGAAAAGAGTTCTAATAATTTCTAAATAAAAGACAAATATCATTTTTTAAAATATATTTTTATTGATCTCAGAGAGGAAAGAAGAGGGAGAGAGAGATAGAAACATCAATGATGAGAATCATTGATCAGCTGCCTCCTGCACACCCTCCACTGGGGATCGAGCCCGAAACCCAGGCATGTGCCCTTAACCAGAATCGAACCTGGGACCCTTCAGTCCGCAGGCTGACGCTCTATCCACAGAGCCAAACCGGCTAGGGCAAAGACAAATATCTTAATGCAAGTGATTTGTACAAAAGGCTATTCATAACAAAAATATATAAATAATAAATAGAGCTGTAAATGTTAAACCCCATTATGTATTAATAAATGTCAACTAAATGCAAACTAAGAGTGGATTTTCATTATTTTACTTTTTTTTTTTTTTTTTGCCTCTTACATATCTAATGGCAAAGATATCTCATTACATATCTAATGGCGCCATTTGTAGGAGCTCCCACTGGGATCTGCTTTCCAGAGGGTAGTTTGACAAAAGGAATCAACAGCCTTAGACATATGCATACCTTTGTGGCAGAACATTTTCTTCCTATAATTTACCCTAAAATAATTAGACAGTAGGAAGTAGGACTTGGAAGTCAGATAGTCCTGGATCTGAATCTCATGTTAACCAACCATTTATTAGGCCTGTGTATGTGACAAAGCTACTTAACACTTTCTTATTTAATCTTCTAAGCCTTCTAAAGAAGACATAAGTCTTGATGTCCTCAGTCAATTCCTAAATGAGGATTGAAAAGAATACTTACCTATTAAGATTTTTATAGCCTTAGCCGGTTTGGATCAGTGGATAGAGTGCTGGCCTGTGGACTGAAGGGTCCCAGGTTCAATTCCAGTCAAGGGCACAGGCCCGGGTTGTCGGCTCAATCCTCAGTAGGGGGCATGCAGGAGGCAGCCAATCAATGATTCTCTCTCATCATCGATGTTTCTATCTCTTTCTCCCTCTCCCTTCCTCTTTGAAATCAATAACATATTTTTTAAAAAGATTATTATATTTAGTGAGGGAAAAACATATGTAAAATATTAGCATACTATCTGGAACCTGACAAATATTCAGAAAATCTTGGCCATCCTTAAACAGCTAATCTGATAAGGGGGCAGATATAGAAGTATGAGGATGTTCATCAATACATTGTAACTAACAGCAATACTCTGGTCAGCACATTGTTTAATGGAATACTATTTGACAGTGATTGTTAATTGCTCCATTCGCCCCCCTCCCTTCTTCTACAGTAACAAATATTTAGCTGGACACCTGGCTATCCAGAGTATCCTCAGAATTTTCTAGTTTTCCTTGTGGACACGTGGATAAATTGTGGCAAACTGCTAAGTACAACTTCAGCAATGTAACTTCAATAAGAAGTGTAAGTGTAGGCCATGCCATTCCCCTACTGACCCTTCCCACTGACACAGTTGTGAGTCAGCAGGGACACACGCGAAGAGGATAATACCCCAGAGATGGTGGAACAACAAGATGAAAGGACTTCGGGTTTTGACACTTTTGAGTGCAGACTATCACCCTGGACTTTGTTGGAGAACGCTCCATCAATCTGGACTAATAAGCAAAAGAGAAATAAACTTGATTCTGACTTGAGACACATAGTCATGTGATATTTCAACATGCGATCAAGCCATAGTCTAACTCAGTGGTCGGCAAACCGCGGCTTGCGAGCCACATGCGGCTCTTTGGCCCCTTGAGTGTGTCTCTTCCACAAAATACCACGTGCGGGCGCACATGTACAGTGCGATTGAAACTTCGTGGTCCATGCGCAGAAGTCGGTTTTCGGCTCTCAAAAGAAATTTCAATCATTGTACTGTTGATATTTGGCTCTGTTGACTAATGAGTTTGCCGACCACTGGTCTAACTAAATCAGCAATTTAAAATCACAATGTTTCATGACAGAGCAAATTATTCACTATATTTTAAATTCAAAAGTCAGATCACCAAGCCATTTGTACAGGGAAATTTTTGTTAAAAAATATTCTCCCTGCCTTCTGTGTGTGTGTGTGTGTGTGTGTGTGTGTGTGTGTGTGTACATACTTAGAAAAATTTCAGGGGAGAGGTAAACTAAAATGTTAAAAATGTTTATCTTAGATGGAATTTGGGGTTGAATTTCTGAATATCTGCAATGATAATCTTATAAGCGTGAAAAAGATTTTTCCAAAAAACAAGGAGAGCCACTATCATGCAGGAAATGCTATATATGCACATTTTTAAGTATTAAATTATTATTATCTTTATTTGGAAAATCCCCAATGTTTTACCAGAAATATTAGATTGCTTTCTTTTGAGTCACTGCATGTGCCCTGGCTGGGTGGCTCGGTTGGAGTGTCGTCCCATACATCAAAAGGTTGCGGGTTCAAGGCCCAGTCAGGGCACATACTTAGGTTGCGGGTTCAATCTCTGGTCCAGGTGTGTATAGGAGGCAACTGATTAATGTTTCTCTTTCACACAGATATTCTCTCTCTCTCTCAAATAAATGAACATATACTCCAGTGAAGATTTAAAAAAAAGACACAACATGAAATACATGCGCGCGCACACACACACACACATATGTGTACATTTATGAGAAATCTTGCAGAACTCTAAGATATATTAGGCAGAATGACTTTATCCTTAAATAGTAAAATAGAAAAGCCAAATTTAACACTTTTGAACTATTCATGCTAAATATTACAGTGGAAAATACATAATTTTAAATGCATTTAATCATTTTTTACTATGAAGAGCCACAATCGATACATTCTGTAGTTCTGGTGTCTCCACCAATCAGAAGTCTGTTTCCCTTCCTTATACCAGGCAGGCACTGGGTTTTGATGAAACCAGGATACAGCTCCGCTCTCACCACGCCTGCCTTCTTTCTGCAGCCCTTAAATATGCCAGTTCTGGCAGAAAATGAGTGCCCTTTACACTCTTTTTTTTCAGCAACACTAAGTGCCATCATATAAAAAAGCAGAGCCCATGTATTTTGTAGGGAAAAAAGGTTGTGATCAAAAATTTAGGTCACCCAGGTTTTGATTGTGAAGATGAAAAGGACTTTAACGTTTATGTCTTGATACATAAAACAAGCCACCTAAGTCTCCTTTAAACAAATATTTCAAGGAGGAATCCAAGAATGATAAAATTATGATATGTAACAACCAACTGTAAGCTCTAAGGCATAAAAAGTAATCCAGATGTATCTTACAGAACTGGCTGCTGAACCAATTATGAATGTTAACTTAATAACAGTGTTCTATATTTAAAATAACAGATCCATATTTACAACACCAAGTAACAGTAACAGAGAAGTTAGAGAAAGATGGTTGGTGGAATGAAAGAAAGCTATTGTATCTCATGGCTGCTATTGTGAAAGACTCAAAGGAACTCTCTTAACAGTTTTAAAGCATTCTACTACTTAAAATCAAATAGAAATTAACAGCATGACCCAGGAAAAGATAAATGCAAAGACTAGACAGTACATAAGGCAAAAACCAGAGCGTATGTACCTGGTAAAACAATTAAGATGCAAAAATATTAAATTGAAAAACACAAGATGAAGGAAAAATGTTGAAAAAAATATACTGAGATTTCAGATAAAGCTAAAAACTGACCGTATGATGATTACAGGGTTCATTTAATGAAAAGTTACATGAAATATCAAACATAAAAGGAGAGCTTAAAACATCTATGTCAATGCAAACTAAAGAAAGACACAATAATATCACCCAAAATAGAATTCAAACAAAATCAAGCAATGGGGGAGGGGAGCATACTTTTAGTTATTTATTCATAAATATTTACTGAGCACTATTCTGTACCAGACACTGTGCTAGGGTTTGGAGCTAGAGAGTGAATAAACCCACAAACCCTCATGGCATTTAGGTTCTAATAGAGAATCTATACTAATAAAAGGGTAATATGCTAATTAGACCAGGAGACCTTCTGGGAGACCTTCCAGACATCCTTCCAGACAAAGCCATGGTGGTGGGGCCGAGTCAGAGGCAGTTAAGGGTGATCAGGCCAGGAGGAGAGGACAGTTGGAGGAGATCAGGCCAGCGGGGGGAGAGGGGGACAGTTGGGGGCAAACAGGCTGGCAGTAGGGGGCAGTTGGGGGCAAGCGGGCTGGCGAAGGAGGCAGTTGGGGGCAATTAGGCCAGCGGGGAAGGGATAGTTGGGGGCTAGCAGGCTGGTATGCAGAGTGGTTAGGGGCGATCAAGCAGGCAGGCAGGTGAGAGGTTAGGAGCCAGCGGTGGTCCCGGACAGCAAGAGAGATGTCCGACTGCCGGTTTAGGCCTGATCCCTGTGAGGTAGTCAGACATCCCCTGAGGGGTCCCAGATTGAAGAGGGTGCAGGCCGAGGTGAGGGACACCCTCGTGCACAAATTTCATGCACCAGGCCACTAGTAGAGAATAACATAATTTAAAAATGCATATAAGTGATAAGTACTAAAGAAGAAGATAAACAGAGGAGGATAGAAGGCATTAGGGGGAGAGAGATGATCACAATTTCAATAAGGTGTCTAGGAAAGTCCACAATAAAAATGTATATTGAACAGAAATCTAAGGGGATGATGGGTAGATTATAAAGAGTTATAGAAGAAGAATATTTTAAATGGAGGGAACAGCCAAAACACAGCCTGGAGGAGAATGAGCCTGGATGACTCAGGATTAGCAAGGAGGCCAGTGAGGCTGGGGCAGGAGGAGTGAGGGCAGGGGAGGTAATTAGAGAAGTGCATTTGACCCTTATACAATGTGGGGGGTTAGGGGCACCAACAGCCACACAATCGAAACTTTGCATATACATTTTGACTCCTTCAAGTTAAACTACTCACAGAAAGCCAGATCAGTCAGGGCTTGATGAAAAAGGTAAAGCTTTTGCCTTTTATTGTGAGTGGGACAAGAAATTGAGGAAATGCACGATCTAACTTACATGTGAACAAGATCATCCAGCTGGTTTGTGAGGACAAAAGCAGGGACACCCATGGGAAGCTGGAGCAATAATCCAAGTAAGAGATGATGGAAGCTCCAAAGATGGTAGCAGTGGTTGCAGAACATAAGAAAATGCAATCTGGGAGATGTTTGCTGATAGAGCAAATATGGGTTGTGAGAGAGAAGGAAGAATCAAAGATGACCAAGAATTCTGACCTGAGAAACATAAAGAGTGAAGTTATTTACTTAGATAAAGAAGACACAGAGTTTGGAATCTAGGAGGGAAGACAGAAAAGCTTAGGTGGGTGGGAGGTAATTAACCAAGGACCTTGTATGCATATATGCATGGCCCATGGACACAGATAATGGGGTGGTAAGGGCCTGGGGCAAGGTGAAGGGGAATGGGGGGTCTGGAGGAGGCCAATGGGGGAAAAAGGGGACATATGTGATACTTTCAACAATAAATGATTATTAAAAAAAAAAGAGAGAGAGAGACACTGGAAGTTAGGAATGGGGTTGGAGGAAGAGCAGACCAATTTTGGACAATCAAGTTTGAAAGGTATATTAAATATCTAAGTAGGTAATTGCATATATTGCTCTGGAGCTCATATAAGAGTCTAGCCTAGAAATATAAATTTGGGAGTTATCTGTGTAGAGAATATAGGGATGACAGAACCATGCAAGCAGTGCGGACAGAAAAGAGAAGTGGCCTAAGGACTGAGTCATGGGGAGGCCAGTGTTTAAAAGTTGGGAGATGAGAAGGAACCAGCAAAAGTGCTGGAGGGAGCCGGCGAAGTAGGTGGCCAGTGAGACCGCCGGGAGAACCAGGCCAAGCGTGGCGTTCTGAAAGTCACATGAACAAAGCCTTGCCCAAAACACAAAGTGATCATTTTCAAAAGCTGCTGGTAGGTCAATAAAATGAGGACCCAGAACGTTGCCTATTGGATGTAGCAATCTTGAGGCCACTGGTGAGATTGATGAGGGCCGTTTTTTGGAGGGGTGGAGAGAGAACCCTGTTTAGAGTGGGTTCAGAAGCAAACAGGAGGAGAGCACATGGAGATGATGAATATAGAAAACACTTCCCAAAGGTTTAGCTGAAAAGGGAGAGAAATGGGGCAGAGGGCGAGAGGATTTATTTTTTAATGGTAGAACTAACAGCATGATGAGAAACACTCATTATTTTAACATTTAATAAGAAACACTCATTAAATTAACATCTGCTGATTAATTTGTATCATCATATGTTAAGTGAATAACTGGAAAGAAAGCATCGCTTTAGTGATGAATAGATACAATGCAAAAACTAAAATTCTGCTGTTAAAGACATCACCTTTAGCTGTAAGCATTCACACAGAGCCTCCTGCTTCAGGGTGGGAGAAAGTCCTTCCGAAGTCACACACAGAACTCTTATCCACATTTCCCAATATTACATTGTCCCTTCTGCTTTTGCCAAAGAGATAATTTATTATCAAAAATTTCTGAAGTCATAACAAGCTTTTCTGAAAACGTAGGCTACACATAACTTTATGATTAATATTACCTCCAAAGGACCACAACCATAATGGCTGAATTTTGTGTGAGGCTCTGTATACTGAATGATTAACTCATTAACTAAAATCACAAAAGCCTCTTATCCTGAATGAATAACTCATTAATTAAAGTCACAAAAGCCTCTTTAAAAAGCAGGATGAAAATATTGCATCTCTTAAAAATTAATGTTAAATTAACCCAATTCTCCTCTGTGCTCATAATTTAAAAACTTTGATCATCTAATTCATTCCCTATATAACTGTTTTAAAACCTGATCTTCCCAAAGTAAGTCCCATAGGAACCTTAATCATTGCTTAAATCTATTTGCTAATTCTGCATCAGACCAAATACCGCTGCTTCTATTATATAAAAAATAGCTTTTTGAACTTTTAATAACCTAACATTCTATCAAGCATCACTATTTCAACAAGTACTCTTTTTTTCAGTATCTTTTAATTAAATATCTGAGCATTGTAATTCTTTTCCTCAGATGTTTTTTCTCTTAATTTTGTATTTCTTAAATTATAATGCCTACATTTTGTTCTGGACATATTAAACATTTCAAAATAATTTCTTAAATAATCTATTACTAAATAATAGTATAATTGACATTAAGTTAAAAAAATGACTAATTTTTTCAATATGAACAATGATGTATTTTAGAGGGACCTTTATCCTAGTCTAGCCAGGACAAATTTTCCTGAATTCAACTTCCTTTCATGGTTATTTGCAGAATTGGGAAGTTACAGAGGTCTGCAAATAATTTCTATTTGCCTATTAGTCTCATAAATATTTAAACTCTTTTTATTGAATAGAACACTCACTTCTATAATACTTCACTAAACATTTGCCTCATCTTGATAGACTTGATTTTAGCAATCTATTTTTTCATAATCTCTTCATATTTCACATATCTTATTGTGAGCCACATCCAGCTACACTGTAAAGCAGTTCAGAAGCCCAAAGAGAAGAAACTAGGACTCTTGTCACAAAACTTAGTTTTAGAATGTCCCTCATAGACCCCCAAGCAGGGCCGGGCATAACTCTGCTATTCTCACATTTTTATTTTTATTTTTATTTTTTGAGATTTTAAGTATCAAGAACACTGGCTCTCCTTTCCAAGTAAAATAGCTTTTATTCTACAAATCTAAAATGTAGTCTTTTAAAAAATTTTAAAGCACTGGACACATGATAAAATGCAGACAATAAAGCTATTGACAGCAACAGGTAACCAGTGGCTATAAAATTTACAGCGCTTTCTCCACACTTGAATCGAACAGGATCTCACGTATCTCAGATCTTGTTCTTGGTTTAAAAAAAGGATAAAAAGAACTGAGAGAAATGCTCTTGGCTGGCCCTGGAGGGATGAGGAGGTGTTAGTGACAAGGATCCGGTATCTTTTTGTTTCACTAAAACCCTGGTTTGACAGGAAACATAGGGAAAACTTAGCCACAGAAATGGCGCATCCGCTGTGCAGGCCAACAAGTAGATTCTCCCACCACTACTTAGAATAAAGAAACTTATAGTCCTCTTTCTCTCATGTTTCTGGCCACAGTCATCTTTCTTCCCTTCTTCTGCATTCACTATTGTACTCTATTCCAATCGCTTAATTTTCTTTCTTAACAGCCTGAATGCCAAGAGGAAAAGCCCTTAGAAAGTGGTCCATGAGAGTATGCCAATTCAGTTCAAAATCTATATAGACTCTTGGGTCTGCTAAAATGAGAATGTGATTTGATTGACCTACTTTTCGTTTACTTTTTTAAAATAAGAGGGTGAACTGAATTCTAATTCTGAATGCTGGAAATGTGATCCCAAGTTCCTTACTCTGCTAAAGAGTGTGCTGAATGAGATGGGGTGGGGGCGATATTTCTCATTTGACTAGATGGATCCTATTGAATTTTCTGTTCTTAAAGTGACTGCTTTGGCAGGAACTTCATCCCTTGATTTATGTCACAAGTACTTACTGAGCCCTACTTTATCAGTCAGGGGTCTTGACAGACCAGGGCGTGTTGTATCCCTTGAGACAAGACTCTTTCAAGGAAGAGAGTTATGGATACAACATGAGTGATGTTTCCCTTTCTGGGGCAGGGAAACGTGATGTGTTAGAGAAGGTTTCACAGTGCACGTAAAAGATAACTAGGGATGCAAGAGGCCACAGCCTCCACAGGAAAAGGAGAAGCTTGAGCCAAAGTGAAGGGCACAGGTGTGGAGGGTCAGGTCAAGTTGGACAGGTAGCCCGAGTTCAGGTTTGAAGCACCTTAAATGCTCTCGTAAGAGCATCACATGATATCAAGAGTTATATGAATCTACGGATCCCTCCCAATAATGAGTAGAAGCAAAACAAAATCCCATCTAATATTTTCTAGTTTCCAATAGAGGAATAGATCTTATTGCTCTATTTTGTTTCATTATTGAAGCTAGTTTTCAATGAATTTCTTTCTGAGAATTACAGAAACACACTATGTAAAGGGAAAAGCATACCAACAATATTTGTTGCTACAAACTTGCATAAAACTTTTTAACGTTGGCCTTAGACAAGTGGTCGGCAAACTGTGGCTCTGTTGACTAATGAGTTTGCCGACCACTGCCTTAGACAAACAATAATTTGTGTTAAGTCAGTAATGACTATAGCATGTTTATTGAACTTTTTGCCTAATGGGAAGCGAACAGGTTGGTTTCCTCGGTTAATAAGATTTCCCAGCTTAATAGGGAATGGATGTGTTACTATTTCCATGGCTCTGTGTGTGGGTATGTGGGTGTATGTATGTATGTGAATGACATTTAGTGCAATGGAGCTTTCCAGCTGTGTTCTGATGAACAAATAGGTGTGTATTTGGGATTTATAGATGACTGAGCAATAAATGTGTAATATGCAAAAAACTCTTCACATAAAGGTCCTGAGAGGTCCAATCAGTGGAAACACACACTCCAGCCTACAGATCCTAACTGGGATAAATGTGAACACATTTTCTCACTGAAACTGCATAGTCTGGCATATTGGCGACAGCAGAAGGCAACAAACAAGCACAATCACTTCCACACAAAAATCTGTATCAAGTTTTCTTGATGACCTGTTTTCAGGATTTCCTCCAATAACGCAATCACCCAAACCAATCTCCAGAAGACTGTGTGCTGCAGTCTCAAAGCCTCACATTTAGAAACCCAGCACTCCCCATGGGCTCATAATAGAAAACTCACTGCATGAGGTAACCTTCTGTCACCATTTAGAGAAGACCCAGCCCGTCTCAGGTAAAAGGATTTATGCACCATAACCATTACCAGAGTGATTATTTGGCTAAATATCATCTTCATTTGCCTGAATGCCATTGAGTCTGATGCATCTTCACAGCTCAGCGTGTTTGTAAAAATGCACCAGTTGCTTTATTTTTTTTTAAATGGCAGATGCTGTAGGATTCTAATTCCAAAATGTGGAGGAGGAGTAGAGAGAGCCGCCATCTTGAAAAGCTCCCACCAAACAGGGAACTGGAATATTTTCCTTTAAAAGAAAATGATGGTTATTTTATCATTTCAGGGAATGGAGCGATTAGTATAAAATTTTGAATAAATTACTGAGGAACAAGGAAGCATCTTGTGTTTTCTTGATTTCTTCTGCCAAGAATACTAAATAGCTAAAATGTAATGAAAGATAAGGAAGAATAGAAGTTGGAATCACAGGCAAGAGGGATACTCTCTTGTGGGATGGATGATGCCCAGACTGTACTGCATCTTAAAGGATATAAGGGCAACATGTACTAGCCATTCTTGACTAATTAAAATTTATTTCATTCTCTGCGCTTCTTTGTCTAAAATTCTTGCCCCATTTTGATAAACTCTTACCTAAGAATCATAGGCATATCCACCCAGTCTTTGAAATCTTAGCACCAAGAGTTTATCTTTGAAATAAAACAGCAGTTGCCACTACCAAAAATTAAACTTTGCATTGGAACAGACATAACTATGGAAATTCTGTGACATTTTCTTAGCAGTAAGTGTTGAACAGAACATACAGGATGAGTGTTTTAACAAATATATTGCTTCTTTATCTTGCTATTTACACTACTATTTTCAATGTGATAGGGTATGTAGGTGAAGTAAATGCATTTCAGACTAGAGATGCAAAACCCAACCAACTTCTGTATTGAAGCTTCTCTTTGGGTGAGTAATCTGAAATGAGTAATAAATATAAGCTTATCTTTTTGTTTCTGTATCTAGCAAAAATAAGGGAGAAGGTACAAAAGGGGTTTCAATGATGAAATGAAACAGTAAATGTCTCAAAAGGAGAAAGTGCTGCTCAGATGCTCACAGAGATATTTTTAAATGAATTCAACATCTTTATTTTGTCTGCTCTTTTTATGACTTTCTACAGACTTAAAATCTGATACATATACTCTAACATTTATTTCATTCTTCTCTATTCTGGTATACTCCCACCAGGGTTCATTTTATATCTGTAGCAAAATTAACTCCTGAAAGAGAAAAAACTATGGAAGTCCAGCACAGTGCTAAGCAAACAGTAGCAGTTCAATGAGGATCTGGTGAAATGAGTTCTATTGATCTCAACTGGACTCAGCCCTCTGAGAGGCACAGAACTGTATTCAGGTCACAGGAAGAAGCAGACCTTCTGCCTCTCCTTTCTTTCTGTGGGAGGCAGGAAAAAGGCAGGCTCAAAATATCCAGGATAAGTCCTACCATGAAGCTTAATTTTTCTAAAGGATATAATCTTATAATTAGAATGCTCGAAATAAGGCACTATCAATTTTGAGAAGTAGAAAACATATATTCTTATATATTTATTGTGTGTATATATGCATATATGTACAATATACATATATAGTTACATATAAAATACTTATATAAATATCCTATATAATAAAAGGGTAATATGCAAATTGACCCTAACCGTGGAATGAGCAGTTGCTATGATGCGCACTGACCACCAGGGGGCAGACGCTCAATGCAGGAGCTGCCCCCTGGTTGTCAATGTGCTTCCACAGGGGGAGTGCCGCTCAGCCAGAGCCTCTCCCGCCACCTCGGCAGTGCTAAGGATGTCCCATCCGACTAATGGCTTAGGAGTGGGCCTAAGCCGTTAGTCGGACATCCCCTGAGGGCTCCCGGGATGCCAGAGGGATGTCTGATTGCCAGCTTAGGCCCAATCCCCCAGGGAGTGAGACTAAGCCGGCAGGTGGACATCCCCCAAAGGGTCCCAGACTGGGAGAAGGTGCAGGCTGGGCTGAGGGATGCTCCCCCACCCTCGAGTGCACGAATTTTCGTGCATAGGGCCTCTAGTATATTATAATGCATATTACATGTCATTTCCCCACTTTGTAAGCCATCAAGGGCAAATTTATCATAATCAAATATTACTCTTGAAGAATCCATTCAGCCATACTTCTTAAATATCAAATTCTTGCATACAGCTCTTAATAGCACAATATAGTTACATTTCTTCATTACACAAGAAAAACTATGCTTGCATTATCTTTCTTAAACTTAATTTATTTATTAATTTACCACATCATACATCCTTAATGTATATTGTGACATACATATGTATATTGAAACTAATGCCCTTTCCTCCAACAGTGACCCTTGAAGCCCTACCTACCCACACTGCAGGGTCTACACCCAACCCTGTCTCCTGGAAACCTTCCCAAAGGTGAATCCAGTTTACACTCCCATACAACTTGCACCTTCTTATTCTGCAAACTCTGCTATGTATGAGAGACCTTTATGGATGGATCTCTCTCAGGCAAAGGCTTAGCAAACCACTAGAGGAATATTCTCTCTAAGGAAATATTTATCATAAGGGAGGTGCTCAGCAAAGACTCACTGAATTGATTTGTGCTTGTGTCCTCACTGTTAATGATTAAGGAATATCAAAATAGTTATTTGGGCCATCTGAAACAGTTCTACATTAACTTTTAAATGGAGCTATTAGTAATTTTCAAATATAATAAAAAACAAATAGCCTATACCTGATGAACATGAAAATGTTATTTTAAGAAATACACACAAATCAATTGCTGAAATAAAAAATATGGCTATATTTTATACCTATTACATAACAAAACAGTAAGTCTGATTCTAGCAACTTATGCATGGAGAAG
Source organism: Eptesicus fuscus (assembly GCF_027574615.1). NCBI lineage: Eukaryota > Metazoa > Chordata > Mammalia > Chiroptera > Vespertilionidae > Eptesicus > Eptesicus fuscus. The sequence continues at coordinate 68,556,441 of NC_072486.1, forward strand.
GAAAATGAACAAGACAAACGGAGAGCAAGAATACGTGTCATTGACAAAACTAAGTATATTATGTGCCTATATTGCACCTGGGACTCCCATCTCAGAGGCTGGTTCAGGTATCCATCCACCTGCCGACAGACTTAAATCTCTGTACCAACTCCAAGACTGTCTGGCTGAGGTTCCTCTGGCTTGCAAAGACTCTGAGGTCAGCCACTGTAGTCCACACTCCTCCTTCTGGGGTTACTCTGGCACTGAAACTGCCTTCAGAAGAGGAGAAAGCACCGTGGCCTGTTTGGCTCAGTGGATAGAGGGCCAGCCTGCAGACCAAAGGGTCCTGGGTTTGATTCCAGTAACGGACATGTACCTTGGTTGCGAGCTCCTCCCCAGCTCAGCCCTGAAGGCAACCGAATTGATGTGTTTCTCTCACATCGATGTTTCTCTGTCTTTCCCTCTCTTTTCCACTCTCTCTACAAGATCAATGGAAAAATATTCTCAGGTGAGGAGGAAGAAAAAGAAGAAAGAAGAAAGGAGAAGAAGAAGAAGAGCAGAAAGTGATGGGAAGTTTTCCAGAACCTTTGTTCTGTGGCACTAGCTGTGTTTTAGGATAGCATGAAACTTGCAAATTTCTCTACTTAAGAAAAATGAACTAAGATTAGTAGTATCACAAGGTTAACGTAGATTTGTGTTTTTTAAACCCTGGCTGTATTCTGTAATCACCTGAGGAATTTTAAGAAAACATCTCTGTCTGGGCCCTGTACCCACACATGTATTGGATCCAGGGTGGGGCCCAGACATCAGTATGTTTTAAAAGTTCCACAGGTGTCTCAGTCAGCTCAGGCTGCTATAATAAAATACCATAAACTGGGTGGCTTAAATGACAGACATTTATTTCTCACTAGAGGCCCGGTGCACGAATTCGTGCATGGGTGGGATCCAGCCAGTCCATCCCAATCTGGGCAGATCCATTTGGGCCAGCCAGGGGAGGGGAGAAGGGAGGTTGGCTGGCTGGTCCAACCCCCTGGTCAAGCTCCCAGTCGAACTCCCAGTCGAGGGGACAATTTGCATAAAAGCCTTTTATTATATAGGATCATTCTGGATAATGGGAAGTCCAGGATCAAGGAGCCAGCATATTTGGTTCTGGATAGGGCTGGAGAGGTCTCTCTCCCTGGCTTAGAGACAGCTGCTGTCTCACTGTATCCTCACAGGGTAGAGAGACAGAAAGCTCTGGTCTCTCTCTCTCTTCTTATAAGGACACTGATCCCATCAGGGGGGTTCCACTCTTATGACCTCCTCTAGAACAAATTACCGCCCAAAGGCCCTACCTCCAAATCCCATCACAGTGGGGAATAGGATTTCAACATAGGAATGTTGGGAGGAGACGTAACACCAACCAATTACAAAGTGCATGGAGGACTGAGAACCATTGACCTAGATAAATGGTTGTCAATCTTTATTTGCACTGAAACAAACATGACAATGATATTGCATGTGTAATGCACTCCTGTGGGCAGACCAAGATTCTGCACAATTCTGTATCCCATTCAAGAAAATGTGTAAGAATGCAAAAGGGTAAAAGCGTTAATTACAGAAATAATTTGTACTCTAATGACAACGTAACTTAAAATCATTGTGAAAATCTAGAAAGTTCCTTATGTCTGGCCAGCATTTTATTATTATGAGCACACAATCAGGACTCTGGTGGTGACCATGATCTCGGCCAAAAGAGGTCTTTGTAAACAACAACAGTTTTTTTTTTTTTCCTATTCAAAGTTCTGGATTAATAAGTTCAGAGAAAACGTCTAGTAACAATCTCCATCTTTCAGTAAATATATCAGAGCTTTAGGATTCAAGAAATAAGCAGTCCAGTCAGTGACAGTGAAAGAACAGAAAAAGTATGGAGTCAATGCTCTTGGGGAAATCAGAGAAAGAAAGATAGACTATTCTACAAGTGTGGGAAAGTAATTTTACTCGTTGTTATGAATATTTTAACAGAAAGTCCTTCTTTCCTACCAATTAATGCATTATTCTTTCCAAATATATAAAGACTAAATTTCTAAGTAAACTTGTAAAAAACTTATCTCCTGCCAATGTGTATAATGTGTACATAAATTGATTCATGTTTATTGAAAGAGATCAAAAAGTTTACATTAACCAGGACTTTAAATACTTTCATATATGTGTGCAAATATGAAAAGAAAAAATAAAGACAACCTGCCCATTTTAGGGCACTAGAATTTTTAGGCAAAAAGAAATGTTAACACATCTTTTAAAAATTATGTTAACCACAAAGCTCCCCAAATTATATCACAGTAAGATATTTTTAAATAATGGTATCAAATAGAATCAATATCCTCCCTATCAAATTCTTCATCAAGATGCTGGGCAATGCTGAGGGTTTTTTAAATCTTAAATTCGTGCTTAAAGGAAGTGAAGATGAATATCAATGGCCACCAAAAAACAAACAAACAAGAGAAAGAAAGGAAGGGGAGTAAGGAGAAAATACAGCAAAGATCCTAAAAGAGGACCAAGTCTTTTTTTCTTGAGTTGAATTCAAATGGAACTGGGTGTGGGATGAGTTAGAAATCCTCAGAGGAGTTAAAAACAGAAAAAAAGACTTGTTCTTCTTTTAGGATCTTTGCTGTATTTTCTCCTTACTCCCCTTCCTTTCTTTCTCTTGTTTGTTTGTTTTGACTGACTAAAAACACAGTCTTCATGGGCTCAAGGCACTTCATTTTTCATTACTGACCACCCCTCACCCCGACTGCCCACTCCTCCCTAACAGGTAAACATGAGTATATACACAATCACATGCACACACCCGCACAGGCACATACAATGACTTGATGCCCTGCTCCCTGGATCATATCCAAGCATCATTAGTGCCAACTCATCTAGAATTTAACCTTCACTCAAAATTGCTGCTGTGACCACACTTACAGTATCCATCACAGGAGCTCCATTTTTAAGGCACAAGTAGTGTCTGGATCTAGGTGATGCTTATGGGCCCTTCTGGGAGAATAAAAGAATGTGAAGATTAGGTGCCAGAAGTGGCATTAAAGATGGGTGGCTCAAAGTGAATAGTGACCTAACTCTAGGATTGGGGTCAGAATCAAAAGAAGGAAATGTCAGATGAAATGGACCCATCTCAACAGCAAAAAGCTACTGCTGTCTAAGAACCTTCACAGTTCTTTTACTCTATGACCTATACATTAAATATTTACCAAGTACCTACTATAGGTTCTAAGTCCAAGAATCCTAAGTCCAAGCGTGAATGAAATACTGTCTTTGCCCTCAAGGAGCTAGAGGAGGAGATAGAGAGATACACTAGAAAATGATAAGGTGAATGCTAAAACCCATCACGGATGATGTGCTGTGGGAACAGAGCACTCACTTCTGAGCTAAGAGCTAATCTCTCCCCTTTAACACCAGTCTATACAGGCCACAGAGTGGCTACTGAACTGTCTTCACTATTAAAGCTCTACCATGTAGCCCCCACCTTCTTTAACAATAATATTTAAACATTTACATTTTGCATACCTTGCAGGGCTATAACTCAATTCAAAGATCCAGAATGCTCATTAGTTCAAAGTAACTATTCCTTAAAAGCCCTTAAAACAGTTACCTCTCCTCTATGACTCACAGTTAAGCTTCCTTACAGGAAAGCCACCGCAGCTTTTCCCATTACCTGTTCAGTGGGTCAAGATTAAATAATAATTAGAGTCACATAATCATCACATTAGTTCTCCACCTAGTAGCACACCTCTCAATTATTTTAGAGAAGGTCCAGATTCACTTAGGGGATTATCTTAGAGTCATCTTTAAGTTCCGCCTCTCTTATTAAGAATCTCTAGCATTAAATGTGTTACTCATGTGGTTTTTATAAAAAATAATATTAAGTCAGGTATCAGAAATCAAATCCACAGTAAAAACTTGTTAATAATCTGGATACTAGGCTAATATTTACATGTCAAACTAGCTCAGAAGTTGTCCAAGTGCGGACCTGGACCTAGCATCAGCATATCCTGGGAATCTGTTAGATGTGGATTCTCAAGCCCCACCCCATACCTACCGAATCAGAAACTCTTCAGGGTGGGCCCTGAAATCTGTGTTTTAAGTTTTTTCTGGTGATTCTGATGCACACTAAAGTTTGAGGATTGTAATCTAGCTAGTTGGCAAAAACAGTTCAGGCCACAGGCCAATCTTGACAGAATAGTCCAAGTAAGATGAACTCACAACATAGTTCACAATCCCTCTCCCCCAACTAAAAAGAAAACCCCTAATGTTTCTCTTTAGTAACTTGGAAAAAAGTTTTGTTTCAGTCTAAATAGTTTAATGATACTTTGTCTATGTTCTGAAGTTCTTTGAGGGATGCGATTGGTCTATATGTTCATTCAAAACACCAGAATATTTTGGACAAAAAGTGACAAGGTCATTAAGATAGTCTTAATTGCTAATAATGAAAGCATTAGTGAGTTCTACAAATTGTTACAAATAATGGTCAGAAGGGCAGCCCAACATTCAAATTTTCTCAGAGCTGTCACCTGGCACTGCTGGCCTCAGCAGGCAGACCTCTCATGAGCACCTATTACCTGTGCGAGGTCTCTTGGCTTCAGGGGCACTGAAGATGAGGAACAAACACATCCACAGATACCAGAGTAGATGCTGAGGGAAAGATAATTGAAGCGGAGGCCGAATTTTTGATTTGTAGATAATGTGCCTCTGCTTTTTTCAAAATGTGCTACCCTAAGCCTGTAGTCAACACTGTAAAAGGCCAACTTTGTCAAAATGGAGAAAGGATAATAAAGGAGTCAACTGCCGTCTCAAAAAAAAAAAAAATCCAATTTGAATCCTAAAACAGGCTTATATTCTATATAATCACATACACTTGTGATACTCTTAAACAATTAATTTAATCCTTTACAATCTAACATCATCAAAGCATTAAAGAAAATATCCAATAAACTAAAATCTAAATAAGCAAAAGCAACAAGCTACAAATTATGCTTTATTAAGAATTTGCAAAATGTGGCCTATTGGAATGGGATATCATTCAGGCACAAAAAGAAATGAAGTACTGATACCGACTAGAGGAAGAATCTTGCAAACACGATGCTAAGTGAATGAAGCCAGCCACCAAAGACCACATATTATATGACTCCATTGATATGAAATACTCATAGAGGCAAATCTATAGAAGAAAAAGTAGATTAGAAGTTCCCAGGGCTGGGGTCAAGAGAATGAGGAATGCCTATTAATGGAGTTTATGTGATGGGTGATGAAAATGTTATAATTAGATACCAGTGATGGTTGCACAACTTTGTGAAAACACCCAAAACTACTGAATTGTGCACTTTAAAAGATGAATTGCACGCCATGTGAATGATACCTCAATTAAAAAGAATTCATGGTATACTCAGGGGAAGCCGTTTGGAAGGCATACAAACCAGGATTCTATAATTTATTTCTATACTGCAGTGAGGTGTATTTTAAATAATCGTCTAAGTACCAAGGGGATCTGGCTTTGTTGTTAAAACAGATCTACAGAGGAAATGTAAATTCCACAGGTGTGTATCTGATGACCACAACACTAACGAAAAATGTCTTCCCCCTCTCCAGAGTCAACTGTATGATGCTAGAGAGAACCAGGACCAGAATCCCCTGTAAGTCTTAAGTGTCACCGTGTGCATCACATCACCCCTGAGTACTTCCGCAAAGCTTCTGGGATTTATGTTATGACCATGTATCTGGGGGGTTGGGGTGGTGGCAGTTATCACCATGTTTGCAATACAATTCTAACTAGTTAGAATATGAAATTATTTTTTCTTGTACATGTGACTGTGCCAAGAACAGCACCCTCTATTGGACGAAAATGTAGGCTAATATCTACTTGAAGATGAACAATCCAAACATTTAAAAAAAAGTGTTATCCTCTAACTAAAAAGAGTACATGCACCCATAAATGGAGGTATGCTTTCCAACTTTCAAGTGCATGCCTCCAGACCTATTACAGTCCATTATAATAGCAAATCTTTCTAAAGGGGGGGGGGGGGGGGAAGACATTTCTTTAATAAAAATGCAAAAAATCCAATCTTACAATTCTTCAGGACAATGGCTACTTCTGAGTGTAGCTCCAGTATTTAATGTGTAACCTAAAAGGGTGGTGGGTGAAAGATGAATCCATGGATAAACAGATCAACCTACAGCTCTCTGGCTTCGGCACCAGTGGCGGGAGGTTGACAGAAAGGTTGACTGAAACTTTCTTTAAAGTAACTGCCCAGACTTGAATGTGACTAAATTAAAAGAATGAAAAAACACTGAAAAGTCAGGTTGGTGCTTGTTCCTGTTACTACCGTTCAGGTGTGGTGTGAGTCGTGGCGGGGGAGGGGGGAGAGTGGTGTGTGTGTGTGTGTGTGTGTGTGTGTGTGTGTGTGTGTGTGTGTAATGCGCGTGTATTTTTCATTCAGGCGCGTGTATTTTTCATTCAAGCCCATAATATCCGTAGCCTGAACGTAACAGCAAAAACGTGATGTAGTATGCAGCCCCGCACCACCGTCATATTTATGGCTGTTTTTATCTTCTCTGGGTGCCGAAGGAACAGGCTCTTTCTACACTTTGCAAAATAAGAGCGAGAGAAGCCGTGAGGACAGGGGCAGTGATCGCCCAAGTCTCTGCCGCGCGGGCGGGAGCAGGAGTCCCCGCGGGCGGACGGACGGAAGGTGGCGGAGGTGCGAGGTGGGGCGGGGCGGTTCTCCCACGCTGCTGACACCCTGCGGGACCCCGGTCCACCGGCCCCTTTTCCTCCTTGCTGCATGGCGGCGAGAGAGCGAGTACCTAACGCTCTGAAATGCCCCCCACCTGTGTCCCAAAGGATCCCCGAAAGGAAACCCCCCGAGGTCTCATCACTCACCCAGGCGGCAAACACACAGGAGCTGAATGAAGGCGAGGAAGCGCGTTAGGATGAGCATTTCCAGACGCTCCGGAGGCCCCCGCCACGCGGCTGCTCAGCTTCTCGGGGTGCAGAGGGAGGGAACGTGCAGGAAATGTTTTCTCCTCCAGCATATAGATGTATAGATTGATGTGAGATTGTGAGTGTGTGTGTGGGAGAGAGAGAGAGAGAGAGAGAGAGAGAGAGAGAGAGAGAGAGAGAGAGAGAGAGAGCGCGCGCAGGGACGCGCGGTGGTGTTCGTGGGAACAGGAGCCACTAGCCGAGGCGCATGTCGGCCAGCGAGCGGGCGGGCGGGCGGGCGGGCGTCGGTCTCCTTCTCCGGCTGCGGCGACCGCGATCTGAGCGCTCGGAGCGCAGCGGCGCCGGGTGGCGGGGGCGCGCCGGGCCGGGCTGTGCGCGCCGCCGCGCACCGGGGAGGGGGCGGGGGCGGGGGCGGGGGCGGGCGCGGAGGCTGGGGCGGGGGCGGAGGCGGGGGCGCACCGCCTTGCCTCGCGGCTGGGAACTGGCCGCGGCCGGGGTTCCGCGTGATAGCGGGCGGAGGGGCGCGGCTGCCGCTCAGGGTCCGGGTCCCAATAAACGAGTCACACGGCGACACCGCCCCCCGCCCCCGGCAGTAGCTGCCCTGTGCTGAAGTTGGTGGAACCCGCTTGGGGTTTAGAATCTTCGCGGAGTGAAGATCCTCTCCTGAGGACTCCTCCGTCCCTTTGGAAGAGAGGAGGCCAGACCCCCACAGTCCCGCACAGCCAGAGATTGACCTTTGGGGTTCACTCCTGGATGTTTTTCAATTCATGGCTGCCCTCCCTGCAGATGCTAAGTGGCTCCGATCAGGCAGTGGTGGGGAAGCCTGAGCAAACTGGGTGCCCCTCTCCGTTTCCATTTCCACATCACCGAAGGCGTTCCAGACCCTGTTACTTCTGGGCAGTTGACCGGCAAATAATCTCCGTCCGGCCCAGACTGTGTGACCAGTCAGTCCACGCCCCTTTCCCAAAGTGCGATCAAATTGTCCTGCTGCGCACAGCGGCCTGGAGGAACTTGCAAGTGCAATGGGTCGCAGGGAAACGGTTTTTAATTGGCTGATTGAAAGATAAACAAAAGAGATATATTGCACGCCTTCTGCTGCCTCGGAGCTGGAAGTGTCACGCTGAGCGTGCTGGTTTGTGTGGTGGTCTCCATAGCCCGACTGGGAGCGCCTTGATGGTGGGAGTTTGCCTTATTTCGTATCACCCAGCTCCTCACACAGAGACAGAGACAGCCGATATGTGTTCCCTAAGTATTTGTTGAATTAACTTGAAGTCTAAAGGACAAGATAATGCAACGTCCCGAAAATTCATGAACTTTTCAAATATTTTCATTTATCTATCCTTTAACTATTGGAATATGTTTTCTACTTATATGAGACCGAATTTGGAGCTTTTTGGAAGTCCACTCCAAGACTCAGAAAATCAAGTTCTGAATTTATCGCTTGTATTCTTAGCAACCATTCGATGTAGGTTATCTGTACAGTGTGTGCTCCTGTGTCCTGTTCTTGTCTCAAAAATAGTATTTTAGTTTAAACATTTTAAAGAAAGTTACCACATACAAAATTGGGTTCTGAATGTATTTCGAGTGTTGTCACCTGTTCTCACTAATATCCACAGCCTCGGAACCCCAGGTTACTAGTAAATGTGCAGAGGCAGTGATTCTATTTGCTATTACTTCCCAAACTGACTGTAGTCATGTAATAAATTTCAAATGGATCTAGAATGCTTAATCAGGAATACATATACATTTTAAGAAAATTGGTTCAATCTTATTCCTTCCATGAGTAAAATAGAAAAGTTGCAACTTTGAAAAGAATTATAATGGGGGTTGATTGTTCAGTTTCCACTAGGGAAGAAAATATTTGCTAACACAGCAAGAAATGCATATAAACTAGAAATGTACCAAGGGGTCACATAAAGTGTTTCATATGGACTGGAGTAGGTAGATGAGGTTTCCTAAAGAACTGTAGTTAATCAAGAAGGACTAGAAGGGGGAAAATTGATGTCAAAGGTTTGGGGACAAGAATGAAATAAGCAGTCATGTGCTATAAAAAATAGTGTGACTTAAATTTGAGCAGATTAAGTGGGAAACATTGCTTTTGTATTAGAGGAGCTTATACATGAAATACTAAGTAAGAGGGAACCACAAAAGGAACTTCCAAGAACTTCAACTGTTTAGAAGCTAGTTTTGCTCAGGAGCATATGTGGTGTTCCATAATGCCTCAATTATCAAGTCTACCTGACTAGTCTGCCAGAATAATCCAACAATAACAAAAACGACTCTAACTCCCTTTTTACTTGGCCAAAAAGTCACATCACTAGTCACTCTTTTGAGTGAGATCACAAAACAGTGACACTGTTGAAATCAAAGTTACCCTGGCAAAAAGGACAGGTGGATCCTGTGGTCTCTGCTAACTCAGTTCTCAGCTAAAATTATTGTCATTCTTCTAGGAAGGCACAGAAGTCACCTTGAGGGGATTGTCACGTTGCTATTGAGGTTTGCATTGGGAGCAGGATGGCAACCAATTCTATATGACTGAGTAACGGCAATGGAAAGCTGCCTTGGAGAACCAGCCAATGTGGATCTGATGGTCCTGGGAGGGTGATGGAGCAGGAGATCAGATGGTTCAGGTTCTTGAAAAATAGGTCAACAGCCCAGGTGTTGGAGAAGAGAAGGCATCAGAAGGGTAGGAACATCAAAAGCAAATTATACCTCACATTTCACAATGTTATGGGGGTCATGGTCATTTCTGAGATGTGTTGCCTGATTAATATTCATTAGTTATTGTGATTTAAAGTTATAAACCTGTGAAATCACATCAGAATCTGAATCTATCACCTATCTATGTATTTACCTATTTATCCATATGTAAGTCAATTGATAGCCATATATTGTTTCATATATTATATTTTATATACTTATGTTTGTAAATATATTTACATATTTATATCTTTTGTATATCTAGACATATATTCTATAATCTATAATATTATACGTATGTGGGAGTGCTGGTAAAGTTTATTTAAATTATGCTGTATCATGTCAATCACATTTAAGTTCTGGAAGTTTGTATTTACAGGCATAGTTTATTATATTCCTAGGAGAATATTTTGTTGTTGTTGTTTTTTCAAAAAATAAAAACAAAACTGGATACACTTAATATGAGAGCTCAGTAGCTTAATGAACATCTTTCTTGTTTGGGGGGTTATCATCTTGGATTTTAGAATGAAATATATCCAGAGGCTGCCAATGGCAACTTATGAGAGAGTCATAGAGTTCTTTGCTTTCTACCATAAACTCTTTGTTTAATTCTTAAATATTCAATGAAGATTCGGATCTTCTAGTGGAGGCTTCATCTTAGTTCTCATCCAGAGAGGTGGTTAACTCAAGTGGAACCAAAGTTTCAGTGTGCACACAGAGGTCTCACATGCAGGAAGACAGTTATGTCCATTTCCATCCACTACACAGCCACAGTGTAGCCAAAATAGAATAGTAGCTGTGCTGTTGTTCATACCAGTTGCCAAAGAGGTAAACCTGGTGGGGCTGGAACTCTGGCCTCACTTTTTGCCAGTACGGGTAATAATTATTTTGTTGAGCTATGCAAATAAAACAAGCTATAGGGTAATTACCTATATCTATCCATCCATTCAACCATCCATCCATCCATCCATCCATCCATCCATCCATCCATCCATCCATTCACCTATCCATCCTCCCATCTATCTGTCCATTCACCCATCCTCTGTCTACATCAGTTCTTTAAAATTCATTCTTTACATTTCTTTTTCTTATGCAACACAGTTCTATTGTGTGTCCATTATATATCCTGCATTGCTTTAGGAGCTGACCATTAAAGTTTTAGTTGCTCCATCATTACCATAACGGAACTCACAGTCTGAAAGGAGATAAAAGCATTGTTCTACAAAATATCTTTGCTGAGGATTGCCAGATAAAATACAGGATGCCTAGTTAAATTTGAATTTCATATAAACATAGAATAATTTTTAGTGCAAAATAATTTTAGTGTACTGCGATACACTAAATTTAATGAATAAACTTAAGGAATAGGTTTTTAGTGTAATGAATAATTTTTATTTACAAATTAATTTTTAGTGCACTCCAAGGCAACTTTTGGGACATTTTTATATTTTGTAAAAATTCATTATTTATCTGAAGTTTACATTTAACAGGGTGTCCGGTATTTTTATTTGCTCAGTCTTCCCATCACACTTGGGTGGGTCTGGGAATTGTCTGATGTCAGGGCTAGTCATTTGTGGTGGTGAAATAACCATGGTTTCCCATAAGTTTTCTTCCTCAGCAAATTATTTCTGAAGTGTCCCTAATGTGAATAAAGATAGGGGCAGTTGGAGGAAGGAGGGTGTTTTCTCTGCAGAATATGTGTGGCTCAGAACTACGGAGTATTGTATAATCACTGAATAAAACATGGAATTAAGGGGCATGTAAAATACTTCTTATATATGACAGTAATGAGTTCTTCCTGTTTTGCTCACATATGCTATTGCTCCTTTTTATCCATTTTCATTGACAAATATATTTCAGCAGAAATCATTAGGTTGGATCAGCTCAGTATTTACAGTCCGAGAATGCAATTTTATTTCTTTAGAAATAAAATTTGTGTTTTGTGATTATAAGATGTTTGTCAGAGCAGATCTCATTTTACTTGAAAGCAAGTAATTTAGATTGTGACGATAGATTTGTCTTGTGTTTTGAACCTTACAAATTGTGTTCACATATGATTAAGACAATGGCATGTACTTAGTATTCTTGTGAAATTTCTGAAAAGACTGAAGAATAATTTTACTTTCTGTGACATAGTCAAACCTTGTATTTGGATTTGTCCTACCAGCAACTTTCTACCTAAAAAGCAGGTAGGAACCTGCTGAGTTTTGCATCGTTGCTCCTAATGACCCTTAGGAGTTTAGCTAGTTGGCCTATTACCACATTTTCACAATTTCAGGTATAAAACAGGTGGGAGGATCCTCACTGTTAGGTCCAGAGTCTGAGTCCATTTGAAGAAGGGATAATTATGTTTGAAAGAAAACCACAGTGAGCTACATACTTACCCTTTTGGTATATTATCATGATTCACTATAAAATAATTTAAACTCATTATATACAAAGTATATAATTTAGTGGTTAAAACTGTATTAAAGAACACAAAAAGGTAGGAACCATTTTATTCATGTCAGGAACATTTAGTTCAGGATAATTTTTCCTCTGTGTATTAGAATAATTTATTTACGCATTTTGCATAAATTTAAAACAGTGGTTAGAAAAAATAAACATATAACTGTAAAAATTATTTCTGGATAAATATTGCTTACATGTCTATCTTTCTTTCAAAAGGAAAACATGTCATTGTAACAAGGATCTTAGGTGTCAACTTAAATTTTTGATTGGTTATACTGCTATCTTGCTTTGGAAATATTCCTTCGTCTTTGAATAAGCCCAATTTTTGTATATGTTTAAAAGTAAGGGTATTCAAATTCTTGAGCCTCTCTTTATCCTGAACTAAACTTTTAATTTGATTAACTCATATAAAAATGGTTTTTATTTTTTAAACAGACTATTTTTTAGAGCAGTTTTAGGTTCACAACAAAATTGAGCAGCAAGTAGGGAGAGTCCCCATGTATTTCCTGTCCTCCTTGACCTGCACAGCCCTCTCCACTGTCAACATCCCATACCAGAGAGGTACATTTGTTATAACCGATGAACTGAGCGGCAATTCTCTAATTGTTAATATTTACCTTTATCATTCTTTTTTCTTATTTCTTCTCTTTCTATATGTATATACCTATGGCCATATCTGCATCTATATCCATAAACTAAAACGATCTTTGAGCAAAGTAGTTGGATTGATTTAAACTACTTCACCAATTGTCTTTCAGGCCATTTTCCTTTGGTGGCTTCTTGAACTTATCAAAGAAGCATATTAATTCCAGAATATTTTATGAGCAGCATGATTTACGATCATTTAGAAAAGGAAGTAGTGATCATTAGGAGCCACTTCATATTATTTAAGAATAATCCATACTGGATCCATGTTATTTCCTTGGAAAAGTTGCTCTTGATTTTGAAAATGTTTGTTCTCAGATGAATCTTCCTTCCCTCCATCCCCAGTCACCTTGTTACTGGCTCTGACCCTCTTGGATAGAATATTGTGCCTGCTTTCTTATAGGTTGTCCTGCCATTAATCTTTCTACTGGTTAGTCCATTCTCAATACCAGAGTAATTTTTTAAATGAATATCTAATATGGAATACACACCAATAAATAAGAACTGCCATTAATGATTGTTTCTAAAGATCTAAAAGTACTATCCATCAATTATAAATGCAACTCTATAGTGGGAACTTTTATTTGAGGAGCTCATGTAAATTGGCAGTGTACTATATTGTTAATTTTTGGTTGTGTTAAGATAATTGTTAGTTGCATTAAGAGAAGTGTATTCACACCCAGCAGGTGTAGGTCAGCTGTTGAGCATCAACCCAGGAACCAAAAGGTCACCAGTTTGATTCCTGGTCAGGGCAAGTGCTCAGGTTGCAGGCTGGGTCTCCTGTGGGTCATGTGCAGAAGGCAGCCTATCGATGATGTTTCTCTCTCATCGATGTTTCTATCTTTCTAGCCCTCTCCCTTCCTTTCTCTCTAAAAAATCAATAAAAACATATTTAAAACGACAACAACAGAGAGTGTATTCTTTAGAATGGGAGGGGGTGATTCCTCTCTTACATTGCGCTGCCCCCTTCTCCCCATTCCACCACCATCTCTGTTATTAATAGTGATATTTTTCTTTCCCCCCAACAGCCATGATCTGAATTTCATTATTCAGATAAGTTCCAAGGGAATGTATCCTCAAATTTGCATTAAATTACAAAGATTCATATGGCCAAATTTAGGTTTATTTCTACTTCCATTTCTTTGCCATTTAAAGGTGAAAACATTCTTCTCCCTTTCTTATCAGAAGCAAGCACAGGATTTAAAGAGTTTTTATAAGCTTAATTTAAAATCAATATTTCTCTGCTCTCTAGGCCTTCAAAAAAAAAATACCCAGGATAGTGTTAGCCTGGAAAGTAAATGTGTAAAACAAGTTCTGAAAAAATCAGAAAATCAGCGTTAGACTGGGCCATTGGAATGAGCCACTCTATTTCAAAGGCATACACATTTCCAATAAATAATCACTTAACTCTTTCCTGCCTATCTCCAATCAAAAATAACATACAACCACTCTAGATGATCCATTATACTCTGACAATATTAAAAATTATTATGTTCACCTTTATTTTTAGCCTAAATTATCTCTCTATAATACCATGCACTTGACCTTAGGAACCCAGAAAAAAACTCTCCCCTTTACTTGCAGAAAGAATTTCTGCTTTCCTCCAATCCTAGATAGTGAGGTTTTTTTTTTCTTTTCTTGCTAAATGCTCATTCTTCCAAGATTGATCTAAACCCACTGACTCTCTAGGGTCAATGATTCATCATTTCTTTGAATCCGTCCCTTCCAATTTATTCTTCTCACCAGGCTATTAAATATTTTCCATTGAAAAGTCTTTTTTTTTTTTTACTGCATATCTCATTATAATTATAGTGCCAGGTAAGTCTTCATAATTCATTTGAAAGAATGGACTATCATCATCTCTACTTCCTCACCTTCCAATTTCTCTCAAAGCATCAACATTAGGTTTCTGCCTTCCTTTTTCCATTAATAGTTATCTTTAAAAGGTAAAAAAAAAAAAAAAAATCCCATTCTAATAGTCTTGCAAGTGTAATGCACCTTGAAACTAAAATCTCATAGTTTCTCTAAAACTGGCGCTTTCTATGGTCTATAACACCTGAAAAATCTCCTTGGCCTCTTCCTCCCCAGCCTCAGCTCATCAGTCACCAAATCCTACTGTTTACTCTGAAATTTTACTCTATCAATCATTATTTATTCAGATAATCAATGGGCCTACCACATAGTCAGTGCTTAATAAATATTTACATATATGAACTAATTTATTGAAGATGGCCATTGTCAAAACAATACTACTAGCTGCCTCTCCTGCTTGCTTATGATAAGTTTCAAGAGAGCTATGCAATTCATCAGCCTGTAGCCTGGATGTTTCCCTATCATTTCCTGGACACTAACTTACACCCTCTGAATAAGGAGGCATCTTCTTTCTCTTGCCTTACTGGCTGGTTTTTATGATAACAGACTACTCATAACACATTTTCCTTGACTTTTGTTCTTCAACTGTCAATGTGATTAGCAGACCTAGTACACCTTCAGTTCATTCCCAGATCATAATCTTATTCCCTCCTCTTCTTTAATGATTAATTCCTCCAAAGATTCTGTTCAAGTAGAGAACCAGCCAGGCCTGGGGACTTCAATCTTTTCCTGACTTTTCAGCAGCAGTATTTGGCCTTTAGTTATTTAAAATTTTAAGAGTTAAGAAGCATCTATATTTTGAGGCTATTGCAAAACCCTGAAATTTGCCATTGGCCAAAACCTGTCTAAGCATTCACTTTTACTTACATTATTTCTATACAGCTGTTCCTGTTCCTTAAAATAGGAATAGAAGCTAAGAAGGTTCCACAGCCCTAGAGGATTCTCATATTATTCTCATAAGAAAGAATACAACTACATATATATATACAGTTGAGAAGCTGGTATACACCAAAGTTCTAGAAAACTAATTATTGACTCTCTACTATAGTCCTTCTATTGTAATAATGATTATAGCCACACTTACTTAGCACATATGAGGTGCCAAATGTTGTTCTGAAGGTGTTGTATATAATCGTTTAATCTTCCGTCAAAACTACGAGGTGGGTAACATTGCCATCTTCCCAATGCTGTAGGAAAACTGAGTAAAAAATGACTTGATCAGTCACATAGATAATAAATGACAGACCTCGGGTATGAACTATATATTTAGTTATTAACCCACATTGAATCTTCCTGAAGACACTTAAGAGGTTCTTTGCCAACTAACCCCCTACCAAACTCAGACCAGGTGACTTACATAGTAGGAAACATGTCTCTATGTTGCTTTCCTGATATATAGTACATTTTACAAAGCTTGTTGCATGCCAAATGGCAGTAACATGAACAGTGCATGTGCAAGGAATACACATCATTCCAGGAATTCAAGCATGCCATCTGCCCAAATAAGATTCTTGTTAGCCTGAGGAGAAGACTGACTTGTGTTTCTTTTCAGTTACCTAAGTCGATATATTTTGGAACTATACCTCAAAGGGCTTGGAAAATCAAAATAGGAGAGTCAAGGAGAACGAGACATCAAGTCTGGAGAACAAAGGGCACTCATTAGTACCCTCCTTTTCTTCCCTGAAGCCTCTAGCACCTGGTCATCTTCAAAATCTTGTCAAGAGAACAGAACATAATAATAGCATTTATCTTGTAGCAACTATCAACTCTAAGCCAAATGTTTCTGTATTGTTATCTTTAATCACAACCAAACCCCAAACTTGATATATCATTTCTCTATTTTGTAGCTGTTTCCCAAGGCAGAATGAGTTTAGCATTACTCAAAGATCTGGAGGGGGTGTGTGTGAAATTGGAATTAAAAATTGAGTTTCTCTGGTGCCAGTGTGTATGCTCTGTTCATAAACACACCATGACTTTAGTTAGCCATAGGAAGGCCTCTTTCTCAAGCAGAAGTAGCCCAGTACTTACCTGCTCCCCTAGTGAGCACCTGTGGCTCAACCGGAATTGACAAAATTGCTGCTAGCTTTACACTCCAATGAAACTGGTTCTTCATAGCAATAATACCTATACATCTTTACAGATGTACTAGAGGCCCGGTGCATGAAATTTGTGCATGGGGGGTGTGTGTGGGGGGAGGGGAGAAACCCCAGCCCAGCCTGCACCCTCTCCAATCTGGGACCCCTTGAGAGATGTCCGAATGCCCGTTTAGGCCCAATTCCAGTAGGATTGGGCCTAAACGGGCAGTGGGACATCCCTCTCACAATCCAGGACTGCTGGCTCCCAACTGCTTGCCTGCCTGCCTTCCTGATTGCCTCTAACTGCTTCTGCCTGCCAGCCTGATCACCCCCTAACCACTCCCCTGCCAGCCTGATTGATGCCTAACTGCTCCCCTGCCAGCCTGTTTGCCCCTAACTGCCCTCCCCTGCAGGCCTGGGTCCCCGCCCAACTGCCCTTCCCTGCAGGCTCAGTTGCCCCCAACTTCCCTCCTCTGTCCGCCTGGTCACCCCTAACTGCCCTCCCCTGCAAGCTTGATCGCCCCCAACTGCCCTCCCTTGCAGGCTTGATCCCTCCCAACTGCCCTCCCCTGATGGCCATCTTGTGGTGGCCATCTTGTGTCCACATGGGGGCAGGATCTTTGATCACATGAGGGCAGCCATCTTGTGTGTTGGAGTGATGGTCAATCTGCATATTACTCTTTTATTAGATAGGATAGAGGCCTGGTGCATGGGTGGGGTCTAGCTGGTTTGCCCTGAAGGGTGTCCTGGATCAGAGTGAAGGTTCCCTTGGGGTGTGGGGCAGCCTGGGGGAGGGGCCTGTGGTGGTTTGCAGGCTGGCCACACACCTGTGGCGACGCAAGTGGAGGCCCTGGTATCTGGGATTTATTTATCTTCTATAATTGAAACTTTGTAACCTGGAGCTGAGCCAAGCCTTCTGCTTGCTCTGTGGAAACAGCCATTTCTGTTGGGATTTATTTATCTTCTATCATTGAAACTTTGTAGCATTGAGTGGAGGCCTAGGCCGGCAAGGGCAGGTGGAAAACTTGGCTTCCTCCATTGCCAGAGAAACCTAAGCCTCCCTCCTGCTCTCCGTGGCCGCAGCCATCTTGGTTGGGTTTATTTGCATATTCACTCCTGATTGGCTGATGGGCATGGCTTGTGGGTGTAGTGGAGGTACGGTCAATTTGCATATTACTCTTTTATTAGATAGGATACTTGGCAAATTAAAAGTTGAAGATTGATTAAGCATGTTCAGTAACATGAAGAAGTACCCAAGGATGAGAGAAAATTAAAATAATAAAAACCAAAATGGAAAAAAAAAGATAATGCAAAGTGAGTATATCAGTCAGGATGTGCTAGATTATACTGCAGTAACCAAGAAAATTGACTTGCCAGGGGAGCTGCATTGTATTCAGGCTGTTTTATGTTTTTGGCATCTCTTTTTCAACACACATTTTTCACAATTTTCACAATTTCAGGGAAAGAAAGTGCTGGTGCATCTTGTACTGTCAACTTAAATATCTCCATACAGATAGGGCATATAGTACTTTTCTTCCAACCATTGGCTTTTCAATGTGCCTAGAAGGAAAGGAGA
Source organism: Eptesicus fuscus (assembly GCF_027574615.1). NCBI lineage: Eukaryota > Metazoa > Chordata > Mammalia > Chiroptera > Vespertilionidae > Eptesicus > Eptesicus fuscus. The sequence continues at coordinate 68,574,718 of NC_072486.1, forward strand.
AACAAATATGGGTAAAATAGATGTCTGCTACACAGAGTAAAAACAAAAAGAAAGAGGAGGGGGAGTTAGAGAGAATGAGAGTATAAAATAAAAAGATATAAAGAAACTCAAAATCAACAGAGCACAATGGTTTATGATTGCATACTAAATTGTAATAGCTTTGCTATCTTTTCTTTGGTTCTGAATGTTAAAAATTATTCTGAAGTCTTTCAGGAGAAATATGTAAATTTCCACCATCAGAGATGAGTCAGCTCACAAATTGTTAATACTTACCCTCAACATCTCAAGATTTTGAGATGTTGTTCCATCGCTGATGGCTTCCGTAGGCGGTTGAAGAGAGTAGATGAATAAGACTGAAGGGACTGAATATGACAGCAAGACAAATAGTTTGTATTATAAAAGTAAATCATTTCTCTGATCCTTTCCTGCCTTTTTTAACCTAGAAAAATGTTGATTACATTTATATACTTTAAGATCTTGAAGGCATGGACTTATCACTTGTATTTATAACAGCACCAGTTGTTCTATCACTGCTTAGAAAAGGGAAAATAATTTTGCCACTTTTAACTTGAGCCAAATTTCCTTAATTTTACAGTAAGAATATAGTTTTAAAAACATATGTTGCTGGAAATAAGAGCCTGAAGAAAGACCATGGCCCTTTAGCTCAGCTAAGAGACATCATGTTCCTCTCTGTTAAACTTCCCAGAGCTAATGTAATCTAGATTACATACAAATTGAATGGCTTTCCAGATGTGCATATACTTGTAACAGGTTATTGAAGAGTATAGACACATAGAAGTAAAATTATGAGAAAGTTGATTTTTTTCACTGACTTTCCTCTTGGTCAGAGTATGCAAATTTTCCAGACAATCTTGTTTATTAAAAATCCAACCAAGTCAGCAATATCAATATTGGATGGATTCAAAGCTCTTCTTTTTCTTCAGGGACAGATAGACTCAAGTAGCTTGGTGGTGGTGTATTCTTATAGGATTCCCATTTCTAAATCTTCTAAAAGCTCTGACTCCTCTGGGCTTGGGTTACAGATATCATAGAAGAGTGTCAGTTATCTTATGATGACACAATCCTCTTCTGATTGGTTGTTGCCACTTCTTTTTTTAAAATTTTATTTTATTGTTTAAAGTATTACATATAGTAGTACATATATCTCCTTTTTTTCCCCATTGACCTTCCCCCAGTCTTCCCTATCCCCTGTCACATGCCCTTTATCATTGATTGGTTGTCTGTGCCTTTTGAAGGGTATTCAAAGTCTAACTTTTTTTTTTATTATTGCTAAACTGTTTAATCGGTTGTTCATAGTTTTCCCAAAATTATCATATAAACCTGACATCTAACATGTTGGTCATATGTTTATGACTACTGCCAAGTTAAGGGCCTCAGAACTGGGTATTTTAGGAAGAAAAAAATTACATCCTTGCAAATAAAAATTTAAACCAAAGACTGACAATCTCAGAATATGTTTGTTTGAAAACTATTTGTCATTTTTCTCCAAACACATCTCATCTTTTCTGGGCCTTCTACAATCAACCTTTTCCTTTAGGTCAGAACATACTAGTGTCCCAGGGTGGATTAATGTCACCAAATGATATCTTAAATTTGAGTATTTCTCCCCCCTCTTCAGGTTTTAACTTTATGGTCAAGGTCAGTTTTATTGGAAAAGCTAATGAGATCTATGAACCTTCTTTCCAAAGTCCAAACTTTAAAGGGTTCATAAACCCTGGCTCAGGAAACTGGACTCTAACAAACCAGTGCAGTGGCATTGCTTCCGAACACAAAAAAATACACAAGTGAAATATTATTGGAGGTCATGAACATCACACAAAATATGTAGCCTGAATGAATACCATATGGTTAGCTGTCTTTAAAAATAGGATGGTTGGTATCACTATATTAAAAAAAAAAAAAAAATGAAATGCCCGGCCAGAGTGGCTCAGTTGGTTGGGCGTAGTCCTATGTACTAGGTCTGATTCCCGGTCAAGGGCACATGCCTGGGTTGTGGGCTCAATCCCAGGTATGGGGCATGCAGGAGGCAGCCAATCAATTATTTGCTCTCACATCAATGCTTCTCTCTCCCTTTCTCTTCCTCTCTCTAAAAATCAATAAACTACTTAAAAAAAAGAAAAAAGAAAAAGGCAGGACAAAGAACAATTTTTACCCATAATGATTTATTTTCTACAATATTTCGTTAAAGAGTTCATGATTTGCACTCAGTTATATAGCCAAGAGGCAACCAAGTGTAATACAAAGAATTGGTCTGAAGTCCTTGCGCTTGAAGGCTATACAAAGTTTCTTGCTTCAAGAAAATAGGAAAATTAATAAAAACACACACAAGCTCCTTAGGCTCCAGAATCTCAACAGAAAATAACACCAAGTTAGTGAAATTGTAGGTGTTAACATGGAAAGCAGATCTTGTGCAAACACAGGCAGTCCTCAGGTTACATTGGACTCAACGTACGTCGTTTTGTGGTTACGTCGCCATCTCCCATTTATTTATTTAAAAAAAAAGTTCCATCATTTCGATGTATGTACATATGTGCTTTATGTTTTTTATTATTTATTTACCACAAGTAAAGGTCAGGAATTGTTATCTTTCTTTTAAATTTCTTTTACGGTTTCACTTCATTACTGCTGTGTATGTGCTCCATGTGAGTGACATAGGTGCTTATGTAGGTGGGTTCCAACTTATGGCAAAAATCGCGTTGCATCGCGCTGTACGAATGGATCTCTGACGCAACCTGAGGACCTACTGTATTAATACCTAGGACTTCTGTATAGATGATCTATATATATAAAAAGCCAGCAACCATAACAGCCATAATGACCTTATAATGACTGGTTGCTATGATGCCTGCTATGGCCAGTGAATTAGCCAGTCAGGGGGTGGGGCCGGCCAGCCAGCCTTGTGGTCCATGCCTCCTGCCAGCCTGCCCCTGATTGGACTCTCCTACCCCGATCAAGAGCTAGCCGCTGGCCAAATTCCTCCTCCTCCCCCTCCCCCGCCCCCGGCCAGCCCCGCCCCCGATCAGCCTGCCCCACCTCGATAGGCCCACAGCCCCTCCCCCAGCCTGGCCCACCCCTGATCACACCCCCTATCCCAATACAGGGTGGGGCTGGCTGGCCAACCTCCTGCAGCCCCTCCCCCTGGCTGGCCACACCCCCGATGGGCCCCCACCACCCTGATTGGCCCATAGCCCCTACCCCCGGCTGTCCCCGCCCCTGATTGTCCCCCACCCCAATAGGGTGTGAGGCCAGCCAACCACCCATGGCCCCTCCCCCAGGCCGCTGGCCCCCAATCGGTACCCCAACCCTAATCAGGGGCAGGGCCTGCCAGCCAATTGCCCACAGTCCCTTCCCCCAGCCAGCCTGGCTCTGATTGGGCCCCGATCAGGGGCAGGCCGGCTGGCCAACCTCCGGACATCTTCTCCTCCTGACAGGCCCAGCCCCGATTCACCCCGATTGGGGCGAGCCTGCTGGACCCCATCCATGCATGAATTTGTGCACTGGGCCTCTAGTTTTTATTATAAACAATAAAATGCTATGTTTCCATTACAAACCTTTCATATTGAAAGGATCTCTAACATGAATTGCTTTAATAGTAATTATGAAGCAAAAAACGTTTAAGAACCTCACAGTGGGAACAATCCAACACTGACAAACTAGTGATCAGACATCCTCTTTTAATGCAAAACAAACACAATTCATAATTACATAGAGAATGTCCTATCTGTGGGTGTTATGAGACAAGCTAACTTTCCAGACCAAAAGGCACTCACTGCTAGGGATGAAACAACTTCTGAACCAAACCAGCCACATGGGGTTGGTTCCTTCAAAACGATGGTCATCTATTGTTCAGCTTGAGCAGCCCAAGGACAAACAGAGCACGCAAAACCATCCCTTCTCTTTAAACCCACCACTCACACGTGGACTGGCCACCCTCATCACTGTGCAGGTAGAGTGTGCGGAGAGCAGTTCAGTTGTAGTTTGGAGCTGTCATCCCGCTCTGCACAACTGCCACACGGATGATCCAGACTCAGTATTTTTCCCGAGAGCCACCTGCCACACCTTCATGAGGTGGCCATGACGGTGCACTCCCACACTGCTTCCTGACTAGGCCCCATTTAAGATGGACACAGATAGTGCCATTTTTTCCAGAGCCACATAACTTTCCTTGGTCAACTCTGGAGTTCCCGTGACAAGCAAGAGGACCCCGAGCATCTCTGCTACTGGGCCTGGGTGGAGCGTAGGGACTGGGAGCCCACTGCAGTGTGGTGCTGGGCTTCACCAGCCAGTTCTTGTGCAGATTCCCCAGCCCCCTAGTGTGTGGGTTCAAATTTTTCTGTTCATTTTCTTAACGGCAGGTATCCTACCCCACCCCTAATAAGATAAAATAAAATTTAAAAATCACACTATACATTGGAGAAGACAAATAGAGCAGCATTTCCATGAGAAACAGTAAGCTTAAAAAGCCTGGCACTGTAGTAAATGCTTGCATGACCAGTTTCACTGAGCGTGCTCAGGGGTAAAATTTTAGCACCACTTTTTTGGCTTTTTTTTTAATCTTTAGAAATTAAACACAACTTTTAACATAGAACACTTGAACAATAATGAAGTGTAGCCCTATAGATCAATACTGTTGTACAAATTGAAGGTGGGTAGTTTAGTCCCAAACTGACCATCCTGACTGCTGGTGGTCTTGATCCAGCATCTAGAAGGGTCCAGGAATCTGGAGAAGGTTCTGTGTGTAAATTAAATAAGAGTCCAGAGATGAAACATAATTTTGGAAGGCATTATGGGGAGCCAGAAGAGCTTGGCTGAAGAAATCAAGTTCTCCCTTGTCTCAGGACCCCTTGCTTTTTATTAACACAAATTGTCCTAAGACGAGGTAGATACACACATCCAAGGCCAGGTTTAGTACACAGAATCCATTGTCAGATTGGAGAAATTGTCTACAGCTGTTCAGGTGTTTGGCCAGTAGGAGGCAATAACATGTAGATTAAGATGCCCTCAGCTGTCTGGCAGCAAGCAATCAATTTATGCATCCTTTTCAGGTTTGGGGAAATGCCCTCAGCCACCTCCAGATGATTCAGCCCTGCTGACATGCTGGAACTGGCTTCCGGCACCTGACATCAATCCATATCACCTAAAAGTAACTGTCATCATGTTTGTAACAAGACATTCATTATTCTCAGCAGCAGGAAATCATGAAACAATCCCTTCATCTTCAATAGTTTTTTTCATTACCTCTGCAAGGAAAAGTGGCAGGAAGTGAGAATGCAGCCCAGCCTGGGCATCCGGATGTCAGCCCATTGCCCCTGCACGCGCCATAGCCTAAGAGGATGACGCCAAGCCCATCTTTATTCATCTCTTCCAGGAAACGAGACAGCTATGCCTATAATAGCATGTGTCATGTCTTAGACTGTGTCCCTGTCTGCCCCCTTCCCCAATTCCTGGCAGAAGGAAACTCAAAAGGTCTTTTGACTTGACTATTTGCCCATTCTGGAAAGTCACACCATCACCGTATAAACTTTTAAAAATAAATTAAATAAAAAGATTGTGTCCACCAGGTTGACATCCAATCCACTTCAAGAGTTCTCCCAGTGCGCTGTTGAACAGCGTGACCCTTAGGGTCTCTCCTCCCACCGGCCACTCCTGCTGTAGCCCTTCCAGCAGTGCCTCCGTTACAGTGCTGCATGGCCCCTTCCAAGTCCCAGCTGCCATCAGCTCTGCACCAAGGGAGTGAAGGCTGGGCAAGAGGGAGGAGGAACTTGCTGACAGGTACTTAGTCAGCAGCTATGGGAAAGGGAAATATGCCACAGGAAAACGGAATGACCGAGACTAAAATGAGCTGTTTGGAACCCTGCCCTGGTGGGGTGAAGATTCCCAGCCTATTAGGCAAGATAACGATTCACCTTGTGTAATCACATAGCTTTGTTCTAAAGTCCCGTAAAGGACTGAATCAACTGTCTTCTCACTTCCACAGGGAAACTAGGAAAAGGAACTCCTCAGCTTTTAAGTCCTTTAAAGATGTTTGCCTGAAAAGACACAAACAGCTTGGAGACCCAGGATTTTCTCCTGTGACTATTTGTCTTTCCACAGCCCAACCCAGCTGCTTGTTTGAACATCTATGTCTTCTGTGAACCTAGATGCAGCTATAGGCACTGCTACCAGGCGAGGAGTGAGGTAGCCGGGTGGTGAGGAGGAGGCCTCTCCTTTCACACTGCACGTAGCTAGGATGGCAGGACCTCCTGCAGGCATCCCAGTTCATTCCTCAGCAGGTGACACCACAGAGCTCTCTGTTCAGTACCAGGAGACTCCATGCGAGAAGAGCGCCAGAAAATCCAACTGACAGCAGGGTTAGAACTAAACCTTGGAGGTTGATTAAGCAACGAATGAGATCTGCCACGCCATCCAAAGGGCTTTCCATCTGGATGTGGGTGTCTGTCCAGGAGCCTCACAGGACTCACGGTGCCCACGGCCAACCCAAACATGGCGTTCACTTACGAAGCATGGAGGTTGTAACCAACTGTTGGTACACAATACACTGGACGTTTAAAAAAAGGAATTTAAAACAACCTAAAAATGTGTCTTATTGGTCTCCGTTGCCCAGATTGCCAGGGAAAAACACATCTACCTGATCTGGGGAGGCTACAAGGGTGCAAGTGGGGTAAACCTTCAGGAATCATGAATTGCAGCTCCCACTGTGTAGCCAGCAAGCAGGTGGCCACGTGCATGCCCAGGGCCTTCTGAACCCACAGGCAATTCTCACTAGTCATGGAGGAGCCCCAATCCAATGGAACCCCATAATGAGGAAAGGCTGAAATAAGGCTTGGGCCCTTGGAGTTCTCTGTTTCATTCAATATAACCCCGCCCTCCCATCCCACCCCCGAGTCAGCTGGAAGCTAACATCATAAAATGGTGCAGTAATAGAAGTAATTGGACCAGGAAGAGGAGGCTCTGCTCCAATGATGTCATAGCCATGGGTGGCCACAGGGGGGGTTGGGTGGGACTGGTCATGCAGCCCTGTGTCAGGAGTAATGACTGTAGAGGGGCGGGGCATGAAGAGTGCCATTCTGGAAACAGCGCTGTTGAGAAGCAACATGTTCTGCATCACTGATTGTCGCTTTCTCACTTCGGTACCTGGTGAGTCTGATCGTTTTTTCTGAATTCACTGGTCATTGGAGCCTGCAAGCCACCTTTCCTGAGCAAGGCGTCTATTGTCTGGATCGGATCCCAGTCTTGCTCCTTAGCAACCTCAGGTAAACATGTGGCTGTACATTTGACACCTTTTTCATTGATGAATTCAATTCGGGTCCCATGGACCCCTACCTCCCATCCAGGTCACCACTGGCATCCTCAAAGTTAGTAAGGAGGGAGGCAGAGCAGGAAAGTTTAGGCAGCTTCTCTCGGGTGCGGGGTGGGGGGAGGTTGGGGGGAGGACCGACTGTCCTTAAGTGCACTGGTTGACGTGTATTCCCTGAGTCCTGAATAAAGATTCATGGCTGAGAAGGTCCCAATGCAGCCACGAAGCCGCTTGTCCCGCCCTGTCTTCCATGTCACCAAGAGCCGATAGGGGCCATTGGTGAGTCTAGGAAGTCGTGGCTGAGGGAAGCCATGGAGGTGACAGTAGAGGACATCCAAGCAGGAGCAGCACATCTCTGCGGTCACCACCAGGTTCTTGGTGGCGGTGGCAGCTCCACTGGGTCCGGGAAGAGGACTCAGAGGGGAGAGTCCAGGTCCCAGAGTTCAGTCAGACACCTTCTCCTCACTGCTGCCATCCGCATGCTGGTGGGTTTGAAGAGGTCCCCAACTAGAGCCCGGGACAGTGGTGGCCTGGTTCCCGCGCGTGTGCGTGCCCTTCCAGATAACGTGGGCCTCTTGACCCCACCACAGCCCGCTGCCAGCTTGGGCTCACGTGCTCTGTTTCCCATCCGGACTCAGTGCTCGCGGTCTGCAATGCACAGACCCTGCAAGCAGAGAGCTTGTATTGCCCGGGGAACAGCTGTCACAGGGGAGGGGGGCTATTTTGTCTCTGAAATGAAGTTTCTTCCTTCCGATTCCGATTCCGATTCCAGTCTTTCTTCCTGTACCTTCTCTCCCGGGCCAGGCGCAGCCCAGGCGGACGGGACCTCTCGCGCGCCGCCTTTGCCTTTTCCTGCCTCTCCGAGCCATGCGCCTGCGGGGCTCAGACAAGCGGCCCGCGGGCGGCGGACGGGCAGCCGGGCAGACGGGCGGACGGGCGGACGGTCTGACGGGTGGACCGGCTGGCGATGGTGCCCGACGGCGGCGGAACTGGAGGGCCCACGGCTGGAGGTGTGAGCGGAACCGGCCCGAGCTGTCCGTATCCCGCAGCCACCGGGGCAGGGTGACGAGACGCGCGGAGGGGCTCTCCGGGGCCCCAAAGTCTAACTCTTGATGGTTTGGCAAAGATATGGCTTCTACGGAGCTTCTTCACTACAAAGTTTTCTTCAGGGCATGACGCAAAGTTGTCTCCAGGTTCCCCCGTTGAAACCTACAACCACTGCTACACCCCACGGACCCCTGTGCTGCTTACTCTCTCATTCCCCAACGGGAATCCCTCGCAGGTGGAGAACTGGCAGGATCATTGAAGCTCCAGCTGCCTTCTTATTTGCCCATTGCATCCTGAGATGTGTTGAGCAGAATAATGATCCCTCCAAAGATCTGCACAGCCGAATCCGTGGAATCGATAAATGTGTCCCCTGGCATGGCAAAATGGGATTTGCAGACAGAGTTAAGGTTGACAATCAGCTGGCTCTAAACCCAGGATAATTACAGTATCCTGGATTATGCAGGTGGATCCAGGGTAATCACAATGGCCTTAAAAGTGGAAGAGGGTGGCGGAAGATTGGGCCAGAGTGGTGTGATGGGAAAAGGACTCCACCGCCCCTGGCTGGCTGTGAAGATGGAAGAAGAGGGCTGTGAGCCAAGGACTGTTGGTGCCCGCTGGAGGCTGGTAAAGACAGAGAAATGAGTTCTTTCCCACAGCCTCCGGAGGAAAGGCAGCCGTGGTGGCCCTTTGACTGCAGCCCCGTGACACCAGCGTCAGACTGCTCACCTGCAGGACTGTAAACCTGTGTTAACCCACTAGATCTGTGGTGATTCTCTCTGACAACTAGGCAGCTACTACACCAGGCAACCGTGCATCTTGGCCATGTCAACGCTGCTGGCTGCTCCACACTTGGCCGCCTCCTCTCCTCTTAGTTTTGTGCTCAATTTCCCCAACTCAGGGGGGCAAAGGTACAGACTAGCAATTCCACAGCTCAGGCAGGTGTCTAACCAGGGAACAAAATGCCCCTTTCCTTCATCCAAGGCGGTGTCCACCTTTTCATTTGTAGGTTTGTATTTGGAGATGGAGTGTTTGGAAGGTGATTAAGTCGTGAGGGGACAGCCCTCAGTGATAAAAACGGTGCTCCTAAAGAGACGAGGGCCACAGCTCCCCCTCCTCCCTGTGAGGGTACAGTGAGAAGAAGGCGGTCTGTGAATTAGGAAGCCGGTCCTGAGCTGACACCATTGCTGCCTGTGCCTTCTTAGTCTTCCAAACCTCCAGAATGGTAGGAAGTAAATTTCTGTTAGACGCAAGCCATTCAGAAGCTGTGGTGTTTCTGTTGTAGCTGAAACAGATAAGGAGTACCTTTTCTTTTCTCTCCTACCTCTATTTATTTGTTTGTTTGTTTGTTTGTTTATTTATTTATTTATTCCTGGGAGAGTTTTGTCAATTCTCTTTTAACATGTCTGTTGAGATTATGGTTTATTTGATCATATTTTTCATTTTCAAGAGCTCTTATTGGCATTTAAATGTCCTTCAAAAGTAGTATCCTGTTCCTGTTCCAGGAATGCTGTGTTTTACCACCCATTTCACCTTCTTCAGAGATGAACGTCTCTCTCTATTCTCTGTCAGGTTGGGGAAGGCAGGGTAATCTGAACGTGTGAAGTAAGTGAGAGGATCCAGGATTCTAGCTTCTTAAACAGACTGTCAGCCAATCTGCTGTTTTTAAAACCACCTTTCCTTCACTCACAGAAGCACCAGGAGTTCCCAGCCGGCGTGTTTTCAGGGCTCCGAGGTGCGAACTGGGTGGCTTACCGACTTTCTCCATGGCTAGTTCAGGACCCAGCACTCTCGGGCCCTGGAGATCTCTGAACACTCAGCCCGATTTTCAAATTTGATTTTTCTTTTATCTTCTTTTGCAATTACTTTTTCCATGTTTTCTTTGTCCTTGTGTTATTATTACTTAAAAAATATTCCTAACTGTTGTTTCAGTAGGGCTTCTAGAAGGAATAGGGATAGATGTTTGTGTGTGTTCAGTCCACCCTATTTCATACCTTTAATTGGGATGGCACCATATGTCCTTTGAATGACTCACTTGGAATCATCCTCCCCATCCTAGTCACCTGTCTGTGGGGAGAAGCATGGCACAAAGGAAGAAAGCCCTCTCCGCACAGGTGCCTCCTAGAGAACAGCCCCTCTCCACCTGTCCCCAGTTGGTGGTTTCAGACCCAGTTGGATAGCCGCTCAGTAAATGTTGCCTTAAGGCTCTCTTCCCAATTTTTTTGTTTTAGGGGGACTGTCTTCAGAATTTGGCATTTAACTTTTGGCTTTGGGCCTTCACTAAAATTTTGAGATAACAGGAAAAATTTCACTCAATATCCTATTATATATTGAACTGGCTATTATTTCTTTCCTAAGAAGTCTTTTCCCCCCAAGTTAAATTACAGAGTTGTTCTGAGTGATCAAACAGTTGATAATAATTATTCTGTTGCATTTATTTCACCTGTGCCTTTTGCTTATCTATATTCTTGCCCTTAAACAGAATAGCACAAACAGATTTTTTGTGTGCTTCCACAAAATTATACATGTCTTCAAATGCTAATTAGTTAGTGGCAATAATGCATATGTCTTCTTTAACGAAGATATGATTAGGTACATTTCAAAATATATGGTTCTATATAATGAAGAATGGAAGTACTGAATTAGGACCTTATATAAGATCATCAAGCAAATTAAAGATTTGGAAAAATTCTTATATAAGATCATCAAGCAAATTAAAGAGATAGCACTTACTATATTTTGAAGCATTTTATTTTTTCCTTTCTTACCTTTAACAAATATTTAATGGGTTAAAACAACTTTAATACTAGTTCCTTGAAAACACACACACATCATAAATTCTCAGGAGGCAAGGCTGAAAGGCATCATAATCAATGACTTACAATGCTGTGACACCACTTCTCTCTCTCATGCTCCCTGATTCCATTTCAGGAACTTACTCTGGAACCACATCTATGTCTAAAAATAATCATTTTCTTTCCTTTTTATTGTTCTTTTCTCTTACATTATTCTATTATGAAGTAAATTCAAACATGAACTTATATTTCTAGATGGTGGAAAACAGACTTATTGCTCTATTAACTTTTATACACCAAGGTCTCCTCTGTTTTCAATTCTCCCACTTTTTTCCTGGCAGTAGGCACAGCTAGATTTTCCTCAATGACAAGATTCGCCAGAAGCCAACTCCACAGCTTCTGTGCTTAGTGCCTCGAGCTCATTTTCACCATCACTTTCAGTCTCAGTAACTTACTGCCAGTGTGATGTTCAAAGAGAGAATTTACCTCATCCTACACATCTTGCATATGCCTGCTAACAATATTTTGCAATGCCATTTTCTACAAAAACTTAAATAGGTTAAGGGTAATTTCTGAGAGTCAATTCATTTGCAGTGAGAGGAAAAAAATGTAAAATTGTGCCGTACTGCCATGAATTGAAGCTTCAATCTGTTTGAGGTGATGATGATTACATTTGCCGGAGGCCGTTCAGGAAAGGAACATAATGGGAGCTAGTGCCAGCTTTGCCTGGAATGGAGCCACCTTGCCCAGAGCAAGAGGAAAGAATGCATTTTCTCAGAGTGGTGTCAATGAATGAAGGTTTTTCTTCATGCGAAGTAACCAAGATGTTAATAGTTAAAACCCAGTGTGCGTTTTGAGGCACAGAGACCCATCTGGACCCCGTTCTGTCATTTGCTTGCTGTGTGAGCTTGGGCATATGACTTACCCAAACCTCATTTGCCTCCTTGGTAAAGGAGGACAGTATTATTCCTCTTACAGGGCTCTTAGGAGGATTAAATGAGATAAAGTTTGTGAATGTCCTTTGTAAATTTTAAAATGCCGTGGAAATCCAACTGGTATGATGGCTTAATGATTTCTGTGGCTGAATGGCGGTTTACATTGCATTGGAAGGCTATCAAATACAGTGAGGTGGGACCTTCAAGGTGCCTAAAAACAACAATTCAGTCATCCTGTTTGGAACTGCAGCCCGTACACATCTTCAGATTCCACTCCTGCTCATTCCTCAGAACTATCTTAGGAACGATTGTTTTCTATGTGCCTGGTATGTATTTTATTTAGTTTTCAGAATTTCCAGATACCCATTTAATAAGCAGCAATGCAATTACAATCTTGCCCCAATCCTGAACCAGTTGCATAGAACAAAGGCCTTTTATTTCTCATCCTCTGCATTATTCAGAATGCAAGGAAAGAACATGGGAAAGGGCTCAAGGATATCTGGGTTCTTGTCCCAGGTTTACTGTAAAATAATGTGTCTCCTTGGGGAAATCATAGTTATTCTGTGCCCTTTTCCTTTTTTTTTTTTTTGATAGAGCTGTACTAGACAGATGACCCAAAATTATTACTGTTCTTTGCAGTAATAGTTGAGATGTTATTGACATTCTAAAGCAAGTGGAGACATGACGCATGGAGCTGTGAAGCATCTCTGTAATGATGTTTTTAGAGCTGCCTCCTTTTAACAGATGATGACAGAGCACAGCAGAAATAGATGATTTTACCAGAGGCTCCAAAATGCATGGAACTGGAACACATCTTTTCTTCTGACCTTCACTTTGCCAAAACATAGGCTTCTACATATTAATCTTGGAAGCATATTATCAGTGTTTTAAAGAGGGTTACCCTTATAAGATTTCCAACTAATAGCAGGAGGTTTTGAAATTCTTAAACAATCCTCTAAACTTTGAGCCCTGGGTGGTGTGACTCAGTGGTGGGAGTGTCATCACATACACTGAAAGGTTGCAGGTTTGGTTCCCCTTCAGGGCACATACCCTGGTTGCTGGTTCGATCCTAGGTCAGGGTGTGTACGGGAGGCAGTGGATTGATGCTTTTCTCTCACATCAATGTTTCTCTCTCTCTCTCTCTCTCTCTCTCTCTCTCTCTCTCTCTCTCTCTTTCTCTTTTTCATCTCTCTCTCTCTCTCCCCATTCCTGCGTCCCTCCTTTCCTCCCTCCATCTCACTCCCTCCCTCTCTACAAAATCAATAAGAAGCATATCTTTGGGTGAGGAAGAAAAATGGTAAATACTACTTTTAAAAAAATATTTTCTATTCTTTGAGACTTACAGTTCTATTTTCATGTTAAGGAAGTTGTATTAGTGCCAGTCAATTATCTGAACTTCTGGATGCTTCTCTGAACTGAAATTCTGAGCCTCTTGAGGTTTTCTCCTTGCTATCTGAAATTTCTGCCAGATAAGCCTTTTTCTAGAGAGTACATTCAGGCTCTTATTTTCTCATATAAGAAAGAATCTGTGCATTTGTGTGTGTTTTTTTGGTTTGTTTTTTGGTGGGGGGGAGGTATTGAGGTCCAGTAAAATACAATCATTATGTGACAAATTTCCTCAAAATGAGAAAGTGGTTATTTCAGGTTTTTAATACCAAATAAGTATCTTCCTATTCTGCATATATTTATTATACCTCTTAGGTGCATTCTCTTTGAGAAACACAAATGATTTGAGGCATAGGTTGTTCATTTGTGGTATATCCCCTCCCCCCCCCCCAAGGCTGAGAACAGGAGCTATATTAGAGGAATATCTAGAACCAGCACCTAACACCGTGTCTAAGACATAGTTAATAAATATGAAATAGATGAATGAGCACATTCTTACGTAAAGGCCAGGACACGAGCAACTAGAAATATTTCATTGTCGATCACAAAATGGCAACTGACATAAATGATGCAGACAAGTACTACAGCAATTGAAAGAAGGTAGGAAAGTTCTTGTGGGATTTCCATAAGAGAAGCCACCTGAAGAAGGGTGAGATGGCCTGTGAATTATTCAGAGGATGAGTCACAGAGAAACCAGTCTTTGGTCTAAGCTTGAGTTTAAATCATGATCGCAGTGCAGGGGTATTACAAATGAAGGCAATGGCACGCACTCACTAACTGAGACTCGCAGAGGATATGAGGGTTGTTTCCATATCCAAAAGCAAGTGCAAGGGAAGGCATGTAACAATGACAAAGACAAAGACGGTAAAGCATTTATTGGTGGCTATTAACACTAAGATATAAAAATCAGCAAATTGGGAATAATAGCTGACCTCCAGGTCCTAAAATAATATAATCCTTGAGAAGCGACCATGGAAACACAAGAATAGGAGAACTCAGCGTCACCCCCCAAATAAACTCCAAATGGATCTGATCATTGAAATAGCATTCCTGTCTTTGTAACTTTAAAAGATTCTTTGTATTTTGTTATATGGACAATAGAATGTTAAGGTACTTCATCATTTGATCCTTAAGACAAGCAAATATCATGAGATTACCATTGTTTGTTCCTTCCCATTGACTCACCATCAGAGTGAACATCATCAAGCATATTGGGTTCTGCTGCTTGAATTTCCTTTTATCCTTATTTCCTTATTCCTCATTTGAACATATGGACCTACCATCTACCTTGCTGCTTACTCCAAAAGACCAAGAATCTTCCTTGAGACGGCTTTTCTCCTTAGCCCCTCAATCCCATTAATCTACCCTCAAATGTATCTTAAAGTCTATTAATACCATCTTAGGTCATTTCTCACTGACTGCTTCAATAGCCTTTTACTTGCTTTCCACCTTCATTTTTCCCTCCCTAAACTATTCTCTGCAAATTACAATTTAAATAAAAATATAGAGACTTCTTCTTTCAATTATGACAGAGGAACTGGAACCAGACTTGCTGTCTTGCTATAAATAAGTATTAATGAAAATACAGGAAGCAGTTGGGTTGTTTTTTAATATATATTGTTTTATTGATTTCAGAGAGGAGGGGAGAGGGAGAGAGATAGAAACATCAATGATGAGAGAGAATCATTGATCGGCTGCCTCCTGCACACCCCCTACTGGGATCGAGCCCACAACCCAGGCATACGCTCTTGATCGGAATCGAACCCAGGACCCTTCAGTCTGCAGGTCGATGCTCTATTCACTTAGCCAACCAGCTAGGGCCAGGAAACAGTTGTTATAAGATATTGAACAATAGATAGCATAAGACTGTGGATACTCAGATAAGGGCAACAAACAAGGTAAGCCCAATGATAATCCTGGTTTTCTGCCTGGAAGCATACCGGTATTCTTTTGTGGTGTAGGAGAGGTATACCCAAACAGAGTATGTCACGGTGATCTTGCTGAGTTGGAGGGACCAATCAGAGTTTTGGGAGGCTGAGTGGCTAGAATCTTGGGAGGAAAAGTATAGGAGAGAGGGGAGCTCTTAAGAGATTAAGCTCTAGAAATCTGCATAAAATTTACTTGAATCTGTGGATGAAATCAATAAGCCTGGGCAAAAAGAATAAGCTGAAAATTTCCCAGAGCTCACTCATGGCTGGGAGACATGCAAGTTCCAATGAAACAGAGCTGAGATAGTTTTAACATTTTGTAGTGTTCAGTAAGGATTCCAAAAGCCATATTTTACTAGTAAGATTAACCTATCCCCAGAATAAAGGCTATCAACTCACTCTAGCAAAGCTAAAATAAGTCTCATTAATAGAAAGCACAATATGTAATGTGGCTGAATGACAAGGCTACCTAACCTCATATGAGATGACTAGGAAGGCTTTCCTGGGTACATGAGTTAAGCTGAATGTTAAATGCTCAGTAAGAATTAGCAAATTGAAGAGGTGAGAAGATAATTGAGTATTTCAGCATATGCAAAGACTTAGAGGCAAAGAGAACTCAGATAAATCTAAGAACTGAAAGACCAGTGTATCTAGATTCTAGAGCAAGATGATCTATGATGACACAGGGAGCTGGCAATGGCCATAGAACTTCAGCTCTCAGGCATCATATAACGAATTGTCACTTCACACTCTGTCTTGTTGCTTCTCTTGCTCTTTGGATGCTGGTGAGTTTGGACAACTTCTCTCAGGAATCATGAGTGAGAAAAAGGAAGAGACAGGACAAAAGAGGAATGAAAGAAAGAAGGAAGAGAGCACACGGGCTGTCGGAGCAGTTTGGACATGGAGGAGATGCTAAGGAGGAAGAAAATAGGTTTTCACTATGTTCCATAATTTTTAAATAATGATCATTAAGAGAAAATTGTTATGACTGAAATTTCATAAAAACAAAAGACAAATTTGTGCACAAAGAGTGATCTCTGTTAATTTGTCCTTGTGAACTAAAAATTTAAGACAATAGAAAGTCATTAAGTAGAAAGTGCATGTTGGTAGTGTCATTAGTGAGTAGCAAGAAAGAAATGATAGGTTTTTCTCTAAAATTTTTTCTTTAACAGAAAAAAATGCGGTCTTCTAATGTCACAGAACAAATGGAACTTAGACTTATGCTTTATAGTGTACACAGCCGATTTTATGTTCACTACATCAATCAGATTTCTTAGCATTTTATTTTGTCCAACTGGAACCGTGTAGGCAGTGGTGGCAAAGAAATAATCATTTCCACTTTGGAGATTTTAGTTTGATGTGTCTGAAAGGAACTTGAACATGTAGAAAGGCAAACAATGTTTTTGGATCGATTGAAAACAGTAGTGTAAAGATATCTTATTTCCCCTAGATATCATACATTATTATAAGACCAAAAAATAGAGAGCTATTTTTAAAACTAAGCAAGCTGAATTCTAACATTTTTATGAAGAAAATGGAAGTTTAGAAATAGCCAAAATTAATAAAAAACCTGAGAAAGAATAATAATAAAAGGAATAAGCCCTACCAGTTCCTGAATGTATATAAAGCTAGAGTGATCAATTTTAAAAATTAAAATACTGTCGTATTGACAAAAGATTAGATAGGCAGATCAATGGAAGAGAGTTAGAAACAGTCTAAATAGATCTGAAAATTCAACACATACTTAAGATGGCATTTCTAATAAATAATTATCTAGTTTAAGAAATTAAATTTTTGGTTGATTAATATTTAAAGGCAAAAGCTGATATCATAAAACTATTAGAAGAAATAATGGTATAATTATTTTTCACCTTGGAAATCAAGATCCAAAAGCCTAAAATCTACCCAACAAAGCTAAGTACATTTAATATGAATATTGCTAATTATTTTTTATGATTAAAATATTAGAACAAACAAAATGGGGGAAATATTTACAACTCATGTGAGACTCTAAGAGCTGTTTAAAAAATATATACAGAACTCATTGAAATCAGTAAGAAAAAAACTAACAACTCAATGGACTATTGGATAAAGGTTTAGTCCAAGCTCTAAAACCCATATAGCCCAGTAGACCAGAGTGGGCCAGAACCCAGGGGAAAAAACAGTTTCAACAGAATCAATACAATAAGGGCTGCTTTTCTCCCGCCTGAGATCAAGCAAGGGAGCGGTGAGGTGGTGCCACTGGACACTCATCTAGCAGATCATGGTTGACTTTTGACCAAGAAGTTTATGTAGAGCAATGGTGAGCGGAGGCCGGATTCCAATGTGCTGGTGAGTGTAAGAGAGTTAAGGAAGTGAAGACAGGAATGTAGACCGCTGTCAAGAATTTTAAAAATTGGAAGAAAGGAAAGAAAGAATAGAACAAGAGGGAGGAATTGTTAATAGGATTTTTTATTTTTTTATTAGGACAGTTATTTGCAGACTGAAAGAGTCACTGGAGAAAAAGCAGCTGAAAATTTCAAGAAATAATGGATAATTAATGAAACAAGAAGCTGGAGCAGAGGGATAGGAAAACATCTGAGTTTTAGGTAAAGATTAAGATGGCATAATTTTAAAGCACTCATTTAAAATTAGGGATAAGCAAATTCACCTTTAACCTAAAGAAATACAGCTAAATAGGTGCTCCTGCTATGTTCCCGCAGCACCCCCTCACCACCATATGGATTCTCCGCGTTCTCCTTTGTTACTGTAACTGCTTACAAGCTTATATCCCGAGTCTCCTGCATCTCCCTAGTGAGGGGTGAAGCTCACTATGTGAGAAATAAATGAGAATTCTTAAGGTAGTTCAAGCCCTTAGCAAGTAGTTGCCCAACTTCTGAGGCCAGGTTTTACAAATGATATAAATCTATAAAAGCTTTTTAGAGGCATCAACCAAAATGATGCAGTTTGAGAAAAAAGAACCTATGTGAGATATTTTAAAATCCTAAAAACAACACCACCCCCCCCAAACAAACAAAAAAAAAGAATTCCAACAATAAAATATGGGAGAAACAGGTGAGAAAACAAGGAAATAAGTTGAATGGTATGTTAACAATTATTAAAGATAAAGGCTTCAACTGCAGAAACTTAGTGGATTCAAATGGTTGATCCCTCAGGGAATATATTCCAACTTAGTAAAAACATTGCCCTTCATCCCAGCAAGAGGACTCCTTCCTTCTTTGGTGGAAGACATAAAGAGAATTGCTACAACTCTCCACATGTGGTTTTGTAACAGTAGAATCGGTTTAAAGAAACCTCATGGCTCCCATTCATTCTTTAGTTCTATGACTGATTTTATAGATGGGGAAGTAAGCTGCAGAGACACATGGCAGTTGGCTATTTGATGACGTATAGTTACCTATGGTGGTAAATATGTTTTAATTTTTTTAACTGCTTTTATTACTTTTTCTTGTCTTTTAGCAAAATGAATGGGAAACCCAGTGTTGAATGGAGCAGACCCCTTTTATGCTCTGCTATTTGTGAGTGGGTGCACACGAGAGCCATGTGGGTGTGTGGATGTGTTGAAAAAACAGGTTTCGTCACCTCTTGCTACCACATTTCTCCCACTGTTCCCTTATTTACTGGGTTTCTAACATAAGACAATCGGTCAGAGTTAAGCACAAAGTTAGAAAAGGCACAATTTTAAGAACAATTAAGGGAGAAACCAAGATGGCGGCATAGGTGAAACACCTAACCTGCAGCCGGGCACAACAATTTCAAAGGCACAACTAGAGGTCAGAACGGACATCGTCCAGAACCACAGGAGAGCTGGTGGACTGAAATGCCCACAGCTGGGGGGAAGGAGAAGGCCACGGGGACAATCGGGGGAGCCGTAAAAGCCTGAGGTATGGAGAAACTGGCGGAGACACGAGCACGCGCGCCTGCGGGGAGGATGGAGCCGGAGAGGAAGGGGCGGCTGACGGCCTGGCCGGCGTTCACTGGCAGGAAGGAGATAAAGGCTCCGGAGTGTGCTAAGCGCCGGCTCCGACTGCACTGAGCGCCAGTTCCGGGCGAAACCCTGGGAAGCCAGGCGCAGGCTGGAGGAATGAATCTGGGCTGTGGGGCGCAGGCACAGAGGAGCGGGGGAAGGCAGAGCTCCAGAGGCGCGCACGGGAAGGGGCGCAAAGGACGGACTGTTGCCTGCGCCACTGAACTGCCCTAGCGGGAAGGAGACATAAGCTCAGGACCGTGCTGAACCCCAGTTCTGACTGCACTGAACCCCAGTTCCGGGCGAAACCCTGGGAAGCCAGGCGCACGCTGGGGGAATGAATTTGGGCTGTGGTGGCGGAGGCACAGAGAAGCGGCGGCTCCAGATGCGCGCACTGGAAGGTGCGCAGAGGACGGACTTTTGCCTGCGCCACTGGGTGGCCCTGCTGGGAAGGAGACAGGGACGCCAGACTGCGCTGAGACCCAGTTCCAGGCGAGAATCTGGGAGTCCAGATTCATTAGGGGAGGGACTGGACTGTTTGGCAGTGGGCGAAACTCCAGGGCGCGTTTCTCTCAGAGGTGTTTGCAAGGAATACAGAGGGACACAGACACAGGAGCCTCATAGGGCGGGGCTGACAGGAAGCCAAGGTTGTAGGCTCCACCCTGTAGCTCCGCCCCAGCCAAGCTGAGCAGAAGCTTTTTCCTGCTGAGTGCCTCAGGTAGTGGCTGACCCACACTACATTGGAGACCCAGAAACGAGGGCATCTAGTGGTTGGTGGGAGATGACACCAGATTTCAATCACTTGCATAAGGGAGGCATTCTAGAGGCAGACTCAGTGAGCGCCAAGGCATTGCTGCATCAAGACCCGGCCCACAAACATGTCTCCTGCACAGCAACTCTTCCTATATAGACAAAGAGGGTCATCGCGGCCAATTGGCCTGGAGGAAAATTCCTCCCAGTGACACCAACAACAATCAAGACTTAACTGTACAAAGGAGGACCAAGATGGAGACATAGGGCGGCAGCCTGATCGTTGCCTACAACAACAGTATTGAGACTACGACGGGAGAGCAGAGCAGACACCAGCCAGAAAGACCGGGGGGCTGGCTGAGCAGATGCTCTACAACTAGAATAAAAGAGAGGGGTACACAGGATGATGCTGATGCCGGTGACCCAAAGTCCACACTTTAAGAACTATGGCTCAGGCGACACAATGGTGGCCTGGAACGTGCTCGGCGCAGTTCCCCCGGCGGTCTCCGGATGAGGGGACGGCTCCACTCGCTGCCGAGCACGGACAGATGAGCCCTTGGGAGACATGGGAAGGGAGACTCCGTGCTTGCTGACCTCCGAGTCCTTCAAGAATCTCAATGCCCCGAAGTGGCCAGGTGCGCACGCTCAGCGACTGGCCACTGTTGCAGACCCAAGGGCCGACGCAGCGACACCGGACCAGCCCACCGCCGGGCACCGGGCACACCAGAGCCTTGCCGAGCCCGCCGCCCAACGAGTTCTGCGGCAGCCGCCCTGGAGCTCTGAGAAAATGACCGAAGGAATTGCTGAGAGGGAATTGACCAACAGGAATTGGGATCAAGAAGACGAAACCCCGCTGAGACCCAAGTCCAGGCGAGCCTGCGAGCCTCTGGGCTCAGATGTGGTCACACGCCTCTGGGTCTAGGTGAGGCCTCACGCCCCTGGGTTTGGGTGAGGCCACACGCCCCTGGGTCCAGGTGAAGCTGGATTCCGGGTTCGGGTGAGGCCATGTGCCCCTGGGTCCGGGCGAATCTGAACCCTGGGTCCGGGAGAGGCCGTGGGCCCCTGGATCCGGGTAAGGCTGGGTCCCGAGTACGGGTGAGGCCGTGAGCCCCTGGATCCGGGTGAGACCACGCGACCAGGGGTCTGAGAGAGGTAACGCGCCCCTGGGTCCGGGTGGCTTCGTGCACCTAGGTCCAGGTGAGGCCACGTGCCCCTGGGTCTGAGAGAGGCCACGCACCCCTGGGTCCAGGCGAGACCATGTGTCCCTGGATCCGGGTGGGGCCTCGTGCACCTAGGCCCGGGTGGGGCCGCGTGCCCCTGGGTCTGGGGGACGCCAGGCGTCCCTGGGTCCGGGTGAGACCGTGAGTCCCTGGATCCGGGTGAGGCCTCGTGCGCCTAGGCCCGGGTGAGGCCACGTGCCCCTGGGCCTGGGGGAGGCCAGGCGTCCCTGGGTCCGGGTGAGACCGTGTGTCCCTGGATCCGGGTGAGACCTCGTGCACCTAGGCCCGGGTGAGCCCAAGTGGCCCTGGGTATGGAAGAGGCCAAGCGTCCCTGGGTCCGGGTGAGACCATGTGTCCCTGGATCCAGGTGAGGCCTCGTGCACCTAGGCCCGGGTGAGCCCAAGTGGCCCTGGGTCTGGGAGAGGCCAAGCGTCCCTGGGTCCGGGTGAGACCATGTGTCCCTGGATCCGGGTGAGGCCTCGTGCACCTAGGCCCGGGTGAGCCCAAGTGGCCCTGGGTCTGGGAGAGGCCAAGCGTCCCTGGGTCCGGGTGAGACCATGTGTCCCTGGATCCGGGTGTGGCCTCGTGCACCTAGGCCCGGGTGAGCCCAAGTGGCCCTGGGTCTGGGAGAGGCCAAGCGTCCCTGGGTCCGGGTGAGACCATGTGTCCCTGGATCCGGGTGAGGCCTCGTGCACCTAGGCCCGGGTGAGCCCAAGTGGCCCTGGGTCTGGGAGAGGCCAAGCGTCCCTGGGTCCGGGTGAGACCATGTGTCCCTGGATCCGGGTGAGGCCTCGTGCACCTAGGCCCGGGTGAGCCCAAGTGGCCCTGGGTCTGGGAGAGGCCAAGCGTCCCTGGGTCCGGGTGAGACCATGTGTCCCTGGATCCGGGTGAAGCTCGTGCACCTAGGCCCGGGTGAGCCCAAGTGGCCCTGGGTCTGGGAGAGGCCAAGCGTCCCTGGGTCCGGGTGAGACCATGTGTCCCTGGATCCAGGTGAGGCCTCGTGCACCTAGGCCCGGGTGAGCCCAAGTGGCCCTGGGTCTGGGAGAGGCCAAGCGTCCCTGGGTCCGGGTGAGACCATGTGTCCCTGGATCCGGGTGTGGCCTCGTGCACCTAGGCCCGGGTGAGCCCAAGTGGCCCTGGGTCTGGGAGAGGCCAAGCGTCCCTGGGTCCGGGTGAGACCATGTGTCCCTGGATCCGGGTGAGGCCTCGTGCACCTAGGCCCGGGTGAGCCCAAGTGGCCCTGGGTCTGGGAGAGGCCAAGCGTCCCTGGGTCCGGGTGAGACCATGTGTCCCTGGATCCGGGTGAGGCCTCGTGCACCTAGGCCCGGGTGAGCCCAAGTGGCCCTAGGTCTGGGAGAGGCCAAGCGTCCCTGGGTCCGGGTGAGACCATGTGTCCCTGGATCCGGGTGAGGCTCGTGCACCTAGGCCCGGGTGAGCCCAAGTGGCCCTGGGTCTGGGAGAGGCCAAGGGTCCCTGGGTCCGGGTGAGACCATGTGTCCCTGGATCCGGGTGAGGCCTCGTGCACCTAGGCCCGGGTGAGCCCAAGTGGCCCTGGGTCTGGGAGAGGCCAAGCGTCCCTGGGTCCGGGTGAGACCATGTGTCCCTGGATCCGGGTGAGGCCTCGTGCACCTAGGCCCGGGTGAGCCCAAGTGGCCCTGGGTCTGGGAGAGGCCAAGCGTCCCTGGGTCCGGGTGAGACCATGTGTCCCTGGATCCGGGAGAGGCCTCGTGCACCTAGGCCCGGGTGAGCCCAAGTGGCCCTGGGTCTGGGAGAGGCCAAGCGTCCCTGGGTCCGGGTGAGACCATGTGTCCCTGGATCCGGGTGTGGCCTCGTGCACCTAGGCCCGGGTGAGCCCAAGTGGCCCTGGGTCTGGGAGAGGCCAAGCGTCCCTGGGTCCGGGTGAGACCATGTGTCCCTGGATCCGGGTGAGGCCTCGTGCACCTAGGCCCGGGTGAGCCCAAGTGGCCCTGGGTCTGGGAGAGGCCAAGCGTCCCTGGGTCCGGGTGAGACCATGTGTCCCTGGATCCGGGTGAGGCCTCGTGCACCTAGGCCCGGGTGAGCCCAAGTGGCCCTGGGTCTGGGAGAGGCCAAGTGTCCCTGGGTCCGGGTGAGACCATGTGTCCCTGGATCCGGGTGAGGCCTCGTGCACCTAGGCCCGGGTGAGCCCAAGTGGCCCTGGGTCTGGGAGAGGCCAAGCGTCCCTGGGTCCGGGTGAGACCATGTGTCCCTGGATCCGGGTGAGGCCTCGTGCACCTAGGCCCGGGTGAGCCCAAGTGGCCCTGGGTCTGGGAGAGGCCAAGCCTCCCTGGGTCCGGGTGAGACCATGTGTCCCTGGATCCGGGTGAGGCCTCGTGCACCTAGGCCCGGGTGAGCCCAAGTGGCCCTGGGTCTGGGAGAGGCCAAGCGTCCCTGGGTCCGGGTGAGACCATGTGTCCCTGGATCCGGGTGAGGCCTCGTGCACCTAGGCCCGGGTGAGCCCAAGTGGCCCTGGGTCTGGGAGAGGCCAAGCGTCCCTGGGTCCGGGTGAGACCATGTGTCCCTGGATCCGGGTGAGGCCTCGTGCACCTAGGCCCGGGTGAGCCCAAGTGGCCCTGGGTCTGGGAGAGGCCAAGCGTCCCTGGGTCCGGGTGCGACCATGTGTCCCTGGATCCAGATGAGGCCTCGTGCACCTAGGCCCGGGTGAGCCCAAGTGGCCCTGGGTCTGGGAGAGGCCAAGCGTCCCTGGGTACGGGTGAAGCCAGATTCTGGGTCCGGGTGAGGCCGTGCGCCCCTGGATCCATCCGGGTGAGGCTGGGTCCCAGGCCCGGGTGAGACCACGTGCCCCTTGGGTATGGGTGCCCCTTAGTCCGGGTGACGCCGTGCCCCTGGGTTCGGCCGAGACCAAACCAGAGGGAGTCGGACCTCCATTACCACCATTTGTCCACCATCCAGAGCTGAGGGGTCAGTGCTGACATGTACACATAAGGAACTACTGGACATTGAAATTGGGTCTCAAAAGAACTGTTGGTCCAGGGGGAAGCTCGCTACAGATTGATTCATTTGCCTGTCAGCATAACTATTATTGCTCGTCTCACATTCAGTTCTTATTAGTATATATCTAGTGACATATGATCTCGGGGAAATGATGAACAACATAGAATGAGGAACCAAAACAGAACCAGAAGCAAGGAGGCATCGATTGGACTATCGGGCCTCAGAGGGAGGATAGGGGAGGGTAGGGGGAGGGTGGGGGGAGGGGGAGAGTTCAACCAAAGGACTTGTATGCATGCATATAAGCCTATCCAACGGTTAAGTTCAACAGGGGATTGGGGCATGCGTGGGGAGAGGGGTGGGATGGGAATGGGGGGATGAGGACAAATATGTGACACCTTAATCAATAAAGAAATTAAAAAAAAAAAAAAAGAACAATTAAGCCCATCTAACAGTGAATTATAGTCATAAAAGGATGACAAAAAAAGGTGGAAAACCTAGAAAAGCACTTTAAGACAAAATGGCAGACTAAGTGGTTATTTGAAAATAATTACAATTTGATCAGCTCTCATGGAACTCAGAAGCATTAAATTCCAGAGTGATTAATATGATGCCTGTTTTTATTATTCATATAGAAAATGCTCTATTGTAAGCAAACAGATATAATTGAATTGTAAATTATGATGCTTTGTAATGCTTGATTTTATTTTTTAACTGATTTTACCTTTCCCCAATATCAATGAATTCTGAAGACTGTTCTGTATGAGTAAATGTATAATCAATGCGAAATTTTCCTCATGAAATATTATATACTAAGTAATTAATCATTTTAGAAAAATATTAGTAAAAATTAAAGACTAAAAAAATACAGAGTTGACCTCCAGAGAGACAGGTTGCAGGGAGGTGGGGGAGAGAGAGAAATCAAAGTAAAGCAATTAAGAGGTGCTGATACCAATGGGATTTAGGAAGCAAGGGGTTAGAATATTAATTCTGACCCTGGGGAAAAGAGATAGGGCCTGAGATGGTGAGCTGGGGAGTAAGAACTAAATTCTTTAGAGCCCACAATCTCTAAAAGCAGCCCTTATTATATCTACCTGTATCCAGGAGAAATCTAGTACCTATTAGAATTATTATTCATTATTAGGTAAAATAAAACAGCAAATATTATTAAATAGATCCTTAATTTCCAGGGGAGAGGAAACTAATTCATTTATGGAGTCTTCACAACAAGGGTACATCTCAACGTAAGGCCATATTTGTCCCATGAAGAAACTGACCAAGTCCTTTCTTGCCTCCCTACCTCCCTTCTTCCCTCCCTTCCTTCTATTCTTTCTTTTTTTTTCCCAAAATAGCACATATCTATGATTGAAAATTATAATCCAAACTCAATTCCTGTGTGCCACAAGCTTGAACATGACTCATAATTAAAATAAATTGTGGAGATAGTGATGGTTTCATATTCAGCAACTTAAGGAACAGTAGGAGTGGTTGCAGTAGAATTTTAGAAATCAGAAGGAAATTAATATTAACAATTGGTATAGGACTTATGAAAACTCTGTTGTTTGGACATGTCCATAATTCAAGTCTCTCTCTCTCTCTCTCTCTCTCTCTCTCTCTCTTTTTCTCTCTCTCCCTCACATACACACATACACACATACACACACACACACACACACACACACACACACACAGAACAGAAGTAAACAAACTACTCTGAGAGTGTTATTAAAAATAGGAGAAATTTTACCACAAGAACTAGAAATATCAGAACAATTCAAAAGACCTTACACCTACTTATATTTAAGTAGGTTACAGGGACATTCCTGTGACTGACTGCTGGAGTGACATCCTTTGCACCCACTAATGGAGGTACAAGTGCTGTGGAAAGTGGGCACAGGGTCTAGAGATGTGGCTGTGAAATTAAGCCAAAGGAAACCAGAAATATTCTCTGGAAAACTGGCTAGATTTGTGAATGGCTCTATTGTCGTACTGTTGGGTGACACTACAGTGATAGTCACAGTGGCCAGTAAAACAAAATCTTCACACTCTCTGCTCCTGTCTTTGATGGTTGACAATACACAGAAAGCTGATAGCAAGTGGAATTCCCACATACTCTCTCAGAAGGGAGTTTTCTTTCTCTGATTAAAAAAAAAAAAGGGTTACAAGTGAATAACAGATGGTTCAATTAAACATCTCTTTCCAGCTGACTAGTTTTACAATACATAGTACCTTTGTAATATTTTGTAATAGATGGTAACAATAGAGATTTTGTAGCCCTCTTGTTATGAGATATTTCTTGGAATGGGTATTGATGGGGTGATACAATTAGGAATGATTGATGGAGAATGTGTTAAACATAATATACACATGCAAAAAAAAAAAAAAAGTCTCCTTACACTTTAAATGTGATAGATGCCCAAGCACCGAAAAGTCAGATTGTCATGTTGGAAGTGTCTGCAAAAAATGTGGTGCATCAGGCCCTGGCCAGTTGGCTCAGTTGGTTGGAGCATCATGCTGTGCCCCAAAAGATTGAAGGTTTGATCCGGTCGGCACACGTACCTGGGTTGTGGGTTCCATCCGAGGTCAGGGTGCATAGGGGAGGCAACCAATTGATGTTTCTCACATCAAAGTTTCTCTCTCTCCCCACTTCCTCTCTTTCTCTAAAATCATTTTTTTTAAAAAGGTGGTAGGTACATCAGGATTCTTGTCATGACATCAATGTGGTGGTGACATCTACCCAACAAATAGTTTAGGCTAGGTAGCAGTGAGTAGAAGAAGCTGGTGTTACCAAGCAGCTAAGTCAGACGTTATTTAATGCTTTAAAAGAGATTGTGAAATATTGTCATATATTCACCTTGTAAAGATTCATATTTTGTTTTAATTTTGGACATTTAAAAATTTCCAGAGATAAAGCTATCAGCAAAGTAATACTGGATACTGAGGGAAAATTTCTACAAGTCATCCCTTATGAATAGAATCCTTCAATTCCATTTCTCAGGAGGTTCTTGAATGATTACAAAAGGTATGATGGTTGAGATATGACTGCACTTAGGAATATAAATTGTAAGGCTGATATGTTCAAAACTCTTCATGGATCAGCACTATTTTAAGGAGGACAGTTGCTGGCACTTTGTATTGTCACATTAGATTCATTAGAATTCACTGTGAAGTCCTATTTTATTACAATAGCTATAATGGGATAAGAGGTACACGTTTTATGCTGTACTATGAGGTTTCTACTTACATAACTAATGAGTTGACAAAGTCATTTGTATAGATTCGAGAGAACATGAACATGGTGCTCTGGCAGATAAAGCTTTCTATGCTGTTGTTCAGAAAGAGTTTGCTTTCACGGCTAGAGTAACAGTCGAGGTCCTTGAATCAAACGGGTCATCATCTACAGAAGTGCTCTCAAGTAGAGCTCTCTGTGATGATCAAAACATTCTACATCTATCTGCATTGTCAAGATGCTAGCCACCAGTCACATCTGTCTCCTGAGTGCCTAAAATTTAGCTAGCATGCCCCAGAAACTGAATTTTTAATTTAATTTATTTATGTTTGAATTTGAATAGCATATGTGACTAACAATTAATTATTGGATAGTATAAGTCAGAAGTATTGACCTGCAGTGGAAGTTTAGAATTCATGAATGCAGGGGTTCTAACTGCATCTGCTGTTGATGTGATTTAAAAAACACTCATGAGAAGGATAAAATAGGATATTATCATTTATTGACAGAAATAATGGGGACCGAAGATTAAAATGGTGATACAGATTTTAAAATAGCTGACATCAATAAGGGAATAGCTGTAATGCAGCTCAATACTAAATTTCCAGGGACACAAATAAAAACTTAATGGAGGCCATTCAACAAGCCTCAGTCATAAAGGAGAAGATATAACAAGTAATGAACACAATTCAAAATCTCGAGCATCTAGAAAATAAAATAGTAGACACTGTCCATATTCCATTATAAAAAATGATCCAAGTTTCTTGGAACAGGGAGATGTAATTTTTGAAGCTTCATAGAAAGAGGAGTAATTATTCATCGGTCGGGGGAAGAAACATTTTCTATACTTGCGCACAGTGCCATGCATGAAGAGACTTCACTCCTGAAATGTACAAAAATAATGAAGGCTGTCATTAGAATATGAAGCAGTTTGCACTGCACGATAACTGACATCAGAGACACGCATGATTGGAGAACTTCAAAATATCCAGGTGGTCAATGAAAACTTAATCCTACTGTCCTATATTTAGAAATTAGCCGAGAAATGCAGGTGAAAATTTTGGATGCTATCTGGTTGATGAGAGAAAGAGGCATTATTAGAAAGTAGTTCAAGTTTCTGTTACAACTCTTGTTAAAACTCTGCATGAGAGTGTTATATTGTAAATCAGCGAGTGAGATACAAGACGCCTTAATGAGTCAATTAATTAGGTGTCATTTATTGCGCTCGGCCCAGAGGGAGGTGTCTCTTTCCAAATTTCTGAGCAACCCATCCAGGAAGTTTTTCCGTATTTATACTCTTCGAGCCTCTTTGTTTGCAGATATTACAAAGGGCTCTGTGTGAGTTATTGTTACAGACAGTTGTAACCTTGATTACATAATGAGTTTGTACTTGGCTAATTATTATCAGTATTAGTCTATTACATTGGATGGCTAGCTTGCAAGGTCAGACAGTTAAGTTTATCTTTTTCTATTATTTGAACTAAAAACAAAGTATTTTACAAAATAACAGACTGTCTTAAAGTGACAGAGTTTATAATGACAGAGTTTACAGGACTAGGGACTATTTAACAATAGCAGAGAATTCAAACAGCAGTTTTATACAAGATTGAGATTACTATGCTTCAATTAGAAGCAGTATAGTAACAGAAGAGGTAATCTCAAAGTGATTAGTTAATCCTTCTTTCCCATGATTTCTTCTTTTTTTTTTTTTTCAGTGTAAAATTTTTATATTTAGAATTAGGCAGCTGGACTCAGTTTAGATGATTCCAATTTTGTTGGCAACATCCAAAGCATCATAGTCAGGAGCCAGTCGAACATATGCCTTCTTCTCGCCATCAGGCCTGATCAGGGTGTTGACCTTGGCCACATCAATGTCATAGAGCTTCTTCACAGCCTGTTTGATCTGGTGCTTGTTGGCCTTGACATCCACAATGAACACAAGTGTACTGTTGTCTTCTATCTTCTTCATGGCTGACTCGGTAGTCAGGGGGAACTTGATGATGGCATAGTGGTCAAGCTTGTTTCTCCTGCGTGCGCTCTTCCGAGGATATTTGGGCAGCCTCCAGAGCCTTAGTGTCTTTGGCCGTCGGAAGGTGGGTGACGTGTGGATTTTCTTTTTTGTGTGGCTGTGGACGCTTTTCAACACTGCTTTCTTTGCCTTCAAAGCCTTTGCTTTGGCTTTGGCTTTGGGAGGGGCAGGGTTTCCTTCTCACCTTTCGGCGCCATCTTCGTAAAAAGGGTTTTCTTAAATAATTATTGGGTAGAATTCATACTAAAAAGACAACAACATTTCAGGAGTACCATCTATGGGTATGAATATTCTATCTACAATAAATATGTACTAATATTTTATTAAAAGTTAAATAAGGATTAAAATAGAAACAAAATTTAAAACCTAGGCAGTGTGAAAATAGTACATATTTTTTTTGAAAATATTTGAAACATTGATAAATTTCTGTAATTGAAAATTAAGTCATTCCAATAAAGAGAACAATGGGAGATTTAGAGAGCAGAGTAAATAGCTGGAAAAAGTATTATTACATTAGAAAATAGATCTAAGAAAATTTTTGAGAGAATAATGCAGAGAAAGGGATGAAAAATACTAAAGATAAGTTAGGGAAAGATAGGTTAACAACAAATTGTCTTGAAATGATTCATCCTCATCTATAGTTCAACATAATTTTCTTAGATGCAAAAGAAAAATGATCTAATAGTTCAACATTTTAAAAGGAAGAGGAAATAAGCTACTATGAACAAAAGTCAGAAGAAAAAACAAGCAGCAAAATTAGACCCTGAAGGACCAAGAAATAGTAATGACCAGAAAGTTTAAGAAAATAAAAGCACAAAACCACAAAATAGGCAAGCAATAAGATTTAAAATATAGCAAATCTGAGAAACAAACTAGAAATTTAGAAGTAAAAATTAAAATCACTGAAACCACAATGTATATCTAAAGAGATTATTTAGAATTCAACATGGAGGCACAAAGAGAAGGAAAATAGAAAATACATGATAGCCTAGCTGTCGTGGCTCAGTGGTTGAGCATCGACCTAGGAACCAGGAGGTCACAGTTCAATACCTGGTCAGGGCACATGCCCGGGTTGCAGCTCAATCCCCAGTGTGGGGCAGGCAGGAAGCAGCCAATCAATGATTCCCTCTCATCAGTGAAACCACATGATTTCTATCTCTCCTTCTCTCTTTTCCCCTGAAATAAAATAAAAAAAGAAAGAAAGATGAAAGGAAGAAAGGAAGAAAGAAAGAAAGAAAGAAAGAAAGGAAGGAAGGAAGAAAGAAAGGAAGGAAGGAAGGAAGGAAGGAAGGAAGGAAGAAAGAAAGGAAGAAAGAAACAAAGAAAGAAAGGAAGAAAGAAGAAAGGAAGAAAGGAAGGAAGAAAATGCATGGCATATGAAAGCTAGCATGAGAAAGGGTAGCAGAACTCATCTGCTCTGAGTTCTGGAAGAGTAGAAATACAAGAATGGGAAGAAGTATATTTGTAGAGAGAGTGGCAGAGAATTCCCAGAATTAAAGAGAGACGTGAATTCTCAGGTTCAGAAAGCATCTCAAGTCCCATAAGGATAAATCCAATTTATAAAATACTTAGCAAACTCCACAGATAGAAAAGTCATCAAAAACCACTGGGTAAGACATCTTACCTGTAATGCTATGTCACTACAGGTCTCTCAAAAGCAATAATAAAAACCAGAGGATGGTAAAGTAATAAATGAATAGAACTTAGAAAAGTTAACTATCCACAGAGAATCATATACTTGGCAAACTATCTCAATATTGAAAGACGTTTTCAAGCAAACTGAAGAGAGTGTATTACAATTGGGGGAACACTTCATAAGTGATATAAATGCCTAACCACTATGCGGTGTACCTGAAACTAATATAATATTGACTGTCAATTGTAAGTGAAATATTTTTAAATTAAAAATAAATAAAAACCCACAAAAGAGTTTATTACAAGTGCACATTTTTATGGCCCAGTAATATTCCACTATATATGTGTACCACTTCTTTTTTAAAATTTTATTTATTTTTAAAATCTTTATTGTTGAAAGCATTACAAATGTCCCCCTTTACCCCCATTTACACCTTGTAGACTGCCCCCCACCATCCCCCAGGCCTTCACCACCCTATTGTCTGTCTCCATGGGTTATGCATATATGCATAAAAGAAGAAAAAATAAAACTATCAGAGACTAAAGAAAATCTGAGAGGTAAGTAGGAATAAAAAGCTAAGAAATTTCAAAATACATGGGTTTACCACAAGTTACCAACCATAATAATGTCTAATTTATGGAGTAGTAAACAAATAGAGAAAATTTGTTTCTGGATAAAAATGTTAAGTTAGATAGTCATTGTGCTGTAGGAGTTAAAATCCTGTATATTAAGTGTATATTAAGAGGAAAAATGCAATAAAAATGTCACTAGAAAGTGAGAAAAAAGTGATGGATATATATACATCCAATTGCAGACCAGTAATTTTATTGCTAGCTTTACCCAGTGGCCAGATAAGTTTCTATTGAATGAGTACAAAAAAACATTTTACATAAATGTTAAAGGCACACTTTAAAATTAAATACCTATTGCATTTTGAAGTTATTTATTGCATGTTCTTACAAACTAATATCTTTTTAAAGAATTCTCATAATTGGCCACAAGACTTAGAACAGAAAACACGAGAATTCTCGTGATCTGTCTGCAATGTGTTAAAATATAAAATTAATAAAGTTAAGCATATCAGTACAAATAAATGTATGTGCATTAACCTCTACCTCACTCCCACAAACAGAACAAAAAGATAAAAATTATTGGTTTATATGTTGCCTACAGAAGAAATATCCTATATAATGAAAGTCTAATATGCAAATCGACCAAACAGCAGAACAACTGGTTGGCAGGGGGTGGGGCCGGAGAGTGGGCAGAGCCAGGCAAGCCAAGGTGGGTGGGTGCCAGCGGGCAGAAGGAGGGGATGGTGATTGGGGGACAGCAGTGACCAGCGGTGGTGGAGGGGCAATGGGGGACAGGGCCAGCCTCTTGCTGCTGACACCATCCCCTGATTGACCCACTGGTTACCTCCCACAGTGGGAGGCCAGACTGAGGCTTTGGGGGAGTGGGCCTAAGCCATCAGTCAGATATCCCCCGAGGGCTCCCAGACTGCAAGAGGGCACAGGCTGGACTGAGGGACCCGTCCTCCGCCCCCACCGCCCTGCCCTACTGCACAAATTTTCGTGCACTGGGCCTCTAGTGTAAAACATAAAGACACAGAAAGTTAATAGACTTTTAAAGATGGTCATGTAAACTCAAGTATTTGCTTTCTTTTTCTCCTACAAACCATTCAAAAGAAATAGGAGAATAAAAACTAAAACTGCAGATACCAGAGTTTTTTGTTCTTTATTTTTTAAATTAGGCAGCAACAAAACTTCTGAGCCCCTACATAGGTGAGAGGGCTGGCGAAGCTGTGGTCAGAACAGGAGTAGGAAACAGGACCTCACAAGCATGCTGACTTCAGAAAGTCCTCAGGACTTACCCTGTTCTAGGTCCCCATCTGCCGCTATTGAAATGCGCTGTCTGATCTGTTTTCATGACCTTATGCTGATCTTATGTTTTTCCAAGAGTTAGAGGAGCCAAGGCTACACCAGGTACCAAACAATGAAGAAGGCACATTTCTGGGCAGCAGGACTCTCTCCAGCCATAGTGGGAGGGTGACTGTTAGAAAAAGCCCATCTCCATTGGGGTCAGAAGGAAAATTCTTTTTTTTTTCTTTTTTTAAAATATATTTTATTGATTTTTTACAGAGAGGAAGGAAGAGGGATAGAGAGCTAGAAACATCGACCAGCTGCCTCCTGCACACCCCCCACTGGGGATGTGCCCGCAACCAAGGTACATGCCCTTGACCGGAATCGAACCTGGGACCTTTCAGTCTGCAGACCGATGCTCTATCCACTGAGCCAAACCGGTTTTGGCAGAAGGAAAATTCTTGCCGGCATAAAACACTTCCCTTTCCCTTCCATCAATGCAGGGCTGACTAAATAATTTGCAGGGCCCAGGGCAAAATGAAAATGTTGAACAGTTTTTGAGAAAATCATTAAACATTTTGATACAGTGACAACTGAGCATTGAACCAAGCATGGAGCCCTTCTGTGCAAAGGACCTGTGTCACCACTCAGGTTGCATGTCCAGGAAGCCTGGTCTCAGTGTAATTCTGTTTCCCAGGAAAAAGCTCACTTTCTTAAAATACGAAATAAAGAAGAGCCAGTAGAGGGTTTCATTGGACGTATTGCAAGAAAATGAAAGAAATGGAACAGAAAAATAAATTCACAAAAGCAAAACCCTCACCTGAAAATGTTGCCATGAAACACTGGAAAACTGTCAGACTTTAATCATCATGAAAAGCAGAAATTATGAAAAAAAAAACAACACAAAAAATCCTACTGAGTCATTTGCCTTTTTGTGGAAGAGTAATGGAAAGAAATGGTGAGGCATTAGTGATGGAACCTGAATGGGCAGAATGAATGAAAATGGTAACATAAAATCATCATGTGACTCAGTCCTTCTCAAGCCTGACCTCGTAGTACTAGAACCACCTGTGGAAAGCCTACCAGTGCCCCAAACCCATAGATTCACCATTAATAGTTCTTGCCTGGAGCCTGGTCATCGATATTTTTTTAAATCTCCACAGGTGACTTTAATGGGCAACTAGTATTGATAACCACAACATAATCAAAGAAAAAATTAGAAGGTAGGAAAGAAAATGATATAAAAAAAAACATTAGGAGGCGACGGAGAAAGAAAGTGGGAAATGCTGCAAATTCGTCCATTACATAAATTTTATTTATTGAAAATAAAAAATGCCTGTTAAAGACTGATGGTTGCCAAAGAGGAGGGGTGGGGGTGGGGGCTGGGTGAAAACGGTGATGGGATTAAGAAGTACAAATTGGTAATTACAAAATAGTCAGAGGGATGTAAAATACAGCAGAAGAAATTCAGTCAATAATAATATAATTATGTGTGGTGCCAGCTGGGTACTGGAAATATCGAGGACCACTTTGTAAAGTATATGATTGTCTAACCACTATGCTGAACACCTGAAACTAGTATAAAATGATATTGAATGTAAACTGTAACTGAAATTTAAAACATGTCTGTTAAATCAGTTAATGTAGGTATAACTATATCAGCACAAATGGAAAAACTAAAAATATTAGAATTAACTAAAATCGAGTGGATATAGAAATGGGGAGTACAAATAAAATATATTAATATTTTAAGAAAGAAATTTAGAAATATATTGCCCAACAGGAAAAAGTGTTTAATATGCAAAGGCATAGTATAATTATAAAGGTAACCACTTCTCATTTTTCAGGAGAAACATACACCAAAACAAAGAAAACAGGCAACACAGTGAATAATTTTTAAAGAAATACAGAGAAGATATCTAATAATTTAACAGGACTAAGATAATCCATATTAGCATACTGATACTTTTGAATTGTTTTAACTAATCTGTTAATTATTAAGTAATATTATCTATTAATATCTATACTAATAAAAGGGTAATATGCTAATTAGACCAGGAGACCTTCCAGACGTCCTTCCGGACAAAGCCATGGTGGCGGGGCAGAGGCAGAGGCAGTTAGGGGCACTCAGGCCAGGAGGGGAGGGCAATTGGGGGTGATCAGGCCAGCTGGGGGGGCAGTTGAGGGCTAGCAGGCCAGCAGGCAGAGTGGTTAGGGACGATCAGGCAGGCAGGCAGGCTGAGTGGTTAGGAGCCAGCGGTCCCGGAATGCGAGAGGGATGTCCGACTGCTGGTTTAGGCCCGATCCCCCGAGGGGTCCCAGATTGGAGAGGGTGCAGGCTGGGCTAAGGGACACCACCCCCCATGCACAAATTTAGTAGTATATAACTAAAACGAAGTGATTTAAAACATAAAAAATGAAAGAATGGGTAAAAGAAATCTAAGGAACTACAAATTAAAAAATAGATATTCTCAATGAGAGCTAAAAAGATAATGTAGGTAGGAATATATTGAATATAAAATGTGTGCAATTTATCTGAAGAATTATAAAAATAACTTTTCAGAGACACTCATACCCAAGAAGTCTAGAATTATTGAACAAATGGAAGTGCATTTCTATGTTCTAGACTAGAAGGAACTAATGCATAAAAATGCTAATTCTCCTTAAGTTAATAAATTGCCTAGATAAATGATCCGATATTTAAAATACAGACTTTACTGAAGCTACTATTATCTTTAAAAAAGTAAAGCATAGAAGAGTAAATAATGAGCAATATTGAATTTTGGAATTATGTTTTCTTGTTCACCTCCACCCCACAGAGTAGAAAGGCAAGGTTCATTTTATTCCACTCTCTTACTGGGGTTGGGTCAGGTTTTTGAAAAAAGAACTCTAAAAACAAGTAAAAATACTAAGATAATTCAAAAAAGGAAAATTATATTTGCCAGAGGACTGGAGAAAAAATTTAAAACTGATTGTAATGTTTAATTTCATATTTTATATTCTTTGAGTTGATTTTCTATTGTCCAAAAATGTTTAGCATAAATTTAAAATTTTCTTCCATTTTTGGGTTTACACTTGTTTTCCTTATTGTTTGTGTTTTGCTTCAGTCAGTCATTCATACATGCATTCATTCAAACATTTGCAGGCAGGTATTTTTATTCTTATAGAGTGAAATAGTAAAAGAAAAAAGAAAACAGTTTCTCTTCTGACGCTAACTACCCAGAGTTAGTGCGGATACAACAGGTGAAAGAGCTGAGTCCTACAAGTTTGTATCTCACCTCATATGTCAACCTGAAGTCCAGGCCTTCAGTACTTCTGACCAAATGCAACCACCCTCTGGGGTTGATAATTTGCTGAACAGTCCACAGAATTAAGAAAAGTGTTTTACTTACTATTTCTTATCTTTTTAAGAGGATACAACTCAAGAGCAAAGAAAGGAAGAGATGCATGGAGCAAGGCATGATGAAGGGGCATGGAGCTTCCATGCCCTCTCTGGATGTGACACCTTCCCAGAGCCCCTTCATGTGGTCTCTAACCCAGCTCTCAAAACCCCTTCATTTAGGATTTTTATGGAGGTTGCATTACACAGGCGGGACTGATTAAGTCACTGGCAATTGATGATTAAGTCCATCTCCAGCCCTTCTCCTCTCCCTGGAAGTAAGGAGCAGGGCTGAAATTTCCACTCTCTAATTACATGCTTGGGTCCTCTGCCAACCACCTACATTCTCCAAAAGTCACCCCATTTACATAAACTCAGGTATGATTAAAAGGGGCTTGTCTATAATAAAAGCTAATTAGACCAGATGTCCTACCGGACGAAGCCCAGGCTGTGAGGTAAGCCTGGATCCCGGGTACCAGAGGGAAGCCAGTGCCGGCACCTAGGGGAAGGAAGGCCTGCTCTTGCATGAATTTTGTGCATCGGGCCTCTAGTTATTAATACAAAGGATATTCATCTTACCCTTATCATCTAGGATCATGGGGCAGAGACCAAATACATAAATTCCTTATGTTACAGATGGTTAAAAATAAATTTAAAAAGGCATGGAATATATATTAAAAGAACATATAATTTAATGGCAGAGGATGGGATAGATGGAGAATGGAGGTAATAAACATGAAACTACTGAAAACAATTTAGAATCATGAAGGCACTCACACTTTAATTTAGATTAATATATACATACATAAGAATATATCTGTCAAACTTAATTTTATTTACCTGAAAATGCATTTAATACAATCTTTTAAAAAGATGCTAAAATTATTTTCCTGACATTAAAATTAATTAGTGAATTTAACTTCTTTTTTTCAGTACCTAAAATGCAATCTGTTAGTTTGTGGGTGGAATTTATTATTTTATTGTGTCATGCACTGACCAGCTGTTAATTTATATTAAGCCAGGTATATTTGTTTAAAAATAGCAAATTCAGAAATGATCAGAAATATTCTCTATGCATTCTAAAGAAATTCCATCATAGTGTTTTCTGTTAATTTCCCCTGGCTTTGTGTAAGAAAACAGATGGATTCCATGGCTGAAAGGAAAAAAAAAATGCATTCCAAAGCCAATTTTAGCAGGTATTCTCAAAGAAAAAAATGCATGAAAGCAGTACTTGAAGGCAAAAATCATATGACATTTATACATTATTATTTGCAGGTCAGACATAAATATTTTTAAAGTTTATAGGTAGAAATACTTTCCAAATCACTTGATACTTATAGGGAAAGACAAATTTTAAGTTGATAACTTACCTATAGTCCCATGCTTTTGTTAATTCTCACCTGAGAATATGTTTCCATTGCTTTTTAGAGAAAGTGGAAGGGAGGGGGAGAGAGACAGAGAGGGAAACATCAATGTGAGAGAGACACATTGGATTGATTGCCTCCTTCACAAGGGATCAAGCCTGAAACCAAGGTACATGCCCTTTGACTGGAGTCAGAATCAAACCTGGGACCCTTCAATCTAAGAGCTGATGCTCTATCCACTCAGCCAAACTGGCTAAGGCTAGGGCGGCTCCATGCTTTTTAACTACATGTATTTTCTGGGTTCTTAGATTTGTTATTCTGTTAAAAAACAAAAATAAAACATGTTGTTGTGAGCTATGTATTTTTATCAAGGTTCTTGTTCTGTTTGAGGACATTTTTATATTAAAGGATGACTAAGCATGTCCTTCTCTTGTTCATGATTTTCACTAGATGGATGAAATATTTTGCAAATTTCAAACATATGCACCATCTGGCCTTGGTGCACACAATTCATACACTGATAGGTAGTGCAGTTACGTGACTAAAAGGGACCAATCTGGAGTCAGATATGCCTTCCTTTCTCCCACAGGCTGTGTGAATATAGACACACTATTTGCTATCTCTTGTCTCCAGTTTTCTTCTTTGTAAAATGAGGACAAAACTTATGTACAAAGTTGTGATATGTATTTAGTAAGTATAGAAAGCTGTTAACATAATACATCACATTACATCCATCTTTAAGAATTGGACATACATTAGTAACTGGTTAGTTTTTTTCTTATGTATAAAGAAACTATAATAATAATAATCAAAACCTATCCTATAAAAAGGGAAGAATTTTTTTCCTAGTCTAGTCTCTTTTATGAACTGATGCTCATTCATGTAATGTCCATTAACAAAACAAGTGCTGTGGGACATAAAGGGGGAGACTGTTCATTTGATTTCGAAGACAATAAAAGGCTTCAACTAAAAAAGACAAATTATTTGAAAAAATTACCTGATTTGCCAAATATTTAATGATGTGGGCACCAAACCAATGGAAAGGTTTTGTATTCCTCCATTTTAAATTGTAGAATCTAGAAATAGACAAAGCTTTCTACTGAGAGTAAGAAATAGTAAGTTCAATATTTTGTAATGTGGTGTGTTACATCTTAAAGGAATGCTTCCATGCAATGAATTGTATTTTGTGTTGTGATGTGCTCGTGGTCCCAGCCTTTTTTCCACTTTGGGGTTTAGGTTAAATTAGTATGTCCATCACCTCATGTGTTAAGGACCCTTCTTTCCTGGTGATCACAGCAATACTGCTGATGTTGAGGGCCATCTTTTGGATGTCAAATACCTCTGCCTAACATGATCCTCATATGTTTTCCTAGATGAAATATCTCTGTAGGCTACATAAAACATAAAAAATGGACTGGGCAAAAAAAAAAAAAAAAAAATTCAAGTGCTTTTCTCAGGATTTGCTTCTATCTTGACTATTACCGTATTTTCCGGCGTATAAGACGACTTTTTAACCCAGGAAAATCTTCTATATGCCCAGTCGTCTTATACGCTGGAAAATACGGTAATTATAACTATATGTATATACCAGCACTATCTAAGAGATGCACCAGGTGAACCACATATGTAATTTCAAATGTTCTATTAGCCACATTTTTAAAGTAAAAATAAACAAGTGAAATTAATTTTAATATAATATTTTAATACAACACATCTAAAATATAATTTCAACATGTAATTAATATAAAAACCTTATTAAGATATTTTTATTATTTTCTCATATATATTCAAAATCTGGTATTTTTTTAATTTATATTACATGTCAGTTCAGACTAGCCATAGTCTAAGTACTCAATAGACTTTTGTGGCTTCCTTATGGATAATAGGAGTGCATATTGCTAATCTGCCTTAAGGAAAAACATTGTTACACAGGGAAATACATTTTTATTCTAGAATTTTTGATTGGTTATGACTTTTATTTTATATGTATTTTCCAAAATATATGAACTGGACAAGGGTTGCTTAATCTAGAACATGATATTTGAAAATCAATAGGTTACCACCTAGATCTTTATAGCATTAGGACCAAATATCAAATATCTGTGTAATTTCCAATTAAAATTAGTTTGAAAGGAAAATTCATATCTTAGACCTGAGGACACTCAAGATAGAAGCATAACTGTCTTTAAATGTCTTAGAAGACTAACATAAATGCTCTTTGTTTGAAGGAAATTAATATTTTAAATGTATGTTGAGGACTCCTTTGTTTTCATTTAAATCCAATGATAGAATATCCTGTCTGCTGGGAACTGACTTATGTTTCCATCCTGAGGAGAAGCCTCAAAATATCCAGTTCCCTCATTCTGTAATTGTAATCCTTGTATCTCATTCCTCTTCTGCAAAGAGCCCCCCACCTAAGCAGTTGGGAGTCTTTAGGAATTCATCTCCATTCAACCTTCCAAATCTGTGCCAAGATTGCTACCAGAGGGCCAAACAGCTCTTAGTTGTCTGTCGATCTGGGCTGAGCTGCACAGGCAGGCTACACTAAGTCTTTTCCCCCATGACAGATTCTGAGTATCCAACTTCCTATTGGATTTCATTTTGGTGACCTCTATAGCTTCATTAATGAAATGGGGAATAGCATCCGAAAAATGTCTGTAGTGGAATCACATTAC
This sequence comes from Eptesicus fuscus, assembly GCF_027574615.1. Taxonomy (NCBI): domain Eukaryota; kingdom Metazoa; phylum Chordata; class Mammalia; order Chiroptera; family Vespertilionidae; genus Eptesicus; species Eptesicus fuscus. The sequence goes on from NC_072486.1 coordinate 68,615,202, forward strand.
TAACATGGATATTTCATGTCTTAATAGCTGTCTTGGTCACAATTTACAATATATTGTCAGCTGTGCATTAAATTTTTCAATAAATATGTTTCTCTCATGAAAAATTAGCTTATCTTGATTCTTTTAAAATATATTTTATTGACTTTTTACAGAGAGAAAGAGAGAGGGATAGAGAGTTAGAAACATCGATGATAGAGAAACATCGATCAGCAGCCTCTTGCACAACCCCCACTGGGGATGTGCCTGCAACCAAGGGACATGCCCTTGACCGGAATCGAACCCGGGACCTCTCAGTCCGCAGGCCGACGCTCTATCCACTGAGCCAAACCGGTCTCGGCTATCTTGATTCTTTTAAAATTTATCATAAATATGGGAGAAGATAACATTTTAAACAGAACAATATTTAAAAATTGGACATAGCTTTTGTGTTAACACACTATAGACAATTAATTGATATTAAGATATACTAAGGGATGGTTTTCATTACAAGAAATCTGTGTTTTCAATGGTTTTCAAGAATTGTATCTGAGAGACATATGAAAACATGCTCAAAGTCACTAATCATCTGAGAGATGAAAATTAAAACGACAATGCAGTACCATCTCACACCTGTCAGAATGGCTATCATCGACAAATCAACAAACGACAAGAGCTGGTGAGGATGTGGAGAAAAAGAAACCCTCGTGCACTGCTGGTGGGAATGCAGACTGGTGCAGCCACTGTGGAGAACAGTATGGAGTTTCCTCAAAAAACTAAAAATGGAGCTCCCATTTGACCCAGTAATCCCACTTCTAGGAATATATCCCAAGAAACTAGAAACACCAATCAGAAAGGATATATGCACCCCTATATTCATAGCAGCACAATTCACCATAGCTAAGATTTGGAAACAGCCTAAATGCCTATCAGCAAATGAGTGGATTAGAAAACTGTGGTACATCTACACAATGAAATACTACGCTGCTATAAAAAGAAGGAATTCTTTTTTTTAAAAAAATAATTTATTTTTTATTTTTTTACAGAGAGGAAGAGAGAGGGATAGAGAGTTAGAAACATCAATGAGAGAGAAACATCGATTAGCTGCCTCTTGCACACCCTCTACTGGGGATGTGCCTGCAACCAAGGTACATGCCCTTGACTGGAATCGAACCTGGGACCCTTGAGTTCGCAGGCTGACGCTCTATCCACTGAGCCAAGCCGGTTTCGGCAAAAGAAGGAATTCTTACCATTTGCAGCAGCATGGATGGACCTGGAGAGCATTATGTTAAGTGAAATAAGCCAGGCAATGAAAGAAAAATAGCACATGATCTCACTCATTTATGGATAATAAAGAACATTATAACCTGATGAACAAAAAGATAGATACAGAGGCAGTAAAACACCGAACAGACTGTCAAATTACAGCGGGAAGGCTGGGGAGCGTTGGGGAGGGGGAAGAGATCAACCAAAGGACTTGTGTGCATGCATATAAGCACGGCCAATGGACACAAGACACTGGGGGGGGCGGGGGGGAGTTGAGGGCATGCGACAGGAGGTAGGGGAGGCCTCGGGGGAGGTCAATGGGGGAGAAAAGGGAGATATATGTACTACTATATGTAATATTTTAAAAAATAAAAAAAAGAACTGTATCTGACCATGTACTATTCAAAATATAACCTGAAATCCTCCACTCTGTCCTATAAAAACAAGTCATAAATAATCACCAGGCAGTATTTTCTCTGTGACCTTATCAAACCACAATACACCTAATGATAGGTGACCTAAAGATGAGAGATAGTTTGCCTTTAGGAGCTGTTTACTAGCAATTACCTAATCATTTTTTAATTCCTGTAAATTCCTGCCTTAACATAAAAATAACTTAAATAAATGTCAAAAGGGTCATAGATAGAAATGACATATGCTAGATTTTTTTACTTTTGAGGACTTCAGAAAGTAATACAATATCCAAATGACAATGGGGACATTTTATGTATTGGGAGAATATCTTTCATTGAACACTTGCGTTCTTATATTTAATTGCTCCTTCCATCTTACATGTCAAAGTAAAAGAAATGAAATCTAATTCCGCACTGTATCAGACCCTAGACATGGGATATTAAGTGGTCTGAATATACCAGAGAAGAGACTAAAAAATTGGAACAGCTAGTTTGAAGATGCACTTTTCTCATGCAACTTTAAAAGGGAAACAATGTCATTGGATTAAAAAAGACAAAGCCAGTCCTGATACGTTTGGCTCAGTGGATAGAGCATCGGCCTGCAGACTGAAAGGTCCCAGGTTCGATTCCAATCAAGGGCATGTACCTTGGTTGCGGACACATCCCTAGTAGGAGGTGTGCAGGAGGCAGCTGATCGATGTTCCTCTCTCATCGATGTTTCTAACTCTCTATCCCTCTCTCTTCCTCTCTGTAAAAAAAAAAAAAAAATCAATAAAAAAAAAGACAAAGCCATTTAAAATACTCCCAAAGTTTAGAAACAAAAACATATACAAATACGTGTCCATGTATCTATCATGAACAAATTCTGTGTATACACACACACACACACACACACACACACACACACACACTGAGTGGCCAGATTATTATGCGTTCAGAGATCATAATAATCTGGCCACTCAGTGTATATTCCTCTTCTCCAGACTGATACCTGTCAGGAGAGGAAAGGGGTGGGAAGGGTAAAGGGATTATGCAAAGAAAATAAAAGAAAAACTCATAGACACAAACAACAGTACAATGATTGCTAGAGGGAAGGGGGAATGGGGACAAGCAGGAAAGGGGAAAGGGGTGATAAGTGGTAATGGAAGGAGATTTGACTTGGGGTAAATACACAATACAATACACAGATGGTGTATTGCACAACTGTATACCTGACACCTATATAATTATATTAACCAATGCCACCCCTATCAATTCAATATAAAGTAATTTTAAAATAATTTTTAAAAATAACACCAATGCTGCAGCATGCACCAAGTAGAGCACTTTGTGCCTTTTAAGGTCACTTTTTATTTTAGATCACTTGGGAAACTACTGTTTGCCTCTCTTGAATGACTTCCATGAAATCAGCATTCAGCAAGCCTGGCTTCCTGGCAGACAACGGCACATTCAGCTCACATGTGAGGAAGGAGATCCCCTCAATGAGGAGGGCGCAGAGAGTGGGAAAAGTGGCAACTCTGGTACAAAGGAGCAAAGAACGGTGGTGATTCATGCAGATGGTGGGAGAGAGAAGCTCGCCTCCATGCCTGCCACAGTATAGATTTCACAACTGGCACTTCGTTGGCAGATAACCCACCAGGGCACTGACCTTGGCAGTTTTACAGAGGTAACCTTTATGCGGAGAGGAACTGTTCTTTAACAATGTCTCCAATATGTTTGCCACAAAAAATTCCTTTTTTCCCCTCTTAGGGAAAGGGGGTGTTGTCTGGAAAAGCATATTTTATTTCTTCATGTCCCCCTTTATCGCTCGTTGCAAGGGCAACATTCACAGCTCATTGTGGAAAATGTCCTATATGGACAATGTGTTCTTCATAGTCCTTTAGAAACATGTGAATGACATTTAATTATAGGACACAATAACAACGGCTGTTATTAGTTCCGTGCCCTTTTCTTTCTATGGAGGACCAGAGCATAACTGGTTCTCCCTAGTAACCTTTTGTGTATGGTCAAGTCTGCTAGGTGGTCTCATTCCCAACGGGGCCGTCTCTAACTGGAATGCGGGATTCTGCCCAAGTAGCCCTTGTTTTACCCACACGCCACACCATACAGTGGCTGGGATGGTGGCCTTCTTGCTTCCTTTTATATGACTATCAAAGCCTGTAATTTGTTATTCTCAGTACTCATTACTGGCAATCAGATGTGTCACCCTATATGTGGGGCCTCGTATTTGAGAAAGAGAAAGGCCTTCTGTAAGAGAGTAGCAGGGAGTTTTATACTCTCATAGTGAGAAGCATTAAATCAGTGGGTGAAAATCTAGCCTTGTTTTTTGATGATTATAGAAACACCAGGAACTGTCCCAATACAGGGGGGGGGGGGGGGAGGGAGGGCGGGGAAGGAGGAAGGGAAGGATATTTGAAAAATTTGCATGCCTGAGCATGCACAGTAGGCTGCCAGCTGAGACTGGTGGTAAGCCCATTCAGAAATTTCAAGTCATAGCTCCCTTGGGAATAATGTGCTATTGTGCCTGCTAGCTCCAAGTCCGAAATGGCTTTTTCCCTTCCAGCTGGCATCAGGACTAGTGGTGAATCACTTGCCTCTTTATATTTTTGCTCTTCTTATTTTGTTGGAGATTACTGACCATGATAGATGGCTACATACAACTGGTAAAAGCAGAAAACAGCTGCTCCAGAGTAAAACAGCAGGAAGAAAAAGTCAATATTATACTTTTACCTTGGGTTTGAAGCTAAACTAGTTAGTTATGCTTGCTCAGGAGTGGGAAATCAGTTTCCTATTTTGTCCCTCAGATATCATTGTCTTTACTCATAATAGCAAGATCATATAAAAAATCAAGGAAAATTGTTTCTACAGAATTAGCAAATATTTATAAGTTAGACTGAATATGGCTTCATTTTTAAAAGGTGTTTTGAATTATAAAATATTATTTCATACATTAAATTTATTTATATCTTATATGTCCTATATATATATATATCTGAATATATATATATATATATATATACATACATATATGTGTATATATATATATATATGGCATGGTATACTTTTTATTTTTAGGATTTATCATGATTTTAATTAATCAATTACTTATTAATCATTTATCAACAGTATTCCATGGTAAATTAAGCCCTGAGGAAACAGGGAGAAGTCCATTTTTTAAAAACTTTATATTTATTGTTGAAAGTTTGTTTTTTATGTTCATCCAATTTATTTATTTTTCCAGGTAACTGTGTGTTTTATTTTTATTTTATTTTTTATTGTTTAAAGTTTTACATATGTCTCCTTTTTCCCTGATTGACTCCCCTGCCCCCCCCCGCCACTCCCACCCCCAGGGGCAAGCCCCCACTGCCCCAGTGTCTGTGTCCATTGGTTATGCTAATATACATGCATGCAAGTCCTTTGGTTGATCTCTAACCCCCGCCCCCGCCATTTGTCTCTGAATCTATTTTTTTCTTTCTTTACTGATTAAGGTATTACATAATGTGTCCTTCCCCACACATACACACTGCCCCCCACCCCACGTACGATCATGCCTTCACCCCCCTGGTGTCTGCATCCATTGGTTAGGCTTATATGCATGCATACAAGTCCTTTGGTTGATCTCTCCCTCTGACCCCCACCCTCCCCTACCTTCCCTCTGAGGTTTGACAATCTGATCGATGCTTCTCTGTCTCTGGATCTGTTTTTGTTCAATCAGTTTATGTTGATCATTATATTCCACATATGAGTGAGATCATGTGATATTTATCTTTCTCTGACTGGCTTATTTCACTTAGCATAATGCTCTCCAGTTCCATCCATGCTGCTGCAAATGGTAAGAGTTCCTTCTTTTTTATAGCAGCATAGTATTCCATTGTGTAGATGTACCACAGTTTTTTAATCCACTCATCTGCTGATGGGCACTTAGGCTGTTTACAAATCTTAACTATTGTAAGTTGTGCTGCTATGAACATAGGGGTGCATATATCCTTTCTGATTGGTGTTTCTAGTTTCTTGGGATATATTTCTAGAAGTGGAATCACTGGGTCAAATGGGAGCTCCATTTTTAGTTTTTTGAGGAAACTCCATACTGTTTTCCCCAGTGGCTGCATCAGTCTGCATTCCCACCAGCAGTGCATAAGTGTTCGTTTTTCTCCACATCCTTGCCAACATTTGTCGTTTGTTGATTTGTTGATGATAGCCATTCTGACAGGTGTGAGATGGTATCTCATTGTCATTTTGATTTGCATCTCTCAGGTGATTAGTGACTTTGAGCATGTTTTCATATGTCTCTCGGCCTTCTGTATGTCCTCTTTTGAAAAGTGTCTACTTATGTCCTTTGCCCATTTTTTTATTGGATTGTTTATCTTCCTTTTGTTAAGTTGTATGAGTTCCCTGTAAATGTTGGAGATTAAACCCTTATCTGAAATAGCATTGGCAAATATGTTCTCCCATGCAGTGGGTATTGTTGAAAGTTTTACAGATGTCCCTTTTTTCCCCCATTGACCCTATCCACTCCGCACCTGCATACCTTCAGGCCTTCACCACACTATTGTCTATGTTCATAGGTTATGAATATATGCATATAAATTCTTTGGTTAATCTCCTCTTCTGGGATTAGTCAATCTGTCCCATGTTTCTATGTGTCTGGATCTATTTTGTTCATCAGTTCATTTTATTCATTAGATTCCACATATAAGTGAGATCATGTGATGTTTTCTCTGACTGGCTTATTTCGCTTACCACCAGTGATGGGCAACCTTTTGAGCTTGGTATGTCAAACTTCGCCAAAAAACTGAGCATAACTTGGGTAGTGTGTCACTTTGAGGAAAAAAGATTATTTCGCAAATGTTTCATCCTCAGGAGCAGCAAATGTTTCATCCTTGGCATGGGCCGCCTCAGCGGCCGCGTGTCATCAGAAATGGCTACGAGTGTCAGTGCTGACACGCGTGTCATAGGTTCGCCATCACTGCTTACCACAATACTCTCCAGGTCCCTTCATGCTGTCTCAAAGGGTAAGAGAGACTTCTTTTTTGTAGCTGCAAAGTATTCCATGGTGTAAATGTACCATAGTTTTTATCCACTCATCTACTGATGGGCACTTGGACTGTTTCCAAATCTTAGCTATTGTAAATAGTGCTGCTATGAACATAGAGGTGTATATACTCTTTCTGATTGGTGTTTCAGGATCTTTAGGATACATTTCTAGAAGTGGGATCACTGGGTCCAATGGCAGTTCTAATTTTAATTTTTTGAGGAAACGGCATACCGTTTTCCATAGAGGCTGTACCAGTCTGCATTCCCACCAGCAGTGTACTAAGATTCCCTTTTCTCCACATCCTCCTAGCACTTGCTGTTTGTTGATTTGTTGATGGTAGCCATTCTGGCAGGTGTGAGGTAATGCCTCATTGTTGTTTGAATTTGCATCACTCTGATGATTAGGGACTTAGAGCTCTTTTTCATGTCTTTTTCATATGTTTTTATTGATTTCAGAGATGAAGGGAGAGATAGACACATCAATGATGAGATATAATCATTGATTGGCTGCCTCCTGCACGCCCCCTACTGGGGATCAAGCCCAGAACCCAGGCATGTGCCCTTCCCGGAATCCCTCAGTCCACAGCCAATGCTCTATCCATTGAGCCAAACCAGCTAGAGCCACATTTCACTTTTTAGATACAGAATGATCACTTTGCCATTTAAATGGGGCATTTGTCAGTTTCTATGTCTAGCAGCTTCATGACTTCCCAAGTCCATCTCTAATATTGATGCTCTGAATGCTTGTGAATGAGTGGGGCCTGGGATGGACATTTAACCCCATAGCTTCCACCATCCAGGGGAGCTACAGGACCCATAACCACAAGTGGGCCTGATATGTACTGGTTAACAGTGAGCGACTGTCCCCAGTGTTAGGCACCTTGGAGATAACTCTAATGCCAGCAGTAGTGGATGTGTCAATGGGGAGAATACATGGGTTGTCACCAATGGCCAGCTGAGCGTTGCCAGTGGTATCAAAAGTAGAATCTGGCAGTTGCAAACCTGCACTACCTGAGTGTGTTATGCTGCCCCTGGCAGGCTGACCTGCAGCTGGAGAAGAAGTTAGGCCCATACCTTGTGCTGGAGCAATCACTTTTTTTCCAACATTAAAGTGTTTTTAGGCTGCTGGCTATCACTGGCCCCAGATGTGGGCTATGAGGTGGTCCCTGGGCCCAAGGGAGGGTCGGAAACTTGGGTTCCTCTGCTCACTAACTTTTTAGCTAACTGGGTGGAGACATCAGCTGAGGGAATGCTGCCATTGGGTGGGGAACTATCAGAATTAGGAGGTGCTGTGGACAATGGGGAGTGGATATCCCTGGAGACAGGGGAAAATGGAAAAGGACAGCCTGGGAAGGAGTGGTGTCATAGCCTCAGTCTCCATGGCAGGGTTGACATTTGCAGATGTGCTGTCTACTGGAGCACAAGTGACTGCAGAAGCCAGAAGGGATAGTCCATTGCTAGCAGGAGCACTAGGGAAAGAGGTTCCTTTCTGCTCACCATCAGCATTCCCTAAGGTGGGCTGAGGTGTATGGAGGCCAATGGGATGATCTGAGGTAAGGCAGTGGTCTTTCAATGCCAGTGGGCCGGTGGAGGGACTACAGGGTGCTTATGCTCCACGCTGTATTGGTTTTGACAAACTGGCAGGAATCTCATCCTGGCATCTGGAGAAGGTGTGATTATGGCACCATAAGAAAGGGGAGTAGTGTCCATTTCAATAACATAAATATCCAATGTCTGCTGAGCAGTCAAATCTGCAGCTACCTGGTCTGTGGTGCTAGCAGGGACCTGCTCAGTTTGAGTGGCCAGGGGCAGGGTGTCTGCCATTGCCCAGCCAGGTGAAGAGAAAGAAGGGGCAGGTCACGCAGTCAGCCATGACCTCCGTTTTGTCCTCCAAGGTCTTTTTACTCTGATATTCAATGTTCTCCAAGACGATCAAGTTTTTGTCAACAGCAATACAAGTCCACTTAGGAGGTAGTGAAGCTCACCTCAATCGTAGAACACTGGTGGCAATGGTAACACAACTGGTATGGGCATTTGGCATTTGCAGGGCTTCCTGCTGGTAGAGGCCAGCGGAGAATCAATTGCTTCTTGATGGGAGGAACAACTCCTTACCCTCTCTCTCACCCTCTTCCCTCTCTAAAATCAAAGAAAAGTTTTTGTTGCAGTCTATGAAAGTCTCCTTACATGTTGATATCAAGTTTCTAGAACTTTAGTACCTTTGAATTTTAGAGTAGGAAATCAGCTCATAATTAAATTGCCAAAGTGCTTATTTTTTTTTACCAACAAAAACAGACCCACTAAGTGCCCATCAGCAGACGAGTGGATTAAAAAACCGTGGTACATCTATACAATGGAATACTATACTGCTGTAAAAAAGAAAGAGCTCTTACCATTTACAACAGCATGGATGGACCTGGAGAGCATTATGCTAAGCTAAGCCAAATAAGCCAGTCAGAATCTTACTCATTTGTGGAATATAATGAACAACATAAACTGATGAGCAAAAATAGATCCAGAGACATATAATCATCGAACAGACCAGTCAAACCTCAGAGGGAAGGCAGGGGAGGATGGACGGGGGTGGGCAGAGGTCAACCAAAGAACTTGTATGCATATAAACATAACCAATGGACACAGACAATGGGGTGAGGGGTGAAAGGCCAGGGCTGAGGTAGGGAGTGGGGGGGGGGGGGGCGGCAGGGGCAGGCTGGGAGAGGACAATGGGGGGAAAAGGGGACATATGTAATACTTTCAACAATAAAGATTAAAAAAAAAAAAACAGACCCAGAGAAATTTAGTAATGTTTACAAGGTCACACAGTTAGAATGATAAAAATACATACTGTGCCTATTGTTCCTATTTAATTTCACTCTCATTTTCCTCTCTACACTCCAATTGTTTTATCTAAAAGTATATCTTTAGAGGATTCATACACACATCACCCAAATCGAGAACCTTTATGTTAATGAACTTTCTTCTCAACACATCAGCAGAAAGAAAGTCAATGAGACATGCTTGATTTTTACTGGACTTATGGTAGCTTTTCCACTTATTAATTCAACCTACATTTTCTCACTGTGCTATGATTATACAGAAATCCCTTTGGTATATATCCTCCTTCCAAGCTTGATGATCATTCTTCTTTATGAACTTTGGAAAAAAATTAAGTTGGATGGGAACTTGGTGTTTAATACCTTTCACTTGTTGAGGAGGCAGGAAACTGTGTCATGAAGAGATAAAATGACTTGCCAAAGAGTAATGTGAGGTCAGTTGCCTTTTTCATCTGTGAACATTACATCATATTCCCTGAGACTGTTTCTCTTTCTTTTTCATTGGAACACATCTTTCAAGTTATTTTTGCTGTTTAGAATTTTTGAGCCTCATCTTTTTCAGCGAGGGCTTTAGTCTTCCTGATACTATTCATAGGCATCCATACTGATAGTTTGGTTTAGCCTTGGTCATGTGCCCACATTCCATGATTTTTCCAAACCACTTTTAGGTTTCTTTAGTTACCTCCCCTCTTTAAAATTTTGGAGCATTTTAAAATGATTACTTAGCTAAGATTCTTTCCCTTCAGATCATTCCGAGTGATCTCTGTTACCACAAAGCCCATTCCTTTACAGCAGTATGCTTGTGCCCTCACCTTTTCATTCCCATGCGTTACTGTTACTTGCTAATCTTCATTGTCACCAAGTCCTGTACAGCCCTGTAGCCTCTACCCTACATCGTTGCCCTTTCCACATTGTCAATTTTCTCTTCAGTGATGATGAAAATTAGGTGGAGAGTCTTTCTCCCTCTGCGTGGACTCACACTTGCTTGGAGGATTCTTTTCCATTTCCATTGTTTCTCAGCAATGCCCAAGACTGGGTGTGGAAATTGGTTTAAGTCAGTGATTCGGTATTGCAAAGCCTAGGCGGCTGCTCCTGTAGCGCACATTCTCCACAGTCAGCCTTATTGGTAGTAAAGATGGTCTGTATTTTTTTCTCTTCTATCTGTGTTCTTTTTTTTATTTTATTTTATTATTTTTTACAGAGAGGAAGAAAGAGGGATAGAGAGCTAGAAACATCGATGAGAGAGAAACATCGATCAGCTGCCTCCTGCACACCCCCTACTGGGGATGTGCCCGCAACCAAGGTACATGCCCTTGACCGGAATCGAACCTGGGACCCTTGAGTCCGCAGGCCGATGCTCTATCCACTGAGCCAAACCAGTTTCGGCCTATCTGTGTTCTTTCTGTCTAGTTCTTCTCACTGTTAGCTCAGGCCGGGAAAAGTGGATGTTACCTCTTGAGCTCCATATAACCCCATATTTGGGACCCACATCTGCAAACACTGACTACCTCCAATGCCTGTGGTAAAAGCATGTTACTCCTTTACATGGGATCTATTGTCCTGCACCCCTCTCATCCATCCTCCCTCTCATCTCATCTATCTGTAGAATCCAAAGATCTACCTCAGCGGTATGTGGTATATACACAACATTGGTTTCTCACCATCCATGTCCACAGTGGGGAGAGGTGAGGGGACTCCTGGGGTTGAGTGAGGAGGGTAGACAGTGTGGGCTTCCAGAGTTGAAGCAGCAATGGTCTTGCATATGTGTGTGTGGGTTTTGATAAGAGTGTGGACCACATTCTCACATACAGGCACTTACTCACAGGAAATGAACAGAAAATGTGCCTTCCGAGTTTCTTTCTCTTTCACTGGAGGCTGACTCTGTGGAGCCTTAAGAACCTCGAGGGCCTTTATTGAGAGCTGAATAGTATGACTCATTACATTTAGGTTTTTAAGCTGCAAGACAATTGGCTGGATTTTGTAGGACAAAATAGGCCTTGAAGAGAAACCAGCTTTACCTTCAGTACAGCCTGGAAAAGGCCTTTTCCTCTTTATTCTCTTTTCCCATTTGGCTTTAACACTTATTAAAACTGTGCCTTTATTCTGGGACAGAGATGGACAATAAAAGCCCATGATAGGACTAAAAATATAACAAATTCCAATTATCTTTTCCATCTCCTCTGTAGATGCTTCTTGGTCTTCTGTCTTCACCCCTTTAACAGAGTCAAGACTGAGCTGGTACTAATTATTTACATCCTAGTGTGGCTGAGTTTCATAGACAAGCTCAGGCATGCTGGGACAGCAGCCAGCTTACTCCCTAGGGATCCTAGTGCTGAAGGAATGAGTGTGTGTAACTGAAATGCCAGGCTGTAGATTTTAACAGTGTTGCCTCCAATCCTTTATAATTATCCTATATAATAAAAGCCCAGTGACTGAACGGCAGAACGACCGGTCGACCAGTCGCTATGATGTTCACTGACCACCAGGGGGCAGATGCTCAATGCAGGAGCTGCCCCCTGGTGGTCAGTGCACTACCATAGTGGGAGCACCACTTGGCTGACCAGGATGAGTGGCTGCTCCCTCTGTGAACTCCAGGCCAATGGGCAGGAACCTGGGCTGCTATCATAGCCTCCTTGCCCCAGGCTCCTCCTCCTTGCTCCCTGCTGCCTCCTCACAGAGCTGACCCCAGAGGCTGAGAGGCGGGTTTGTGACTGCCCCAGGACTGAGGCCTACTCCCTTGCCTCTCTGCGCTATTGTCCCTGGGCCCAGCCCCAACTGGGTCCCTTGGAGAGGCGAGTGCTCCGGCTCCACAGAAGATACCAGACCAGGGAGCAGCCGCTCAGAGGGCAGGTCCACAGCCGCTCGGCTGACAAGGATGAGCAGCGCTCCCACAGCGGGCTGATCCCTACAGGCCATGCCCCCGACCAGTGCACTAATCCCATGCACCAGGCCTCTAGTACAGATATAATAATTCACACAAGGACTAAATCAATTTGCAAGCTACCCTGGAAACACCATGAATCACATTTTGTAAAAGTTCCCTTCTATTCCTGCTTTAAGAGACTTTTTTTAAAAAAATCACGAATGAATATTACATTCATTCAAATGATTTTTCTGAGTCTTGAGATAAGTATGCATTTTGTTCTTTTGGTTATTGATACAAGAAATAAATTGATGAATCTTTGAATGCTAAGTGAACCTAGAATTTCTGGAATAAATTCCACTTGGCATGACATTATATTTGGCTTGCTAGTATTTTGCTGAGGATTTTTGCATTTATGTTCATGGGGGATACTTATCTGTGATTTTGTTTCTGTTTTGTTTTTGTCTAGTTTGGTATAAGAGTAATGCTGGTCCCACTTAGAAGAGCTGGGAAATATTCACTCCTTTTCAATTTTCTGGAAAAGTTTGTGTAAAATAGTAATTCTTCCTTTAATGTTTGTGAATATTTACCAGTGAAGCCATTTGTGCCTGGAGTTCTCTTTATGGGAAAATTTGTAACTACAAACTCAATTTATTTAATAGACATAGGGAGGCTATTCAGGACATCCATACTTTTTTTTTTTTTTGGAATGAGCTTAGTTGATATCTTTTAAGTTATCTGTCCATTTTATCCAAGTTGTTGAATTTATTGCATAAACTTCTCCTTAATATTCTTTATTTTTCTTTTCTATCATTAGAATCTGTAGCAATTTCATTTTTCCTATTCCTAATGTTGGTATTCTGTATTATCTTGCCTTTTTCCCTTGTAAGTCTGGCTAGCAGTTATCCATTTTAATCATCTTTAAAAACCAGCTCTTGATTGTATTGATTTTCTTTATTGTTTTTGTTCCCAATTTTTTTCCTAAATACTACTTTAGAGACAGCCCACACATTTTTATATGATATTTTTATTTTTATCAGTTCAAAATTTCTAATTTTCTTTTAATTTCTGTTTCTGACCCATGGGTTATTTAGAAGTGTGTTTAGTTTCCAAATATTTGGGAATATTCTCAGAGATCTTTCTCTTATTGAATTTTCCCCCAATCCTCATCTAAGGACATGCTTTCATTGATTTTAGAGAGAGAAGAAGAGAGAGGGGGGGTAGAGAGAGAGAGAGAAAGAGAGAAACATCAGTTGGTTGCCTCCAGTAAGTGCCCCAACCAGAGATTGAACCCAAAACCTGGGTATGTGCCCCAACCAGGAATTAAACCCATGACCTTTCAGCATATAGGATGATACTCCAACCAACTAAATCACACGGGTTAGGATTGATTTTTAATTTATGCTATTGTGGACAGAAAATATACTTGGATGACTTGAATTCTTTTGAATTTATTTTGACCTCTATTATGACTTTGAATATCATGTATCTTGGTAAATATGTGTACATGTAATAGGAATATGTATTCCGTGGTTGGGCATAATGTCCTATAAATGTAAATTGTGCCAAGTTGTTTAATGATTTTGTTCAAATTTTCTATATCCTTACTGCCTTTCTCTACTTGTTCCATCAATTATTGAGAGAAAAATATTGAAATCTCCAACTGCTATTATGACTTTGTCTATTTCTCTGATGAGTCTATCAATGTTTGTTTCATGTAGTCTGAAGTTCTCTTATTATGTATATTAATGTCTAGGACTATTATACCCTCTTGATGAATCGACCTATTTATCACTATGAAATGGCTTTCTTTGTACCGGATAGTATTCTTTATTCTAAAATCTACATTGATATTGATATGGCTACTCCAGCTTTCTTTTGATTAGTGTTAGCATTGTGTTTATAATCCTCAAACCTGTAACCTATTTGTGTTTTTATATTTTAAGTATATTTTTTATAGGCAGGATCCAGTTGTATCTTATTTATTTATCCATTTGAAACCTCTGCCTATTAACTAAGGGGTTTAGACCACTTACACATTTGTTTTATTAACTGTCCCACCAGTTCTTTATTCCCTTTGCAATATTTTCTGTCTTCTCTGGGATTAATTGAATACATTTTATGATTTAATTTTATTTTATGTATTGGCTTCTTACCTATAAATCTTTGTTCTGTTATTTTAGTGGATGATTTAAGGTTTATAGTACACATCTTTAGCTCATTACACTCCATCTTCAAATTATATTATACTAGAGGCCCAGTGCATGAAATTCGTGCATGAGGGGGGTCCCTCAGCCCGACCTGCACCCTCTCCAATCCTGGAACCCTCAGGGAATGTCCTACTGATGGCTTAGGCCCACTCCCCATGGTTCTCTGCTCTCTGCGGGGCCTGCCTGCTCCACACCACGGTGATGGGCAAGCAAGCCCTGCTGGGTGCTGTCTATGGGCCACACTTGCCTGCTCCTGGGTTGCCGTGGCAAGGGCCAAGCAGACTCTGCTGGGTTCTGCCTGCAGGTCGTGCTTGCCTGCTTGTGGGTCACCACAGATATGGCCAAGCAGGCCCTACTGTCTGCTGTCAAGCTGTGTGGCTGCCCTAGCCTCCTGGAGCCGGCAATGGCCCTGGGCGCCTGCAGGCGTGGCTTGGTGTGGCCGCCCTCACCTCCCGGGGTGGCGATGGTCCCGGGAAGCTGAGGGCTTGGCGCCCATCCCCGGGACCCAGACTGCTTGGTGCCACCCCGCCCTTGGCTGCTTGGCGCCTGCATATGCAAATTAACCCACCAGCTTTGTTGGGTTAATTTGCATACTCACTCCTGATTGGCTGGTGGGCATCGCAGAGGTACGGTCAATTTACATCTTTCTCTTTTATTAGTGTAGATTATTTTTTTCCATAGAATAAGAACCTAATAATAATATGCTTCCTTTTTTCTACTCCAGCCTTGGGGCAACATTGACATACTTTTTATTTTTCCATATGTTATAAACTCCATAATATAGGTTTTTAAACTTTTGTTTAAATAAATCAATATCTTTTAAAGAATTTACATAATAGCAAAAAAATCTCATTTCTACCCCTGTAGTTATAGTTTCTCATGTTCTTCATTCCTTAGTGTAGATCATTTCCCTCTGGTATCATTTTCTTCTGCCTGAAGGTCTCTCTTTATCACATCTTGCAGTGCAGGTGTATTTGACATGAATTATTTATCCTTTGTATGTCAGAAAGTCTTCATTTTGCCTATGTTCTTAAAACTCATTAAGTTGAGTTTTTTTCTTTCAGTATAATAAAGATATTGCTCCACCATATTCTCACTTGCACTGTTCTGAGAGATCTATTGTCCTTACCTAGTATTTCATTTTTCTCTGAGTGCTTTTAGGTTCTCCTTTTCTTGTTGGTTACGAGCCATTTAATTACAATGTGCCTTGATGTAGTTTTCTTCATACATATTATATCTCAGGCTTATTGAGTTATTTAATCTGTGGGATTATAATTTTCATAAAATTTGGAATATTTTTAAGCATTTTTTTCAAAAAATAATTTTATCTCATCTTCCCTTCTGTGATTTCAAATATATGTATATTAGCCTGCTTAAAATTGTACCACAGCTCACTAATGCGCTTTTTTTTTTTTTTTTACTTTTTGTTTGATTTCCTTTGTTCTATGTATTTCATTTTTGTTAGTTTCTATTTTCATGGCTTCAGTATGCTAATCTTTCTTTCTGCAATTTATTCCATCTGGTGTTTTTTTATCCTAGAAATTTGACTAGGGTCTATATTTATAACTTCCATGTCTCTACATAACGTTTTGAATACATGAAATTATGTGGTAACTGTTTTAGTGTTCCTGTTTGATAATTCTAACACGTGTCAGTTCTAGGTTGGTTTTCCTTAATTGATGTATTTCCTTTTATGAGTCAGATTTTTCTGCTTCTTTATATGCCTAGTAATTTTTTATTAGATGTCAGGCATTACGAAATTTACCTGGTTGAGTGTCGTATATGTTTGTATTTCTATAAATATTCTCGAACTCTGTTCTGTAATGTAGTTTTGTTTCTTGAGAAATTTATTCATTCAGGTGCTGCTTTGAAGATTTGTTAGGGACCAGAGCAGGATGTCTTACAGAACTTCTGATAATAAGATATATTCTCTCTGTTTGTATCTCTCTCCTTTTTGGTACTCTATCCTAAAAAGTCTAGATACTTTGATCCCCCCAAAATCTCAGCTCCATCTTCTAAACTCAGAGAGTCTGCCAATCTCCACATGGGTTCTCCCTCCTTTCACTAGTTTGGAAATTCTCTCAAGACAGTCATAGGGATCATCTCATTTATTTCCCATCTCAGGGGTCACTTGGTTGCCTAATGTCAGTGCCTTGAAAACCATTGTGTCATATATATTTGTCAGCTATTAATTGTTTCAGGTGGAAGGATAATTCTAACTTTTTTTTACTTCATGTTGAATGGAAACAGAAGTATATAACATTTTGTAAAGGAAAAATATTCTCACAATTTCAAAGAACTGACTAGGAACCAAATTTTGAAAAATCAACTGTTTTTTAAGTATTGGCTGTATGATAGGTTTTTGCATTCAGAATTAGAAAGTAATTAAATAAAGATAACTTTCACAGTATCATGCAATGAGAATTATTGTTCATAATGAAACCTTAAATTATTAAGAGAGACTGAAATATCTTTTGAGACATCAAAAATGTTAGATTATTTTGACAGAGCTTTAGCATTTTAAATTATCTTGTATTCTAATATATGTCATATATTATTCTCTCTCTATATATACATATATAACTTTCACCTGAAAAAAATAATTGAATCCTTTTTCTGTTATTTAGGATAAAGTCTGGGACTACTTATCCAAAAGGGCTTAATTATTTAACACACTTTTCTAACAAGTTTATTTTCTCTCTATATTCTGTGTCTCCTGAGTAGTTTTTATTAACATTTGATAGTTAAAGCAAATATCATAGCTTTGAGTTTCATATTTTCAGTTTTTTGCTCTTTTTTCTTAAAAAATTTTAAAGTATATTTTAGTGTACTATTTTTTCCTGATTTTATAAACTATTAATAAATCATGCTGCAATGTGAATATCAGTATGCAAGAAGATATTTGTGTGTGAAAATGATAAGATAGTTCATTAAACATTCACTTTTTAAAGGTTTTATATATGTGTGTGTATATATACAATTTTTTTCACCTCTCTATAGAAAGGGTCACTGTGTTGCTAAGCAACAATGACTCCATAGCAATTGATATACAAAGTCCTGATGGACATTAGTTTTTTGCCTGTGTTTTAGCTTTTTAAAGTAAGCTAAAATGTCTCCTTCTTTAAAAAAACAGCTCTTGCAACAATATAAATAAGAAGAGATGCAAGCAATGATAACAATACTAAGACAACCAAATTTAACACTCAAAACAAAACAGATATTTAGGTGGCTTTTACATAAATCGGCGGTGAGCAATTCATAGCCACTTTGTGCAAAGAGAAAGCCCTTGATTGTATTTTAAGGCAAATATTTAGAGAGCTACTTCCACGTTGCTCCTTCTCAAATATGCCAGAAGATTAACATCTACCATTGACATACACCAATGACAACTTTCTCATTAATGATCTTTCATTTGCGGGGGAAGTAACTTATCTGAATTGTAAAAAATACCTATTGTTTCTCTGTGGAATGCTGTAAGGCTATGTTCATTTTGGATAAGAAGAAATTAATCATTTTAACACATTAATTTTTTTGTAAATTAGTCTTTATGTAAAAATCATTGCTGACTGTTGACACTTGTGCTTTTATTTAATACCACAGACAACACCTAATTTTCTCTAACCTAGTTGTGTTGTGTATGTACACGTTTATATTTAAGTTCTATAATTTCTGTCTTTGTACACAGTGTTAACATTAGTCTAAAACCGTGATCGGCAAACCGCGGCTCGCGAGCCACATGCTGCTCTTTGGCCCCTTGAGTGTGGCTCTTCCACAAAATACCACGGCCTGGGCGAGTCTGTTTTGAAGAACTGGCGTTAGAAGAAGTTTAAGTTTAAAAAATTTGGCTCTCAAAAGAAATTTCAATCGTTGTACTGCTGATATTTGGCTCTGTTGACTAATGAGTTTGCCGACCACTGGTCTAAACCATTCAGAAGTTTGTGGATTTGCAGATTTTTGACACGTTTTCCTCAAATGCTCCTCTTAGTTGCTTTCTTTGGATTTATATTTTAATTACATATTTATAGGATATATTATCATTTATAGAAGGCTATTGTCTACACTTTTTCATACGAGACTATGAGGCAGGTAATATGATTTACATTTTTTAGATTAAAAAACTGATGCTCAGCTGGTTGAGCAAACTGGTTATGTTTCCCACTAAGTAAGTGGTGGAATTTAGATTTAAACGAAGAAAATGTCAAAATGTGCTCAATCTATTAAAATTACTATATTAGTATACTTGTAAAATGTTTTCTGGCCCTAGTCAGTTTTGCTCAGTGGATAGAGCATCAGCCTGCGGACCAAAGGGTCCTGGGTTCGATTCCAGTCAAGGGCACATACCTCAGTTACAGGCTCATCCACAGCCAGGGCCCTGGTCAGGTCAGATGCAGGAAGTAGTTAATCGATGTGCTTCTCTCACATCAATGTTTCTCTCTGTCTTTCCTCTCTCTTCATCTTTCTCTAAAATTCAACGGAAAAATAGCCTCAGGTGAGTATTAAAAAATAAATAAATAAAATAAATAAATAAAATGTTTTCTATGTTTTGGCTCAAGGAGTGCAGGCTTATCAAAATATGAAATTACGTATTTGAACCCAAGCTTCACAGAAGGGGTTTAAGATGAATCATATTTGTTATGATTTGTTAACTTATACCTAAATCTGGGCAACTCACTTTTTTTCTGACATTTGTTTCATTTATTTTCAACAACATTTCTCATTTTGTTTTGCTTGCTTGTTTATATTTCACTAATGCACTATAAAACATTAGCACCACTACATTTAAGGTTTTGTAATGGTCATACAACAATCTTACTATTAACGACAGTGAGAACCTCCAAAGAGATGTTTAGAACACAAAAAAATTAAAGTGTAAAGGGGTAGTATCACCATAACCCTCAGTTATAACTAGAAAGTCACTGAGTATAATTCAAAATTAGTAGACACGTGAAATAAAGATATGTTTGATTTTATAAAAGCATAATTTCATGAAGCTATATTTTTACCAAATTTTCCAAGCTATAAGTTATGTGTACTTAAAATGCGTTAAGATTTGACACCTTTTGTGGTCTATATTTGTTATAAATGAAAGTCAGGGTATCCAGTAATTTGAAAAATATAGTCACCATTAGCTTGAACTGTGTTTGAAATATACCAACTTGAAGTCTGGGTCTAGGAAGTGGGAGATCCACAATAGCAAAAATTTTGGTGCAAAAGAGGTAAAAAAATGAAAGGATGTTGAGAAAAAATATTTGGGGGCATGGTGATAAGTGGCTCATTAGCATGTCTGGGACAGAGAAGATGTTTCATAAATATTGGTGGGTTTATTAACTGAATGAATGAACACATTTTTGCATAAATGAGGATCATTTTTGCCATTTGCTAACTCATAAAAACTTCTAAGAGAGATTCAAAGAGAATGTGCTTGGATGCCTTTCTTCCTTTTCAAAATTGCCTACTTCATATCCCCACCTTTCCCCCTGCCTATAACCAACATTCTCAATTTCCAATGAGTTAACTCGATACTAATTAGTGTTGCTCTGTAACTGGCACTTGCATTTTTAAATTTCTGACAGAATTCTATTCAGTGCAATAAAATTTTGCTTAAAAATATCCAATAGAACATGGGAAATTTCTTGGGGACAAAGAGGGGAGATTGGCTACTGTTTATCAGGTATTAGCTCACTTAAGACCTTTAAATTTGCAATTTCTTTCCTTTCAACATTCTTCACCTACTCTTTGTAGGCCCCCAATTTACTCTTTTCAAGTTTTTATATCAGGATAATAGTCCACCAAAGAAGTGGAAAAACTATGTAGGCAGTGATGGATTTTATCATTTAAGTTATAAGTCAATTCAGTATGTAAGACATCAGGCCGAAACTTAATAAATTACAGAAGGACACTCACAAGATTTAAGGACAATGTAGGAACTACTCAGTGGCTTAATTTAATCCTCTAACTTGATTTGATTCAATGCCAAAAGTACTATGAAGGGGCACTGCTCTGAATACTGTTGGCAACTCTAAACAAATGCAAACTATGATTTATATCCTCCAGGAATTTATAGTCTATTCAATGAGACAGGACATGTCTAACTTATCACAGTTTTTGAAAATTCAGAGTTCAGTACAACTTCTTAATCAACACTCTAGAAAAAGTGTCAAATAAGATAAAGTTTATGTCTTCTCTTCACCCTTACTACAGACAACACACACACACTCATTTGATACTTTCTGCCAAAACAAACAAACAAACAAAAAACACAGAGAAAAAAACAACCAACCCACAAGCAAGCATGCATCAAATACTTGTATAACTGTTTCATTTGGACAGTAAATAAGATGAGTAGTTGAGAGCATCAAAGCATTTGTGAGTTTTGTGTGCTTTAAGAGGAAAAGTTTGGGGATATCAGTGACTGTGATGCTGGCTGGCAAATACGAAAGGTTTCTACAGACTGATATAGAAGCTACGAGAGTGGATGAAGTGTTCAGGAGGGAGATCAGCTCCAATGCTGACCTGTGAATATTCCATGATCTTTGAGACCCAGGAAGAGATAAATATCTTGGGAGGAGTACATAGAAAAATAACACTAACATGATAACTTTTTTTTTTAATTTCTTTCTGTAGAAAGGAGAGAAATGGATGGTAAAAATGGCTGGGCCCCACCCAGACCTGGAACATATTTTTGGGTCAAACTCTGGAACATACCTAGAATGAAGCAATGGTACTGCTTAACCTGATGCACTACTGTAAGCTACGTTTTATTTTTAGAGATTGTTTGTTATCACATTAGGAGAAAAGCAACTTGAACTCTGACGGGGGCACATTGCAGAACTGAGAACTGGCAATGTTTGTTGGGGATATATTAGGGGAGCTTGCCCCAAGAAGTTTCATGTTTTAAACATTGAATTCATCAGTGTTCATAGCCACTTCTGGCAACTGTACCTAAAGTTGGAAGTATGGAGAAAGATGAGGTAACTAGAGTCTGTAAATGATACAACAGAAATTGGTGACTGTAAGAGTGCTTCTCAAACTGTGTTGAAAAAATTCGAGGGCTTTGGGAAGGTATCTTGGGTACTTTCTGGGGGTAAAGGGTTTCTCTGATTTCACTACAATTAAGAAATTATGCCTTTATATATCTTATATATGGAGATTCTCTAGAGGCTTTCACTTCAAAAAGTTGTGGCCCTCCTGAGATAAATCTGCATATAAATCTGAGAACCAGATCTGAACCTCCCACAACTCAGTCTTGGACTTCCAGCCTCCAGAACTGTGAGAGATAAATGTCTGTTGTTTATAAGCCACCTAGTCTATGGTATTTTGCTATAGCAGCAGACTAAGACAGTTATATGGTTGATTGGCATTCTGACACCAGCTCCTAATCACATACTGAGAACAACAAAGTGGACAGACAGGAAGCTGGTCAGCAGCCTGCAGTTTGAGGAGCATTAATATAGGAGCTCTACAGAGACTACCACTGACCCTTGAGTTACCACCCACAGGTCTAGATATTAAGACTGAGCCATGACCTTATCAGCAATGTTGAAGATGGATTTCTTCTCTATAAATGAGGTGAAGGTAGAAACTTTAGAAAAAAATATCAGGTCACAATTGTAGAGGTGCTGTATAATTGAACAAATATGCCTGGTCTGAGTCAGAGCCCACGTAGCTCACAAGCACCCGCTTGCACAGGACATGAAGAGTTAAATTGCTGGCTATCACACACCATATTTGTGTTAAAGTTCTAGAGATTCAGAATTTAATTAAGGGACCAACTAAAGGGTGGCAATACAGCCATACTCTTCAGCTGTGCACATTCAGGTGATCAATATAACCTCACTAAACCTCAGTTTCCTTAGTAATAATTATACCTAGGGCTGTGAGCATTAAATAAAATATCCACAAAGAGCACCCATCATATAGCATGCTCAATACTATAGTTATTCTTTTGTATCAAACTAAAATACTTTCTATAGTACTTGATCAAATACTAAAATGAATCATAGATATTCTAAGTATTATTGAATGAGCAGGAGGAAAATGCATTCTATGGGGTAGGGGGCACATAAAGCTTCAAAGTTTATATCCTGTAAGGATATAAATTTATTAGAGGTGATAAAATTCTGCACCTAGCTTTGGTAATCTGAAAGCTGCAGAAAAGCAAACCTATGTGTTTCAGACTCAATGAGTCCTAAAGATTTCCAGAAACATACGTTCTTCCTTTGAAATTTTCTACTTGACTGTGGCTGGAGCCACCTGGTAAAAACCATTCACAGTTCGCTCATCTAAATCCACTCCTGGATTTAGATGAGCGAACTGTGTAATGTCAGGAAAATAGTCTATTTATTTGTAATAATGTCCTCTTTATCAGAAGAGACTCTTGCCTGACATGCTAGTAAAATGGCACTCACTCACAGAGGCAGAGAGTACACAATGCCATTCAAGATTACACCATGGAAAAGTAGTATCCTTACACATAAATCCCATGACAGCAGAGCAGTGCTTGGTAACTCAGGGTGGATGCTCATTCAAGGGCTTAGCATGAAATGAATAATTGCTGAATCACTAAAAAGGATGCTACCAACAACATTAATTAACTTTTTCCTGGTTCCATTGGGAAAAGTCTAATTGGAACCAGCCTTAGGCAGATGTGACAGGTGCACTAAGGTCCTGACTGCCACACCTACACACACAAAGAGAAAATTTGGCGCCCTCTTCCCAACATTCAGAAGCTCCCCAAACAAGGTCTAGTGACGAAGGACTGATGCTCACAGGGATTCGCTCTTAAGGAAAGCTATAGAAAAACTGGCTGTCAAGGGCATCGGAATGACACCGAAGCCCCACTTGGATGCAAGCCCTAGGCATAGCTCAGTGCTGGGAGCAGGGCAGGCTGGTGCGGATTGGAGAGGGTGTCATCACATATCGACGTCTCTCCCTTACTACCTTTCTCCTGTGACTTGCCATGTGGCGACCGTTCCTCCAATTACGTGTTTTCCGCTGCTTCCTCCAGCAAATGGGCACTGCAGTCTTAAAGGCGGTGTGAAAAACGAACCCCTTTGGAAGGGTGTGATCAGAAGGATTCACTCTCTCACTTTATTCTAGACTCTGCCTACATGTCACCTCTTCAAGGACTTTCCTAGCCACCCTCTTTAAATATCACACCCACCTCTTCACTCGCTCACTCAAAATTGTCAACCTTTTGTTTCTTCTTAAAATTTTGTGAGTACCTTATGTTATTTCTGGTGTATCCATACAACTCAAATCAGTTCCTCAAAAGTGCCCATTCTCCCAAAGATCTGACTTGAAGATCCAGGGCTTTTAAATAGTCTATAAATGGTGTTTCTTCCTCAGGTATATTTATGTGACTATTCCTCTGCTCCATCCTTGTTGCAGATGTCTTACTATAAACGGGGTCAAAGGGGGCTTGGATGTAAGCCTGCTTGAGTTTCTCTGTCTCTCTCCACAGCTGCTCCTAGTCTTTAAGGTTTCTACTGCCATTTATAAAAAGCTATTATATCCAGTTATATAATATTTAGAGGCATTTGTCTTCTAAATCCAGTTCTACAGCTATTGTCAGAGGAAATGGTGTGCAAGAGTTGGGCTGGGATCTGGCTGCTTTCTTCAGCTGGTACTTCCTGATGACTCATGGAGAGTATGGGCAGGGTGCTCATATGTCATTACCAAGGTTACTGAAGTGCTCTGCCTTTTGAGTATTTTTTTCAGTAGGACTGACTCTATAAAGAAACAGTTGAGGCAGCTATTTTGTTTAATTGGAGGGCCCTAAAAGGTAGCCTGAATACAAATTTTATTCAAATACACATTTTATCTAAAATGTCTGCGTCACCTTCTAGAGATACACATCTCCTAAATAAATAAAGACATTTCTTTCCCTAAACACTAGAGTTACAAATTAGCTAGCTGACACATTAGCAGGGGTTAGTCATCTGATCAATATTTCATCACATCTCTTCAATCAGGGGAGCTCAGGTATCTGATGTGAATGAAGTGTGACAGTTTATTATCAGAATTAAAATAGGGCCCTGTATGGAGAGCACTAGGCACTTAGAAGGTGCTGAACAATAGTAGCTCTCATTACAACTAGAGCAAACACCGGAGAGCATCATGGTTCCTGAGACAGGCAGAGATATCTCTTTATGATATTGTTCCCCCCACTCCATGTGACTGCCATGAGAACCAGAAACATTGCTGCCACGCGTGCTCCTGCAGTCCCGGGATCTCTTAAAATGAAGCCCTAGATGATTTTCTTTTTATCATTTCTAATTCTAAAGCTATTCACACTGAGATTAATGTTAGATAAGCCTTCAATATGGAGAAAAGAACACAAAAATACCAGGTAACCCACAGAAGGCCGGTGTGCAAGTGAAAGCAATGCCGATTTCTTCCTCTTCCTCGTTCAGCCTACCACAGCCTTCATGTCCCTTCCCTGTGACTCAGCCTCAGGTTCTTCCGTCATTGTGGCCCTGCCCGCTGACTCCGCAAACTCTGGATTTCCTCAATGCTAACATTTCTTCAAAGGCTTGGCAACTGAAGACTCCAATTTAATTCTTATTTCAGGAGGCTCCTCAATTTCTTCGATGCTTTTATTGTTTTTTCTCATGCTACCTATTTTCTTAAAAAGGTGGAAAAATTTAAGCAAATGTGTAACCAATCTCTCAGGTGATTTCTGGATATTTGTAGGAGGGTGATTTTCCTTTTGGCCTTGCAGATGTGGGGTAACAGCAGTGATCCATGGGCCCTAAGCTTTCTGGAACTATGACATTCATGCCCAATCAGCTCCCCTCATGTAGACTTTGTGACCAAAAGGGTTAACAAACATATGCCATCCAGAAGTCTCTTATTAGAAAAGGAATAATAATTCTATATAGGCCACTGAATGGGGTCTCCTTTCCTGTGAGAGACAAGATCCAACTTGTCTGGAAAATCATCAAAGCAAACCCCCTTCATCAAACTCACTGGTTCCATATGCTCTTTAGGGTTCTGGCCAGGAGTTAGGAGGCCACATTATTTTCATCCCAAGCTTTTGCCCCTGGAAAATCACTCAACCTCTGAGATATGGTTTCCTCATCTGTAGAGTAAGTGTAATATCTACATTAGCTACTTTACCAACTATTATGAAAGTCAACTAGATAATATGTGACCTTTTATTCAAGAAACATTACGGAGCAAGATGTGCCAGATAATGAAATGGGCATTGAGGGTACAATGATAAATAAGGCACAGTCCCCTCCCTCAGATAGGGAGTCAGACACATAAATAATGGCTGATCATCATAATAAGTACTATGATGGAGGTACAACAGAAACCCACTTACCCATTAGACTCAAACTGGAGAAGATTGGTTATCAAAAAAAGTGAATTTAAGTAAAATATCACATGAGTGATACACGCATAACTTTAACTTAACCCATATAAATATACATTTGTTGGTCAATATTTTAATAGTATATGTAATTCCTTGGAGTATGGGTTTACTGATTGAAATTCCAACTTCCCTTTCTTCCATAAACCACACCTAAAAGACATTCTGTATAACTCCTATTAATTACACTTTCTGAAAGTAGAATGGGAGCTTAAAGACACTTGGAAAACAGACAAGCTTGCAAAGCCACTTGTAGAATCCTATCGTATTTTATTTTCTCCTTAATAGTTTATTAATGTCTAACTCACATCTAACTCAATAGAAGTTTCTCTTAGAGTCTTGCCCACAGTAACTTAGTTGTCATTTCATTCATATTTTACTGGCTTATGTATTATATGGATAATAAAAGTATTAAATGCCAGTGGCATAAAGAAGTTTGGCAACAAATAACCTGCCTCTTGGTAAGCACGTGACTCCCTGGCAGAGGCAGAAGGATGCAGGCACACTGGAAAGCGCTCACCGTCAGGAGCTTTGAGCAGGCGTGGACCACAGACCACGTGTTTTTGGAGAGGGTGGAGAGAGGGTATCGGTGAAGCCAGCACCCTGCGGCAAGTTCACACGTCAACACTGGCTAGAAGACCTTCACCATTTGTACCAAGTGCTTTGAGTGCACAATGGAACGACTGAACATTTCTGCGTGGATTTGGTGTGAGATAGACACCACAGCAAACATGTCCTTTGCAGCCAGATCTTAAAGAAGTTCAACAAGTTAAAAAGACAACAGCCGTTGAGGACTTGGTGAAGGGCAGGAGGGCCTTCACCGTATGGCACCAGTATGTGGAAACCAGAGAGGGATGCATGATGGAACATTCGTTTCAGCCACACTTCTGAATGGCCACGTGGGAAATGTGGCCAAAGAATATGGTGCCTGAGAAGTGAACAGATAGTATGGTTTTAACCATGATTTTCAATGTTTCAATGTATCTATACTATTCACGCTGGACACCTAAGCTCTCTAAACATTTAGTTTGTTTTCATGTCACTTTGCTAAAATTTCTAAACACGTTCACCTACCAATCCTCTTTTCATTGATGGTGAAAGAAGGGAGGTCAAGAAGAAGACCAAATAGGCATATTCCTAGCCTGTAAGGTCCAAGGAGACTTGATCACCACTGGACTGAAAAGGTTAGAGGCCCACTTACAGCAGGCTAAGTGCAAGCTTCCACCAGTCATTCTGCTTAGAAATTATGATTACAGCAGAGGTGTTGCATAACACGTTGTAATGTTAGAGGGCTGAACTTTACCCACCAAGCCTTCCTTTAGGGATCATTCATCACCTAACTAAAACCTCACTCCTTTACTACTAGGGCCGCAAATGCCACCTCTCCATGGCCAGTGTTTCCTGAACACTATCCCACTGTCCCTCAGTGTGATAGCTCATCCTTTTCCCTCCCATGGCATATTTATTGAACCTCTGTTAGAGCACTCACTTCATTCTGCTTTGAGTCAAGCGCTGTTGGGTAAATATCTGCTAGGGAATTGTGAACTTCCTGGACACTGTATTTTTACTTTCAAGATTCTTTATTTCCCCCAATGGCATCTCCTATAATATAGTCAGTAGTTTCACAGTCAGTACTTATTTGCTCAACGGAAGTAATGAAGATATGAATTAGAGGTCTTGGTAGCCAGGAAGAGAAACACAGTTGCATTTATGCAGCTTGCTTCTAGAAACAACGGCAAGAGTAGAGAAGAATAAAGAATTTGGAGAAAGTCTAGTGTTCAGGCACAAGGACAATAGAGGTTAAGATAAGACCTTTGAAAAAAGGTCAGAGGAACTGGTATGATTTGGTATGAAAATGAGAGGGTTTGGGGGAGTTAAAAGTGGCTTTAATTATACACATTAAGTAGTTAAGCAAAGAAAGATTCCCAGCTGTTTTTTGGCTCTACTGAGGATAAAACCAAGAGGTATATAGTTTGTCTGATTTTCTTTCACATATTTTCTTTTTTAATGTATTTTTATTGATTTCAGAGAGGAAGGGAGAGGGAGAGAGAGATAGAAACATCAATGATGAGAAATTATCACTGGTCAGCTGCCTCCTGCAAACCCCCTACTGGGGACTGAGCCTGCAATCTGGGCATGTGCCCTGACAGGGAATTGAACCATGACCTCCTGGTTCATAGGTCAACACTCAACCACTGAGCCACAGCAGCCAGGCTCTTTCACATCTTTTCTAACATCAGGGGCTTTGTCTACAATGTCTCTGTGTAACTCTGTAGAAACAAAGGGAACAATGGTACTTTACATGCCATTAGGATTTGATTAGGTTGGTGTGTGAAAATACAGATTGGTCAGTTTCTGGGCCATTGTCAGTTTGTCTGAAATTCATTTACACGTTAGTCAATGTTGACATTGCCCTCCAAGGATCTCCTGAAGCACCATTATCCAGCCTGCAGGTTCCCACCAGCCTCTCATTGGTTGTGTGTTGTATGTAAATGTGTCTAATGGCCATAATTAGCCTGGGCCACTGTATGTTGGCTCTGGTCTAGATGGAGAAATGAGAAACCCAATGAAGTATTGCACAGTTATCTGGAACATCATAAAAGAACCCTGAGAACTTTCTCTTCCTATCACAATGAGAAGGCTGGTCACTGTCACTCGGGACAGTGGTAAGCAGGTGGTGTCACCCGTAATGAGCTGTTCAGCCACCTTGCACTGGACACCATAGAACTAACTGTTACTTGAAAAATCACTTAGACCATAATGCGTGGGGTGGGGAACCTTTATTCTGAAAGGGCCATTTGGATATTTATAACATCATCGAGCACCATACAAAATTATCAACTTAAAACAGCCTGCTGTAGTTGGTCAAACTCACCCCTAATGCCTTGGCAGGGCCAGAGCAAATGATTTCATGGGCCTTATATGGCCTGCGGGCCAGATGTTCCCCACCGCTGCCATAATGTGAACATTATTTTTCACATGAATATTAATTCTGTCCTAAAAAGTGATAACTGCTAACAGTTTTGTTGTTGAAATGGAAGGGGATCTAGGCTTATTTGTGTGGTTGCGTGTGTGTGTGTGTGTGTGTGTGTGTGTGTGTGTGTGTGTGTGTGTGTGTGTGTACTGAAGATTTACTTGTTGTCAGAAGATAGAACCTCATGTCCACAAAAGAGATAGATGGACCCCAGTTCTAAGAGAGCGAGTATTCATTTGCGTAAATACTTTTTCCTGCCCTGGGGCTGTAGTGGGTAGAATGAGGAGAGAGAGGATTATTTCTTTTGCTTCCTCAATAGGTGGACCTCACTTTCCCTTTGAATAAATGAGTGTGTGGTGCCAGTTTTCATGTATTTCCACAACCTGAGTTGTACAGCGACCCACAGCTATTTTCATTTGGGATCAGGACCCCACCCCCACCCTTCAGCAGAGTAGCTTTCTGCCCCTTTACTTTTCCCCCAGAACTGAAGAAATACAAAAATGACCTGGAAGTAGACATTAAGAGCAAATGCACTTCTTTAATTCTTGTTTTCCTTTCATGAGCACTTGTAATGATAATAACAACATGCTATTCCTGCCCCTCACTTAAGACTCACTTAAGCATGCCCTTTACTATCTGGATGATTTACAGATCATCTTGGTTTCTCTGGTGGCAATTAAAATTCACATTCTGGTAATTATTCCCTTTTAGTGGAAGTAACCTTATTGTTTTCTATAAGGAGCTCGGCAATAATAAAAAAAAACAAGTCAAAACAAACAAACAAAAAATCCTTCAAACACTGATTAAATTAAAATAAAGGAAAATTGGCCCTTTGTCCTTGATTTAATTAGAGTTTTCAAAATGATAAATGGTAGTCATGAATGTTTTAAGGTTCACTTTAATGTATATTTTATTAACTTTGAATGCATCAGAATTTCTCTTTATTTTAGCTTTTTAAAAATAGTAAAATTGAAACCATCTTGCCAAGGTTTAAAGGGATATTAGTTCTCTCCTCACATATTCTGTCTAGTCTTGTGAGAGTGGCCCTTTGTACCCAGGGACAACAGTTTCTTTGCAGCGAGGAATCTTAGACACTAAAGACAGCCTCTCTTCAGCGGGGTCACTACAGAGGCAAAAGGAAATTTCAGTGCGTCACCGAAGGGACAATCTAATCCTCTTTGCTGGTACATCTGCTCTGGCAGTTTTGCTCTGCAAATCAAAAGGCATCCCATTAATTAAAGTTCCTTTTTCTTTCATTTTTATTCAGCTTGTGAAATGTGACCAGTATTCAGAGAGAGAGAGAGAGAGAGAGAGAGAGAGAGAGAGAGAGAGAGAGTTCCAAGCCATTTTAGTCACAAATATCTACCGAAGAGTGTGCACTTTGATTTGTCTGGTTTTCCCTTACTGTTCTTTCTCATCTTTTTTTTTTTTTTTAAGAAGGAGCCCTCCTTTGGTAGAGTGCAATGCATTCAGAGAGCTTTACAAATCAAAGCTTTCAGCTCTGAGTCAGCACAAACTCATCTTTGTTCGTGCAGTTCTCTATGAAGAAAAGAAGGCCGATTTTATGCAGGTTTCTATGGCTGGATTCACAAAGACATCTCTCTGTGTGCAAGCTCTTTGGCAGGAACATCCGACTCTGAGATCATCGTTTTCAGTAAATGACCAGCTGCAATGATCAGAGAAAGAAAAATTATAAACTGGTTTATATAGTGATTTTCCTAAGGAGCCTAAAATATAGATTCATTCACGGGTAGGCACTTCATGGAGGCAGCTCATTGGTGGTGTCCCCATGTATAAGCCAAGGCCGCCTCTATATTTTTCTTTATCTCCAAGCACACTTTGTTTGGATATTCATGGCATTTGTCTTGAGGAGGAAGTGAAGCTCATTTGCATTTCCCTGGGTTTCCCAGGAAATTCCCAGGAATTCTTATCCTTCATTTAATGGTGTTTTCATGTGTTTGGGATCACATGAAATGATACTCTCACAGTGTGTTTCCAGGTAGGGAACATTTGTTGAACAATATGGCTAGGCACTGTTAAGATTTCCAGTTGGCCCACAAGGAGATAGTTTGAGATTTCTAGGACACATGGCAAACATTCAGAATCAACAGAATAGTTTTATACTTCCAAAAAAAAAGAATTTTAAAAACCATCAACAGTACCCTATTTGTCATGAGGTTTAACAAGATAGACCTCAGAGATATGGAGCTACATACAGCAGACTGTGCTAGTATAGCTTCCTTAAGAGTATTCTAGAATAGGTTCGTCCATATTTTGATTTAAAAGGAACTTTTCAGATTAGATAAATTTGAGTGGAAAATAGTCTTAATAAAATGAAACTTCTTTTAACTCAGGAATTCTCAGAACCTTACATATGCTAAAGCACACTGTCTTTTTCTAAGAAATATTTATTTTCCTCACCCAACCCACATAGGAACATTGAACTTTTGGGGAAATGCTGACCAAAACCAATGGAATGATTGACAACGGAAGCCTTCAAAAGCTTAGACTATCCTAGATGAGAAATAGCAATAGGAACTGCAGACATTTGTTTTAATATGAGTGTATGAGATATTTATAGTCAGATGTTATCTGAAACTAGTTATTCAGAAATCAATTACAGTGTGAAATAATAGCGCACTATACCTTTTCCCCCAAAAGAATGCTGACTGTCGTTTTACAGGTAGATCCTTAGGGGATCTCTATTGGTTTGTGGATACACTGGTTGTATGAGTCTCATTTCTGAGGCATTATAGCCTATAGAAAGAGCTATGATGGAATGACAAGTGTGACTGCTTAAGTACATGGAAATCAAGCAGGTACCTGTTGCTCCTTCTCAGTCCAGGGCTAACAAACAGAGATTCCAGAAAATATATTTTTGCTATATTTAAATATGATATACTTTTTACATTTTATGAGAACTGTTAGCAAAGGCTTTGTTCATTCTTCTTTTCAATTAATTCAAGTAAAAAATATTTATTGAGTGCCTACTTCATACCAGGTACATTGTGAATAAGACAGACATGGTCTCTGCTCTCCTGGAATTTACTACTAGAGGAAAAAAAGAAAAAATTCCAAGTTTTATAATTTCTAGTTAGGTGATAATTTTTTCATTTTTCCATTTGTGCATTGAGAACTGAGTAGGTGGGTGGGGGTAATGACAGATATTTTGAAAGAATAATATATTGGATCTGTTAATGGTGAACAGCACCAGATGTTAGACCTTGGTCCTCCAGTTTAGCTAAGAAAGAATTCAGAGGCAAGACTCAAATACAAGTGAAAGTTTATTTAGAAAGTCACAGAGGTAGAAGAAATGAACCAGTTGGGCTGTGTGGATTCAGGAAACAAGTTACAGAGGCAAAAGAAGGGCCCTTGAGGTTAAGAAAAAGAAAGAAAAGGTATGCCCTTGAGCGAAGAAAGAGGGATAAAGAACACTGGCATGCTCTAGAGAGAGAGAGAGAGAGAGCTCATGCTCCCTGGGTCTTTTATCTTAAGGGGTTTTATCTATTTCCATAGGCAGGGATTTTATGGTAGGTCTTAGAGGAAGATCTCAAAAGACTATTCATCAGCTTTTCCACGTGTGTCCTTTCAGGTTCATGGTCTTTATTGATTGGTCGTTGCTAGGGGAATGGGGTCATTAGTTATTGCAGCTGGTCCTGATGTTCGCCTTGGCATCATTTCATCTGGTTTGCTGTTTTTCTGGACCTGGTGCTGAAACACAACTGAGGCCTAGATGTTATCTCTAGTTTGACAAAAACTCTTGTCTCTGTGGTCAACAGACCTGAGGTTTTGTTCTTAAGATTATTTGGTGCAGGTCAGAACATCATTGTCCTGAGGGCTTAATGCTTAAGGGAGTGGTTGTGCAAGGGAGTAATATGAGGCTATTCTCCAGCTCCCTTGTTCCTTTTATAAGGGTGTCTACCATATGACTAGTTGCATGTCATAGGAAGAAAGGTCAGAAGAGGGTCCAAACTACATGATCAGAGATATAAAGGTCAGGGGGTCTAAACCACATAACCAGTGATATGCTAGGGGAGGAAAAGTCACCCTAGGGGTGAGGTTCTCCCCTAAATGCTTACATTCCCAGTTTTTCCCATTGCTAGGCACCCAGGGCTTTCCACCCTGGTGATCTTCTATACCTGGCCTATTGCTCCTATTCTACTCGTGCTATCTAACTGCCTATTACATCAGATCCATCTTGAAAATTCCCTGACCCAGGGAGGGTATTCTCGGAGGCATTTGGCCTGTACCTTCTTATAAACATCTTACATTTACAATGACTGTACTTTGGGACAGAAATTTATGAGGATAAAGATGGGTCTTTTGAATTATTTGCCCGGAACTGAGCAACTACTGCAATTTCTCCCTGACTGATGAATCACAGTTCAGAGGAGATACAGTCAGTGTGCCAATTGTAATAAAAAAAAAAAAAGAAGGTGCTTTCTACCTTGGAATCCCTGGTACAAGTCTAAACTTACCTCAAGTTGTAAAATAAATCCTCAAGGCACATACCTCAGTACTTGATATACTACAACACATAAAGGAGCAGGTTGGGGCTTGGTTTAAGTGTGTTTTTCTTATGAGAGGAAAAAACATATGGCTGACTATGAAATAAGGCAGTGATAGGGAAGTTGTGGTAAAATGGTTCTAAGTTATAAGTATTAATAATCTACATTAATTAAATTTAGCCATCTCATTGGGAAATTTTATTACCTAATTGAATGGTATAAATTTTAATAAGTCAAGGAAATTATTAGGTATTGATCAATTCAGAACACAATTTAGAAAAAATATGTATAATCTTGGCTTCTAGCTCGAGTATATGTGTTTTAATGTATGTTTCTTTATATCTTTGTATTGTTTTAATAAATTAACCAGTCACTTGTGTATTTTCTCCTGTAGTTTTCAATGTTTGTCTTGATGATGTTCCTGTATATATGTTTTTTTAAAATCCAGAACAATCTAGTCAATTCAAGTTTAATTATTTATTCAATAAATATTTATTAAGTGCCTACTATTGACTAAGCACTAGGATGTTTTTACATGATGCTAAGAAACTCTTTTTGAAAAACCAGAGGCAACTTCATGTCATCTGCAATAAATTATTAGAAATGATTTGAAAGCAACTAGATATTTCTTTATGTCCAATATTTATTTCAGCCTCCATATTTCTTTTAGACTTTAAAGGACTGTGTTAAATATTTAAATCATCTCAATTGTTTATAATCGTAGTCTGAATAATATGAGTATTAGAAATATAATTGTAAATATTATAAACAAAAAATGCCATTAAGTATTATAACTATTTTAACTTCAAATTTTAAATATATTATTATAGTTTATAGCTTATTCTCTTATAAAGTGCATCTTAGATTAAATTTATAACAATAGGAATTGCAAAAATGATAATTAAAGACCATAGCTTCTTATTTGGTTTCTTGTTTTTATTTATTTATATATTATGACACATGTTTTATGTGATGTATTATATCAGGAAGAGACTATTTCCACTCTTTAACTTTTATGGCTTCATTCCACAAGTAGGTGAGGCACCAATTCATGCAAATGGCTTCTTCTCCCTCGTTCACCAATCTCTGCAGAAGCTACACTGTCAGAGTTTGAAGGTTTTTAAATGGAACAAAAATAAACATCATTATAAAAATGTCAAATTCTTAATATCATTGCCAATAAATATACTTTGAAATCAACCAAGTAGTACACTTTTTAATTACTGAAAGATGGAACACTTTTAAAATGTTAAAGATTATGGCAATTTACTCATTTTGCTTAACTAAATTGACATCTTGAATGATTACAGATTAATTAATTTATTCACTTCTATTTTACATGTGTGATGTGTATGAGAAAGAGAGAGAAATTAGTACTTGCCAAGAAGTGTACTAGGAGCTGGATTTACAGCAGTAAATCAAACAGATAACACTCCCTGACTCTGTGGAACTTAATTCCAGTAGCAGGAAGACCAACAACCAACAAATAGCTATTTAGTAAAAGACTAGGTAATGCTATGTTTTAAAAAGGGCTATGAGTAAAATTAAAGTATAGAAGAAAATGGAGAGGAGATGTTTGATGTGGTGAAGGAGGATGCCCTCTCTGAGGAGGCCATGTTTGAAGAGATAAATAAAGTCTAGAACCAATGCTTTCATTTTTCTGGAGAAGAGCATTTCATGTAATTGCAAAGGCTCAAAGGCAGAAGCATGCCAGCTGTGATTCAGTAACAGCAAAGTAGCCCACAGAAGTGAAGGAGGCAGAGAGTGGTAGGGGAGGCACTAACTATGGGGCAGTTCATACCTGACAGTTAACCAGGGGCAAAAGCAGATGAAGGCCCATGCTGAATATTTAAAAGTTATAAATCAAGCTAACATACTCTTAAATAAAATGCTTTATCCTCCTTCTTTAACCTTTATAACATGCAGGAGGCCAAGGCTGGTGAATAAGGAGTTGATCCCTGGTCCTTGA
The DNA here is from genome assembly GCF_027574615.1 of Eptesicus fuscus. Lineage (NCBI taxonomy): Eukaryota > Metazoa > Chordata > Mammalia > Chiroptera > Vespertilionidae > Eptesicus > Eptesicus fuscus. The sequence continues at coordinate 68,650,623 of NC_072486.1, forward strand.
TCTGTCCCCTTCTCTTTTTATCTTCAGCTCCATTCTATATTTTGAAAGATTATACATATGTATGGACAACCCAGACCATTATATCCAAGCTTCACTCTCCCCTCTGCAAACAGCTGCCTCTTGGCTAACTCTTGGGCCTAGAGTACACACCTGCATCGAAGCCTGTTTCTATAGAGATAGATCATGTAGAAAAACTAGAGGCCTGATGCATGAAATTTGTGCAAGGGGCTTGGCCCTCGCAGCTGCAGCAGCTGCCTCAGCCCTCACAGCCCCGGCTTTGTCCAGAAGATCATCTGGAAGGATATCCGGAAGGTCGTTTGGCTGTCCAGTCTAATTAGCATACTATGCTGTTATTATTATAGATAGATTGCAGCTCTGGAAGCGGGAATCCTGGGCCTCTGGAGAACCAGGTCATGTTTTGGGTACCTTGGATACTCAATATCTTGGAGACTCCTTATCTGGTGGTGGGTGTATGGGAGCAACTGGTAGTATAGTGGGAGAGAGGCCAGAGCTAGGCTCTCTAAAGCACAAGTTCCAGACTGGGTTCTAAGGATGGCATCAAAAGGCCTTACAGGTCTTGATGAGAATTTGGCTTTTAATGTAACAGAGGTGAGAGGACATTGAAGTGTTTTAATTTACCTTTTCAGAGTTTTACTCTGGCTGCCATGTGGATTGTAGCCTAGAGTAGTACAAAAGTTATGAGGCTATTGTAGAGTTTTAGACAAGAGATGGTGATCTTTATGGATTCCTATTAACAGCCATTAGTTATTGATAAACAAAATACTCTCATACTCTTATAAGCTCTTTGAAACCCAAGAAAACAGATTTTTCTGTGGGAGAACAAAAGTGAGAACTGAAAGCTTCTACACCCACACAGCTATCATCTAGATTACGTGTCTTTATTATTCAGCTATCTTCACTAACACAATGTTACTGTTCCACTATTTTTATTAACATGACTTTATTATTTTAGGAAACTCTTGCCCAAGAAGATCTAAGTTGCAAATAGCTTTATTGTATGCTCCAGGAACTAACTGGAAAAAAAAAATTAAATGAACAGAAGACTGTCCGACTTTTCTATAGACAGCATCAAACTACACTTACTCTTCAAGACACTTTGAAAACTTCTAAAAAAATACCCCTCATTTTGCCATGTTCATCAATTCTAATTTATTTTATCATGACTTCTACAAAATCTCAATAAAGTTCTCTTCATTGAAAGGATGTCTTAAACTCGTATCAAAATCTCATAAATCTCCCAACGTCTCCGCTCCCTCCCCTAGGTCCTAGGAGATTAGTGTTCTTCTTTATCTCAGGAGGAATAAATTCAGCTTTGTCATATCAAAAGATTCTTTGGGTAACATTTGTAGTGAAGCAGTCTTTGGTAATCTTGGCGGCCCATTGAGATCTGGTCTGAACTTCACACTTCTTAGCCCAAGATGCTCAGTCTGGGAATAAAGCAATCTTCTTGCCAGAGGAGAATCAAATTTCCCCATCGCTCATGGGAGCAAGGTGGAGGCTCTTGGGGTACTGCTGAAATGAGAATTTTCAGAAGCCAGAGCCAGAGGATGGGATGTGGGGAAAGGCTTTATTTGCATGAACTTACATTTCTTGGGTTTCAAAGTTCCCTCTCCAGTAAGCCAGACCTGAAAGAGGGGCAGCTGGGGGTTCAGCAGAGCCAAAAGGAGGGCCAGTGTCCAGAGTGCCCGCTCCATGGTCAGTTGGGTGTGGTTCAGCATCCGAGTTAATTAAAGTCCATTATTCTATCGTGGGGGCCCCACATGGCCGTGAGCTATGTGGGTGCAACAGAAGTTCCAGGGGCCCAGCGCCCTCTAGCTAAGAGAAGAGAGAGTGCCTCTCTGTCTAGAAGTTTATACATTCAGGTTTCCTGTGTGCTTGCAGTGGCCACACCCATCCTAGCCACTGATTTGTTCCCAGGTGTGACTGATGGGCAAGCACCTCCCACATCACTCAGCTATTACTGGGCATGCATCTAAGCTGCCTTTGCCCAGTCCCTTCCCTCAGCAATGAGCAGGCAACAGACTCGGACAGTCAGTATTAAATGCAGCTTTTTGGCAAAGCTGTATAAATGGCATGCCTATATTATCAGGTCTCCCCTTTTCCTTCTTCCCTGTTAAATAATAACCAAGTTAGTACAACAGCATCATTCTGAGATTCCTTGAGCCTTCAGCTCAGGCGTATTGCATTGGGTCCAACCTCCTATTTCTATCTTTTTCTTCTGCTCCCCAAAGACTGACTTTATTTTGTCTTCTAGGAAGAATAAGCCATTTAATGGAACTTCTTTGGTTATCTAATCAGTTTTGTAGATCTATTCTCGCTGGAAATCTGCCTTAATACTGTGATATTGTAAACACTGAATCAGCTCAAAATGGTCCTATCCTGTTTTTAACAAGATATGAGTTGCTTTCCAGAGATAACAGCAAAACCTCAAGTGATGCAGCAAAAGTGTGCACAGATGAGAGAACTTCGGCCTCCCACTGCACCCAGAGCCAAAGTGTTGCCCCCACTTAACTGGAAAGTGAGCACCTGAACCCTTTCAGAAGTGAAGGTCCGTTGTCTAGGGAGATCTGGTGCTGAAGCTCCTTATCATAAATGGCCAAGTTCCAAAGTCATCCAGTTAAAACAGTGTTCCTGCCTATGGGTTCACTCTAACCCCTTAAAAACCTGTGGAACCCTGGATCAGGGAGGCAGATCTGGGCTTTCTCCTCATCTCCTTGTTTGGCTGTGTCTTGAAAATAAATCTTTCCTTATTGCATATTTGATATTTAAGTTATTGACCTTATTTCTGTGTTAGGCATTTAAATTTGTAGGTTCAATTGCAATATTGTGATTTATAAGAAATATATTTGGGCATTCAGATGACCAAATACATATTTCTCATATATATTTGGTCTTCCTCTTTTGGTTTGTGGCTCATAGCTTCCAAAACCCTTGTACTTAAGCTATGAGAGCAACAAGCCCTGGCTGGTGTGGTTCAGTTGGTGAGTGTCTTCCCATTCACCGAGAGGTCTGCCAGTTGGATTCCAGGTCAGGGCACAAGTGCCGATTTGGGCTCAATGCCCAGTGGGGACGTGCAAGAGGCAGCCAATGGATGTTCCTCTCTCATTGATGTCTCTCTCTCTCTCCCTTTCTTTCTCAAATCAAAAAACACACACATTTTTTTAAAAAAAGAGAGAGAGAGAAATCAGAGTATCTTTTGTTGGAATACTTGTTCTCTTGTCCTCAGCTCCTGAAAACACTTCAGAACCATAAAGGTGAAATGGGTGTTTTGTTATTCATGACAAGTCCCTTTCCATCACAACTCGGTTTATGTTAATGAAAGATTAGTTGCTAGGGGAACCAACCAGGAATAGAGGGTTAGAAGTCTCAGACCCCCTCTTCTGCACCCCTGCTACCCCCGATTTCCAGGGAGGAGAGAGGGATTGAGGTTGAATCAATCACCCATGTCCATTAATATAATCCACCATGACATAATAAAGTCTTCATGAAAACCCAACAAGAGGGGGTTTGAAGAGCTTCTAGATTAGGAAACCAGAACTCTCCCAAGTACCACAGTGCTAGGGCCCACACTCCATGAGGACAGAAGCTCCTTTGTTTAGGAACTCACCCTATGTATCTCTTCATCTGGCTGTTGATTCAGATCTTTTAATATCCTTTGTAATAAACCAGTGATCTAGAGAGTAAATGGATTTCCTGTGTTCTGTGAGCCACTCTAACAAATTAATGAAACCCAAGGAGGGTATGTGGGGACCTCTGATTTATAGCCAGTCCCTCTGAAGTATGGGTAACTATTTGAACTTGCCATTGGCATGCTGAGTTGGAGGGGGCCCTTGTAACCTCTCATTTGTAGCTGATCAATAAAAAAAAACCCTTGGCTTCTCATTGGCATCTGAAGTAGAGGGCAGTCTTGTGGAACTGAGCGCTTAACCTGTGTAGACTGATGTGATCTCTGGGTAGATAGTTTCAGAATCCAGTGGAATTCTCAGACAGCCTGCTGTTGTGGAGAAGCTCCCATCTACATGTTGGAAATTGGGTCCAGAAACCCAAATTGCTGACACCCTGAATTAGTCTTTGTCCTTGCCATTTTTTGGTATATGTCTCTAAAGTTCATAGGGAAGAGGACAAGTGTGGTAGGCCCCATAAGAATATTTTTCAAGCAGCTCTGTGGACTGAGAAATTCAGAAAGTGTCTATTCAACTGACTTCATTTATACGAAATTTGTTCCACGTTACAGGTCACTTATCAAAACCCCATGAGAAATTTCCTTAGTTTTGTTTTGTCAGAGAGTCTGGTTCTGGAAGAGATCTCTTCTACATCTTCCTACCTCTTAAAATTTTTAAATTAGTCAGGATTTCAGTTGGAGTCAATCTAGCCCTTGGATTGAGGCACCAAGATACAAGGTGCACAAGCAACACTTATGACCGACTGTTCCTAGCATCTTACAGGTTCTTCTCTGTTTGAACCCAGGTGTGCTTCCCTCTGGGCCAGATTCCTGCTTCTTTTATGTATTTATTAGAGGCCTAGTGCACGAAATTCGTGCATGGGTAGGGTCCCTAGGCCTAACCAGAGGTCAGGGCCAATTGGGGCCTTCTGGCTGCTGGACAGGGCTTCCCTTCCCTGACTGCCAGCTGCCGGCCCGGGCCTTCCTTTGTTCTGCGCCTCCCCCTTGTGGTCAGCATACGTCATAGCGAGCGATCGAACTCCCAGTCTCCTGGTCGAACTCCCAAGGGGACACTCTGCATATTAACCTTTTGTATATAGAGATGCTATAAACTAAGTCCAGGAACTTGCTTTCCCAAATGGCATATTTTTTTCATAATTTCTTTTGAAAAAATTAACTTTATTAAGGTAACGTCAGCTAATAACATTATAGATTGAAGGCGTAAAACATTATGATTTAAATATCTGTATCTAAATGACATAATTTTACCAAGGATAAGTTAGAATTACAAAAGCTAATTTTTTTTTTAGATCAAGATATTAGTGCAGAAGTGTTCAATGCCAGAAATTGGTTTTATACTGCATTTTGAATCTACAGAAATCTTGTGAAGTTGGCTCTGTGTGGTAAAAAAATGGAACATGAGATCCACTCTCTTAAAAAAATTTTAAGTGTACAATACAGTATGTTAACAGTTATGTAAACCAATGGAACAAAATAGAGAGCCCAGAAATAAACCCATGTCTGTTTAGTTGACTGATCTTTGCCCATAACTTTGTAAGGCTGCCAAAAATAGACAAGAAGAAAAGGATAGTTTCTTCCAAAAACGGTATTAGAAAAACTGGCTATCTACATGGAGAAGAATGAAATTGGACCCTGTATTATACCATACTCAAAAATAAACTCAATATGGAATAAAGATTTAGACATAAGATCTAAAACTACAAAACTCCTGAAGTAAACATAAGTGCAAAGCTTCTTGATATTGGCTCTGTCAATAATTTCTTGGATATATAACACTAAAAGCAAAGTCAACAAAAGCAAAAATTGACAAATGAGATTACATTGAACTAAGCATACACTCATAAAAGGAAATAATCAACAATGTGAAAAGGCAGCATTCAGAATGAGGACAGATATTTACACACCGTGTATCTAATAAGGAGTTAACATGCAAAATATGTAAGGAATTCCTGCCACTCAATAGCAAAAAAGCAAAGAATTCAATTTAAAAGTGAGCAAGAGACATAACAGAAATTCCTCTAAAGAAGATATAGAAAAGGACTAAGAGATATATGTAAATGAAAAATTTCATGTTCTCACAATTGTTCATTTGAGAGGTATCTTAGAAGAAAAAGGAAAAATATTCCAATTATTTGCATTTTTATTGGTATATAAATTTATTCAAGAGAAATTAAGGATGGAATCCAAATTGCTTTCTTGACTGATTAACTGGCCTAAGAAAAAGAAGGAACAATTAAAAACTTAAAACTTTCTCTCATTTAATTTCCTTTAAATCATAACTAACGTAAGGTTTTAATCCTATTATTATTCTTCCTCCATCCTATGCTCCTCAATTTCCCTCTGACCCTATTCATTCCCCAAAATCTGCCCACTTTCCTGTCTGTTCAGCCACATCCCTTCTCAAACTCAATCAATTCTTACAATTAAAACTCCCTCAGAATAGGAAAATCCCTTGGTTGGATTTAAGATCTGGTCTTTCTTTGAGTTGAGAGCCATTGTTAATGACTTTCCAAGTCTTTGGAAAAACTTGCAGAGAAATTTAGAATTGTTTTGAAATGTATAAGCCATGGGTCCCAGATGTATACCAATTAATTCATATGTTAGTGGGCACATTACATGGACAAGGCAAATAGGAAGTTTCTGAGGGTGACTTAAAATATCCCAAATTTCATAGGAAACCAGGGGGGTTTAGAAAAGCTAAATAAGTTAGGCCAGGTCTTTTGGAGACTATTGCCAGTCTTTCCTGTGAAAATGAGTGGACTCTATTCCAGTACTCTAAGCAAAGGAAGGAGTTCAGAGACTTTAAGGATAAGCTCTTAACCACTCTTAGCATTCAAGAGTAGCACCTGAAACACTTGTAACCTTAGTTCTCTTGTCACTTTTTGTAAACAGCCTTAAGCCAGAAATAGAGGAAATCTTATTACTGCCTCCCTCCCATTCTTCTTGCTTTACTGAAGAATGTAATGCTTGTCTACGTGCTGAAGAATGTAATGATGGTCTAACCTCTGTTTTCTTACTACTCATGCTCTGAATAGCTTTATTTTAAACTCTGTTAGAAAATTGAGACTTAATTAATGGGTCATGCTTTAAGACTATACCAAAAAATACCAGGTAAGTTATGCTGTAATGCTCTCTGCTAAGGCAAAATCTGCCAAGATGATAGGACTCCTTGTGGTGACCAGAGCTTTCTGACTAGCTAAAGATAAAAAGTAGCATAAATCTGAATAGTAGATATGCTTTGGGGTTGTTCATAGCTTTGTAATACTTTGGAAGCAAAATGGGTTCTTGACTTGGAAAGAAGCCCCAATGAATAATGGCTAGCATATTAAAGAAATTTTGAGTACTCTAATGCTATTATATTATACTAGAGGCCCAATGCACAAAAATTCATGCAAGAGTAGGCCTTCCTTCCCCTAGCTAACGGAACTGGCTTCCCTTCAGCACCCGGGACCTGGGCTTCCCTCACAGCCCTGGCTTCGTCCAGAAGGACATCTGGTCTAATTAGCATATTACACTTTTATTTAAAGATGTGGCTGTTATAAAAAAAGAAGCTTATTCAAAATTGGATACCATGGAGACTAAAAGAAATACCCTGACTGACCATTATGCCAGACAGGCAGGATCACCAAGCTCCTTACCCTCATGATACACCAAGAGCCTAAATCTTTGGAGAATTTCGAAGAATCTCCTACAAAATGTCAACTATTGACTTCAGAGTTAGATTATAAACACAATGCAAGTTGTGTAAAGATAACTTCTGATACTCTTAAGATATCTGCCTCATAGCACCAGAGGACCTCAAGTGGAAACTTGCAAATATTTTATAGGAGATTACCTACCACAGCAAGAATAAATTGACTATGCATAATCAGCATAGATAAGGCAATTGCATTAAAATTGCTGAGGGTGATCTGGTTCAGGTATCACCTGCCACCAGCATAATTCTAATAAAACTGTAAAGGTCTGGACAAATGTCAAAGCCCCAGGATGCCTTGGCACACCTCCAAATGGACTTCAGAAAACTACCCCCAAAAAATTTTAAACCACTTTATTGAAATATGATTGACATACACAGAACTGTACATATTTAATGTATACAACTTGATGACTTGGGAGGTAAGTAAACACAAGTAAAACCATCATCCTGCCCCACCAGCATTGCTCAGTGGTTGAGCATCGGCCTATGAACCAGGAGGTCATGGTTCGATCGATTCCCGGTCAGGGCACATGCCCAGGTTGCAGGCTTGGTCCCCAGAAGGGGGCATGCAGGAGGCAGCCAATCAGTGGTCTCCTCATTGATATTTCTATCTCTCTCCCTTCCTCTCTGAAATCAATAAAAATATAAAAACAAAAAATCATTATAATCTATACCATAAACATATCCATCACTTCCCAAAGTTTCCTCGCACACTATTTGCCATATTTTCCTGTGTATAAGATGCTATTTTTTTCTAAAATCATTAGACTGAAAATCGAGGAGCGACTTATACACAGAAGTAAGCTGAGGAGGGAACTGAGTGGGTTCGTAACTGCCCATACCTTATCAAACAGGCTTCCTCCAATCAGGAGCCTTATTGTTACTGACGTCAGCTGATGCCATAATTGGAGGTGGAGGTGGAGAGTGCATAGATGCAACAAGGGACCAGAGAATTCTGAGCCCACAAAGATGTCAAAAAATAAAAAGATAAATACCGGTAAGTGATTGTTACTCTGCAAAATTCAAACTGAATGTAATCAACTATGCAAAAGAGCATGGAATTAGAGCTGCAGAGAGACAATTTGGACCTCCTCCCACTGAGTGTATGATCAAACAGTGGAGAAAACAAGAACAACTCGTTAAGATGCCAAAAAAGGAGAAGGCCTTAAGAGGAAAACCAGCAAAATGGGCAAACTTGGAGCAGAGGCTTAAGACTTGGATTACGGAGCAGTGCCAGAGTGGCTTATGTGTGTCAACCAAGCTTATTCAATGTCAGGCAAGAATGTTTGCAAGCAAAATGAACATTGTTGATTTTACAGGAGAGGCAAAATGGTGCTTCAATTTCATGAGGAGAGAAGGGTTGGCCATGAGAACATGAACAAAATTAGTTCAGAAAATGCCACTAATTTATGAGGATGATCTCACATATATAGACAGTGACTCAGAAGACACTGAGTGATACATTAGAAGTTAAAGAAGTTGATATGTCTGGAACTAATAGTGATGAAGAAGAGGGTGATGGGGAAAATGAGACATTTTTGGGGGGCTAGCAATCTGAATCTGTGTCAGAAACCTAATGCACATTCTTGTTAGCCTATAGTCTAGTCACTGCCCCTTCTTTAATTATCTGGTCCTGCAAGACCTGTTTACCTAAGTACTACTCCCATTTTAGAGAGGCCATAAACCATGAACAATACACAACCCCCAGACGGAGTTATCAGCGCTGGCGCCAGGCCAGGCCTTTAGATGTGGTCTCATGGCCCCCATCCCAACACATGGGGCTTTCTGCAAAGCCCGCAAAAGGTCCGGAAGTCCCATCCCATATTTGGGGGACAAAGAAACCAAAGGGTATAAAGGGAAAGCTTCCTCCATATTGGCTTGCTCAGGATTTGGAGAGAAACAGTCTCCCCTGAGTCCTGTACTGGTACATGTGAAACATCTGAAAATAAATAGGTTTTTCCTCTGCCTCCAGTACTCCTGCGTATTTTCCGGTTGCCTGGTAAATTCTGTAACAAGAGCAGTGATGCAACAGAGGCTGAAAAAGTGATATGCTGCATAAATCATAGTACTGGTATGTGAACATTACCTGTGGTAATTACTAAATAAAAATGTGTTCTGTTTTATGTTTAAAATATTGATTTCTTAATTTTGGGTTGGAAAAGTGGGGAGCATCTTACACATAGGGGCGTCTCATACACGAATAAATACGGTAATTTATTTGGTTTGCAAATATTTTCTCCCATTCTGAATGTTGCCTTTTCACATTTTTTATTGTTTCCTTTGCTATGCAGAGGTTTTTAGTTGGATGTAATCCCAATGTCAAGAAGCTTCCCCCCTATTTTTTCTCTAGAGTTTTTATAGTTTTGGTCTTATGTCTAAGTTTTTTTTTATTGGATTTATTGAGATGACATTGCTTAATAAAATTATACAGGTTTCAAGTGTACATCTCTATAATTCATCATCTGTATACTGCATTGTGTGTTCACCACCCAATGTCAAGTCTCCTTCCATCACCATTTATCTTCCCTTTACCCTCTTCTTCCTCCCTCCACCCCTTTTCCCTCTGGCAATCACCATACTGTTGTCTGTGTCTGTTTTGTTTGTTTGTTTTGCTTAATCCCTTCACCCAGCCCTCTAACCCCCTGACCCTCTGGCAGCTGTCAGTCTGTTCTCTGTAGCTATGAGTCTGTTTACATTTTGTTTGTTTATTTTATTCATTAAATGCCACATTTAAGTGAAATAATATGGTATTTGGCTTATTTCACTTAGCATAATACTCTCCAGGTCCATCCATGCTCTTGCAAAATGTAACATTTTCTTCTTTTTAATGGCTGATTAGTATTCCACTGTGTAAATGTACCACCGATTTTTTTATCCACTCATCTACAGATGGACACGGACTGCTTCCAAACTTGGCAATTGTAAATAATGCTGCAATCAACATAGAGGCTCACATATTCTTTAGAATCAGTGTTTTGGGTTTCTTCAGATAAATTTCTGGAAATGTGATTGCTGGGTTATGTCTAAGTCTTTAATTCATTTTGAGTTGACTTTTGTGCTTGATGTAAGATAAGGGTCCAATTTTACATTTTTGCATGTGGAAATACAGTTTTCCCAACACTGTTTTTAAAAAGCACTTTCCTTTTCCCACTGTGTAGTCTTAGAACCTTTATCAAAAATCAATTGAATGTATATGTGTGGGTTTATTCCTAGGCTTTCTATTCTGTTTCCTTGGCACAACAGATGATTAATATATTCTGGTCTGCTTGTTCCTTGTATCTTAAAACCATTTTTATGCTGGATAAGTAGGCTCTAACAATATCCCCCAAAAAATCACTTAATTTTGTATTTCCATCCTAGGAAGGTCCAATCTATCTATCCAGTAATGAGAGTACCCATTTTACTAGGACTGCTGTGAAAAAGATTTGTGTAGTTCTTTCACTGAGAAACTTTACTGTACATATTGCTCCCAATCTCTAGGAAAGGAAGAAAGAACAAACAGAATTGTAGAACTCAAATCAGCAAAACTTTCAGGGAATCTCAAACTTCTGAGATCTAAGGTATTGCCAATTGAGACCAAATCCTGGGACTCATCGACTCTCACCTTATCTTAAATGTTGATATAGAACCTGCAATTCTGGACTCTAACCTACTAAAAATAAATATGGTCAAATGCTGCAAGAAATTTAGGGAATACATGCAGTATTATCATCAAGAAGTTTGCGCAGACTTTATTTATATTCTTTCTGAGCAACCATTGAATGATATAAAAACTAAGACAAGTTCTAGAAAAGCCCATCAAGTACTGTTCATAAATAGAACAATGGTAAAATTCCAAGCACTTGCTCCTTGGATTTATGTCTCTCATAGAAAGAGGCACAAACAATTTTTGAATCACTAAGAGATGATCCTTCGCAGAGATCTCAAGATGATTCTTTGGATCTCTCCAGAAGCAGACAATCTTCTAAAGGAGATAGTTTGAATTCAAGCTCTTCAGACAGAGTAGATGACAATGTGCTATATAGAGAACTTCCATTCAGGATACACAGAATAAGACTGTAGATTGCAATAGTTTAATCTGTGATATTTTGTTTTTTGGGTTTTTTTTTTTGTTTTGTTTTGTTTTTAGACATTTTTTTTTCTTCTCTTGCTGTAGTAAAGCCATCTTTAACTATGTTATTTTAAGAATCCTATTCCTAAATTTTAATGTTTGCCTTCTTAATCATTCTATTGTATGAGTCCCATACACGTCTGCAATTGACTAGTAAACTAAAGCAATGGAAAGCACATGTTCCATTGGGAGCCACCCAGCTTTCCTTGGTACCAGTTCCTTATAATAAACCCATTATTTTCTGGATAACTGCATTTGACTGCTGGCTGACATTTAAGGTATAAAGCCCCACAACAGACGAGACAGCAAGAAATCTGAAACCCCATGTCACATTGTACTTAGGAAAGGAAGTTCCTGCTTTCACTAAAACAACATAAAGTGATCTTTTGTTGGGCTCTGCTTTTGAAGCTGAGCTTTCACAAAAATAGAACTGAGAAGAGAACCAGGGTACAGATGGTATATACGGTACTTGAAGGCCACTAACTTTCAAAGATCTCAGAGAGACACTATTTTTCTTTTGCCTTAGATCTACTTAAGGATCTTGACACTGAAAACTTCACCGCCTGCTACTGGACCATTCTTGACAAGTGGTGCCAAACTTAACACTCTTTGACAATCCATTAGGATAGATTGTCCAAAAACAGATCATTGGCTGGCTCCCAATGAGTGGTATTGGATTTGTGTACAAAGGACTCCTGATTTCTACCTGCCAACTGGGCAGGGACTTGTTCTATTAGTAATCTGATCCCTGTCTTCAGGAGAGTCTCTGCATCAAACACCCAGGAACCATTTTGGCCCACCCATTTCCCTTTTTAGAAAAAGTTCTCTATGTGCTTTAAAATAGGCCTGATGACTAGGAATAATCCTACATGCCATGGTTCATAGACTAGCAAAAGAGCTAGAGAGTGCCATCAAGAGAGGTGTCACTTGAGAAATGCATGAACTTCAACAAGTCTTGGTTCAGAATAGAGTTTCTTTAGATATAATATTGGTCTCGTAGGAGGGACTATATGCTGTTTTAGGGGATGACTGTTGTGCTTACATGCTTATTTTTAAATTAGATTTATTGGGGTGATGTTTGTTATAAGATTTTATAGGTTTCAAGTGTACATTTCTATGACACATGATGTGTATATTACATGTGTGCCCACCACCCAAAATCAAATTATCTTTCATCACCATATATTTGGCCCCCTTTATCTTTTAGTACCCCCTCCCCTTCCCTCTGGTTACCACCATATTGTTGACTATGTCTATGAGATTCAGTTTTATATCCCACATATGAGAAAAATCATGTTTTTTCCCAAGTTAATATAACTTTGTTTTTCTAAATCTTTATGGCTGAAATTATTACATATGTCCCCCCCCCCCCCACTTATCCCCCATTGACCTTTTCTAGCCCACCTCGACCCCCTGCCTCTGGCCTTTACCACCTTACTGTCTGTGTCCATGGGTCATGCATACATGCATACAAGTTCTTTGGTACATTTAAACCATGGTATACTATGTAGCAGTAAAAAAGAAGCATCTCTTACCCTTTGAGACAGCATGGAGGGACCTGGAGAGTATTACGTTAAGCAAAATAAGCCAGTCAGAGAAAGACAGGTATCACATGATCTTATTCATATGTGGAATCTAATGAACAAAATAAACTGATGAACAAAATAGATTCAGAGACATAGAAGCATGGGACAGACTGTGGAATCTCAGAGGGAAGGTGGGGGAGGGTGGGTAGGTGGGAAGAGATCAAGCAAAATCATATGGTCCTTAGTTTTTTCTGACTTATTTTGCTTAGCATAATATTCTCAAGGTGCATGCATGCTGTTGCAAGTTGCAGTATTTCATCTTTTCTTATGGCTGAGTAATATTCCATAGACTGTCTTCTTTATCCAATCCTCAATAAAAGGACACCTTGGTTGTCTCCATGTCTTGACCACCGTGAATAATGCTGCAGCGAACATAGGGGTGCATATATCTTTGCGAATAAATGTTTTTGAGCTTTGGGGTAGATACCCAGGAGAGGGATAGCTGGGTCATATGGTAACTCTATTCTAAATATTTTGAGGAACTGACATATTGTTTCCATTGTGGCTATACCAGTCTACATTCCCACCAGCAGTGAATGAGGGTGCTTTTTCCTCCTCAACCTCTCCAACATTTGTTATTACTTGTCTTATTGGTAATAGCCATTCTAACAGGTCTCAGGTGAAGTTCTAGTGAGAGCAATTAGGCAAGAGAAAGAAATAAAAGACATCCAAATTGGGAATGAAGAAGTAAAAGTGTCACTTTTTGTAGATGACACCAAAAAAAAAAAAACAAAACTATTAGAAACAATAAACAGATATAGTAAATTTTCAGGATACAAAATCAATATACAAAAACCCATTGCTTTCCTGCATATTAACAATGAACTTTCAGAAAAAGAAATTGGAAAAACAATTCCTTTTGCAATTACAACAAAAGATAAAATACCTAGGAATAAAATTAACAACAGATGTGAAGGACCTACATACTGAAAACAACAACACATTATTAAAAGAGATTGGAAAAGACACAAAGAAATGGGAAGACATACAAATGGCCGACAGATATATGAAAAGATCCTCAACTTCACTAGCTATTAGGGAAATGCAAATTAAAACTACAGTAAGCTGCAACCTCACACCTATGCTTATATTCTTGCAAACCTCTTTGGTGTCTTTAATATCATGAAAAAGGTTTAGGAGGGAAGAAACCATAAGATTATCATTTTGGCTAATAATCTCTATCTGCTATTTTGGCTCTTTGATTTGAAGATGAGATCTATTCTCTGTCCAGTTTGGACATCTTGACTCCTGGCTGACAAGTGAATTACAAACTCTAATAATAGTTCTTCTCTAGTTATTTGTATGGTTGTGGTGTTCTGATGTGTGTTCCCCATATTTTTAAAAATATATATTTTATTGATTTTTTTTTTTACAGAGAGGAAAAAAACATCGATGAAAGAGACACATCGATTAGCTGCCTCCTGCACATCCCCGGCTGGGGATGTGCCTACAACTAAGGTACATGCCCTTGACCAGAATCGAACCCGGGACCCCCCAGTCCGCAGGCTGACGCTCTATCCACTGAGCCAAACCAGTCAGGCTGTTCCCCATATTTTTTAATATTGCTGAGCAGTCACTGTACCACTGAAAGAGTCAACTAATGATCATTCAACAAAAGGAAAACCTGACCCTGGAGGAGGCTGAAATAACCAACTGGAAATGGGATGCATTGCCATGACCACTCAAGTGATGACAATTTGGATTGATCACATCCCCTGATGTTAGTGGACTCGCTCACAGCCCAGGCTAATGAGAACAGCGAGAACTGAAACAACTTACACCAGCAATTTTTCAATCAATGTGCCACAGAAATTTTTACCTGACTATTTAGTCAGGGGCACTGACCTCTTTTCCCTTAGATTGTCCAATTTTATAAATGACCACAGCCAACAATAATAACCATCCAGTGTGAATGAATAAAAATTATACCTATTTTTTTCAGATCAGCAAAAAATATAACATATATTTTGGTATGCTGCAGAATTTTAATAGTTTATGTGTGTCATGAGATGAAAAAGGTGGAAAATCACTAATTGACACACATTTTGCTTAGGGTTTACATAAACATGACTAATATTTGGCTATCTTCATTAACATGAATTTATTGTTCTTCATCAACATTAATTTACTATTCTAGGAAGCTCTTATCTAGAAAAATAAAAGATGCAAATAATTTTACAGTTTGTTCCAGGACGTTCTGAAAAAGCCATTTAAATAAATTCCAAACTGCTCAATTGTTCAGCAGATAGCATCAAACAACTGTTTACATTCCTAAACTCTTTGAAATTCATGCTTCAAAACCCTTACTTGCTGTGTCCACCAGTACTACATAATAATGATCTGTACCAATTCCAATCAAGCCCCTGCATTGAATATCTATCTGAAACCAGACTCCTGATCCTCACAGATACCAACATTTTGTCATTCCTTTTCTATGCTATTAAAACTCTGTCAAGATTATGCTTTTCCTTACTATGGTAAGAATACAGTGAGCTTAATGAACATTCTTTTTATTTTAGACATATGAGTGGGCTAAATGTTATCCCATTTTAAGTTTAATTTGAACTTTTCTGATGACTATTAATATCTAGACACTTTTCATATATTTATGAAAATCTACATCAATACAAACAAAAACACCCCAAATAATTTATAACAAAAAATTGATAATGATGAATTAAAGTCAACAATAACATAGAATTAAAGACAAATAAAGAAGAACAGCAAGTAAATGCTGTAATTTACTAAAAATGACACTGATGATACATTAATAATAGTATATGAGTCTACTACAAAATGTCAGAAATCTCAGCTATCTGAAGGAATGTGCCCAGTAGGACTTTACAGAATTGTCAAGCATATCATGACAGCCAGGTTTCTTTACAGAATGTTGCAGTAAAGTCTTTAGAAAACTCTTCTAACAGAGCAATTTTGGTTTATGAATGACAAATATTAATGAACCTTAATAGCTCACTTAATAGTTTTCTATTTCAGTCCTTGGATCATACTTAGAAGACCATTCATCTAAGAGTTGGTTCCCCAAAATGAATACCACTGTGATATTTTTCTCAAAGGGCAGATTTATTAAAGGATTTTCCATATCTACACATTAATAAAGTAGAATCCTAAAATGCTCATCTTGGAAAATAATATTCTAAGTTATCCAATAACAATATATATTTAGAAAGTATTTATTATTGGTATCCCATATACACTATTAAAAATGACATAGTTTAAGAGGTTTGTTTAAAAAGTGTATAAGTTCCTACTATATTACAGACACTGGTAAGGGGTTGCTCCATTCAGAAACATACCAGAGTATACCTGCCAAAATAAGCATTATTCTTCTGGGAGCCTAGTTTTCCCAGAAAATTTAGGTGCTAAATCATTAGCAAAGACAGCTCAGTATTATTTTAAATTTGCTCTAGAATTGTTAAAATTGAGGCAAACTAAAATTTTACTTAAAAGAAAAAGCAGATCAACAACCATTTATATAAACCATAACAATACTCAGCAGTTTTTAAATGAGCTTCAGCTGAGTTTTCTAAAGTGAACTGCCAGAAACACTTTCAGGAATGAAATATAGACCCTCAGGGCCAAACACCCAGTCTCAGGCTCTGCCCCACCTAATGTTCCTAACATCCTGATAGGAAACATTGAAACAAAATTCATTTTTATTAATCTTATAAAATTATTTCCAATAACAGCATAGAATTATTATTTGTAGCTCACTGAGGACTCAAGATCTCTCAATAAATAGTGTGTTTTAGTGTGCTATTTATAAACAGAAAATAACCTTTTGGTATAAACAATTTGTAAATTTGTAGACAGACATGAAAGGCAGCATAGTTTTTTTATGAAAATTGATTTTTTTAAAGTATAGTTTAGGAGAACCAAAATGGTGGCATAAGTAAACGCCTGTACTCGCCACCTTTCACAACCACATCCAAATTACAACTAAAATACGTTCAAACTGCCAGAGATCTGGCTGAATGGAAGTCTTACACTGGAGAGGTAAAGAAGAAAAGCACATTGAGACTGGAAGGAGGGGCAGAGGCAAGGAACTGGCTGATCCAATACCCATGTATGGCTTTTTTAAAATCAGGAGGTATATCTTCACTGCGAAGGCCCCCCCCATGAGATACAAGGGGTCCCAGCTCCACACCAGACTCCTAGCCCAGGGTTCAAGAACTGGGAAGAGAAGTCCCTGTAACTCCAGGCTGTAAAAACCAGCAGGGATTGTGGGTGAGTGACATGGAGGCTGCTGGAGTCCCAGGCAGTCTCTCTTAAAGGGCCAGTACATAAACTTACACAGTCTCCACTTCCTCTGAGCTCCAGCACTGGGTGGCAACATTGGGGGAACCAGGGACATATGGGGAGGAACAAGATTGTCTGGCATTGGGGCAGGAATTTGGGGGTGGCTTCCTCCTAGATGGAGGTGTTCATAGGGGTCATTATTTCTGTGCTTGGACCTCCCCCATCATAGAGCTGACTGGGGGCTATATCTAAGTTTCCATCAGTTTGGCTCACACTGTTCACTCTGCCCTTGAGATTCTTTAAATCCTTCCCCATTCAATTTGCAGCCCCACCCAAGCTCTGTGCAGCTGCTTTTCCATATGAATGGCCTGTCCTGGCTCAGGCTTCAGACTCTCCTAAAATATCTGAAACAAGCAGCAGCTGGTGTGAGCGTGCCCCATACCTATCAATAAGAGACACAAGACCTGGAACTATCACCAGATCACTTTGCTTCACAGTTTGGCCTCTCCCTGGGCCCTCCCAAGCCCAATACAAATAGCAGCCAGGTGAAGATAGCTCTGTGTTTCCTGCTGGGTGGCCCCAGGCAGTGGCTGACTTTGCACCTCTGGGGAGGCCCCAGAGCCAGTGAAACTGGTGGACAGCTTCAGGCCATATCAGATTACAACTCAACAAGTGACATACTCAAGGAACAGACTCAGTGAGCACCAAAGCCCCACTGAAGCAAGTCCTGTTCCACAGGGGTATCTCTTGCACAGCAGCTCTTCCACTGTAGTCACAGCTGATGCTCACAGCCAATTGGCCTAGAGGTCAATTCTTTCCAGTGATGACAAAGCAATCAAAGCTCAACTACAATAAGACTGTGCACACAGCCTTCACGGGGGCTCACCTAGAGTTCCTGGCTCAGGTGACAGGAGGCTGAGCCACTAAGCCCTACAGGACACCTACTACACAAGGCCACTCTACCAATTCCAGGAGACATAGTAACTCTACCTAATACATATAAATAAACACAGGGGAACAGCCAAAATGCAGAGACAAAGAAACATGTCACAAAATGAAAGAACAGGAGAAATCTTCAGAATAACAACTAAGTGAAATGGAAGCAAGGAATATACTGGCTACAGAGTTCAAAACCAAGTAATAAGGATGCTAAAAGGTCTTAATGAAAGCTTCAAGGGACTTAATGAGACTTTCAAGGAAATTAGTGAGAATGTCAAAGACATGAAAAGAACCAGTCAGAAATTAAGCATACACTAACTGAAATAAAGAATAATTTTCAGGGATTCAACAGTAGAGTAGAGGATTCCAAGAATCAAATCAAATATTTGGAATATGGGGAAGATAAAAACACCCAATCAGAAGAGCAGAAAGAAAAAATAATTAAAAAAATATAAACATAATGTAAGGAGCCTCTGGGACAACTTCAAGCATACCAGCATTCACATTATGGGGGTACCAGAAAGAAGAGAAAGAACAAGATATTGAAAACCCATTTGAAGAAATAATGACAGAAAACTTCCCCTACCTGGTGAAAGAAATAGACTTACAAGTTCAGGAAGCACAGAGAGTCCCAAAGAAGAGGAACCCAAAGAGGCCCATACCAAGACACATCATAATTAAAATGCTAATTTAATAGAATCTTAAAAGCAGCAAGAGAAAAGCAGTTAGTTACCAACAAGAAAATGCCCACACCACTGTCAGCTGATTTCTCAACAGAAACTTTGCAGGCCAGAAGGGAGTGGCAAGAAATATTCAAAGTGATGAATAGCAAGGACCTACTACCAAGATTATTCTACCCAGCAAAGTTATCATTCAGAATTGAAGGGCAGATAAAGACCTTCACAGACAAGAAAAAGCTAAAGGAGTTCATCACCACCAAACCAGTATTACATGAAATGTTGAAGGGTATTCTTTAAGAAGAGGAAGAAGAAGTGAGATTAAAAAAAAATATGAACAATAAAATGGCAATAAATACATAGCTATCAACAATTGAATCTAAAAAATAAAAAAAAAAAAACCAAGAAATATAATGAACAAAATAAACTGATGAATAAAATGGAACAGGAGGCATGAAAACATGGAACAGACTGATGAATATTAGAGGGAGGAGGGGAGGAGGCATGAGAAGAGATTAACTAAAGATTTTATATGCATATATACATTACCTATGGATACAATAGGGTGGTGAAAGCCTTGGGCAGGGCAGGAACCAGGTGGAGAGGGGCAATGGGTGGAAAAAGGGGGACATCTGTATATTTTCAACCATAAAGATTTTAAAAAATGATTTATTGATTTTTAGAGAAAGAGAAAGGGAGAGGGAGAAAGAGAAACATCAATATAAGAGTGTAATATCTATCAGTTGCCTCCTGCATGCTCCCTACCAAGGACTGAACCTGAAACCTGGGCATGTGACTAGGAATTGAACTGGCAACCTTTCAGTGCATGAGACAGCACCCAACCAAGTGAGCAACACCAGTCGGGGCTGAAAATGGATATTTTATAAGCTACCCTATGATTCTCTAGACAGATGATGTAGGGAAGTTTTTTTTCTTTACTATCTGACATATCTTTTGGAAAGTTTTCTTTTTGGCTTCAGTGGATACCTTGGCTTGTTATCTGCACCACATTTGCTCTGACAGCCAAAGGACCTGTCCAAGAACTTAGCACCCTCTGTTTGCCTAGTCTGGAGGGGATGTGGCCCCGAAAGCATGCTGATGGCCAACGTGGAAAAGCTCAAGAAAATAAAGATGGCTGAAACATTTGGATGTTAGTCTGGTAAAGGCAGATCCAATATAGAGGAGCAGAACTGTGGGCTGTGGAGTTGGGATGTCAATCTCCTTTGCATACTCGGGAATAAGAGAGTGGTGCCCACTTTGTGGAGTCATGTCACCAGCAACTCCTAGATACCATGTTCTAAATCCAAAGCATTGGTTTGTTCACCAGAGATAATGATCACATCATAGTAAACCTGAGAAGGCCAGAAGCTTAATAGAAGAAGGCCAAGAGGCAGACAGAAGAAACAATCTAAAAGATTATTATGGTTCCAAGAGGCAAATTCATAGCAAGGCCTACCTCAAGAAACAAAATAAAACCAAAGAAACAATGCAACGTAACCTAAAGGAACCAGAAAAAGAAGAACAAACAAAACACAGAGTAGAATAAAGGAAATAATAAAGATTACAGTAGAAATAAACAAAGGAGAGACTAAAAAAAAATAAAGCAATAGAAATTAATCAATGAAACTAAGAACTGTACCTTTGAAAAGATAATAGAGTATTCAGGTTTTGTTTGTTCATTTGTTTGTTTTAACTTGCAGAAGTAAATTTACCACGAAACTTATGAACTGAAGCTTCAAGTGTCTTACCCGGTGCATGCTGAGAATTTCTGGGAGTTGTTGTGAGTTTTAGATGGAAGGGAGAAGCAAGATTGACAACATTTAGCATTTCTTTGTTGGTAATTGTCCCAAGAGATCGCCAAAGAAAAGGACCAGAATTTGCAGAAAATTCTGGTGGTTTATTTTCTCATTCTAAACATATATCCACTTTTGTACCTAATACTGTCTTTGCACTTCTGTATTTCTTCATGGAGGGTACCCTAATGTTGTGTAAGCTTCAGGCCTCCCAAAATCTTGATTGGACTTTGATTTTGCTCACAATTTCTAGCGGGTATTTGTACTCTTTTTGACACTTTAGGAATGCTTATTCTGTGAACAGATGGTTTATGAAACATCTGTCATGTTTGCTATTCATGTCCCATTGAATGCCTTAGAATGGCCCATCTCAGACAGGTCACTAACAGAGGAGAGCTTCTCCAACATGAGACTGCCTTCTAACAGTTTTTATTGCACACATGCTATTATTTCATCTTCTTCCAATAAGTAGCTATTGAGAGATTTTTTTTTAAAGCCTGGTCATCATATATACTGAGTGGCTGTATATTATGTAAGAGAAATGAGACACCACACTAACAGGAAGTGGCTGGATGTATGTCTGAAGCTGTTTGGGGTCAATGTGGAGTTCACAGAACAATGGCTCTCTCCATGTTTATTGTTGCTGGGAGACCACGAAGCAAAACTACTAAAAGGTAAGGATGTAAGGGAAACCAACAAATCTGTGTGAAGAGTCCAGGGACTTAAGAGAGTAATTAACTAGTAACAAAATACAAATTACTTTGTATTCTCTGAGGAATTGTAATAAATTCTATTTTTAAAAACACTAGAGGCCCGGTGCACGAATTCGTACATGGGTGGGGTCTGACCATCAGGCTGGGCTGGCAGGGGGGAAGGGCCACTGGTGGTTGGCCAGCTGGCCCCACCCCCAATCGGGGTGTTGGGCCAGGCCAGCCAGCAGAGGGGGGGGGGGGTGTTGGCCAATCGGGGCCCAGATCAGGCTGGTTGGCTGCTGCAGTGCACGTCATAGCCACCAGTCATTCCAGTCATTCTGGTTGTTCTGCCATTCCGGTCGCTGGGCTTTTATATATATATAGATTTTTGGTACCCAAAGCATTTCTTTCCAGGGCAATTGCTTGTAGTCTTAATTATGTAAATAGTTCAACAGAATAAAACAAACACTGCATTCTTTCTTTCAGCTTAAAATATTATTTTTCTTTTAGAAGTAAGAAAACCACCGTTAGGTGTTTCCACAGAATTTTATGATATAAGGGAGTGGAGAATATGTAAGATTCTGATCTGCCTTTCAAGATATAACAGTTGATATACTGTTTAGAGTTTTATTTTAGTACACATTATTAAATTGAAGAATAATTTTCAACGCTACTGAAAGCAAGCATTCCATGTCCTTATGTACTTTGTACACATTTTTAATAATGTATTCCTCTGACACAGGTTACAATAAGATAAAATAATTTCCCTCATTACAGAGTTCATTCATTCATGCCTTCTGTACCTAGCAAGTACTCAACAAATATTTGTTGAATGAATAAATTCTTTCAATCATCAGATAATGCCTCCTAGATATAAAGCACATATATTTAAATGGCCCAATGGTAATCAAAACTAACTAGTACCTGCTTACAGATGGGAGGACTATTAACATAAAAACATTCAAACCAGTAAAGAATTTTTGTGAGTTTATTTGAGCCAAACTGTCAACAATTGCTGGGAAGCAGAATCTCAACGGATTGGGATAATGCTCCGGAGAATGGCAGTTCTTCACTTGTTTTATACATTACAATCAAAGGATAAGATTTAAGTGGGTTACATGGAATCTAATGGTGATAGGTTAGGGAGGCAGGAGAAATCAAAATGGGGAAACCTCTGGGATTGGATAAAAAGTAAAATGGTAGACACATACTTCTTTTACTTAGGTGGGTGCAGGATAGTTATCAGTGAACAATTAGATGTTATCTCTGATTGATTACTGCTAAGCATGAGACCATCAAGGAAAATCCAAAAATAGGAGAGATGGGAAGTAGAGGAAATTTTGTAGTCTCAGGACTGACAATCCTGCATTGGGCCATTTAAATATATGTGCTTTATATCTAGGAGGCATTATCTGATGATTGAATCCTGCAGTAATGATATGTCCAAAAATAGTAAATTTGGCCAGTAATAAGCATGGGCCAGTAAAAAGGACAAAGGAGAGAGTTTGAGGTTGTGAAAAAAAACATATAAAGGGGGTGATTAAGATATACGTGTGATGTGATGGTTTATTTTGATGAAACTAGAACAATGGTATGTTGAAAAGTAATGACATGTTTGGTCAGAAAATATAGGGATTGTGGACCTTGTTGATGAAGGGTCTTAAATGCCAGAATAAGTAATTTAGAGGAGATGCTCCAGACAAGAGAAAGTGATTCTAAGAGCCTGGGATGATGAAAGTAGTGTTAGAGAAAGATAATCCTGGCAGCTGTGTGCAGAGGAGAATGACAGGCTGAGAGGCTAGAGACTCAGCATGTAGCTGAGGGATTCACAGGAATCCCAATAAGGGGACATGGTGGCCAAGGTCAACTATAGTCAAGGAGGCAGAAGACAAAGTAGGAGATGTGAAAGCTCAGAGGGAAATTCATTCACCTGGGGGCAGAGGACAAGCAAAAATTATTTTTTTAAAAATCCAAACTTTTAAATATTTTCCCCTGAAAAATATGAGGTGGACATTGTACTATTAATGCTTTCAAAAAGATTAATACATATCTTAATACAAGGATCTTGTATAGTGATGTACAGACATGGTTCTTTGTGAATGTCCCACATCCCGTGTGGTTCAGGATTCGGGATCTGAAGAAGGGGCTGCATGCAAATGAAAGAGACGAGACAAGAAATAATAATTTGGAAATTGGGGGCCAGGCGGGAGCCCAACCCAAGAGGAAGGACTCCGCTTGGGCACTGGCCTTGCCATCCTTTTATTCAATTTGGGATACACCTATAGCCCTTAGGCAGGCAATTTCCAGTAACAGGCAGACTATCTTATCAGTAAGGATTTACATGACTGTCTGGTGAGGAAGTTGCTTCAGCTACCATTGTCTGGACTAAACAGTGGGTGCAAAGCTCTGACCTTTGCAGGGCTGGAGGGTCACCAGCATTCTGGGCTCTTGGTCCACATCTCTCTGCTAGTGAAGACAATAGGCAGTTTCCCACACTTCTTACCATATTGCTACTGAAAGCCACGCAGTGAAGAATATGATCATTTTGCTCCTTGGATGCTGAAGATAAGCAGTTTAACCTAACTCCCAAATAAAAGAATTAGATATATTTTTACCTTTAGGGAGGATGCATCATTTTTTTAAAGTTTTTTTGGGGGTTATTCTTAGTGGCTTGGTACAGTGGCCAGTAGATATATTGCTTAGTTTTCAAAGGATTAGAAATGGAAAAGAATAAAGAATTTAATCTTGTGGAAAACAAAAGTTTATTTCTATGCTCACTCAAAATATATAGGAGAGAGATATGAAAACAAGTAAGAAGTTGAAGTTGGAAGGAAATTGGGACTTATACTCCTAGGCTCTGTGAATTTGATATTCACAAAGAAAGTAAAACAAAAAGTGGGCTTACGTTTTAAAAAATAGGAGTCAATATGTATTTGGTAGCATATACATAGTAAATGATAATTGAATACATTTTTGTAATATAGAGTAAAACATGAGTTTCTACTAAACTGATGATTTGTGGTCAGTTTTGTTAAGCAAGATTATTGGTAATGTAAGGCTAATAGGGCTAAAGGTTATTTGCAGTTACCTCTTTGCAGTACTGTTGTCAAATACATATGTGATGGTGCTCAATGCTTACATAGGTAATTGGTTTACTAAGTAGTTTCATCCTGGTGGGGTGTAAAAATGAAATGATTTTATTTTTTCTCCAATTGCTATTTCCAATCCTGCTCTGCTAAATTACTCTTTCTAATACTCTTAAAATTCTCTGAGATTGTTTTTGTAACTTTCCATCCATTCCACAATATTAAAAAATCAATTCCATTGCTAAGCTACTTGCCAAATTAGCACAATGCCTCTTTGTTTCTTCTGCTTGCTTAGTGGCCTAAGAAAATTGCACTGTGAAGGTAATGCGTGTGAGTCCTGTCCTTTCCTTTCTCCTCCTTTCCTAATTCTTTTCCATCTCCTTCTGGGTTTACCTTTCTCCTTCTACATTGGAGCTGGGAAAGAGAAATATGAGAAAAGCCAATTGTTTACACCTGGATTCCAAGGCTGGCTCTCCTACCTGATATGCAAGTATGAATTTTTAAAGAGTTCCACTCAGGTTCCCACTCTAGGGTACCTCCCACATTCTCTTGTTGCTATGGTCCTCTTGTTCATGATATTAGTAAGACAACTCAAATGTGGATAAACTCCTGGCAACTTCTATCTGGGTAAATGGAAGGAGTGGAGACTGCTCCAGTAGAACACCAGAGATGCCATATTTCTGTAATTCAACTTTTTTTTTTTTTTAACCAAGTAGGCACCCTAAGGCAGGCCCCTAATCCCATTGGCCAAAGGAATGTTATATGCAGTCTTTATCGTTTGCAGGTAAACTCAATTCAAAAGGATTTTTTTTACACTTGGCTTGTGGTGGCTGAAAGGTTGGAATCACCTCTTTTTCTTTTTGCCCTTCAGGCAAGATATGGCAGCAGCGTCCCCCACTGTAGCTAGCTCCCTAGATCCATAAGCAATCACCTATTGACTTAATTTCATTCTGCCCACATCTTTATACATTTTTATTAAACTCTCCTCAATAAACTGATAGGATGTGCCATGTGTGTCTTGTCATGACTATGACTGAAACACATGATAAACAATCTCTACAATTTCAAACCATAAATATTTTAAGGTGAAAATGTGATTTACACATATTCTTTTTTTTGTTTTGTTTTGATGTTTCTTTTTTCTTTTTTATTTCTTTATTGATTAAGGTGTTACATAATGTGTCCTTATTCCCCTATTACACTCCCATCCCCCCCACTCATGCTCTCACCCCCCTGTTGTCTGTGTCCATTGGTTAGGCTTACATGCATGCATACAAGTCCTTTGGTTGATCTCTCCCCCTTACCCCCACTCTCCCCTACCTTCCCTCTGAGGTTTGATGGTCTGATCGCTGTTTCTCTGCCTTTGGATCTATTTTTGTTCATCAGTTTCTGTTGTTCATTATATTCCATAAATGAGTGAGATCATGTGATATTTATCTTTCTTTGACTGGCTTTTTCACTTAGCATAATGCTCTCCAGTTCCATCCATGCTGTTGCAAATGGTAAGAACTCCTTCTTTTTTACCGTAGCTTAGTATTCCACTGTGTAGATGTACCACAGTTTTTTAATCCACTCATTTGCTAATGGGCACTTAGGCTGTTTCCAAATCTTAGCTATGGTGAATTGTGCTGCTATGAACATAGGGGTGCATATATCCTTTCTAACTGGTGTTTCTAGTTTCTTTGGATATATTCCTAGAAGTGTGATCACTGGGTCAAATGGGAGTTCCATTTTTAATTTTTTGAGGAAATTCCATACTGTTGTCCACAGTGGCTGCACCAGTCTGCATTCCCATCATCAGTGCATGAGAGTTCCTTTTTCTCCACATCCTCGTCAGCACTTGTCATTTGTTGATTTGTTGATGATAGCCATTCTGACAGGTGTGAGATGGTACCACATTGTCATTTTGATTTGCATCTCTCGGATGATTAGTGACTTTGAGCATGTTTTCATATGCCTCTTGGCCTTCCTTATATCTTCTTTTGAAAAGTATCTATTTAGGTCCGATGCCCATTTTTTGATTAGGTTGTTTATCTTCCTTTTGTTAAGTTGTATGAGTTTCCCGTAAATGTTGGAGATTAAACCCTTTTCAGTGATAACATTGACAAATATGTTCTCCCATGCAGTGGGCTTTCTTGTTGTTTTGTTGATGGTTTCTTTTGCTGTGCAAAAGCTTTTTATTTTGATGTAGTCCCATTTGTTTATTTTCTCTTTAGTTTCCATTGACCTAGAGCAGTATCAGTGAGAGACTAAAAAAGCAATCCCATTTACCATCGCACCAAAAAAATTAAGATACCTAGGAATAAACTTAACTAAGGATATAAAAGACCTATATGCAGAAAACTATAAGACACTGAAAAAAGAAATAGAGGAAAACATAAACAGATGGAAGAACATACCGTGTTCATGGATTGGTAGAATCAACATCATCAAAATGTCCATACTACCCAAAGCAATCTATAGATTCAATGCACTCCCCATTAAAATATCAATGGCATATTCCACAGACCTAGAACAAACTTTCCAAAAATTCATCTGGAATAAAAAAAGACCCCGAATAGCCACAGCAATCCTGAGAAAGAAGAACAAAGTAGGTGAGATCTCAATACCAGATATCAAGCTGTATTACAAAGCCACTGTTCTCAAAACAGCCTGGTACTGGCACAAGAAGAGACATATAGATCAATGGAATAGAATAGAGAACCCAGAAATTGACCCAAGCCACTATGCTCAATGAATATTTGACAAAGGAGGCATGAACATACAATGGAGTCAAGACAGTCTCTTCAATAAATGGTGTTGGGAAAATTGGACAGATACATGCAAAAAAATGAAACTAGATCACCAACTTACACCATACACAAAAATAAACTCAAAATGGATACAGGACTTAAACATAAGACGGGAAACCATAAAAATACTAGAGGAATCCACAGGCCCCAAAATCTCAGACATACGCCAAAGCAATTTCTACACATATTGTTTTATGAAATATGCATATTCAAATGAAGAGAGAGAGCTTTGGAATAAAATAATTTGAATTAAAATCTCAGCTCTGACATACATAAACTCAATTGTAAAATGAGGATATACATGCTTACTTTATGAAGTTGATATGAAGACTCAATGAGATAAAGGAATCACCTACACAGTTTATATTCAACAAATAGTCATTCAACATCTAATTGATGCCAGGTACTAATTTCTTTATATACTGTAAAGTGCTATATAAGTACAAGTCACCTTAATTTTTAATCTGATATATGAGAAATATCTTGCAACCATGAAAACATTCTTCTTTGTGTGGTGAGAAGAAGACCAGACTGGAGAAAGTATAAATAGCTCTTTCCAGTGTCCTTTGGATTGTTTTGCTATTTTCTTCCTTCCTTTAATATATAAAATTAAGTTGCTGGCAATTAATTTAAAAAACGTTGCTAATTTTTATTATACAGGATGTAAAATAGATAACTATGGTAACATCAGCATTGTCATAGATATCCAATTTATAATGCATAGCAAAAACATATCAAAACAATCAAGTGTAGATGTTCTTAAAATTCCAATATTAATATGTGAAATTATTATATTGAGTTCTAAAAATGTGAAAATTTTAAAATTAAATTACAAATGGTAAATTTGTAATTAATATTTTAATAAATTTTAATTCAAAAACTTTGATTAAAGTTTTTTGAAGTAACAAATATGCTAATAAATCTGAAGTAACAAATATACAAACAAATGGGACAATCTGAATGAAATAGTTGAATTCCTAGCAATATACAATCTTCCAAGACTGTATCAAGAAGAAACAGAAAATCTGTTCAGACCAATTACAATCAAAGAAATCAAAGCAGCAATTAAAAATCTCCCAACAAACAAAAGTCTTGGACCCGATAGCTTCACAGATGAATATTACTGAACATATTAAGAATTAATAACTCCTATGCTTCTCAAACAATTTCAAACGTTCAAAAGGAGGGATGATTTCCAAGCTCATTTAATGAGGCTGACATTACTCTAATTCCGAAACCAGATATAGACACTACAAGGAAAGCCTGGCCGGCATGGCTCAGTGGTTGAGCATCAACCTATGAACCAAGAGGTCATGGTTCAATTCCCGGTCAGGGCACATGCCCGGGTTGTGGGCTCTATCCCCAGTGTGGGGCATACAGGAAGATGATGTTTCTATCTCTCTCTCCCACTTATTTCCTTTCTAAAATCAATAAAATATATTTATATATATAAAAAATACACTACAAAGGAAGAAAAATATAGGCCAGTATCCCTGAGGAACATAGATGCAAAAATCCTCAACAAAATATTAGCAAACCAGATCCAGCAATACATTAAAAAAAATCATACACCTGACCAAGTGGGATTTATTTCTGGGATGCAAGTTTGGTTTAATATCCACAAATCAATTAATGTGATATACTACATAAACAAAATGAAAAATAAAAATTTTATGATCATATCAATAAATGCAGAAAAAGCATTTGACAAAATCCAGCACTCATCTATGATAAAAACTCTTAGCAAACTGGGAATAGAGAGCACATGCCTTAACATAATAAAGGCCATATATGACAAATCCATAGCCAGCATCATACTCAACGGGCAAAAGCTACAAGCATTTCCCTTAAAATCAGGAACAAGACTGGGATGTCCACTTCACTACTCTGATTTAACATAGTATTGGA
The DNA here is from genome assembly GCF_027574615.1 of Eptesicus fuscus. Lineage (NCBI taxonomy): Eukaryota > Metazoa > Chordata > Mammalia > Chiroptera > Vespertilionidae > Eptesicus > Eptesicus fuscus. Next base: position 68,679,864 of record NC_072486.1, read on the forward strand.
ATTCCTAGCCACAGCAATTAAACTACTTCTTTATTTTCAATGAAGAAGAAAAACTGTCATTATTTGCAGAGAACCCTAAAGACTCCACCAGAAAACTACTAGAGCAGAGAAATTAACTTAGTAAAGTAGAAGGATACAAAATAAATATTCAGAAATCAATTGCATTTTTATACACCAGTAATGAACTACCAGAAAGAGAAACTAAGAAAACAATCCCATTTATAATTACATAAAAAAAAACAACACTTATAAATAAATTTAGCCAAGGGGATAAAAGATCTATACTCATAAAATTATAAAACACTAAAGAAAGAAACTAAAGAAGATTAAAATAAATGGAAGCATATATCACACTCATGGATAGGAAGATTTAATATCATTAAAATGTTCATACTATCTAAAGCAATCTATAGATTTAACACAATTTGTATAAAAATGACAATGGCATATGTTATAGGACTAAAACAAACAATCCAAAAATTTATATGGAACCATAAAAGACCCTGAATACCACAGCAATTTCTTGAGAAAGTAAAACAACATTGGTAGTATCACATTTCCTGATATCAAACAATACTACAAGGCCATAATAATCAAAAGAGCATGATACTGGTATAAAAACAGACACTTAGATCAATGTAACAGAATAGCTGAGAAATAAACACACACCTATATGGTTAATTAATATATGACAAAGGAGGCAAGACCATACAATGGGAAAAAAGACATTCTGTTCAATAAATGGTTTTACAAAAATTGGATAGATACATGCAAAAAAATGAAACTAGACCACCTTCTTACATCATATACAAGAATAAACTCAAAGTGGATTAAAGACTTAAATGTAACACTCAAAACCACAACACTCTTAGAAGAAAACATAGGCAATAAAATCTCTGACATTTCTCTTAGCAATATTTTTTCTGATATATCTCCTTGAGCATGGAAAACAGAAGAAAAAAATAAATAGATGTGATTACATTAAACTAAAAAGTTTTTGCAAAGCAAAGGAAACCATGAAGAAAATGAAAAGACAACCTACTGAATGGAACAAGATATTTGCCAATGAAACATCCAGTAAGGAGTTAATATCCAAAATTTACAAAGACCTCATACAATTCAACACCAAAACACCAAACAATCCTATTAAAAAATGGGCAACGGACTTGAATAGACACTTCACCAAAGAGGACATACGGATGGTCAATCGACATATAAAAAGAAGCTCAATGTCACGTATCATCAGAGGAATGCAAATTAAACTACAAGGAGAATGTTATCTCAGACTGGTCAGAATGGCTATCATCAATAAATCAACAAACAACAAGTATTGGCGAGGACTTAAGAAAAGGGAACCCTCATGTACTGTTTGTTGGAATTCAGATTAGTGCAGCCACTATGGAAAAAAGTATGGAGTTTCCTCAAAAAATTAAAAATGGAAATGCCTTAAAACCCAGTGATTCCACTTTTGGATATATATCCAAAGAAACCCAAAACACTAATTTGAAGGGATAGATGCACCCCTATGTCCATTACAGCATTATTTAAAATAGCCAAGATATAGAAACAAGACAAGTGCCCAGGTCTATAGATGAGTGCATGAAAAAGTGGTGGTACATATATACAATGGGATATTACTAAGCCCCAAAAAGGTATGAAATCTTACCATCTGAGACCACATGAATGGACCTAGAGGGTATTATGAGAAGTGAAAAAGTCAGAAACAAAAATACAAATACCATATGATTTTGCTTATATGTGGAATCGAAAGAACAAAATAAATGAACTAACAAAATAAAAACTAACTCATAGAACACAGAACTGGTTGATTAATGGTTGCTAAATGGAAGAGGAATTGGGGGACTGGGTGAAAAAGTGAAGGGATTAAGAAGTACAAATTGGTAGTTACAAAATAGTCATGGGGATGTAAAGTATAGCTTAGGGAATATATTCTAAAATATTATAATAACTATACAGGGGGAGCACTTTGTAAAGCATATGATTGTCTAACCATTATGCTGTACACCTGAAACTAATACAAAATAATATTGATTGTAAACTGTAATTAAAAACTAAAATTTAAAAATAAAAATAAAATTGCTCTAATTTTTAGGTATTTAGGAAAAAAGTAAATAACATTGTACTGAGCATTAGGAGGCTTGTGGTAAGATTCTACATATAAATTATAACCAGTGATATTAGGGATTCTATATTCAAATATATGATCTATATTCATCTATATCCTTATATATTCATATATGTGATAAAATTTCAATGTTTGGAATATTTAAATTTCAGAAAGGAAGATGGAATTTTAAGTATAAAAATTCTGTAAGGTTCCATTTATATACCCCAAGTATATGATGTGACTGTGATACATATATTTATAAATTAATCTCTTGGCATTGCAACCAAGTTTATTATTATCAGTGTTTCTAAAATCACTAATATATTTATTCTGTATGTGAAATTACATTACGGTTGTACCAGAGAGCTACTTACTTAAAGGAAATATGTGAAGTACCCTTATATGGTGAATAATATCTAATTTTATTTTTTTATTTTTTATATATATATTTTATTGATTTTTTACAGAGAGGAAAGAAGAGGGATAGAGAGTTAGAAACATCGATGAGAGAGAAACATTGATCAGCTGCCTCCTACACACTTCCTAATGGGGATGTGCCCACAACCAAGGTACATGCCCTTGACCGGAATCAAACCTGGGACCTTTCAGTCCGAAGGCTGACGCTCTATCCACTGAGCCAAACCGGTTTGGCATAATTTTATTTTTTAATAAGTGCACATTTTTATATATTACTTTTTGCTTGAAGCAAGAACACACTTACAAAGTCTTTACATTTCAGGGTCTTGAAAAGACCTGGCAAGGAGTTTCTCCTTTGATATATATGACTGGGCAGAGGTGGCGGTGGTGGTGGTGGTAGTAGTGGTGATGTGTGTGTGTCTGTGTGTTTGGAGAGAGAGTAGTTCTGAACCTTTCCTTTTCCTTCCATGTGGAAAGAGCATATGGGTATTGCCAGGTTATCTTGTCTCCCTCCCCTGCCCTCTAAAAATGGAAGAAGAGTCCAAGCGCACTGTGTTGAGTGAAAGTGCGATAGAGAAGATTAAATTAGTTGCTTTCCCCAGAAAGATGTGCAGGTAAAGAAATGGGATGTGCTGGGAGCAAAGCATGTGAGAGGCTCTGGTGAAGGGGAGAGAAATGACCTAAGGAACTAGATCACAGGAAAGGGAAAGTGAATTTTTGTGTGTTACGAATGTGAGAGGAATCTAGGCATTCCAAAGTATTAAAAAGAGAGGATTCTAAATAGCATTGCCATGAACTACCTACTGGGCTGCTTAAATGTTTCTAAAGTACGTAAGTAAAGACTTGAGTTTGTGTACTAAATCTCATGGATCATGGCAACAGTTACATATGTAAGGCATATTCCCACATAATGAGGGAAGGAAGTCATTCAAAGTGAGTGGCACAGTAGGCATGCTACTATTTATAAAAAATTTTCTTCATGACGCAAGCATTCACGCTTCAAGGTATCTTTAAAAAAAAATCTCTTCTGATCTGGAATGGAACCTGCAACCTTTTTGTGCACAGGACAATGCTCCAAATAACTGGGCCACCAGGCCAGGTAAACAATTACTTCTTTATCATGTTGATGGATTGAGTTTTTAAGTGCATGTGTCACTTCTTTAGCTAAATATTAGCTCTTTGGCGACAGGTCATTCTGCTGTTTGAATTCCCATGCTCTCAGTCCCCAGATTCACCCTCAGCCACACATACACACATGCTGGAGACACACTGGACAGGTACCATTACACAGACAAACACATTCCCTAGTGGTGGCCGTACATAATTGATACATCATAAACATTCGTTTCTCACTTGAGAGTTCAAACTATTCAAAGGTTCGGGACCTAAGAAAGACTTTTCTCAGTAACTCTGCCAATACTTTCTTTTCTATTGTAATAGAAAATGATAAACCACGTTCTCACTCTCTCATTAGTATTCAGCTGTAATAGATGAATACTGAATCTTCACTGAATAATTTAGCTCGGAATGTTTGCCTTTGGATGTGCAAGTCCAACATCCCTGAAAACTCCATGTACTGAATTAGTCTCCGAAGTGATCATTTAGTATAGTAGTGTTTAACACTTTAAATGCCGGGTGAGACCCTGAGAAACAGCACAAAAAGCTCCAAAGAAAGTTTCAAATTCTTTTGCTGCATTCACTCCCATCCCTCCCCTGCCCCATCTCCATTTTGTACTCGCCGTGGCAAATCTGACGGTCCCTGGGCCATTACTTTTACTCTTTATCGTGGGATCAAATATTGATGATCGAGAAGTTGTTATTTTTTATTTTTTAACTCCAACTATATTTTAGGACCCTACGATTTTCTCTATCAGTGCAAGGAGGCACCGAGAGAGGCATTGTAATTAGTAGGAACGTGAACCAAATGAGATTCAGGTTCAAGTCCTGCTTCTCCCATTTAAAAAATCCAATGAGGACACACTTTACTGAACCTCCGTCTGTGTCTTTGTGGTTAAAGTGAGAATGAGTTTGCTTACCTAGCCACTTAACTATTATCAGGATTAAAAATAAAGTCCTGCATACTGTGAAACCTGAACGAATGGTTGCATTTTACTGAAATAATGACCACAATTTCTTTCATCTTGTTTCCACTTCTACCTTCATCAGGAAAATTACATAATTTCAGTTCTTTCTCTCATGTGGATTTCTCATTTGGGCCAATTTATTCTCAAATCTATGATGTGCTGGGGGAAGGTCCTGGACCATTTTTCTTGTTCCATATGGCTAAAAATGGAATGCGCTAAGCCCTGGCCAAGTGGCTCACCAAAAGGTTGTGGGTTTGCTTCCTGGTCAGGACACACAGCTAGGTTTCGGGTTCCTGTCCTGATGTTCAAAAGACAACCAATCGATATTTCTCTGTCACATCGATGTTTCTCTCTCCCTTTCTCTCTTTCTAAAAAATCAATAAACATATGCTCAGGTGAGGATATAAAAAAAATGGAGCGCACTGTGTGAGAGTCACTGACTATAATTATGGCAAGTTTACCTGGCAGCTGATCTTATTCTCTTTCATGTATTAAAAAGTCACACATTAATATTTAATTTTTATCGTGTGATTACCTAGTGGTGTGTGCCATACAGATCATGCAAAAAACGCCCACTCTCGGGCGTCAGGAGTGTATGCTCTAAAATGATGGACAGAATGGGGGGATGAGGACAAATATGTGACACCTTAATCAATAAAGAAATTAAAATAAATAAATAAATAAATAAATAAATAAAAATGATGGACAGCTCTATTCAAGTCCTTGAGGAGTAAAGAGGAGAGAACAGTTGCTTGCTGGCAGGGGGTGCCACTCTCTGACGCAATGGGCTTTCGAACCCTGCCTATATATGCTCTCAGTCTGCTTATGGGCACATTTGAGCTCGCAACAGCTCTGGAGGAAAGCATTTGGTCAGCCTACAACGCATCGTGATGACCTGCAGGGTTTCTTCCTGACTGCCAACACAGGGGCAGAGGTCAGGTTAAGTTTTTTCCCACCTGTGATTCCTCAAGGGACCATGCTCTATTGGGCTGGAGATTAGGGGTCCTGCCAGGATCCCAGAATCAGGCAGTCTCCAAAGCAACTGAACAGAAGGTAGAGAGAAGACAGGAGTCAAAGCTGAGGACTCCTGGGGACCTCTGAGGCAAGCCTGACTCCTAAAAACCTGGCTGCGGATTTGGGCCAAGAGCTATTGAGAGCTTGTTGCTTAGCAACGTGACACCAGCTAATAAAGGGGCGTTGGAGGCTTTTCATTTTCCCAGACTGCAGGTAATGTTTATAGGGGGGATTTGGAAAGTGCGTTCTTGTATCCTTTGTCTTTTCTGGAATCTAACATTTGCTCCCCGTGTCAATGAGACAACAACATTTTGTGAGTTTCCCCGTGTCTGCAGAGTGATGTCTTTTGAGGGTTCTGATCCTTCAGCGGCGTGAACACAGATACTATATTTAAAACTGACAGCTCAGGAGTGAGTCGGTGAGCACCACTTAATGCAAAGTAGCGGCAGCGGCCGCATACATTTCTGAAATAAGGCAGATGGAAACGCAGCTGTGATGAGAGTGTGGTAAATAAAACATCAGCTGAAGTTCTTCAAAGAAATAGCTTACCAAGAGTGATGACATCCTGTACTTAGGAAGCATTTGTAACCCCTAGCTCTCATTGCCATGCCCAAGCTGGCCAGCAAGCTGTGCGAAGCCGGGTGAGGAGAGCTGCTGTGAGCACACCTGAGAGCGGCTCCAGTGAACGGCCTGGAAGGTCAGTGCTGACCTGCAGATGGGCACCAGTCAGCGGCAGGTACAGAGATGGAAAGGAAGCACTTAACAAACGTTTTCAACAATTTGACAGAGTAAGTCGATGTCTGTTCAATCTAATATTTAAAAAACCCAGGCCTTATATTTTTGTCTTTTTGTTTTCTGATAATTCATTTTTATGATGTTTAAAAGTTTTGGTCCAATATGGGTTGGAAATTAGAAACAAAGAAAGAAAGAAAAAATGGGCTCTTCAACACAGAGATTTTGAGAAGCACTGCTGTAGACCAGGGTCGGCAGGATTTCTTCTTAAAGGTCCAGGTAGTAAATGTTTTTGGATTTGTGGGATCTACAGTCTTCGTTGCCACTAGTAACTCAGATGCTGAAGGGCTTAGACTTCTTAAATCACACTCTCTGGAGGTGGTGCCAAGAATACCAGTATCTTTCGCAAATGGCAGGATTTCCTATATATATTTTTTTTTTTTTTTGCCAGGTTTTCTCAGAGTTTCTAAAAGGACAAAACTAAGCCTTCACCAAGCTACACAGCAGTCTGTATGACTTATTGTGTGTATCTGCTTCCTAATAAATCCTATATAATAAAAGCCTAATATGCAAATTGACAGAATGGCGGAACAACCAGTTGCTATGATGGGCACTGACCACCAGGGGGCAGATGCTCAACGCAGGAGCTGCCCCCAGCCCACAGGCCCCAGGCTAGCCAAGGTGGGTGCCAGCAGGGGCCCACCCAATTTCCCCACCTGCCGCCCCACAGATTGGTCCTGATCGCTGGCCAGGCCTAGGGACCCTATCCATGCATGAATTGTGTGCACTGGGCCTCTAGTATTTGCATAAAGGGCAAGCTATAGTATAAGACTTGCTTCCCATTATCTAGTCGTGAGGTTGTGGAGGCGGGGGGCATGGGGGGGAAGACACATAGCTTTATCCACTTCTAATTTCCCCAACTTAACAGTTGTAAATAGCCACAATGGCTTTATACAATTTGCCATATAAGGTATCACTATTATCTTCACAGTACAAGGCCCTGATAAAGATTAAGATTTTCTTTTTTCTCATCTTCTAATGGGAAGCATAAGAAGCCACCTTGGATTTGCTAAGAGCAGCAACACCTGTGGGCACATGTCTCAAAAGACAGTGTGTCCAGAAGGGGAGGGGAAGGGCAACTGGTCCTGTAGTCTACAACATGGATATGGAATGACACCCTTTATACCTGGAAATTACAGCAAATAACTGTCTAGCATGGATAAGGTGATGGTTCTCTGAGATTTAAAATAGACATAATGGCAGGACTGAGAAAGAGAAATCCCTTGGAGAATAAGGAGGAGATTCAGGGCACTAAGAGTGGGAAACTGTTGCAGAGCTCTGGCACAGTGTTCTCAAGGCCAGCAGTAGTCTTGAGATGAGGCTAGAGAGTGAACGGACAGCAAGGAGGCATTGCTGCCCTATGAGCATCAGCTCTGATGCAGGCAGAACTGGACCCCGATCTTTGCATTCATTCCAAGCCTAGATTTCTAGATGCCCTAATGACACACTCTTCAAACCTTTCCTTGCATTTGTAGCAGGAAGCAAGTCCAAGCACCTTAACCTTGGCAACAAGGTGAGCTGTGAAGGCTGAACAAGACAAACGGTATGTTTAAAGCACCTCGGGGATCTTGGAAGCCCTCAGTTGGAATTCCCATGGAAAGAAGAGGAAGCAGGGGTTCGAGGTGGATTTCTTATTAGGCTCAACAGCCTAACAGAGGCCAGGTAGCCACATGGGAGTGACTGTGTAAGGCTTGAACAATAGGACTAAGTGCTGCAAATGTGGGAGCTCAATTGGGGCGTCTTCCAGACTAACTTGATCTAAGAGAATGAGGCACGCTGTACAAAGAACCACACTGTCCTGAGAGGTTATCAGCGTCACCAGTGACACCACAAGGCAGTGAGGAGAAAAGGAGCCTTGACTGAACTCTCCAGTATTCTCCCCTCTTTGATGTAAAAGTCGGATTGGCCCTTTCCTTTCAACTCTATCAACTGCATGGAATCTGACAATTCACCGGAAAGACACAACCCCCAAAAGTGAGATGCCTGATAGTATGGTGGATGCGATCTTACATTATTAGAATTTTAATTAGAAAATTAAAAGATGTAATCCTACTGGCCTCCCTCATCTGTGAAAGAGTCCATAGATTATTTGTGGGAATCAAATGAAATATTGGATTTCTTGGAAAAAGCAAAATAAAATAATACTAACAGTGATAAAGGAATTATAGCTGGTACATATTACAATTATTATTATAGGCTAGAAATTTGGTGTCAGGTAAATTAAGTGTCCTAGGCAGTTGTTGTCCTTCTTAGTACTTTTCAAATTTCCATAGTTGGAGGACTATTATTGGTTGAAGTGTGTCCCAAAAAAATGATAATTTTCAAGTCCTAATCCCTAGTACTTGTGAATGTGACTTTATTTAGGGGAAAACTCTTGGCAGATGTACTCCAGTTAAGGTGAGGTTATTGAATGGGACCTACTGTAATATGACTGCTGTCCTGATGAGAGCAGAAGAGACAGAGGAACACACACAGGGGAATGATCTGTGATAAAGAAAGCAAAGATGGAGTTATGCTGCCATGAGCCAAGGAAAGCTGGAGCTACCAGGAGACAGGAGTCAGAGGAAGCATGGCCCCATCAGCAACTTGACTTTAGACCTCTGGTCTTCAGAAATGTGAAAGAATACATCTATGTTTCTTCAAACCACCAGTTTGTGGTGCTTTGTTACAGCCCTAGACAATTAATATAAGGACTAAAAATGGAACATTTTCACCCTGGCCAGGTGGTTCAGTTGGTTGGAGCATCGTCCATATACCAAAAGGTTGCAGGTTCAATTCCAGGTCAGGGCACATACCTAGGCTTTGGGTTTGATCCCCAGTTGGGCTGCGGTCTAGAGGCAATCGATGAACATTTCTCTCTCACACCATCTCTCTCTCTCTCTCTCTCTCTCTCTCTCTCTCTCTCTCTCTCTTTCTCTCTCTCTCTCTCTCTCTCTCTCTCTCTCTCTCTCTCTCTGTGTGTGTGTGTGTGTTTCTCTTTCCACCTCTTTCTCTAAAATTAATAAAAACATATCCTCAAGTGAAAATTTTTTAAAAATTAAATTTTTTGTCACTCAGAGAAAATGGTCTCAAGAAAACACAATGTCCTGATAATTATAAAATGACTTTCACCTGTAGCTTTAAGTTGACAAATGAGCTTAATCATGACTAGACTCTCTCTGTAAAAGGTATACAGGGGAGCTTTCAGGATCGTTAAAGGAGCCCAGTAGATTGGAGGGACTCTTTAAAGGACTTAGGGAAATGGATATGGCACATCATTCAACTCCAACCTTCCTCAAGACATCCTACTCTTCTTCCTATCCCTAACCCACTTTTCCTCATCTTTCCTCTTCTCTTTCTCTTCCCCCATGACACAATAACCTTTGAAAAAAATTCTCCTGTTTTCCAATAACTTTAATAGAGTAGTGAAATGAGAAAGCTATTCTCAAAAATCTTACTAGCCAATAGATGGCCAACAATTTTCCAGAGAGCTGTCCTGGGATCCAGCTCACCTTGGGAAGTGAATTTTCTCCTGCAGTGCAAGCAAGCAAAGTCTCCAAGACCCACGTGATACCCTGGGACTTCAGCTAATAAACTGAATCCCTCGTTGTTTATCAAAGTGAGTTAGGAATATACTAGAGTCGAGACAGTTGGTTTCTGGGCCTGAGGAAAGACCTAGTTCTGCATTTAAAGAAAGATAATTGAGTAACAAGTTATCTGTCCCCAGCTTGTTGTTCAAGGAAGGAAAGTTGAGACAGGCCAATAAAGTTAAGGTGGAGCCTCCTGGAAAGAAACATAAAACCCTCATCCCACTCCCACACCCGCACACACCCCTCACAAAGCTGTTAGCCTAGAGTGGGGGAGTCTCTGCAGGGGAGAGAATCAGCACACCATTCTAAGGAATCTTTTGAGTTTCCTAGCAACACAAAGCCAGTGTAATTTTGGCATTTTGGTTTCATTCCTTGAAAAACGTGACAACTGGAAAGAGTCTTAACAGTAAAAAGTGAGAACAGGAAGAACCTACTGTTGGCTAATGGGCTATTCAACTCCTGTATCCTAACAACAAAAATAAATTATAATAATGCCTGGATGCTCAGTAATTCATGTCTTTTCAGTGATTAATTAGAACAGATTCTGACTACAATTAAAAGTGCAAAGTGGGCATGTTCTTACATAAACTGACCTAAGCCAATTTGGCCAAGCACAACTGTGAGCTATCATGAGAACCTAACCCGAGAGGTAGGTGAGTTTATGAGTCTCCTCTCCCATGTTGTCACAACCAGGAGGAATGTTAAATCAAAGCAAGTGTCTGAACAAATCTATTTGCCACAGTGCAAATATTTATGAGCAAGCAGACCCCAAAGCATTACTATATTGTTCTTTCCACTCTAGGGAAGTTCCAGTTTTCTGTTATCGTACACACTCTCGAGTATTTTGTATGAAATGTTCCTTGGAGATAGGTATGATACTATTTTAGCAGCAGAATTCAGGTAACCTTTCAGTTGGAATTCAGGTCCAGGATCCCTGAATGAGATCTACAATATCCTTAAATGATGAGATCCAGCATTAAATGGAAATTCTTGACCCCCAGGATTCACATAGTCTATGCAAGGGAGGTGCTTGTACAACATTTCTAACCAACTCATATATTTAGACACCATTCATTTCACCCAATTAAAAATTATTGCAGATATTCTTTATGCAATTAAGAACCCCTCTAGTGAAGACTTGGATATGGAGTGCTGAGGCTTTTAGAAGCTGCCTCTGGATTTTTAGTTGAGCTTTTTAGATATTAACCAACCATCCTTGAAGTATGTTGTTGGGTCCAAGTTCCTCTGCCAGGGACTTGCCCTCTTTGGACACCAGGAATTGGAAAAAGATACCAGCAGCCATAGGTAGGTGGGTCATGCTTTATTGCAAACAAATCAGCCAACAACTGGCTGGTCAATGGCACCTTTTATACGCGCTGATACAAAAGAGGCCTCGTGCCAATTAGAGACATCTGCGTTAGAGTAACATAAGTAGATTATATAAGGGTGCATCTGCGCAGTACGTATAGTGATACTGCTGTGTTATTGCCCTTGAGCATGCGTATGGCAATAGGCCTTAAATATCTGCTGTACTCTGGTCAGGGCCCCCACATATGTATATCTCATCAGAGTATTTTAAATGTTTACTAATTTCCCTCTCCCTCAGAGTGTACATAAAGTTAACATATGTTATCACATAATAGAATATTTTAAAGTAAATTCAGATCATTTAACATCTAGTCTCCTTGTTCCAAGATGCTCAATTTTCTCTGAGTTATTAAAACCTGCTTACACCCGGTTGGCATGGCTCAGTGGTTGAGCGTCGACCTATGAACCAAGAGGTCACAGTTCAATTCCTGGTCAGGGCATATGCCTGGGTTTCAAGCTCGATCCACAGTGTGGGGCATGCAGGAGGCAGCCAATCAATGATTCTTTCTTATCATTGATGCTCCTCTCTCTATCCTTCTCCCTTCTTCTCTGAAATCAATAAAAATATATATATTTTAAAAAACCTGCTTTCAAATATTTATTCACACCAAAGAAGAAATAATAATAGTTTTGAATATATACATGGGGTAGACAATAAAAATAGAAAACTTTTATATTTGTAAATAATATTTTGAATATAATATAATACTAAATCAGCTCATTTATGTCACTTAGCACCCTCCCCTACTATCTTCAGTCAATTATTCAGCTATTTGTACCACTATCTTGCTAGCCAAATGGGGGGAAAAAATTGTATTACCTTAACACACCTCTCTTTAAATTTGGTGTTGATGTTCAAAAACCCGTAAGTGATTAGACTAAGACACCACAAACAGTGGCCATTGCAATATCTCACCAGGTAATATTTGTCTTGTTGAATTCATTTAAGACCAGAGACTGGCTCTTAGCCTAAGAGGCTCAGAATTTGAATTTGCCAGTGTTCTGGTACTGGGTGGATTTGAGGAAACCCATTTATGCTAATTAGACAACCACATGACTAATATATAGACCAGAAAGGTTTAATTCACAATGAAAACCATAACTGCCAATTGGACCTAATTCTAACATTAATTTGACCAGTGTATTTTCTCACTGAGGGCAACCTGCTGGGAAAACCAAGTGATCAAGATTTCAATTGAGCCCTAACAGGTTTGGCTCAGTGGATAAAGTGTCGACCTGCGGACTCAAGGGTCCCAGGTTCGATTCCAGTCAAGGATATGTACCTTGGTTGCGGGCACATTCCCAGTGTGGGGTGTGCAGGAGGCAGCTGATTGATGTTTCTCTCTCATTGATGTTTCTCTCTCATCTAACTATCTCTCTCCTTTCCTCTCTGTAGAAAAATCAATAAAATATATTTTTAAAAATATTTTCAATTGAACAAGGGTTCAAAAGAGAGGGGCTTAATTATATGATATAAATGTTTTATACCATTGGGTTCTGATGGGTTTCCAGGGTAGGTATATACCTGACAAAAGGTCTATTTTCTTCTGTTGATTCAACAGGTAACCTCATGCCCCACCCCAATAGAACTTGAATAGAACTGATTTTGTCTCTGGAAATCTCCTTTTCCTACTTTCTTACCAGTGGAAGTGGAGTTTTTGAGGTGCTTCAGGGAAAAGAATTTCCTGAGGCCCCCACAGGAGGATGGGGTTTCATGGAAAGCTTTATTGATGATGTAAAATTAAGGGGGTTCCCCTCCAAGGTCCCATCTTCATCCGTCTCGCCGTGGAAAAAGTCCAGTCTTGTCTTCAGTAGGGCCAGGATTAAGGCCACTGCCCGAAGTTTCTGCCCAGAGTTTCTGCATGTGGAGTCTGCATGGCCCTGGGCCATGCCGTTGCCTACGGCCACATGGCTATGGAGGCAAGCACGCAGGTCATAAAGCAAGAAAGTGCAAGAGTGGGCAAGAGCATGAGCAAGGGAACTCTGAGGATTTTAACCTTCCAAGATTTCACAGGCTTGCAGTGGCTCTGCCCTCCTTGCCAATGATCCTTTTTCCCAGGCTGGACTGACAGGAGAGCACCTTCCCTATGTCACCCCAACTTCATTGCCCATGCCCCCATCTCCCTCTTTGTTTGATATCTTTCCCCAGTGATCTGTAAGGATCCCCCTGGGTGGTTCCCTGGGGAGCATGAAGCTGTGAAGCTCATAATGCCTGGCCTCTCTTTTGCTCTCTTCCTATTATTAATATTAATAAAGTAGCTAATTATGACAATGACACTTTCATGGCTAAAACAACTTCCTTCTACAAAACACCTCCCTTCTTTAGAAATGGCACTGTCTTCACTCGGGTAAAAATAAACTCTGAGGGTTCTTATAGCCGAGTGACTACATTTCTCTCCCTTTTATCTCTTGTCATGATGTCTCTTCTTCATGAATCCTCTTTGCATATCTGTTTTGAACTATTGGCCAATTTTATGTTTCAACTTTATCTCTGACAGAATGAATTATCATAAACACTTTTTGTTGATCCATGTACCACGTATAGCGAGCAATTCTTCTAATTGTCACAAAAGAAAAGCACAGATGTTCTGTGTTACTAGAAGTGAAATTTTAGGAGAATAGCATTTAGCATAGTGACTTGTAGAAGCATCAACAAGTATCTGTTGAATTAATAAGTTAGGGAATGCCACTCATACTAGTTCCGTAACGAGTTTTTTCCAGAAAGGAGAAAAAAGTGAAAGAAAGCCTGGGGTGTCTTCAAATAACCAAGATAGCCTGGCACTGCCACCAAAGGTGTGGCACCCAGGCATTCAATCCATATTTGCAGTTCTGAGTGTTTCCTTGTGGTCAGAGGGGAGGGGTCCCACCCAACAACTGAGCATGAATCAACCAGTAAGACATGGGGAAGGATCTGGGGAACCTAAAACCATATGAAAAGTTTCCAATAGCCTCTTGTCCTGCACCAAGAAATGCTTTGCCTCTCCACTCCTCCTCTGTACTCGGTCACTAAGCGCCCCACTTTTATTCTCTCTCAACAGGAGTAAATAAAACCACAATCCAGCGTTAATGAAGAAGAGACATCATGACAAGAGATAAAAGGGAGAGAAATGTAGTGTAAAAGCTTTGAAAATTAATTAGAAAAGGGTAAGTAATTTTCTTAAATCCCAGAGCTGTGAGGAACCTACTTTTGATGCGAGCATTTAAAAAACAACAGCCTCTGTGAAATCAGTTTAATTCCACTGAGCTCTGATGATTGGCTTATCCTTTGAAATATGATAGCCTCTCTAGAGGTTTAGCCTCCTTGAAAACTTCACTATGTTTTCAAGGTGCATCATGATACTGTGTTCAGCTTGGCTTTATTTAGTTTCACAAGAGAACCATAGTGAAAAAAAAGAACAAATCATTTTTTATTTTGCTCTTTGTACCGTTTTACTTGTTTTGGCATGCTCTTTCTTCTTTATCAAAATTACGCTTCGCCAAGATAAAAGTCATTTTAAAGAATAACAATCAGTTATTTTAAGGCTTGCTGGAGTGACACATTATTAACAAAATTTTAAATATTATAAAAATTAATTCTCTAGTGACAGTAAAAAATGATAGATTCCTCTATAACTCAAAATAAGCCAGTGGAATGCTTTTAAATGCATATGTTACCAGTGCTCGCTCAGGTTTTAGAGCTGCAGTGGCTCCTCAGGTAGTCCCAAATCAAAATCACTTTCCTGCTTGCCTTTCCAGCCTCACCTTTCATCATTTCTCACTCCTGCTCTGTCTCTGTGCGCAAGCCACACTGAAAACTCGCAGCCTCAAGAATGTACCACCCTTTCTCTCTCCTCGCAGTCCATGTACCTGCTGTTCCCTTCCCCTATGATGCTAGTTCCCCATCACACTACCTCCCCTCCAACTGGTTAAATATGACCTTTCTTTCAACCATTATAGGACCCTACCAACCAGGGTACCATCGCTGATCACCTAGAACTGTCATTGCCTGTAGACTCCACTCACCAGAAATATTTGCTAAATCCTATATAATAAGGAGATAATATGCAAATTGACCATCACTTCAACACATAAGATGGCTGCCCCCATGTGATCAAAGATGGCCACCACAAGATGGCCAGCAGGAGAGGGCAGTTGGGAGGGACCAAGTCTGCAAGGGAGGTCAGTTGGGGGCAATCAGGCCTGCAGGGGAGGGCAGTTAGGAGTGACTGGGCCAGCAGAGGCAGTTGGGGGGGACCAGGCCTGTAGGGGAGGATAGTTGGGGAGGACCAGGCCTGCAGGGGAGGGCAGTTGGGGGAACCAGGCCTGCAGGGGAGGGCAGTTAAGGGCGACCAGGCCTGCAGGGGAGGGCAGTTGGGGGGGACCAGGCCTGCAGGGGAGGGCAGTTGAGGGGGACCAGGCCTGCAGGGCAGTTTGGGGCAATCGGGCCAGCAGGGGAGCAGTTAGGCATCAATCAGGCTGGTAGGTGAGTGGTTAGGGGCAATCAGGCAGGCAGGCAGGTGAGCTGGGAGCCAGCAGTCTTGGATTGTGAGAGAAATGTCTGAGTGCCTGGTGGGATTGGGCCTAAACAGGCAGTCGGACATCCCTCGAGGGGTCCCAGATTGGAGAGGGTGCAGGTGGGGCTGAGGGACACACACCTCCTCACCCCCCATGCACGATTTCATGCACCAGGCCTCTAGTGAAATAATAAAATGAATAAGTAGATAAGCACTTTATTAAAATAATTTTTAAATGGATAGGACTAAGAGTTCTTTTCACCCCTTCATACTTCACAAACTTTAGTTTTGCTGCCCATGTTTTTAGTACCATTATTTTCCTTATAAAATTTTAGAATGTTGCTACTCTGCAAATATCATTTACATATAACTCAGGGGGTCTTTAGTTCCTTCTTTGTAAACATAAACTTTAAGCATTCATTCATTCATCAACTATTTATAAAGTTTTTACATAGACCAATGATTCAATTGCTACTTTTCAGAATTATATTTGGAGAATATCTTGTCCCACAAATCCTTTCTTTGCTTTCCTATTATTCTTTATTTCAAATTACTCTATATTGGGACTCATTCAGTACATCAAAAAGTATAAGAAATAGGAAAAAATGATATATAACCATTTCACTAATTTTCTCTAATAAAACATTTTCTAAGGAGAATCCACTATATAGCTTTTGGGAGAGTTGTGAGGGTGAAGAGAGCATATATGAGAAAGATTATTTTTAGTTTGTAAATATCCACCACTAGAAAAATGTAAATCATGTTAAATGAACTTATGTTTTGATTAGTGACCTTATACTTTAACATTTGTATCTTAAAATCTACATGTTAAAAATATCACATTTGTTCGACTTCTAAAACAATAGAGTTTCAAGTATTTTCTTACAACTTATGCTTTATGTATATACTACAGGCCCAGTGCACGAAATTCATGCACGGGGCAGGGGGTGGGGGTGTCTCTCAGCCCAGCCTGCACCCTCTCCAATCTGGGAAACCTTGAGGGCAAAGGGCAGTCGGACATCCCTCTCACAATCCAGGACTGCTGGCTCCCAAACGCTCGCCTGCCTGCCTTCCTGATTGCCCATAACCACTTCTGCCTGCCAGCCTGATCACCCCCTAACCACTCTCCTGCCAGCCTGATTGATGCCTAACTGCTTCCCTGCCAGCCTGATTGTCCCTAACTGCCCTCCCCTGCAGGCTTGGTCACCCTAACTGCCCTCCCCTGCAGGCCTGGTTGCCCCCAACGGCCCTTCCCTGCAGGCCCAGTTGCCTCCAACTTCCCTCCTCTGCTAGCCTGGTCACCCCTAACTGCCCTCCCCTGCAGGCTTGATCATCCCCAACTGCCCTCCCTTGCAGGCCTGGTCCCTCCCAACTGCCCTCCCCTGCTGGCCATCTTGTGGCAGCCATCTTGTGTCCACATGGGGCAGCCATCTTGTGTGTTGGAGTGATGGTCACTTTGCATATTATTCTTTTATTAGGATGAATATATGTATTGCATATACATATATACATAAAGCATAATTTTATTTTTATTATTTTTTTAATTTCTTTATTGGTTATGGTATCACATAATTGTCCTCATCCCCCCATTCCCATCCCAAACACCTCCCCACATATGCCTCCACCCCCCTGTTGTCCGTGACCACTGGTTAGGCTTATATGCATGCACACAAGTTCTTTGGTTGATCTCTCCTCCTTACCCCCACCCTCCCCTGCCTTCCCTCTGAGGTTTGACAGTCTGATCAATGCTTCCAGGTCTGTTTTTGTTCATCAGTTCATGTTGTTCATTATTTCCCCTAGATGCATGAGATCATGTGATACAAGAAATACATTTATAAGAACCGAAAATGAGACAAGCCATAATGGTTATGCTGAGAGGCAAATGAATCAGTCTGTAGTGAGTTTCTTTCTGGGCCAACAGTTCTTTTGAGTCCCAATTTCAGCGTCAAAAAGTTAAAGCATAATTGTAATACATAAAACACCTACTATATATATAAATTTATGCCATCTAAAAACTGATTCAAAACTAAGTTACTATATTTCAATTCAAACATCCCATTTTGGATGGAAAGGGAAAATACTGCTCAATTTAGGAATACACTGATTATGAGACACATCCCACTTTTAGAACATTAAATGCATAAAAATAAGCATTTTGAAATCAATGATATGCCATGTACTTTTTCATTCTGCCAGAAATTAAGCTTGATTATGTATACTTGCTATACAAGTATATTCTACATTTTTCCATTTAAAAGTGTAGAATGGACACCAAAATGTCAGCTGGTCTTTAAATATGACTAAATGAAAGGCTTGATTTCTTTATAACAAAGAAAGGGCTGTATTGCTCTGGTCAGTGTTGCTCAATGGCTAGAGCATCAGCCTGTGCACAGAAGAGTCATGGGTTGAATTCCCCATCAAGGGCACATGCCTGAATTGCAGGTTTGATCCCCTGACATAGTCAGGGTGCATGCAAAAGGCAACCAATAGATGTGTTTCTCTCACAGATCTCTCTCTCCCTTCCACTCTCTCTAAAAGTCAATGGGAAAAGTATCCTCAGGTGAGGATTAACAAAAGAAAAGGAAGGAAGGAAGGAAGGAAGGAAGGAAGGAAGGAAGGAAGGAAGGAAGGAAGGAAGGAAGGAAGGAAAGAAGGAAGGAAGGAAAAAATGGCAGTACTTCAAATAACTCTTGTCAGTTCTATTGATTGTCTGCGCATGTAAAGATTTCACTGGCTTTTGGCTGAGCATTTCAGTACTGGTGTTTTGCTGCCAATCCATCATTTGACTACAGTGTATTTTCTTTTATCCAAAGATGTGTCAAAAACCAGGCATCCTTCCAGAATAAAACAAAATTATTATTTTGGACTCAGGTTATTATTTCTATTTTCTGTTGACCTAAAGTTTGGCTTATTCCCGTTCCTGTCATTCATTTTATGTAGTGATCAGTTCATCACATTAGGGTTTTGTCACTACCATGGGCTCATGATCATCTGCACAAAGTCTCCTGGGTGGTGGCACAAATGTTAAATGCTGGATCCCACTTCTGACCTCCTGCGCCTAAATATCAAAGGCTAGGCTCTGGAATCTGTATTTTTTTAAATTAAATTTATTGGGGGTGGCATTGGTTAATAAAATTATATAGGTTTTAAGTGTACAATTGTATAACATATCATCTCTGTATTGCATTGTGTGTTCATCACCCAAAGTCAGATCTCCTTCTGTAAAAATTCGTATGTTTAACAAATTCTCTCAGCAATATTTTTTAGGTACAGCTAACTTATTACATAGATTTTATTTAGTATATATACAATTTTATATTTCAATATTTGATCTATAACATATTTTTATTAAAATATCTTTAGTAACTATATAATATTTCATTAAGTTGCTGAACCATAATTTTTCTATAATTTGGTCATGAGTTCCTCCAAATCTTTTGCTCTTATAATGATCATGAATGGTTACAAAAATCTTCAATTTATTTAGAACGTGCTCTGTTGTAGGGATGAAATTTTAAAACAGATGGTTCCTCCTAAATGGTTAATAAATCTGTTCCTTTTAGGACTCACACGCTCTTGTTTTGGGATTATGAATGAAGTTGTGTTTAATGAGCAAAATTAAATAAAGTTTTGCATTTAATTTATTTCACTATTAAAAGTCTTTATTGCAAAGCTGCATGTATTTTCCAATAAAAATACAATATTTAAAGAGAGGATAAAATATGTTTGCTTGGATGAATAATATGTAAATAACTAGAGGCCGGGTGCACGAATTCGTGCATGGGTGGGGTCCCTTGGCCTGGCCAGTGATCGAGGCCCATCGGGGGCCAGCTGGCCAGGGGGAGGAACCCCAGGAGGTTGGCCGGCTGGCCCCCAGATTGGGGCCTATCAGTGGGGCTGGCCAGCATGGGGGAGGGGCCGTGGGAGGTTGGCCGGCTGGGGCAGGGACTGTGGGAGGTTGGTGGTGGGAGCACACTGACCACCAGGGGGCAGCTCCTGCATTGAGCATCTGTACCCTGGTGGTCAGTGAGTGTCAATGCAACTGGTTGACTGGCATTCTGGTTGTTTGTAACAGTCACTTAGGCTTTTATATATATAGATGCTTATAAAATACTGAGAAATGTAGAGTTTTTGAAATTTATTTTTATTGTTGAAAGTATTACAGATGTCCTCCTCATTTCCTACTTTGACCCTCTCCACCTTCTCCTGTCCCACCCATGCCTTCACCACACTATTGTTTGTGTCCATGGGTTATGCAGATATGCATTACAAGTTCTTTGGTTAGTTTAATGGATTCAGTTTGAATAAAATGTGCATTTCTTAAGTGTAGCACTTCTTTCATTGCTACTGAGAGAGAATCTAAATATTCTGTGACTATGGAAAAGCCCTCCCCTACCCCCATGTGTTGGTGTATTTCAGGAAGTCTCATGTTCTTTATATGTGGAGGGATCATCCCTGCAGGAGCTGACTGCTTTGTGGGGCATGAGGAGGAGGAACTCCAGTCTGGGGAGGGGGCTCCCCTGCATCTGCTGGCTTTGGGGATTGTTAGGTGGAGCTGACAGCTGGGAAGCCCCAGTAGAGAGGGGGAACAGCACTGCTTTAAGACCCAGGTCCTCTCCTGAGAAGGAGACCATCAGGGCTTAGCTTTGGGCCTCCTGGCAGGTTTGGGAAAGCTCCTTGTGAAGTGGCAATTTCATAACCTCTTCCAGGGACTTGAGTGCCTCTCGCCTCTCCGCCATGTCCTCCTCTTGCTGTGAGCTTTTGGATCTCTCTTCCTTTAGTCCTGGATCCAGGGACATCATTTCCTGCCCCAGTACCCAGTAGGTCACAGTCCCCTTTCGGGAAGCGTTGGTAAGGCTGGGTTATTTAATGACTCCTACTCGCTCCAGGCAGCCTCTCAGGATGACTGGATCCCCGCGTCTCCTCTCTCCATGTGCTGGACTTGTCCACGACGTGGCATTTATCCTCAATCTGCATAGGCAATGCTTTTGCGAGCTGTGTTTCACATCTTACTTCGAACAGATTTAACAAGTTTGACTATAAATAAGAGACCACCAGGAAGCCAATGAGAGACAGACATGCCACTGTCTCCCACTGGAGGACGTGGACAGTGAGGAGTGGAGTCAGGCCACCTCGCCCAGCTTCACAAAGCACTACAACCCCTCCATGGACCACTGGCACTGCCTCATCACCATGAAGTCTCTAACCACAGCAAACCCCAGGACACCCCAACATTCCACTTGGAATCTGACCAGCAAGGTGACCTGGATTGGTCATCAGTGATATGGTTGGGTGGGGGCAGATTTATAAATAACATGTTCTCTCTCCATGACTACCTAAGGGTCATTCTCCTTCATCTCTATCTCTATGTTTTTTTTTTTTTTGTTTTTACCAGTATAAATTAAAATACATCTGGGGAAAAAACAAGTTATCTAGCAGACTCTTATGAATACTGAAGTTTGGGAAATCCTTTCTAGTGTAGCATAGACTCAGGGGCTAAACTTTCTGGGTTTGAGTCCCTGTTAAGAGCAGAATGACCTCACATAAATGATCTACACCATGTTTAGTTTCCTCCTCTGAAAAAATGGGATATTAGTGCCTTCCTCATAGGGATCTTTTGAGGAGGAAATGGTGAATATTTGTACAGCACCTAGAACAGTGGTTATCTATATATATAAAAGCCTAATATGCAGAGTGTTTCCTTGGGAGTTCGACTGACTGGGAGTTCAATCACTCACTATGACATGCGCTGACCGCTAAGGGGTGGCATAGAACGAAGGAAGGTCCCGGCCAGCAGCCGGCAACAGCTAGGGACTCTACCCATGCATGAATTTCATGCACTGGGCCTCTAGTCATGTCATAAAACTACGTGTGTCTTTCTAAATCTATAGAAAGTTGTTTGTCCATTTAACAAATATTTAACAAACACCCCCCATGTGCTGGGCACTTGTCTGTCTGCAAGGTTATTGCATTCTACTGGGGGGATTTTATGCAAGTCGACATGCCTATGTGCTCAAACCTTTAACAAACATCACCTGATCAATTCTCACAGTACTAAAAGGTAGGAAATGTTCTCCTCCTCCTTTTGTAAATGAGGAAACTGTGTCACAAAGAGATTAAGTAATTTGGCCAAGTTTAGACACCTACTAAGTGATGGCATTGGTAATCAACTTGGACAGCTGTACTTCAGTATGTGCTCATTTAACTTAGCTATGCTGACAAGTGTATGTATCCCACTAAAAGGAATTCTCAACTGACCAATGCTGAGTTGACTCTTAGTTGAATGAGGATATATGTGGAGGTCAAAAAAGAACTGGAGTGCAAAGGACTCACTTCCCAGTAGTACAGGGTGGGGCAGCCTGTTACCCCTTCCTTATTGGTTTGGTGCAGATGCTCTATTATATTCACAGTACGTGAAGAGTCTCAAAAATTGTATTTTAAATATATACAAGTTTAATCCAGAGTTAAAGCTTTTCAAAACTCTATTCACAAAGTGATCAAACACCCTAATGGTTCCAAATAAGACTATGCTCAGTGTCACCAGGTAGTAAAGTTGATCAGCAAGCTTTTTAGGGTTGGGCTCTATTCATTTTCTTTTCTATTGAAAGGAGAAAGTTATTTAAGGTGTGGTATCTCTGAATAGTACCTTGTATTTACATGAAACCTCTCTCTAAGGCGTTGAAAGATTTTTATTCATTCCTACTACCTTTTGGATGTGTGGCTAGAGGTCATGATTAAGGATCAAGGAATTATTTTCTGGTTAATTATTCAAGTTCTAGGATGTCATTGTTCACACTGGGGATGAATTTCACAATTATAGGCAAGAGGAGATTTTTGTGAGGTGAATCCACCTCTTTGTTTCCAAAGAGAGCTCTTTCTTTTGTAGCTCCATTTGAAGTAATTTGATAAGGACAAGGGAGGAGTGTATCTTTAGTAAAATTTTGGGTGTATGGTAGTCAGAGAGGAAGGTGCTTGCAAACCAAATTGGGGCAAGGAGACAAGAAGACTAGAATATATACTTGTTGTTTAATATAGGGATTAAGGTATATATTTAGTAATCTTTAGATTTTAGTACGAATTGTGCTCAGTTTATGAACTCATAAAATAAACAGTTGTATGGCCCCACTTCCTACAATCTTTACTATTCCACTCTACTGCTTCCTCTAGAGTGTTGCCATGTGGGGCATGTGGAAAAAGCAACATCAACTTTTCCAATTTTTAAAAAAGTTTCAGGTATCTGGTTTTTTATGTGAAGTACTCTGATTTTTAAATTTTCCCTATTTTATTTTAAACACTAGGTGGGCAAAACAAAGCATATTTGCATTCCAGACACAGCCCACTGACCACCAGTGTATTACCTCTGGTTTAGTTTTCCTATAATTTATTCAAGATGAACCCTTTAAAAAGCAAACATCATCTTTACTGCTAAGCATGCTCTTCCTCTATAATCTGTTATATTATTCAAATGAAAATCAATTCAACTCTTCAACAGCTCCTCAGTGCCCACAATCACATCTAAATTCCTTACATGAAACTCAAAACCTATTTCCTGCCCATGCTCCGCTAAGGCCTCTGCATGTGATGGCCATTTCACCTGGTTGTTCCTCCCTGCTTGTCCTGCTGATGAATTCCCACCCATTAGCAACACCAGCTGGAATGCTGTCCACTGTTTGAAATCTTCTAGGTACGTGGTCGGCAAACTGCGGCTCGCGAGCCACATGCGGCTCTTTGACCCCTTGAGTGTGGCTCTTCCACAAAATACTATGACCTGGGCGAGTCTATTTTGAAGAACTGGCATTAGAAGAAGTTTAAGTTTAAAAAATTTGGCTCTCAAAAGAAATTTCAATCATTGTACTGTTGATATTTGGCTCTGTTGACTAATGAGTTTGCCGACCACTGTTCTAGGTGAATGACATGGGAGTTATACAATTACCCAGAATAGAGTGCAGGAGGAAGAACATAAATATAAAACTATTTTTATAATTGATACCTACTGACCTGGTTTGGCTCACTATTGATATTTTAAAAGTTAATTCAATAAATATTTAGTGAGCCCTTCCTATATGCCAGTCACTCTGCTATGCACTGGAATTACGAAGGAAGATTAAAAGTATGGTCTGTCTTTGTCGTTAAGTTGCCCAGAGCCTAGAACTGACGTGCCCTCACACAATTGGAATACAGCACTAAGAGCACTTGGATGACATTTGTTAGAAGATGCCAATGGAGCATTAAAAAGGACGGACCATGGAGCACTTTCCATAGGAGATACAAGAGGTGAAATGGAAGGATGGCCAGAAGCTTTACATGGGGCAGGAGGAGGGGAAGCTATTCCAGGCAGAAGGAAGAGGAATTTCAGACAGAGGGAGCAACATGTTTATGTGAGGAAGCCTGGTAAGTTCAGAGAATGGCATGTTGTTTCCTAGGATTAGAAATTCCTAACACTGTTTAGGTGACTACTAGCATTGAGTTATCACTGATGTTACCCTGAACTGTAGTTTATAGGCATCTTGGCCATGAAATCATTTTCCTGAGGCTTCCGGAGGTGACCTATGAACCCCTTAGCTGACGTCCTTAATGACTCAATAGATAAATAAGTTTTTCAGGTCCCTGGGCTACATTCAAATGGTTCATCACCAAATACCCAACGTGTTGTGTTAGTACAAGTATATGCCTTTGCTTGCAAGTTCTCTCTTGACCAATTTCTTGACTCAACCTTTGGAAATTTCCACACCACCTTCCCAGCATTCTGCTGGATCAAACCTAAACATTTTTTTTTTTTCAGAAATTTTAAATAAATTCAATGAAATTGCATTATAGATAATTTGTGGAATTGGGGTTCTTGTTTGATGTTTGGTCTTTTTTGCAGTATTTAAACTTAAAATCACATTATATCTAAGCATCTCATTATAATATTATATGTTTGTTATTAGGTATGTGAAGTACCCCAAAGAATTAATAATAGCCCTTAAAAATATTGTTGCATTGTAGAAAAATAAACATCTTCCTTCCTTTATTTAATAACTGCGTGTCTGAGAATGTTTGTAAAAACTTTTGAATTATATGATTGTGAAATTGTATTTAATTAAAAAAAATTACAACCAGCTTTTAGTAACCAGGATTACAAGCAGCAAAAGCTTTGAATTTGCTTAGTTCTTCAGAGATGTGGTTTCATCAGCAAAGCAAATCTGTTTGGGGCACTTTGAGTCAGCTCATGAAAGGCAGTGAGCCATGCTATTACCATTCATAATTTCATCCTCATTAAACTCCCTTTCAGAATTAGGTCCGGCATGAGGAAAGGCAGTGTGAGGTATAAAGCGTCCTTGAATGATAGCTAGGATAATTGTTGATGACATGCTACCACGTCTGCCTTTGCCTCTCTTCATCTTTCTTCTTTTCATATAGTTTTTTCCCACTGATGTGCCTTGGGCTTACCAGTAGAGCTAGAAGCATTAATTTACTCTGATGGTCAACTTGAATGAACTCTCCCCTGTTATCATATTACAAACCCTTGAAGACAAGGACCATGTCACCGTGCCTGCCCACCTGTGTCTCTAGTGTCCAGCACAGGGCCTGCCATATTACACTCAACAACTCAACAAATATTTGTTAAATGGAAATGGTGTAGGGGGTGGGGAAATGGGTGTAGGTGCTCAAAAGGTACAAACTTCCAGATATAAATTCTGGGGATGCAATGGACAGCATGGTGATTATAGTTAACTTTGCATACTTAAAAGTTGCTAAGAATAAGTCTTAAAAGTGCTTACCACAAGAAAAATGTGTAGCTATGAAGTGATGAATGTAAACAAAACTTATTGTGGTAGTTAGTTTGCAATATACACACATATCAAGTCATAATATTATACACTTTAAACTTATACAATGGTATATATCAATTATATATATCTCAATAAAGCTGGAAAATGTGAATGAAAAATGCTTTCTTTGTTTAAATATTTTTGGCATTTATTTATTTTTTATTTTTTCAATTATATTTTACATTCAATATTATTTCAAATTAGTTTCTGGTGCACAGAATAATGGTCAGACAATCCTACACTTTACAACGTGTTCCCCCTGATATTTTTAGTACCCAACTGGCACCATACAAAGTAATTGCAATATTGTTGACTATATTTCCTATGCTGTACTTTCTATCCCCACGACTATCTTATAACTACCAATGCTTTTTGAAATACTGGCTGGGCTCTGCTTGTGCTTTTTAATAAAAGTATGATGCCAGAAACTTTATATATTTATACATTTAACTCAGTACCAAGAGGTACATATGTTCTTTAAATGTTCCATAACTGATTTCAACTTCTTCATGGGCCTCAATCTATAGTAAAGGCTAGGTAGGGGGGAATAGAGGCAAACTTACCAAATAAAAGCAAATTACATACCCCTGAAACTAATACCAAGCAATATGAATGTAAACTGTAAAAACAGAAACAAATAAATATCTTTTAAAAGAAATTCACCATTCAAATATTTTTCAATGTTACTATCCTTTTTGGGGGGAAGTGTAGAGATACTTTGTAATTCATCGTGTTTTTGTTTTTGTTTTTTTCTCATCTCTTCCTTTTCACGATGGCCTCTGTTTAAAAAGAAAATTAAGTTTCATGTTCCTTCTTGTGATGGGTTTGGGACCTCACATTGGTGAACAGGCTCTTACGCTGAGTTTTAAGGCATCATACGCTTGGCTGTTGCCTTCCAAGGTGGTGAAATATTAGCAAAGCTCACAGGTTGTTTGGCCATTTTTCTCCTCTGCTGCCTCAGCCCAATCTTGGCTTTGGCTGTGCTGAGGATCTCCCCATGTCTTGGATGACACTCTCATTCAGTGCATTCATTTTAGGCATCTACTCATCTAGCGACCATTTTTATTCTGAGTGACTGCCCCATTTTGGTTTTCCTGAGACAATTGCCTTCCAGAGTCTGAACAAGGAAATTGTGTTGAGACTTTTCCCTATACTAGTATATGCCTCCACCCTCCTTTTAAGAACTAATCATTGCTTTTCCACACATACTTGAGGATTGAATATTAGGAGTGTGTGTTGGGGGGCGGGGGAGGTGTTGGAATTTAGGAATTGAGTTAACTGCCTGACCACTTCTCTCATAACCTGTTCCCTTTCCCTTCTTCAGTAAGGCCAGAAAAGCTTTCTTTTCTTTTCCATTGCATGCCAGAACTTTCTCCAATGTCATATCTTCTTCCTTATGGGGGAAGTAGCAAATGAACCTGATCTATAGAAAGAAATAAAAGTGCATTGATTTAATATTTTCCAGGTATTATAATCATTTTACCAAAGAGAATGCTAAAGCTCAAAGAGATTAAAGTAGCTTGAATACAGAGTAGCAGAACATAGATTCAAAGCTGAGCTATAAAGCATAATGATAGCACAATGCAATTTGTAGTTTTTAAGTGTTTTAATTCAAAGTTAGCAGCTTCATATTTCTCTTTGCAGGTTTTATCACCAGATATTGCTTTCTATCAAATTACAACATAATTTGATATCACTTCTTCAACCTCACATAAAGTTGGGCACATGAGACCAGAAGCAATTGCCCTAATTAATTAATTTGATAAAACACAGTTTATGTGTGAAAATGAATTAATAATCAGGTGAAATTAAATTCTAAATTAGGAAGCACATCTTTCACTTCTCACTCATGGTTGGGAGACTTGTTTCAATTGAGTATTATTTCTGACATGAAAAATAATAGCATAACTATAATTAACAAAATTCTTTCCATTTGATTCTAAAGAGAAGCAGAGAAATACTTTTTTCATTTCAAACTACTGATCTAGGGGAATAATGAACTAAGATCCATTTTGTTTAAAAAGCAATTAACTCTAAGAGTCTGTCTCTATTTTGTTTGTTTATTTTGTTCTTTAGATTCCAAATATAAGTGAATATCTATGAGTCATACAGACTCATAGATACAGAGACAGATTGACAGTAGACAGATGGAAAAGGAGTTAGGGGGGCTGGGAGAAAAAGTAAAGGGATTAAGAAGTACAAATTGGTAGTTACAGAATGGTCACAGAGATATAATTACAGCTTAGGGACTATAGTCAATCCTATATAATAAAGAGGTAATATGCAAATTGACCGTCACTCCAACACACAGGATGGCCACCCCCATGTGATCGAAGATGGCTGCCCCCATGTGGATACAAGATGGTCGCCACAAGATGGCCAGCAGGGGAGGGTAGTTAGAGGGGACCCAGGCCAGCAGGTGAGGGCAGTTGGGGGCAACCAGGCCTGCAGGAGAGGGCAGTTGGGGGGACCAGGCTGGCAAGGGAGGGCAGTTAGGTGTGACCAGGCCTGTAGGGGAGGGTAATTGGGAGGGACAAGACTTGCAGGGGAGGGCAGTTAGGGGCAATTGGGCCGGCAGGGGAGCAGTTAGGCGTCGATCAGGCTGGCAGAGTAGTGGTTAGGGGGTGATCAGGCTGACAGGCAGAAGCAGTTAGGGGCAATCAGGCAGGCAGGCAGGCGAGTGTTTGGGAGCCAGCAGTCCTGGATTGTGAGATGGATGTCTGACTCTCCGTTGGGTAGTCGGACATCCCTTGTGGGGTCCCAGATTAGAGAGGGTGCAGGCTGGGCTGAGGGACACTCCCCTCTCTGCACGAATTTCATGCACCGGGCCTCTAGTAATATCATAATAACTATGTATGAGCCCAGATGGGTACTTCAAATATCAGGGTAACTACCCTATAAAGTACAAAATTTTCTACTACTTTGCTGTACATCTAAAAGTAATACAGAATATTATTGAGTGTAACTGTAATAAAGAATAAAGAATAAATGCATGTATTAGAAAAGAAAAGAAAGTAAAATAAAAATTGTAGACCTCCCCCTAAGGTTGCCTAGACCAGTGTTAAAAATAAGGTCCAAAAACAGTTACAAAAGAGAGTGTCTCCAGCTCTATCAGCACCATGTCCAAGGGCATGTCATCTCTCTCTTTAATTCAAAATACCCAATTTCATGTGCTCATTACTAACCAGTCATCTTGGTGACTCTATGGCACTTGCTATTTTTTTAATGGTTGTTTCAGTCAAGGCTACCCATGTCTGCCAAGACTCTGCTATCCCTGATGCTCTCTGTGAAGTCCCTCCTCTGTGAGCTCTGCCTGTGGATATGTGAACCAAGACCTGCTAATGCTTGATGTTTCAGGGATTTATGCTCAGCCTCAGGGAGCCTGCCATTTGTTAGCAAATTCTACTTAACTGGCACAAATGCTGCCAACATCCTGATCTAAGTTGCCATGCAGCTTTTGTTAAAATTCATTCTTTTTCAGTGTAAAACTCATGAGAGCTTAGCCAAGGGTGGGCTGAAAAAAAAATACTATGCAAATAACTATCCCTTCTCTGCAATGCTATTTCATTCTGTTATCCAAACTTACCTTATCTCTTTCTTTTCTGGGTTGAGTACATCCCTATGCAAAAATAGCTGTGGTGAGCATATCTTAAGGCTCAAATGAGGATCTCTACAGTCTTTCTTCTTGACCTTCTACTTATATTTAACTGCCTTCTGCATATTTTTTTCTTTTTTTATTTCTTTATTGATTTAGGTATTACATATGTATCCTTGTTCCCCCATTACCCCCCACCTCCCATTCATGCCCCCACCTCCCTGTTGTCTGTGTCCATTGATTAGGCTTATATGCATGTATATAAGTCCTTTGGTTGATCTCTCCCCCTTACCCCCACTGTCCCCTACCTTCCCTGAGGTTTGACGTTCTGATTGATGTTTCTCTGTCTCTGGATCTATTTTTGTTCATCAGTTTATGTTGTTCATTATATTCCACAAATGAGTGAGATCATGTGATATTTATCTTTCTCTGCCTGGCTTATTTCACTTAGCATAATACTCTCCATCTCCATAGCAGCACAATTCACCATAGCTAAGATTTGAAAACAGCCTAAGTGCCCATCAGCAGATGAAAAAAACACACACAAAACTGTGGTACATCTACACAATGGAATACTATGCTGCGGTAAAAAAGAAGGAGTTTTTACCATTTGCAACAACATGGATGGAGATGGAGATGCCTTCTGGGTATTTTTATTAGTAGCGCACATCCTCCTTGAATTCCAATGCCTGAATTAAACTTACCATCGCCCCTTATCTCCCATCTCACTTTCCAGTCTCAATCAATAGGACTACCTTTCAACCAGTTTCCTACATTCAAACCTGGGCATTTCCTGTGGCTTCTCTATCAATCTTACCAGTGCCTATATCCACTTCTTTACAAATCTTATGCTTCTCCTAAATATCTCTTAAATCCATCCACTTGTTTTCATTTCCACCATCATATCTCAGGGCATCACCTCTTACCTAGATTCCTGCAACAGCCTCATAGTGGTCCTCCCCACACCTTTGCTTTCCCTTCCCCTCCAATATGTCTTCCACATTGTATAGCCAAAATAATCTGTCAGAAAATGCAGTACAATAACCAATTCTTTGCTTAAATCCTTAAGTTTCTTCTTATTGTTCTTAGCCCAACCTGGTCTGGCCATAATTACTTTTCCCTCTTTGCACTGCCATGTTTTCTCTCATCTCCAGGCCTTTCCAAATACTGTTTCCTTTGCATAAAATGAGATTATTGAAACGGGAATTTTGGGGGGTGAAAAAGACAGGTTTTAGAAAATTTTGGAAATTAAGGGGACCATGGAGGAAGCACAGGACTGCAGAGCAGCAGAAGGTATAGTTCCATAGAATAGGGGAAGCTGAAAAGCTGCAACAGGTACATTTCCATAGAATGAGGGAGCTGGGAACAGCAAAAGGTCTATATTTACAAAATAAAGAGAAGGAAGCCCTTCATCCAAAAGGAGAGGAAGAAAGCCCAAAGGGAATATAAAAACAATAAGGAAGGAGGGGAGGAAGACCTCACAAGTCCCAATGAGGTTGAACTTTGAGCTCAGGAGTTACTATAGTAACCAGTCCAAGGGAATAGTGACCAGAGGGGATATCAAGGCACCAGGATCTGCAGCCTTTATAAACCATGGAAACAGGGACTCTTTCTCTCTCCCCATGTGGGAGTCTGTGCTTGTTCTTCAATAAATATCCACCTTTGCTATACCACCTTCCATCCGTGGATTCTTTCTTCCACTCCACCAGACAAGAGCCGGGGAACCAGTCTGCCCAGGGGAATACCACAAGTTCCAGTCCAAAAATTCCATTTCATGACTAGATATTTGTTGAATGAGAGACTAAATTAGTGAAAATTTTCCAGAACAGAGTACATTAAAGACATATCAACAAGCAGATTCCTTGAATCTGTTTACCTTCAATTGAACGTTTTTACTACATTTTAAAATGTTAGTTTTTACAAATTAAAGTAAAGCTTGGCATTTCAACATGACTCTTGCAGACTTGTTTTGAGTTTCTAGCAGGAGCGTCCAGCTAATTCTATTGCTTGGACTAGAGTGTTGTCCTCCTCTACCTGGGAGTATCACCATTTTTGTCTTGGGTGACAATGTTTTTTACGTTAACAAATACAGCCAATGCCTATGGCAGAATGACAAATATAGAACAGTGAGGGAATTACTGGAAATCTTCCAACTACCCAAATCCCTCGAATCAAACCTGGCATACAATGGAGTAACAGATGTCCCTGTTAGATTGCTCTAACATCCTTAATTTGACCTACCGCTAGATGCTCTAATTTCATTTCAAAAAGTCTGAGTAATTTTTACAAGTTTGGACAGTGAAAAACGGAAAATAATTTTATGACTGGGCAAGGCCAATGGTATGCAATCCATCTAGAAACAGAGCTAGCCACCCCATCATTCATAAGAGCATCTGACTGCCATCTACAGGATCCTGGGCACATGCCAACTTTGGTAATTATATTCAGTTTGCCCACTTTCCTTCATCATTTAATTGAATGACACACATTCAATTCCATGCAAAAGATACTATGCATGATTGCTAGTAAATTCTATAAGATAACTATCTCAAGCTAGAAACTGTAGCATTTTATGGGCAAATAAAGTAAAATAATTGCACAATAAATTCAGAACTGTGGCTTAAAAATGACAAATTATGAGATAATAAAATTGCTAAGTATATTACTCAAGGAAATTTAAATATGTTAAATGGCATTGCCTTTCTGGTTTATTAAAGTAAAAAATACATGGTTTCTTTTTTACATATTTATATTGATTTGTTAACGTAAAAAACATTGAAACCTGTAAAAAATTTTTGTAAGTTTATTTGAGCCAAACTGTCGACAATTGCCGGGAAGCAATATCTCAACAGATTGGGATAGTGCTCCGGAGAATGGCGGGTTTTCCTCTATTTTTATACATTGCAACCAAAGGAGGGACATAGGTGGGTTACTTAAAATCCATTGGTGATAGATTCCAGAAGTGGGAGAAAGCAAAGTGGGGAAACCTCTGGGAATGGATAAAAAGTAAAATGATAGACACATACTTAGGTGGGTGCAGGAACAATGAACATGATAACAATGAAGGAATTGGTGGTATCTGTCCTGGCGCCCAGGCACTTTAGGTTGTGCCCCAAGGGGTCCGGAAAAGGGGAAGTTACAAGTTACCCAGACATTTCAAGGGTATGTTATTATAGATGCAAAGACAGATAGGCTCAGTTAAGGTAAAGGTTGACCTTGTCAGTGAAGATACCAGCGTAGAACATAACTACCCATCATAACTGCGTTTAGTTAAAGTTTAATTTCAGACCATCCTCTGAGTTTGGAAGACCGCCATGCAGGCCTTCCCTGAGCTTGTCAGGTTAGCATGTGGCCCCTTTCGTCCACAGATTTCAGAGAAGAAAGGAGAATCATTGATCAGCTGCCTCCTGCATGCGCCCCAGTGAGGATTGAGCCCACAACCTGGGCATGTGCCATGACCAGGAATCAAACCATGATCTCCTGGTTCACAGGTCGACGCTCAGCCACTAAGCCATGCAGGCTGAGCAAAAAATACTTGTTTTTACTTTATCCGACATTTCACTTTGGTTTTATGGCAGTTTGATGTTATAAGATCAGTGTGATACTAGACACAGGCACACAAACAAAATTTATTTGGTGTGAGCTGGAACTTTTAAAGTTGAAAATATGATTTAAGTAGAAGGTAAGTATTCATTGCACTAGAGTATAACAATAAGTATAAAACAGAAGAAAGCCCTCTTATCTACATTTTTTAAGGTTTTTATATTTATAGGATTTTCATAGTTTTAAGAAATCTGACACTTTATTTGAAATAGTTTGTGTTTACATAGTTCAGACATTTAAAATATAGATTCTTCTTTACTATTCCGAGTGGTTTAGAAAGTGAAGGAATAATCTATGGTTGGCTGCTATTTCTAAAGAATCTACCACTAAAGGAGAGGAAACTTAGGAAAGCATGCTGAATATTAATTATAGCCAACAAATACATACTTTGCCCTTTGCTGAGATATATTCTGTGTGATTTGCCTGTATTCACCCATTCATCCTCATATGAACTCAATTTGGTGGGTACTTTTAATACTCCTATTTTACAAATGAAGGAATGAAGCACAGATAAGTTAAATTGCACATGGCTAGCAACCACAGAGAGTCTGACTCTAGTGTTCACATTTTTAACCATGATGCTCTACTGCCTGTCACTGAAAACACCACAGGAAGCAATTGTTTTTCTTTTTTTAATATATTTTATTGATTTTTTTACAGAGAGGAAGGGAGAGGGATAGAGCATTAGAAACATCGATGAAAGAGAAACATTGATCAGCTGCTTCCTGCACACCCCGTACTGGGGATGTGCCTGCAACCAAGGTACATGCCCTTGACCGGAATCGAACCTGGGACCCTTCAGTTTGCAGGCCGACGCTCTGTCCACTGAGCCAACCGGCCAGGGCAGCAATTGTTTTTCTTAAAAAGAATTAACTATCTCCAGTGAACTAAACTTGATATGAGAGAATGTTCCTTGAGCAACATCATTCACTCCAGAAATGAGATGGGGGGGTGGAGATGAACCACTGAAGATTTCCAGTAAACTTCATCTCCAATGGATTAGAGTAGGACTAACAGACCAGTGCTACTTGAAATAATTTGACCACTTGAAATAATTGTAAAATAACATGATGTGCATATATAAACACCTAGTTCACTTACTGAAAACCCTTGGGAAAGTTGGCAGCTGGTTAAACAATCACTCATGTGGAGTCTCTTATGAGCAAAGTATTATGCTAAGTGCCAAGAACAATGGCTCAAGTCTAATCCCACTCTTTAAGGGTCTCGTAGACTCCTGGAGACATAAGGACTGGATGTGCTTTCCTCTAATGAAAGGCACATTGTGATAAGCACTGAAAGAGGAGTAAAATAAAATGCAAAGGGAGCACCAAGAGGAAACTTAAATGGAGGTGGGAGACTGGCCATCAGAGAAGTCTCAGCAGGCAATAGACTTTCGCGCTAAGGGTTTTAGAATGAGACTCCAGACAGGGCATATAAAATGATCAAAGTCATTAAGGGGTAGTGGGGGAAGAAGAGGTTGGAGATAAAATTGGAGATGTATGTTGGTGCTAGATTATGAAGAGCATCACATGTGCATGTGTGTGCGTGTGTGTGTGTGTGTATGTGTGTGTGTGTGTGTGTGTAACAGTGTAAGATCTCAGTGTTTATATTACATACTGTGGACAAAAAAAAAAAAAAAAAAGGCCACATGCTAACCTGACTAGCTCAGGGAAGGCCTGCATGGTAGTCTTGCAAATTCAAAGACATAAAGTAACTACAAAGGATGGTCTGAGATTAAAACTTTAACTAAAAGCAGTTTACAGTAGGTAGTCATGTTCTAGACCAGTATCTTCCCTGATAAAGGTCAATCTTGTGAGAAATGGCTCACCTGTCCAAATTTCAAAGGACGGACTGGTAAACAGAAGCATGGCAAAAATGAGACTTTTAATAACACTCTCGAGAGTGGGCATCCATTGTACAGGAACACACGTGGGGCAGGGAACATAGCCTATTTATTTAGTCCCTCCTCCGGTTCCTCATTGGCTGAGTACTATTTGGTCACCTATTTCCTAATAGGTCGCCTATGTCTTGCTGTCTCCCATTTTTAAAAAATGGCCTGGGGCCTTCTCCAGTTGCCTCCACCTCCCTTTGTCTAGGGGGAATCTTCCTATGACATGTGCTATCAGTCACATGTACAGCTCTCATCCTCTCTCCCCAGCCCCACATCCTGTTTGCTCTGGGAAAATTCAGCTACAACCTGGCCACCTGCTATATCTTTTCTATGAAGATAAATCAGAGGCATGTTTCTTACAATCTTTACCTTAACTGAGCCAATTGTCTTTTTGCATCTGAGATAACATCCTTGTGAAATGTCAGGGTAACTTGTAACTTCCCTTTTTCTGGACTCCTCAGGGCACAACCAAATGTGCTGGGCACCAGGACAGAGACCATAAATTCCTTCAATGTTATTGTTATCATGTTAACTGTTAACTATCCTGCACTCACCTAAGTAAAAGAAGCACATGTCTATCATTTTACTTTTTATCCAATCCCAAAAGCCCCCCCTACTTTTGCTTTCTCCCGCCTCCCTAATCTATCACCAATGGATTTCATGTAACCCCCTATGTCTCCTTCTTTGATTGTAATGTATAAAACAAGTGAAGAACTGCCATTCTCCGGAGCAGTATCCCAATCCGTTGAGATTCTGCTTCCCGGCAATTGTTGACGGTTTGGCTCAAATAAACTCACAAAAATTCTTTACAGGTTTGAATGTTTTTACATTAAAAATACTCACATAATCTTCATTGAAGACAAATCTTTGTGTCTGTTTATTTAGGAAAATGTTGTGCTCAATGTAGTTAGCTCCTCCTTCCAGAATACTGTAGCAAAAAGTTTGAAATCCCTGATCAGACATGCAATAACTCTGGACCTCAGCTTTCTGATTTGAGACATGGACATAATAGTATCTACCTCCACAGGATCCCAGTAAGGGATGCCACGTTTACATAACATCTTCGTCTAATACTACTCCTTCCCCTCTCTTGCACAGGACACTTCTTTCTTAATATCCTGTATGTTAAACTCCATTTTAGAGGAAACTCAACTTGGGACATCCTTTGGTGGTGGTGATGGTAGTGGTGGTGGTTCCTGTGGTGGCAAAGGTGGAAGAGGTGGAGATGTGCCTATGCTAGCAAAGTCAATCTGCTTGTGCAGAAATTGCACTGGTGGGCAACGCCTCAGAAGCAGTGTGAGGGACATTCTGTGGGTAAGCGTTATTGGTAGCAGTTTTGTCATCAAGCTAATTTCTGGCCTAGTCTTGGCCATTCTGTTGAGAAGCTTAACCTCAAGTCTTATTCTCTAGCTATTTCAACAATTCCGTGAGCTACTCAATAGTCTCCTAGTAAACTTATGCTTAATCTGCCCAAATCAGCTTCTGTTATATAGTAATGTATCTTAAACAAGTTAATATTAAAGAAGTTCCCAAACATTGATCCCCTAATGGCTGATTAATACATTCCCCAGGATAGAACAAGGATATGAGTGTTAATTAAATTATGCTCCCCTGAAGGTGATTTGGGGTTACATGGGCAATAATAAAGGAGATTGGCATATTGGAGATGGAAAACAAAGGCAAGCAAGGTCATTGATGCATGTGAAAGCAGATGGATGTAGCCGGAGAGAAAGGGAATGACAATTAAGAAGGATGAGACAGGAACTCTGACCTAATGGAATTGTTCTTATATTTTGAAAGAGATGAAATAAAGGCCAAATATCTGTGCATGTAGGAAATTTTAATTCTGTTAAATAGACTTGACTTTTAAATCATATGCTTTTCAAACTGACAAATTTCTAGCTCTAGTCCATGCCTAGCAGGAGGGTCTGTGGAAGCAGGCTTGAGGGAGAACCTATAGTTTCCTAATGCTAAACACTGGCACTGGATGGTGTATGTGAATAAGTATAGCAAAGTAGTGTCTTTTTCATTCATCAAAATGCTCTAAAAGTAAAAACAAAATATGTCTATATACAACAAAGTTCTGGGTTAGATAGATTTTATTCAAATATGATCAGGGTACAAAGATAATTAAAAGGAAAATGTATAAGGTAAAAACCACATTGTGTTGTTTCTGCACTTACTTGTTTTCTGTGTGTTATATTTAAATACCCCCCTACAGAAACAGCCACTTGGGGGGTCCTATTTACTCACTTGAAATGCTTTCTTTTCCTGGTTCATAGACCAATATTTGATGGCATCCAATAGCAATGAAATAGCTGGGGGGGGGGGGCAGTAAACACCTGTATTATATGCTTTCCTGGGGGAATTGCAATATGGTTGGATGAGCCTGGCACTGTGCCCTAAATGTCAACAGCATTCAGGTTTTGTCAGAGATCTGAGGGGAAATGTGTTCCAGATATCTCAGGATCACTTGACTTCCATTACTCTGCAGTTCAAACACGGACACTGTCGACGGAGGTACCCCAGCTATTCTTGCCTTCATGAGTGAAATAGAAGAACAGAAGTCAATATCTAAAAGAGCCAAGAAGCAGAACATGTAGAATTTTACATAACAAATTCAGAAGTCTGGGTATCACCCGAAGATGAGCCAATGGCTAATAACTGCAGACACAGGTGCCACATGTTTCTCTTGGCGATGGCTAGAAGCACTAGGTCCCCAAAGGGCCTTTATGGGGAAAAGACCCAAGCTCTTGGAGATGAAGTAATATGGAAAGGAGTTACTATAGTAACCAGTCCAAGGGAATAGTGACCAATCAGAGGGGATATTAAGGCACCAGGATCTGCAGCCTTTATAAGCCATAGGGAAAAGGAACTCAGTGGGACCCCTTCCCCCTCCCTACATGGGAGCCAGTTCTGTGGGACTCTTTCCCTCTCCCCATGTGGGAGTCTGTACTTGTTCTTCAGTAAATTTCCACCTTTGCTATACCATTTTCTGTCCGTGGATTCATTCTTCAATTCCAGTGGACAAAGAATCCGGGTTCCAGTCCAAAAATTCCTTATCACAGGGAAAAGAGAAAATAAATAGAAAGGAAAATGTGATGAGTTTATTATTTTTTCTTACTAGGTAGTAATAAAACACACATACAAAAGTAAGCAAAGCATACATTGAAATATAAAATTATGATGATGATGATGACGGTATAATTATGACTGCCGGAAACATAGCCCAAAGTAATATAATAGATGTAAGACTAAACATATCTGTGCTTTAAATCCACCTATTAAAAGAAATTTCAGATTAGATAACAAAGAAAAACCCAATTCTAATCTAAATAGGGCTCAAGTAGACTTAATCATATTGTGCACCGAAGATGTCTAAAGATGCTAGTATATGTGAATGAAATCCAAGATCATGCAGTACACAGCTACCATAAATGTAAAGAAATACATGACATGCTATACCAGGAAAACACAAATAAAAGTTGAGAATAAAAGGTTGGACAAAGCTATATGCAAGCAGGGGTCATGATCTTATTGTCAGATCAGGTCGAATTCAGGGCAAAAAGCAATAAACAAGTTAAGAAATATGTATTATAATGCCAAAGCATGCAGTTCAAAATGAAAAGATCCATTTTAATACTGGAGCATTATATAAGGCATACAGTTCGAAACAAAAATAGTGATGAATATCTACCAAATAAATGGCAACATTCTTTGTCAAACAAAAATGACAGAAATTCCAGGGATAAATAGAAACATACTAATAATAGGAAACACATTTTCTGAAATGTAATCTAGTTTTCTTATACATTAATGAACTGAAGTAGTACAACATACATTTACATCTTCATATTCATCCCTTGGCCCTCTGAAATCCAGTTTTCAGTGAAATTGCTTTTAAAACTCACTGATTTCCCAAATCCAATCACCACTTTTCAGTCCTCCTCTCATTTGGATTCTCTGCAGTGTCTGATGCCGCTGTTCACCCCCTTCATTACTGAAACTCAGTCTCTTTGTCTGCACTTTTCCAGATACTAGAGTCCTGGCGCTTAGTGGCCCCCTAATGCTCAGGCTCTCCTCCTCAGAACTCACTCTTCCTGGGTCCAAGAAACAGCAGGATAAGAAAGATTTTTTTTCAGTTCTTGTTCCTGGTTGAATGCCCTACCACCCCTGAAACTGGCTGGAGCATGTAAATCTGTTTTAAGCTTTTAATGACAAAAGAACCTCTTGCCAAAATCTAAAGATTGTCTTTGGTTGAAGAGGCAGAAAATATTTGGGAGTTCTATTATTTTGTTTCCTTATAGTTACTATTCATTGTTTTTTCTAAATTATTTATATTTTTATTATATTTTTATTGATTTCAGAAAGGAAGAGAGAAGGATAGAAACATAGAAACATCAATGATGAGTGAGAATCATTGATCCGTTGCCTCCTGCACACCCCCTACTGGGGATCTAGCCTGCAACTCAGGCATGTGTCCTTGATCCAAATCAAACTCAGGACCTTTAAGTCCACAGGCCGATGCTCTATCCACTGAGCCAAACTGGCTAGGGCTCTAACCTATTTTTAATTATGGTTGACATACAATATTATATTAGTTTCCATAGTGATCACCACAATAAATCCAGTAACCATCTGTCATTGTACATAGATATTACAATATTACTGACTACATTCCCTATGCTGTATATTACCTGGTACATCCCCATAATTATTTCTTATTAATTCCTTCCCCTTTTCTACCAACCCCCACCCCTGTCTGAAAACCATTTGTATTATATAAGTTTATTTTTGTTTTATTTTGCTTGTGTTTTGTTTTCCAGATTCTATATATAAGTAAAATCATGTGGTATTTGTCTTTCTCTGTCTGACTTATTTCACTTAATATAATGTTCTTTAGACACATTCATGTCACAAATGGCAAGATGTCATTCTTTATTATGTATGACTGAGTAATAATTCATTGTATATATGTACCACATCTTCCTTTTCCATTCACCTATTAATGGACACCTAGGTTGCTTCCATATTTTGATTAATGTAAGTAATACCATAATGAACATAGGGGTGCATTTATCTTTTTGAATTACTATTGTTTTCTTTTTCCTCAGATAAAAACCCACAAGTGGAGTTGCTGGATTGTACAATAATTCTATTTTTAATATTTTGAGGAATCCCCATACCATTTTCCATAGTGGCTGCACTAATTTATAATCCCACAACAGTACACGAGGTTTCCCTTTTTTCCACATCCTCTGGAACACTTGCTGTTTGTTGTCTTGTTAGTAATAGCCATTCTGATGGGTGTGAGGTAGTATCTCAGTGTGGTTTTGATTTGCTTTTCCCTGGTGATTAGTGTGGTTAAGCATCTTTTCATGTTTCTGTTGACCATCTGTACGTCTTCTTTGGAATATTGTCTATTCAGGTCCTCTGCCTATTTTTTAATTGGGCTGTGTGTGTTTTTATATTGAGTTGACTATTCTCTGTTTTAAAGGTGGCACATGTACTTTAAAAATGTAGAATTGGGACTGGGACTTGAGAGACAGCAGGGACATAGCCTCTGGAACCAGGTTATTTGGCGTCAAATTCCAGCTTCATTTCTCACTAGTGTATGACTTGAATGAATTATTCAAACTTTGTTTAGCTGAGCTATTCCAATGGTAAGTGTCTCATTTGCTCCTTCCTCACAGGGAGGGGTCGTAGTAGCTTCTATTCATTGAGGTTTTAGTCAGTATTTATAAGGCAATAGATGTGAAATGACCTTAAACCATTCCTGGCAAATTCTTGCATCTATGGCTAACAATGTTCCAAATAGAAGATTCTAGAATATTGAATCCCATTTCGGCGACTAATTAGATCTGTGTTTCAAATAAATTTTCTGTTTTGCTCTCTATAAAATGGGAGGCTAAAAAATGATCTCTAAAATTCTTTGTGGTTGTATAAACACCCAACTGCTTTGAAGAACAATGTCTTAAGTAGGTTGACTTCAAAGCCTAGTAGCCAAAGTGCTGCTTTGTATATAAATTGGCAAGCTATTCTAAAGGTTGGGATTAAGAGTTTCACAATATTAGCAACATACAGGCTTGTTTTATGCGGACACTTAGTGGTTTACTTATTTTCAACATACTAGCTACTTCTGTTAGGATTGGAAAAAGAATCCTATTCCTAAGACATAAAGTGGCTCTATAGTTTTATATCTATCTAATAAACAGTCTCTTAGAAATTTCGAATATTGGGGAATAAAGTCAAAATTGCATAGCTTAGAAATAGGTCTATTATTAGAAATAAGGCATTTATTTTGACAACACTAAGTTGTAATTTGACAATCAGATTATCTCAACATTATTTTTGAACCCGTTATTCCTTGAATTCCACATTCTTCCAGTCTCCTTGGTTAAAACCTTAGGGCTCTATTTTTAACAATTTACTCTCATTTACTCTTTATGTCTCTATAGTCCTGAGCCGTGGCCTCTGTTTTGCTTCAGACTCTGTTGCCACTGGGTCCAAATCCTTTTTCACATCTTGATCTGGCAGCAATGGACTGGCTGATGTCAGCCTTTCTATTTTCAAAGCTATCACACAGTTCACTGCCAAGTATATCCGCCAAGCACTTTCCCTAATCCTCCTAACTTAAGAAATCACATTGGTTCACTACTACCCTGTTAGTAAGAATACATTTCTCTGCCAGACTTTTGAATCTCCCCACACTTAGGCCTTCTTTAACTGACCTAACTAGCCTTTTTTTAATTTTTTATCAATAATGATATATTACTCCCACTATATATTTCAGTTTCCTCACAGTCTCTGTACATAACACTCTCATGCCTGATTTTATGCAAGAATTTGGTTCCTCTTCCTGAATAGCTTTATCTTATCCACCCAACCAACCCACACATCCAACCATCCATCCTTTTCATCTTACATGACATGTCAAGTCATAGTTTTGAATGAAGCTTTACATACTTACTGTTATCTTCCTATGCACTTACTATCAACAACACAGAATTTTATGACTCAAATTAGTTCAGGTTCATGCATTGTAATAAACTTAAATGGACACCATAGTGTAGTAAAAAATCCCCTGACTTGAATTTAAAATCACTTTTGCTATTGACTTGTGCTTCCTTTGACAAGTCATTCTCTGAGTTGCACAAAGTTGTTAAAATATTAAATGAATAAGATGGAAAGCTATTTTGTAAGCTCTAAATATAATACCAGCATAATTGTTGTTAACATGCTAAGTAGAATAAAAGATACTTTACAGTGTTTGATCAACAAGATGCCCATTAGAAAGTGTTTAAAAGTATATGAAATATGCTTACAGAACCCACAAAGTTTATACTAAAAATAAATTGGAATTAAAAATAAAGTCACTGGGACTAAAATAGTTCAGTCCTAAATAATGAGTTGAATGACAACTCTCAGGAGAAGGAATTCTCACATAAAAATGATGAGACATCGCTTGTTCAAGTGCTTCCCAAAGAAACATTAATATCATCTGACTATATCCATGAAAAGTGACAAGAGACCTCTCCTAATTGCACTGTATTGTCAATGATGAATGATCTATTTCTATGAATGGGAAAAACCTAATTAGGTCCTCTTTGCAGAGTAATTCAGATCCTCCATATTTTTCTCTGTGACCATTCTGTGTGGTATCCACAGGCAACTACATTGTTACAGTGGAGACTCGACCTACTAGGGACGTTGAATGGGAAATGCTTTAAAATCAGCAAATAAGTTGATAAGTTGAGAACATATTCCAGTTGAGATGAGCACAATATGAGAACAATTAACATTGCAAATTATCACTATTTGGTTACTAAACTATTATATAAAAATTGAAGAATATAGTACTGAAAAGTAGAAATTTAAGCTATTTTCAAAGACTATCTACTGGTTGAGGTGGCTTTTTAAAGAAATGGATAACTCTAAGGATTCTTGAATATTCTCTTCTAAATTTTCACAGTACTTTAACGTAAACTCTGCACACCCCAGGAGTTACAATGGAAGTAGTAACCAGGGTGGAGTTCATGTTGATATATAGCAGTGATTTTCAACCATTTTCATCTCATGGCTCATATAAACTAATTACTAA
Organism: Eptesicus fuscus; assembly: GCF_027574615.1. NCBI lineage: Eukaryota > Metazoa > Chordata > Mammalia > Chiroptera > Vespertilionidae > Eptesicus > Eptesicus fuscus. The sequence continues at coordinate 68,722,734 of NC_072486.1, forward strand.
AATTCTGTGGCACACCAAAAAATAGCTTACATTTTTTGCTGAACTGACAAAAAAAAAAAAAAGGGGGGGTATAATTTTTATTCATTCACACTGGCTATTGTTGTGTTGGCTGTTGCCATTTTTTACTTGACAATCTAAGCAAAAAGAGGTCAGTAACCCTGACTAAATAGTCAGGTATTGCATGTTTTAAACATTCTTATGGCACACCAGAGTGCCTGCTGCGGCACACTGGTTGAAATTCATTGTTCTGTTTTTGTTTGTTTTTTAACTAGAGGTCCGATGCATAAAATTCATGCAAGAGTAGGCCTTCCTTCCCCTGGCTGCCAGCACTGGCTTCCTCTGGCACCTGGGACCCGGGCTTCTCTCCCAGCCCTGGTTTTGTCCAGAAGATTGTCTGGAAGGACATCCAGTCTAATTAGCATATTACACTTTTATTATTATAGATAGAGGCATCAAGCGTTTTATATATAACCATTAGAAAAATCCGTGCATAACCCAGCCTCTTGATGTACTTGAGTAATGCAAAAAAAAAAAAAACACCAAAAAAACTGTAAGTTGAATAACCTAGATGTTACTCAATACTACTATAAAGCTACATTTTAAAAATAAAAATAAATAAATAAATAAATAAACAAAAGAAAATCATTGGTCTGTAGAAAGCTAAGACGTTGGGTAAGTATAACACAGACAACTAATTGTCCATCAAAATTTGTGCTTCCCATGGTATAGAGTTGTTGTGGGGAAGCAGGTGCCCAGACAATAATTACATTTCCAACCCCTCCCCCCCTTACATTTAACTAGGGCTTTCTGCCCAGTTCTTAAGGGAATATAAATGAAAGTGATCAATTTCTGGTCAAGATGTTGATGAAGTAGGTGTGTCTTCTCTTCTCTCACCTGCTAAAATATTCTAAGGCAATGGGGCAGCTGCCACACACAAGGATCCATGTACCTGAATCTCAAAATGTAGGAACTCCCTGCCCCCCGCACCGCCCGCCACATACACACACACTTGACAACTAGGAACTCTTACCTTCTGAGCAAAGCCCTGCACATCTAATGATATTCTGGTCTCTATGTGTTCACTACAGAGTAACAAAGAGTTGCATGCCTGTCTATTTCAAGCTTGTATATGTTAAAGACTTTAGTGAAATTAAATATTTGTCTAACATGAATTAAGAGAGAATGTGTTACACCACTGAAAAGCAATGTATGCAAAGCTAGAGAAAAAAAGCAAAATGCCTTTTAATTTTTCATAGAATCTCCTTATCAAACCTCCAGCTTTATAAATGATGCGAGGGAAAGTCCCTTTCTCTGGGTCCTTTTGGAAGATTTATTTGGAACCATTTTTGGTTCATGGCTAGTTATTTTGAGAAAATATTATATTCTATTTATTAATGTTGTTAAGAAAATCAGATATCAAAATTTGAGAGAGAGGGAAGTGAGGTAAAAAGGGAGGAAGGGAGAGAGAAATGGGGTGGGGGAAGAAGGAAAAAAAAGAAATTAATGATTTTAAAAGTCTAAATTAAGAGTTTTTTTTAATTTTTGCACTGGTATAAATATAGATTATTTAATGAGTTGTTTAATTCAGTAGAACAGGCTTAAAGAAAGACTAAGATATGTCTTAAGAACATGTCTTAATTATAACCCTTAAATATCCTGGCTATTGAAGACAGTACCTTCCTTTTTAAATAAACCATGATTCGTCCTAGATTTCCTTACCAGAGATAAGTTCATCACAGGTCAGCCAAACAAAGGAAGTGACGATCAAGAAACGGAGCTATGCAAAATAGAGGATCCAAACATTTGAGCAGGTGGCATTCCATGTGGCACTCTGACCAAAAAAAACACCTTAGTGTCTGGTGTGTATAATAGCCGTGATAGTATGGAAGTTGGCTGTGGTTAGAGGTTGCTAAAAGAGGAACCAGCAACCAGTGTGGCTCAGTGGTTGAGCGTCTATCTATGAACCAGGAGGTTGAGGTTTGATTCCTGGTCAGGGCACATGACCAGGTTTTGGGCTTGATCACCAGTAGGAGGCATGCAGGATGCAGCCAACAAATGATTCTCTCTCATCATTGATGCTTCTATCTCTCTCTCCCTCTCCCTTCCTCTCTGAAATCAATAAAAAGACAAAAAGAGGACCCACTGAGCCAAACCGGTTAGGGCATTATGCTTTTATGCTAAGTGAAATAAGCCAGGCAATGAAAGAAAAATATCACATGATCTCACTCATTTATGGAAAATAAAGAACATTATAACCTGATGAATAAAAAGATAGATACAGAGGCAGTGAAGCATTGAACAAACTGTCAAATTACAGCGGGAAGGCTGTGGAGTGTTGGGGAGTGGGGGAAAGAGATCAACCGAAGGACTTGTATACACACATATAAGCACAACCAATGGACACAAGACACTGGCGGGGGGGGGGGGGGAGGGGACGGGATGAGGGCATGTGCCAGGGAGTAGAGGAGGCTGGGGGAAGGTCAATGGAGAAAAAAAGGAGATATATGTGCTACTATTTGTAATACTTTAAACAAAAAAATAAAAATTTTAAAAAAAGAGGACCCAGAGAGAGAAAATAAAAAATGGTCTATTGAAAACTAAGTCCCAGGAGGGCTAAAATTGAGCTTGATAACTTCAAAGACACTTTAGATGAGAAAACAGGCAAGCAGCCTCTGCCGAGGAGGGCTTTGAATAGCTAGGTCAGAATTGTGCATTTTAAAATGCGGGCCCTTTGGGAACAGTTAATTGAATGCTACACTGGTGTCTGAAGGGTAGATGCAAAATTTACTAGGAAGTGAATTTTTTAAATGATAGTCATTAGTTTCAAAATGATAGGTTATAATAGATACACGTTGTGTATACTCTCACCCCAGATAATTAATTTAATTAATGAGAATATTTTACATTGATTTAATGTGACTCAATGTGATTATAAAATTACTAGGTTTAACCAAAAATACTTTACTTACTTGGGTACAGGAGATGGAATCGTTTAGTGGTTTTGTTACAAGCTTCTAGGCTTGACTGTAAATTGTTGATATTAATGGTATAATAAAGAAATGTTTTTCAAGTGGATATGACACAAATTACATTTACCACTGATATAAAAGGTAATGGCTTTTGAGAAAAACATGCTCATTTCACCCCAAAAAAGTCTCTTGCAGCATTTTATCTATAAATAAATCTCATACCCACTCACCCAAATCTCCAACTAAAAGATTTCCAATGTGCCACATATTGGTCACCCTATTTTCATCAATTTTTGTATCCATAATACTTTAGTGCAATTGAAAACACAAAACAATTCCTTAAAATTAGAAATATAACCAATATTGAGATACAAATTTAGCATATAATTGAATAGAATGACATTTGTCTATTTGTATTTTCAATGTTTGTCTAAGAATAATAAAGACTTTATAGTGGACAAAATTATTCTCATATTGTGCTCTTTTTGAAGTGATTATGGGAATCATGCTCCTACCCCACTCTATTTTTTCTCAGTCATGCTTCAGATTTTGATCAGTGACCCGTTTCGAAATTAATCATTTTAACTCTGAAGGAAATCTGTTCCTCTTCTCATCTTCCTCCAACAGTTTGCAAAGAATCTATCTCATTTACGATTGTTGCTCAGTACATCCTAGCAGTGTTTTTAAGTTTTTAGTTAAAACATCTGCTTTAGCTGACACCCACAGTGGCTGCTTGGCATCCCAGCTCCCCTCACATATTGCACACGATGATGACTGGACAATGCATTGGAATCCTTGCTTTGAGGAACTTAAGCTGGTTGTTCCTCAAAGTACCAAGTTGGTCAGAATAACCTCTGGCTATAGAGTCAGCTTTAAGTATGGTTGAGCAAGAATGAAATGACTTTGGCAGGATCATATGCAATGAGAGGACGTAAATTTGGTGGGAAACTAGTCTGCTCAAAATACTTTTAAACATTTCAGAAAATTTAAAACGTTTTATTTGGAAGACTCACTAGGGACTGGATTATTATGGGTTGGACACAGGCTGTGAGTTTCTTTATTTTCTTAGTAGAGGTCAAGGTATAAGAACCACTTGAAAGGAGTTGTATTTGTTAGATACACAATTAGGGCCTAAGAGTGGAAAATTAATATATTCTAACTAATTAGTCCAAATTGGAACAGACAGAAGTGATAAATGGAAAGCCAACTAGGAAGCTCTGCAGTGTCTACTAGTAAATCAAACTCTAGAAGCATTGAACATACCAGAGGAGCTTGTAAAATGCAAATTCCTAGACTCTGATGAAGAAGGTTTGGACCGGAAACCTACAATCTAAAACATATGATGTGGAGACAGATATTCCATGGAACACACTTTTTAAGAACAGTGCTAAAATAATATAAATTTATCATTTCCCATTAAAACAAGAAATGGAGCTCATTTGAAGACTGAATCGAATGAAAATTGTCATGAAATGTGAAAAATGAAAAATAGCCTTAGGCAGAATTGCAAAGTTCTGCAAACAAAGCGGCTGTGCTTTGAGTATTTATAAGCATGTATTTGTATATGTTGTATAGTACATATACTGTTTCTTTAATTATTAACTTTTAGTGTTAGAATCATGGGGACAATTCTATATGCACATATGTGACATGTGCATGGTTATAGTGTTGATGACAGATGCCTGGGTTCAAATTCTGGCTCCATTACAGAGTGGATATGTGAACTTGTGCCGGGGCTGACCAGCAGACCCTGAGCGACGGATGAATAGATTACTCTGACACAACATTTGCTGTGAAAGAGAGGGCTAAGGGACTGCCTGGCTAAAGGAACCAGACAGCCTCGATTGCCTGCCTCATTAGCCTTTTAGTGTAACAGCAGTTTGAGATAAAGTTTATCTTTTAGATACAAACAGCAGGGTAAGTAATCTTGGGAAGACACATGTGTTTGTAGTGTCTTTTAAGCAAGGACACCCAAAAGATTAAGTATAAAGATTTCAGTAAGCACCTCGGGGTCTGCTCATGCACAGACTTGTTTGGAAAGGTCAATGAATAATAGGGGTGCTGCCTTCAGCACTCCCCTAAGTCAGAATTCTGATAAACAGGGCAGGTAGCCTTCCACACACTTCCCTTTTCTCAGAATGTCCTCCTTACGAGCTTTCCAACCAAGTCTTGAGTGCTTCCCAACAAACTTGAACAAGTTCCTCAACATAATTGTACCTCAAATTTCTTGTCTGTAACATGGGAACAATAGCATTTACATTATGGACATTATGAAAGAGTGAATTACATACTACATATAAAATGCTTAGAAAGTTCCTGGAATATTATAAGCTTTCAGTCATTTACTTATGATAGTCGTTGCCTAATGGATATCTGCTGAAACAAGTTAAATGGATGGACTATGATGATACATTTTTAATGAATTGAAGGCGTTTGTTGCTCAACCTAAGATGTGAACCCTTAAGGAAAGTGAAGAAAATAGAATAAAGCTAAGATTAGAGTGAAGGCTACACTCTGATTTTGTGTTATATACCTCACAAGTTGCTTATTAGGGTGTTTGCCTTAGAGTTCATTTTTTTTATTTTTTAAAATTACTTATTTTTAAGGGAAAGAAGAACTGACTGAAAATTATTTAGGGTTACTAGAACAAACCTTTAATTTGCCCCTCTTTTTCTTCTCTTTGGAACCCAGAGGTTCCTATTTGCTAGTCTTCTCCTCAATATTGCTTTTCCTGAGGTTGTGATGAAACCAGATAATTATTTTTCAGCTTCACCTTGTTCTCTCCTGCAACAAGCTCCAACACTTGGTACAATTTTAAAGTAATTTCACCTATAGGAAAAATAAAAACATAAAGTTCACAAAATAATGTCTCCTTGTTTGGTCCCATGGCCCAAAAGCAGGCAATTAGAGAACCAAAGAAACCCATTTGTGTCTGAGAAAATTAGTGTGGCCATCACCACTTCAATTTGGTGATAGAGTGTCCAGTTAGTAACTAATGCTGGACTCACAAGAGAGAGATTGTTCATTAGGAAATCCTCCCATCAGCTGCAAAACTCTAGTTTCAGAGCTGGGGTCTTGGGCTAAACTGGAGTGTGTGGGGCAGAAGAGCCTCCAGACATTTAAGCGAGGACTTAGACTGAGGTATTTGGCTGAAACTCAGAAAGAGGAACCAGGCTTTCTTTTCACAACACAAGGTGGCAGGAAGCCTGATAACAAAGAGCTACAAAGTCATCTTTAGATAAGGGGATTCCAGATCCGGGCAGAGAAACCAGTTGTAAGCCCCCATCTATGGGGCAGGGGCAGCTTTGAAGCTTCCTACCTGAATTAGCCCAGGAACTAGAACTGGATAGAGCCTTCAGTGGATTTTTCAAACCATGTTGAATGGAATAGAATCAAAGATAATTTCCGCAGTGTCCCTCTGCTGTGCCACACTGTGATTGAGGTGATAACAAATTAGCCATGCTGAGTAGAACAGTGAGTGGGCTCTGGAGAGGATATTGCCAGTGAAGGACAACACCCATGGACATAATACCTCACAAGTGGAAGGCTTACATATACCATGAAACATGCGTTTAATGCTAGGTGACTTCAAATGATTTTAAGAACTGCTCTGTTATGCTTAATAGAATAATATTTAATAGTGGTAATTAACTACAAAATGAATCACGGAGTGAGGCTTAAAAAAATACATTGTAAACATTATTTATTAGGAAGGAGATCAAAAAATCATATCGATACACACAAAACTTTTCATTATAAACCCATAATGTAAATGGCAAGTTTCATCATTATTGTATGGCAGTTAAGCATTGAAGTTTACCCTTTTCCTAGGGTATTCCAGTTCAGCATACAAAGAAAATAGGCATTAGATTAGAAATGGAGAATAACTCTAAATAATACCTTAGATGGTGAAGAGCTCTTCCTTGCTTTCTTTTTTCCCTCTTGCTTTCTTGATATTTTCCCCCAAGGTTTAATATTTTTCTAAAACCTTTTATTTTGCACTAATCCAATATCTAGAAGAGAATTTTGACTATAACAATTCAAGGAGAGCACTAAACTTTGTGATGTATTACTGAAGGGCTTTGTCTCTGGTCAAGAAGCAGGAATGGTTGCTATTAATGGGAGCATGACAGTTCTGAAAGAAAACCAGCTCATGGCATTATGAATCATAGGGCTGTAAAACATTTATAAATGAATGAAAGGACTTGGGGCTGACATGAATTATGAGTCTCATTATGGCACTGTAATATCTTCGGCAATGCCTCAGAGGGGCATGACACCTCCCAAGAAAGGTGGTAAGACTTCCAATACTTTATTTTTCTACTGGTGCTTGGTTATGGTCAAGGTGGGATATGATCTGTGTCCCTGGAGTACACATGGAAACATACCTCTGCATATAAATGCTTCCATTGGTCAAGAGCCTTCAAGACTCTTTCTTCTGGAGATTTCCGAAGATGGCGACCGGCAGGAAGGTAGGGAGGGTGAGTGTGTGATGGAGTGAAGGAGTGATAGAGGTGTGTGTGGACGTGTGTGTGTGTGTGTGTGTGTGTGTGTGTGTGTGTGTGTGTGAGTGAAATAGGGACAGTTAGACCCTGCAGTTCTTCCAGGGGGCATCCAATCCAGGCAGTCTTGGTTGGCAAAACCCCGTGGCCGCTGCAAACACTCCCAGGAGGACACCAGTGGCACAGAGACCCCGCCATCTTTAAGAACGGAACTGCTAGAGACTAGAATCCTAACCTTACCACCACCCAGTCTGGTCTCGGAAGCAAACCTGGTCACTACAGCCACTCTGGTAGAAGACCTGCCACCCCAGCTGCAGATGCGCGAACCCTGAGACCTCCACCTCCAAAAGTGCGCCGCTGAAAGCAAAAACAACTCCAAGACCATGTGGATTCCAGCAACAGAGAGGAATCGACAGGCATGAAGACAGAAGAGAAGCAGTCCAGAGACGGAAGACGCTGATGTGGCCTTCCCATACTGGCAGTTAGCAGCTGTGCATCACTGCAGGTTGCCCAGGACCAAACCAGAGAGGGTCGGACCTGCATTACCACCATTTGTCCACCATCCAAAACTGTAATGTCAGTGCTGACATGTATACATAAGGAACTATTGGACATTGAAATTGGGTCTCAAAAGAACTGTTGGCCCAGAAAGAAACTCACTACAGACTGATTCATTTGCCTGTCACCATAGCCATTAATGCTTGTCTCATTTTTGGTTCTTATAAGTGTATTTCTAACTCATCTAGGGGAAATAATGAACAACATAGACTGATGAACAAGAACAGATCCAGAAACAATGAGACATGGATCAGACTGTCGGGCCTCAGAGGGAGGGTAGGGCAGGGTGGGGGTAAAGGGGAGAGATCAACCAAAGGACTTGTGTGCAAGTATATGAGCCTAACCAGCAGTTAAGGACAACAGGGGCGTGGGGGCATGTGTGGGAAGGGGTGTGGGATGGGAATGGGGGGATGAGGACAAATATGTGATACCTTAATCAATAAAGAAATTTTTTAAAAAATGGAAAAATGAACACACACAAAAAAAAGACTCTTTCTTCTAAGTGTCAAGCATTACTGTTGACCTTTGAGACATAATAACACGTCCTAACATGAGAACAGCATTTCAATCTTTTCTTTTTTTTTTAAATAGTATTCAGGTAGGCTATAATGTTCTTACTGTTTTCCACATGCTGACACAAACACAGCAATATTTCAAAACAAAGATGTTTTCCATAAAATAAAAAGATCATTTAGTTACTTACAAGTATTGTAAAAAGGAAAAAAATGGGGTGAGCTATTTATTAGTGCAAATATAAATACTCTTAAAATGAACACATCCTTGATTTTTATCATCTCAATACAGCCCAGGCTAATATAACACTAATTGTGAAGTGGATGAATATGGGGAGAAGTCTATCTGAAATAAAATCCTGCATTAGGAATCATTCTTAAGAAAAAATGTGTATTATTTTCAAGTAAACAGGGTTATCAAAACATGGATTTAAACAATGGCAAGCCTCTGCCATTACATTTTTGTATGCATACAAATATTTCTAAAATACCTGAGAATGTTTATTAGCTTAAGGGGGCAAACATTCTATTTGGAATTTCACTTAGTAGTTCACATGATAAAGTTTCTACACAAACACATACTCTAGTGTGTGTAGTTATTATCTATCTATTTATTTGATCTCCTACCTGTTGTGATGATAACAAAAGAGAATTATTGTAATTCCAATGTCTGGCAGAGCACGGTATAGCTGCAAAAGTTTTTTGTTTTTTTTTAATTCCCAGGAGAAGAGGTCTATTTCAGAGTCCGGCCTCTTCGTGGAGGAACCTGGAAAGTATTATGCTAAGTGAAATAAGCCAGACAGAGAAAAACAAGTATCACATGATCTCACTTATATGTGGAATTTAATGAACAGAATAAACTGACAAACAAAATAGAACCAGAGACATTGAAGCATACAACAGACTGACAAATCTCAGAGGGAAGGGAGGGAGGGGCTGGAAGAGATTAACCAAAGAACTTGTATGTATACTAGAGGCCCAGTGCATGAAATTCATGCATGGTGAGGGGGGGTGTCCCTCAACCTGGCCTGTGCTCTCTCATAATCCAGGACCCCTTGGGTAGGGTCTCTAGACCTGGCCAGCAATCAGGGCCTATCAGGACTTTCCTTCCCCTGGTTGCCAGCAGCTGGCTCTGCCCCCACCACTGCCACTGCTTGCCATCTATGCAGCGCTGCCCTCCCTCCCCTGGCATCTGTCACCTTCCCCTGAAGGCAATAGGCATGAGGTGCTATCGCTTGGCTAGCCTGGATCTCCCTCTACAGGGTGATCACTGGCCAGTCCCACACACCCACCACAACATCGCTGGCCAGTGGCCTAGGCCTCCCTCTGTGGGGCAATGGTGAGGCCCCCCCAACCAATTGTATCACACCCGCCTTGGCTGGCCTGACTCCAGTGCATGTCATAGCATGGTCATCCAAAAGTTTGTCTGGACAGTTGTTCTGCTGTTTGGTCGTTCAGTTGATTTGCATATTATGCTTTTGTTATTATAGATATGCATAACCCATGGACACAGACAATAGGGCAGTGAAAGCCTGGGTAGGGAGAGGAAGCTGGGTAGAGGGAGTCAATGTGGGAAAAGAGGACAACTATAATACTTTCAACAATAAAGATAAATTTTTTTTAAGAAATGGGAGGACTTGACTAGATAATTCTCCAAAGAGGACATACAAATGGCCAATAGACATATAAAAAAATGTCCACCATCACTAATTGTCAGAGAAATGCAAATTAAAATTATGAGATATCACCTCATACCTGTCAGAATAGCTATCCTATATAATAAAAGTTAGTATGCAAATTGTCCCTTCGACCAGGAGGTTGTCTGGAAGTTCGACCAGGCGGCGGGACTGTCTGGGGGAAGGGAAGGAGGCCGCAGCTGATAGCCGGCAGCCACTAGGGCTCCTACCAGAGCACAAATTTCGTGAACTGGGCCTCTAGTCATTAATAAATAAACAAACAACAATTATTGGCAAGGATGTGGTGAAAAGGGAACCCAAGTACATTGTTGGTGGTATTGGAAATTGGTGCAGCCAATTTTTGAGGAACTGCTGGAAAATAATACAGCAGTTCCTCAAAAAATTAAAAATAAACTACCTTATGACTGAGAATTTCCATTTCTGGGTATTTTTCTATAATCTAAAACACTAATTTGAAAAGATATGTGCATGCCTATGTTTATTACTGCATTAGCCAATATGTGGAAGCAACCTAGGTGTCCACCAATAGACGATTCAATAAAGATAAAGAGTTATATATATGATAATAAAGTTATGTTAATGAAGTATTACTCAACCATAAAAAGGAATTAAAGTTAAGTTATGATAATGAAGTATTACTCAACCATAAAAAGGAATTAAACCTTACCATTTATGACAACAAGGATTTACCTAGAAGGTATCACGCTAAGTGAAATAAGTTATACAGAGAAAGACAAATACCATATGATTTTACTTATATGTGAAATCTAAGTAACAAAATAAACAAATAAAACAGATGCAAACTCATAGATACAGATAAACTGAATGTTGCCAGATGCAAGAATGGTTGGGGGAATAGGTGAAAAGGTGAAGGAATTAAGAAGTACAAATTGGCAGTTACAAAATAGTCATGGGGATATAAAGTACACCATAGAGGATAATCAATAATATTGTAATTTATTATAGTCAACAATAGTGTAATAACTATGTGTGATGCCAGGTGTGTACTAAATTTAGCAGGTGGAATCACTTTGTAAGTTATATAAATCCACTATACTGTATATGTGAAACTAACATAAAATAATATGTTGTAATGGAAAAATAAAAATGTAATAAAAATTGTCTCTAGTTTTATAAAAAGAAAGAATTATGTTGGGCCCCTGAATGATACATACTTCTAAAATCATTTATTGAACCATGCAGATATTTCCTGTCAGTCCTGTGGCCTAGAAGAGGTTCTATTTCTCATTTCATGGGCTTAATTTCATTGAAGTCACTGCAAATATTATGAGCGTGAAGTGGTGCAGACAAATCATTCCTTGATTCACACCAGGAATTACACCTCACTTCTTCCTTTTGTGAAGACATATGTGTATACACTCCCCTCTGCTGGAAGATAGATTATAGAGATTCAATTCCCTCACTAAGTGTATGGGGGGAAATTAGAACCACTGAACTTCCAACTAGCCTTATTTTACTAATTGTAATCTGCAGTCCACTAAAAATTAGTTTCAGAATGTGGAAAAATGATTCAGAAGCCAACAGGAGAAGGTATATTCTGAACTATGAGTTTTGATTTATATCACATAGATATTCTAAGATATTATAAATATCTTACCTAATAATAGAAAAACATGTAAATTGACCATACCTCCACTATGCCCACAGCCAATCAGAGTAAGTATGCAAATTAACCCAACAAAGATAGTGGGTTAATTTGCATATGCAGGCGGAACGGCCAGGAGGGGCGAGACGCCTTCTATGATAGGGGGGCAGCGGAGGGAGCTACAGGAGCGGTGCTCAGGACAGAAGCAAGGACATGCCGACTCCCAGGCGGCTGGAGTAAAGCCAGGGGAAGAAAGGCCTATTCTTGCATGAATATCATGCAACGGGCCTCTAGTAAATTTAGTAAATAAGTATACTGATACTCTTATTTATAATTTTTTTCTGGGAATATTTTTAACAGATTAATTTTCTAAAATTTGTGCTTCTGAACTAATTTAGCTGTTGTCCAAGTATTCTTCTACTACAAAGTGAAGACGTATTAACTTTGGTCATGGTGACCCTCAACATGAGCAGCTAAAGTACTAAAGTGATCTCCAACCACTCTTAGAATATCAACCTTTATAATAAGTGAAAAAGGAAGAAAAACATGAAATAATTTTTTAAAATTTACCTCTATCAGTCACTTTCCTATATTTATTATTATTATTTTGTTTGTTTTGGTACTCAGGTACAAAGAGTTGGGATTGATCATACTCCTAATTCCATAGTACATTACCACCAGTGGTGCTTGTAGAGCCCATCAGAACTGCTCTCTCAGTTTAACCTCCCACCAACAGTAGAAGAGTTCCCTTCTGCCCACACCTTCACCATCACTTGGGATTAGGCATCTCTCTACACTTGTGAACTAACAGAGTAATTCTTACTTGAAACTAAGGTGATGGACCTTGACCCTAAATAATTTATGGCGCATGGAATTTGACTGTGATCAATTACGATGAGGAAGTTTTTTAATACTTTATTGAAAAGATTTTTATATAACATTCTTCTATTACATATACAGAAGGTACATAGAGAAAATGGAATTTATATATTTCCTAAAAAACATGTACCTTTCGTTATTTGGTCAAATCTCTTTGTTTGGAATATATCTGAAGACTTATTGTCAAATGAGTAATGTGTTTCTTTTTTAAAAAATTGCAACTAGTATAAAGCAGAAATAAGCTCAATTAATGAACATGAATCTATTATTTGGAAAATTCTAGTAATAATGTAATAGAAAAGAAAAACAAAGAAAAGTAAACCATGTTCATATAATGAAAGTCTTTTCTTTCCCAAAATTATTTTCTATACTGATTCTGGTCTTGAAGGCAAAAAAAAAAAAAGAAGAAAATTATTATATTTTAAAAATTAAACATGAGTAGCAGCTGGTTTTAACTGCCAACTCAAAAAATAATGGCAGATTACACGACAGCTACTATATGGCAAGTCATTAGGAAACATACTTTGCAAAGAGTCATAAAGATAATTACTTAGTAATGAATAGAAACAACTATGCCAAATGACTTATTTAATTGGCTTGACATTTGAAACCAAAACTCTAAAGAAGGAGAACTTCAAATCACTCTGTGATTATAATAGAATTTAGGCTTCTGAAGTAATTTAGCTAAAAATTATTAGAAGTGTCTAACGGTTATAGTACATAATGAAGTTGGGCTTTCTGTTTTTATGAATGATCTGGTGCCAAGAATGGTCTACTGTATAAGTGTGATCAGCCCTTCTAAGAGAGCCAACTGAAATCTTGTTATATTATTTGACCCATGACATTTAGCAGAACCTGTCTCATGGTATAGGGAGGAAAACACCCCGAATTCTTCCTCTCAGATCCCTATAGATTGATGATGATCTAAAGATTTTTAGGAAGGGATGGCTAATGTGTAAAGCTGGAATTTCCAGTATTCTACAGAATGTTTCAGAAAAAAAAGAAAGCTAGAGTGAGAATTGTAATGGGCTGGGTTTTGTTATGCCAATGGACAACTTTTATTTGGAACTGAGATCAAAATGCCATATCTAAGTTGAGGAATCCTCCAGCTGGGCAGGAACTACCGCTTTCTATTTCCTTCTTTTAATTGTATTTTTCAAATACTGTTTACTTTCAATATTATTTTGTATTAGCTTCATATGTGCAGCATAAGGGTTGGACAATCATATACTTTATAACGTTTGCCCCAATATTTTCAGCACCTACCTGGCATCATACATAATTACTGCAATGTTACTGACTATATTCCCTATGCTGTATTTTACATTTCCATGAGTATTTTGTAACTACTAATTTGTACTTCTTAATCCCTTTACCTCTTTCTCACAGTCCCCCAATCTCCCCTCCGCTCTTGCAACCATTAGTCTGTTATCTGTGTCTATGAGTCAGTTTGAATTTTATTTGCTCACTTATTTTGTTCTTTAAATTCTGCATACAAGTGAAATCATATTTGTCTTTCTCTGACTAACTTATTTCACTGAGCATAATACCCTCTAGGTCTGACTATACTGGCGCAAATTATAAGATTTAATTCTTTTTTGTGGCTGAGTAACATCCCACTGTATATATGTACCATCAGTTTTTTACCTGCCCATCTATTGATGGGCACTTGGGTTGCTTCCATATCTTGGCTATTGGAAATAATGTTGCCATAAACAGAGATGCATATATTCTTTTGAATTCATGTTTTGGGTTTTTCTGGATAAATCCCTAGAAGTGGAATTGCTGGGTCATAAGGCAGTTCTATTTTTTAAATTTTTTTAGGGACCACCATACTGTTTTCCATAGTGGTTGCACCAATCTGCATTTCCACCAACAGAGCATGAGGGTGCCCTATTCTCCACATTCTCACCAACAGTTGTAATTTGTGAATTTATTGAAGATAGACATTCTGAAAGTTGTGAGGTGATATCTCATTGTGGTTTTAATTTGCATTTCTCTGGCAATGAGTGACACTGAGCATCTTTTATATGTCTATCAGCCATCTGCCTATCCTCTTTGGAGAAGTGTCTATTCAGTTCCTCTGTCTGTTTTTAATTGAGTTGTTTGTTTGTTTTTCGGTGTTGAGTAGTATGAGTTCTTATATAAATTTTGGATATTAACCCCTTACCAGATTATCATTGGAGAATATTTACCCATTCAGTAAGTTGTAGTTTCATTTTGTTAATAGTTTCCTTTGCTGTGCAAAACTATTTAGTTCGATGTAGTCCCTTTTATTTATTTTTTCTTTTGTTTCACTGCCTGAGGAGATACATCAGAAAAGATATTGCTAAGAGAAATGTCAGAATTTTTACTGCCTTTGTTTTCTTCTAGGAGCTGTATGGTTTTGATACCCTTGTAATAATCTAGTTATTATTTAACAGGGAAGAAATAAAGGGAAGACTAAATCATTTAGGCAAGCCATTTAGATAGCTTTGCTAGAAAGCTGTAAATTAACTGTCTGCAAGCCTGTTCCCCACTGATGATGGGCAAAGGGACAGGACAAAGACAGCTGGGACACGTGGCCAGTAAGGTGTGAGTGACATGGGAAGGTGCTTACTGGTCAGTCACATCTGTGAGTGAGTCAATGGCTGGAATAGGCATGGCCACTCCAAGGGCATGAAAACTGAATATTTCAACTCCCAGACAAAGGGAGTGTCCTCTCCTGCCTCTCCTGCGCTCCTGCGGCTCTTGTGGCAGGGGATGCGCTCTCCTGCACCCACATGGCTCACAGCCATGTAGGAGCCACACAGTGAGCTAATGGACTTCAGCTAGCCTGATGCTCTGGCAGACCCAGCTCCACTTGGAATGGAAGCTTTGGGCACTGGCCCTCCTTTTGGCTCTGCTGACCCCCCAGCTGCACCTTTTTCAAGACTGGTTTAAGGGACGAGGGACTTTGCAACCCAAGGGATGTAATTCCACGCAACTATATAAATATCAAGTGGTGATGATGCTTTAATCCCAAAACTTCACCTTTTCAAAACTTTTTCTTCTGAAAGCTATCTTGGGGTGGGAGAAGGAGGGAACATATGGCAGGGGAATATAATGAGAGAGGGAGTAAGAACAGTCAACCTAAAAATCCGCTGGGAACTTAATGAAGACCTTTTATAACTTCACTATTTGTTGTTACTAATCTTTCTTATGAAATAAGTGGTGCTACAAATAAAAAGTTTTATTCGAATTCAGAATCATTGGTTTAGCCTGAAATCAAGATGCAACAATTGCTCACCTGTGGCAGTCACCAGTATATGTCACAAAACCAATCAGTTTATGCCCAAGGGGTGATAATAAGTTTAGACAAAAGAAAGTCAAAGGTGACTTTCAGAATTCTTACGACAAATTCACTCAATGGTTGTGTCCCCTAAAATTCACATGTTGGGACCCTAATAATGTAATGTGACGGTGTTAGGAGGTGGAGTCTTTGGGAGGTGATTATGTCATGAGGTGGAGCCTTCATGAATAGGATTCGTTTCCCCTAGAAGAGCTCCCACAGAACCCCGAGCCCCGCCTGCCATGTGAAGACACAACGGCAAGTCCACTGCCTGAAAGATGCCTCTCACCAGACCGTGCTGGCACCCTGATCTGGACTTACTACCCCCATAACTGTGAGAAATAAATGTCTGTTTCCTATGAGCCACCCATAGATGGTATTTTGTTATAGCAGCCCGACTGGACTAAGACCCTGAGATTCTGTATCGGTGGGAAGATTGTTCAGTGAACTGGAAAGTAGTTAAGGATGGGTAGAACTCCGGACTTGTGGGAAAAGTCATTATAGTTATCAAGAATACTTTATTAAGAACTTGACTTTGCAATACACTGCACTAAAAAGAAAAAGCCACTGTTCTCTCATTTGTAACCTGGCACATGCACATGAGTAAGGGAGTGGCAGGGCATCTCAGTGAAATATTAAACAATACGTTATGGATAGTGTAATATTTATCTTGTATGTGATCAAAATATAGCATTTCAGGGAGTAGAAAAAGCACAAGAACCATTTCTACTCATGCCTTTTGACTCAACAAGTTTACTACTAGAAATCTTTTCCCCAAATTCCATATATGTATAAATATATATGCTCAAGAATGTATACTATAGTACTATATATAAGAGCAAAAAAGGAAGCATATAAAATGTCTGTTAATTTTAGAATGCCCAAGTGATACATCTGAATTATGGAATATTAAAAATCTATTTAAATATATATGTACATACATAAGTATATTTATGAGTGTATACATATACTCACACATAACTGAATATGTATATGCATATATGTATATATTTGCACACTCACATAGTCTTGAACATAAATATGGTAATATACTCTAGATATTTTTAAATAAAAATGATTTAAAATAGTTTACTACGATTCCATTTATATTATTAAAAGATACCCATGTGTGTACATAGAAGAATTTTAACGCAGCCCTGGCTGGCATGGCATGGACCAGTGGTTAGAGAGTTGGCTTGCAGACCAAAGGGTCCAGGGTTCAATTCCCGGTCAAGGACATGTACCTGGGTTGCAGGTTCATTTCCTGGCCTCAACCTGGGTACATTCAGGAGGCAATCAATCGATGTGTTTCTCTCTCTCTCACCCCCCCCCCCACATCTCTCTCCCTTCTTCCCTCCCTCCCTCTCTTCCACTCTTTCCAAAAATTCGATGGAAAATATATCCTTGGGTGAGGGTTAACAAAATAAAATAAACAAAAAGAATTTCAAAGCATAGAATGGGCCCTAGAAGAATGCACACCCCTTGTTGGTAGTGATTATGTCTGGAAGGGCTATGTGGAAATGATGAGGGCTCAGAGAAGCAGTATGGAGTAGTGGTTAAGAGTATAGGCTTTGGTGCCAGACATTCTAAGTTTGAATCCTGACCACTTACTGTATGTCTTCTCTAGATCCTTCAGTTTCCTCATCTATAAAGTGTATGTGTGCATGTGAACATTGCTTAGAACAGACTTGACAATAATTAACATTATATAAATTAGCAAGCACAAAGCACACATTCATGAGTATTATTAAGGGAAAATTTTAGTTTTTCCTCCACAACTGCTATTTTACTTAATTCTTGTGCAATATACCAGTGCATTTTTTTTTTGTAATCTAAAATGAAGACTAAGTCCAGAAATTTTGATATTATTGCTCTAATGATGAGGAAATTGTTTAAAATATCAGGGTATTGAATTCCAAGATCTGCTTATTAACTACAGTACTCAAAGTAAATAATTACCCCCTCTACTATCTCAAGGGCAGGAAATTATTGCTCTTTCCCCTTAATGAATCCCACAGTGCTGTGTCCACAGCGGGTGTGCACTAAATGTTTGCTGATAATGATAATGGCAAGGATGCTGACAGCTGGGACACACTATAAAGCTTAATTTAGAAACCATTAAGAAAATGTAGCAGAAAATATGGTCCTTCTGAATTTTGTCTGCATGGGAAACATAATCTAACATCTAAATTCTGTTAGGTTATTAATAAACCAATTCAATGCACATTTTACTATTGATTGCTTTTGGTATCATCCTGTGTTTTTCTCATTAGCATGACCTAATTATTATTTCAGATGATTCAGAGGGCACAGAAAGGTCCATTTCTATGGTCTTCTATAAGCACTTTCTAAGTTAAATGCAAAAAGTGGATGTTTTCAGATAAATTATATTTCATCCCTGCAGCAAGATTTACAGTAGTGGAATTATTTTCCATTTTCTTAAATTGCAATGTTACTTTGTTTTTAGAATGACATACTCCTTTTCTCTGTGTTTAAGTAATCCATGAATAGAGAGAGAATGACTTTGTTGGGAAAATGATGATTCCTCTTCATCCCAGCTCCATCCCAATTTTGTTTTGTGGTTTGGTGTGTGTGTGTGTGTGTGTGTGTGTGTGTGTGTGTGTGTGTGTGTGTGTTTGAGGGGGATAAAAACTATTTATTTATAGGTTACATTATCTCTCTTTTGCCAACATTAAAACATTGATAATATATCAATGACAATTATATTCCTCCTACCAGAAAATTTTCAAATTAATCTTTGATGTCGGATCTCTGTCTCCTTGAGGCTGGTATGATGATGACTGCAGAGATAAAAAGGGACTCCACATGGAAGATACATTGCAGGGAACAAGAGCCATGAATATGGGGTGTGGGCAACTTCTCAATGGGAGAATCTTCCTCCATCGGCATCCAGTCAGGAAAGAGAAGGTAGCGCCCTAACCTGTTTGGCTCAGTGGATAGAGTGTCAGCCTGCAGACTGAAAGGTCCCAGGGTCGATTCCAGTCAAGGGCATGTACCTTGGTTGCGGGCACATCCCCAGTAGGAGGTGTGCAGGAGGCAGCTGATCGACTATGTTTCTAACTCTCTATCCCTCTCCTTTCCTCTCTGTAAAAAATCAATAAAATATATTTTTTAAAAAGAGAAGGTAGTATCTGAACAGGGAAATTTTAATATAAAGACTCGTGGACTAACACAGGATATTAACTTCCTAGAGAATTCTAAAGATTATAGGAATAGCAGGTATAGGGAGCAGCTATCACTCCAGGATGGTGGCAGAATACACAGAAAAGAAACAACCTAGGAAGAAAGAGCCCTATCCACTCCTGGGATTCAGACCTTATTAGAGAGAGTGCGGATGTGGCCCAGTAGATGGTGAGGAGTTTCCTGAGGTGCCCCAGGATTGGCCTGGCAGCTTCCTGAGAGACTCACCAAGAAGCCGCTACTCGAACATGAATGAGACTCACTGGACAGTCAGCTGGGGTGCCATCAAAGACTGAAAACTCACTAGAAAGCGACTTACTGAGGAAAAGGCAAGATCTTCAAAGAAACCATCATCGGGGATGCCCATGAAACTCACTAGAAAAACAAGCAATGGGGTGTTTTCCCAACTCAGAGACAGCCATTGGCTAGGGTGGTGGCAAGATTTTCTGGGGGGTGAGTGCCACTGGCAGCTGCACACCAGATTATCCAGAAGGAACCAGCACGCCATGCCCAGGAAAAGAAGCCCCCTCCCCCCTGCAGTGCCCATCCAGTACCTCTATGTGCAGTACTGATTGTATGCTTGCTGGCAAAGAAACATTGACAAGGCTCAGTTTCAGTATCACAGAGCAAGGAAAAGAAGGATGAATTTAGAGTTCAGAGGCAATAAATTGATAACTGGTACAATAGCCAAGTCGGGAATATTAGAATACAGTTTTATTAAAGAACCTCCTAGGAAGGTTCTTTCTGATTTCTTGACCCTTCATTCATTAATTTATTAACTCAATCAACAAATACTTATATATCATCTACCATATGACAGGTGCTATGCTATGGGCTAAGGATATAGTGATAAATAAGAAATATGGTTCTTGGACTTCATCTCTGATCACTGGTCCATCAATGGATGGATGAAGAAAAAGTGGTGCATATCCACAAGGGAATATGATTCAGACATAAAAAGGGATGAACTATTGCCATCTGCAACAACATGGATGGACCTAGGAGATACTATGCTAAGTCAAATAAGTCACAGAAAGACAAATACCATATGATTTCACATATATGTGAAATCTAAAAATAAATAAATAAACAAATCAAGACAGCAGAAACAAATTCATAGATACAGAAGACATTTTGGTGGTTGTCAGAAAGTAGGAGAAAGGATTAAGATATGCAAATTGCCAGTTACAAAAATAATCACAGGGATATAAAGTACAGCATGGGCAATATAGTCAATAATATTATAATAGCTATGCATTGTGTTAAACTTATCCATGTCTACATTCACATGAATTTATATTTTTCTGGCCAAGGTCTTCTCAGGACAGCTCTTGGGAGGGTTTAATTTCCCCTCAACTTTAAACCTACACAGCTTCCTGTGCCTGCCTTGAATAAATTGTCCTCTCTCTTTTTCTCCTTATCAGTTAAGATGCTTTGGCTATGTGTATTAGAAAAGTCACCTTAAATGACTTAAGTAATGCTGGAAAATTATTATAGTACATAACGAGAAGTTTCTAAGTAGGACAGCTCCAGTACTGGCTAATTTAGTAATTTTTCAATCCATGTTCTTTCCATCTTCACACCCCAACTGCTTCAAAGTCTTAGCTTTGCTCCAAGCATTATGTGTACATATGACCACATCCAGTGTGTGTGTAAGACACTCCTTCAAGAGGTGACTCTCATAAGACAGCCTAACACACCTACAGCATTGGAAAGAATACAAAACACTACAAACAATCCAAAAGGAAAAAAATGACCTCAGTATGAACCAAGACGGGGGAGATGCTAGAAAAAGAGCCTTTCATACTCCCTGGTGCTTCCATTTTACAACTTGAGCAATACTGGAGGCTTTTTCTCCTTGCAGGGAGTCAGTTGTCAGAATGGCAAAGGAAGGAAGAAGAAAGAAGAAAGGACTAGGAAGGAAAGAGGAAGATAAACAGCTTACTGTTCCCTAAGGCCACAGCTTCAAATATCAGGAATCTCATTAAAAATACATACTTGGAGAATGCTGCTGCAAGTGGATAAAGGACCATACCTTAAAAAACAGTGTCCTAGTGGTTATATGCAATCCAGTGCTGATACTTGTAGATGTACAGTAAGAGTTTAGAATTGTATGAGCTAGGTTGATTTGGGTTTAAGGAAGAAGCAGAACTTGAACTTGAGCTTAAAGAGTGGGAGAGAGCACTGCATTAATATAGGAATGAGTATGGGGTGCTCCTGCAGCAGAACACTGCCCCTGTATGGCCCTTTTCCAGCCCAGCAGCCTCTTTGGGATGAAAGCAAGAATTGAGGTGGACACAGTAGGCAAGAAAAAAATGAGATAATTTGAAGATATATATTATTTTAACTATATATTTTTATTGTTGATAGTATTACAGATGTCTCCCCTTTTTCCCCACTTTACCCCCCACCAGCCCCTACACACCCCTCCAGGTCTTCACCCCTTATTGCTTATGTCCGAGAACTATGCATATAAGTATATAAGTTCTTAGGTTTATTTCTTCTCGACTCCCCAAGCCCCACATTAAAGTATGTCAGTCTGTCCCATGCCTCCATGCTTCAGGTCTTATTTTATTGGTAAATTCATTTTGTTCATTAGGTTCTACAAATAAATGAGGTCATGTGATATTTGACTTTCTCAGATTGGTTTATTTCACTTAGCATAATATTTTCCAGGTCTATCCATGCTGCCCCAAAGGGTAAGAGACCCAGACTTTTTATTTGGCCTTTTTTAAAGTAGAGAACTTGAGAGGAAGAGAGTTTACATGAGTAGGGGCAGTGGTGGAGGATGAGTTCATTCTTGGATGTGTTACATTGAGGTACAGTGGAGCATCCAAGTGGGGATGAATGGATGTGTCTTAATTTTGGCTCTGTGGACCTTAGCAATGAGAGGAAGCCAGGTCTGCATGGAGGCCTGGTGGGATGGCCCCATAGAGATACATGAGGCCTTCTGGAAAGTCAGTCTAAGGGAAAAAGAGTTACACAATGTTGGTTGGAGAACTGATCCAAAAAGGAGAGATGAATTTTGAGCACTGCATGGCTTATAACTCAGATTATCCTCCAGTTCATCTCAGGAACCCACCTAACGTTTTTGGCTAACAGGCCTTCAAAAAACAGAATGAATAAAAACTAACTGTGCTCCCCCTTCTGCAATTCCCCTCTGACACTGAGAGTAGAAGGCATGAGTAGCAGAAGGCACTAGAGGCATGAATGACATCCATTGCTATGAAAATATATCAACCACAATGTTGGGGTATTTAGTTCGGATTCCCTGCCCTAGAGAGCTGTGCCCTGGACCTGCGTTACCAGGAGAATTGGTGGAGTCTGTAATGGGCATTAGCGGATAGTGGCCATTTTGATGATTATCACACAAAGGGACTGAGAAACACATCTCACTAGTGCCAATTCGTGTAACTATATAAGAGCAAACTATCAAACAGTAAGCTATTAGGGCACATGTGATCCCCTCAGCCACCCAGGTCCATATAGCGCTGTACTTAGGCCAGGCGGGACTGAATGAACACCATGAAAAAGGCTCGTGGAGGAGCCCACCCCAGTAACACATACCTAGTCATAGGAGCCCAGCTACCTCAATATGGTAAAACAGAAGTTTTCTGACTCCCCAAAAATAGCTTATTAGAAAAAGAAAGTCTCTGGATTTCATTTGCTGGTATCAGCCTGTTTCTGAGTTGAGCTAACTCAAGCCTGCTAAGCCAACTCTTTTCCAGGCTGTTGGAGCGGGAGAGGAAACGAGGCCCCGGAGCTCTCCAGGTTCTTCTCTCTTTAATGCTATCTATGCAAGACACGCCATGCAAACCTTAGCACAGAGGGGAGAAAATCACTGGTGCTGCATGCAGACTAGTCGCAGGAGGAGCGGAATGATACCTTAGGAGTAGGCAGACTTTAAAACTGTCTGTTAAAGAAGGGCTTAGATGCATTGTTAATGCTTTAGAAGCTCCTAGAACTATCTGGAAAGAAAATATAAGGTAGATGGCGGGGGCAGGGGAGTGGTGTTTTTAAAGCATGTAGTAGAGGAGCCAGAGAAATATTCTTTTGTGACTCAGAAACATGTAGCCTGGAGGAAATGGATAATCTATAAACTAGAGGCCCAGTGCATGATTGAATTATGCACGTGTAGGGTCCCCTACAGGCTTTCGCTTTTCGCGGTGGAGCTGGGTGCCTGTCCGCTGGTGCACCAGGCCTTTCAGAAGCCTCCGGCTCGGCGGAGGCTTCTGAAAGGCCTGGTGCTGGAGCAGACAGGCACCCAGCTCCCCCACTTTTGATGATCCGCGGCCGCTGAGGGGGGCTGCCGCGGACACCTGGCTACCCTCCCGTTGAGAGGCGCAGCTGGGTGTCTGCGGCAGGCCCCCTCAGGGGCCACAGATATGGCCATTGAGAGGCGCAGGGGGTGGGACTCCCACCCCCTGCGCCTCTCAACAGCAGGGTAGCCCCCTCAGTGGCAGCGGATCCGTGCCTCTCAATGGCCGGATAGGCCACCCCGAGTCCCGCCCCCCAGCCTCCCGCCGCCCAATCGTGGGCGTAGTGGAGTGATGGTAATTTACATGTTACTCTATTATTAGATAGGATATACATGAGCCCAGCTTCTGGCTGAGTGGTGCTTCCCCTGTGGGAGCACACTGACCACCAGGGGTCAGCTCCTGTGTTGCGCATCTGCCCCCTGGTGGTCAGTGCACATCATAGTGACTGGTCCTTGCGCCGTTTGGTCGATTTGCATATAAGCCTTTTATTATATAGGATTATACAAAGATAATTAAGCCATTAATCCAACAAAATGGGTTACACACACACACACACACACACACACCCACGAATGAATTAATCATCATTTACATGTAAGGAAATGTAAACCTGACATAATTTTGCATAAAGTAGGTAATATCATGACCATCAAAAGGGTCAGTATTTTAGTTTGATTTTAAGAGAGAAATTTCAGATACCATGGAAACATGTTTACTGACCTAGTTGTGTTTCCGCACTGAGCTGGAAAGGAAGGAGTAAGTGTGGAAAATAGAAATCAGTAAGAAGAGAGGAGAAACAGAATCATTTCAGTTTCTTTCCATTATTGTTTCTGTTTTACTCCACCTCAAGCTCTATATCAACATATTCTCTTCTTCCTTAAAGAGTTAAATTATCTCCAAGGATTAGCAGCATTCATCCTTTTACTTAAAATAAGTAGAAAAAAGCTCACACTTTATTTGTGGATGTGTGTGCACATGTGCATACCTGTGTGTATTCTCAATCCTAAATTATTTACTAATATTTAACAGACACTATCAACTGGACCCCCATACCATTCTCCTCTCTTTTTTTATTAATAAATCATGCATAGTGCTTATATGAGTTTGAGTAGGCAGAAGGTCACCAGCTAGACTACATTTCCCTGGCCTCAGTTGCATTTACCAAATTTCCACCAAGGGAATGTGAGCAGCAGAAATATGTACATTTCCATGGTATTTCCTCAACTTCCTCTCTTTCCTTCTTTTCCTACCTACTGCATGTGGGGGCAACTGAAGTAGCCACATTCTAGAGACGGAAGCCACATGTGGAGGAAGGCAAAGATGAGCATAACATCTGTCCCTGGGGGACCTCAGGAAGCAAGAAATGTTACATAAAAACATCAAACACCTATTTTTTTAAGCTCCTTTATTTTTAAGTCTCTGTTATAGCAACTTAACTTGTACCCTATGTAAAAATATCAAACTATTGAGATAGCCAACCTATTTCATGTCACTGTATTAAGAGAGGTACACAATTCTGAAGTCTTTAGCATGTATTTTCCATCTAATTCACCTTACTCCTACATCTCTTTATGTCCACTTTGCTGTGCCAAATTTCAATCACTTCTTGGATATCTAGCAGATTTTTTGGTTAATACTTAAATCTGGCTGGCATGTATTTTTAGTTCACTAGGTGTTAATATGTGTTTCTGATTATTTTCTAGCACAATATTTTTCAAGCCACTTCACTTATAGGAATAAGCCCTAAAGACACCAGAGTTCACTCATCGCATTAAAGCTATATGTCCTGCAGAACAGAATGATTACATCAAATTAAGTTTCTGTCTTTCCAGCTGATATCCAGTGATTCACATCATGAAAAGGCTGTGTTGGCCATCATCAAAAGAAATCCTTCAGTCCACAGACTTCTAGTTTTTGCTTAGTTTTTAGAAATAAAACAAGTGCAGTTTTTGCAACAAAACTAAGACGCTAAGGAATGTTTATAACAATTTCCCTGTGCAAAGGCATGATTAATTAGTGTGCTCTATTTTATCATCTCCCTTTTCATTTTACTAAGGGCTTTTTAGCTCTCATAGCATATGGTTAGAAAAGTATTATATTTCCTGAATCTTTAGGGAATATTTGCCATCATTAAATGTTGAAGATTATGGATCATGTCTCTTTGCATTAGAAAAACCCATCAAGAAGTTAGCTGTTTATCTAGTGAGATTTAAGGGCACAAAATTTTTCACTGCTTTAAAATTTCTCCTTCTTGTCATAGTGAGCCACACTCTCATCATTAATGTCCCACATTATTGTTAGAGTATTGCCTTCAGAAATCCCTGTTCAAAATGTGATCATAACATCTTAGGTAGATAATATATAACATGTTTGTTTGTTGACAAAGATGGATTTTTAAGATTAACTACATATAGTCAGATGGCATGAGGTTTGGGATCATAAGACAGACACATTTTTATATTAGGGAATAACAACAGCATGACTAAAAACTTCTATAAGGAATGCTCTTGGATATTGAGTCATTTAGGAAGCACTGAACCATATCAGATTGTGAGGACATTTATTTTATTTTACTTTTCAATTACAGTTGACATTCAATATTATTTTGTATTAGTTACAGGTGTACAACACCGTGGTTAGACAATCATATACTTTACAATGTGATCCCCTGATATTTTAAGTACCCGCCTGGCACCATACATAGTTATTGCAATGTATTGACTATATTCCCTATGCTGTACTTTACTAGTACATCCCCATGACTATTTTGTAACGATCAATTTTTATTTCTTAACCCCATCACGTTTTTCATGCTGACTCCTAAACCCTGTGCCCTCTGGCAATCATTTGTCTGTTCTCTGTATTCATGAGTCAGCTTCTGTGTGTTTGTTTGTTTTGTTCTCTAGATTCCACTTACGAGTAAAATCATATGGTATTTGTCTTCCTCTGTCACACTTATTTCACTTAGCATAATACCCTCTAGTTTCATCCATGTTGTCGCAGATGGTACGATTTCAACCTATTATTTTTATAGCTGAGAATATTCCATTGTATAAATATACCACCACATTTTTATCCACTTGTCCCGTGGTCAGCAAACTGTGGCTCGCGAGCCACATGCAGCTCTTTGGCCCCTTGAGTGTGGCTCTTCCACAAAATACCAGAGCCTGGGCAAGTCTATTTTGAAGAAGTGGCATTAGAAGAAGTTTAAGTTTAAAAAATTTGGCTCTCAAAAGAAATTTCAATCGTTGTACTGTTGATATTTGGCTCTGTTGACTAATGAGTTTGCCGACCAATGCTATCTATTGATGGGCAGTTGGGGTGTTTCCATCTCTTGGCTATTGTAAATAATGCTGTAATGAACATAGAGGTATATATATTCTTTTGAATAAATGTTTTGGGTTTCTTCAGATTATACTCAGAAGTGGAATCACTGGATCATTAGGCAGTTCCATTTTTAATTTTTTGAGGAACCTCCACACTGTTTTCCACAGTGGCTGCAACAATTTTCAATCCCATGAACGTTCATTAGGGTTCCCTTTTCTCCACATTCTCACCAACATTTGTTTATTGATTTATTGATGATAGCCATTCTGGCAGGTGTGAGGTGATCTCTCATTGTGGTTTTAATTTGCATCTCTCTGATGATCAGTGACATTGAGCATTTTTTCATATGTCCTTTGGCCATCTGTATGTCCACTCTGGAGAAGTATTTATTCAGGTCCTCTGCCCATTTTTTAATTGAATTGTTCTGGATTTTTGGTGTTGAGTTATGTGAGTTCTTTATAAATTTTAGATTATAACCCCTTATGCAATGTATCATTGTTGAATATCTTCTTCCACTTCACAAGTTGGCTTTTTGTTTTGTACATGGTTTCCTGTTTAGTTTGATGTAGTGCCATTGTTTATTGTTTTTAGTTATTTTTTCCCTTCTGTTTCCCTTGCCTAAGGAGATATATTAGAAAAAAATATTGCTAAGAAAAGTGTCAGTTTACTGCCTGTTTTCTTCAAGGAGTTTTACCAGTATAGATTTGAGTCTTACATTTATCTAATTTGAAATTATTCTTGTGAGGATATCTTTTTATTGGCGGAATTTGAATGGGGTCTGGAGAATATAGTAGTAATGTATTTTTGCATACAACTGTTTTAATTATTTTGATGGCTGTATTATGTATATGTAGGAAAATGAAGGAAATAGACCCTAAACAATTCAGGGATGTAAGGGTATCAGGTGCCATTTTAAATGGTTCAGCGAAAAATAAAAGCTCTCACTTCTAGACTTAAACCTATCTTGTAGATTCAAAAGAAGTTTTTAAAGAATATTCAAAAATCAACATTGAAAAAAAAAGTATGTTAAAGAAAAATCTTAGTGTTATTTTATTTATTTCTTATATTTTTTTTATTGATTTCAGAGAGGAAGGAAGAGGGAGAGAGAGAGATAGAAACATCAATGATGAGAGAGAATCATGGCTCGGCTGCCTCCTGCACCCCCCACACTGGAGACCTAGCACACAACACGGGCATGTGCCCTGACCGGGAATCGAACCGTGACCTCCTGGTTCATAGGTTGATGCTCAACCACTGAGCCATGCCGGCGGGCCTTAGTGTTATTTTAATTCACTTGTACTTCTCAAATACTATAACTTACCACTTCCTGTACATGATTCAATCTGTGTATGTTGAACTTTGACTCAGTATGATAACAGAGATTAAGAGTGTAGAACCTATAACTAGATTATCTGAGTTTGAACTCCAGTTCTGCCACTAACTACTATCTATGTGATCTGGGCAGATTACCTCACCCCTCTGTTCTTCAGTGTCTTCTTTATAAAATGTAAGAATAAAATGAGTTAACATATATAAAGCACTAAAGTATTGTCTGATACATATTTATTGATAAATATTAGCTAAAGCTATAGAGTCAACTTTGTTCATAAAGTATTTTGAGTTGTTCTAAATATATTCTAATATACTATTAATAATACAATAGTATTTACAATAAACTAATGTATTCTAAATCCATGACTAATAATATAGTTTTCACGATATGTCACAATTTTTATTTTCCCTACATTAAATATTTGGCTATTTCTCATAATATTGGTAACACTATTTTCTCTTTCAGGGCTTTACAGGTGTTATGTAAGGATATAGAAAGAGCAACCTTTTTCTAGGGAAGAAGTTAAAACCTGGGCTGTGTGCTTTCGGTAATAACACAATTGGGACAGTGCTTCCGAGAGGTGATAGGAGACAGCTCGGACTGTGAAAGCAATACTATTAGTTGCCTGGCATCATGCTAGTTTCTGGGAAAATTGTGTTAATGAAATGCAGTCTCAATTTCTTGGGCTAGTGATTTTTGGTTCATTATCAAAGAAATATAGAAGGTTTCCTGCCCAGAACCCTTATGCCAAGAATTAGATAACCTCCACAGAACAAGCTCAGCCATTCCCATGATGTCAGCCCACTGGGCAGTTTTCCGAGGCAGCAGGTCATGGCTGTGCCTTCTTAGCAATATTCCCACAAAGCGGGGGGAAGGTGGGGGCATGGGGGAGCAATTTTTCTCCCTCTGTCCACGAAATAAATAAATGAATCACACGGAGTCTGTCTAGCACTGTCAAGGACATTTCTCTAATAAAAGAATCCTTATATAATATATGTTTTTCAGTAGAAATAGATTTCTCTGTTTTCGTTCTCAATAATGTTAGTTCTGACTCAGTAATTTAGATCCCAGAGCAGGGGTTTGAAGAGTCAGGTGAAGGGGTCCACAGCACCACTCCCGGTGAAGCAGTGCCTTGTTAGAACGTGGATGAAGCTGAAAGAGAAGCAGTGGTGAGAGGAAGAACGCGAATGCTCCAAGACTCCATCTTCCCTGAAGGCCTGGCTTATTATACACAGCCAATGGGCTTACGGTGTCCTCTCTGGTCTCTTTCCTAGCTTGTTAAACTTGAAAATTAGCAGGAGATAATCTCACACGAATGCATAGGAACCCAAGCTTGATTTCATGAGGAGAGCGGAGAGAACTTGAGACTTGGTGGGTAGTAAGGATATTCTTCTTACAATAGTCTAGTGCTATTTCAGTTTCTCTCTATCCTTACCTCTATTAAGCTCTTTGCAAAATGATATCTCCCACCATGTTTATTTTAATTTTAATGTTTTTATTGATTTCAGAGAAGGGAAAAGGAGAGAGAGATAGAAACATCAATGATGAGAGAGAATCATTGATCGGCTGCCTCCTGCATGCCCCCCACTGGAGATAGAGCCCACAACACCAGCATATGCCTTTGACCAGAATTGAACCCAGGACCCTTTAGTCCACAGGCCGATGCTCTATCTGCTGAGCCAAACCAAGTAGGGCACCATGTTTATTTTTAACACTCTCTAGCTAGAGCACATTAAACACCGTGACTTACAGACTGTACATGTCCAGTTGCACACTTGATACAAGTTTTTAATTTCATTCATTAACTCTGGTAAGTCAGGCAATTGGTTATCAGTCAAAAAAATTTTTTTTCTTTTCTGCCCTCTGGGATAATTGGCTTTCTTCTGATCTTCCTAGACAATTACCATTGGATTCAACAAAGACCTGCTCTAAACCATACCAGCCCCGAGGCTTTATCCCAAAGAGTAACCAGAGTCAGAAAGGCACCAAGTCAAACATTGCAGTGTCTGTTGATAACTGTTGTCTGGCAGAGCATTTTGGTATCCGTACCCCGAATGGCAAGCTGGGACTCTTATTACAGGTTCTTGTCTCACAAAGTTTGAAGAATAAATTCGCAGACTAAAATATTTTAAGCAGAAGTGTGGAAGTTTGTTGCAAGTGTATACAAACTCCCCGTGGGGAGGGATCCCCAAAGGGGAACCATCCCCAAAACGGAGAACCCCTGCTCTCTCTCCCTACGTGGGTTACTAGTGAGTCGTTTTGTCTAAGGGTTTATAAATGCTGGCCCCTTCTTTGCCTGTTCATCCCACTTTCTAATTGGACCCTTCCTTATTTTATGTCTCCTGTGCTTTTCCCAATTGGCCACTTTCCCCCTTTTCCCTGCATGGTATCAGTTTCAACGCTCACACGGTGCCCCCCTCTTCTTTTCCCCCTTATCTTGTAACGTTCTTATAAACCACCTGGTGGCTTGGCACTGTCTTTGCCGGTCACGTATGAGTTCCTCTCCCATGGACCCCTTTCCCTAAAACATCCTCTCCTTTCAGTATCATTCCCAAGATCCCCTCTATTGTGGAGATAAATGCCTTCGACTAGCTGTCCCTCATTCTGTTGAACATTTGCTTGGGTTCTACATTCACTAAGCAATTTTTCAATTAACATTTTGCTTCCCATATAATTCTTCCTACATGAAAAAAAAATGTGTTCGCCATACACAATTCAAATTTTTTATCCCTATATTAGTTATTTCTTCCCCAAATCAACAAATCAATATTCAGGTTTTATACATTGATTTTGAGGTTTAATATGGTCTGTCCCTGAGATGTGAGTAGAAGAGCTAAAAAAAGGCAAGTTTCTTTTTTAAAAAAGTATATTTTTTATTGATTTCAGAGAGGAAAGGAGAGGGAGAGAGAGAAGCATAGATGATGAAAGAGAATCATTGATTGGCTGCCTCCTGCATTCCCCCCACTGGGAATTGGGCCTGCAACCAGGGCATGTGCTCTTGACCGGAATCGAACCTGGGACCCTTCAGTTCGCACGCAGGCTGATGCTCTATCCACTGAGCCCAACTGGCTAGGGTGAGTTTCTAAGGCTGAACAGTAGCCACCAAGTGAGGTCTTCTGAGACAGGCTGGTGTCCTTTCCCAGCAGCACATACTCCTCAGCCCATGTGACTTCCATACACTTGAGACATGTATGGTATTTCTCTACAATACGTTAATTATGTTGCACTCTCTACCACTTGGCTTGTTGGTTCCAGGCACAGATTTGATTACTGGCTTGTCAAAAGTAATCTAGCTGACATCCAATGCCCATTACATTACAAATGGACATTTAAGTGGTCATCTCTGTGGCCACCATATGAGACCACTGTATAGACGATGCAATCATTCCAGGTGTACTCATTGCCCATACACAATGCGTTGTAATCACTTTGGGGTGTGAGAGGACCATGAGAGTGTATATGACTATGTGTGGTCCCACCAGGGCTCTAGTCTGGCTGCCTACAAGTGACAGATGAGCAGGACACTGTATGCTGCTCATTTATTTCACTCGAATCATCAAAGAGGCAACCTGCTCAGCAAACAAACACATGAGCTTTTTCAGATGGTCAGGAAGCCCTTATCCTACATTATAATAGAGAAACATGCAAATTGACCGCACCTCCGCTATGCCCATGATTGGGCCTGCCAGAGGCTGGGGGCGGGACTCCGGGTGGCCTAACTGGCCATTGAGAAAACCAAGATGGCGGCGCCAAATCCTCTTAGTTCCGGGGGTCCTGGTGAGTGATGGCAACCCTAGAGGGGCGTGGTATGCACAGGTAGCCGCCTCCCGGGGGTCCCGGGACCCATCGCTACCCGGGGGGGCGGGGCCGGGCACGGCCAGCAGCCTCCCGGGGGCCCGGGACCCATCGCGACCCGGGGGGGTGTGGCCGGGCACGGCCAGCAGCCTCCCGGGGGCCCGGGACCCATCGCGACCCGGGGGGGTGTGGCCGGGCACGGCCAGCGGCCTCCCGGGGGTCCCGGGACCCATCGCGACCCGGGGTGGCGTGGCCGGGCACGGCCAGCGGCCTCCCGGGGGTCCCGGGACCCATCGCGACCCGGGGGGGCGTGGCCGGGCACGGCCAGCGGCCTCCCGGGGGGCCCGGGACCCATCGCGACCCGGGGGGGTGTGGCCGGGCACGGCCAGCAGCCTCCCGGGGGCCCGGGACCCATCGCCACCCGGGGTGGCGGGCCGGGCACGGCCAGCAGCCTCCCGGGGGTCCCGGGACCCATCGCGACCCCTGGGTGGGGGTGGTGTGGCCGGGCATGGCCAGCAGCCTCCCGGGGGTACCGGGGGGACCCATCGCGACCCGGGGGGCGTGGCCGGGCCCAGCCAGCCGCTCCAGGGGTGATGTCCCTGGGTAATCGCCACCCTCGCCTAAATGGCTGGTGCTGAGAGGGCTCAATGGGGCCAGTGGAAGGAGCAGGTGGTAGTTGACCACCGAGGCCATCTGCAGCAGCCGGATGCAGAGCTGGGGTCCACGTTCTCCAGGTTGGCCTCCGTGGGGCCCGTGTCGCACCCATAGTAGCCGAGTGGGCATGCTGGCATAGTAGCCCCAGCATGAGGCCAGCTTCCCAAGCCAGGCTGCGGAGGGAGGGAGGGCTTCTGGGCTGGGAGCACTCCCCCACCCCAGTGTACAGGGCACAGAGAGCAAGCAGCAGAGAGCTACTAGAGGTGGTGGGTGTGGTGGCCTGGCTTCCAAGAGGCTGGCTTCAGCTGCTGTGGCCTGCGCTGAGGTGGCTGGTGGTGGGGGCAACTGCGTGGGCGCATCCGAGGCTGGGGCACTGGGAGACGTGGGACTGCAGCCCAGAAAGCGAGGCTCCGGAGGACCTGGTCACCGACCCAGGGCATTAAAGCTGCCTCCTACAAGATGTATCCTAGCCTAGGTGTGTGGGAAGCATATTCAGGAACCTCTCCCTTTGCGGCGCCAGAGCCCAGGCCTGCCAGCACCCCAGAGGAGACCCCCACCAGGATCGGGGGCGTGACCAGTCTCTAAACCAGGGTGGCCATTAGCCTAGGCCTGCCAGCACCCCAGAGAAGACCCCCACCAGGATCGGGGGCATGACCGGCCTCCAAACCGCCAGTGACCCTAACCCAGGCCTGCCAGCCCCCCAGAGGAGATCCCCACCAGGATCGGGGGCGTGACCAGCCTCTAAACCTCCCGCAGCCCTAGCCCAGGCCTGCCAGCACCCCAGAGGAGAGCCCTGCCAGGATTGGGGTCATGGCCAGCCTTCAAACTGTGGCGGCCCCTAGCCCAAGGAGGCCTCCTGGCCAAGGACGCCTGAGTCTGTTCTTGACCTAGGGCCGGACTCTCCCCACAAGGGACTCAGAAGCCACCAGAGTCTAACTGTCAATCTCTGGGAGTGCATCCACTGTCCACCAAAAAGTAGGGCCATCAAAGCATTCAGTCTCAGTGCAGGCACAGGTCTGTGGCTGACGGGGTGGAGGCCAGACCAAAACAAAACAGCAGAAACACCCTGCCCACCTGGGCGGGTATTGCTGTAGTCCACGTGGCCTGGGCAGTGTAGAAAGTAGAAAGCGCTACCTTCTCCCAGGTCCTGTGCTGGCACCGCCGCCTCGCTCACCCTCAAGCCCCCCTGAGTCCTGACAGCAAAGTGTGTGGGGCATTCTGCAGGAGTTGTGCCGTTCTGGGTGCTTTTGCCCAAAGACACACTTTGGGATGAATTCAGAGCCACATCTCATTTCCCATGACACTGGAAGAACCATGTAAAAGGATTTTGACAAAAGCTTTCCACATCTCTGTTTATTCTTTTGAATCCATAAAACGACCTTAAAAAAAGCATCCGGGCCACCTAAGAAAGAATGCACTTTCTGGCCAGAGCACGCAGGATTCTTTTGCCCAACAGGTTAAAGGGAGCAGAGCTGGCACAGTGGGAATGGCCCTGGTGCCCTATGAGGAGACCGGGGGAATGGGGTTGCCGAAATTCCATAAGCCTCTTGCCACCTTCTCCTTTGCAAACCACACCATCCAGATCCACCAGGACTGGAGGCAACTGGGAATCACAGCCGTGATTTGGGACATGGTGAGCAAATCTTGAGGGGCCTCTGTAAACATCTGCAATTGATTATAAGACTGGTCTTTATTTAAAAAGAAATAAAAGAACAGCTTTGTTGAGAAATATCCATATACTGTACATGTCACCTAAAGTGTACAATGAACTGGTTTTTTAAAGTAAATTCAGAGTGGTACAACCATCACCATGCTCAATTTTTAAATATCTTCATGACCCATCCCCTCCAAAAAAAACTTCTACCCATTGGAATCACTTTCCTGATCATCTTCCCCAAAATAGATTGCACTTTAAAGGTGGGTAAAGGAAAGTTGAGGGAAGTTAAAACACTGCACAAAGGATATTGTAAGATGACAAAGCCCAAAGTGAAGCTCATGTGTTTTCTTTAAAAAATATATATTTTTAAAATGTCAGAAAGGGAGAGGGAGAGAGAGATAGAAACATCAATGATAAGAATCACTGATCAGCCGAAACCGGTTTGGCTCAGTGGATAGAGCGTCGGTCTGCGGACTGGAAGGTCCCAGGTTCGATTCCGGTTAAGGGCATGTACATTGGTTGCTGGCACATATCCTGGTGGGGGGTGTGCAGGAAGCAGCTGGTCGATGTTTCTCTCTCATCGATGTTTCTAGCTCTCTATCCCTCTCCCTTCCTCTCTGTGAAAAATCAATAAAATATATTAAAAAAAAAAAAAAAAAGAATCACTGATCAGCTGCCGCCCACAGGCCCCCTACTGGGGATTGAGCCCAAAACCCAGGCATGTGTGCCCCTGATCAGAATCAAACCTGGACTCTTCAGTCCACAGGCCGATGCTCTCTCCATTAAGCCAAACTGACCAGGGCCATGTGTTTTCTTCAAGTTCTGCGTGGTTTTAATGGTCCCCAAATCTATACTAATAAAAGGATAATATGCTAATTAGAGTGGTTGTCTTCCGGACATCTTTCCAGACAAAGCCGCAGTGGCTACAAAGGCCAAGGCTCAGGCAGCCATAACCAGCTGCAGTGGCAGCAGCATTGGGGTTATGGGGGTGGTGCCTCCAGAGGGAGGCCAGACTGGGGGCCAAGGCACAGGAAGTTTGGGGTGATCAGGCTGATAGGGGAGGACAAGGTAGGGGCAATCAGGCTGGCAGGAGATCAAGGTAGGGGCAAGCAGGCAGGCAGGCAGTGGGGTTAGGGACAATCACGCAGGCAGGCAGGTGAGTGGTTAGGAGCCAGCGGTTCCGGATTGTGAGAGGGATGTCCGACTGCTGGAAGTTGGACATCCCCTGAGGGGTCCCAGATTGAAGAGGGTGCAGATTGGGCTGAGGGGCACACCCCCCTCACCCCCACCCCCAGTGCACGAATTTCGTGCACCGGGCCTCTAGTGGGAATATAACTGGTTAAATTCCCTGTCGTTATTCTGCTTTGTTTCAAAACCAATCAAACATACTCTTATTTAGGCTTTACCAAATGTATTTATACTCATGGCAAGTAGGGGAAGCAGGTAAGGTAGATAATATTATTCTCACTTAATTGATGAAGAAAGAAGTTCAGAAAGGTTAAATGATTAAACTAAGCTCAACAAAATCAATAAATGATAAAGCTGGAATTTACAACCAGATCCAATGATCTGTGAAAATGTGATTCATGTATTAGTTTAAACTTTACAATACTGGTTCTTGCATTTTATTGCACTTAAGAATCAGTAGAGACCCTGCCCAGATTTTGAACTAGTGCCAGCTGCTAGCTCCTTCCTCCCAAAACAACTGTGGTGGAACAACAGACAGAAACAAAGCAGGAGTGAGAGGAAACATGGGTCTGGCTATCCAGCCAAAATCTGTGAGAAATTTTAGGGGAAAGTAAGGTGCTGGGGTTGGGAGGCTGTAGACACAACAATAGTAAGACTGCTTGATAAAAGCTTTAAAATTACCCAAATTTAGCAGAAAAATAATTTTAAGAAAGGTAGGAGATATAGAGAACAGAAGTAGACATACTGAAATAGGGATAATAGGCATTACAGAAAAAAGGAAAAAGGCAAGAAGAAAACATTTGAAAAATAATGAAGGCAAATTTTGGTGAATTAGAGAAAGATAGAAAACTCATGATTAAAGGGCCTTAAAGAGAAACAGGAGAAAAAAGGAAAAATCACACATCCAGACATTTCAGTATGAAATTTCAAAACATAAAAGAAAATCTAAAAGTTTCTGAGAGAAAGGACAGAAATATCCTTAAAGGGGATTTGCTGGGTCAGAAAACATATGCATTTGTAATATTAAATGATATTGGCATGTTATTCACTTTAAACTCCCACCAACAAAGTATGAGAGCTGTGTGCTTCCCAGCAGCCTCACCAACACAGTGTATTATTTGGCTTGGAACTTTTGACATTTTGATAAATGGCATTTCAGTGTATTTTTAATTTACAGTGATCTTATTATGAGTGAAGTTTTCTAGATGTTCACATGTTTCAAAGCCACTTGAAAACCATTTATTTATTTTATTTATTTATTTTTCTTTATTGATTAAGGCATTACATATGTGTCCTTATCCCCCCATTGTCCCCCTACCCTCCCACTCTTGCCCTCACCCCCCTGGTGTCTGTGTCCATTGGTTAGGCTTACATGCGTGCATACAAGTCCTTTGGTTGATCTCTCCTCCTTACTCCCACCCTCCCCTACCTTCCCTTTGAATACCATTTAATACAAACTGTCTACTCAGACCTTTTGCTTACTTTGCCCTTGGGTTTTGCTCTTTACATTTTTTTCCCATTTTGTCATTTGTCTTTTGACTTAGCTTATGGCAGAAATATCTGACCTTTGCATACATAAACATTTGAATAAATATGGGTATCTTTTATCATTCTTTGAACTTTTGATATTGTAAGAAGGGTCTTACCACCCCAAGGTTAGAATTCCTGGGGAGTTAAAAAAAACAAAACCTAAATTCCTCAGGACCCGCCTTGGAATTTCTGCTTCTGTAATTCTTTTTTTTTTTTTTTTAATTTCTTTATTGATTAAGGTGTCACATATTTGTCCTCATCCCCCCATTCCCATCCCACCCCTCTCCCCACGCATGCCCCAATCCCCTGTTGAACTTAACCGTTGGATAGGCTTATATGCATGCATACAGGTCCTTTGGTTGAACTCTCCCCCTCCCCCCACCCTCCCCCTACCCTCCCCTATCCTCCCTCTGAGGCCCAATAGTCCGATCGATGCCTCCTTGCTTCTGGTTCTGTTCTTGTTCCTCAGTCTATGTTGTTCATCATTTCCCCTAGATGAGCGAGATCATATGTCACTAGATATATACTAATAAGAACTGAATGTGAGACGAGCAATAATAGTTATGCTGACAGGCAAATGAATCAATCTGTAGCGAGCTTCCTCCTGGACCAACAGTTCTTTTGAGACCCAATTTCAATGTCCAGTAGTTCCTTATGTGTACATGTCAGCACTGACCCCTCAGCTCTGGATGGTGGACAAATGGTGGTAACGGAGGTCCGACTCCCTCTGGTTTGGTCTCGGCCGAACCCAGGGGCACGGCGTCACCCGGACTAAGGGGCACGTGGCCTCACCCATACCAAAGGGGCGCGTGGTCTCACCCGGGCGTGGGACCCAGCCTCACCCGGATGGATCCAGGGGCGCACGGCCTCACCCGGACCCAGGATCTGGCTTCACCCGTACCCAGGGACGCTTGGCCTCTCCCAGACCCAGGGGCACGTGGCCTCACCCGGGCTTAGTTGCACAAGGCCTCACCTGGTTCCAGGGACACATGGTCTCTCCCGGACCCAGGGACGCTTGGCCTCTCCCAGACCCAGGGCCACTTGGGCTCACCCGGGCCTAGGTGCACGAGGCCTCATCCGGATCCAGGGACGCATGGTCTCACCCGGACCCAGGGACGCTTAGCCTCTCCCAGACCCAGGGGCACGTGGCCTCACCCGGGCCTAGGTGCACGAGGCCTCATCCGGACCCAGGGACACATGGTCGCACCCGGACCCAGGGACGCTTGGCCTCTCCCAGACCCAGGGCCACTTGGGCTCACCCGGGCCTAGGTGCACGAGGCCTCACCCGGATCCTGGGACACATGGTCTCACCCGGACCCAGGGACGCTTGGCCTCTCCCAGACCCAGGGCCACTTGGGCTCAATCGGGCCTAGGTGCACGAGGCCTCACCCAGATCCAGGGACACATGGTCTCACCCGGATCCAGGGACGCTTGGCCTCTCCCAGACCCAGGGCCACTTGGGCTCACCCGGGCCTAGGTGCACGAGGCCTCACCCGGATCCTGGGACACATGGTCTCACCCGGACCCAGGGACGCTTGGCCTCTCCCAGACCCAGGGCCACTTGGGCTCACCCGGGCCTAGGTGCACGAGGCCTCACCCGGATCCAGGGACACATGGTCTCACCCGGACCCAGGGACGCTTGGCCTCTCCCAGACCCAGGGCCACTTGGGCTCACCCGGGCCTAGGTGCACGAGGCCTCATCCGGATCCAGGGACGCATGGTCTCACCCGGACCCAGGGATGCTTGGCCTCTCCCAGACCCAGGGGCACGTGGCCTCACCCGGGCCTAGGTGCACGAGGCCTCACCCAGATCCAGGGACACATGGTCTCACCCGGACCCAGGGACGCTTGGCCTCTTCCAGACCCAGGGCCACTTGGGCTCACCCGAGCCTAGGTGCACGAGGCCTCACCCGGATCCAGGGACACATGGTCTCACCCGGACCCAGGGACGCTTGGCCTCTCCCAGACCCAGGGGCACGTGGCCTCACCCGGGCCTAGGTGCACGAGGCCTCATCTGGCTCCAGGGACACATGGTCGCACCCGGACCCAGGGACGCTTGGCCTCTCCCAGATCCAGGGCCACTTGGGCTCACCCGGGTCTAGGTGCACGCGGCCTCACCCGGATCCAGGAACACATGGTCTCACCCGGACCCAGGGACGCTTGGCCTCTCAGACCCCAGGGCACGTGACCTCACCCATGCCTAGGTGCACGAGGTCTCACCCGGATCCAGGGACACACGGTCTCACCCGGACCCAGGGACGCCTGGCCTCTCCCAGACCCAGGGGCACGTGGCCTCACCCGGGCCTAGGCGCACGAGGCCTCACCCGGATCCAGGGACACACGGTCTCACCCGGACCCAGGGTCGCCTGGCCTCCCCCAGACCCAGGGGCACGCGGCCCCACCCGGGCCTAGGTGCACAAGGCCCCACCCGGATCCAGGGACACATGGTCTCGCCCGGACCTAGGGGTGCGTGGCCTCTCTCAGACCCAGGGGCACGTGGCCTCACCTGGACCTAGGTGCACGAAGCCACCCGGACCCAGGGGCGCGTTACCTCTCTCAGAGCCCTGGTCGCGTGGTCTCACCCGGATCCAGGGGCTCACGGCCTCACCCGTACTCGGGACCCAGCCTTACCCGGATCCAGGGGCCCACGGCCTCACCCGGACCCAGGGTTCAGATTCGCCCAGACCCAGGGGCACATGGCCTCACCCGAACCCGGAATCCAGCTTCACCTGGACCCAGGGGTGCGTGGCCTCACCCAAACCCAGGGGCGTGAGGCCTCACCTAGACCCAGAGGCGTGTGACCACATCTGAGCCCAGAGGCTCGCAGGCTTGCCTGGACTCGGGTCTCAGCGGGGTTTCGTCTTCTTGATCCCAATTCCTGTTGGTCAATTCCCTCTCAGCAATTCCTTCGGTCATTTTCTCAGAGCTCCAGGGCGGCTGCCGCAGAACTCGTTGGGCGGCGGGCTCGGCAAGGCTCCGGTGTGCCCGGTGCCCGGCGGTGGGCTGGTCCGGTGTCGCTGCGTCGGCCCTTGGGTCTGCAACGGTGGCCAGTCGCTGAGCGTGCGCACCTGGCCACTTCGGGGCATTGAGATTCTTGAAGGCCTCGGAGGTCAGCAAGCACGGAGTCTCCCACCCCATGTCTCCCAGGGGCTCGTCTGTCCGCGCTCGGCAGCGAGTGGAGCCGTCCCCTCAGCCGGAGACCGCCGGGGGAACTGCGCCGAGCACGTTCCAGGCCACCATTGTGTCGCCTGAGCCATAGTTCTTAAAGTGTGGACTTTGGGTCACCGGCATCAGCATCATCCTGCGTACCCCTCTCTTTTATTCTAGTTGTAGAGCATCTGCTCAGCCAGCCCCCCGGTCTTTCTGGCTGGTGTCTGCTCTGCTCTCCCGTCGTAGTCTCAATATTGTTGTGGTAGGCAACGATCAGGCTGCCGCCCTATGTCTCCATCTTGGTCCTCCTTTGTACAGTTAAGTCTTGATTGTTGTTGGTGTCACTGGGAGGAATTGTCCTCCAGGCCAATTGGCCGTGAGGACCCTCTTTGTCTATATAGGAAGAGTTGCTGTGCAGGAGACATGTTTGTGGGCCGGGTCTTGATGCAGCAATGCCTTGGCGCTCACTGAGTCTGCCTCTAGAATGCCTCCCTTATGCAAGTGATTGAAATCTGGTGTCATCTCCCACCAACCACTAGATGCCCTCGTTTCTGGGTCTCCAATGCAGTGTGGGTCAGCCACTACCTGAGGCACTCAGCAGGAAAAAGCTTCTGCTCAGCTTGGCTGGGGCGGAGCTACAGGGTGGAGCCTACAACCTTGGCTTCCTGTCAGCCCTGCCCTATGAGGCTCCTGTGTCTGTGTCCCTCTGTATTCCTTGCAAACACCTCTGAGAGAAACGCGCCCTGGAGTTTCGCCCACTGCCAAACAGTCCAGTCCCTCCCCTAATGAATCTGGACTCCCAGATTCTCGCCTGGAACTAGGTTTCAGTGTAGTTGGAACTGGGTCTCAGCGCAGTCTGGCGTCCCTGTCTCCTTCCCAGCAGGGCCACCCAGTGGCACAGGCAAAAGTCCGTCCTCTGCGCACCTTCCAGTGCGCGCGTCTGGAGCCGCCGCTTCTCTGTGCCTCCGCCACCACAGCCCAAATTCATTCCCCCAGCGTGCGCCTGGCTTCCCAGGGTTTCGCCCGGAACTGGGGTTCAGTGCAGTCGGAACTGGGGTTCAGCACGGTCCTGAGCTTATGTCTCCTTCCCGCTAGGGCAGTTCAGTGGCACAGGCAACAGTCTGTCCTTTGCGCCCCTTCCCGTGCGCGCCTCTGGAGCTCTGCCTTCCCCCGCTCCTCTGTGCCTGCGCCCCACAGCCCAGATTCATTCCCCCAGCCTGCGCCTGGCTTCCCAGGGTTTCGCCGGAACTGGCGCTCAGTGCAGTCGGAGCCGGCGCTTAGCGCACTCCGGAGCCTTTATCTCCTTCCTGCCAGTGAACGCCGGCCAGGTCATCAGCCGCCCCTTCCTCTCCGGCTCCATCCTCCCCGCAGGCGCGCGTGCTCGTGTCTCCGCCAGTTTCTCCATACCTCAGGCTTTTACGGCTCCCCCGATTGTCCCCGTGGCCTTTTCCTCCCCCCAGCTGTGGGCATTTCAGTCCGCCAGCTCTCCTGTGGTTCTGGACGATGTCCGTTCTGACCTCTAGTTGTGCCTTTGAAATTGTTGTGCCCGGCTGCAGGTTAGGTGTTTCACCTATGCCGCCATCTTGGTTTCTCTCTGCTTCTGTAATTCTGACACAAGGCCAAAACCCTGCTTTCGAGATCTCTGCTCCAGCCTAACCTATCTGTATGCTAGATACTCAGCCGGCGGTTCATGGCGACAGTAACCCGAATGTCACTGGATAGTAAACCATCACTGAAGGTATAGCTCTGATTCTCTAAAATTACTAATACCCAAAAAGGAAAGTTGTGGTCACTTTGAGCACTTAAAACATTCACAGAAGCATACTGTCAGAAGTTATGGAACTAAGAAATGGAAGTGTGTGGATCAGCCGCCTGCCCCTGGTCCCACTGCAAGGGGAGCGCTCACCTCCATCGCAGCCACAGCTTTCTAGATTCCAGGCCGCTGAGCACGGATGGGGTCACAGTGCACCTCTGGCAACGCAGACGGAGAACGGAAGCTGGCAGTTCCAGAAAGACGGAGTTTCTTCTTTGATTGCCCCTTATTATTCTGTTCTGTACACGCAAATGATCTCCTCGTCATTTATTTCACCAATTAGAGATTCACTAATTCATCATTCATTCACTATAGCAAGCTCCACCCTCTCCCCTCTCTGGTTCAATTTGGTCTTTAGACATCACTTAGTTCAGTGGTTCTCAACCCCGGCTGTACCATCAAGTCACCGAGGGAGCGTTATACAAGTCGCCATGCCCGAGCCTTAAGCCAAGCCAATTAATTTAGAATCTCCGGAGGTGG
This sequence comes from Eptesicus fuscus, assembly GCF_027574615.1. Classification (NCBI taxonomy): domain Eukaryota; kingdom Metazoa; phylum Chordata; class Mammalia; order Chiroptera; family Vespertilionidae; genus Eptesicus; species Eptesicus fuscus. The sequence goes on from NC_072486.1 coordinate 68,765,153, forward strand.
GGTCCAGCCTGTTACAGCACCTCCCCAGGCGATCCTAATATGCAGCCAGCCTTAAGAACAGCTGACAGTCCAGCCACCTCACCTAGTTAATCAGTTAACAATTCGTGCACAGTGAAGAGCAAGCTTAAGGATGCAGCAAGAACTTTGATAAGCCTTGAGAAGTGCTTCTGAAGAATGGCATGTTCCCAAGGATACCGTTTCTGGATAGGGTGTTGCAGTAAAGAATGTCTTTCTAGAGAGCAGCACGAAAAACTTGGGGAAATTCGACATTTATTCCAGAATGCCCTGAAAGTCGTTTTCTCTCTTTTCATTGCTTATCGTTCTAACGGAAAGAGTGGAAGTTACAAATAAGGGATCTCCCTTTCTTCCTATATCTCATTACGCCACACTTCCCCTCCCCACCAAAATACACACATCCTTTGGTTTCCCATATAGCCTACTTTACAGACTTGAAATAGCAGATATTCGGCAGCACAGAAATTGACTAGAATTCTTTTTCCAACCAGTCAAATGCATTTTCTAATAGTGAAAGGCGTCCATCATGTTGAAGCTATTTCCCTCTCACTTCCTGCATGTTTAAATGTGAATGAAAGGCCTAAAGTGTAACTTATCTTCCTAACTTGCATACTGGCTGCTGATATTTATAGCCAACCTTCCAGACAATAACTGCTGTTCCCAAACCTAACAATCCCATTCTGTTTACCACAGCCCTGCCCATTTCAGACGCATAGGACCTGAAAATAGAATTTATTTAATTCTAATCAGTTCTCCCATTTTCTGCATCTCCTATTTTGTCATTGTCTTTTTTCTCTCCCTTTTCCCACAAAGTAATTTTGCTCATATTCCTACTCAGCAATTCCAAGTTATTAAAGTTTCATCTTTTTAAAAATGAATTTTATCTACACAGATTGAAAATATGCTTGTTAATGATGGCATTATTTTGGTGATTGCAGAAAAAAATAGCTATCCCCTATATTTTTGGGCCAAATGTACATGACACTCATTCTTTTCAATTTTATGTTCTCATTTGTATCATAAAAATAATAAATTTCTATTTAATGCACGTATAACACATTTTTGTATTTGGGACTCTGAGTATAATTTAAAATGAGAAGCTTACCTAAAATATAAGCTCCATTGACACCGAAAAATACATACATTTTAATAGTTGTGGGTTCAAGTAACCTGATTTTTTTATATAATAGAATGTTCATATTTCTAACCCAGTTGCTGTGGTTCAGTGGTTGAATATTGACGCATAAACCAAGAGGTCACTGGTTCGATTCCCAGTCAGGGCACATGCCCAGGTTTCAGGCTTGATCCCCAGTAGGGGACATGAGGAGCCAGCCAATCAATGTTTCTCTCTCATCTATGTTTCTATCTTTCATCCCTCTCCCTTCCTCTCTCTCTAAAAAAAATCAATAAAGCACATTTAAAATGTTTATATTTCTAAAAATATAAACTACTAAACTAGAAAATAATATGAAAATAGAACCAAACAAATTAACTGCTTTTTAAATTTTTATTCTTTTATATAAAATGTGATTTAATCATCCTGATTAAAAGCTTAACAAAGTTAAACTACTACTAATAAAACAACAAAATGTTTCTTTTATTATTAAAGATAAATTGAGAATTGGGGGGAATTATGATTTGCTGGTAATTAGCAATAGAAGATAATTTCTTCACTAAAAGACAAGCAAAGTTATACAAATTCAGATAGGTAAGAGTTTTAAAAATGTCCTCAATACAGAAATAATTTGCTAATGTGTTCTCAAACTTATCAGAATGATGTTCTACATTTATGTCCAAAGTTTAATATATTTAAACATCCTTTTGCTTATAACAGCAATATGTGGCAAAAATTGTAAGTTATTATGAATCATTTCTAAAGCTCACTTGACTGTCTTTCACTGTGTCTTTTATCCTATCTTCCATGTCACTTTGCAAATGAGAAATGTCAGCGCTGTTCTAGTGTTAACAATGTGAGGCCATTAGATTGCATTCTGAAAACTGCAGCGCCGGCTTATCAATAAACTCGTGTTATCCTTTCCATTTCTGCTGCTCCTCAAAGTCAGTCTTGGAGTCTGACTTTTACTAGCATCTTCCATGAGTACAACATTCCTAACTGTGGTAATTTTCTGGGACATCTTTTTAAAGAGAAAAACATGGCATTTAACATTTGGTTTATGGCACTTTTAACAATAAATTTTGTTTGACTGTAAAAACTAATGGGAAATTTTTCCTTTTAAATATTTAAATTACCATACTAGAAATGTATTGTTTATCTTTGGCTTAATGTCTATATCAATGCTGAGCTAAAATATTAGCTGAATTAAATAGAGTGGAATTTAACAGGGATATATGTCATTTTCTGTTTCTATTTTTACAAATATTTAACAAGAACCACACCTATTATTTGTAAAAGAAAAAAAAAACTTAGAAGTATGGTAGACAGCAAGCTTAGTGCAAATCAACAGTAGTAGCCTTGAAAAGGTGAATGTTATTCTACTTCATTAATAAAATGGTGTCTTAAGTAATCCACTCTTCTCTTTACTAGTGAGGTTACACTAGATGTACTCTTTTTAATCTAGTTATCACTGGATTAAACAGATTTCTTTGCTGCAGTACTTCCAAATGTTTTTAATATGCTAAGGACATTTTCCCCTCTATGAGATGATACAGTATGTATATTTCTTTCAAAATAATTGACAATAGAATTCCTTTTCCATAAAGTAGCTATTGACATCTGGAAAAATAACTTGAGGCATAACTGGGTTAGAACACAGTTTAGAAAATGCTCACATGGTCAATTGGAACTTAATTAAAGGAGAGTAACCAGGGAAGCATCCCTCCACTCCTCAGCTGACGTCCTCATCACACTCGGCACTTTCTTCTGGTCTCTCTCTGTGACCTAGACTCGGTCTTGAAGGTTGACATATTCAGGTTAAAAGAAAAATATACTTCTTGCTCTATAAAATATCTGAAGCAGACACAATAACAGATGTGCTCACTACAAATTTAAAAGATGGTGATTAAATGTCAAAACTAGGATATCACAATGTGTGTAGATGGTTGAAGGTGACATGTAGGTTTCCATGTTTTCCAGAAAGCGGAAAACTTCTATTGGAATTCCTGTATAGAGATGAAGTTTGTTCTTGAGTTCTCATAGCTTCATATCAACATGTATGTAAAAGTTTCAGTTCAATGTTCTTTGGGAGTGTGTAGCACGGCAGAAAACCATCATTAGCAAGGTACAAAAAATAAGTCCAGCAGATGCCAGGTAAGCGTTCCATTAACAAAATACCTGTGGGAAATACAAAAGATATAAAAGTACTTAGGGCTATAAAGCACCCCAACAGCTAGCCAGAGCCAGTCCAATCCTGTATCTGATTTTTGAATTCCCTCTCCCCATTAAGTGGTTTGGGTAACTAGGGAGTGACATTGTCCAAGCAGAGTCTGAAAGGCCTAGGCCGAAGTGCAACAAAACATTGTGTAGCACTGATCACTACATTAAATGATCTTCACAGTCCCCTCTTTTCTAAAATATTATAATTCTGATGTGAAGGGTTAGAATTAACCCAAAATATTAAATAAAATATAATACAGTTTTACATATTGCCTTTAAATCGTATGGTGATCTGCAGAAGGCAATTGCTGGCATTGTTGCAGCAATTTTTTTTTTTTTAAGACACTATTTATAAGACTGTCTCTCTGTTCACATCACCTCCACACACCCTAGAGGGAACATGGTCCAGAGGGGAAATGGAGAAGAGTTCATGCTTGACAAATGTCCTAAAACAGTGGTCGGCAAACTCATTAGTCAACAGAGCCAAATATCAACAGTACAACGATTGAAATTTCTTTTGAGAGCCAATTTTTTAAACTTAAACTTCTTCTAACGCCACTTCTTCAAAATAGACTCGCCCAGGCCGTGGTATTTTGTGGAAGAGCCACACTCAAGGGGCCAAAGAGCCGCATGTGGCTCGCGAGCCACAGTTTGCCGACCACCGTCCTAAAATATCAATAGAGGATATCTTTTACCTTTTATTTTCTTCTAATGTCTGATCAATATCTGGCCTGCTGAGGGCGTCTCTGATGTTGAGAGGTTCCTGCCTGAAGTTCACGCTGTCTTCAGCTTGGCCAGTCAGCAGATCTTATGCTAGTCTTTCCCTCCCATCTTTCATTTCCCAGGTATTGTCAATGATTGTGGAGAGTGCTTGGGATTTGCACTTACCCTGGAAACGTGCGAACAATAGGACTCCAGTGAGCCTGGGATCTAGAGCAGAGAGAATGCGTGCCTTATGCAGCAGGATATTAAGACTGTGTCAGTGTCAGCTGAGACACTAATTCAATTTAACACCATAGGTCAAAGTGCAGTGCAAGTTTATGGTATAGAAATTGCAAAGGAGGATTCCTAAAAGTCACTAAATGACTTTTAATCCCTTATCTAGGTTGTATAAAAAGTTAGAAGACTCTGGATATTGAGAGAGATGCTGGTGTGTTATGAGTCCTTTCCTGCTCCCCAGGTAGGATGAGGTGAGGGCACTTTCTTTTCAACCTTAAGTCAGTAAAGAGGGGCTTCAGGAGATTTCTCAACCACCTTCATATGTGTCCTTTGTTCAGCAGACACCCTGGACTGGTGCTTACCCTTTGTCTGAGCAATATAAAGAGGCAAAATTATAATTGTTTTGTTGTCCTGGTAACAAAGCAAAACATAGTTGTGTTAAGTACAACCAGCTTCCAAGAGATTGCTGCAAGGCGGGTGGGGGGGGAAGAAAAGAAAAAGCTATGTATTTTTCCCACTCACACACTTGAGTTAGTCTTCGATCCTTGACCCAAAGGCCTCTCTCAGAGAGATGGACAGTCCAATCAGAGAGAAGCTCAAGGTATCATCGGATGCCTAGGGTTAAGGAAGATAAGAGAAATGAGCCAAAATAAAGATGGACTGCCCTTCTTCAGGGCAAGTGCATGGAGATGCTTCCTAGAGTTAGCCTGGGTTGAAGGCATTGAAGAGCCATCAAAATCCACCCCACCCCCGACTGTGACTTAAAACTGAGATTTCAGTCCCAAAGAAAGCCCTGCCAGCTCTCAGTAGTATTAATCACAAAGCACTTGTCTGCTCTTTTTTTCTCTTCTGCTTCCATTTGCTCCAACCCCGGAGGACATACATCATGGTGCGGTAGCTTGGGGAGGAGGAGAGCAGCACAGACCTGGGCTTAGAAAGTTGGAAAGTCAACTCTGAATGCAGATTGAAACTGTGATCATTACACTGGCCAGGAAACATTATTGACTAACTAAAGAAGCTTGTATTACCGGAAAAGTAACTAGGAGTAATATTTCTTCATGATTATGAACCATCTTGGTTCTTGTTCAAACTAATGGCTACTCTGTTTCCCCAGATTAGGCCCACAGATCTTCACACAAGGGATGGTGTAGCTGCGGAAGGATATGTGTGGTGTAAGTAGATGGAAGGAAGGACATTTGAAAGTGTCCTGTGCTCCCCCAGAAGGAAAACCAGGAAGAACCAACCTAGGATGAATCATTTCTAACCAAGAACCAGTAGTTCCCAGCTATCCCTCCCTGGTGCTGGGAACTCAGGTGTAATCCAGGAAGGCAAGTAGGAAGAGTGACTCAGAATACACAGAAAATCTTGAGTTGACAGCTGACAGAGTCTAGTTAGTGAACTAAGGATTAATCTTTTACCATCAGCTCAATAGAGCAATTAAGTTGAATAACAGGAAAAATAAGTTACATTTCTGGATCTCACCCGGAAGCCTGAGAAATTCCTATCTATCACATTCAACGTATCTACTAGTATACCGAACACCCTATCTTTTCCCACATTTGAATTCCCTTTGGAGTTATTTCCTTTAATAAGCATTATTATTTTAGAATTGTGGTTCTCATTCAATTCAACCAGTCTAAATTTCATATGCAATCAAGCCCCTACCAAGCCTTGCTAATTTCTTTGTAGTTGCATAAAAATGATTTCCATTTTTATTCTTTTTTGTACCTACAAAATAAAGCCTGTCTTTAAATCAAGTCTACATTACTACAGTAGCTTTTGAAGTGGTCTCTGACTCAGTCCATTATGCACACATACCTCAGATGACTTTCCTTCAAGCAATTATAGTTTGACAGTTCCTTTGGGTTTCTTAAGCAACATGTTGCATAGTGATTCTCATACTCAGAGTCTCAATGGCTCCCATTACTAGTTTTGTGCTCAGTGCCCTTTCCCAATTTAGATCCCGCTAGTCCTCTACTCGCCAATCTATTTTGTGCCTATCATACCTCAGAACTGACTTTTCATTTCTCTCCTCTACTTTACCCCTTACAGTTTCTTTCTAATGTATTCTCCCAGAATTGCTTAATTAAAGTTTTATTGAGAAAATGGGACATATGTACTCAGTTATGAAGTATAATACAGAGGGGTCACTTAGCTATATTTTGCAAAATTACAGTACAATATCATAACGAGGATATTGACATTTGATACAATCCACCAATCTTATTTAGATTTCCTGAATTTTGCTTGCGCTTGTTGTGTCTGTCTGTGTGTGAAGTTCTACATCTAATTTATCACCTGCAGAAGTTTGCATACCCACTGACTTAGTCAACATACCGGACGGTTCTGACACCAACAGCCTCCCTTGTGTTGCCCTTTTATAGTCACACTCACCTCTTTCCTCTCCGGTTCCCACCCCTAACCCCTGGAAACCACTAGTCTAGCCTCCATTTCTAAAATATCATTTCAAAATGTTCTAGAAATAAAATCACATAGTATGCAATCTTTTGGGATTGGATTTCTTTCACTCAGCATAGTTCCCTGGAGATTTATCCAAGCTGAGCTTTTTGTATGTCAATTATATTTTAATAAATGATTTAAAAATACAGTAATTTCCATTTAGCCCATGTTTGTTGACTTGATAAACATGTGCATAATGCCCTAATGCCTTGCTGTTTTCCAAAAATATTTGGTTGAGACACCTCTGACATCCATTTTCTAGAATATTTCATGATTCCTGATTTCCTGTGAATTGAAAATACTCATAGAATGCACTTCCTTTTATCACCATGACACCTCAATACTTAAACATATCAGGATAAAAACCAGAACCTGTTCAGGGAGAATTACTTTGTAGCTCCCACATAAAACCTTGGATGAAACCGAGCTGGCTGATAAGTAGCAGAGATAGCGCAGGCAGGAGGCAGAAAAGATTTCAGATAAGCAATCCCAACATTCATTAACTAGGGTTCTCAACCCTAGCTACACGGGAGAAGCGTCTGTTGAACTGATTAAAAACATTGATGCTGGGCCTCACAAAGATCAATAAAATCATAATCTTTGGGGATGGGTTCATTATATCCAGAAATGATTATTTTCACTTGGCATCCAGCATTCATTTTGACTACACAGTACCAGGCCTTATCAGCTTTTAAATGTTTTTAATATCATCTCTCATTATATCACACAGTACATGAAATCTAGGAATTTAACAGATTACTTAACCCTGATTCTGACATTTATACCAGAAAATTAAAATCGGATTCTGATGTCTTTGGTAGAGAACTTGAATTGTAAAGTCCCCTATGTATAAACCACTCACTCTAAAAGTCTGCTCCCAAATCATTGGTAATAGTTGAAATTGCAGACAAAGCCCCAGTATTTCTTTCTAGTCTCTTTTCATGTATTTATTTGTAACTAAACATCTATGGAGAACTTGTTTGTGCCAGCTCTCTTCAATATTATTTTCAGGCGGCAGTGTGTCCAACTAAAATATCAATTTCCGGGGGGGAAGGGGGGCGGGGGCATAAATACTTTCAACAATAAATATTTCTTAATAAAATGGAGTATCAATTTCATAGCCTAGGTTTCTTTGCAGCTAAGGATACTCATGTAATGGAATTATGGTTAATGATATGAAAACAGAATACTGTGTGAATGGTCTAGAAAAACTGTCTCCTAATAAAATATTGACCAGAGTAATCTTGTGTGAACCTTTTTGTTTATCACTTTACCCATTTTGCTTGTCCTCAGTGCAGATGACATGAATGGAGGTGTGGCAATCCTCTTGTGACCATAACCTATGAATGATGGAACAGGAAGCTGGAAGAAGTCTGGTTTCTAAAGCACCTCCATGGACTTAATCTAGTGCCCCTGTCTCTTGGTTACTGAGTAAAATAAACCTCTTATGTGGTTAGGATATTGTTAAATGGAACCAAATGCAATTACGACTTACCCAGGAGTTAAAATCACCTAAGACAAGTAGCTTCTGCATTAAATTATGTGTGCTACATGCCCAGTTTCCATAAAGCTAGTTCCTTGACCATTTAGCACAACTCACTTTACTTTCTCAATGATTATCTTCCTGTAACTCAATACTTGATCACATCACTGCCCTCCTGTTGTTCATATTTCCACCTTACCCCCATAGCTTGATGTATGATCTGATTTTTTTTCTAATTATCATTTCCTCTTTGGTTATTGCCATTTATTCACAAGCCTGGGATAAAATTCTGAATCAGTCAAATATTTACATGCTTCCACAGCAGGTTGTACCCTACCTTTGTGAGATACCAGCCCCTGGCTCCAATGAAGTATTTGTTACCCACAAACATATTGTATTTTCCCATGCTCACCTCTCCCTGACAACTTATCCCTTCTGCATCAACTGATTGCTCACGCTTCTCTTATCTAATTCTTAGTCTTATTTTAAGTCCTCAGATAATGTCTCCCCACATCAAAGCTAAATGTTTTTTCTCTGTGCTCTCATAGAGCTTTATGTTGGACTGTAATTCTTTGTTTATGCAGCTATCTACCTACATAAACACCCTGAGGACAAGAATGGTGTCTTATTTTTTAAAAACATATTTTTATTGATTTCAGAAAGGAAGGGAGAGGGGAGAGAGAGATAGAAACATTAGTGATGAGAGGGAATCATTGATCTGTTGCCTCCTGCACGGCCCCTATTGGGGATCAAGCCTGCAGCCCGAGCATGTGCCCTTGACTAGAATCAACCCCAGGACCCTTCAGTCTGCAGACCGATGCTCTATCATCCACTGAGCTAAACCAGCTAGGGCAAGAATAGTGTCATTAATATTGGTGTTCTACCCTCCATTCCAACACACACTACGCACTCAATAAATACTTGTTAAATGAATGTTCACTGTCAGTTTTCCTCACCCAAAGGAAACCAAAATGCAGATTATACTTTGATAAAGTATCATCACTCCAAACCCCAAGAGTCGAGAAGTAATTCTATTTGTCTCCATGGAGTTTTTAGGAGAGTTCCAGACTTCTTAAGTAATAGCTAACTTTAAACTTTTCCTTAGGCATGTATTTATCCATTTGATATTTTGTGCATACATTTAGCCAGAATGTACATACAACTGCAAATATATGCAAACACAGATAATCCCTTGCAATTATAGGAGAGAAACGGGTTTTCCTGATGAATACACCCATTCCATAATTGTTTTCAGGTATTATCCTAGCTATCTGAGTTTGGGCTCCCCCAGAAGTGCATGTAATTTAATTTGGAGGCGATCCAAGGAACACCGGAGGGGAGTGGGCAGTGAGCCAGGGAAGGCAAGGAATCTGAAAAGGGGTACATCATCCAGCAAGTTACCCTGTGGGCATCGGAGGCGCCTTCCTACTGGGCAACTTTGGAAGATAATGTGACACCTGACCCAGAACTGTGCCCTCAGTGGGGGAAGCTGGAGTGTTTGATCTCCAGCTCTCAACATTATCACTTGAGGGCCTCTCCCAGAAATATTAATGTTTTGGCATTTCTGGCTGCTCACACCTGGGCTGAGAGAAGCCCTGAGGTAAAAGGTGCAGATGTTTGCAGAAGGAAGCCCTGGGCGTGAACTGTAAAAGGAGTGCCAAGGGATATGGGTGGGGCAGTGACAACATCTGCCTCATTAGCTAAATTAGAATATTTTTTAAAAAAGCATTATTTTCTAATCACATTCCAAATGTCCAAATAATCAAAATGTACTTTTCACATGTTGCAATTTGGATTCTAGGACAATATTTAAGTAAGAATAAGTTAAATATTGAAGTAAGGGTACTCAAGTTAGGATTGACAGAAGAAGGGCTATTCTGAGAAGATTACTTGACTGGAAAGCATGTCCTTGAAGAAAGAGTGGGGAGAGTGTAGAATGAATAGAAGTGACTGAATGATTGCCATTGAGCAGGCAGATTTTTGTGGCAGATCAAAATATAGAACAAGCACTTAACATAAATGTAACAAGAACTTAAATGCCTCCAGTTGGGGTGCACAGTGTTCCCACCCACATCCACCATTGCTAGATGTATCCCACAATGCACCCAAACCCCTTCATGCCCAGACTGGAGAGAGTTCTTTCCTCTGAAATACACACCTCCTAGACCCAGGACAGACATTCCCTGTTCTCACTGACCTAACCGCATGTGGAGGCCAGCTCTTCCTTCCCATCATGCTAGTTTTCTCAAAGGGATTATTGTCGTGTTCTCTCCCTAGGTCTTGATCTGAGCCATTTGAATTCACATTTTTTAAAAATGTATTTGTATTGATTTCTGAGATGAAGGGAGAGATAGACCATCAATGATGAGAGAGACTCATTGATCAGCTGCCTCCTGCACGTCCCCCACTGGGGATTAAGCCCACAACCTGAGCACGTGCCCTTGACCGGGATGGAACCTGGGACCCTTCAGTCTGCAGGCCGATGCTCTATCTACTGAGCCAAACCAACTAGGGCTGAATTTACATTGTGTTTAAAATTTCCCTAATTTCAAATCTCAAGAAGAAGCTGTTGGGTATCTTAGATCCCCTTCCTTCCAGAAGTCCCCTAAAAACCCACTCTGCACCAAGCCTTCCTCAGAGCATCCACATCTACAGAAGAGGAGCTTTTACTAGATGGTGAGAGGGAAACAGAGATGGGAATGGATGTCCTGGTATCCTCTTTGTCCTGGAACATTTTTTAAATGATTATTACTATCATGATTACTTGATTTTCCAAATATGCCTCTAATAAAAAGGAATGAACTGCTTGTGCTTCTATCACTGGAGGGTTTTAAATTGAGACCACATAATACTTGTCAGGAATGTTCTAGAAATGGTTTGTTAAATGACCAATAATCTGTCCTTTCAATTTGGAGATTGTGTCTTTCTATGAGAATTTTCCAGCTTGTTAAAAAGGTATTTTCTTGGGGGAAGGGGTGCATTAAATCATATAAGCAATACTTCCATCAGGCCGACATAGAACTTTCCCATCATAACACTTTTGTATAACTAAGCTTTTCAAGGGAAGATGCCTCATTATCTGCGCTCATTATCTTAGTACTGGCCTCCACATTAGCCTCAGAAATACTTGTGTGACTCGGCTGGGGATTGGCAGATGGACTGAGAGGCAGATGCCCAGATGCTTGTCGCAATTCTGATAAAGGAAGCCTGGGACACATTCACACAGCCGGACCCCTGATAGCAGGCACCGCCGAGAAGGGGAGACGGCATCTGCCTGTAAAACTGCCACACGCTGCCAACAGGCGGTGAAACATCATGTTCCACAAAATGTTAACCGAATGCCGAGTGAAATACAGCAAAGGCACGACACTGATTCTATTACACATCTTACAAGTAAAGAAAAAGAAAGGGATGTGGGGAAAGAGAGAGGGAAACAGAGAGACCAAAGGCAAGAGAGAGCAGGAGAGAGAGTCAGAAGTCTGTTGTTGTGGAAACAGTGGCTATGGTAGTCTGAGTGAATTGATTCCATTTTGTTTCAAGTCTAAGTGTTTATAGATTCAGCCATCATAGTGCTAATGCCACACCTACTCATGGATCTTAAGAGATAAATTCAAACCATTCAGCATTTAGGCATGTTGTCTGTCCGAAGTTTGTTAGAAAAGGTAGGATCCGTGTCTAAATAATACCAAAGAGTCCTGATACAAGACTCCATTCATGGTCTCCAAAGCACATGACTTTTAGGAAGTAAGGTAAATATTGCTTTGTCCAGACTGATTTTAGCAGTCTACAATGATTTTCCCACATATATACATATATAAAATTTAAAACTTACTCAGCATCTATTCCTCTGACCATTAAAATAATTCCATGTCACAGCAAGGACCATGGGCTGCATGCTCGCTATTTAGTTTTAAATATACCAACACAGTATATTTAAAAGTTAGAAATATTTAACAAAGCATTTACATAAGAATATATTTTAAATCCCAATATTCCAAAAGCTTGTGCTATACTAGTAAATTAACCTGCAAATCAGTTCTTTTGTGGAAAGATATTGCCTTGTTTCAGGAACCACTAAGAAAATGTTTTCAGGTAGAAATATGATGGAAGTTTATTTTAAAACATTTTTTTTAAATCTTAAATTGAGCTCATGGACATTTAAATGGATTCCCAGGAAATACGGTTAAAGTAGTGGCTAGCCAGCAGAATGGCTAAATTAGAGAGCAAAGTAATAGAGACAGATTTAACTCCTAAATGTATGTTGCTTAAAACAGGCGAGAAAGGCCCTCTCTCAGAAGGAAGGCTGCTTTGGGAACCTGCTTCTGCAGGGGCTCTCAGCTCTCTGCAGATTCACCTTGAACTTGTGGGCGCAGGTGAACCAAACAGCGTTAACAAGGCTGGATTTAAGGTTAAGTGCACAAAAAATACCTGATAATGGCGATGGCTCAGGTTTTTCCTACTGAGCCCCCCCCCCCCCCCACACACACACACACACACACTTATGTTGGGAGCGCCCACTCTGTTTACCCTCCACCCCTCCACTCTACTTCTATCACAGATGTCTGCCAGGGCTGCCACCACCGCCATAGTACCTTGTTGCCCTAGCCACAGGGCACAAACCTCATACTACATCAGAGTCCTTGCTTGGTATTTTACAAATTGTAACAAGGAAAAGAGATTTTTCTTTTCCCATGGTGGAAATTCTGGGATGATGTGAGTTCTGAATCCGCAGGCATCTATGGTTTCATGTGTAAAGAAGGAGGCTGAGGAAGAGAACACAAAACACAGGAGCAGAGGGTGGTGAGGGAGGAGGCAGAGAGAGAGAGGGAGGGGGGGGGGCACATAATGCTAACTCTTGATTCCCACTTCTTTGGAAGTCCTGCCTTTAATGCTATTTGGCTTCCTGGTAAAAATCTCCCTTTGGGGTCAAGTTGTTAAAGTTAGTTTGCTGTCACTTGCAATAAAAAGTCCTGAGAAGTCCTGAGCAGTATTCTGTATGTGATGATTAATTGATTTGTGACCCACAGAGTGGCCCCATCTACTACTGCAATACTGACATATTATATTTATATCCCAGTAACAACCTTACCATGTATACCCACATAGAGTTCAAAGAATAGCTCAAAACAAGGTCACATAGTGATATCCCTGTCCTGGTTTGTATGGTAAACAACAATAGAAAGTAAAAAACAACAACAACAACAAAGCAAAACAAAGAAGCAAAACAACAACTATGTTATGCAACCTTTTATAAGTGAGACCATCATGCTGATCAGCTCTCAATCATATCTCAAGTAACTTGACACTAATGTTTCTAAACAGGTGTCTGATGACCCTGAGACTCTCCTGGGTTCCCCTGCAGTAATCTGGCTGAGACTTTGGGCCTTGGCAGTAGGGAATGAGCCCAGCAGGAGGCACTACACCTCCCTATAAGCCCCCAGCTTTTCCAACATCAGGCAGCTGGCTCCCCCAGAGAATGCTATACACAGCCAATGCCTAAAGCCTGCTTGCCCAGCGCCCAACACTGGGAAGGTTGCTCTCACACTTGCCCTTTAAGGAGAGCAAGACAGAGAGGTGGCATCTCTTCCCTGTACCTCTTCTGGCCGAGCTCCTTGACCTCACCAAGCTCTCTCTGGGGATAACAGAAGATAGATTATTGCACGTCCTATTTGCTGACCATTATTTGTACGTTGGAAAACCAGTTCCTTCACAGACAATGTGTGACATTGTCAGATTCATCTCAAGTCTTATTGTATTGTCAATGGCAACCAAGAAAAGACCCACCTGCTCTACCTGTCATATGGGGAAATGACATACCCTTGGCAGCCATCGATGTTGGTTCTTCCTGACCACTCATCCTCTCCAAATTGCATGCAAAGAATGAATATTAGCCTCACTTATTTTTATGCCTGAACTTGAACAGAGAAAACTCAGAGACCATGTCATAACTGAACTATGTAAATAGGGTTTGATCTAAAGAGATGTGCTCACATCTGCCACCTATTGGCAAAATTGAGTATCTGTTCTCATGAATTCAATCAGGGATATATACACTGAGTGGCCAGATTATTATGATCTCTGAAGGCATAATAATGTGGCCACTCAGTGTGTGTGTGTGTTTGTGTGTGTGTGTGTGTGTGTGTGTGTGTGTGTGTGTGTGTGTATATAATATAATATAATATATATATATATTAGAGTTCTGGTGCATGAATTTGTGCATGGGTGGGGTCCAGCCAGCCTGGCCAGAGGGAGGGGACATGGGCAGTTGGCCGGCCTGCCTGCTGTTCGAACTCCTGGTCGAGGGGACAATTTGCATATTAACCTTTTATCATATAGGATATACACTGAGTGGCCAGATTATTATGATCTCTGAATGCATAATAATCTGTCCACTCAGTGTATATCCTATATAATAAAAGCCCAGAGACCAAAACGACCAGAAGAACCAGAGACCAGAACGATCAGGGGCGTGGCGGGTCTGAAAACCACCCACGGCCCCTTGCCCAGGCTGGCCCCGCCCTCCAGCAGGGACACTCACCCTGATGGGGAGGGGGGCTGGCCTGCAAACTACCCATGGCCCCTTGCCCCAGCCATCCCCGTCCCCCAGTGGGAACCCCCACCCTGATCCAGGCCCCCATTAGGGCAGGCCAGCTGGCCCCCACCTGTGCACCAGGCCTCTATCCTAAGTAATAAAAGAGTAATATGCAAATTGACCCTAACAGCAGAACTACCAGAATGACCACTGGACCAGTTACTATGAGGCACACTGACCACCTCTTGGTTCCTTTCCCCAGCTGGCAGGCTCTAATCACCTGATGGCAAACAGGGAACCAGGGGTGGGTGGTGGGGGATGCGGGGGGCGCCAGGCCAAGGCCCCCCACTGCTGGTCACCCCACACACAGAGGGACTGCGGCAGGGGCGGGGGTGGAGCCAGTGAGCCGGTGGGAACAGTCAACCTCTTGGTCCCTTCCCCTGGCCATCAGGCACTGATCACCGATGGTGAACCGGGAACCAAGGGTGAGTAGCGGTGGGGTGCAGGGCTGGCTGCAGGCAGCAGGGGAAGATGGCCCTGATTGTAGGCCAGGCCTAGGGACTGTTCCCATGCACGAATTTTGTGCGCCGGGCCTCTAGTATATATACTAGTATATCCCTGCTTTGCCATGCAACATCATGCCCTAGGCACTTCAGGAGGTCAGACAATGATTCACATTCTCCATCTGTAAACAGATCTTTGTATGGTCACAGATATTGCATTCTTGCAAAAGCTTGCTTGCTTTATGGTTTGACTTTAGTTTGGGATTGCCTTTTACATCACGAAGACTAATGCCTGGCCTTTTCCAGGCAGATAAGTAGTTCTATACCTGGGATAAAAATACAAACCTCCCAGCTGAGCAGCTGCTCACACTTCTCAGAGAGGAACAGAGTGTGTCCTGCCTGGGCACTAAAGGCAGGTTTAGATCGTGGGAGCTGAAACTAAAAGGACACAGCACTGTGTTCAGAGGCACCAAACACAGGAGCCTGAAGTTGAAGATGAGCCCAGCCGCAGAGTGACCTGAATCCAGATTCCTCATAGTCGCTCCATCGTCAAAGCCAAGGGTGAAGCATGGAACCAGAAACGGATGATGACGCAAAGGGACCCGCAGGACGGACACTTAGGGGGTGGGGGAAATGGATGTAGAGAGAGCGGGAGCAGAGGGAGGAAGCAGGTCTAGGGCTGCCACTGCAGACAGAGCTGCTTCTCTCCCAGATGACCAGGGGGCACATGACTCAGATGAGTTTAAAAGTTTAAAGCTAAGGCAGACAGCAGTAAATAAAAAATATTATTCTCCTTGCATTTATATCGTACCTGGATTAAATTTTCTTGAGGCTAACACCAAAACTGTCCAAAACACAAAGGGGTGCTATTGTTTTAGCCCCCTGGAACGTGCAGAAGCTACAGCACAAACCATTTTCTAAAAACTCTTTCAGGCAACACAAAAGAAAGGGTGTCAAGCAAATATCTTTGGTGAACAGCAAGATAAAATAGCGACCTCTGAAGTGGAATGTGGAAGCTAAGGCATTGCATTTCAGATTTTGAAGCGATAGGCAATTTTCTGATGAAAGTTTTACAAAGCGTTTGTAAACTCAGTGACCCTCTGTGTCTCTGGTCAAAGCCCATTTACTCACTTTTCGCCCATTTCATGAAATGCTTTGAACTAATGTCAGCCGCTCATTGGCTCTCGCTCAGGGCAAACTTTTTCAACCTTTGTTTCTAAAATATGTTTCCCATATTTTATCTAACATGTATTCTATCGTTAGGTGTCAATCTTCTCATCTTCTATTAAAATTAAGACTAAAGTTTATAAGTTAAAAAGAATAATTGCAATAGTTAAAATAAATGTAAATAACTGCTAAAGAAAAAAAAAATCCCCAATTATGAAGGAAAGGAAATAGAGTGACACTCATTTCAACAGGTTGCTATTTGCATATGTATTCAAACCCTATGTGCTGGACACTTAGTCTGTGCCAGGCACTGTTCCAGGCCCAGGAGAATCACAGGAGACACAATGGAGGCAGATGGGAAATTAACAATACATGTATAATAACAAATGGTATTAAATAGTATATATAACTAGAGACCCAGTGCATGAATTCATGCATGGGTGGGGTCTGGCCAGCCCCGCCCCCAATTGGGGTGGGGAGGCCGATCAGGGGGCCGGGCCGGTCCTGGGAAGGGGCCACAGGAGGTTGGGGGGGGGGCAATCAGGGCCCCAATCGGGCCGGTTGGCTGCCTCAGTGCATGTCATAGCAACAGGTCATTCCAGTCATTCCTGTCGTTCCAGCATTCTGGTCGCTTGGCTTTTACATATATAGATTATGTAAAGTGTATAATCTATCAAATAATGCGAAGCATATATTTAGTAATGGTAAATGCAGTAAAGGAAAAAAAAAAAAAACTAAGGGGAAAGTCAAGTGATGGAAATGCCATTTTAGACATGGGTTTTCTGGAAAACAACCCTAGAACTAGTATTGTATAAAATCTATGGGCTACAAGTGCCCATCAGTAGATGAGTGGATAAAAAAGCTGTGGTACATGTATACCAGGGAATACTATGCAGCAGTAAAAAAGAAGGATCTCTTACCCTTTGAGACAGCATGGAGGGACCTTGGAGAATATCACGCTAAGTGAAATAAGTCAGTCAGAGAAAGACAAGTATCACATGATCTCACGCATATGTGGAATCTAAGTAACAAAATAAACTGATGAATGGAGTGGATCCAGAGACTCAAATCATGGAACAAAGTGCAGAATCTCAAAGGGAAGGTCAGGAGGGTGGATGGGTAGGAGGTAATCAACCAAAGGCCTTGTATGCATATATGCATGGCCCATGGACACAGACAATGGGGTGGTGAGGTCCTGGGATAGGGGGATAGGAGGCTGGAGGAGGCCAATGGGGGGGGGGAAAGGAGACATATGTAATACTTTCAACAATAAAGAATTATAAATAAATAATAATAGAGTCTCCGGGCTAGAGATCTAGAGGCAAATAGAACTGGATTTTTAATCCCTACTAGACACCTCGTGAGCACTGTGCCTCCCTCAGACTCAGTGGCCTAATCTGTAAAATGAGGGTGACCAGGGAGCACCCTCTGAAGGGCAGGTGTGAGTGAGCAGGCCCCTGCCTGGTGCATGGCAGTGCCCCACAAATGTTCCTCCTTATGATCGGAGGCTTGAAAATGTGATTTCTTTTTAAAAAGCACAGTGTTCATGCTGAGCATCTCTACTCAAATAAGAAAGCTTCTCCAGCTGTCAGGGGCTCACGGTCACATCTAAGGCCCTAAAACTGGTTAGAAGCAAACTGCCGGGATCTCATCTTATCCCTGTGCATTCCTCCAGGGGTCGGTCAGTGGACCCACTTGCTTCTTCCTAACTTCTTTCCCTGGGGCGCTCCTCAGACATGTGGACTGGCTGTCACCACTCTAGCAAAATGAAGTGCAGAATTGTTGAACTGCCAGAGGTTAGAGGTGCCATTTAATTTTCCTATCTTACTCCCAAAAATGTGAACATTTTTCTACCCATTTTCTAATCTATCTTCCAACCGGACAATGCTACATCCTGCACCCACTGGGGAGAATTGCAATAAGGCAGGGAGAAAGAGAAACTTGCTTGCTTATAAAAAGACATCTCATATAAAAAAGAATCATCAGATTGGATTCTTAGCAGCCTTGCCATAAATAATAGATGTGCCCTTTTTGAATTGATGAGGCTTTAGTTGTCTGCTTTTTCAAACAGTTATATCTGATGATGATGGGAAGTTATGGTAAACACAGCCCTGCTTGTGACCCTTATGCCTGCACCTCAGTACCACATCACCCAGGAATATTACTCACCTTGAATGAATGCATTCTCCCCAAATCCTTCCCACACAACCTGGTTACTCAGCTTACCTGGGGGTCATCCATAAAACCGCTTTAGTACATAGATGAGAGAGATGCAGTGACTTGGGCCAAGTCATCAGTGGCGACAGAACTAGAACTAAAAACAGGTTGCCCGATTCCTAGTTCTCCACACCCATTCATTTTCACTATGCTTCTCCCACTCTGGGTGACCAAAGACCACAACACAAACTCATCCCACAAGATCAACAAAGCAGGAATATGTGAAGAAAGAAGAAATTGATTTTTGCAATAGTGCACCGATTTTCCTACAAGCCATCCAAAAATGCCACCAACCCAGGCCATATATAGTTGTAATATTATTTAAATGTACTCTACTTTCATTAAAAAAGGATCATAATACAAAACAGTAGTCTTAACATTTTGATCGGTTTATCAGACAATGGGATCATGTGTACTGAGTAGCAGCACCAAAGACCAAAACACGTCTTATAAAAACCAAAGCTCTAGGGAAGAAACTGGAATGTGTCAGGATGCTTTCGGTAATTGCATCCTTCCAAAATAAATCACTTATGGGACGGGGTTTTATATAGAACCCATCTGGTGCTTGAATCCACAACAGCCTTTCTTTCATGTTTACTCATATGTGTGCAGAAATTGCTATGCATCTATCTCTGTCGAGAGAACCCATTTGGCATTGCTGATGATCATTTCAATCGGTAAACATACACGGGAGGCATCAATCATCACAAGTAAAAGCAAACCAAGAATTCAAACTCCATGTGCCTGCACACACATAGTTACTGACAAAATTCAGTAAAGTTAAATATTACTTGAAAATATAGGTTAAAATTGTATTTTTTTATATTTTGAAGTAATGAGTGGCCTTTATTCAAAAGCATTCTTAAGTAAGGGTTGCCCTTAGCAAGAGGAGCTCCTGCAGTGTAGGTGGCCCTGCCTAGCGCAAACACAAACACAAACCAAAAAGGAATCTACTGAAACTACCTGGGTGCCGCTGTCACTCAAAACCAGGCAGTGCTCCTAGGGCGCAGCCTGTAACTCTAAACACCTGCTCTAACCCTTAACCCCATTCACGCCCCTGAGACACAGCCGTCCACACCTCTCGCCTTGTAGTCTAGAAATAAAAAGCAACTGCATGTGAGGGCTGTGAGGTTTGTGGGCGGTGCCACTGCAGAAGCTGACTCTGAACATCACTCCAGAGAGGAGAGTGTGAGTGGTGACAGTGTTTAGGTAAGAGAGGAGACAAATCCATTTACTGCTTAGATGCTTCCTCCCACACAGCACGAGTGGAATAGCGATGTTTCTCTCTCATCGATGTTTCTAACTCCCTATCCCTCTCCCTTCCTCTCTGTAAAAAATCAATAAAATATATTTAAAAAAAAAAAAGAAAGAAAGAAAGAAACGGACTGCAAACAGGGAGACTTCAAACCTGAAAAGTGGCATGAAGTTCACAGGCATGACCTTATAGGATGGCTTATAAAGTGAAATTGCAAAGCTGTTTAACCTTTGCAATTATTGTTATTACAATGGAGGTTTCCAGATGGCGGGGGATTGGTTAAAAGTGATTATCTTATATTATTTTAGGAAGGTGACTAGTTTTGTTTATGATTAACATAGGCATTGATAAGAAATAACCTAAGTTCAGTTTTGCTTACGCTTATGAAATAAGCTAGACCTAAGTTTTGCTTATGTGACTTAAATGGTTTTGTCTGCTTGGGGATCTTCAAGTCTGGTCTCCTTTTTATTTTATTGTAATAATATGAAAAGAAAGACATGCATAAATGCTCATAGTAAGTGTATCAGCTTTATTGAATTAGGGTCAATCAAGAGCACTCAGTTAACAGCCACTTGAGTATTTACTGTTACTTTAACAAAAATTGTTAAAGAGTATTTACTGTTACTTTAACAAAAATCATGGAAGTAGGCTCTGATAGTATTGGTTCAACAGCTCGACTCTACCGTCAATGATCAAAGTTCTTTCTAATCTTCTGTTATGTTGCTCTGAGCATATTACCCTTGGCCTTCAGCTTGTTGCTTCATGTTTGCAGAATGGCTCCAAGCCTAACATACAGGACTGCACTCAAACAAGGAAGTGAGATGGTTGTTAGCAAGGAAAGTTTCCCCCTAAAATGCAATTTTCTTCTCAGGAAGGAAAAATTTTCCAGAATCCTCTCATGACTTCCCCTGTTTCTCATAGATCAGAACTGAGTCATATGTTTAAAAATGGGAAGAATAACGGTATTGCTCATGTTTGTTTTAGACTAATGGTAAATCACCCTCCAAGGCCAGGCATATTGTCACTTATAATCTGGTTTATTTTAGATTAGAAAAATGGAAATAACCATTGGAAAGGTAATCAACAATTTCTCCTAATAATTATCATCAAATAGCAGAATTATAGCTAATTTTTACTTTTTGTCTCTTTATATGTATACTAGAGGCCTGGTGCACGAATTTGTGCACAGGTGGGGTCTGGCCAGCCCACCCTGATGGGGGTGCAGGAGGCTGATAGGGGGCGGGGCCGGCCAATGGGAGGGGCCATGGGAGGTTGGCTGGCTGGCCCTGCCCTTGACTGGGCCAGTTGGCTGGCTGCGTGGGCATCATAGTGACCGGTCATTCTGGTCATTCAGTCGTTCCAGCATTCCATCATTCTGGTCACTGGCTTTTTATATATATAGATTTGCAAATTTTCTACAATGAATATGCATTGCTTTATAATAAAAATATGTTTTATTCTTCAAAAAATACACCCAAACATTGTAAAGCTCTCTAATAAATTCCTTTAACCTGATGAAAAATTCATAAATTAATTTGCCTCAAGGGTCACAAAAACATAATCCAAAAATGTACTGCAATTTATGACCTCAAATCAAATTGATCTGCTCAATGTGATTTAGATTATATCCAAGGGAAATGTTTGTCTTGCTAAATTTAAGGAACAATATAAAGGATCAGATAAATCTAGTCAGGCAAGACCACTATTTATACCAACAGAGGCCCCAGTTCAGGTAAATTACTTCTCACCCAGCTGCCTAGTCCCTCCTTCTGGGTTCCAGATTTCCCAGGAAATGTAACCAATTTTTAAGTCTAGTAGCTATTTTAAAATATAGCCTTAGAATAAAGCAAAAAGAGAAAACTCCCAGGGCAGAATTTCAGAGCAGTTTTAAAGCAGAACTCCAACTCAAGCTCCATGATCTTTGCTGCCTTTGGAATAGTGGATTTATTATTACAAAGAGCAAGGGGAAGCTACAAAAGCAATTAAAAACTCATTTTTAAAAGATCCATTTAAGTTTCTCATTACAATGTCAAATAAAATGAGAAATATAATAGTATTTGTATTTTTAAATATACCACAGCATACACAGAAATTAGCATACTTGTTTTGCCAGGGTTAATATTTACCTACTCCTTTAATTCATTTTCCTGTTACTACTGAATATAAATTTTCAGTCATAAATGTGATTGAAAAACAAAGTAAGTTAAGGCAGTTTAGATTTTTAAGACACTAAAATTTTAGACAATTTTAAAAAATAAAAAAGCTTTGTATTAGCAAGAAGATAGCGTTCAATCTGCTCTTCACATGACAAAAGTAATGATATATACATGTGTATAATGAAATAAAAAACATATGTCTCTGGACCTATTTTGTTCATCAGTTTCTTTTGCTCATTAGAATGAATTCCAGAGGGAAGGTGGGGGTTGGAGGGTTGGGGAGGAGAGGGATTAACTCGGGAACTTATATGCATACTAGTGGCCCAGTGCATGGATTCATGCACATTGAAAGGAAATTAATTAAAAGAAATATTTTAATATTGTAACATGATATAAAAACAACAAAAACATGATATAAAAATAACAAAAACATGATATAAAAATAACATTGATAAAAGCGATTGGTGCCAACAAGAGCTTTATATGTATCGTGCATGTGTGAGTCAACATTTATTGTTAAATTGCCAGTGCATGCCATATGTACCAGCTGATTGGTCGGTCAGATGGTCAGATGGATGAACAGTCTATCACTTAGCCTTTTATATAGATAGATAGATATGCATAGCCCATGGACACAGACAATAGTGTGATGAAGGTTTGGGAGGGGCAGGTGTGGGGAGGAGGGAGTCAATAGGAAAAAAAACACACAAAGAAAAGGGGGCATCTATAATACTTTCAACAATAAAGATAAATTTTTTACAAACCACATATGAAGTAATACTCACCAAATTGTTTATAGTGGTTTTCTCCAGGGAAGGGAATTAAAGACCAACTAACTTGAGTCTTCACAGTAACTATATATTTATGTATTTTAATAGTGGGTCTTGTAACCCACCCCACCATTCTTTTGACATTATTTCTGTAAATGCTGTCCCTGACTAATATGTAACTTATAGATAAACAGCATCTACACTAATAAAAGAGCAAGATGCAAATTGACTGTACCTTTGTGACACCAACCAGCCAATCAGGAGTGAGTATGGAAATTAACCCAACAAAGATGGCAGGTTAATTTGCATACACAGGCACCACCCCAGCTGCTCCAGGCCTCTGGGCAGCGTGGGAAGGCGGAAAGGCAGCTCTGGGCCAGAGCGAAGGTGGTGCCAGCAGCCAGGGTAAGGAAGGCCCATTCTTGCATGAATCTTCATGCATTGGGCCTCTAGAGTTTGTATAAGATTCCTAGGAACTAACTTCAGAAGATGCAAACTCTGACCTTCAGTCACCCCAGTTTCAGGAAAGTTGCTCACCTTCAGCCATAAAACCAGGATGACATAGAATCAGGATGATGAAGACCAGATGACGCACACCAGCCATCACTTGATCAGTTTCAAGATCCTTATTGGAATGGACTGTGCTGACTTGAACATAGAGAACTTTTCAACCCCCTCCCCTTGATTTCTTTGTTCTGGCTTTTCTTTTCCTCCTTATAAAAACCTCCACCTGTCCTAGGATGGTGAGATGGGCTTTGTGAGAAGATTCCCTCATCTTCTCAGGTGACTGGCACTTGAATAAACTTCTTTCCTTTCCCACTAGCATCTGTCTCATGAGTTTGTTTTTTTGTGGCAGCAGGCAGTTGAACTTAGATCCTGGTTCCAGTATCACTTGTATAATTGAAAGTAAGTGGATGTTACATGTAGTTTTATTTCATTTTTTTCAATTATATAGCATGTATCTCATACTATATTTTTCAAATTTTTATAGGTGGCACTGTGCCAGAGACTTCTCTAAGACACAAAATAAACATGGTGAATTTACTCTATAGTGAATAATTTATAGCCTTACTTTTATGTGAAAGCAAAACAAAATATTATAAATTTAAAAAGAATGTATTCTAAAATAAACAGGGTTCAAAATTTGCTCAAATTATTAAGGTAAAATAGAAAGCCTCAATCAATATCATATTTGCTCTGAGCCACTTAGGGCTAAAGTACTAAGTCTAGCCTTTTTATTTTAAGAGCTGAAAGTGAAGCTTGGAGAAGCTTAATAACTTATCTAAGTCATAAGCTACTCATAATCATTGTTAAAGAAAAATTATTCTGACACTTGTTTACAATAGTAAGGGAGACTTTATGCAAGATTACTGTAATAGAAGGCGAGATTGAGTTCAACTCTGAATACAGCAAAGACAGCTGGGGATTTATAGCCAGAGTGAGAGGGTCAGTAGATGGAAAATTACTAAAAGGGGTACAGGGATTATTGCTAAACTGGCTTAGCAGGATTTTTGCTAAAGATAGGCTAAGGTGGAGGCCTAGTAGAGAAGAAGGTTCAGAAGAGCCTGACTAAAGTGGGCAAGGTGAGAGCCTTTATTGCTCTGGGCTCTATTTTCTCTTTTGTTATTCTCTTTTCTTCCATCCAGTTGCATCTTCCCCCAAGAGTTTACTCTGGCTATTTAACAAAACCAGTGTTTGGTGGGGGGAAAAGAAAAATGGTAAGTATGGCAGAGTTTAAAATACTATCATGAACTTTGGAAGATTTTTTTTTAAAGATGTTATTATTGATTTCAGCACTAGGAAAGGAGAGGGAAAGAGATATAGAAACATCAATGATAAGAGAGAATCACCTCCTTCATGCCCTCTGCTGGGGATAGAGCCTACAACCTGGGCATGTGCCCTGACCAGGAGTCGGACCATGACTTTCTAGTTCATGGGTGGATGCTCAACCACGGAGCCACACCATCCAGGCTGGAAGATTTTTTTAATAGCTGAAACAAAGAGATAAAATATGTTCCCGGATTTCTAAAATATTTGTAGGAAAACAAAAGCATGCTTCCCATAAAATAATTTAAAAGACTTTTTGAAAGGATTGTCCTTAAACATCTGTCAGGAAATTGTACAAGTTTTGACTTCCTACCCAAACAGAAAGCATGAAATGATGCTACTGCTAAAAATGGTGGGACTTTGCTTTAATCCCTCCTCTCTCAATTTTAAAAACAAATTCCAAGAAGCCAAAGAAAACATATTATTTTGAAAATGTAGTTCATTTCTCAAAGATGTTATTATTTCCTTCATCATTCAGGATGAGGTTTCATGTAGTAGCCCATGTAATTTTTACAGCTAAACATATGGTCTGAAGACAACAGTCACGGTCCATAGAAAACCTCGAGACAACATCATGGCATCCACTGCTTCACATTAATTTTTTTATATATCTGGGAAACTGTATGAGACAATCTCCTTGATTTAAGTATCTTGGAGCACTATTTTTTTTACAGGAACCAAATAAAAAGAAGTTCATGGAAGGTCTATTATCTTTAAAAAAATTTAGTACTAAAATTTTGATTGCCAATTTGCACTATATTTATGTCTTGTTATGGAAGGTCCAATTATCTCTTTATGCGCCTTGGCTTCTGGTCTTAAGGCGGGTAACCATTTTTTCCCTTGGAAGAGATGGGATTTGAGATTAGGCCAAGAAAAACTAAAGAGGCTAGGAAGCACTTACAGATGGAGATAATTAGCATATTTAAAATAGGCCAGCCAGATTTTCTTTTTTTTTCTTCTTGTTTTCTTTTTTTTTTTTTTTTTTTTTAATCAGGAAGCAGAGGGGTAAATGCTCTCTCTGGCAAGACTATAGAAGCTGTGTGGACAGAGGAAATGTGATTCAAACTCTGGTATGAGAATGGTATTTTCCTTGAACCAGGTTTCAAAAGACTGAAAATAGGAGTTCCTTTTACTGGAAACCATGGAGTTAGCGAGCTTTGTAGGGGCCTCCCTTGAAATTCTGCTCCAAGACCACTGTTTTGAATTTGCTTGAAAGTCATAGAATGGGAGACTTTGGGTTTTAGTAGGCACAGGATAAACATCGCGAACTCTATTGCTTTCATTATAATGCCTGGTAGCGGAAGTGGCATTTCTGATACCACCTCCCATTAAAAGAGGGATTACCGAAGAAGGTGGTAGGTGGGAACCAGGCCCCAGAACAAAACTGCTCGCCTGCAGTGGCTATTTTGTCAATCCTAAAGCAAAGGCCGGCTGATCTGGATCCAGGCTCTGTCAATCGGGTACGTTTAATTGCCAGATAATTCACTTGAGGTTTCCTGAAGTTCTGATTCACAGAGTCAGCCCTTCAAATAATAAGTTTCACTCATTCTCTGAGGTGTACTGTTATTCAAAATAGACTTACAAGGTGTTTGTCCTGGAGCAGGTCTTCTCAGTTGGCGGTCCTGTCTCTGGTATCAATATGAAATCATCTGTGTGGGCCAGGGGAATTGCAACAATTACTAAAAATTAGCAACTCCTCAATTCTCAGGGTCATCTGGACCTACCTCCTGCTGACTCCACTTACCACAGATTTTACAAATACAACATGTTAACCATTACTGTCTCATAAAGCTTTGAAGTCTCCCAGCCTAAAGAGTATGGTTGACTTCTTCTCTCTTAGCCAGAGCTTATCTTCTTCCTCCCACCTCACGAGCCCAAGGGTAGAATGGATGCTGCTGGAGAGAAGGGAGAGTTAAGGGAACAAGAGTTCTTTGACTATTCATATAATAACAGCATTACCTGGGCTTGGCTACTGCTTAAGGATGTTTCTATTAAGAAACACGTTGGTGGGTTATTTTGAGAACAAACTCAATTGCTTGGTAGCAGACACCTGAAGTTTTCTGGATTGGGATGCCTATACCTTATCTGGTTACTCATGCTTTACTTAGCCCCTAGAAATCTAGCAATACCTCCTTCCAACTTCTCTCTGCAGCGCTTTTAAAAGGACCTAGGATGCCTCCAGATGCACACTTTCTCGCTCATGGCTCACATCACAACCACAGGAAACAGCCGCTATTAGCCCCAATGAACTCTAGGAGCGCTGAGGGGGGGTCCTAACACCACTCCTCCTTCAGCTTGTCGGTCACGGCGACCCAGCCAATCGATCACCTTGGAGATTTCTCTGGGAGAGTCAGGTACCAGTCCATTGTATCCTTCAACCTTAGGAAACACATATCAGACTTCCCTGGAGTCTGTTTAAAGGTCTGGCTTAAGGTGATGGGGCAGACCTTCCTCAGAATTTGTCCTGTGGAGGGCATGGACTCTCGGTACTCGGTACAGCTCTCCAAAGAAATCCTCCTAAGAAGTTATGTTTCTTTTTTTAATGTTTTTACAGAGAGGAAGAGAGAGGGATAGAGAGTTAGAAACATCGATGAGAGAGAAACATCAATCAGCTGCCTCTTGCACACTCCCTACTGGGGATGTGCCTGCAACCAAGGTACATGCCCTTGACCGGAATCGAACCCGGGACCTTTGAGTCCGCAGGCCGATGCTCTATCCACTGAGCCAAACCAGTTTCGGCTAAGAAGTTATATTTCAATCTCCTTCTCTACCCTTTCATATTTCTGATAAGGGTGAGGAGTGGAAGAATGATCTACTAGTTCTCAGTCTTTTACTTTTCAATACTGGCCCAGCACTTCAATTTGGAATAGGTCTCTTTTTTTTTTTTTTTTTTCAATCAAATCTTCCACCCCACCATCCTGTTACAAAGTATTGCATATGTTGTATATTTAGTATTTTCCATTTTTACATATAACCCAAGCTCCCCGAGCCTCACCAGATTGGGAGAATAAAATAAAGTTGCAGTCTATTTATATGTCCCAACTATGAATTCCAACTGGCTTGCCAACTAGCAATTAGCACATCTTTAAGTGTCCCCAAGCTATTTTTGGGAGTTCCCCCAAGAGATGCCACACACATGCCCACAAACCAGTCTGCAACTGCATGGCATCTGCTTTTCCTTTCTTTTCTACTCTGGCTTATAATTTTGCACATTCCCCACCTACAGACTTGAGGCGTGTCAGGTCACTGCTGGTTTCCAAGGCGAAATGGGGGAAATGCCCTCATCTCCGATTGTGTGCCACATTCGGTCCCAGGACTCTAAAATGGCTCTTCCTTCCCAGAAATTACCTCTTGGCAGTCTTCTCCTTCCCACAAGCCATCCCTATTGCTCCTGGAATGAGAGTGCCATTATTTTTCAGACTGCTGCTTTTTTTTTTTTTTATCCTCACCTGAGGACATGTTGTTGTTTTTAAATTTATTTTGAGAGAGAGAGAGGAAGGGAGAGAGAAACATCGATGAGAGAAAGAAGCATCAATAGGATGCCTCCTGTGTGCGCCCAACTGAGGATCAAACTTGTGACCTAGGTATGTGCCCTGACCAGGAATTGAACCCACAACTTTTTGGCATATGAGATAATGCTCCAACCAATTGAGCAAGCCAACCAGGGCTGACTGCCAGTTTTCTGACTTTGGGCATATAACCCAGACTAAGGTTATCAAATAATCACTCCCATCCTTAGCTTCCCCCTCAGCCACAGACGCCAACATCCCCAAATCCCTTCCTCCTCTCCCTCATGTCCCAGTCCAAAACAGAAGTCTTCATGTGCATTAATGCTTGAGAAGAAAGGGGAGGTGGAAGTCTCATTAGTAACCTATGGGCCAATGCTTGAGAAGAAAGGGGAGGTGGAAGTCTCATTAGTAACCTATGGGCCAATGCCCTGTTGGCTAAGGATGTCTGACCTTGCTTTTCTTATACTTTCTAAATTCAAGAACCATTCAGAAAAAAAGCAAAATAGATGCTAATCTGTAAAGTCTGCTATTAATGGAAGGGAAGATATAAATATGTACAATGTGGGATATAATGATCAACACAATTTGATGAACAAGAATATATTCAGAGACAAGTGGCAGGGGAGGTGGGGAGGTTAGAGAGCAACCAAAGGACTTATATGCTTGTATATTAGCATAACCAATGGACACAGACACTGGGGCGATGGGGGCTTGCCTGGGGTGGGAATGGCTGGGGGGGGGGGGGGTCAATTGGGGAAAAAGGAGACATATGTAAAACTTTAGACCAAAAAAAATATATAAAATAAACAAACAAATAAACAAATAAATATGTACAAGTATAAATGCAAAGAATATCTCTAGAAGGACCCACAAGAGACTAGTGATAGTGGTTGCCTCCAGGGTGGGAACTCAGTGACGGCCTGAGAAGAAAATCTTTACTTTTCAATCTATTTCATTTTGCAGCTTTTCAATATTTTACATGTATATGTCTTCCCCATTTAAAATGAAGTGTCAATGAATACCTAATAAAACTATTTTATTTCCATTTCAAATAAGTTAAAAAATTATGGCCTGAATATTTCTGATACCTCTATCAAAAAAAGAATTTGCATTGGGGTGGGGAATCCTTCCCTTTTCTGTGTGTGATCACATTTTTTTAAGCAAAAACATTTTCTAAAAAAGCATTGCTCTCAAGTTTCCCCCCTTTTTCAGTGTTCTAATAAAATCTAAATTCTTTCAGTAAGTCTCCATGTCACTGAACAATATAGTCAGTGACAAATTGCAAACAGTAACTGACTCATTTGCTTATTCTTGCTATTCTTTGTAATATGGATTCGGTGTTCCCTGCTGAATCCTGCCAATGTCCTTTTAAATGAAAAATTGTCAAAAATTTCAAAACCAGAAGCAGAGGATTCAATAGTATTGTCCATACATTTTAAATTTAGCAGTTATAAATTTATGTATAGCATATCTAAATGTGTTTATACTTTCAATGAATAAATGTATCAGTTGTTCTTTTTCTCTCAGGCTCTGACTACACGATAGCACAAAAAGTGTTTTATCTGTAAATATGGAGATCATGATTTGTTGTCTTTATGACACTCAGATATTTTCACTGACAATGAAATGTAACCTAGTTTTCCCACATCCATATCAATTGGAAGGGGGGCAGAGGTAAAACTGGGATAGTAATTAGGGGAATGATATACATAATCAAAATGTGCAGATGATAATAAAACACAGTAACACAATCTTAATGCCAGTCCCCAAAGGCTAAAATCAAACACACCTCAGCTCTCTAAGATTCTCCCATCTCCAATCAGGTCCTGAGGGTCAATAGGTTTTCCTTTCGACTTCTCTATTCCCACTGACTCTTTCTCCTTAGCTTGGGAATATATGTTCAAGTCTCTTCCATCTGTAACATCTTCACACACACATGCACACACACCCACACACACACACACACACACACCACTTTCAAAGAGACACACAAACCCACATATACATACAATACATACAGAAACAGCCACACATACAGATAGACACAGATACACACATTATCTCACACACACACGAACACGCAGACTCACACGGGCACACACAACATGCACACACCATTGTTGGAGAGACACAGATACATAAGACACAGCCACACACCACGTGCACACCATCTAGAGTTATTCATACACATGTGTGTGCCTTCTCTAGCTGCTCTCTTTCCTCTGGCCGCTGACTCTTACTCTCTTTTGCTCTTTAAAAGGGGGGTCTACAATTGCTATTCCAATTTCTCATCTTTCTTTCATTCCTCCTCCCTCTGCAATCTGCTCCCTGCTCTACCACATCATTAAATTAATCTCTTTTGGGCCCTGACCAGGTAGCTCAGTTGCTTACAGCATCATCCTGATACACTAAGTTTGCAGGTTCAATCCTTGGTCAGGGCGCATATAAGAATCAACCAATGAATGCATAAATAAGTGGAACAACAAATTACTGTTTCTCTTGCTCTTTCTCTCCCCACCCCCCTCTCTCTTTCCCTCTCCTTTCCTCTCTCTTTCTAAAATCAATAAAATAAAATAAAAATTACTCTTTCTTGGACTTCTGGTCAAGATGGTAGTAGCGTAGGTAAATGCTGTGCTCACCCCCTCCCATGACCACATCAAAATTACAACTAAACTACAGAACAACCAGCATTGAGAACCACCCTAAGTCTAACTGAACAGAAGTCCTATAACTCAGGATATACAGAAGAAGCCACATAGAGACTGGTAGGTGGTGTGGAGACTTGTTGAAAAGTCAAGCCCCAGACCCATGATGTGACAGTTAAGAAACAGGAGGGTTATCTCAGCTGAGAAGGTCTCCCCTGAGGAGGAAGAGGTCCCAGCCCCACACCGGGGCCCCCAGCCCAGGATTCCAGTGCCAGGAATAGAAGTCTCCATAACTTCTGGCTGTGAAAACCAGGTAGGCTTGTGGCTAAGTCAGATGGAATGCTAATGGGGTCCAGGTGTTCCTCTTAAAGGGCCCGCCTGTGTAGGGACTTACTCAGATTTGCTCACTCTGAGCTCCGGCACTGAGGCAGCAGTTTTAAAAGCACCAGGGACATACAGGGAGAAACTGAACTGTCTGGCTTTAGGGTGTGGGCTGAAGGGTCAGGCACCATTTTTCCTTTGCTGAGCCCTCCCCACACAGAGCCAGCAGGCATGTGCCATATCTGAGACTCCATCCACCTGGCTTACACTGTTTGCCCCGCCCTGGTGATTCTCTGAGGCCACACCACATACAACTTGAAGGCCTACCCAAGTGCTTCAATACAAATGACCTGTCTCAGTTCACACTGTGAACTTTCCTAAAATCTCCGAAAGGTTCACAGCCACCAAGCAAGCAGTATCTGGGCTCAGAGTGACCCACACTTCTCACTAAGCAGCCCCAAGCCCGACATGAGTGGTAACTAGCCTCAATTCACAGGTTATCTTCACCCAGGTGCTTCAAAGCCCAGCACAAGCACCAACCATTTGCAGATTACTCTGTAGCTCATATCAGGTGATCCCAGGCCAGGCACAGGCAGCAGCTGACATTAGCCTGCACTAGAGCCACTCCTAAGAGACCTCAGAACCAGCACACCCAGTGGCCAGCTTTAGACCACAGCAGAGCACCACTTAACCACCTCCATAAATGACACACCAAAAGCAGAGATCAGGAAAGGGGGCTCTTCACATACCATCTGCTCCAAATCACATGCAGATGGGAGAGGGAAGAGGGCTAGAGCTGTGGCCCTCAATATATTCATGGTCATGAAAGAGTTGGCTAGCCCTTCTGCAGGAATGAATATTTTAACTGTAGGTGAGAAGGGTAAAATTAAACATGTTGTTTGATAGTGATATTAAAATACCTCATTTTAGAGAACTATGAGATGTCAGGAATTTAATATCAACATTGTCCTATTCTTTTAGGTATAGACCACCTATTCTTTTAGGTATTGCTGACTCACAATTCTTGGGCCCGGATAAGACTGAGGAGAGGAAGTGGAGAAGAAAAAAGAGGGGTCAGTCATAAATTTTGAAGGAAATTCCAGAAATGACACTTGAGTAGGTCATATATCTTTTAAACTATTGTGCAAGTGAGTTACTGCATTGATTAGTACTTATTTATAGGGTTGTGAGGATAAATTATATATATAATAGTATCCAGCATAGAGTAAGTCAAGTTATAAGTATAACTACTATTATAATTATGGCGGTCATGATACTTGTCTTATATACTTGGATTTCTTAGAAGCAGACCCTGAGATAAGGATTCTTGAGCAAATGATTCCAGTTTGGGAGAGAGGGTAGTAGGGCATTAAGTCAAGGAAGCCAAGCTGTAGTGGACTCAGGCAAAGTCCCAGTTCCAGCCTGATTCTCTGAGGCTCCCTGAAACATAAATTATGCCTCAGAATTTGTCCTGCCTTGAGCCCAGGGAGTTGGGCTTTCATGCTTCCACACCTCAGTCATCAGCTACTGGCTGCCCTGGTCACTTCTTGCTGTCTGCGTACTATCATAGCAGCTCCAATAGGCCAAGGGCAGTCTCTGAAGACGGTCACAGGACCAAGAAGTTAGAAGCACAGCACACAGACGCTAAGGATGGACACAGAGAACAGGGAAAAGGGACCCAAGGCGATGTGGACAGAGCAATATCAGTGTTTGCTCCAGGATAACAAGGATATTGTGCAGTCGCATCAGCTCCCCAGGAGCCACCTTTACTGGTTAATCTATATTCAATCCGTCAGGTATTGGCCATGAAATAAAGGTGTGCTCACTCTGGCAACACCTGCTTCCCCATCTCTGTTTCCTGACACTGACAAACGGACTAAACTTTTTCTACCCAAAGCATTGCTGTTATCATAATACATGTAGCTTTAAAAAACAGTTGCTGGATTAAGGCCAGAGGAATGGCAATGTGAGAGATCCCCTCAGTCTCTCCCCCTGAAACTTCAACAAGTTAATAAACTATAACTCAACAAAGGATTCCCTGCTCCATATAGCAGCACACCTGAGAGACCCCGCCCAATGGTGAGGGAAGAAGGGAGGACAGCCCAGATGGCCACTGAAGCAGCACTGAAGCCAGGCACTGGTGACCAGCTCAGCCTGGAGAGGGGAGGAAGCTGGTGGTAGCAGGCAAATCCATAAACCAGGAAGAACAAAGAGTCTCGGTGGGAACAGCAGCTGAGCCAGCAAAGACTCCAGGGCAAGGACACAGCATAGGGTCTGCCGCAGCTGTCTGCTATCAGGCAGTGGTGTTTCAGACAAAGAAATGAAGCTACACAGCCCTGCCATCCCTTGGACTCCCAAAACTCACCTCCAGTTGCCCTTGGTGTAGGTGAAGGACACATTATCTGTAAACACAGAACTATTGCAGTAGAATCACTTTTTCCCCCTGTGATCCCCAAGTGGGGAACGTGGTGGGGAGACCCCGTGGAGGTCCAGGGTCACCATTATGATGACAAAACTATCCCACCCCCAAGCAGCACGGCTGAACTGAGTGATGTAAGCCAAAGAGGGCACCAAGATAAAAATC
Source organism: Eptesicus fuscus (assembly GCF_027574615.1). Classification (NCBI taxonomy): domain Eukaryota; kingdom Metazoa; phylum Chordata; class Mammalia; order Chiroptera; family Vespertilionidae; genus Eptesicus; species Eptesicus fuscus. The sequence continues at coordinate 68,798,870 of NC_072486.1, forward strand.
TTGTGATTCGGCACCACCTGCTGGAAAATACTAGAAAGACCTCTTCAGAGAAAGCTGTTAGAGAAAGGTCAGAAATACAATAGATACCTAGGCAAAGATCAGCAAATACCATGAATAACCATGATAATGAGGAAGCTCAGAAAGAAAAATCTCCAGAGAGCAAGTTGGAACACGTAGAAATATGTTATATAAATGACAGAGAATTTAATATTGCAGTTCTGAAAATAGTCAACAAGTGGCAAGAAAATACAGCCAGGCAAGTCAATGCACTCAGAAAACATATCAATGAACAAAACGAGTACTTTACCAAAGGGATTAAAACTTTAAAAAAGAACCCATCAGGAATCCCGGAAATGAAGCATGCGATTAAGAAGATTAGGAGAGTACTACTGACCATAGGAAACAGAGCCAACAAGATGGAGGAAAGGGTTAGTGATGTCAAAGATAGAAATCTAGAAATGACACAGAGGGAAGAAGAGACTTGAGCATAAAAAGAAAATGAAAGAGCCCCAGATGGTGTGTTCAGTGGTTAGAGTGTCAACCTGCACACTGCAGGGTCATGGGTTCTATTCCCGGTCAAGGGCACATACCTGGTTGCAGGTTGATCCCTGGTCCCGGTCAGTGCACGTGCAGGAGGCAACCAATCGATGTGTCTTACATTGATGTTTCTCTCTCTTTCTCCCCCTCTGTCTCTCTTTTCTACTCTATCTGAAAGCAATGGAAAAATGTCCTTGGGTAAAGATTAACAATAACAAAAAAGAAAGTGCTCTTTGAGAACTATCTGACTCCATCAGAAAAATCAGTGTAAGAATCAAAGGCATACCAGAAGAAGAAGAGAGGAAGAAAAGAACGGAGAAAGGAGAGCCTACTCAAACAGTGAATGAGAACTTTCCAAAACTATAAAAAGACCTAGCTAGATTTTCGAATCCAAGAAGCAAACAGAACACCTAATTACCTCAATCCAAAAAGACCCTCTCTAAAGCACATTGTATTAAAACTGTCAAAAATTAATGACAAAGAAAAAATTCTCAGAGTAGTCGGGGAAAAGAAGGAAATGACCTACAAAAGAAAACCCATCAGAATTTCATCTGACTTCTCAGCAGAAACTCTACAAGACAGAAGAGAATGGAACCAAATATTCAAATGACTGAAATATAGAAATTACCAGCAAAGAATAATGTATCCAGCAAAGTTATCCTTTAAATATGAAAGAGAAATAAAAATTTTCCCAGACATACAGAAGCTGAAGGATTTTGTAATTAGAAAACCTCCATTGCAGGAAATACTCAAGGGAATTATTCTACCTGAAACAAAGAACATAAGGTTACAATGCTATGAGTAAGATCACCAAAAACTTACATTATAAACAGGGATAATTTGTGACAACAAAAACATAAGAGGGGAGGAGGTAAAGGTCTGAACTGGCAAAGGAGGGTGGAGATCAGGTGCACTCAAAAGAAAAAAAATATTACATATAACTTTATTTTTTATAAACCTAAAGGTAACCACACACAAAAACCCCAAAATTAAGACACATAGCTTTAAAACAGGGGAAAGAAATATGGAACACCACCAAACAAAAACAACAGACAGAACCACACACACAAAAAAAAAACAAAGGATGCACAGAGCTACCAGAAAACAAAAGATAAAATGGCTATAGAAAATCCTCACACATCAATAATTACCCTAAACGGAAATGGACTGAATTCACAAATCAAGAGGCCCAGAATAGCAGAATGGATTTTAAAAAAAAACAAAAAAAAAAACTCAACCATAACACTGCCTTCAAGACACATGTCTAAGCTGCAAAGATAAAGATAGATTCAAAGTGAAAGGTTGGAAATGATTCTTCAAGCAAATAACATCCACAGAAAAGCAGGTGTAGCCATACTTATATCTGACAAAATAGATTTCAAGATAATGAGAGACAAAGATGGACATTTTATGATGATAAAGGGGACACTACATCAATAAAACATAACACTTCTTAATATGTATGCAGCCAATCAGGAAATACCAGAATATATAAAGCTACTACTCACAGAACTAAGGGAAGAATCAGATCAAAACACAGTCATATTTGGGAATCTTAATACTCCATCGAATGCTCTAGATAGATCAACCAAACAGGCCTTAAATGAAACTCTAGACCAAAGGGACATAATTGACATTTATAAGCCTTTCATCCAAGAACATCAGATTATACTCTCTTCTCCAGTGCACATGGAACATTCTTAAGGATAGACCATATGTTGGGTCACAAAACTAATCTCAACAAATTCAAGAAGATTGAAACTATACCAAGCATATTCTCTGACCACAATGCCTTGAAATTAGAAATCAACTGCAGAAAGGAAATAAAGAAACCCACAAGTATGTGGAGATTAAACAACATATTCCAAAAAAAAAAAAAAATGACTGGGTCAAAGAAGAAATAAAAGGTGAGATCAAAAGATATAGAGAGACAAATGCGAATGACAACATGATATATCAAAACTTTTGGGATGCAGTGAAAGCATTAATGAGAGGGAAGTATATATCATTACAGGCCTATCTCAAGAAACAAGATAAATATTAAAGTATTAGAAAAAGAAGAACAAAAGCAACTCAAAGTGAGCAAAGGAAAGAAAAGAATAAAAATTAAAGCAGAATTGAATGAAATAGAAAGCAAAAAGACTATACATAAAATTAATACAACAAAGAGCAGGTTCTTTGAAAAGATTAATAAAATTGACAAACCCTGGGCCAGACTCGCTAAGGAAAAAAAATAAAAGACCCATGTAAACAAAATAAGAAATGAAAGAGAGGAAGTCACCACAGACATCACAGATATACAAAGAATCATACTAAAATACTATGAAGGACTAACTGTACACCACCAAATTCAATAATCTAGAAGAAATGTATAAGTTATGAGAAATATATAATCTTCCTAGACTAAATTATGAAGAATTGGAAAGTCTAGACAGATCAGGAGTGAGGAAATTGAAACAACCATCAAAAACCTCCTAAAAAATAAAAGTCCAGGACCAGATGCTTCACCAGTGAATTCTACCAAACATTAAAAGAAGATTTAAAACCTAACCTTCTCAAGCTCTCCCAAAAAATTGAAGAAGAGGTTATACTTCCTAACACATTTTATGAGGCCAACATAGCCTGTTACCAAAACCTGGCAAGGATTACACACACAAAATAAAACTACAGACCAATATCTCTGATGAATACAGATCCAAAAATCCTAAACAAAATACTAGCAAATCAAATACAACAGTACCTCAAAAAAATAATACATCACAGTCAAGTGGGGTTCATTCCTGGGGTACAAGGATGGTTCAACATATGCAAATAAACAAAAGAAAGGATAAAATAGTATGATCTTATCAATAGATGCAGAAAAAGCATTTGATAAGATACAACATCCATTTACCATTAAAACCCTCAATAAAATAGGAATAGAAGGAAAGGCCTCAACATAATAAAGCCCATATATGATAAACCCTCAGCTAATATTACATTCAATGGAGAAAAACTGAAAGTTTTCCTCTAAAATCAGGAACAAAACAAGGATGCCCACTCTCACCACTCTTGTTCAACATAATGCTGGAAGTCCTAGCCAGAGCAATAAGAGAAAGAAATAAAAGGCATCCAAATTGGGAAGGAAGAAACAAAACTGTCACTTTTTGCAGACGACATGATTCTGCATAGAGAAAACCCTAAAGATTCCACACACACACAAACAACTATTAGCAGCAATAAACACGTATAGTAAAGTTGTAGGATACAAAATCAAACTGCAGAAACCCACTGCCTGCCTGTATACTAACAAGGAAACTTCAGAAAGGAAATGAAAAAATATTTCTTTTGCAATTACAACCAAAAGAATAAAATACCTAGGAATAAACTTAACAAAGAATGTGAAAGACCTATATGATGAAAACTACAAAGCATTATTAATAGAGATTGAAAAAGAGACAACAATATGGAAAAAATATCCTGTGTTCATGGATTGGTAGAATCAAAATAGTTAAAATGGACATATTACCCAAAGCAATATACAGAGTTAAAGCAATCCCCATCAAAATCCCAATGTCATTATTTAAAGAAATAGAATAAAAATCATCAGATCTATATAGAACCACAAAAGACCCTGAATAGCCAAAGCAATCCTGAGAAAAAGAATGAAGCCAAAGGTATCACACTACTTGACTTCAAATCATGCTACAGAATTATGATAATCAAAACAGCATGGTTTTGGCAGAAAAGCAGACACATAGACCAATGGAACATAATTGAGAGCCCAGATATAAAACCACATATATATGGGCAGATAATTTTCAACAAAGGAGCCAGAAACTTACAATAGAGTAAATAAAGCCTCTTCAATAAATGTTGCTTTTAAAATTGGAAAGCTACATGTAAAGAATTAAACTGGATTACAGTTTGTCCCCATGTACAAATATTAACTCAAAATGGATCAAAGATCTAAAAATAAAATCTGAAACAATAAATTACATAAAAGAAAGCATAGATACTAAACTTATGGACCTTGGTCATAGAGAATATTTTATGAACAAAGGCAAGGAAAGCAAAGGCAAAAATAAATGAATGGCACTATATCAAACAACAAAGCTTCTGCACAGCACAAGAAACCCACAATAAAACAAAGGACCAGCCGGCCAAATGGGAGATGATATTTGCAAACAGTAGCTCTGACAAAAGTTTAATATCAAAATATATTTAAAACTCATAAAACTCAATACCTAACAAACAAGCAATACAATTAAAAAATGGGCAGAGGACCTGAACAAACACCTCTCCCAGAAAGACATACAAACAACCAACAGATATATAAAAATATGTTCAATCTAACTAGCAATTAAGGAAATGCAAATAAAAACAACAATGAGATACCACCTCATACTTGTTAGAATGGTTATTATCAACAAGACTAGGGGCCCGGTGCACGACATTCGTGAACTGGGACAGGGGGTCCCTCAGCCTGGCCTGTGCCCTCTCACAGTCTGGGACCCCTTGTGGGATGTCTGCCTCGGAGGGGTCCTTAGTGCTGCCATGGAGGCAGGAGAGGCTCCCATCACTGCCGCTGCGCTCACCAGCCACCACCACCACTGCGCTTGCCAGCTATGAGCTCAGCTTCTGGTTGAGTGGCACTCCCTCTGTGGGAGCGCACTGACCACCAGGGGGCAGCTCCTGTGTTGAGCGTCTGCCCCCTGGTGGTCAGTGCATGCATGTAACAACAACAGGCCATTCCGCTGTTTGGTCAATTTGCATATTGGCCTTTAATTATATAGGACAAGGAATAACAAGTGTTGGCAAGATTGTGGGGGAAAGGGAACCCTCATTTACTGCTGGTGGGAATGTAGACTGGTACAGCCTGAATGGAAAACAGTCTCTTGATCTCTCAAAAAAATAAGACTAGAGCTACCAGTCTTGGCAGGTGTGGTTCAGTGGCTGGAGTGTCGGCTCAAGCACCAAAGGGGTGCAGGTTCAATTCCCCACAAGGGCCTGTACCTGGGTTTCAGGTACAATCCCTGCCCTGGTCCGGGCAGTTGAGGTGTGTGCAGGAGGCAATGGATTGATGTGTCTCTCTCATGTCAATGTTTCTCTCCTCCCCTTCTCCTTCCCTTCCACTCTGAAAACCAATAGAAAAAAATATTCTGACATGAGGATTAAAAAAGAAAAGGAAAAAAAAACTGATTATGTTATTTTAATAAAACTAATCAGGTTCCAGATTCCATGCACCTTCCAACTCTCAATCTACCACCCATGATGAAAATGATTCTCCTGGATAATTATATTCTAAAGAATGTTTGACTTTTCAAAATCAATTGTTAACTATCCCCAGAGCACCTGAAAAATTGCCTATCTGACAAATTTTTCACTTTTATGCTCCAATAACTTAAAATTGGCCACACTGAAATTTTATCAAACATTTCAAAAGAGGGAAAAATTAATTCTGAATTGAAAGTAAGAATAAAAATCTTAGAGTCCAAAAGGGGGCAAGAAACTTAGAATGAAAGTGCTTTCTCAACCAAAGTTCTCCTGTGGAGGCATCTTAATAAAACCTCGCAGGAAGGGAGACAATAGTCCTACTGGCACATTCTGAACAATATAAAATCAAACTTCACACAGCTGAAAGCATATCTGTCTGTCCAGGCACTTAGGTCTTTCTTTTAGACAAACACATGTCATATTTTACTGATTAGCAAATATTGAATTGGTTGGATTAAATCTTTTAGTTTGAGCCCCGGCCTGTGTGGCTCAGTTGATTGGAGCATCGTCCAGTACACCAAAAGGTGGTGGGTTCCATTCCCGGTCAGGGCACATACCCAGGTTTTGATTTTGATCTCCAGTCCATGGATCAATGTTTCTCTCTCTCTCCTCTCCTCTCTCTGAAATTTAAAAAAATATATATTTTAATTTGATCTTGTTTTGCAAAACATTAAACCATTTTCCTACAATTGAATAAGCCCATGGGTGGATGGCATGTATAGTTTGATATCCCAGTTATTTTATAATGTAGCTGAGCTAACTGACATGTAATATCTAGCCCATTTTCCCATTGTGTTTAAATTTAAAACCTAAAAAAATTGGAAAGACATAAAGCCACCTGAGAACCTAATGAGTATGACATCTAAGAAATTGTCTCAATTCCATTGTCATACCAGAATACTTTTACATTAAGTATGTTTGAAGTGAATGAGTCATAGTTAGGGCTGAAGAACAGTTCTTGGTATCTGGAAATTTTCATTGCTCTAGTGGAATTTGATGTACAATAAAAATATGATTTAGTGTAAACTTTGCTATTTTTCATTGGCTAGGAAACCATTCATTAAACAGCTACCACATTAAATTTACAATGGCAGATTAATGAAGGAACACACACACACAAATACCATAATTAGAGTATGTGCAATTTTTTAAGGAATAATAGCATTTGTTATGATACTTATCTTTCTCTGACTGGCTTATTTCACTTACCATAATGCTCTCCAGGTCTACCCATGCTGTTGCAAATGGTAAGAGGCCTTTTTTTTATATATATATATAACTGCCTAGTATTCCATTGTATGGATGTACCACAGTTTTTTAATCCACTCATCTACTGATGGGCACTTAGGCTGTTTCTGAGTCTTAGCTATTGTAAATTGTGCTGTTATGAACATAGGGGTGCATATATTCTTTCTGACTGGTGTTTCTGATTTCTTAGGAATAAAGCAGAGGGAGTAGGGGAGTGGAAATAGGTCAACCAATGAATTTGTATGCATATATGCATAACCCATGGATACAGACAATAGGGTGGTGAATTCCTGGGCTAGGGGGTAGGGACAGATTGAAAGAGGTCAATGAGTGGAAAAAGGAGATATATGTAATACTTTCAACAATAAAGATTTAAAAATAGCATTTGTTGCATGGTTTTCATTTATTTAAAATAATTTTTTCAAAATGAGGAAGGGAACCTTAGAGTGCTGTTGAAAAGCTAAAACAAATATACAGGAGTGGGCAAACGTAGATTTACAGTTGTTCATGTGGGAAAAGACAGGCAGGTTAAGACGATTACAATAGCTTTATTAACTCTGCGTTTCACATACAACCATAAAGCTACTTTTGCACACCCCTGTATAATACAAATGTAGCTGGAAAATATATACGTGTCAATATTTCATAGCTGTATTGTTGTTCAGTTGAATATCGTATAATGCTTTAAAAATATAAAATAGACAGTTCAGCAAGATTCCTGCTGCCAGAAAAAAATAATACCAAGTGGTTCCTCTAGATAAGTTTGCCTGGAGTGTGACCTGGAGCGGCCTTTCTCAATTCTAGAACCCTCACCTGGTTCATTTCTTCCCATGAAGGCTTTCCCTAAAAATTATAATAGACCTGGAGGGAGACAGGTCTAGCAATTTGATTCCATGCTTTTATGTCAAATTTGCTAAAGTAAAATGCCTTACATTTAAGCGAGATAGAACCATCTCTTTTTACTCTGATATATCCACCTTACTCTCCTATCTTGCTGAAAATGTTGGGGTGGCTGCAACATTTTTTAGGTTTTACTAAGCAGAGATTGAGTTGGGAACATGACATTTTAACTGCAATTTGCAAATACATTTTGGAGTGTTTCAATAAAACAAGTTGGAAATAACAGATTCCAAATGTTCTCATATAGAATGGGTAACTTTTTGACATCTTTAAATGTATTCATTAAATAAATGAGAAAATTTATAATTAATAAAACAGAAAGCTTGGGGTCACTTATATGGTGACAGAAGATGATTTGACTTTGGGTGGTGAGCACACAAGAAAAAAAAATTTACAAGAAAAGTAATGAATAGACTTAGATTATTTCATATTCCAAATAACAAAAACGTACAAAATTTATGAACACATTGGAAAAACATTTAAAATTCTTCCTCATATGACATGAAATATGGATATCAATGAATATGTATACAATAGAGGCCCCATGCACAAAATTCATGCTTGGGGTGGGGGCATCCCTCAGCCTGGCCTGCACTCTCTCACAACCTGGGACACTGCATGCACCAGTGACCATACTTTTCATACAGGTGAAAAGCATCTTGCTGTTGTATGGGCAGCTACATTTTTTTTGCCCTGATTATAAAAAGTAGTGCATAACATGATCCCTCTGAGGCAGTAGTACCATTTTCCCCATCTTATGGGTGGAAAAACTGAAACAGAGAGAAGTTAATTGGCTTTGTCACACAGTTATAAGTGTCAGAATAAGGGCTGACCACAAAATGTGCAAGCCAGAGGCCATGCAAGTCATCGCTGCATCATCCTGTTTTTTCAGTGTTAGAGTAACCATGCCAGGTTTTAATTTTTAAATCTAAGAAACTATTCCCAATATATAGGGTAGGGTCCCTAGGCCTGGCCGGCGATCAGGGCCATCTGTGGGATGACTAGTAGGCAGGGCAATGGGGGGGGGGGAGGGGCCTGCTGGCACCCACCTTGGCTGGCGGCCTGGCACTGCCCACTGGCCGGCCCCGTCCCCTGATCACTGTCGCCAGTCACCACCCTCTCCGGGGCAGACTGGTCATTTTGCTGTTCAGTTGATTTGCATATTAGGGTTTTATTATAGAGGATTTGTAAAATCACCTGATGGGCTTATGAAAACACAAATTGCTGAGTTCTACCCCCAGGTGCTGAATCAGTAGCTCTGGGCAGGTGGGGGTGGAGGCCAGTGGGGAGCTGAAAAGGAGAGAGCTTGCGTTTCTAATTGGTTCCTGGGTGATGCTGATGCTGCTGATTCAGGGGCAACACTGAGAGAAACACTGCTTTTCTTAGATAATTATCTTACCTCTCTTCTTCCTTTTGCCTTTCTTGTAGTAAACTTAGTAGCCTGTCCCATCCATACTTTATTTTTTAAAATATATTTTATTGATTTTTTACAGAGAGGAAGGGAGAGGGATAGAGAGCTAGAAACATTGATGAGAGAGAAACATCGATCAGCTGCCTCTTGCACACCCCCTACTGGGGATGTGCCCGCAACCAAGGTACATGCCCTTGACCGGAATCGAACCTGGGACCCTTTAGGCCGCAGGCCGACGCTCTATCCACTGAGCCAAACTAGTTAGGGCCCGTCCATCCTTTAAAAACAACTGTCAATAAATATTGTCTTACATAAATAACGAAAATATTCTGATGGTTTCTGTTTATTTATCCTTTGCTTTTTTTGTTTTTTGTATAGAAATCCTTGTCTTTAGAATATGTTTACCGCCACATGTTGTCCTATATCAATTAGTTTCTGACTTTAATGGGCATATATTTGAATTTTGATTAATTCAGATAAAAAATTCCTTCCATGTTCAACATTTCCAAGAGTTTGTATGAAACCATTTTTTAAAAAGTTTTTATTTCCAAGGATGAAACAAAGCCTGGAAGTCATTGCATAATGAAAGAACTTGTTATTTTCAATATGGTCAAAATGATCATATGACCTAGTATGACTATTATGTTTTCTGAGGGGGTAGTTATATTTTATGAAATTGAGGTTTGGTTAACTGTTCCAGGGAACCCACAGGAGTGAATTTAGGGCATTCGAGTCATTTTTACTTAGTTGACAAGGTGATAATTGATTCTAGATTACTTGGCACACACAACTGACCCTGGCAAATTTCTGAGTTCTACCAGATGTTGGGCACTGTTTTGGGAAAGCTCATGAGTGGTGTGTCACTCCACAGTTGCAGGGAAGCAAAAGATTCCTGTTTCATTTCATCGAAATGTGATTCCTTGGGTATTCCTGTCGTATATAGTACATTTCCTTTCTTTTTTAAATATATATTTTATTGATTTTTTACAGAGAGGAAGGTAGAGGGATAGAGAGCTAGAAACATCGATGAGAGAGAAAACATTGATCAGCTGCCTCCTGCACACTCCCCACTGGGTATGTGCCAGCAACCAAAGTACATGCCCCTGACCAGAATCAAACCCGGGACCCTTGAGTCCACAGGCTGACGCTCATCCACTGAGCCAAACCGGTTAGGGCTACAGTGCATATCTTACTCTCATGGGAACAGAAACCAATCCACTGATCGGTGCAGTGGTTGCATGTCATTGATTTAAACCCAAAACGAAAATTTAAGTCAATTTAAATGAAAATTCAACACCTTCCAGAGCAAGCTAATTTCCTGTTTTTCACTTTTAATTTTATGCATGAAATATAGCATAGAGGCCCTGTATGCTTTATAAAGGCAAATGAGATAAGTTTAGCGACTCTTTGACAGAAAAAAAGCAGTTTCACTTGTAACAGAGTACCTTCCCGATAGAGTATTGAACTTAATTATTGCTTTGAAAACGGACTTTTCAGAAACAAGTAAAGAACTTCCACTCCGGGGAAGATGAAGCACACGCACTCTTCCCTATTCCTCCTGCTAAATACAACTAATCACCAGGACATTTACAGAACAAACAAGAAAACTCTGAAAGGCTGAGAGATGACAGACAAGATGGATACCTCGGTACTCGAGCAACAGCAAAGCGATGCGTTTCCTGAAGTTTGTCTGTTGTGTGGTGTGTATTTTTGTTTTGTGTTGTGCTGCCTTGTTTTTGTTTTTGCCTAAAATATCTACAGGCTTGAAATGGTGATGAAGTTAGTTACCTGGAAATGCCAATGAATAGAGATCAAATAAATAAAACCCCAATAAAAGTCTGTCATCTCAGCCAAAAGACCAGATAAGGGACATACCAGAAAAATAGAAAATTGTAGCCAATAACCACTTGACTTCAGGCAAGCACAACAAAATGAAGTATGAACTTTAGATGATTGGTTTATAAATCACTATACTAACGTAAAATGTTAATTATAGGGCAAACTGGTTGCATAGTATCTGACAATTCTGTACTATCTTCTCAAATATGAAACATTCTGTTAAAATATAGCCTGTATTTTAAAATAAGAAGGGAGTCACTGTTACTAATTAAAACCTAAAAAAATAGTCAAATCTAGAGTTCCTAATGTTAACTTCTTGCAGAGCAAACTTATGAAGATGAGTGTGATAACTGACCAACTTGTTATATGCAAATAATCAGGCCAAACATTATTTTCACCAAGAATAATCTCTATATATATATCTATCTATCTTTAAATTTTAGATGATCTTTGATCAAAGAGTAGTGGGTGAGAGTGTAGAGAGAAATTTTACTTCAGTGGAAAAGTGTACACCTTCCCGGCCCTGCTCAGGGTCTTTGAATTATTTTGTAGGTAACTGATGGATAACTGTGTCTTGTTAGGTTGAGGGTTTCATTGGCTTTCTTCTCCACTGTGGAAAAAGAGTTTCATTACTTACCTGCAAAATGGACTGAGTCCTGCTAACTTGTTGCACAAATTGTCAACCCTTACCCAATTCCTGATTCTCCCAGTTTCCTTCACTATCCGGCTGATGGTGCCAAGTTTTCTTTTTCCCTCCTGGCTAGGCCTCACTGAGGACAAAAGCCTGACTGCATGGGTTCTTATGGAGACGCTAGGTCCGTGGTCGGCAAACCGCGGCTCGCGAGCCACATGCGGCTCTTTGGCCCCTTGAGTGCGGCTCTTCCACAAAATACCACGGCCTGGGCGAGTCTATTTTGAAGAAGTGGCGTTAGAAGAAGTTTAAGTTTAAAAAAATTTGGCTCTCAAAGGAAATTTCAATCGTTGTACTGTTGATATTTGGCTCTGTTGACTAATGAGTTTGCCGGCCACTGCCGGGCTAGGTTACCTGGTTGCTGGCCTTGCCCCCAGAATCCGAGGCCGCACTGTGAGCTAACGCCTAATGACATGTATTCACCTTGAAGGACCCAGCACCACAGCCGACCTCGCATGGGCCAGGTCTATGCTGGGACAAGCTGCAGTCTGGGTGTGCGATCTACACATACTATTAAGTGAAATATTTACAAAGTGGCAGAACTTTTCCAGAGATATTTGCCCTGATTGATTTTCATTAAAATTTTATAAACTACAAAAGAAAACTGAATTCATATCTTCCCAATAGAGTTTCACTTAAATTAATAGAAAAATCTTTCTGATTTCCAAGCTTCCAGATTTTACCTTTGTTGTGTTTGTTTGTGTTGCCTTTTAATAGACCATGAGTATTGCAAGGGTTTAGACTGAGATAAGCAATTGGATTATAAATCTCTGTTTCTAGTGGATTACTCTACTCAACTCACAAAGATTTACATTACTCCACTCACAGGTACCTCTAAAAAAAGGGGGGGGGGTGTAAAGTTACAATACAGCTGCTGGCATATTGCCCTATCTGAGCACATTTTAACCAGAAGTAGCTATATTTATGGTAAAATAGTAAACCACCAATAAAATGCCTCAATGCAGGAGACAGCACTTTGCTCAGTAACCTCTTCTGGGTGAGGGAACAAATGGAAGATCTCCATCTCAGGCCATCCCTGGCTGTTCCAACAGCTCAGGGTCATTTACTTACTCGTTACACCTGGTTCATGCCCGATAAAGCCGATCTAGAAAGGAACTGAAGGCATTTTATACTTCTATAGATTTTTATCTCAGCTAAGTTTATATATTGCATTTTAATAGCTCTTTCCAAAGAAAATGTTTGTGATGTTAGAAATCAAAAGACTAAATGTTTTTGCATCCAGCAGCTCTTCCCTGACCCTCACGTTTTCCAACCTTTTCAAAGACAACTTCATCCTCCTTTTAAATGTGCCTGCGCTCGAACAGAAATATCATTTCCACACATCAAGGGTCTGTTTCTAAAAGAAAACATCCTGTCTTTTTGTTCCATAGACTTCCATGTCAGTCCTAAAGAGTTAAATACAATAATTTATTCCTAATTTCTATGTTATGACATGCATTTTGATTCAGTTTTTTTAAATCATCACCAGAAGATATGTTTATTTATTTATCTATTATTTTTGTGTGTGAGAGATAAACATAAATATAAGAAAAACATGGATTGGTTGCCTTCCATTCACAATCGACCAGGGATCGAATCTGCAATCTAGGTATGTGCCCTAGCCAGGAATTAAACCTGCAACTTTTGGTGTATGGGATGACACTCCAACTAACTGAGCCACCAGGCCAGGGCTCAGTTCAATTTTTTAAAAAATATATACTTATATTGATTTCATAGAGGAAGGGAGAGAGAAGAGAGAGAGAAAAAAAAAAAAAACATCAATGATGAGAGAGAATCATTGATCAGCTGCCTCAAGCACATCACACATTGGGGATCGAGCCCACAACCGGGGCATGTGCCCTGACCTGGAGTTGAACCATGATCTCCTAATTCATAGGTAGATGGGCTCAGTTCAATTTTTAATCTCAAATATGTATTTTATTCTCCCACTGACTTCGGTGGGAAATATATGTAAAATGTATGCAGAACTCCATCGGCAACTGTATGTTTTCTTACCCATTTTAAGCATTGCCATTGCTCCTAAAATTTGGAGAGAAATTTGCTCCAGAGGTTGATCACATTTCAGAGATAAAGTTACAATTAAAATGATCGTGAGATCTATATCTCCATTATTCAAGTGATGTTAAGTGAACATCAAGGTGATACAATGACTTTCCTTAGTGTATCAGATACTTCACCGTGTGAGTAGAGGTTATACTAGTCTTTGTTTCTGCAGAGCAAGGTCTCCTGCATGTTACAAGGCCTATGGGTCAGAATGAATCTTATTGCTTATCATATCACTAGATGGCGCCAGGAGCATCTAAAATAGCTGAGTACCACACACTGGAGTCCTGAAATATTACTGTTGTCTGCCTCCATCACTTATGCTTACATGCATGCATACAAGTCCTTTGGTTGATCTCTCTCCCTTATCCCTACCTTCCCTCTGAGGTTTGAGCATCTGATCGATGCTTCTCTGTCTCTAGATCTGTTTTTGTTCATCAGTTTATGATGTTCATTATAATCCACAAATGAGTGAGATCATGTTTTTTACCCATTTTAAGCATTGCCATTGCTTTTGAAACTGGTTTTCCTTCTTTGCTTATGAACCATATAGTCCCTTAAAAAGCTTGCTTTTTCAGAATTTATACATGTCCACAAGAAAATTAGAAATAGTGGCTGGTGAAAGGTAAAAATACCTTCTCTAAGTCAGATAAACAAGCTGATGGTCACTTTGCAGGCTACCTAATCAGAAATCATTAAATTATAGTTTTTCTTACTCTAAGACATTGGATGAATCAGTGAAGGGTTGGAAAATTATGACCTCAAACAAATAGAGTGGAATCCTTCATTTCGCTGATGGGTAACAGTTTCTAATTTCCAGGATGCTTACTCTCCATTCAATAGTTGAAGTTTTTTGGTATATAATTTACACAAATGTAGAGAACAGATTTTTTTTTTATTTTTTACTTAAAGTATCAGTGTTATGGATAAAATGAACGTGAAGGACAAGATGTTCACAGGGCTGGCACGAGCTCTCCTTTCATACAGGCAGAAGGATGGACTGAGAAGTGGGGACAGGAGGGAGAGCACACAGACAGACCTAGTGTCAAGCCCAGAATGATGGTCAGGACAAGGAAAAAATTCACATCATCATTTGAAGGTAGCAATTAGGCCAGATGATCTCTCACAGTTGGTCTGGGGATTGGGAGGTTGCAATGCCTTAAAGCCAAATGCTTTGGACACAAATTAATTTTTATTCACTAATACCTCCCATCATTTTGTACAGAGCTGACCTGGAAGGAGATACTTTCTGATCAAATAGGTCAAATAATTAAAACCTTATTTTGGTTATTAATCAAAGATCTTTATTTTGATTCAACTGCTTATTTATCTATATATTTACTTAATAATATGAATATCTGTTTGTGCAAAGAATATTCAAAGCAGTGAAAACTATTTTTTTAATTGGTTTTATGCAAGATTTTATTCTTTTTTTATAGCTGCACCATATCTCATCGTGTATATATGCCACATCTTCTTTATCCATTCATCTATCCATGGACACCTAGGTTGCTTCCATATCCTGGCTATTGTAAATAATGCTGCAATGAACATAGGGTGCATATATCTTTTCAAATTAGGGTTTTCATTTTCTTTGTATAAATATCCAGCAGTGGAATTGCTGAGTCGCATGGTGTATCTATTAGTGACAACATGGGTGGATCTAGAGGGTAGTATGCTAAGTGAAGTAAGTCAGGCAGAGAAAAACAAATATCACATTGGTTTCACTTCTATGTGTAATCTTAAAACAAACAAAACAAAACAAAAACAGACTCATAGAGACGGAGACCAAAGGGATGGCTACCAGAAGGGAGCTGGTGGGGGTTAGGTGAAAAGCGGAAAGGGAATATAGTCAATAATATTGTGAAAAAGTTGCATGGTGGCTAAAATTAGTGTGCTGATCACATTGTAAAGTATTAAAATGTTAAATCACTATATTATACTCCTAAAACTGATATAACCAATATAAGATTATATACCAACTATACTTAAATAAAAAAAATAAATTTAAAGAAAAGGAAAGAAAAAAATAAAAAAAAATAGGTTTTATGCATTGAGTTTGACTCCTGGAAAAATATCTGCCACTTTGGAACAAAAAGACAAATGAATGGACATCTTTTGTAATATTAGTAGGTCTCAGCAATATATACCATATAGGTAGAAGGCACAGATGTTTTTGTCTTATGGAGTGAGTTCTAAATTTATAGATTGTTTACTGATTTCCAAAAAATTAGTTTGAAAACATATCAGATATTGAGAAGGCATGAAACTCTATCAGGTGTGTGATCCTGAGTGGGATAATAACACCTCTGAGCCTTAGTTCCTTGTCTCTAAATTGGGATAATACCTACCTTAAAAGGATTAAGTGAATTTAAATGTCTAGCCTAAGTCAACACTTATCTGATGAGCAGCCAATGTAATTTTCTCCCTTTCAACTCTCCTACTCAGAGTGATGTGGTATTATTTAAAACTAGAGGCCCAGTGCACAGATTTGTGCACCGGTGGGGTCCCTCAGCCTGACCTTCAGGGATCAAGCCAAAACCAGGTCTCCAACATTCCCTGAGGGGTCCAGGATTGCGAGAGGATGCAGGCCAGGCCGAGGGACCCCACTAGTGCACGAATCTGTGCATTGGGCCTCTAGTCTATATACATAAAAGCCTAAGCGTGGGTCCCTTGGCTTGGCCTACAGGGATGGAGCAGAAACTGGCTCTCCAACATCCCCCGAGGGGTCCCAGATTGCTAGAGGACACAGGCCAGGCTGAGGGACCCCACCAGTGCATGAATCTGTGCACCAGGCCTCTAGTATGCATATGAGATCTTTGGTTAATCTTTTCCTGCCCTCTGCCTCTCCCCTTTCCTCTGAGATTCATCAGTCTGTTCCATGTTTCCATGTCTGTGGTTTCCGCTCCTGCATTGAGTGTCTGCCCCCTGGTAGTCACTGCATGTCATAGCTACCGGCCAGTCAGCCAGTCGGCCAGTCAGCCAGTCAGTCAGGCACTTAGGCTTTTATATATATACTAGAGGCCCGGTGCATGAAATTCATGCACAGGGGGGCATGTCCCTCAGCACTAAATCAGTAGTATATAAAAATAATGTAACAGTCTTTATTTTTTCAATGGATAGATTCACAAAAATGGAGCAGTGTAAATTTCTTTAAAAACTTGTAATTGCCTGCTTTGGATATCTCTAAAGTAGATGTTATAAAGCAGAATATCAGCATCTGCCATAGTCTTTTCTGATGGTTCCATAAGCTGATAGGTTTTTGCTTTCTTTTCTTTCTTTCTTTTCTTTCTTTTTTTTTTTTTTTACTTGTCTAGAAAGTGAAAAGAAAGGGGAATGCAGCTGCCACTAGGCACCCATTTCCTCATGCTACACAGGGAATTCCCCTTGGTACCTATAAAACAAAGTGAAGCAGACAATTAAGGAGATTATTTCATTGATGCTATTGCAATAGGCAGAAACTGCCAGATGAGAAGATGCTCTTAGAAAGGTGGTTTTGCCTTAGACTTTCACAAGGAGGAGCAGGCAAGTTATAGGTAAGGAGAATTACAGTTGGAATAGATTTGCATTCAAGGGAGCATTCAATCATTAGTTGAAAAAGAAATGTTTGTTTCTGTGTCTAGCTGGTTTCAGAAGGAAAAGTCCTAAGCTTAGCTAATCTCTCATGAGACAAAGAACAGGCAGTTGGCTAGGGCAGAGACGAGAGGGTTGTGTCTGGCTTTGTCAGCAGTTTTAGACAAAAGGTGAAGTGTCTGTTTTTGGCCTTGTCACAGGTACACAAGGGAGTCATGAGAAATAGTGAGCAGCAATTCTTATTTAAATCATATGCCATAAGATGGTTCTTTTCAGTGAGATGTTTTTCGGGACACAAAATGGTGAAGGATTTCAGAAAACAAAAAGTTGGAGAGATTTCTTAACCATCACTACTTTCTGGAAGGACAAGGCTCAGAAAAAGTTCAACATTGTCAGCCCTCTATCCCTTTTTGCTCAACATAAATGAATATCATTCATTTCTGAACAACTCTGAGGTAACCATAAATCTCCTGAGTGAGGAGAACCAGGGTCTAAAAATAATCTTGTGAGGATTCTTGTTGGAGTTGCATCTGCAAAATAATGAATCATCTATTGAGAGGTAGTGGCACAGGTTAGTTTCAGAGTTCTGGAGACCAGTAATCTTAAAAGAGGAACACCTTAAATGAACAAATAGAAATATTAATATAAAAGATTAGATTAACATGAAGAGCCAGGAGTGAAGTCCTGGCCCAGTGGATTCCAAGAATTGATGGGTGGAAATGTTTTCATTACGCAGTATTGCTCACTGAAGTCAAGATGTTAGTGCTCTCACTGATGTTGTCCAGGCATAGTTACTTCTTCTGTAAGGACATGCATGACCCAAGCATTTTACCAGACTTCCTTACTGGCCCAGACAGCAACTTATCCAGGGAGAAATCTTCCCCAAGCATGGCTTGCTGTGGTGATGAATCCTTCAAGATGGATCAGGCTTTAGCTCACAAGCGATTCTTCTGATTTGGGGAGTAAAGGCAAGTCACAGGGTGACCTAGAGTTTCCATAAAAATCCATTCAGTCAGGAGTTTAATCTCAATGATGCCAAACCAGGAGGGAGGGAGGAAAGTTGGAAACATCAGCCAGACAGTGAAGGAAACTGGAAGAATTGGAAATTGGGTAAGGTTTGACAATCTGTGCAAGGTAACAGCATCCAGTCCAATTTACAGGTAGGTAATGAAACTATTTTTTCCACAATGGAAAAGGGTGTCAATTAAATCTCAACAAAATAAGATAGAGTTTGCATATCCATCAGTTACCTGCATTTTATAAAAAGGTACAAAATAGTTCAAAGAAAAATGACCATATTACTGCACCATGATCCTTATTCATCCTAATCAAGCCTTTTCACAGAAAGACCCACCTTAAACCAAACTTCCAATTGTCAATATCAGACCTTGACTTTGCCTTTGTAGACACAGCCAAAGATCTGTCAAGGGGTATTTTCTCTTCTCTGCACAATAAGACAGACAGCTTTGTCTTGTTTATAGGTTGTGTTAGTAATATATTGAGAGAGATGGCATTTGACAATTGAATACCAAATTCTGTTAGGTTGGGGAGTGGGGTGGCTTTAGGTATCCAACATGAAAGGAGGCCTGAATATGGGATGGGGTCAGGAGTTCAATTGAAACTTCTTCCAGATCTTGAGTTTTAATTTGTCTTAACAAATTTGAAGCTAAACCCAGCCTGAGAAATAGATAAGATTTGATATTTGTATATCAAATAAAATTTACTGAAGTCTTTCAAAGTAGTTGATTCTGTTTGGTTACATTTGTTTCATGCAATATTATCATCTATAAAACACACCTCTATCATGGTTATGAAAAGTAGCTCTTTAGTCAGAAACTAATCATAATGTCCAAACAAATAAAATTCTGATTTTAAATTTAGTAGTCATTTTGTTTTGCATTTAATTGTGCTTAAAATCAATATAATTTCTCACTAAAGTTAAGTTATTACCACCATCCCTATAAAACTCAGGAGAATAGCCTGAATATCTTTTTCAATTCAGTATTTTTTATTTTTAAAAAATCTTTATTGTTGAAAGTATTACATATATTCCTCTTTTTCCCCCCAATGACCCATCCTAGCTTACCCTTTCCCGATCCCAGGCCTTCACCACCCTATTGTCTGTATCCATGTGTTATGCATATATGCATACATGTGCTTTGGTTGATCTCTTCCCACCCACCCACCCCCACTGCCTTCCCTCTGAGATTTGAGTCTGTTCCATGCTTCTATGTCTCTGGATCTATTTTGTTCATCAGTTTATTTTGTTCATTAGATTCCACATACGAGTGAGATCATGTGATACTTGTCTTTCTCTGACTGGCTTATTTCACTTGGCATAATACTCTCCAAGTCCCTCCATGCTCTCTCAAAGGGTGAGAGATCCTTCTTTTTTACTGCTGCATAGTATTCCATGGTAAAAATGTACCACAACTTTTTTATCCACTCATCTACTGATGAGCACTTGAGCTGTTTCCAAATCTTAGCTATTGTAAATTGTTTTGCTATGAACGTAGGGGTGCATACATTCTTTCTGATGGGTGTTTCAGGTTTCTTAGGATATATTCCTAGAAGTGGGATCACTGGGTCAAATGGCAGTTCTATATTTAATTTTTTGAGTAAACCACATTCTGTTTTCCATAATGGCTCTTCCACCAGCAGTGTACTAGGGTTCCCTTTTTTCCACATCCTCGCCAGCACTTGTCGTTCGTTGATTTGTTGATGGCAGCCATTCTGACAGGTGTGAGGTGATACCTCATTTGTCATTTTAATTTGCATCTCTCTGATGATCAGTGACCTTGAGCATTTTTTCATATGTTTCTTGGACATCTGTTGTCTACTTTGGAGAAGTGTCTATTTAGGTCCTTTGTCCATTTTTTAATTGGATTGTTTGTCTTCCTTCTGTTACATTGTATGAGTTCCTTATATATTTTGGATATTAATCCTTTATCATATGTATCATTGCCAAATATGTTCTCCCTTACAGTGGGCTGTCTCTTCCTTTTGTTGGTGGTCTCTTCTTTTGCTGTGCAGAGGCTTTTTATTTTGATGTAGTCCCATTTACTTATTTTCTCCTTAGTTTCCCTTGCCCTCTAGGAGATGTATCCACAAACATATTGCTACAAGAAATGTCTGAGATTTTGCTGCCTATGGTTTCTTCTAGGATTTTTATGGTTTCACAACTTACATGTAAGTCTTTTATCCATTTTGAGTTTATTCTTGTGTATGGTGTAAGTTAGGGGTCTAGTTTCTTTTCTTTCTTTCTTTCTTTTCTTTCTTTCTTTCTTCCTTTTCTTTCTTTCTTTCTTTCTTTCTTTCTTTTTTTTTTTTTGCATGTACCTGTTCAATTTTCTCAGCACCATTTATTGAAGAGTCCTAGCCACAGTGATCAGATAAGAAGAAAACATAAAAGACATTCAAGTTGGAAAGGAGGAAGTAAAACTCTTAAACAGAAGATTACTATTCTCAGATGACATGATATTGTACATAGAAAACCCTACAGATTCCACTAGAAAACTACTAGATTTAATAAATGAATTTGGCAATGTAATAGGATACAAAATTAACACCCAGAAATCTGTTGCATTTTTATACACCAATAATGAATTCTTAGAAAGAGAAACTAAACAAACAATGCCATTTACCATTGTAACTAAAAAATTAAGATACTTAGGAATAAACAGAACCAAGGAGGAAAAAGACTTATAATTGGAAAACTACAGGATGTTGAAAAAAGAGTTAGAGGAAGATATAAACAAGTGGAAGAATATACCCGTGTTCATGGACTGGTAGAATTAACATCATTAAAATGTCCACACTACCCAAAACAATCTATAGATTCATTGCAATCCCTATTAAAATGCCAATGGCATATTTCACAGATCTAGAACAAATATTCCAAAAATTTATATAGAGTCAAAAAAGATCCCGAATGGCCACAGCAATCTTGAGAGAGAAGAACAAAGTTGGAGGAATCACAATACCAAATATCAAGTTATACTACAAAGCTACTGTAATCAATACAGCCTGGTACTGGCACAAGAACAGGCATATAAATCAATGGAACAGAACAGAAACCTCAGAAATTGACCCAAGCCATTACACTCAGTTAATATTTGACAAAGAAGGCAAGAGAATACAATGGAGTTCAGCATATTTTTAAAAATTATTTTCTGACTCTTTGAGGCTATATGAGACTCTTTAAAAATTAGAATATATAAGTAAAATATTCCCTGATTTTTGCATCTTGCAACTCCTATAATTAAGGTTTTTATTCCAAATTTTGTTTGAAAATGTTTCAGGCAGTTTCTATTAAAGAGGAATATTTATTATTGTTATGAATAGACCTGTGCAAATATATGTTAATAGACAAGAGCACAGATGAAATTTTAGCATATGGTCAATGGATTTCTAGGTACAATGCTTCTTTATATTCTAGGTTTCTCTGGGTTCATATGTATAACATGATAATATCTTTACACTATGATTGGTCGTTTTCACCCACTTCAGAGGCCATCTCTTCATAGCTTGCCTGCTCTTTTATTAGCTTAAACTTATAGCTTTAGTGAAATTCATTTTGTATAGAAATGTGTGACATAGAGGGAGAAAAAAAATGAAAAAGATAATAAATTAGAGATATCCACATGTATCTCTTAAACCAAGATATTTCCTGAAGTACTAGAAATGAGAAATAAAATTGGTTCTTCCTTGGTATAAACAAAAGCTAGAAAAGTCTTTAGCCATTAAATGGTTTCTTTTGTTCCCAATGTCTTGTCAACATTGAAAAATAAACAAACAAAACAATTAAATAAAACCAAAAAAAGGAAAACAGAGAGAAAAATCAATAAACACTTTCACAAATGAAAACTGTTTTCTGTGACGTTTGGATATCTAAAGCCAGTAGTTTTCATGAGAAAATAATTCCCTTCCTCCGCCTCGGGCTTCAATTTTTGTAGATGCGACTGTATCTGGACAGAGGGATTAACAGCTCACTTTGGCTTTAAAGTGAAATGCAACTGCAGTTGAAATAATGGAAAGTCCTGAGTAACATTTATGAGGCTTATCTGGCCCGTATGCTTATCAGTAAATGTCAGAATGAGTCATTCTTTAGTATTTCATAGGAACAATCACTATCACTAAAGGAAGTTAAATTTGTTAGGCAATTGTTTAAAAACATACTTCCAAGGTACTTGATATTAGAACTGGCACAGTTTCTGCAAAGTAATCATTGGAAGATCCTTTAAGGAGGTTATTCTACTGGCACCTTGCTTACCCCATTTTCACTGGGAGGTACATTTGCTTTCTTTCTAATTCTTCTATTGACCTCTCTTATTTACAGGCACAGAATATACATTTTCATTCAGAAAATATTTTTTGAGTGTCTCTCATGCGGCGGACACTGCAATGGGTGCTGCATACTTAGTGATAGAGAGTGCTTCCTGTCCTCGCGGAGAAAGTCCAATGTGATCGGGGAGCCTCCAGGATGGGCATCAAACAGCTTTGGAAATGGGGAAAGGAGGAGTCAGTAAGGCTTCCTGGAAAAGGCAGCAAATCAGGTGGGAAGGTAAATAGGACAGGCACGTGGCGGTGGGAAGAGAGGATGGTCATCAGTAGACATTCGTCTGCCCTGTATATGTCTAGGCTGTGACTGAAATAATCAATATCCGTTTGTGAGCACTTCCAGAGCAAGAACTCTTCCTAATTTATATGCATAAACTCTTCTTAATTTATATGCATAATTTAAATGCCTAGTTCAGGAGTCAGCATTTAATAGGTGCACCATGAGTGTTTCATCAAAGAAATAAAAAGAAGATGCAGAGAATTAACTAGGACAAGCTAGAAAGACATGAGAGCAGTCAAGAGTGAAAAATCAGTAATTTTAAAAGGTGGAAAAAATATTTAAAAGCCTTGGAGTAAGACGTTTAAGGAAAACTGGGAATAAAATTTAAACAAGTGAAGGAAGAACAAAATAAAAGTAACAGGAAATGAGGCCTGGATAGCCACGCCAAGTCAAACTCATGAGGATGACCACAAACAGAAACACCTACCAGACTGTTGGCTGCCTTATCGAGGTGCTAAAGTCCTTGACTAGAAAAAACAACACAAAACAAAAAAACCTTTTATTGTGACAGGAGCCAAGAGTTTCTACAATATCATTGAATCAAATGTTTGTCAGATAAATAGGTGTTGATAATATTGGAAACTATTGTCCTACTTTTTATCTCTCAAAAAGGATCTTTTTCCTAACATATTTATGCCATCTGTTTAACCAAAAGTAAATTATTTTGTTTATAACCTCAAACCCAAAAACTTGTTCAGAACAGAAATATGAACCAGAAATAAATTACATGGTAAATCAAACCCTCATTTTGGGGCTGGGACACTACGCAAAGTGATTTACAATTTGTTCTTTGCTGTGTAAATGAAAACCCCAAGATGTTGGCAGGAGAAAAAACCTTTTCTTTCTTTTTAAATTATGTTCTTGTATACATGAGAAACAGACCTCAAAAATAGAAATGTCCCCATTTTCTAAAAGTTTGAAAGGAAAATGACCCTTGAGAAAATGGTAATTTTTAAATATAAAAATGTATTCTTGCCCTGGCTGGTGTTGCTCAGTGGGTTGGAGCATCACATCCTGTGCACTGAAAAGATTCGCGTTCAATTCCTGGTCAGGGCTCATACATAGGTCACAGGTTCCATCCCCAGTGGTCAGGGTGCGTGTGGGATAGATGTTTTTCTCTCCTCTCTCTCTTCTCTCCTCTCTCTCTCTCTCCCTCTTTCTCTCTTTCAGAAATGCAAATTAAAACTACACTGAGATATGACTTCTCACCCATCAGATGGACAAAAATCCAAAAGTTTGAAAACTCATTCTGTTGGTGAACCTACAGGGAAACTGTGCCCCCAATTTAGAGCTGGTGGAACTGCAAAGTGTCACAACCCTGTGACATATGGAAGGAAATTTAGAAAATTTGACAATATCTTTAAAAAATACATATGCATTTACCCTTTAACCCAACAAGTCTACTTGCAGATAGACTGGCAAAATATGAAAATACATATGCATAAATGATTCACTGTCATCTTACTATAATAGTCCAAGAATGGAAGTAACCCAAATAACTGATTATGGGACTGGTTGAATAAACTATGGCTCATCACATCAACACAATAGATTATTATGTATCTGTAAAAATAATAATTTGTAAAAAATACTATTTTCTATATAGCACAGTTATCTCTAGGATATATTTAATTAAAATAGTAAATTTAAGAAAAGGATGCAGAGTATGCTACTATTTAGCTTAAAAAGGAAATATGAGAATATTTCTCCATTTTCTTATACTTAAGAAAACGGAGGGCCATGCCTGAGTCTCTCAGTTGGTTAGAGTGTTTTTCCAATACGCCAAGGATGCAGGTTCAATCTGTCTGTCATCAGGGAATATATAAGAATCAACTAATGGCACTGACCCATGTTGCTAAGTGGTTAGAGTGTTGGCCCATGAATCAAAGAATCTTGAGTTTGATTCCCAGTCAAGGGCACAAACCTGGGTGGCAGATTCAATCCAGACCCTGGTCAGGGCATATGCTGGAAGCAATCAATCAATGTATCTCTCTCACATTGATGATTCTCTTTCTCTCTCTCTCTCAAATCAATAAATATAATTTTTAAATGTAAATATAATCTATATACATATTTATTTAATTACCTATAAAGGAATAAATACAAGAGATAGAAGCAGAAACTACTTTTCTTAGCATATATGATATTTTGTAGATTTGACTTGGAGACTGTACATATTCTGTGTACTTATAATATAAACATTCTCTAATCCCTACATATTTTAAAGAAGGTGAAACAAATAAAACTGAACCTGCTGATGCCAATACACATCAAGTAACTTTGAAACACAGTAATTTAACTGTACATTTCTAGTGGTAGGAACAATAAGAATAAAAACGGTCTGCAAAGGAATAGTAAACTGTGTTTAAGAACATACTATTAGCATGGTAGCATTTGAAACTAGTAAACACTTTTCCAAACTCAATTTTGAAAAATGCAACCAGAAATCCAAAAGCTTGTCAATCCCTGAGCCAAGATACCCACACCTAGGCATATCACAGCTGAACTGCTGAGCCTCAGAGGTACACAGAAAAGCTTAACAGCAGAGAAGAACACATTATACCTGTGAGACATAGTAAGAATAACCACAGACTTTTTATGAGAAATATTGCAGGGTAGAAGACAAGGGAATCAAAGCTTTAAAGTGTTCTTTGAGAAAAATGAAGGTTTAGTCAGAGAAAATATCCTTAAAAATTGAGGCAAAATGAAGACAAATATACAGATAAACAAAAACTAAGAGAACTTTAACACACCAACCATTAACATACCAACATTACAAGATAAGTTAAATGAAGTACGTTAGGCTGAAGAACCATAATACCAGATGAAAATGTAGACATGGAGGAATTAGGGGCACAGGAAATGGAAAGTATATGGTCAACTATACCAGACTTTTTCTTATTTCTTCATTAAAAAAAAAAAAAAAGACAATTGACTGTTTAAAGCAAGAATGATAACTCTGTGTTTGGGAGGTTTAAGATATTTAGAAAGAAAATGCATCATAAAAATAGGAAAGAGAAGGTAAATGGAAGCACACTGTTGGGAGAATTTTATTATATACTAAAGGCCCCATGCACAGAAATTCGTGCAAGAATGTGCCTTCCTTCCCCTGGCTACTGGAAGCGCCTTCGCTCTGGCCAGAGCCGCCTTTCCACCTTCCCATGCTGCCCAGATACCCGGAGCAGCTGGGGCAGTGTGGGATTTTAAGGCAAGCATCCAGCCCTGCCCCGAGCCGCTCAGCGCCTGTGTATGCAAATTAACCCACCATCTTTTGTTGGGTTAATTTGCATACTCACTCCTGATTGGCTGGTGGGCATTGGAAAGGTACAGTCAATTAGCATGTTACTCTTTAGTTAGGTAGATGAAGTGGTACAATATTAATTTAAGGGGAACTATGATAAATTAAAGGTGCCCATTATAATCTGTAGGTGAAACCATTTTTTAAAAGAGTTTTAGCTAAAGTGTCAATAGAGGAGATAATAATAGACTAGTAAAAACAAATAATTAGTAATTCAAATAAAGACAAGAAATGTGGGACATGGAATAAATAATAGGTGATACAAGTAGAAAACATCCTACATTATAATAGAGAAACATGCAAATTGACCACACCTCCGCTATGCCCATGATTGGGCCTGCCAGAGGCTGGGGGCGGGACTCCGGGTGGCCTAACTGGCCATTGAGAAAACCAAGATGGCGGCGCCAAATCCTCTTAGTTCCGGGGGTCCTGGTGAGTGATGGCAACCCTAGAGGGGCGTGGTATGCACAGCCAGCAGCCTCCCGGGGTCCCGGGACCCATCTTGACCCCGGGGGGGCGTGGCCGGGCACGGCCAGCAGCCTCCCGGGGTCCCGGGACCCATCGCGACCCGGGGGGGCGTGGCCGGGCACGGCCAGCAGCCTCCCGGGGGTCCCAGGTTCATTGGCGACCCGGGGGGGCGTGGCCGGGCACGGCCAGCAGCCTCCGCGGGGTCCCGGGACCCATCGCGACCCGGGGGGGCGTGGCCGGGCACGGCCAGCAGCCTCCCGGGGGTCCCAGGTTCAATGGCGACCCGGGGGGGCGTGGCCGGGCACGGCCAGCAGCCTCCGCGGGGTCCCGGGACCCATCGCGACCCGGGGGGGCGTGGCCGGGCACGGCCAGCAGCCTCCCGGGGGTCCCGGGACCCATGGCGACCCGGGGGGGCGTGGCCGGGCACGGCCAGCAGCCTCCCGGTGGTCCCGGGACCCATCGCAACCGGTGGGCGTGGCCGGGCACGGCCAGCAGCCTCCCGGGGGTCCCGGGACCCATCGCGACCCGGGGGGGCGTGGCCGGGCACGGCCAGCAGCCTCCCGGGGGTCCGGGGACCCATCGCGACCCGGGGGGGCGTGGCCGGGCACGGCCAGCAGCCTCCCGGGGGGTCCCAGGTTTATTGGCGACCCGGGGGGGCGTGGCCGGGCACGGCCAGCAGTCTCCCGGGGGTACCGGGACCCATCGCGACCCGGGTGGCGTGGCCGGGCACGGCCAGCAGCCTCCCGGGGGCCCGGGGACCCATCGCGACCCGGGGGGGCGTGGCCGGGCACGGCCAGCAGCCTCCGCGGGGTCCGGGGACCCATCGCGACCCGGGGGGGCGTGGCCGGGCACGGCCAGCAGCCTCCCGGGGGTCCGGGGACCCATCGCGACCCGGGGGGGCGTGGCCGGGCACGGCCAGCCGCCTCCCGGGGGTCCGGGGACCCATCGCGACCCGGGGGGGCGTGGCCGGGCACGGCCAGCAGCCTCCCGGGGGTCCGGGGACCCATCGCGACCCGGGGGGGCGTGGCCGGGCACGGCTAGCAGCCTCCGCGACCCATCGCGACCCGGGGGTGTGTGGCCGGGCACGGCTAGCAGCCTCCCAGGGGGTCCCGGGACCCATCGCGACCCGTGGGGGGGGGGGGGTGGCCGGGCACGGCCAGCAGCCTCCCAGGGGGTACCGGGACCCATCGCGACCCGGGGGGGGGCGGGGCCGGGCACGGCCAGCAGCCTCCCGGGGGTACCGGGACCCATCGCGACCCGGGGGGGCGTGGCCGGGCACAGCCAGCAGTCTCCCGGTGGTACCGGGACCCATCGCGACCCGGGTGGCGTGGCCGGGCACGGCCAGCAGCCTCCCGGGGGTCCGGGGACCCATCGCGACCATGGGGACGTGGCCGGGCACGGCCAGCAGCCTCCCGGGGGTCCGGGGACCCATCGCGACCCGGGGGGGCGTGGCCGGGCACGGCCAGCAGCCTCCCGGGGGTCCCGGGACCCATCGCGACCCGGGGGGGCGTGGCCGGGCACGGCCAGCAGCCTCCGCGGGGTCCGGGGACCCAGCGCGACCCGGGGGGGCGTGGCCGGGCATGGCCAGCAGCCTCCTGGGGGTACCGGGACCCATCGCTACCGGGGGGGGCGTGGCCGGGCACGGCCAGCAGCCTCCCGGGGGTACCAGGACCCATCGCGACCCGGGGGGCGTGGCCGGGCACAGCCAGCAGCCTCCCTGGGGTACCGGGACCCATCGCGACCCGGGGGGCGTGGCCGGGCCCAGCCAGCCGCTCCAGGGGTGATGTCCCTGGGTAATCGCCACCCTCGCCTAAATGGCTGGTGCTGAGAGGGATCAATGGGGCCAGTGGAAGGAGCAGGTGGTAGTTGACCACCGAGGCCATCTGCAGCAGCCGGTTGCAGAGCTGGGGTCCACGTTCTCCAGGTTGGCCTCCGTGGGGGCCCGAGTCGCACCCATAGTAGCCGAGTGGGCATGCTGGCATCGTAGCCCCAGCATGAGGCCAGCTTCCCAAGCCAGGCTGCGGAGGGAGGGAGGGCCTCTGGGCTGGGAGCACTCCCCCACCCCAGTGGACAGGGCACAGAGAGCAAGCAGCAGAGAGCTACTAGAGGTGGTGGGTGTGGTGGCCTGGCTTCCAAGAGGCTGGCTTCAGCTGCTGTGGCCTGCGCTGAGGTGGCTGGTGGTGGGGGCAACTGCATGGGCGCATCCGAGGCTGGGGCACTGGGAGACATGGGACTGCAGCCCAGAAAGCGAGGCTCCGGAGGACCTGGTCACCGACCCCGGGCATTAAAGCCGCCTCCTACAAGATGTATCCTAGCCTATGTGTGTGGGAAGCAGATTCAGGAACCTCTCCCTTTGCGGCGCCAGAGCCCAGGCCTGCCAGCACCCCAGAGAAGACCCCCACCAGGATCGGGGGCGTGACCGGCCTCCAAACCGCCAGTGACCCTAACCCAGGCCTGCCAGCTCCCCAGAGGAGATCCCCACCAGGATCGGGGGCGTGACCAGCCTCTAAACCTCCCGCAGCCCTAGCCCAGGCCTGCCAGCACCCCAGAGGAGACCCCTGCCAGGATTGGGGTCATGGCCAGCCTTCAAACTGTGGCGGCCCCTAGCCCAAGGAGGCCTCCTGGCCGAGGACGCCTGAGTCTGTTCTTGACCTAGGGCCGGACTCTCCCCACAAGGGACTCAGAAGCCACCAGAGTCTAACTGCCAGTCTCTGGGAGTGCATCCACTGTCCACCAAAAAGTAGGGCCATCAAAGCATTCAGTCTCAGTGCAGGCACAGGTCTGTGGCTGACGGGGTGGAGGCCAGACCAAAACAAAACAGCAGAAACACCCTGCCCACCTGGGCGGGTACTGCTGTAGTCCACGTGGCCTGGGCAGTGTAGAAAGCGCTACCTTCTCCCAGGTCCTGTGCTGGCACCGCCGCCTCGCTCACCCTCAAGCCCCCCTGAGTCCTGACAGCAAAGTGTGTGGGGCATTCTGCAGGAGTTGTGCCGTTCTGGGTGCTTTTGCCCAAAGACACACTTTGGGATGAATTCAGAGCCACATCTCATTTCCCATGACACTGGAAGAACCATGTAAAAGGATTTTGACAAAAGCTTTCCACATCTCTGTTTATTCTTTTGAATCCATAAAACGACCTTAAAAAAAGCATCCGGGCCACCTAAGAAAGAATGCACTTTCTGGCCAGAGCACGCAGGATTCTTTTGCCCAACAGGTTAAAGGGAGCAGAGCTGGCACAGTGGGAATGGCCCTGGTGCCCTATGAGGAGACCGGGGGAATGGGGTTGCCGAAATTCCATAAGCCTCTTGCCACCTTCTCCTTTGCAAACCACACCATCCAGATCCACCAGGACTGGAGGCAACTGGGAATCACAGCCGTGATTTGGGACATAGTGAGCAAATCTTGAGGGGCCTCTGTAAACATCTGCAATTGATTATAAGACTGGTCTTTATTTAAAAAGAAATAAAAGAACAGCTTTGTTGAGAAATATCCATATACTGTACATGTCACCTAAAGTGTACAATGAACTGGTTTTTTAAAGTAAATTCAGAGTGGTACAACCATCACCATGCTCAATTTTTAAATATCTTCATGACCCATCCCCTCCAAAAAAAAACTTCTACCCATTGGAATCACTTTCCTGATCATCTTCCCCAAAATAGATTGCACTTTAAAGGTGGGTAAAGGAAAGTTGAGGGAAGTTAAAACACTGCACAAAGGATATTGTAAGATGACAAAGCCCAAAGTGAAGCTCATGTGTTTTCTTTAAAAAATATATATTTTTAAAATGTCAGAAAGGGAGAGGGAGAGAGAGATAGAAACATCAATGATAAGAATCACTGATCAGCCGAAACCGGTTTGGCTCAGTGGATAGATCGTCGGTCTGCGGACTGGAAGGTCCCAGGTTCGATTCCGGTTAAGGGCATGTACATTGGTTGCTGGCACATATCCTGGTGGGGGGTGTGCAGGAAGCAGCTGGTCGATGTTTCTCTCTCATCGATGTTTCTGGCTCTCTATCCCTCTCCCTTCCTCTCTGTGAAAAATCAATAAAATATATATTAAAAAAAAAAAAAAAAAGAATCACTGATCAGCTGCCGCCCACAGGCCCCCTACTGGGGATTGAGCCCAAAACCCAGGCATGTGTGCCCCTGATCAGAATCAAACCTGGACTCTTCAGTCCACAGGCCGATGCTCTCTCCATTAAGCCAAACTGACCAGGGCCATGTGTTTTCTTCAAGTTCTGCGTGGTTTTAATGGTCCCCAAATCTATACTAATAAAAGGATAATATGCTAATTAGAGTGGTTGTCTTCCGGACATCTTTCCAGACAAAGCCGCAGTGGCTACAAAGGCCAAGGCTCAGGCAGCCATAACCAGCTGCAGTGGCAGCAGCATTGGGGTTATGGGGGTGGTGCCTCCAGAGGGAGGCCAGACTGGGGGCCAAGGCACAGGCAGTTTGGGGTGATCAGGCTGATAGGGGAGGACAAGGTAGGGGAAATCAGGCTGGCAGGAGATCAAGGTAGGGGTGAGCAGGCAGGCAGGCAGTGGGGTTAGGGACAATCACGCAGGCAGGCAGGTGAGTGGTTAGGAGCCAGCGGTTCCGGATTGTGAGAGGGATGTCCGACTGCTGGAAGTTGGACATCCCCTGAGGGGTCCCAGATTGAAGAGGGTGCAGATTGGGCTGAGGGGCACACCCCCCCACCCCCACCCCCAGTGCACGAATTTCGTGCACCGGGCCTCTAGTACTAAATAATAGACAAACCCAAATCTATATATATAAAAGCCCAGCGACTGGACCAGCAGAACAACTATAACGACTAGTGACTATGACATGCACTATGGCAGCCAACCAGCCTGATCTGGGCCTGATCGGCACTCCCCTGCCAGCCTGGCCCCCGATCAGCCCCCAACACCCTGATCAGGGGAGGGGCCAGCTGGCCAATGGCCCGCAGCCCTTTCCCCCAGCTGGCCCCAACCCCAATTGGTCCCTTCAACACCCCGATTGGGGCCAGGGGTGGCTGGCCAACTGCCCATGATCCCTCCCCCTACCGGCCCAGCCTGATGGGCCCCCATCGGGGCAAGTGGCCGGACTCCACAAGTGCACGAATTCGTGTACCGGGCCTCTAGTATATAAATAATTATATTAAATAAGTGAAACCAAAATATATAAATAAATTAAAATTCCATTAACATATAGAGATTATCAGATAAAAAAGCAAGAACAAACTATACCATTTTATACAAGATAAACTTTAAATATGAATTATAATCAAATCCATTATTATAATAGATACTTCAAACCACCTGTCCCAGTTATTGATATAGCAATAAACAAATCAATGTAGATACAGAAAATTTGAGCATCACTGGCAACCACTTTGATCTAATTAGTATTTCTAGAAAACTACAGCCCAAATTAGCAGAATATACATGCTTTTTAATTGCAGGAAAAAAGTATGCATTAAGTGCTTGTATTAATAAAGAAGAAAGGCCACAATCAATTACATAAACTTCCACTTAACTAAAACAGAAAAAGAAAAAATTAAACCCAAAGTTAGCAGAAGTAACTAATGAAGGTAGGAATAGAAATCAATGAAACAGAAAACAGAAGAACATTAGAAAATCAATGAGACCAAAAGTTGGTTCTTTGAAAATATCACACCAAAAAAAAATTGTTTAATATTAGTTAATTCTAGAGAAGGAATTTTTTTGGCAGGGTAACAAGAATGGAAGGGAGATTTTTACTATAAAAGCCTTCTCTTCCTTTTGAATGTTGAACCATCTTAATATATTAATTAATCCAAAACTAAATCAAATTTAAAAGTAAAGAAAAAAACTCACTTCTTTGAACTGTAGTAATTTGTAGTCCTATGCCTAGCTCATGAGCTATTTCTTGCAACAGCCATGCATAGGACAAGTTGAGAGGTGATAATAGGATTGGAATCTAGGCAAGGAGATAGAATAGTGCAGAGGAATAGCATTACAATGAATGTTATGTACCAAGTTCCATGACACAGGAGAGGCGATCCTCAGTGTATGTGAGCCAAACTTGCAATCTCTTACATGGAAGGCTGTGCCAAGTAGGCCTATAGGATTCCCCTACAGCCTCTGCCTTTTCCTCCATTGCACTAAGTCCTCTCCTCTAGCTCAATACTACTGCACGTGAACACAGCTGTCTCTCACTCCTCCCCCATCCCATCCAACCTCATTTTATCTAATGCCTTAAAATCCCACTCCAGGCAGTCAAAGATAGCAAAGAAGATGTAGTAGGATTTGGAAGGGGACAAATAATTGAAGGGAGAGAAAGAAAAAAATTTCTATGATCAAATCTGGGAATCTAACCACCAAATTATGACATAATTTACTTACATGGCAAAATTCATTTCTATTTCCTCTACAATCAGCATATATAAAAAGATCATTTGCTTGGCAATTATTATTTTTTTAATTTGACACCAAAAGCAAAGGCAACAAAAGCAAGGGGGACTATTTCAAGCTGAAATGCTTCTGCACAGCCAAGAAATCCAACAGAAGGAAAAAGCAACCTATGGAGTGGGAAAAAATATTTGTAAACCATATTTCTGATAAGGGGTTAGTATCGAAAATGTGTAAGAAACTCATACATTTAATTCTCATATGGAAAATAGTATAAAGGTCCTTCAAGAAATTAAAAAATATTTTTTTTGAGGAAACTCCATACTGTTTTCCATAGTGGCTGCACCAGGCTGCAGTCCCATCAGCAGTGTACTAGGGTTCCCCTTTCTCCACATCCTCGTCAGCACCTGTTCTTTGCCTATTTGTTGATGGTAGCCATTTTGACAGGTGTCGTTTAAATTTGCATCTCTGATGATTACTGACCGTGCATTTTTCCATATGTCTCTTAGCCATCAGTATGTCCTCTTTGGAAAAGTGTCTATTTAGGTCCTTTGCCCATTTTTTTTTTTTTTTTTTTATTACATGCTAGAATTGGTTCTTTTTTTTTTTTTTTTTTAATTTTTATTGAGGTATTATATGTGTACATATCTTACTATTACCCCCGCACCCCACACCCACACATGTCCTCACCCCCAGAGTTTTGCGTCCATTGTTTATGCTTATATGCATGCATACAAGTCCTTCGTTTGATTTCATAACTCCCCCACCTTTCCCAAACTTTCCCCCTGTAATTTGAAAGTCTGTTTGATGCTTTACTGTCTCTGTATCTATCTTTTTGTTCACCACTTTATAATGTTCTTTACTATCCCTAAATGAGTGAGATCATGTGGTATTTTTCTTTCATTGACTGGCTTATTTCACTTAGCATAATGTTCTCCAATTCCATCCAGGTTGCTGCAAATGATGAGAATTCCTTCTTTTTTATGGCAGCATAGTATTCCATTGTGTAGATGTACCACAGTTTTCCGATCCAGACATCTGCTGATGGGCACCTAGGCTGTTTCCAAATCTTAGCTATTGTAAATTGTGCTGCTATGAACATAGTGGTGCATATATCCTTTCTGATTGGTGTTTCTAGTTTCTTCGGATATATTCCCAGGAGTGGGATTACTGGGTCAAATGGGAGTTCCATTTTCAGTTTTTTGAGGAAACTCCATACTGTTCTCCACAGTGGCTGCACCAGTCTGCATTCCCACCAGCAGTGCACGAGGGTTCCTTTTTCTCCGCATCCTCGCCAACACTTGTTGTTTGTTGATTTGTTGATGATAGCCATTCTGACAGGTGTGAGATGGTACCTCATTGTTGTTTTGATTTGCATCTCTCGGATAATAAGTGACTTTGAACATGTTTTCATGTGTCTCTTGGCCTTCCTTCTGTCTTCTTTTGAAAATATTCTGTTTAGGTCTGTTGCCCATTTTTTTATTGGATCATTTATCTTCCTCTTATTAAGTTGCATAAGCTGCCTGTAGATGTTGGAGATTAAACCTTTATCAGTGATAGCATTTGCAAATATGTTTTCCCATGCAGTGGGCTTTCTTGTTGTTTTGTTGATGGTTTCTTTTGCTGTAAAAAAGCTTTTTATTTTGATGTAGTCCCATTTGTTAATTTTCTCTTTAGCTTCCATTGCCCTAGGGGCAGTGTCAGTGAAGAAGTTCTTGTGGCATATGTCTGAGATTTTGTTGCCTGTGGATTCCTCTAGTATTTTTATGGTTTCCCGTCTTATGTTTAAGTCCTGTATC
The DNA here is from genome assembly GCF_027574615.1 of Eptesicus fuscus. Classification (NCBI taxonomy): domain Eukaryota; kingdom Metazoa; phylum Chordata; class Mammalia; order Chiroptera; family Vespertilionidae; genus Eptesicus; species Eptesicus fuscus. The sequence continues at coordinate 68,833,947 of NC_072486.1, forward strand.
CATTTTGAGTTTATTTTTGTGTATGGTGTAAGTTGGTGATCTAGTTTCATTTTTTTGCATGTATCTGTCCAGTTTTCCCAACACCATTTATTGAAGAGACTGTCTTGACTCCATTGTATGTTCATGCCTCCTTTGTCAAATATTAATTGAGCATAGTGGTTTGGGTCGATATCTGGGTTATCTATTCTGTTCCATTGATCAATATGTCTGTTCTTGTGCCAGTACCAGGCTGTTTTGAGAACAGTGGCTTTGTAATACAGCTTGAAATCTGGTATTGAGATCCCACCTACTTTATTCTTCTTTCTGAGGATTGCTGAGGCTAGTCGGGGTCTTTTTTTATTCCAGATGAATTTTTGGAGAGTTCTTTCTAGGTCTGTGAAATATGCTGTTGGTATTTTGATGGGGAGTGCATTGAATCTGTAGATTGCTTTGGGTAGTATGGACATTTTAATGATGTTGATTCTACCAATCCAGGAACATGGTATGTTCTTCCATCTGTTTACGTCTTCCTCTATCTCTTTTTTCAGTGTCCTGTAGTTTTCTGCGTATAGGTCTTTTACCTCCTTAGTTAAGTTTATTCCTAGGTATCTTAATTTTTTTGGTGCGATGGTAAATGGGATTGCTTTTTTAGTCTCTCTTTCTGTAAGTTCATTATTGGTGTATAGAAAAGCCATAGATTTCTTGGCGTTAATTTTGTATCCCGCTACATTGCCGAATTCATTTATTAAGTCTATTAGTTTTTTGATGGAATCTTTTGGGTTTTTTATGTACAATATCATGTCATCTGCAAATAAGGACAGCTTCACTTCTTCTTTTCCAATTTGGATGCCTCTTATTTCTTCTTCTTGCCTAATTGCGATAGCTAATACTTCCAGTACTATGTCAAACAGGAGTGGTGAGAGTGGGCATCCCTGTCTTGTTCCTGTTCTTAGAGGAAATGGTTTTAGTTTTTGCCCATTGAGTATGATGTTTGCTGTGGGTTTATCATAAATAGCTTTTATTATGTTGAGGTATGAGCCTTCTATTCCCACCTTGTTGAGAGTTTTTATCAAGAAAGGGTGTTGGATTTTGTCAAATGCTTTTTCTGCATCTATTGATATGACTATGTGATTTTTATCTCTCAATTTGTTTATGTGATGTATCACGTTTATTGATTTGCGGATATTGTACCATCCTTGCATTCCTGGAATAAATCCTACTTGGTCATGGTGTATGATCTTTCTGATGTACTGCTGGAGCCGATTTGCTAGAATTTTGTTGAGGATTTTGGCATCAATGTTCATGAGGGATATTGGCCTGTAATTCTCTTTCATTGAGTTGTGTCCTTTGCCCATTTTTAAATTGAATTGTTTGTCTTCCTTTTGTTAAGTGATTTGAGTTCTTTATATAGTTGGAAATTAACCCCTTATCAGATGTACCATTGACAAATATGTTCTCCCATACAGTGGGATCCCTTTTCATTTTGTTGATGGTTTCCCAAAACAACAATCAGAAAGAAAGTATGCACTCCTATGTTCATAGCAGCACAATTTACAATAGCTAAGATCTGAAAACTGCCCAAATGCCCATTAGTAGATGAGTGGATATGTTTACACAATGGAATACTAGGCAGAAGTAACAAAAGAAGAATCTCTGACCCTTAGAGACAGCATGGAGGGACCTGGAGAGTATTATGCTAAGTGAAAAAAGCCAGTCAGAGAAAGACAAGTATCACATGATCTCACTCATATGTGGAATCTAATGAACAAAATAAACTGATGAGCAAAATAGATCCAGAGACATGAAAGCATGAAATAAACTGATGACTCTCAGGGGAAAAATGGGGATGTGGGGCAGGAAGAGATTAACCAAAGAACTTATATACATATATGCATTATCTATGGACACAGACAATAGTGTGATGAAGGCCTGGGGTGGGGGGTACTATTGCGGGGGGGGGGGGAGGGTGCAAGGGACATCTGTAATAGTTTAAATTTTAGAAAAAAAAAATAAAAATAGAACTACCATATAATCCAGTAATCTCACTTCTAAGTATATATCCAAAGGAAAGAAAGTCACTATTTCAAAGAGATAATTATTCTCCTGTGTTCATTGCATCATTATTCACAACTAGAGGCCTGGTGCATGAAATTCGTGCACGTGGGGGAGGGGTCTCTCAGCCCAGCCTGCACCCTCTCAAATCTGGGACACCTTGAGGGATGTCCGACTGCCCATTTAGGCCCAATCCCCGTAGAATTGAGCTTAAACAGGCAGTCAGACATCCCTCTCACAATCCAGGACTGATGGCTCCCAACTGCTCGCCTGCCTGCCTTCCTGATTGACCCTAACCGCTTCTGCCTGCCAGCCTGATCACCCCCTAACCACTCCCCTGCCAGCCTGATTGATGCCTAACTGCTCCCCTGCCAGCCTGATTGCCCCTAACTGCCCTCCCCTTCAGGCCTGGGTCCCCCCAACTGCTTTTCCCTGCAGGCCCGGTCGCCCCCAACTTCCCTCCTCTGCCGGCCTGGTCATCCCTAACTGCCCTCCTTGCAGGCTTGATCGCCCCCAACTGCCCTCCCTTGCAGGCCTGGTCCCTCCCAAGTGCCCTCCCCTGCTGGCCATCTTGTGGTGGCCATCTTGTGTCAACATGGGGGCAGCCATCTTGTTGTTGGAGTGACAGTCAATTTGCATATTACTCTTTTATTAGATAGGATAGAGGCCTGGTGCATGGGTGGGGGCCGGCTGGTTTGCCCTGAAGGGTGTCCCAGATCAGGGTGGGGGTTCCCTTGGGGTGTGGGGCAACCTGGGCAAGGGGCTTGTGGTGGTTTGCAGGCAGCCACACCCCCCAGCAACCCAAGCAGAGGCCCTGGTATCTGGGATTTATTTATCTTCTATAATTGAAACTTTGTAGCCTTGAGCAGAGGCCAGGGCCGGCCAGAGTGGGCAGGAAGCTTGGCTTTCTCCATCGCTGGGGGCAACCCAAGCCTCCTGCTCTCTCCAGCTCCATGGCCGCTACCATTTTTGTTGGGATTTATTTATCTTCTATAATTGAAACTTTGTAACCTTGAGCAGAGGCCAGGGCCAGCCATAGCGGGCGGGAAGCTTGGCTTCCTCCATTGCCTGGGAAACCCAAGCCTCCTGCTCTGCAGCCATCTTGGTTGGGTTAATTTGCATACTCGCTCCTGATTGGCTGGTGGGTGTGGCTTGTGGGTGTAGCAGAGGTACAGTGAATTTGCATGTTTCTCTTGTATTAGTGTAGATAGCCAAGGAATGTAAACAACCTATCAACAGATGAATAGATAAAGAAATACACACACACATGGTGTAGCAAAAGTAGGTTTACAGTTGTGAGTACATGACACACAGAGTTTATTCTTGCATTATTATTTATTAATTAGTGTATTACTATTTTCCATAAGAAAACTTTTTAAAAAGGAAGAAAATTCTGCCATTTGGGACAACATGGGTGAAGCTGGAAGACATTATGCTGAGTTAAATAAGCCAGACAAAGACAATTACTGCAGAGTATCAATTATGTACAGAATCTAAAATGAATAAGAAACAGAAAGGAAACAGAGAGAATGATGGTCACACAGGGCTTGGGCAGGGGAAATGGGGAGAGATTGGTATAAGAGTATACACTTTTAGTTGTAAGATAAATTCTTAGGATCTAATGTATAGCATGGTAACAGTAGTTGGTAATACTGTATTGTATAATTAAAATCTGCTAGGAGAGTATATCTTAAGCATTCTCACATACAAACCCCCTCAAAAAAGGAACTATGTGAGATGGATATGTTAATTTAACTTGATTGTAAGAATTCTTTTACAATGTGTCCATTTATCAAATCATCATAGTGTACACTTTGACTACATTATAATTTTATTTGTCAATTACATCTAAATAGACCTGGGGTGGGTGGGGGAAAGCAGTTTGAAAGATAACCTGTTTGTAAATTAGGAAACTTCTGTATTTATACTCCAATATAGAGACATGGTGAAGGTCATAACAGTTAATAAAGGTCAGGGCTGATGTTTATACACAAATAGTACAGATGCAATTTTTTCTTTTTTTTTTTAAATATTTTATTGATCTTTTACATAGAGGAAGAGAGAGGGATAGAGAGTTAGAAACATCGATGAGAGAGAAACATCGATCAGCTGCCTCTTGCACACCCCTCACTGGGGATGTGCCCGCAACTAAGGTACATGCCCTTGACCGGAATCGAACCCGGGACCCCTCAGTCCGCAGGCCGACGCTCTATCCACTGAGCCAAACCGGTTTTGGCTACAGATGCAATTTTTTCTTAAAAAATTTTATATTGAATCTCATTTGTGCAAAAATAACACTGGTCAGCTTATGGAGATTGTGACGGAAGCAAAAGATGTGTTAGCACAGGCTTCAAGGCACAGGGGATAGTTCTCAGGAGCTTCAAGTTGGCAACTTTAAGTAATTTTTTTCCTCATATATCCCTGACACAAAAATATGTGAAACAGATGGTACTCCTTGGCTATTTATAGTTCGTGTTGAAACTTGTTTAAGACAGTTTGGATCATGATTTAACAAATCTTATCTGAAACTTACCACAGGGTTTTTCTTAGAAAGTGTTAGAAAATCAGTTGATGACAATAGTTGTTGTTTCTTCCTTCTACATATAAAAAATGTAAAATCAGCAATGGCCTTCTGGATGCAAGCAAATATACATAGAAAAGCATGTACAAAATCGGGAGATAGTCATGTCTATTGAATAAGCAGGTGCACCTGGGTCTGTGACAGATAATAGGTAATGATAGATAGATGATAGATAATGATAGATGATGATGATGATAGATAGATAGATATAGATAGATATAGACATAGACATAGACATAGACATAGACATAGACATAGACATAGATATAGATATAGATATAGATATAGATATATAGATATAGATAGGCAAGTGGGTGGATAAAGATACATATTCTACTTCACTGTATTTTTTATTGAATGAGTTGTAGCAGTCAATGTATATAAATCATTGAGATGATATTTGTACATTTACAGAAGAAGAGCTAGTGATAGATGAATGGAATTTCATAGAAGTGGGGGGAAGGCACAGAATAAATCCCTAGTACAGATAATTGCTATTCTTCCATCTTTCTTCTCTTCTCCCTATTCTTGCCCTTCTATCTCTCCATTCCCCCACCCCCACCCACTTACTTCCTTTTTTTGTTTGTTTGTTTCTATTCCTCAAATGACCTGGGGCTCTTTATATGACATATACACAACAAAGGAGGTTAATATAAAAACTGAGAAAATTGGAGCAAAGAGGACAGATGAGTCCAGAAAACAAATAAGAGATTAATTTATACCTGTATCATGAAGAGGTAGAAAGTAGAGGTTGGGTGGACTTAATACAAGTCTGGCCAGAAAGTTTCAGCATTTTTCCTGGTTGTTTATTGAAGGTGTCAAGTTTATCCCCTGCAATGGTCTCCTCATTGTCTGCCTCAATCAGCTCAGATAGAAGGGAAACTGGAGCCTGGTCAAGTTGCAGGTGAATGATGGGCTGGTGGCTGCCAGCCATGGTGCTTCTAGACAAAGTTAGTGCCTCCCCTCTCCACAATCTTAAAATCTCTGGAAAGGACAAGCAACTTAGCAGCAGCTGAGAAAAGGGCTAGAAAAGATTTTTAAGTAAATGAATAATGTCTATATTACATATAAAATATAAGTACATGCCCAGGCCAGTGTTGTTCAGTGGTTGGAGCATCGGCCTGCCCACCGAAGGGTCTCGGGTTCGATTCCTGGTCAAGGGTGCGTACCTGGGTTGCAGGTTCAATCCCTGGCTCCAGTTGGGGTGCGTGCAGGAGACAACCAATCAATGAGTCTCTCTCACATTGATGTTTCTCTCTCTCTCTCCCCCTCACTCTCTTCTACTCTCTCTAAAAAATCCTCAGGTGAGGATTAATATATATGTATGTGTGTGTGTGTGTGTGTGTGTTTTATTATTTTATACTTGGTCTAAATCTTGACATTTTGGGAGGTATCTCTCCAGCTCAAATGCTTGTCAGTAAATTTTGCTTATGGTATTTTCCTACAGGAGGAATATATATTCCAAATATGGAAACATTTTCAGAGGCTTGAATTATATAATAATTACATAAAATAAACCAAATAAGAAAAATGTGGTGTTGATACAATTTATAGACTCTCATGGCTTATTTGTCTATTTTTAGTTTAAATGCTCTAACAAAATAGGCATAGGCTTTATCATCAACATCCCCGAATTCAAATGTTTGCTCTAACCGCTAATAAATAGATGCCCCCAGGGGAAAGTTGCAGTTGTGTGCACCTCGGTTTCATTCCGTAGAAACACAGAGATGAAAATGGCACCCACTCAGGTTTCTGTGAGGCTCAAAGGAAAGCATGGATGCGAAGCCCCTGAAACCCAGGCCGGTGTTGAGAGAATGTTGTTAGCATGTTATTTTCAGAATCCTAGTCCATGGAAGTGATAAACACTCTCCACCCTCCATCTTTCACCTTTCCCATGCATGTTCCATAGGAATCTTTCTTTTTTCTTCAAAGGCGGATATTTTTTAAACCCCTACATTCACTTATGGGCACTGCGTTGTAGGGAACACCATTAACTCTGTGATCTATGGTCATTGTGGCCGAAACCACTAACTCTCTCGTATGCCTTTTGACCACGTTCTCTCCAGTGCAATGTGGAAAGTGACCTGTGCCACTTCCAACCGTAAAACAGGTTTCACTGGGCTACTCCTCGCTTTTTCTTCTTTTGGATCACTGGGATAACAATCATTAGGCTGCTCTGATCCTGAAATTAATATTTTTAGGATGGCATAGCTATAATCAGCCTGGCTCTTAAATGATAGTATGGAGAAGAAAATCACGCTACTGAACTAAACCATTTCATGGGACTGATAAATGAACGGTATTTAGCCATTAATATTTTATGGTCTGTTTGTTACAGCAGCCTATCCTAATTAGTACACCAAATGGACCTCAGAATTCACATCTGTAAAATGAGACAGTTGGACTAGATTACTTCTAAGGTCACTTTTTACAATCACGTAGTATGATTCTTAGCCTTAGGTTAGTAAAGACATTCTGTAAGTATGAATTTGTCCCAACCTGAAGAGAGTTAGTTACATATTAAAGAGAATACTTAAAGGTCAGGTGTTAGGATAAAGTGGAGAAATATGCATAATAATAATACAAAAAGAATAAATGAATCCAAGAGACTAAAAGGAAATGATTTGGGTGGAGGAAAAGAGAGTACACAGTGTCTAGAATAACCAAAAGTCTGTTTGGCCTGAAGTCTGAAGGCTATGTTTCTCAAAGCAAACAGTGCATCCTTGTTCCTACACACACAAAAAAAAAAACACAAGAGAGTAGCCCGAGAGCTTGACAGAGGGCAGAAGCGGGGTTAAACCCAGCAGGTTGCGGGGAAGACTTGAGGAAAGTCAGACAAGAAAAGCCCATGTTCCGGAGGACTGCAATTAGAAACCCGGTTAGAACCACTGCAACCTAAGAATGGCTACTCTGAGTCAGACCGAGCGATCCAGCAGCCCACTGTTTTTATGCCATCATTGACCTCAAACATGTGCATTCTTTGCCTTTTCTGGTTTTATTACACTCTTTTAAATGTGCAGCAACAAAATGTGCCCCCAAAAAAGTAGAAACCAAATTCCATGAGAACATAAACAGTGGTTTTATAAAGAGATGGAATAATGGTTCCAGTTTGTTTCCAAAAGCGTTTGCTTTATCTCAAATGACCTGAGAAATGGAGAGAGCTGGGATGTTAACCAAGTGCAGATGGTGACTAGTGATGACAGGAACTGTCAGAGGAAAAGTTAAAGACAAAGGCTCTTCCGAGGGATCGGACAAAGGACCAGGTCTAGGCGCAGCCATTGGAGAGGCTCCATGATAAAACAGCCTTTTTGAGTGCTCTGGTATGCTAGCTATTCTATTAAAGATTTTTCATGTACTAGTTCATGTCTTCTCCAAGTAATTTTTATCCTCATTTTACAGACTTGAAAACTAGACTGCAAAACAGCTAGAGCAGTAAGTGAAGTGCAAGTTCCAAGGCAGTCAGTCTGTCTTATTCTAATATCTACTCGGATTAGCTACCTTGAGCTGGTAAGTGAAATATAGGTACTGAAGAGTAAAAATCACACATCATTATGAGAATCACAGAGGTTCAAAGACTGAGTCCAAAGATAAACTTTCAAAAGTGGGTTTCTTTCTCTTTTCTAGAATCGGTCTGACTAGTCGACAGCAGTTCATAAACTTCTCTCCTTCCTCTTCTCACAGGTCTCTTCTACCACTTACCCTGCCCAAGGAAAACAATCCATTAGCCTTTTAATAAGAATTAAATTTAATTTCTCACTTTGAACTAAGAGGCAAAATCTGTCATTTGTTGGGAATAGGTACTTGAGCTGAAAAACTTATGGCATCTGGGCAGTCATAATGACTTCGGACAACATGAGTGACTCAAAGACGCAGCCTGAAATACAGGAAGAATGGGGAAAAAGTGATTGAAAGGGAAGAAAGAGTCCTAGCTGGTTTGGCTTAGTGGGTAGAGCATCAGCCTTCGGACTGAAGGGTCCCAGGTTCGACTCCAGTCAAGGGCACATGTCCGGGTTGTGGGCTTGATCCCCAGCATTGATGTTTCTTTCTCTCTCTCCCTCTCCTTTCCTCTCTGAAATCAATAAAAATGCATTGATGTTTCTTTCTCTCTCTCCCTCTCCTTTCTTCTCTGAAATCAATAAAAAATATATTTTTAAAAAAGGAGAGAGAGAGAAGAAAGAAAGGGAAGAGAATTCAATGGCTCCTGAGAGTCAGAATGTGCCCCCAGATCTGACTTTCAGGTTCCTCTCACTGGTGTCCTCAGCATTTGGTTCTACCTTCTGCCTTTGGGTATTCTGGGATACCCCAGGTCCAGAAATTAATTGTTAAATAAGTGGAGGCACATTCATTTATTGAAAGATTCAATGATGTAAAGATTTCAGTTCATCCCAAATTGATTTCTAGATTTAGTATAATCCCAACAAAAAGCTCAGCAGTGTTTTGTTAGTTTGTTTGTTTGTATGCTGTTTATGGAAATTGGCAAGTTGGTCCTAAAACGTATATGAAATTCAAAGGTTTAGAATAGCTAAAATAAGAATAAAGTTAGAGGATTAATACTAACAGATATCAGTACTTAATATAAAGTGACAATAATGAAAAGAAAGTGGTATTGGCGTAAGGAAAAAAGAATAGAGGCTCCAGAAATATACTGACAAATAAATAGACATTAATTTATAATAGATGTCACAATACAAAGCTGCTATAGACTGTGTCCCCCCAAAATTGATTTTTTTGAAACCTCAATATGATGGCATTTGGAGGTGGAGCCTTTGGGAGGTAATTAGGTCATGAGAATGGAGCCCCCATGAATGGAATTAATGGTCTTTTAAAGGAGATCCTAGAGAACTCCCTTGTCATTTTCACCTTGTGAGGATCCAGCAAGACAACAACCATCTATAGAAATATGAAGTAGGCTCTCACCAGATACTTAATCTACCAGCACCTTGATCTTGGACTTCCCAGCCTTCAGAACTGTAAGAAATATATTTCTGTTGTGCATAAGTGACTAAGTCTATGGTATTCTATTAATGCAGCCCAAACAGATTAAAAGAAAAGTAGAGCAGGAAAGACAGTCTTTTCAGTAAATGTTGCTGAAATTAACTGCACAATAGAGTTCATCTATAATAATAAAAGCGTAATATGCTAATTAGACCGGACAGCCGAATGACCTTCCGGACATCATTCCAGACGTCCTTCCTGATGAAGCCATGGCAGTGGGAGCTGAGGCAGAGGTGGTTAGGGGCAATCTGGCAGGCAGGTGAGCAGTAGGGGCGATCAGGCAGGCAGGCAGAGGGGTTAGGGGCGATCAGGCAGGCAGAGTGGTTAGGGGCAATCAGGCAGGCAGGTAGAGTTGGTTAGGGGCAATCAGGCAGGCAGGCAGGCAAGCAAGCGGTTAGGAGCCAGCGGTCCTGGATTGTGAGAGGGATGTCCGACCGCCAGTTTAGGTCTGATTCAGCAGTCATAAATCCCCATGAGGTCCCGGATTGTGGAGGGTGCAGGCCGAGCTCAGGGACCACCCCCGAATGCACAAATTTTATGCACTGGGCCTCTAGTCTATATATAAAAGCCTAAGCAACCGAATGACAAGACAACTGGAATGACTGGTCCACCAGTCCCTATGCTGTGCACTGACCGCGCACTGACCACTAGGGGGCAGACGCTAAGTGCAGTAGCTGCCCCCTGGTGATCAGTGCGCTCCCACAGGCAACCTCCTGCAGCTGGCCAACCTCCCGAAGTCCCTCCCCCCAGCCAGCCAGCCCCCATGATTGGCCCAATGAAGGGGTTGGTCAGCCAACCTCCTGTGGCCCCACCCCCCCACTGGCCAACCTCACGCAGCCCCTTCCCCAGCCCCTGCTGGCTGGCCCTTATTGGTCCCTCCCCCCCAGCTGACCAGCCTCCCACTGCCAGCCCTGATCACCCCAATCAGGACTGGGCAAGCAGGCCCCAATCAGCCCTGATCACCAGCCAGGCCAAGGGACCCCATCTGTGCATGAATTCATGCACCAGGCCTCTAGTATGGTATAAAAAAGATCATGACCCTACCTCACACCACACTCAAAAATCAATTCCATGTGTGGCCTGTGTGGCTCATTGGTTGAGCATCAACCTATGAACCAGGAGGTCACGGTTCAATTCCCAGTTGGGCCATATGCCCAAGTTGTGGGCTCAATCCCCAGTGTCGGGCATGCAGGAGGCAGCCAATCAATGATTCTCTCTCATGATTGATGTTTCTATCTCTCTCTCCCTCTTCCTTCCTCTCTAAAATAAATAAAAATATACTTTGAAAAAAAATCAATTCCAGATATATTATAAATGTGAAAGATAAAACAAAAATAACCTAAGATATGCATAGGAGATATACTCATGTCTTTAAGGTAGACAAAAATAGGTCACAAAAAGCACAAGCTTAATAGGAAATGGATGAAACATTTCAACAGATTCTTTATTAAAGGAGATATCTAAATGTCCCAAAACGTGAAAAGGTGCTGAACACCATTACCTGTTAGAGAAAAGAAAATTAAAACAATGGTGAAATACTGCTAAACAACACCAGGAAAACTAAAAATTAAACACTCACAAACACAAGGCTTATGGAAAACTGGGATTCTCATTTATTACTGAAGGAAGAGAAAATTTGGCCAGGCACTTGACTATTTTGCAGTATCTACTAAAGTTATATATATTCTTAATACAGCAATTATATATATCCAATAAAAATACACTGAAGTAATATCCATTATTCTGCTTGAATGGATCCTCTATGGAGCAAAATGATTCTGTGCAACAACTCTAGGGAAAATGAAGTCCTTATGGTGAAATTCCCACTTAACTGTTTCTTCTGCTCTGTTTAACATGTTTTCTGATACTACAGGGCCCTTTGACTCAGTGCGGTATAGTGATTGAGAATAAAGGCCCTGGAGTCCCATTGCCTAAGCTTAAATCCCAGATCTACTACTTACCAACTGAGTCGATCTTCACCTGCAAAGCAAAGATAGCAGTATCCTTCACTGTTATACTATAGTATCCTGCACATTTATAGATTGTTTGAAGATTTAACAAGTAAATACACTTAAAAGTATTTCCAGCACATATATAAAACTAAGTGTTATTTTTTTGCAGTTTGATTACAAATGTGGACATGTATTTCATTTCTATTTTACTAAGCACTAGTCTTTTTCTCTTTAAAGCAATTGTTACTCATCAGTGGGGGGATAAAAATCGAAGTTCATGGCCTAGTTATAGAAATGAATAAATTACCAATTAAGACTAATTAAGACCTTTGAATCAACAACGCCTTAAAAAAAAAACCCTAGATAAACACATAAACTTTAATTGAAGGTATTTTTTAAAGATAATAAAGGCAAGAACTGATATGCTTAGCATGTTTGCCATATAAAAGATAATGTTTGGATAGCAGAAACTAGACTTCTGCTTAATTATTAACTGGGAAACCAAGCAGAATTTGAATCAATACTTCCTTTTTTTTCCAGGAAATTGTAAGGCAGAAAATGAAGCAGTGGTCTAGAGACCCTGCTATTCAGAGCTCATCCGGTGGTGACCATTCTATGTGCCCCTACATGTAGCAGCAGCAGCCTTACAGCTGTTGTCTAAGTCTTCAACAACTGGCTCCTGAGCTATCAAGAACCATCCTTAGAATCATCAATGTGAGAGAGAATGTTAATATGCTTAGTATTTCCTTTGCTCAGAGTTCTCTTCCTCCAGATATCTGCATTTCTATGTTCAACATCACCTTTCAGATCCGTTCTCAGGGACCACCCTATAAAATCAGGATACTACCCCTTGCCCTGAACCATCTTTCAGCTTTACTTTTCTCTGTAGCTCTTATCATCCCTAGACATATTTTAAGTTTATTTCAAGTGTTGAGACTTTGTTTTATTCAAGGCGCAGTGCTTGGCCAATTGTTGGTGCTAAATAAATATCTCTTAAGTAAATGAATAAATCTTTCTACACATTTAGATATATATGTGACATAGATGGCAATCTTCCCTTTGCACATTAGTAGAAACCATAAACAATGACTTTGCAAGCCGAACCCATGAAAAGCCATCTTCATAATCGGTGGGGAAACCTTTTTCTGTGACCTTTCAAATGTTTTGTTAAACCATTAAAAATTCTCTGAATGTCCATTTGAACTGTATAGGTACATTTAAAAATAGTAAAACTAATCTTCATTTAGCACACCATAATTTAAAATATTAGAAACATTGAAAATTAAAGTGTTTTATTTCTTTTTTAAAAAGTATATGAAGAACAGTTTGGGCAGCGCTTACCTTCTCATTGAATAACTCATTACATGCACTGAACATCTTCATTGCTTTGGTGAACTGTCACACTCCTTTCTAAGTTTGGATCAACTTAACCACTATTTTATCCGTTATGTTTTTAATGTCATGAAAGACCTCTGAGAATTCCTTTAACGTGAAGTGGGTTGTTGTTGTTTTTTTTGTTTGTTTGTTCGTTTTTGCCAGAGTCACTTCTTCTGGGAACTCATCATCCTTTCATTACAAGCCCTTTCCTCACTAAGCGGCTGAGCCACTTCTCCAAGTGCTGGCTGCTTATCTGGAGCTGCGGCAGGCTTCAGCGAAATCCCCACGGCAGCTATTTTAGCTCTGTTTCCATTTTCTCTGAATCCTGCAGAGTTATCTGCACAGTGGAGTAAAAGTTCTTTCCTACTGCGCAGGTATTACCGGTTTTACTTCCTGCCATAATGCTTATGTGTTCTTAATTGCAGGCTTTATGACACATTTCTCCCCAAACTCAGCTCAAGTTACATGACCTCCAGTTGAGTACCAACCGCCTGTCCTAAAATCCATGTAAGCAAATTGGCTTTAAAGGTTAAAACACCTCCTTGGCCCATTGACTGGATTAATGACGTTGTCTTTGGTGGTAAAAAGCAAATTTTCACATTTCCAAGTCCCCAAGAGAAGCCTAGTGACAGGGGTAGTGCTATAAAAGTTAAACTGCTTTGCCTACTTTGTTTCTTCACTGCTGGGGAGCCAGCAGGCAACACAACCACGTACTGTGCTTTCTGCCTGTGAACTGAGTAACAGGTGTGCCGTGACCGACCAATCACGGACAGCCTTTGAAAAAGGGGACGTGAAGGTCCCTGATGATGTTTGGCATCTGCTTTTTACAGACTGACTTGTGAACTGACAAGCTAGCAGCAAAGTACATACTTTGTCATTACTCAGTACATATACTGTGGTAACCGAAACGTGAACTGTGTTTTGGAGGAGCTGGAGGAGCTGGTGTCATTTAACTGAGGTAACTGAAACTCATGCATTTAGGAATCATGCAAAGCAAGAACTATGTATATCAGAGTATACATTTTCGGAACCTAAATGTGTATTGTTCTGAAACTGACAGAGAGAAAAGCAGATTAATAGAGTGTAGGTGCAGAAAATAGAACTCTAACCAAATAATAACAGGGCAAAAGGAGAAAAAGAATTGAGAGTGAAGAAGACATTTACATCGTGTCTTCCATAAGGAATTGGAATTTGCTTCGATTGCATTCATGGGAAAAAAGAAATAAGAAGGGAAAGGGGGCACATGAATAGTGAGTAAAGCAGAGTGACGATTTTAATGACAAAAAGAAAAGGTCAGAAGCTCCCTTTGATTTTTCAAAACTGATGATACTAGTAATTTCCCCACAGGAATCCCAGCTACAATTGACAGTGAGGAGTAAATTAATTGACTTCTTAGTCTGATATACTTTCATTTGTAATTCTGAGTGCTATCTGAAAATGTCGTTACAAATAAGCAAATCCCTTTGTAATCAGATCTATAACCATGTCTTTTTAAATATTTATTTTTGTTATTTAGAGACAATCATTGTTTTGCTCTGAGGCATTTACAAAAATGTTATATCTTCAGAAAGGTCCATGGAAAAAACTCTGACTTATTCAGAAATATAAATTTCTGAGAATAAAATTTCAGACCATACCTTTAAAATAGATAAAGATTTATAGAGATCTAAGGAATAACTAGATTCATAGAAGTACTGGCAAATAATCAGGATAAACAATAATTAATTATGTGGTTAAATAAACTGAAGATAATTATTATTCTTATCACTTTGTTCAAAATATTGATGAATTTAAAAAACGTGTTTGTTTTCTTAGAACAGTTTGGTAAATTGTACCTTGATAAGCAATATTAAAGCACTTATATTTTTTCTCACTACTTAATCCTTCCAGAATTTAAAAACTCTTAATAACTGAGTATTATTCTTTTCATAAAGCCAGTTTTCATTTGTGGTTCCATTAACCAAGACTTTGCCTGGAATGTCATGTTTGAGAAAGACAAGCCTAGACTCTGGACAACAGCAAAAACCTTTAAAGAAGGAAGGCTGACTTCAAAGCCAATCAAAGCCCCTTGGAAAAGTGGCCTGGTACCCTGCTTATTTGCGTGGTTCATGGTAGTCTTTCCAAGTAAGGGAAGAAGGTTGTTTTCCCGGGGGATGGCAAAGAAAGAACCTCAAGACATTTGGAGGACCTCAAGAACTTGAAGAATATACTCAGGTTTATAGGTATTGCAGGCAAAGCCTGGTGGCAACTGTGTGGCTTGCCTTCTTTGCCCTGAGAGGCTAATTAAAGGTCAGCCTGGAGATTCTTTTGAGATTCTAGCAGAGCAGTTTTCAGGAAGCCTATATGATCGATTGCTATAGGTGTTGTGTTTATGCAAATAACCAGGCCAAATTGAAACTGGACTTAATGCAGTAAATGAATTGGCTTAACTTGGTAAAAATGGGGGTGATTTTAAGGGAAAATTGTGTTTCAATAGAATCATATCACACAGTTATGGGTATTAAACTCTAGTTCAGCTCATTGCAAAATAGTATTTTTCACCTATGAACTAGACTGGATCCTGAATTTTTCTAGATTTCTGAAATATGTTGTCTATAACCCCCTAACGTCCATAGAAATGGAGGAAAATTGACAGAGAGGACTTGTACAGTGGAGATTGTAACCCCACCATTCTTTTGACATTGTTTTTATAAAATCTGGCTCTGACTAATATGTAGCTTAGAGATAAACAGCATGTTTGCATAAGAATTCTAGGACCTAACTTCAGAAGGCACAGACTCTGACCTTTAGTCATCTCGGTTCCGAGGGATTTGCTGACCTTCAACTATAGAACCAGGGTGATGTAGAACCAGAATTATAAAGACCATGATAACCAGATCACCACTTGACCAGTCTCAGGATCCTTATCAGAATGAACTTTTCAAAACCCTCCCCTGGATCTCTTTATTCTGCTTTCCCTCTCCCTCCTTATAAAGCCTCTGCCTGCACTGAGATTTCAAGATGGACTTTGCCACAAGAATCCCCCATCTTCTCAGGTGAGTGGTACTTGAACAAACCTCTTTCTTTTCACAAGCTTCTGTCGCATGAGTTTGGATTTTGTGTTGACAGGCAATCAAACTTGGGATCCAATTACATAACTCCTCAGGCTACACTTTATCTTGGGCCAGAGCTCTCATAAATTTATTTTGCCTAAACTTCAGGAAATCTGCTAGAGGAGAACCAGGATGGTGGCATAGGCATACACCTGTACTCGTTACCTCCCCCACCACATCAAAATTACAACTAAATTACAGAACAACCATCATTCAGAACTGCCTGAAATCTGGCTGAATGGAATTCCTGCAACTAGAGAAGTAAAGAAGAAAGCACATTGAGACTGGTAGGAGGGGCGGAGGTGTGGAACGGGCTGGTCTTGCACCCACATGCAGTGTTGTTTTAATCAGGAGGGATATCTCCAAGGCCTCCCATGAGAAGCAGGGGCTACCAGCAGCAAATCAGACCTCCAGCCAGGGTTTCAGAGCTGGGAAGAGAAGTCCCAGTAACTTCAGGCTGTGAAAACCATCAGGAAGTGGCTGAGTGACACAGAGGCTGCTGGAGTCCCAGATGTTCCTCTTAAAGGGCCCGCACACAAACTTACACAGTCTCGCTTCCTCTGAACTCCAGCACCAGGCAGTGGCTTTGAGAGAATCCAGGAACATTCTGGACTGTCTGGCATTGGAGCAGGAACTCGGGGGCAGCTTTCTCCCAGACAGGGGTGTTTTCAGAGGTCATTGTTCCTGTGCTAGGACACCAACTATACCAGGCCACTCTACCAATTTTAGCAGACATAACAGCTCTACCTAAAACATAGAAACAAACACAGAAAAGCAGCCAAAATGCAGAGACAAAATAAACAACAACATGTTACAAATGAAAGAATGGAAGCAAGCAAAGTACTGGATACAGAGTTCAAAACAATGGTTATAAGGTTATTCAAGGATCTTAATAAGAGCTTCAAGGGACTTAATAAGATCATTAAGGGAATTAATAAGAGCATCAAGAGACTTAGTGAGACTTTCAAGGATCCTAGTGAGACTATCAAAGACACGAAAAAGGACCAGTCAGAAATTAAGCATATACTAACTGAAATAAGGAATAATTTACAGGATTCAACAGTAGAGTAGAGGATTCCAAGAATCATATCAATTATTTGGAATATGAGGAAGCAAAAAACACCAATCAGAAGAGCAAAAAGAAAAAAAAGAATTTAAAAATATGAACATAGTGTAAAGAGCCTCTGGGACAACTTCAAGTGTATCAACATTTGCATTATAGGAGTGCCAGAAGGAGAAGAGAGAGAGCAACATATTGAAAACCTATTTGAAGATATAATGACAGAAAAGTTCCCCTTCCTGATGAAAGAAATAGATTTACAAGTCCAGGAAGAGCTGAGAGTCCCAAACAAGAGAAACCCAAAGGGGCCCACACCAAGACACATTACAATTAAAATGCCAAAGGTTAAAGATAAAGAGAGAATCTTAACAGCAGGAAGAGAAAAGGAGTTAGTTACCTACAAGGGAGTTTCCATACAACTGTCCGCTGATTTCTCAACAGAAACTTTGCAGGCCAAAGGGAGTGGCAAGAAATAATCAAAGTGATGAATAGCAAGGACCTATAACCAAGATTATTCTAGCCAGCAAAGCTATCATTTAGAATGTAAGGTCAGATAAAGAGCTTCACAGACAAGAAAAACTAAAGAAGTTCATCACCACTAAACCAGTATTACATGAAATGTTGAAGGGTATTTTTTAAGAAGAGGAAGAGGAAGAAGAGAGATTAAAAAAATATGAACAATAAAATGACAATAAATACATATCTATCAACAGTTGAATCTAAAAATCAAAATAAATGAACAAGGAATCTAATGAACAAAATAAACTGATGAATAAAATAGAATCAGAGGCATGGAAACATGGAACAGAATGACGAATCTCAGAGGGAAGGGGGGTGAGGAGGATGCGAAGAGATCAACCAAAGATCTTATATGCATATATTCATTACCTATGGACACAGACAATAGGGTGGTGAAGGCCTGGGGTTGAGGTGAGGGGTGGGCTACGATGGGTCAATGGGAGAAAAAGGGGGATATATGTAATATTTTCAACAATAAAGACTTGACAAAAATTACTGAATATTTAACACATATACTTGCATATATACATACATATGCAAACATACGTGTGTGTGTGTATAAACACAGAAATTTATTGCAAGGATTTGACTTTACTCAAGTAGTTAAGTAGTCTGGAAGGCTACTGTCTTTATGTCGGAAGCTGGAGCTTGAAGTGCACCGGGAGGCGGCCAGGAAGAAGAGATGGAGAGCAAGGACAACCTGGAACCCAAATGCATGGACCAGGTCCCAGGAGGACAGACTGAAACCTCAGTCAGTTCACGCTGCTTTTGATCTTGGTGATGTGGATACCCTGCTGAAGCCAGGTTCTTCTTCCCAGAACTAAACATACACGAGTCCTAGAGTCTGAGAAGCTGAAGAAGGAGCCAGGAGCAGGTCCAGGCCTGGCCACTGCCTCACCCCAACTAGAAGAGCCAGCAGAGAGGCAACAATGTGCCTGTGGTACCAAATGGCTGCCACTTCCCTTCCACCCTCCATCTTCCACAAGAACTTCTTCTGTGGCACCTGTAACCAGAAACTTACAGGAAAGGGAATTCTGGTCAATGTAGTTTCTCTCAGCCAAGCTGACATATATATATCCCCCAAATTTAGCAGCTAAAACAGAAAGCATCTATTATCTCACAGCTTCTGAGGTCAGGAACCCAAGGGCAGCTTAGCCCGGTGGTTCTGGCTCGGGGTCTCTCTTGAAGTTAGAGTTAGCTGTGGCTGAGGTCATCTGAAGACTTGGCTGGGGTAAAGGATCTACTTCCCCGCTCGCTCACCTACCTGTTGGCCAGAGGCTTCCTTGCCGCATGGGCACCTTGCCGTGGGGCAATGCACAACAGAGCGGCTGGCTTGCTGTGGAGTGAATGATCATAAACAGAGACAGAGAAGCCACAGTGCCTTCTTAACTTAATCTCAGAGCTGGCACACCATTGCTTCTGCCATAGCTATTGATCACACAGCCCATCCTGGTGTGCTGTGGGAGGAGACTGCACAGGGATGTGAATACCAGGAGGTGGGGATCATTGGGAAAAATCTCTCTCTTTTTTTTTCAAATTATAAGAGAAAGTTTATTTTAAAAATATATATTTTATTTATTTATTTATTTCAGAAAGAAAGGAAGGGAAAGGGAGAGATAGAAACATCAATGGTAAAAGAGAATTATCCATCGGCTGCCTCCTGCATGCCCCCCACTGGAGATCGAGAGCCCACAACCCGGGCATGTGCCCTTGGCTGGAATTGAACCTGGGACCCTTCAGTCCGCAGGCTGACACTCTATCCACTGAGCCAAACTGGCTAGGGTAAGAAAATTTATTTAGAAAGTTTCAAAGGTAGTAGACGTGAGCCAGCCTGGCTGCGTAGGCTCAGGAAACAAATTACATAAGGAAAAGAAAATGCCTTGGAGCTTAGGAGAGAGTAAGGCAAAGGTAACAGACTGTGGGGTTGGGAGGAGAGAAGGGAATGGGAACAGCGTGGGTATGTTCCTGAGAGGGAGAGCGCCAGGAAACAGCTTAAGGCTGGAAGCGTCTGAACAGGTGTGCAGCACTTCTAGAAAAATGCCTTCGATTTCACTGTGAGATAGTGGCTCTCTTCTGATTGAAGGACTGGTGTCCTCTTTTCATTTTATCTGTGACCTCCATCCACTTCTCTGGAAACAACACCTTTAATACCAATGCTTCTCTTTTTTATTGGTCTTTACCTTTTATAGCACATTTTTACAAACATTGTCACACTGGATCCTCACAGTAAGAGGACAAAAATAAGGTTCAAATGCATGCCATTCTGTTTCCAAAGACGTTCGTTTACTATTCTAATGCTAACTTTACGGCATTGACCTTGCCAAGATGACCGTTCTGTATTATTATGGAAAGGTTCATAATCAACTAACATGGTCTAGAAAGAAAAGTCCTTTTCTTCTCTCCCATTACAAGTAATTTGTCTTTAGACTGGCTACGTATTTTCAATATGATTTTCCTATTTGTCACTTTAAAATCTAATTACATGTTTTAAGACAGTCTGTGAAATATACAGGGCACAGTTATCCCAACTGTGAAACAGCTTGTCAAACACAGTCACATACATTTTAATGTTTTTCAAAGGTTTATTTAAGCCAGTGAATCTCATTAATTTAATTACTTTTTGGACATAAATTAAGCAAATTCAAGTTGTTGCCAGTGGAAATAGGATTCTTCCACAGAGCCATGGGGAAGCGTTTGGGGGACTCGCGTGTAGGAGGATATAAGGTATCATGGCAAGATTTATTGGAGCCAAAACCAAGGCTTAGGCTGCCTGCCTCATTCACAGCCAGGTGGCTCAACTCCATCTTGCTGCAGAAGTCCAGCCTCTGGGACCATGGACCCTCTCTCGGCCTTACCAAGCCCGGGGGAGGGGCAGAACCCAGAGCTGCCGTGCCCTTAGCCTGCCACCCAAAGCTTCAGTAGCCCACACAGTCTGTTACTGTCCGGCCCACTTTCAGCATTGTGCTCTGTCTCACGCGGCTGCTGTGGAGACAGAATGCACCTTGGCATTTGTTAAGCTTTAATTATGCCTCCTTGGGTTTGGGAATGGGTAAGCTTTCTTTCAAACTAACCTATCTTCTTCCTAATTTTTCACTTGTGCTGGGCACCCCCCCACCCCCCACATCCCCATCCAATCCCTTTCCTAGATCGTCCGGGTTTGTGCTCCTTTCCAGTCATTTTCCCAGGCTAGACTCCTCCCCTTTAGAGTCACCAGTTTGGTTCCTACTGTGCATGTCTCAGCAGAGGAATTTCCCCCTTGCTGGCTGTCCCTCCCCCTGGTAATCCAGGCAAATGGACCAGCTGTTCCCGAGGACATTGGGAAGCCGGTCTTTCCTGCCTGCTCAGGGGATTAAAGTCACTTTGGTGGAGGATTCTTTTGTCACCTGGGCGTGTGTGAAGCGGTAGCTTCCGACTTAATCAGGTTTAATTAGATGTCTGTCTTCCTTCTCTTGCGTTAATATTTAACTGTACCAACGTGACAAACTCTTCCTATTGTATCCGGTATTATTTAGGTACTCGGTATCTTTCACCGTGAATACAGTCTTTATCACAGCAAAGGGGATTCTCTGAACCACAGGAATGGGTGGACTTCTACACTCCAGCCTCTTTTCCTACTTGGTGAATAGGCCCAGAAATGGCAGACAAGGGAGTCAACCGAAGTCAAGAGAAGATTAGGATCCAAAGGGAGCTCCCAGGAGACACTAAACTCTGCTGAGATGAACTCCGCTTCACTTTTGTTTCCATTATTTTCCTTATTCTTCTTCATTGTTTTTATTATTTGTCTTTTTTTTTCTTTCATATCTCTTATTTTTCTCTTTTCTTATTTAATGGAATACTGCTCTCTCATGAGAAGGAAGAAAACTTGACCCTTTGTGGCCGTAGGGATGGACCTGGTCCACATGGCGGTGGGCCATGAGTGCAGAGCGTGGGAGCCCTGCCAGCCAGAAGTCAGGTCTGAGCAGCAGGAGAGAGCCAACGAACCAGAAGCAACACCTTTGTTCAAGAGCTTAAATCGCAAATCTTCCAGGCTTGCAGGGCCACACCTACATGCCCACTCTGACCAAGGGCCTGTTCCCACGTATGACTGACAGGCAATCGCCTTCCCTATGTCACCCACGCCTCGCTGGGCATGCCTGTAATATTCGGCCTTCCTTTTGTTCCTTTTAAGTTAATTAATAACTGGGTTGAATACTATGATATCACGTGGACACGGACAACCAATAGTACGGGGAAGGCCTGGTGCGGGGCAGGGGTTGAGTGGAGGGGAGCAAACCAGGAGAAGATGGGAGACATCTGTAATGCTGCAACAATTTAAAAAATTAAAAATACTATCAAATTAAAACTTTTCAAAAGGAAATGGAAAAGCAATCCTATCACACTTCTTTCTTCTAGTAGGCTCCTTCTCCTCCGCTGCCTCCACCCACCTACCCCCCACCCCCGCTTTCCTACAATTCACTACAGCCAAATTTGCCTCTAAAATAAAGGTATCTCCATCCCCCCAAACCACACAAACCCCCAATATCCTTTCTCCCTCACCCAAAAGTCAACCTTCTTTCTTAATTCTGAACAACAACAAAAAAATGTATTTCTGCTCTAGATTTTTAGTAATAATATCTACTTACTCCATCTTCAGATGCTACTCCTCCCTCATCCCCCAATTACTGAGGAAATTTGCACCTGAGCTGCCAGGAGGGTTCATCTCTCTCCAGTATTTTCCTGTTTACTTTTCAATCCATTATTCAGTGGAATGCTATTCCTTAGGCAACTTACTAACTCTTTATGAGACTCACAAGCTTTGAGTTCTTGAAGCATTCTACCAAATCCTTCTTGAAGTTTCTGGGTAAATAGGGTAGAGTGAGTTCCCTTTCTATTTTTAGTATTTCATAAAGACATACTTTTAAAATGTGGCCATTTGATATGGGTTTATCTTAAGGAATATCCTCCCATAGCAACTTATTCAAGTTGCTTTAATAGCTCCTGCTGTGTTACATTGCGATTTTTATCTACTTACTAGAAGCCCGATGCACGAAGATTTGTACAAGAATGAGCCTTCCTTCCCCTGGTTGCTGGCACCGCCTTTCCCCTCCAGCCCCAGAGCCGCCTCTTTCTGCTCCGGCCCTGCCTTCCCACTCTGCCCAGAGGCCCTGAGTGGCTGGGGCAGTGCAGAATGCCTGCATCGTCGCCATGGCAATGACACAAGCATCCCACCCCCAGCCACTCAGTGCCTGCGTATGCAAATTATCCCGCCATCTTTGTTGGGTTAATTTGCATAGTCACTCCTGATTGATTGTTGGGCATTGCGAAGGTATGGTCAATTTGCATCTTTCTCTTTTATTAGTGAAGATAGAGCTCTTTTCCTCTCCAAGGTACTTTCTCCTGGACTTACATTTGCAGAATAGAGCAAAAGGTCCAGGACATAGTAATCATTCAGCAAGCAATGTGTTGAATAAGTGTGCTCTTACGTGACCCAAGTCTCCTCGTGGGCTTTATATTCATCCTGGAGCAGTGGTAGGCTGGCTGAAGTTAGAGGCTGTTTACCTATCCCAGTCATTTACATGAAACAACCCTTCCCGGACCCCCAGGGAGAAATGAGCACTGAAACAACCCTCAGACATAAGCATTTGCGTAGAAATTCCATCCGAGGGCCTCCTGCTATTCCCACCCGGATATGAAATGTTTGTCAGGGTTCATAGCTGCAATCAACAGTGATAACTCTGACTTACTAAGCAAAAAAAAAAAAAAGAAAAAGTTTATTCAAAGCCTACTCAAAAATCTCAAAATTGCTGGCAAGGCCGGGGCACCAGACTTCAGGCTAATTCTCAGGAATAAAGCCCAAAACCTCACAACAGAATTGGCCCTGATGAAAAACCCTGCTGCTTTCCTTACCTCAGGGCGCCAGAGGCAACTTGGCAGCTGCTGCCCCTCAAAGCTGCTAACGTGCCAGGAACTGTGCTTTGGACCCTCCGGTACACTGCGGCTGCCACTGCCAAGGCTGGAGATGAGTGCGTCTGTTGCCACTTGCTCCAGGCCAGTGCCCTCCGGTTGCTTCTGAGAGACACAGCCTAGACCCAGGGCCTGCATTTCACCTGCTGGCAAGTGGGAATTCAAGTTGGGAAGAAGCAGCATCCATTGTGTGGGCATGTACCCAAATACTGAGCGGTCTTTCAGAGATGACGGTTAGCTTTTACAATTACAACTACATGATTAGAGAGACCAGTTCAGACTTGCTGCTATGATTTATTCATCTCCATTTCCCTGACAACACTCAGCTTTGGAATCTTATTTTCCTTAACGCTAGGTGAAATCTTTACTCCCACACCCAGAAGGAAGGATGGCTCCCTGGCCAAAACAGTCTCTGTAAGATCAAGAGATGAGATTACGTCAGGAATGATGACCCCATGTCCCTACGAATAGACAATTTCAAATGACCTGTGTATGGTGTCTGCTAAATGAATCATTTGGTTGAAATCAATTACATGTGACCCAAAAGAACTGCTAAAGAAAGTATAGGCTGTTCATCTTAGGGAAAACATTATTTGTATTTTTCAAATTGAAAATGATTACCATACAGGTTATAACTTCCTTTGTTTTAGTTTCTCATTTTTAATAGAATGATAGGATGTGTTTTGGCCATATTAATTCAGATATGCCACATAAAAGAAATCTTTTCAGAAGTAAAAAGTAGACAGGATCATGTTGATGGAAAATATGTAGCTCACAGTCATCTCTTAATATCTTGTCCACTACGGCCTTCTTTAATAACTTCAACAATTATTTTCATTTTTAAATATATTTTTTAAAGATTTTTTATTGAATTTAGAGAGAGAGGGAGACAAAGAGAAACACTGATGAGAGAGAAACATCTATTGGCTGCTTCCTGCACACCCCCTACTGAGGATCCAAGAATCCCACAAATTAATATAAAATTTCATCTTTGAAGGGGGACTACGCAGTCAAGGTAACTGGGCTGTGAGAGTGTACAATGGGTCGTTCAACCTGTCAGACAATTTCACGTGATGAACAAGAAGGTACAGTTCCATTTTTTTAGCCTCTTCTGTAAGGAAAAAACTAAATTATATGGAATCCCATTGAACCACTTCCATAATGTTTAATTCCTTCATTAGTAATTTGATCTTGAAAAGCATACAAGATAAAATCAATGGTTTGTCCTCGTTTCTGAAAATCAGCACATTCTTGGTGCTGCTATTCGAGGGCAGGAGTGAAACTGAGGAGCCCCCAGGGGAGGCGAGGTCCTCTCCTGGGGACAATATTGCCTTTATCTGGGACTGAGGCCATTCGTAGCGGAGCCCCTGTCTGTGGTGCTCTGCCTTAGCCTGGCGCCCACTGCCCACTGCCTTTGCACAAATCTGCCTGCCCTGCAGCCTACAGGTAGTCTGTTGGCTGCGGAGGTTTCCCGGATTAGAGTGTTATAGGTTGAAATGTGTACCCCCCAAAATAAACATTGGAACCCTAACACCACCCCCACCCTCCAAAGCTCAGACTGAAGCTTTCTTTAGAGGTAGCTTACAGAAGTAATCAAGCTAAAATGAAGTCATTGGGGGTGAGCCCTAATCCAGTATGACTGGTATTCTTACAAAAAGGGGAAATCTGGACACAAAGACAGACAAGGGCAGAGGAAGAATGATGTGAAGTTGTTACCGGAGAAATTAGTGGGTCAGATTTCTCCGTGGCTAGTGGGGTTCTGGGGATATTGCTGAAGTAAGCATTTTCAGAGCCCCCCCCCCCCCCCACGAGAGAATGGGATGTGGCAAGAGGGTTTCTTTGAGTGGAGTTACATTCCTCGGGTTGTAAAGTCCCATGGCCCTTGACCCAGTCCTGAAAAAGGTGCAGCTGGGGTTCCAGTAGAGTCCAAGTGTCCAGAGCTTCCATTCCAGGTTAGAGCCGGCCCAGTTCAGCATTCAGGCTAACTAAAGTCCATCCGTCTACCATGTGGATCCCACATGGCTCATGGAGTGTGCCCCTGCAACAGGACCCCCACGCGGACTAAGAGCCAAGAGAGACGAAAAGGGAGGAATTCCTTTTGTTCAGAAGTTTAAATATTCAGGTTTTGTGTCCTTGCTGTGGCCACACCTCTTCTGGCCAATTGCCTGTTCCCTGGTGTGATGATGGAGAGAAACCGGGAAGCATCTTTCCACCTCAAACAGACCTTACTAGGCATGTGTCCAAACTGGCCATGTCCAGTCCATTCCGCCATCGATCAGTGGGGAGCAGACTTGGAGAGTGTTAATTTAGCAAAGCTGTATAAATGGCATGCCTATATTATCTAGTCTTCCCTTTACTCTTTTCCTGTTAAAAAGTAGCCAGATTATTGTAACGGTATCAAAGCCACAATGGCAATGCCTGAGATTACCAGAAGCTGAGAGGGAGGCACAGCTCTCAGAAGAAACCTCCGGCCACATCTCGATCTTGAACTTTTGGCCTCCAAAAATGTGAGACAATAAATTTCTCTTAGTTTGTAGTACTTTGTTACAGCAGCACTAGCAAACTAGTGGGATATAGTTCCATAGAACAATTTATACCAAAAGAATGCCTCCTAGATATTTATCCTATAGGATTTATACAACTCTAGTGTTATTTACATTTTAAGCTTAAATGCAAATTCAGAAACAGCCCCTAGAATCTAAACAGTATATGTCCATTAAAAAAACAAAAAACAAAAACCCTGAAAGCTTTCTTAATATGAACATTTATTTTCTGGAACTGCCTTCATGTCCCCAGGGTAGTTTAGCGAGGACTGCCTCATCTTTGCTGCTGCCCAGACAGAATTAAGAGGGAGTGTAGCTGTTACTCCCTCAGGGCACAATGGATGAAGGAAAAAAAACACACCAAAAAACACTCTTGAGCTGAGAATCAAAGAGGAATGTGCCAGGAACACAATGTAGTTTTATATTAAAGTCTCTTCATGCTCAAGTTACTAACATATTTACTTCAGAGATAGAACAAACCATTGTATGCTCTGGCTCAGTGTGAAAGGCATTTTAAAATTCATCCAAATGACGGTTCCCTGTGAAGGAGTGACTACAAACTAAATCACTTCTGTTCCTTTCACAAGGCAGCAGTAAGGTGCTTTCTCCCATCTGGGTTTAAAGGGGCACAAAATATATTCACCAAAATATGAGTATTTTATATACTTACTTAGTCTATTTAAGTAGGAATAGCATTTTATAGGTGAAGTCCTACTTTCAAAAAAAATTTTTGGCACTGAGGAAAGAGTAAAGAAATAAAATGGAGTTCCTATAGTTAAGCTGCTAAGTTATTAAAATCAAGAAGACTGAGGCAGGAGAAAAGGATTCTGTCTTCATTTTAATTAACTCTGGAAGCTTAAACTTTTGAACTTTTCAGTGGTGCATCCATGCCGCAGTGTATCCTAAACAATTCAGAAAAGAATGTTTCATTACCCAGACCATTGGACACCTTGAGTACTACTATCTTGGACCAATTCAGTAAGTCTTTTCAAGAAGGTACTTTTTCCTGTAAGAACTCTCAGCTTCTCTTTCTTCTTTGGAACACGCTGGGTATTGCCTAGTTTTCTTTTTGGTTTACAAACCCTAAGGCCCTTGAATAAATCTTTGTCATTTATTTCTAGTCAAAACCTCCTGACTCTTTGACCTCATTCCAAAAGCGCCTACAATGTATTACATGTTGGGGATACACAGGTGAACAAAAATAAGCACAGTGCCTCTCTTAGCAAGCTGGCAAACTGTCAGAGGACATAGAGAGTAAGCCCAGGGCAAACTTATAAATGTCAAATTCCAACTGTCACAGGTTCCTTTAAGAAGTACAAGTTGCAATGAGACTCAGTAATGGACTTGAACTTATCAGGATCAGGGAAACCTATAGTGAAGATGTTTACTTCTTTTTCACTACCTAACAACTGAGCTCTTTTCAGATGTTTAGAGGACCTCTTACATTATAAGCCTTAGTGGGAGTCAGAAGAAAGAAAAGAGATACTAAAATCGTAACAAATCCATAAAGAGGACAGATAAAGAAGCACAAGTGAAGTGGCGTTCATCTCAGCAGAGGGCTGTGCCTCCTGGGAGCTCCCTTAGGGTCCTACTCTTCTGTTGACTGAGGCTGGCTGTTCTGTCTGCCAACGCTGGGCTTCCTGGGAGATATTTAGGTGCTAACCACTGTCAGAAACTGTCCTCCTTTGGCTCTCAGCAACCTGTTTGAAGCCTCACGTGAGCCACAGTGTGTGAAGGACACAAAGGTTAAGAAATCTTAAAGATGTCCAATAAGAGGCATCAAGTAGGTAGTTAAGTCTATCAGTTTGCAGTTCAGAGGCGGAGTCTAGACCACATGTGGTCATGAAAGCTGAGATGACCTTCTCCTGTTCCAATGTTTACATTATCCAACATCCCCATACTCCCAAACACCTGTTCTAGTGTTGTATTGTCAATCAGCGAGCTAGACAAGATGCTTTAATGAGCCAGTTAGTTAGGAGTCATCTTTATTATTCTGAACAAACATAGGAAGAAGTATTTCCTTTTTATATCCTTCTAGTTCTTTGTGTAAGTTGTTTTTGTAACCTTGAGTACATATCATGTCTAGCCAATACCTGTCATATCTATACAGACAACTTGTAACCTTGAGTACATATCATATCTATATAGACACCTGTAACCTCAGATATATAATGAACAAACACTTGGCATGAGAATATGGGAATTATTATCAGTATTAGCGTATCAGCCCCTTTAGAAGGCTAGCTTACAAGGTCAGACAGTTAAGTTTATCTTTTCTATTATTCAAGCAAAAAACAAAGTTCTATTTCATAGAATAAGAGACTGTCTAAAAATAACAGAGTAGTTCAAACAGCAGTTTTAAACAGCAGTTTTCCAAAGGAGGGACCACCACGTTCACTAGTACTGTTATCTGCCTTCCTCCAATGACTTTACCTCCTACTTCCAAGAGAGAACTAAGGCTAAATTCTTTCGTCTTCCTGCTTCTCCAATTTAATCCCTCCACGATTTTCTTCGGAACATATCCTGTTCTCCTTCACAACAGTCTCAGTAGAAGATGTGTCCTGCTCCTATGCAAGGTTAATACCTCCCCCTGATCTTCTCAGGTAGCTGGTGATCTCTGCCTGACTATTCAGATTTCAGGGAGGAACACTGAACACTGATCAGAAACTCTGTGCCTATGAGCGGGGCTTGTTGACAGTGGACTTCACTAAGGAGTCATCTCGTGGCAGTTTCTTTCTTCTGGTCAAATTGTCCTAAAAAGGGGTCTTCTATCTTCTACCTAGAAGGTGTCAGCCTTGCTGCCACTGATCGAGGAGTTAATTGGGGGGAAGAGAGCTGGGAATCTCAACATTCAGGATGTAAACTTTCACTTAATCTCCCTGTGTTTAAACTGGTACCCTTGTCCTTAACAGGATCTCTGCTTTACTCTCTCCAGGGAATAAATCTCCAGTGGGGAAGATTCATTCCCCTGGCTGTGTATGACTTGGGAAGGAGGATATTTGGGGAACTCAGGTCTCTGAAGCTAACTTTCAGCGAGGCCGATTCTTTTCATCTCCTCACCCCACTTGGAGAACATTGAGGGGCCTCTGTGGCTAATTGTTTCGTATCCATCCAGCCCCTCAGATGACTTAGTGTTCAGCTTTCTTGGATCTGCTAAGTCACTTACCACTGACCATTGACTGCTTTCCAACTTCCCAAACTTTGTTCTTGCCACCTCCTCTTGCATAAATTATTTGTTCTTGGGGCTCTATGTATGCTTGACAAAATTTTGTTTGCACTCATCATAATGGGGTCTTGAAAGTGAATGGAGGTAAACATATGTTTGCTAACTATATCTTGCTCCTTTAATCAGAACATTTGGGTTAATATTTCATTCTTAATCTTTGGTAGTGTATCAAGGAGCATTCTTCCACAAACTCACTTCACTGTTTTACCCATTTTAGCTTCAACTTTATGGTTAACCTTTCCTTGGCTCTGTATACACAATTAGATTAAGTGCACCACGGTGTGCAGACTGATGAAGTGTATTGCAGGAAGAATTTTTCTCCCTGCCATTGGGTTAAAGCTTTCAACTATTCTTTCCAGGCACACCCTCGGATCATTCCTAACGGCCTCTTCCCTGGGCTCTTATCCTACGAGCCAGGCTTGGGCTGGCTGAGCTTTACATTTTATCATACTGAACCCCGATGGCAGATTCCAACAGACCAGCCTATTTCACTAGTGGATACCCTCAGGATAATTCTGATCAGACATCTTCCTAAAACTCTCAGTCTTAAAGCATTTTTTATTTAGGCTATTTTTAATGAAAAATGTATGTTTCCCTGCTTTTGGAAATGGGAAAATTCCAAACGATTATTTTTGTTGGAAGCTTGAGTTCATAATTCCAAGCATCAGTTAGAGTATTTTCTCTTAGTGATGGTTGCTGCTGGCCCAGCCAGACAGGGGTGGTCTCTCCTCTTTGCTCAGCACTACACCTTACCCTTTTACCTTTAAGAGGTTACACATTTTTTACATATGTCTATTTCTGACATTAAACTTTGAGCTCCCTAGACACAGGAGGAAGGAAGAGATCATCTCTTTCTCATCTGTGCACTTCCTATTTCTAGCTTAGTGCGATCATATACTAAACTAGAAGTCCGGCGCACGAAATTCGTGCGTGGGTTTGTCCCTAGGCCTGGCCTGCAATCAGGGCCAACTTCCCCAGCTGCTGGCAGCTGGCCCCGCCACCCACCACCACCCACCCACCCCACCCCCCAGTTCCCCATTTGCCATCCGGCGATTGGAGCCTGTCGGCCAGCGGGGAGGGACCAAGAGGTCAGCCGATCCCACCCACTTGCCAGCCCTGCCCCCACCGTGAGTTGCCTTCTGTGTGTGGTGTGACCAGCGGGTCAGGGGCCTTGGCCTGGCACTGCCTGCATCCCCTGCTACCAACTCCCAGTTCCTGTTCGCCACTGGGCTATGGGAGCCTGCCGGCAGGGGAAAGGGACCAAGAGGTGACCAGTGCACCTCATAGTGACTGGTCGAGTGGTCGTTCTCCCTTCCTCCTTACAACCAACATAGGTGCTGCAAAAGCCCGTGGAAAGCAAAGAAACTCTCAGCTTTGGGAACTGATTTCCCTGAGTCACACATCGGTGCTCCTGCAATAAAGTGTTTTTTCTGAATCTTCTGAGTGCCTGGTCGTGTGTCCTCCAGTCACTTGGTAATTTCTGCAACAGTTTGATTTGCTTAATTTATGTACTCACTTATTCCTGGAATATTCCCAAGGGAGGCTTAATAAAGTCAACAATCCATCACATCAAATGTCAGCTATATTTTCCCCCAGAACCTCTTTCTTGCTCTGTTTAGAACTGTGGGTATTTTATCTCCACAGCAAAGCTGTCATTCTGCTGCTCCCTTCTTATCTTTTCTGGGTTTCCTGGATCCCAAGTTTCTTAAAAAGATTTTTCTATCTGTTGAAAAAGCACATATTTGAGTGGTATTTTTTTAAAAGGGGGCAGGAGAAATGAATTTAATATGACCTTTAATTACATGAAAATGCTTTTATTCTACCTTCATGTTTGATTGATAGTTTGTCTGGCTAAAAGTTTCTAAGTGGAACATTATTTCTCTGAATTGAATAGAATATTACTGTCATCTAGCTTTCAGGGGATCTAATGTAATTCTAGTTCCTAATCTTTTGCATACCTATTTTTTCCCCTTTTGGAAGCTTTTAATATATATTCTTTGTCCAAGAATGCTGAAATTTTGCTATCATTTTCTTTAGTGGAGTTTTTTTCCATTTTATCATGTGGGGCTTTCAATGGACACTTTCAATATGAAAATACATGTATTTTATCAAGTTTTGGGAGATGTTCTTGTAAGTTCTTATTGATAGTTGGCTTGTCTTCATTCTCTCTCTGCTCAGTTCTTTTGGTTTCTATTCATCTGATATTGCATCATCTGCAGTTTCTTTCATTCGTTAGTTTTCTTCTAACTCCTCTGTAATTTTCTGAAATTTACCCTTCACTTTTAAACTCAATTGAAAAATTTTCTGGTTATTTTAATTTCTAACTACTCTTGCAATTCTCTGATGCTCTCCTCTTTTATGCCTTCTTATTCTTGTTCCATGATGTAATATCACATCTTACATCTCTGAGGCACAAATTACAGTATTCTTTCCTATTTTCTGAGTTTGGTCTCTTTTATACTTGAGGCTTCTTTTCAATGTCTAATTCTTAGCTATCCAGTCTTATCACATTTAAGGCAGTTAAAAAATTTGACAGAAAAAAAATCCGTGTGCATGGACAAAGCTTGTAATGAGTGACTTCCCTGAGGCATAATCACTCATAACTATGAGTGGGGTTTTTCACTGGGTGACCCACAATGCCAGTGACCGAAATCAGCCCTCATGTCTCTGCCTGGGAAAGTTTGGACTGGCTCCTGGACTTCGAGGAGAGAGAAGGGGGAGCTACGGACTTGTAATCCCTTTTGCTGACTCCCTCTTTATTTCCCTGTTTTTAGGGTTCTCTGTTTGCCTGAATAAGTAGCCTTCAGTTTTAATTTCTCCAGACCGTAGACCAACCTCCTTCTCCTTCAGGGCAGGAGGGTGGAGGTAAAGGGAGCTACCAGGCCCTGTGAAGTGCAAGAGGGGGTGGCCTCTGCAGGCAGACTCTACCCAAGTCCCTCTGCTCTCAGCTCCTCCTCTCACCAACCCCCTACGAATGCCTGGGGTCCCAAATGCTGGTATTTCCTGCTTTTGCTTCCTGTTGTGCTGCTTCCTCGCCAGCCACTCCAAAAAGGTATCAACACCTCAAAGTGCCCATTGTTTCCTGGGCACTTTCTCTCCTCGCTTCTTTTTAGACAAGACTTAGCAATAAAGAATATTAGCAGACAGGATGGCGACTAAAAGCTACTTGACACTGAGCCTTCCTTACTAGTTTGAATTCTACATTATTTAGAAACCACAGACTTCCTTGAAGGTCGCGGTGGTGAAAGCACTCTGCTTGGTAAAACCATCATGAACATTGCTTTGACCTTTTAAGCATGAGAAAAAGTTTACTCCGATAGACAATAAAGTGTGTCTATGTTTCCTAGTCAAAGGCTTTTGAATCTTTTAAAGAAAAACACAAGGAAACCTTTCCTAAGTGTTGATGGTATGCCTTGCCCGTCACTGAACAGTGGCTCTCTAATTGCTCTCTCTCTGATGAAAACCTGTGGAGATAGGTTCTGCTGTATTATAATGACTATTTCTATAAAAAGAAACAGCAAGTCAGAAGTTAAAGAAACTTTTTTAGTGTTGTTAAACAAAAACTTTCACGGCTGAAAGCTTTTCTGAAGGAAAGGGTTTATTGAGCCACGTGCTAGCCTAGCCATAGAGCTCTCCTCCAACATCATATTTCACATGAACACTTTGTTTTTTCCTACCAGCCTTTTCACTGTCCAGCTTTCAAATCCACACATAGTCACTGAGAAAACAAGGGTGTGGGTGACCTTAGCTACGTCTTTGCGGCGGCGGGGGGGGGGGAGCATGGAGAAAGTAACACTTTAGAAAGCCCCCATCTGATTGATCTACAGCAGCTAGATAAAACTCCATCCTTTTAAGAATAAAAAATGACCCAATATAACTGCAATACCAACTTGTACCTCCAGTAGAAAAATAGTTGGCACCATACCTGGTTTGACTCTGTGGATAGAGCATGGGCCTGCAGACTGAGGAATCCCCGCTTTCTATTCCTGTTAAGGGCACATGTCCATGTTTCGGGCTCGATCCCAGTAGGGGGCGTGCAGGAGGCAGCCCATCATTGGTTCACTCTCGTCATTGATGCTTCTAGCTCTCTCTCCCTCTTCCTTCCTCTCTGAAATCAATAAAAATATCTATGTTTTTTAAAAAAATGGTTGGCGAAGGTGCCCTGCTAAATCATGCAAGTGCCCTGCTTAGACCAACGCTGCCCCGCTGTCTCGGTGGAGAGAGAGGTAACTGTTACACAAATACTTTCACAGCCACAAGCTCTTCTAAAAGAAAGGGCCGAGTTGAGTCAGATGCTGGGCA
This sequence comes from Eptesicus fuscus, assembly GCF_027574615.1. NCBI lineage: Eukaryota > Metazoa > Chordata > Mammalia > Chiroptera > Vespertilionidae > Eptesicus > Eptesicus fuscus. The sequence goes on from NC_072486.1 coordinate 68,867,568, forward strand.
GAGAAATCACCAGGTCCTGGGGCAGGCAGCCTGCGCCAGCAGCAGCAGCCAGGGGAGAGGACAGTCCGCAGTGGGGGAGCTGAGGGGCTCTTTGATGCGAACAGTTTTGGGAAGAAAGCTGTAAGGCATCTGAAGGAACTTACATTGGCTCAGATAAAGGGTGTGAGAGACAGGAAGGCAGAGCTAGTGCTGGGATGGGGGCAGAGTCCCTAAGGAAGTGTTTGCTCTTTAGGATTGGGTGTGGGCAACAGTAAGGGAAGATCACGTGTGAGCAAGAAACAGAGGCGCCCGGGGGTCTGTGGCGCCTGGCGGTGGGCTGTTGGACTATTCCCTCTGGATAATCCAGAAAGAGCCCCCTGGGAGTTCATTCAGTGTCAACACACATCAGGAATGAGCGTCTTCCCTTGCTCCTGCCCTGCAGTCAGTTACTAACGGGTCCACCTCTCATCTCTTCCTTCCACCCCAGCCTGCTGTCATTCATTTTAGGACACCTCTGGATTTGGTTCTTGTAGGTGTCTGACACAATGAGAAAACAGCGGGTAAGCGTCCATCCCAGGGCTGACTCTCAGTTCACATTCTCCCACAACTTAATTCCTGTGACTCACTACTGCTGCCAAGGAACGAGGTTAACACATTCTGCCAAGATTGATGGCTCTCCTCAGTATTCAAGTGTCATGACAGTTATAGTAGTCTTCTCTAATGTTGTCTTGTAAATCATCCTATATAATAAAGAGGTAATATGCAAATTGACCATCACGCCCTCACAAGATGGCTGCCTATGACCAGGCCGGCAGGGGGGTTAGTGAGGGACGACCAAATGACTGACCAGCAGGCTGCGTGGGGTGACCAGGATAGTGGGGGGGCCATGAGGGGCAACCAGGCTGGCAGAGGGGGCAGTTGGGGGCAATCAGGCCAGCCGGGGGAGCAGTTGGGGGCAACCAGGCCGGGAGGAGGGGGTGGCAGTTAAGGGAACCAAGCCAGCAGAGGGGGGCAATGAGGGGCAACCAGGCCAACAAGGGTGGGCAGTAAGAGGTGACCAGGCGGGGCTGGGGGGGGGTTAGGGGCAACCAGGCCGGTACGGGGGGTGAGGGGGAGGCAGTTAGGGGTGACCAGGCAGGCAGGTGAGCGATTAGGAACCAGCGTTCAGGATTGTGAGAAGAATCCCAGATTGGAAAGGGTGCAGGCTGGGCTGAGGGTACCCTTGCCCCCATGCATGAATTTCGTGCACTGGGCCTCTATACCTATATAATATAAGCCTAATATGCAAATTGTCCCCTAGACTGGGAGTTTGACCAGGGAGCGGGACCGGCAGCAGGTGGCCAGGGGAAGGGAGGCGCCCCCAGCCAGCAGCCATTAGGTCAGTGATGGGCAACCTTTTGAGCTTGGTGTGTCAAACTTCGCCAAAAAACTGAGCATAACTCGGGTAGTGTGTCACTTTGACAGAAAAACATTATTTCGCAAATGTTTCATCCTCGGCATGCGGCCGCCTCAGCGGCCACGTGTTATCAGAAATGGCTACATGTGTCAGTGCTGACACGCGTGTCATAGGTTCGCCATCACTGCACTAGGTGATGGGCTACTAGTGGTTTATAAATTGCTTCCTATATGTCATGGCTATCTCTAAAAGTACGCATTTCCATTAAAACGTCAAAACCACATTTCAAAAAACCTGAGTCAGTTAAATTAATTTTTCTTATTGAAATACTTTCCTTTTTAAAATACATTGAAATCAAAGCTAAGGACACTGTCTTTTCTATTTTTTAAACTTAGGTTCCTACGTATTAAAACTCTACCTAAATACACAATCTTGGTATATGTGGGACCCATCGTAATTACCAACGTTTAGCAAGCAGGTTTTTCATTGGGTTTTTATTTGTTTTTTTGTTTGCTTGTTTTGTACCTTATTTTTTTTTAAAAATAAAAATAGTAAAATTAACTTTGGCACTTTGGAGCCAGATAATTCTGGGTTTGATTTTCAGCTCACTCAGTAGCTATGCAAATTTGAATAAATTTCTTGTTTGTTTCATCTCCAGATTCTAAGCTGGTGATAATTATAACCAACTTGCAAGTTTGTTGAGAGAGTTAGAAGAGGCAATGTCATGAAAGGCCTTGTGGGGTGTATGCTTAGCATTTGTCTCAGTCAGATTTGTTTGTTGCAAGGAAAAAGTGTCTGATTCCTGTGAGTTCAAGTTCATGTATGAATAGAAAGTTCATGAAGAGTCAGCAAATTGAAGGTGTTAAATGTAAAAACATTCAAACCTGTAAAGAATTTTTGTGAGTTTATTTGAGCCAAACTTTCAACAGTTGCAGGAAGCAGAATCTCAATGTATTGGAATAGTGGTCCGGAGAATGGCGGTTTTTCACCCATTTTTATACACTTCAATCAAAGGAGGAGACATAGGTGGGTTACTTGAAATCCACTGGTGACAAATTAGGGAGGCGGAGAAAGCAAAAAGTGGGGTAGGGGGGACCTCTGGGATTGGATAAAAAGTAAAATTAGATAGACACATACTTCTTTTACTTAGGTGGGTGCAGGATAGTTAATAGCCAACAATTAACAGGATAACAATAACAATGGAGGAATTTATGGTCTCTGTCCTGGCGCCCAGGTGCATTTGGTTGTGCCCTGAGGGGTCCAGAAAAAGGGAAGTTACAAGTTACCCTGACATTTCACAAGGATGTTATCTTAGATGCAAAGAGACAATAGGCTCAGTTAAGGTAAAGATGGACCTTTATCAGGGAAATAATACCGGCTTAGGACATGACTACCCACCATAACTGCTTTTAAAGTTTTAATTTCAGACCATCCTATGTGGTTACTTTAGGTCTTAGAGTTTGCAAGACCGCCATGCAGGCCTCCCCTGAGCTTGTCAGGTCAGCATGTGGCCCCTTTTGTCCACAAAGGCAACTTGCAAAACAGGCTTTGCCTGCTTTTCCTTATGCAGTGCCTGGGCTCTGTCTGCAATGCCACTTCTCCATCTCTCTGGACTCCTGCTTCATTCTCCTCTCCTCCCTGACCTGCTTCCTCTGCTAACATAATTCTGCTCCTTATAACTTCCGTTTGCATGTGGTTTTGACTCAGCACACTACAACTCTTTCTTATGATATCTTTCATAGTAACTCTTTGCTTCTGTCTCTGCTAATAATTGGCAGAATACTTCACTTATTGATAAGTTCAGATGTTCAAGTGCAATATTTGACTGATCTCTTTTATCTGGGCAGTTACTGACTTGGATTATGGTACGTAACTAGATTATATAGGCATCTAGGTTAGATAGAACCAGAACCACATTTGCAGCCAAGCTCTAGTAATTATGCAGGACTTTGTGGTATGTATCTTAGTGCCCTAACTTCTCCTAGGTCTCATTTCACTAGTCTGTATTCTGTCTCTCCTTTAGTCTTTAAGTTCATTTGTATTTTTCTACTTTATTTATTCTATCTATTCTCTTAACAAACTAAATATATTCTTTTTTCTAAGTCTTTACAAACCCTCTCTATGGACCAAATCTTACTACTCCTGAAAGAAACCTAGGACAGTGTCCTGTCATTCTTAGAACAAATAACTAGTCCTTTTTTTTGGCATTAAAAAAAGGGGGGGGGGGGAGAGGAGAGATGGGAGACATCTGTAATACTATTAATAATAGAAAAAATATATATACTAGAGGCCTGGTGCACCAAATTCATGCACTTGGTGGGGAGGGGTCCCTCAGCCTGGCCTGCACCCTCTCACAGTCCAGGAGCCCTTGGGGCATGTTTGACTGACGGTTTAGGCCCACTCCCCCCATCCAGGGAGCGGGCCTAAGCCATCAGTCAGATATCCTTAGCCACCACCACTGCGTTCGCCAGCCATGAGCCTGGCTTCTGGCTGAACAGCACTCCCTCTGTGGGAGCACACTGACCACCAGGGGGCAGCTCCTGTGTTGAGCAGGATCGGGCCAAAACCGGCTCTCCAACATCCCCTGGGGAGTCCTGGATTGGGAGAGGGCACAGGCCAGGCTGAGGAACCCCACTGGTGCATGATCCGGGCCAGGGAGGGATGCAGGAGGGTGTGTCCAGCCCATCTCACTCAGTTCCAATCAGCCAGACCCCAGCAGTAAGCTAACCTACTGGTCAGAGCGTCTGCCCCCTGGTGGTTAGTGCACGTCATAGCGACTGTTTGACCGGTCGACTGTCTGCCCCCTGGTGGTCAGTGCACATCATAGGAAGTGGTTGAGCGGCCTTAGCATATCATTAGCATATTACGCTTTGATTGGTTGAATGGAAGACTGGATGACCAGACACTTAGCATATTAGGCTTTTATGATATAGGATTTAAAACAAAAACAAAACCATTGTAATCTAATGATTTCATAATTAGCAAAGCTCAGTGTGTTGGTCAAATATCCCAAATCCTATCCAGCTGAGAATTTCTCTTCTTCCTCAGCTTGAGCCTGTGTTGGGCTGAGAATCCTCTGTTAGAGAAGAGGGACATGATGGGTATCTTGTCTTTTCCTGGCTCTGTCTCTTCCCAATTTGTGTCTCGGTTCCTCACTCCTCCAAAGCCAGACACTGAGAGGAGAGCCAGGGAAAGGGACCATTTTATCTAGCAGTGTTAGTGGGAGAGGGCTGGATGTTCAAAGCTGATCCTTTTGCTCATTAGAAACTTTTGGAGTCTTCTCCCAAGAAACCTCCAGGGTTTGTCCTGCTTCTGTTAGTGATAGGAGTAGAGCAGGACGAAGGGGAAAGCAGGGCATGGTCTTCAAATTCCCATGGAAGCCATGGGGAGTCTCACAATCTCTCAGTGTGTCCTGCACTTGAAGATGTGGAATTACTTGGCATGTTGTTTTTTTGGTTTTTAGACCTTCAGATGGAATAGTGTTCATCTAACCACCTGCTACAGGGACAGCTAGTAAAGAGGAGACACAGCTTCTCCCTTGAAGGCACTTACTTTCTAAAAAAGATAAAATATGTGGATAGTCACACAAAGCTTTTTCCATTTTGCTTAAATCCAGGAGAGAACTTCAACACTTTGGAAGACACGTCTCAGATCACTGAGGGATCTTTTAATGTCTGATTAATGTAGAGCTGCTGAAAATTACTCCCTTGAGTGTCTAATTTACCACCTCTAAACCTTTAGATGCTGAAGGAACTCTAAATATACAGACATGCCACACGGGGCTGAACCTGAACAATGAGAAGGCATGACTGACCATCAGCTGGTATGCAAGTGCTTTTGAAGTAGTGTGTGGAATACATTTTGTCCTACCTTTTTCTGCAAGTGAGATGGCGTGGTGTGGGAGATCTGAAACTTTGCTGAGTAATGAATAACTAAAATTCCTTTGATAGTGATTAAATTATAACTTGGGTCTAATCTGATACACATTTCTAAGTCCTTTATTGGTTTTCATTTGAGCTGAAGTTTAGATTTGATCTCCCCTTGAACTCTCATTTTTGTTTTCCCCATCCATTTTCTTTAAATGAACTTTTTTTTTCCCTAATAAAAATGCAAGTCCTTCTTTATTCTTTATTTGTTTTACGATGATGAAGGGCAGAAATCTGGATTGCTGGGAATGGTTCAGCAAGTTGCCACCGAGTCCTTTCATTTCTCCCATCCAACTGCCTACTGTGTTAATATGCTGCTCCCCACAACTGTTGCCATGCTTTGCATTCAGTCCTGCTTGGTGTCATAGCTGGATGACTCTTAGAACCTCCTAAATGGTCTCCTGACCCTAGACACTGCTTTACCCACCACACTGCCCTTAAATTATAACTCTTCCTGAAACATTTCTTCTGATTATAGCTTGGTTTCAAATACTTTAAAAGCTTCCCATGACCTATGAAATCAATTCTGAGTTCTGTAGACAGGAATTCCTAAAGCCTTTCTAGTTTGATTATACTTTTCCAACATAACATCAGGTTATTTCCTCCAGTCATCCGCTGAGCAGTCACATTACCAGACTTTTAACATGTCTGTGCCTAGCTTCTGCTCTTTTCTCTGCCTTGAGCATAGTCCCCTGCCTTTTCTTTGCATAATTTTCTATTTTAGCATATCTCACATTGCAATTTTTGCATGCAAGACTTTTTTCCCAACTAGGGAAAATTTATTTTATTCATCTTTGCATCTCTAGTATCTAGTGTAGTGCCCGACACAGAGGATGCATTCCATTAATGTTTGTTGAATGAATAAATGATTTTCTGCTACAGGCCCTTTGATGAGAAACCTAGTTACTTTCTATGACATAGAAAGTACCACTAAAGAGAAGGTTCCACTGCTGCAAACCAAACTCTTAATAATTTTAAGAGAATTTGTCTATTTCCTGAGATCAGGGAACATAGGCTTTATTCTTTAATCCTTCTAATACACTTCCTCTGAAGGAAATAATTAGGGATAATCAAGCATGCACTTAAAGTATATGAAACCACTTCACCACACTGTGGAAGTTATGAAATATTAATGTTCACAGGGATGCTAGTAGAAATATAACCCTTATGAGTTGAATTGTATTCCCCCCAAAATATTGAAGTCCAAATGCCCAGCACCTATGAACGTGACCTTAGTTGGAAGTAAGGTCTTTGCAGATGGAATCAAGTTAACGTGAGGTCATGATGAATTAGAGGGGGCCCTACTCCAATATGTCTGATGTCCTTATAAGAAGAAACAAGACAGCCCTGGCCAGGTGGCTCAGTTGGTTGGAGTATTGTCTCCGACGCCAAAAGGTTGTGTGTTTGTTTTCTGGTCAAGGCACATGCCTAGGTTTTCGGTTTGTGCTGGAGACAACCAAACTCTCTTTCTCTCTCTCTCTCTCTCTCTCCCTTCATCTCTCTCTAAAATCCATAAAAAAATGGGTGAGGATTAAAAGAAGAAACAAGACAGAAACACAGACACACAGGGCGAAGTCCATGTGATGAAAGAGGCAGAGACTGCGGTCATGCAGCTACCAGTCAAGGAAAGCCAAGGCCTGAGAGCCCCCGCCAGAGGCTGGGAGGAAGCAGGGGAGGAATCTGTCCTGTCTCAGAAGCGTGGTCCTCAGACACCTTTGACTGCGCACTTGGGCCTTCAGGACTGTGAGAGAATACATTTCTGTGGTTTTAAGCCACTGTGTTTGTGGTACTTTGTTGCAGCAGTCCTAGGAAACGAATATAATAGTGCAGGCTTTACTTGATATCTTCAACATCCCAGACTACGCTGGAATTACTCCATAATGGGAGACTTACTACCTCCGAAGGGGTCATATTCCCTCACTGTGGAGCCCATTATGCTGCAGTATCTCAGGAGGCCTTTCGCTGATTATTCGCAAACTGAAGATCATAATGTGTGTAGGTTCCACAATTTCAACAGCTCTCAATGACAGTGTACATGAGGACAGTGATACATGAGATGGCTGAGAAGTGAAAAAGACAGTCTTCAAGTTTCAAACACACGGGGCTTGACAGACATTTTCTCTGGATTGACAAGAGACATTGATATCATTTCAGTCCAATCTTACTCTGATTGACTGATGGTTTACATTTGTCATCACACCTTTTCAGAAAGAGGAACGTTGTGTGGCTTCCTTCTTCCTACCTCGGCCTAATTAATCACCTAAGAGGAAGGATTTGCCACTTTTCAGGGGGTAACTGGGTGGAGGACAGGAACAGGCGTCAAGAAGCAATAACATGCCTTAGCTGGTTTGGCTCAGTGGAGAGAGCATTGACCTGCGGACTGAAGGGTCCCAGTTTCAATTCCCGTCAAGGGCACATGCCCAGGTTGTAGGCTGGATCCCCAGTAGGGGGCGTGCATGAGGCAGCAGATCAATGATTCTCTCTCATCATTGATGTTTCTATCTCTCTCCCCTCTCCCTTCCTCTCTGAAATCAATATAAATATATGTTTTTTAAAAAGAAGCAATAACCCCAGATTAAAGGAATTAAAAGTCAAAGCAGCTAAAATTCCAGGGGACATACAGGATTAAGGGGAAGCACAGGCTGCCTGTAGAGTGTGTAAGTTTCCCGTGGCTGTAACATAGGGGGCAAGCACCAGTCCAGTTTAGGACTCAAGAAAGTGCAGCAAAAGATTTGTGCGTGTTTTTACTCTCACTTGACCCATGCAGTTGATGTAAATTGTAATTTCAAGATCATTTCACTTTTTCAGTCACCAGAGAATCAGGAAAAACTGAAAACCAGGATCAGGAAGGTAAATGAATACTTCAGACAGCTGCCAACACAGAAAATAAGCGTTATCTCTACAAGAATCGAGCGTTAACAAAGCCGGCAGATACACAACGCTCAGATAACCACTTAAGATGTTAATCAGTAGGAACGCCAGCAACGCACTTCAGTGAAAGGCTGCTGTGGTCATTATTCTCTTCTCTCCCTCGCCGCTCCACCCACACCATCTCCTCTACCCCCACCACAACACAAATCATGTATTTGTAAGGCAATCAGGGAACCAAAGGAAGCAAAAAGCAAACACCATGCATTATCCTATCTAACAGAGAGGAAAACAGCTTATTGGTTTGTTTCTGAACGTTTTAACCTAGAACACCATTTTATATCATTAAGAATTTGACACTCACGCTGCCTTGCTAGTCCGGATCCAGGGAGCAGTCAGCACAGGCACGACTGTGGGGGTATTTTTGTGGGACGACATGGCTCTTCTCTCTGAAGTCACTTCCCAATGCCGGACTACGTTCTCTCATATTGTCTGCCCAGTCGTCTGTACTAAACTCACAGAAAGGTTAAAGTGGGTGTTGCATGCGCTTTGGTAAATAGTGGGTGTTGCGTGCGCTTTGGTAAATAGATGGTAAATAGCCATCTCAGATGATGATTAAAGAAAATTGAATTTATTTAAAGAGAAAGGGGATGGGAGATGGGCATATCCAAAGGGAAGGGCTACACAGAGAAAAGGGGGCCTTGAAGACAGGTTCAGGGGGTAAGTCTGGGATGAGCTGCCGTGCCCATTGCTCCCCTGGTTGCAAGTCTCGTGGGGTCCCTTGGAGGTTGGGGGATACGTGCCCGTGGGGAAAGGAGAGGGGGAAGGGAATGACATAGGCGTACTCCTTGGAGGGAGAGCACACTGGGTTCTCTGTCTTGAGCACATTTATCTCTTTCTTACAGGTGGAAATCTTAGGGGAGGGCTCAGGGGAGGGTCTCAATAGAGTATCCGTCAGCTTTGCAGGTGTGCTCTTTCAGGGTGGAGGTCCCCACTGAGTGGTCGGTGCCAGGGCAGGGGGTCATTAGTCAATGCAGCTGGTCCTGAGGCAGCCACGGTGTCACTTATCTGGTTTTGCTGCTTTTCTGGGCCAGGAGCTGAAACACAACTGAGGCCTAGATGTTATCTTCAGGGAGGGAAAGGTCAGGGGCTCTAAACCACCTGACCAGTGACATAAAAGATCAGGGGTCCAAACCGCATGACCAGTGATAAGCTAGGGGAGGATGGGTTACCCTGGGGCTGGGTTCTTGTTTGCCCAGTTTTGCCCCTTGCTGGGCATCCAGGGCTTCCTGTACCTGGCCCATCGTCCTTGTACCTGGCCCATCCGTTCCTGTACCTGGCCCATCCAGGGCTTTCTGTACCTGGCCCATCATCCTTGCTCAGGGGATCTAACAATCACTTCGTTCTCTGCACAAAATCCCTCCAGTATACTTTCTGATAAACTCGCCTGGCTAAAGCGGAAAGTAAAATTCAGTCTTTCTTAATCGTAAAGAAAGGTTCTACCTCTGCTCGGTGTCATGCGGGCCTTCTCAGCACTGGGGGCAGGGAAGGAGCTGGAGCAGTGCCACCTACCACAGGGCCTCTGAGTCTTAGCTGTAAAGGAGGATGCTGCAGCTTCTGCTTCTGGTCCCACAATCAAGAGTAGGACAATGCACATCAAAGCCAAATCCAGAGAACGGAGGAGGCTCCACAACACTCGTTATTTCCTTCCATGTCTTCCTGGACTTTGGCATAGACCTCACTTATTGTGCCCACTTACTTATCTCTCTGATTCTTCCGGCTTCAAACTCCTCATCAGCTATCGTCTGATAATCCTTCTAGTTGTCCTTCTGGAAACAAGACTTCCTTGTTTACCTGGACTGAGTGGGAACACCAGTTACTTAGGCTGCACTCCACATAGATCTCTTCCAAAGAGAGCTGAGCTTCCACTTGGCCTTCTAGACATGAGGTCCAATGTCCCCAGACCTAGACATCTTATCCTGATGTTCCGTGATCACACTAAATACTCTGCAGGTCTGTAAGCAAATGGGTGGTGACAGCCTTCCATCCAGGGAGACCAGGGTTTACACAGAATTTAAAAACAATAAGGAAAGCAATTAAAAATTGGCCTGCTTTATAGTATCATCATACAGCAGCAATCCCACATCGTGATAGCCTGGGGTGGGGAGGTGCCCCAACCCTTGGTAAGCCACTCCTCTTCGGTCCTGACATCACCTATAGATCCCTGAGAGAGAAAGGCATTTTATTTTATGCTTTCCAGAAACTCCTTTTGGGTGTTCGTCCATGGCACTGAAACTTTAGGCCTTTTGTTGACCTATTTGGAGGTCTCTATACCCAGCTCTGGGAGTCTTTGCTCTCTTTCTGGACACATTTTCCTGTCTCGTTAACCTTATTGAACGTTGATGTTCAAACTGACTCAACTCTTAGGTGAACTGTGCTTCTTGCTGTTTGTTCCAAATGAGCTTGGGACTTAATTTTACCACAAGCCAGTGGCTTCAAGAGCGGATGTTGTGTAAAAGAAGCCTGCTCCTATTTGGCTAACCCTCTGCCAGCATACCTAATGCATCTCTCTTTCACCTCCTTCAAAACCTATTCCTTTTAAATTTCCAACTAAAGTCCAGTGTGGTCTCTCCTTCTTCTACAGGAATCATCTTTGATTATTTAAAAATACCTTAAGCCAGATTTCCTCAAACTTTAGTCATTCATATATGGCCCTTACTTATTATTCTTTATTTACCACTTAAATAATTATTCATGTAGTAACTTTCAAAATCATAGTGTTTTCTATCAGTAGCACAATATATTTTACTTTGGGAAACCTGGTTTCAAACATACAATATCAATAATAGACATTTTCACCAAGGAAGAGAAAATTGGTTCCTTTATAATACAATATCATTGTGTAGATAAATCATTTTCCTAGAGAAAAATATCATATAAATGTGTTGTGTTATTATTATCATGTACTTGCTATTGATATCCATTAATACCTTTGTGACAATTGATGGTGAAGTTAGTGAATTAAGAAATACACTGCAAAGAATAGAAAACTAAATTAGCACAGAGCTCTTCTGATTTCTCTCCCTTTCCTCAACAAAATTCCTAGGAAACTCAGACCTCTGAGGCACCTAGTCATTTGGTTAAATTGTTAATCAAACCTTTTGCATGACTTAAGTAATTTTTTGACAAATGCTTTCCTTTCGTCGAGTATTACTATATAGAGAATAACTATACTAATAGACTTCCATTTTGCTGAGTGTCCTTTATTAACATGTTTATTTGAGTTTCAGGCTTTCAAAATGGCTCTTTTCATAAGCTCAAAAAGGTAGAAAAAAGTTTGTCATCTGTTTTTATATATAAAAAATCTTTGATTCACAAGAATGATTGTAGGAAATTATCAGAAAGCAGTAGCTCTCAATAAATATTGCAAACTGTAGGAAACTGAGTTTTCAGGTGTTCAATAACCTGGGCAATGATTAAACACTGAGATATCCCATTCTAATTAGTTTGCTCTTCAAAGTCCAAGTAATACCTTCCAAAGACCCTGGAGAGTTGAACATTTAAAGAAATTATTTATTGGTTGATTGGTTTTCTTTTCCTTTTTCTTTCTTTTAGAGAGAGAGAAAGGAAGGAAGAGAGCTAGAGGATTAGCTTGATTTTCCACTTATTTATGCATTTATTTGTTGATTCTTATAAGTGTCCTGACCAAGGATCAAACTCACAACCTTGGTGTACTGGGACAATGTTCTAAGCAGCTGAGTAACCCGACCAGGGGGGAAGTTGAACAGCTTTTGAAGCAAATGGACTAGATTTCTCAAACTGTATTAAGTTTGTCATCGCTCTCATGAGAAAGGGTAATATAGACTCTTGCCACCAAAGCCAAGTAGAAAACAATCTCCTGAATGGCTTTTCATCTCAGTGCTGAGATAATTAAAGGAACCCTTGAGTTAACATGGGTTTCTCAAGCTACAGCCTCGCACTACATTATTTTTATTGTGCCTTCATTACTTGAACCTTGTCAAGGTTAGATCCAAAATCTATTACACCTCATGGGAGGCAACATAATCCTATTACTTGGAATGTAGTTCTAATCTGGCTGCAAAAAATGTTGAGAGATATTTGTCTGTAATAAGCAAAATGGTCATTTGTTATTACTAAATCATAATAGTTAAAAAATTAAGTGATGTTACGAGAAGACAGAACTACCAATTAGAGAATTAAGTAACATTTGCATAAATGTGACAGCAGCAAACATTTGCAATATGTGAGCATAAAATATTGTAGATTTGTGAATTGAATTGAAAAGTGCTTGATTAATTTATGTGATGAATTGTGCTTGATTAATTTATGTGATGAACCTTGATGAAAATTTTAGATTTGTAAAAAATAAGCTAAATAATGACTCAGTACAAAGACTTGGAATGGAAAGTGCCACATTAACAAGGAAATCCAGATTTCTGAGGATTTCGCAGCTGTATTAGAAAGGGTTGGGTAAACTAGGAGAAGCTCCAAACTCTGTCTGATAGAAGTTCTGAAAGAAGAAAAGAAAATAGCAGAGAAGTAATATGTGAAGAGATGGCTAAGAATTTTTCCTAAACTGAGGAAAAACATGAGTCAGATTAAAAGTACTATCATACTATGTACATTCTTTAATATAACATTTCGTGCCTGTAAATGAATCATGTGTAAATTAAATGCTGCACTGTCTATGGCTTAGCAGTGTTGGTCTTAGTCTCAGATGGGTAGTTAAAACAAGGCTCTCTTAAGACCTATTTTCTTCACCAAAACATGCTTATATACCATCTAGGTACTTTTGCTTTTGTGTCCATGTAAATTTATGTGACACATAAATCTACTGTCCCAGGCAAGGAGCTAAGTATCTATTAATCTATTTTTGTAGAAAACCATTAATTAGTCACACAGTGCTAGCATTCCTAAGGACAAATACATCTAATTAAATAATACTGAGATGCATCAAAAAGAATATGATGGGACAACAATGGGATTGTACTAAGATGCATCTCACCCATCAACTTCTTCCCAGAATGTGAAGATGGACCAAAGTGCCTTGTTGCTGTGTTTCAGAAACCAAATCAGCTTAGACCCAGACTCAGGGACGGTCCCGAGCTTGTGCCGCTAGCCACGCATAACTACTGAAATTTGAATTTAAATAAAGTTTTTTTAAAAAGTAAAAATACTATTATTCAGTTGCACTAGCCACATATCTGATACTCACTAGCCAGCCACCTGTGACTAGTAGCACCATAATGGACAGCACAGATATGGAACATTTCATCATAATTGAATGTTCTATTGGACAGTTTTGTTCCAGACCATGGAACACCCTGTGATTTATCTTCTCCTCAAGATTGTTTCTGGCCCAAGGGAAGAATAAGGACACGAATTTCTGACACAGCCTCCGAACCACCTTGGACTTCAAACTGACCCCAAAGTGAAGCGCTGAGCTTTCCCAATCTGGACCTGACTCCATATATACCCACATCAACCATCAGAAGTTTAGGAGGAGGATAAAGCAATGCTTATACCTCAAATAACATAATAAGGCCTGGGAAGGTCTTTTTAAGACTATGAAGCGCTGTGAAAAACTAAAATATTCCTTCTGTTTCGCTGAGCAACTGCCTTTACTTTGTTGTGGGGATCCCTAGATTATTACATTCGGTATTTGACTCTACAGCTTGAGACAAACGCAGAAAACCTGGAGACAGTTCAGAGGAGACCCACAAAGATGATTAAAGGTTTGGAAAACAAAATATTATGGTTAAAGATGAAAGTCATTCATCTAGGGAGAACATTTTACAATTATCTTCAAGCATAAGAATTTATATTACACAGAGACTCATATCCGGTTACATTCAGAGATACTGGGGACAGAATCAAAGGATTAGATCAAATTAACAGCACAAAGGGAAATTTTCTAACAATGGTGACAGTTCTAAAGCAGGCTATTAAGGAGGTATTAGAGAGCAGAAAAGTTTCTATAATTAATGTTTTCTGGTCACTGACTCCTGAGGAAAGCAGTCAGATATAGTTCATTGTCTCTTATTGTGCACCATGTGCAAACCTGGTCCCCGCTGGTTGGCCCAGGGACTGGTTCTGGCTCATATCAAGCCACCAGGAGCCAGACTAGTGGCTACTATGAGGCCCCATCCAACTCTGTACTCGCAGTGATATAGAGTTAAGGCCGTTGCTTCCCCAGAACCCACTTCTCCTTTTCTTATAACACAGCTCATTCTTTTTCTTATGGAATCACCCCTGACCCAACCCTATAGCCCAGGTCTGGTTAGCAGAGCATTAATTCCCTTTGGCTGCCATGATCAGTTCAGAAATAACAAGTAACCCAAGTATTAACAGGACGCAGTCTCGGGATTTTTTTTTTCCTTCAAACTGTTGGGAGAGAGGATTGCTCTTGTTTGTTATAGTGATCTGAAGTGGGTCACCACTGAGTGGAATAGAGCAGTAGGTTGTTTTTGTTTGTTTGTTTGTTTGTTTTTTTGTTTTGTGTTTTTTGTGTTTTTTTTTACCAAGGACCTTGTATGCATATATGCATGGCCCATGAACACAGACAGTGGGGGCAGTGAGGGCCTGGGGTGGAGGGCAGGGGCGGGCTAGAGGGGGTAAATGGGGGTATGGGGGAAGGGGACATAGATAATACTTTCGACAATAAAGATTAAAAGCAAAAAGAAAAGAAAAAATAAAATGTAATTAGAGAGGACTAAAATAAAAACAAACAAAGAAACAAACAACACACAATACTTTTGGCCCACAGTCCATAACTTCTGTAATGACTAGATTTTGTGTATATGTTATATGGTCTCAATAAGAATCACTCATTCTACCATTTTTTTTTTTAATAATTCTTTGTTGTTGGAATGAGAGGTGGCACACTCTTTAGTCCACAGACTTTCAATCCATCTCTCTCTTTGCCAACACACTTTCCCACCTTCAATGGCCTTTGGCCTCATGGCAGTTCTTTGGGACAAGCGTGCACTCTCCTCCCCTAAACAGTTTCCTTGCCCTTAATCCAGTTACCACTGCACCCTGCTTTCCCTCTGCTAAACCTCTACCAACATTTCCCTGCCACCGACGCCCTCTGTCCTGCCTTTTTTTTTTTTTTTTTTTTTTTTTTTTTTTTGTCCTTTGAGTATTCTTTTCCCCTTTACCATCATTTTAATGTGGTCTTAGGAGGGAGATAAATGTGCCTGGTCAATCCATCATCTTTAACCCTTTGCACTCGCTTGCTTTATTCTCGATTCCTTTATTCTACTCGGGATTTAATTTTTTAAATACCCCAGATTTTACAAAGCGCGGCAGTAGAATAAAAAACTGGCGATTCTTTTCATACAAACTTATTTATTTGGATTTTTTTATATTTCAAATTATTGATACATTCAAAGAGTATAAAAAGAGCAGCTACCGATGCTAACCGTGTCGAGTCACACTTGACATCCGAGTGCAAAAGGTTAAACTACTTTTACAGTGAGGATAAACCAACATACCTAAGAAGAGGGGTCAATGTTGAGGAGAAAGAAAGAATTAAAGCAAGAATTATGTCTGCTAGCTGTTGTCATGAACAAGATGGCAAGGGCTGGGATACTCTTACTCAGGGGGCTCTGGAACCCATGTGTACTTACATATGACAGAGTAACAGCTAATGCTACAGGGAGGTTGGAGATCGAATCCTGATGGTCCTGACAGAGACTCCGTCTGTAGATGTTTGTAACTATAATTTTCCTCTGGCCCAGTGAGATAAATTATGTTAATTTGGTTGTTTTGGGTTTTCTCTACTTTAGGATTGATTTCAGATATTTTCTCTTTGGCATTTTTTGTTCATTGAACAAATATTTAATAACTAACTAGTAGGCTCAACATATTATGTTATGTCCTAAAATACAAAGATGAAGACTCAGGTCTTACTTCAAAAGTGTTTAATCTTATTTATAGCTCAGATCTGGAAACAGCCCAAACGCCCATCAGTAGATGAGTGCATAAAAAAGATGTGGTTCTTTTATACCATGGAATACTATGCAGCAGTAAAAAGAAGGATCTCTTACCTTTTGAGACAGCATGGAGGGACCTGGGGAGTATTATGCTAAGTGAAATAAGACAGTCAGAGAAAGATAAGTATCACATGATCTCACTCACATGTGGAATCTAAGGAACAAAATAAACTGATGAACAAAATAGATCCAGAGACATTGAAGCACAGAACGGACCTTGGAATCTCAGAGGGAAGGCGGGGGAGAATGGGTGGGAAGGAAGAGATCAACCGAAGAACTTGTATGCACTTATGCATAACCCAAGGTCACAGACAATAGAGTGGTGAAGCCTGGGGCAGGGGCAGGCTGGGAGGGGTCAAGAAGGGGTCATATGTAATACTTTCAACAATAAAGATTTAATTTTAAAAAGTTTTTAATCTTTAGAAAGAAGCAATCTATATATTTAAAAGTACAAGAAGACAAGTATTTTTGGAAGAGAAGGTCAGGGAAGGAGATGGAGACGAGGTGGGACAGTGGCTACAGGCCACGAGAGGAAATGTTTGGAATAGTAGGCGCTTTGGTGTCAAATTGGAACATTGATGTTTCCAGATGTCTCTCTGAAATCCCATGTCAGTACCAGGATTGATATTGGAGACTTATCCAGCTCTGAGGGTGGGGAAATTTGTCTGGTAAAGGTAGTATTGCTAAAACACACAATTTAGCTCTATTCTTGAACGATAATCTATAATTTTTTATGGTCTTTAGTTTTCTCATTTAAAATTTCTAAGGTTGTTTCCAGTTCTAAAATTTTAGCATTGGAACCCAAATTCTGGCTTCTGGACAATCTTTCCATAGTCTTTCTATTTATACCACATTCTGTCCCACACCATTGAATTATTTTACTTTAACCATGATTTAGAATTCTACACTACTTATTTCACTCTCAACCCTAAGCATATTTCTTCCTCCAAATTTATTTTCAAGGTTGAAGTCAAGGTCAAGTGAAACCAAACAACACATAAACCTAGAAAAGAAAAAGAAGGATATGATTTATTTTTTGGAGCAGAAGTCATTATTTGTAGCACTTAGAAACATACTAAGTGGTCCCAAGTCCATGAGTGAAGTGATATTATATTTTTACAAAGATATCCTGAAATGGGATTTTTTTTTTTTTTACCTAAATGAATCATTTACCCATTGCCATAATAATGGTCCTCCCAAACTGAGAAAGCCCAGGTTTTTTGATATTATAATGTACTGCAGAATCATCTCTATTACATAATTTGGACAGCAAACTCTAATTTTGTTTTCCTTCATAATTAAAAAGAATGTGTTAAAATCGGATGACTTTTTGAAATGGTCAGGAATTCTTCATTTTTTGTTCTTCAAATATTAGAATTATTCAAGTTATACCCAAAGAAACTTTGATTATAATAATAAAAAATTCACTGAAAGAAATAGTGCTGTAAGCAGTGCTTCCCATCTTTTTCACATTATGACACACATGAAAAATGATAATATTTTCATGCCATGCAGGGGTGAGCTGTCAAGGCCACTCACTGTCAATCAGAGGCAACAAACCCAAGGATGGTAGGAGTCCTGCAGGCTGATGGGCCAGTATTTCATCACTTGGTTCAGCACTAAGGCACCCAGTAGAGATGCTGCAGCATAGAGTTTGGTACATAGTTGCCTAAAATTCTTCCAAATCAGCACACCTATCCCTCTATGTCACCTCACACTCAAAATATCTGCATTTTGCTCAAGGTGGGATAAGCATATGTGATTTCATTTTGGCATTGGTTTAATAATTTTTAAAAATTAAAGAAACTCCATACTGTTTTCCATGGTGGATGCATCAATCTGCATTCCCACCAGCAGTGAACTAGAGTTCCCTTTTCTCCACATCCTCGCCAGCACTTGTTGATTTTTATGATAGCTATTCTGACAGGTGTGAGGTGATACCTCATCGAGGTCTTAATTTGCATTTCTCTGATGATTAGTGACTTAGAGCATTTTTTCATATGTCTCTTGGACATTTGTGTGTCCTCTTTGGAGAAATGTCTATTCAGGTGTTCTGTCCATTTTTTTATTGGATTGTTTGTCTTCCTTTTGTTGAGTTGTATGAGTTCTTTATATATTTTGGATATTAACCCATTATCAGATGTATCATTGGCAAATATGTTTGCCCATCCAGTGGGCTCCCTTTTCAATTTGATGGTGGTTTCTTTTGCTGTGAAGAAGATTTTATTTTGATGTAGTCCCATTTATTTATTTTCTCCTTGGTTTCCTTTGCCCTAGGAGATGTATCCATAAACATATTGCTACGTGAGATGTCTGAGATTTTATTGCCTATGTTTTCTTCTAAGATTTTTATGGTTTCATGCCTTACATTTAAGTCTTTTATCCATCTTGAGTTTATTCTGTGTGTGTTGTAAGTTGGAGGTCTAATTTCATCTTTTGGCATGTGTCTGTCCAGTTTTCCCAGGACCATTTGTTGAAGAGACTGTCTTTACTCTGTTGTATGTTCTTGCCTCCTTTGTCAAATATTAATTGACCATAATGGTGTGGTTTAATTTCTGGGGTCTCTATTCTGATCCATTGGTCTATATACATGTTCTTGTGCCAGTACCAGGCTATTTTGGTTATAATGGCTTTGTAGTATAGTTTGACATCCATATTGTGATCCCTCCTATTTCGTTCTTCTTTCTCAGGATTGCTGCAGTTATACAGAATCTTTTATGGTTCCATACAAATTTTTGGATTATTTCTTCCATTCGACCCAGCAATCCTACTTCTGTGAATATATCCTAAAACCCCAAAACACCAATCAGAAAGAATATATGCACCCCTATGTTCATAGCAGCATTATTTACAATAGCTAAGATTTGGAAACAACCTAAGTACCCATCTGTAGATGAATGGATAAAAAAGCTGTGGGACATTTACAATATGGAACACTATATAGCTGTAAAAAAAAAAAAAAAGAGAGAGAGGGATCTCTTACACTTTGTGACAGTTTGGATGAACCTGGAAAATATTATGGTAAGTGAAATAAGCCAAAATGAGAAAGACAAGTATCACAATATCTCACTTATTTGCAGAACCTAATGAACAAAAGGAATTGACCAACAAAATAAGACCCAAAGCAGAGAGGCATGAAACAGACTGACATACCTAATGTGGGATTGGGTGGACAAGAGAACTTATCCTATCTAATAAAAGAGTAATATGCAAATTAACCATCACTCCGCAATAAAATGGCGGTGCCCATAGCCACAAGATGGTGGCGCCCAGTCCTCTCAGGCCTGCCCAGGGAGGGCTGCAGCTGAGAGCCAGCAGCATAAGCGGCCTGGCGGAATGCTGCCCAGAGGCCCTCCTGACCCTTTATAAAAAACAAAAACAAATTCACTCCTCACAGAGCGATCCCCTTCGAGCGGCAGCCTGGGCAATCCCCTCCCAGCAGCAGCCTGGGCTGTCAGGGGAGGGCAGTTGGGGATGATCGGGCCGGCAGGGGAGTAGTTAGGGGGTGATCAGGCTGGCAGGCAGAGTGGTTAGGGACAATTAGGCAGGCAGGCAAGCAGCTGGGAGCCAGCAGTCCCGAATTGTGAAAGAGATGTCAGACTGCCTGTTTGGATTGGGCCTAAACAGGCAGTCGGACATCCTTTGAGGGGTCCTAGATTAGAGAAGGTGCAGGTTGGGCTGAGGAACGCCCCCACCCCCAGTGCATGAATTTTGTGCACCGGGCCTCTAGTATACTTATATGCATAGTCCATGGACAAGGCCAGTATGGTGGTGAAGACCTGGGCAGGGCTGGGGGGGTGGGGGAGTGGGGGTAGGTGCTGGGAGGAGGGGATGAAAGGGGGAAAAAAATGGGAGATATCTGTAATACTGTCAACAATAATATATACATATATATATTTAAAATCTAAAGAAAATAACATGAAAACCAACTTTTACCATTTTACAGTAGAGGAAGATTACTGCACTATTCATAATTTTAGAGGTAGACCTGCTATGAGGTATCAGCAATAAAATTGTTGACCTTCATAACTGGGATTTAATCAACCATCAGAAGTACATATAAATTCTCTTGTGTTCTCATCCAGATGACTTGAGTTGCATATCTAATCAAAAGCCAAGCCAAGCATTAGGAAATCTAGAAAGTTTCTCTGCTATTACTTAAGAGATTAACAAAATTCCTTCCATGTTCTGTTCATTACCTCCTGCTGCCTTAGGCTTGTAAAAGATTCTAGAATGATCATTAAATTAGATGCCAGTTTGTGATTGCTCTTGCACAGTACGTCACAAAATCACTCCCATTTTATAGAACGAAAGAAGGAGAAATAAAGGGAGTGTGAGGGAGGAGAGTCTCAGCAGTGAAAGAAAAGTGTCGTTTTTCTTTTTCAAAAATTAATTTTCTAATAAAAAAGGAATATACATTCATTATGAAATCTTTAGATGATAAATAAAAAAAGGTCTATAATAACTTTCTCAGGCTCAAGAATTCATAGAATTTTTTTCTTATAAACAAAAAACAGATTTAAAATTCTAACAGACTATATTGATGACTAGAATGTATCAAGTTCTGGATACCAGACTCTGGCCAAGCACTTTCCCAATTTATCTAATCCTTAGAACACCCTATGAGGTAGGCATGCTATCTTCACCATATAAATGAGAAGATGGAAATGAAACAAAATTAATTGGCCAGTCTGAGGCCATTTACAGAGCCAGAAAAGACAGAGCCAGATTAAGAAGCCGGACTGTGCAATCAAGTGCCTTCAATCTTGACCACATTGCTGTAGGCCCAACCATTGCAGGAAATACACTGTAGAAAAGCTAAACCACTTCACATGACTAACTTTGCATGATATGAACCAAATGCAGGGGGTTCCCAAATCCTGTCCCATATTGGAATCCCCTGGGGGGCTTTTAAGATTCCCAACACCCAGGCCTCATCTCATACTAATCAAATCACAATGATGGGGAGGTGGGAGTAACCGAGTATTTGGATTTTTCCCAAGATCTGCAGGTAATTCCAAATGTAGTAAAATTTGGGAACTGCTGACCAATGTTCATTTTGCAGGTTTCAGGCCTGTGGGGACCCTGACCAGAGTCCATCGGATGTTAAAGGCCCATTCGCCATATGCATGTGCTGAGGCAATGACACAGCAGTTTTACTGCACGCACTGTGCAGGCGCACCTTTGTCTTATGTGACACTGATGTCACTGTTTGCAAGAAGCCTCTTTTGTCCCAGTTAGTGTAAAAACGTGCTGCTGACCAGCCAGGTGCTGCTGCGCTGGAGGGCTCCTGTGTTTGCAATGGCTGCTTGGTCTGCAATAAAGTCCCTGCCATCTTCCCTCGGCCGCTTGTATCTTCTTCCAGTGCCCAGCGTCTACAGAGGTCCCGTGGCCAGCAGAGGGGCTCGGACCCACCCACTCCTAAATTTCACTTAGGAAAAGCCATGGTGTGGAAGGTTCAAGACCTAGACAGTTAGCTACAGGCCAAGACTACTTCCTGTCTATGGAAATCCTCTCCCCTCCCACACCCACCCTCCAAAACTACCACATATGCATTCTTTTAAAAATGGGCTACCCTCAGGTGAACTGGATAAAGGCAGCAAGGATTTTTCTGCAATGGGAAAATATTGGCTAACTGCACAGAAAAGCGAGAGAAAAATTGGCAGGTGGTAATTACTTTGGTCCTGCTAGACAGCCAAACAGAAAATTAGTCCAAACAATCCACTTGGGACGTAATTATCCCATTTGGCTATACAAACTGGTTACCAAATTCTCTCTCCCCTTGTTCCATATTATAAATGGAAATGCTTGTTTTAGAAGCTTCTCTTTTTGCTGTCTTTTGTAGAAGATAAAAATTGTAGAGGATCTTACATATACTCCAAGCCAACACCTTTATTTTACAACTGAGGGAAACAAAGCCCCAGATTGGTTCCTTATTCTCCCAACAAAGCCGCTGGGCCCCAAGGCCTCCTGCCACATCCTGTTTTGTCCTGGGAATCACCTGGGGTTGGCACAGTGCCAAGAAGGGAGTGTCAGGAGACTTGGCGGTGGCAGTCTGTCTGGGGAGGGCCCAGCGATTCTAGCACCCACCATGATTTGCTCCCCTGGGCAGGTGCCGCATTCTGCCTGGAATGAACTGAATCTAGAGAAATATCTTTAAATTTTATTTATTTAAAATATATTTTTATTGATTTCAGAGAGGAAGGAAGAGGAAGAGAGAGACAGAAACATCAATGATGAGAGAGAGAATCATTGACCGGCTGCCTCCTGCGAGGCCCACACTGGGGATGGAGCCTGCAACCCGGGCATGTGCCCTGACTGGGAATTTAACCATGACCTCTTGGTTCATAGTCGACACTCAACCACTGAGCCACACCGGCTGGGCTAAATTTTAAAAAATAAGTTGTCTACCAGAATGATCACAAGATTGGCCATGCTACAGATAGTTGGCTTTTCTGTGATAACATAGCAACTTTCCTAGCCTGGGGCTTTGAGGGCATATGATAGAGTCTGAAACCCTCGCTTTGTGACCCCGGAGGGCAGGCTCTTCCATGGTCTCAATTCCTACAGATCTCGGGCGCTACCAGAGCTTGGATGATGTGTAACTTCAGAACTGTGGCGGTCCCTGACCCTGGTTTGCTCTGCCTCCCTCAGGGAACATGAGAGGGCTTAGCCAGGTCAGGATGAGGAAGTGGGGCCTGGGGTAGTCTCTTAGGATTCCCGCCTTTGGTCCTCCCACATGATTATATAGGTAATGATTATATAGCACATCATTACCTATACCCAGACTGGACTCCTGACTTTAATACCTTAACTTAAAAAAAAACACCTATATCTATTCTGTGAAAAATAATATAAACAAAGCCATTTGAAAATGGAGTCAGAGCAGCCATCCCAGGGGAACTGCCTTGAGCATCTTACTCCCCAGACCTTTGGAATGTCTGAAGTGAGTAACGTCACCTTTGGACTGGGCCAAGCCAGCGTTGTATACCAAACAACTGTTTGTAAAACATCCTGACGATAAGGCTGAAGTACATAGCTTATTTCCACCTGTGGAAATTCTTTCCTTAGCTTCCTAGCACCAATAGAAACCCCTTCGTTCCATTTATGTAATTATTTCCCTTCCCCATTTTCATAAACACCGCTGGCCTTCACCTCATAATCAGAATACTTTTGATTCCTGGCTTCTTTGATCTCAAATAAATGCTTCTCTCCTTTCACGTTGGCTTTTTATGTTTAACAGTTCTCTCAAGAACATCTACACAGAGTAATGGGGGAAAGGAACATTAATCAACCAGAATTAAGGTTTTGCCTTGAATTACCAGAAACAGTATAGATATTATTCACTTCATAAAAATAAAATCTGACCATGTCTAAATAGAATCAAATAAAATTTATCCTACCAAAACAATTCATAATGACTGTCTTACCAATAGACTTATTTCATTACAATGTTTAAAATGCTTCATTTACTCCCCATGGTAAATATTGTACAAAAGACTACACTGTTAAATAGACTACGATTGCATTAATATAATTGCATTAAATAATATACTAGTCATCATTTCTGAAAGTCAAAATATAGGATTTATTTGCATTGAACAAAACTTCTGGCGGGGGGCGTGGCGGGCGGCGGGCAATGGGGGATAAGGACACATATGTAATAGCTTAATCAATAAAGAAAAAAAACAAACTTCTGGCCTCTTTCCACATGTAATGTCAATCAACATGGCTTTACCAAAATGTATCTGGGTATAATTGGTTACTTCTATACATTTTGTATTGGCTTCACCCAAAGGGGCTATATAGGATGCTGGAATCAGGTAAATTCTCTTTTCTTTGTCTGCATTTAAGCATTTATAAAACTATATATTTAAACTGTCCTCTCCTTTTAATTCCCACAACCCATCCCCGTATCCCACAAATGGATATCTTATCTCCCTCCAGCGAAAAAACTCCCTTAATCTCATATTCTCCGTTCCCACTGCTCTAGGCAAAAGCCCATCAACCCCAAATCTCCTGAAGTTTTATATCCACTCATCCCAAGCCCACCTCTCCCCACACCAAGACATTCTGTTACTTTATTTGGCTTCAGTGCAATTGTAACAGGATGGAAAACTTGCTATTAAACAAAAATGACTCAAACTTGCTTCGGTAGCACAGGGTAGCTGCATAAATTTTGCCTGTTTTGTTCCGGCTCCGTCAGGAAGGCAGGGAACTATGGAGGAGGGTGCTTTCCTTCCCACGGCACATAAGACAGTGGCCCAAACCAATGACTTGGATTAAAGGCAAGGGCAGCCCAGAATGGCAGGAGAATTTACGAGTAATGGAATGAATCGATTGTGAAAGCATGCTTTCAGGGTGGACAAACTTCCCTTCAGTCTAGACCTTTCTCTCAACCTGGGATTTGGAACAAGAGATCTAGACACCAACCACTGCTTATCAGATGAAGCACCAAGAGTCAACTTCACACCGACCCATTGGTAGTTCCTAAAACCAGACCAATATACCCGCACACCATGAATTAATGAAAATGAGATGAAGTTTCTTTCACCAAAACTCTGCCTCCATAAACCCTTCCCACTTTTTTATTTATCTTTATTGTTGAAATTATTACAGATGTCCTCCTTCCACCCCCCTCCAAAAATCCCGTCCACTTCCCACTCACTCCCAACCCCCCCACATCAATCCCCCCAGGCCTTCACCGCACTGTTGTCTGTGTCCATAACCTTCCTAACTTTTTTCCTGAATTGCTCCCTATCTGTGGCCCAGGCTCTGTCCTGCGCCTGGCTCAGGAGTGCTGATTTCAATCCTGCCTTAGACTTTTTGGATTTGAAGTTAGTTCTTGGTCTTCCCAGCATTTGAATGTTGATTTTTTTTTTCCCCCCAACGGTTTATACTTCACTCATTACCCTGATTTTAGACGGGAATTCACTTGATTACTGTAGCTTTGTAGTAAGTTTTGAAATCAGAAACTGTCCTCACACACAGAGATTAGCTCAGGACTGGGTGACATATAAGCACAAAAACTCCAAAAGACAACTAAGAAGCAGGCCCTGGGCCCTGGCTGAGGGGCTTGGTTGGAGCATCGTCCCCTACACCAAAAGGTTGTGGGTTCGATTCCTAGCCAGGGCACATACGTAGGTAGCCCGGTCAGGGTGCCTGTGGAAAGCAAACAATCGATGTTTCTTTCTCTCTCTCCCTTCCTTCCAATCTCTAAGGAAAAAAAAAATCAATAAAAATGTATCCTTGGGTAAGAATTTAAAAATTAAAAAAAGCAGACTCTGGGAGGGACAGAGATCCCCATCAAGTGACCCAATTTATCGAGCTATGGGGACAACATAAAGATAACAGATGTGTCTCCATGGCTTGTTTGCTTCTAGACTTGGGTGTTTGCCCTGGAAACTTTTTTCAGCCAAGCATATGTGTAGCTTGACCCCGTTTACTTTAAAATATGTCATTTTTGCTCTGAGATACCCTATCTCTGTTACTTTTCTGTATCTCAATTCTTTTTCTCTTAGCCTCTTCATGAATTGATTTCATCAAACTGTACCTTACTCAGTAGTAACCAAAGTGAAAGGACTTTTTCTTCTACCTAGAAGTCGGAGGAGCAGGGGGTCCCAAAAGCCTAAAGATTGGTTTTAGGCGGTGGTAGTAATATATGGAATCCACGAAGGAAAGTGGTGAATGGGACCTGTGGAGGAAGGACCAGTGAACTGTGGCCCAATTGTTCCATAGGAGAGAGGTCTCAAAGTCTGGGCAGTTCTTTGTGTCATTTCTTGCTACATGTTAAAATGTGGAGTATCTTGTAGACGCAGCAGTAAACAGGCTGAGTTTACAGGAACTCAGCCAGATGAAAGCAGCCAACTGCAAAGAGGAAACTAACATGTAATCGACCAAGTGGTCGATACAGGCAATGGCTAAGTCTCCCTTCATCTCGCACAAGAGGTGCGTTCGATACTGACACATACTCTGGAGGCTCGAGGAGGCAGGAAAGGCAGGGGTCCTGTAGGGATCGTCTGAAGGAAACAAGCTTTCTAGGTTCTTATGTCTTTTTCACACAATGGGCAAGGGACGCTCTAAAATGATTTTCTAACATGTACATCGCAAAACCACTCATGGCTGAAGGCAGCTTCTAATTTGCGTTATACGAATTAGCAAGGACTTTGGTGTTGACAGGAGAGAGAGACCTGCAACCCTTCTGGGCTGCAGCTGTTTCTAAATGTGAACAGACAACCCTGAAATTGAGAATTTCTTTTTTTTTAAATTTCCTTTTCATCTTTATTGTTGAAAGTACTACATGTGTCCTCTCTTTTCCCCCTTTGACCTCTTGCAGCCTCCCCCCACCCCAGGCCTTCAGCACCCTATCGTCTGTGCCCATGGGTTATGCATACAGTATAGGCATACAAGGTCTTCGGTGGATTACCACTCACCCTCCCCCCCTCCCCCGCCTTCCCTCTGAGGTTCCCCACTCTGCTCCATGCTTCCATGCCTCTGGATCCACTCCGTGCATCAGTTTATTTTGTTCATTAGATCCCACATATGAGTGAGATCATCTGATACTTGTCTTTCTCTGACTGACTTATGAAATTGAGAATTTCTGACTCGGGCAACTGACGGCCCTCGTATTGAGCTCACACTAAAACATATGTATTACCACACTGTCCAGACTGAAGTGAATTACAGCAAAACGTGGACACCACAACCGCCGCTGAAGCTCGTTTCTCATTCTTTTTTTTTTTTAAATATATTTTATTGATTTTTTACACAGAGGAAGAGAGAGGGATAGAGAGTTAGAAACATCGATGAGAGAGAAACATCGATCAGCTGCCTCTTGCACACCCCCTACTGGGGATGTGCCCGCAACCAAGGTACATGCCCTTGACCGGAATCGAACCTGGGACCCTTGAGTCCGCAGGCCGACGCTCTATTCATTGAGCCAAACCGATTTCGGCATCGTTTCTCATTCTTGAGACATGTGCGCATGACCCCTTCTGAGCTAACTCAGCGTCTTTGCATCGCCTGCAAAGAGCAGCTTTGGGGGAGCTGCAAGAGTAGACGTTTAGGGAAAGCGGGACTGCGCCCCGTCAAGGTGGCAGCTGCAGAGCTTGAAAGTCAAGAATGAGGAGTCCACTCAGCAGGCAGGGCCCTGAATACTAGTCCTGCCAGCTTGATGGGCACACAAGTTCACATACCAAACATGGCCGGTCTCCTGCCTCAGAGATGAACTCTCCCTGACTAGCAATTTTTGGCAGGAGAGCTTTCCACTTTCTCTGTCAGCTGAAATCATAAACTTGATAAATGTTGTCTCTGCAATGCTCATATCCCTTCAGTCACAAAGCCGACAAAGCCGGAATAGTCTTCTGTGGTGGTATTTCCCCACTGACTACATACTTTGTGGGGCCCAGTGCAAAATGAAAATGGAGAACTTCTATTCAAAAAGCAGAAAAGAGGTACTGTTAAAGGAACTGAAAGTTCCTTCCACGTCTTTCTCCCTCACTCTGCCCTGGTGTGTTTATCTATGATTTAACTTAGCCCTGCCCTGGGAACAGGGTCAGCCAGGTCCCTCCCCATGGCGACAGCTGCCAGGTTCCCTCTCCCTCCAGCTGCTGGATCACTTCCCAGATCCCAGGGGCCATCAGCCCAACCCTCTGCCCAAATCTCCAGGAGAGAGTGACTACCCATAAGATTGTGACCTCTTTGCCAGGACAGCCTTGGTACCTGAATCAGAGAGGGACAAAGCTCACGCCTACAGAGTGGCTCACTAAACATGTCCTGGCCCAGCAGCTGGGGCTGGGCCTACAGGCCACGCTGGGGGATGCTGGAGGGCACGCATACCCACCTGCAGTTCTCCCCATGCCCGAACCAGGGCCCACTGGGGGCCGAGGGCAGCAGCAGCCATGAGGCCGAGGCAGGGAAGAGGATGCTGAGCAAGGAGAGAACCCTGGGAGATGGGGAGGCTTCGGGCGGTGGATTGCAGGTGAACAGTGGCTCCAAGCCTCAGAGCATGCTTCCTTGCCCCGTCAGGTTTCACCCACAGACACAGATTCAAAGATAAAGTTATTAAGAATTTTAAGTCAGTGACCACAGAGCATTAAACTCCAAGTAGGAGCCTTCTGAGTGTGGGGCCCTATGATGGTTAGTTTCATGTGTCAACGTGATTGTGCCATGGGTTGCACAGGTATTTGGTCAAACGTTATTCTGGACCCTGGCTGGGTAGCTCGGATGGTTACAGCATTGTCCCTATATGCCAGCCAAGGTTGTGGTTCGATCTCTGGTCAGGGCACGTGGAAGAATCAACTAATGAATGCATAAGTAAGTGGAACACCTTACCAGTGTTTCTCTCTCTCTCTCTCTCTCTCTCTCTCTCTCTCTCTCTCTCAAATCAATACGTAATAGTAATAATAATAATAATAATAATAATAATAATAATGTCCTAGCAGGTTTGGCTCAGTGGATAGAGCATCGACCTGTGGACTGAAGGGTCCCAGGTTCTATTCCAATCAAGTGCGCACACCCGGGTTGCAGGCTCAATCCCCAGTAGGTGACGTGCAGGAGGCAGCCAATCAATGATTCCCTCTAATCATTGATGTCTCTCTCTCTCTCTCTCTCTCTCTCTCTCTCTCTCTCTCTCTCCCTCTTTCTCTCTCCCCCTCTTCTCTTCCTCTCTAAAATCAATAAATAAAATAATAAAATAATAAACACAACTTATTCTGGGGGTTGCTGTGAGGGTGTCCGGGATGAAGTTAACACTTAAAGCAGTGGACTGAGTGAAGCAGATTGCCCTCCTTAATGTGGTGGGCTTCACCCAATGGCTTGAAGCCTGATTAGAAAAGGCTGCCCTCCTCAGAGTAAGAGTGGCCCTCCTGACTGCTAGCCTTCAAACTGGGGCATGGCTCTGAACTGCCTTACGACTCTCCCTGGGTCTTAACCGCCCGCCTTCGGACTGGAACTGCTGCTCTTCTGGCTCTCCAGCTCGCCGACTCACCTTGCAGATGTTGGGACTTGTCAACCTCCAGAAGAGCACGAGCCAATATTATCCTGTTGGTTCTGTGTCCGTAGAGAACCCTGACTAACATAGAGGCCCTGTATGTCTGAGCGCTCCCTCATAAATCCTGCCTTGGGTATCTCCCACGCCCTTCAATTTCTTTTTCTTCTCTCTCTTTTTTTAAAAAATGTATCAATTTTGAGAGAGAGAAACATCAATTTGTTGTTCCAATTACTTATGCATTCATTGGTTGTGCTGTCACCAGAGATGGAACCTGCAACCTTGGCATATCAGGGGGATGCTCTAACCAACTGAGCTACTCAGACAGGGCTCCCTTCAGTTCCTTTCTTTTTTCCTACCTTCCTTCCTTCCTTCCTTCCTTCCTTCCTTCCTTCCTTCCTTCCTTCCTTCCTTCCTTTTGTTAATCCTCACTGGAGGTTATTTTCCCCATAGATTTTATTTAAAAAAAATTTTTTTAGAGAGAGTGGAAGGCAGGAGAGTGAGAAACATCATGTGAGAGAGAGAGACATTGATTGGTTGCCTCCCACACAAGCCCCAATTGGGGCCTGGGATTGAACCTGCAACTCAAGTACGTGCCCTTGACTGGGAATTGAACCACGACCCTTTGGTGTGTGGGCCTGTGCTTTAACCACTGATCCACACAGGCCAGGGCCTCCTTCTATTCCTTTAATTCCCACTGTTTCCAGAAGAGCTCTGAACTTTCTCTCCTCTTTCCAGCTCTATGCAGAGCTCCCTAGCTCATCTCTCCTTCGGGCACGCCCCTGTCACACTCCCACATGCACAATTAGTGCCATCTTCTGTTAAGAAACAATCCATGGCTCTTCTTTATCCTAAACTTACTTACTTTCATGACTCTTGGGGATCTAGCCTCTTTGTAGATCTCCAGTCATCTGCCTTCAGACCAGCCATTTTCTCTAGTCAGTTTTATTTTCTGCAGACTCATCTGGGCACAGTGCTTGTTTCCATGACAACCCCTTGGCCCACCTTATTCCTCGAGCCTAAAAGGAAATCCTCCATGCTCTAAGACCCATCTCAATCCATTTTTTCCTTCATAAGGCCCATGAGAAATCTAGCCAATGCCAGTTCACAAAGGACCAGCCTTCTCATTTCCTGCACTTGACCCCTGCTTCACTTGTAGTTAGTTATGCATTTTGGAGCTACTGTCATTCAGCTTTGGCCTGTATTTCCTCCACAGTGTGATCAAACAAGCTATCATAGATGCCACAGTGCATAGATTACCAGTATCTTTCCTTGGGTATTATTATGTTCCTATTAGGAACTCAAGGCACATTTCTTGAAATAATGAGTGGATGAATTAATTATTGTTCATTGTAGTAGGCTGAATGGTGCCCCCCACCCCCCCACCAAAAAAAAAAAAAAAAAAGATATGTTTACATCCCAACCAACCCAAACTCTGGAACTTGTGAAGGCGATCTCATTTGGACAAAGGTTCTTTGTAGATGTATTTAAGGATATTGAGATGAGATCAAACTGGATTATCCAGTGACAAGGGTCCTTAGAAGATGCAAAAGAAGAGAAGACTCAGAGAGAAGGCAGGTGAAGACAGACACATTGATTGGAATGCCTGGAATTCCCAGAAGCTGGAAGAGGAATTCTGCCTTCGGGGCTCCAGAGGGAGCACAGCTGTATCAAAATCTTGATTTCAGGATTCTGGCCCCAGAACTGTGCCAGAAGGAATGTCTGTTGTTTAAGCCATCCAGGTTGTAGTAATTTCTTAGGGGCAGTCCTAGGAAACTAACCTATCCATCATTCCCCTGGGCTGCCTGTAGAAACTTGTCTCCATCGCTTCTGTGTGTAATAGTAGAACCATTTTTATCTTAGAAGCGAAAGAGACGATGGCCCCAGGATCTTTGCATAATTTGAATTCTTTAAAACGGCTGGTGCAAAATCCCACAAGTTCTTTCAAAAACGGACATTCCAATGACATGATTCTCAAGAATTCTTAGTCAAAAATGTTTTGTGTATAAAAAACAAAACTTTATGTTGAGATCATTGCCTATTCAGATGCAGTATAAGAAATGAAAGAGAGACCCCGTGTACCTTTTACCCAGTTTCCCCAAATGGTAACATATGCAAAACCATAGTGCAATGTCACCAGCAGGGCATTGAAATAGATACAACCCAACAATCTTATTCAGAGTCTCTCAGTTTTCATTGTACTCATTTGTGTGAATCTAGTTTATGTAATTTGATCACCAATGTTGGCTCATGAACCCACAACACAGTCAAGACACAGAATTACTATTCTATTACCACAGGGACCCCTTTTATAGCCACACCCATCTCCTTCTGTTCCACACCCCATCCTTCTCCTTGAGGCTAACAAATTGCTGAATCTCTAGGAAATTATGTGGGGTGAAAACAGCCAATTCCGAAGTGTTACATAGCATATGATTCTATTTATATATATGACATTCTTGAAATGACATTTCAGAGATGGATACCAGGTTTGATACCGAATTTTTGGACTGGAACCTGGATTCTTTGTCCACTGGAATCGAAGGAATGAATCCACGGACAGAAAGTGGTATAGCAAAGGTAGAGATTTATTGAAGAACAAGTACAGACTCCCACGTAGGGAGAGGGAAGAATCCCACAGAACGACTCCCACATGGGGAGGGGGAAGAGTCCCACTGAGTTCCTTTTCCCTATGGCTTATATAGGCTGCAGATCCTGGTGCCCTGATATCCCCTCTGATTGGTCACCATTTCCTTAGACTGGTTACTATAGTAACTCCTGTGCGCAAAGTTTGAACCTCACATGGAACATGTGAGGTTCTCTCTCCCTCCTTCCTTATTGTTTTCCTATTCCCCTTGGACTTCCTTCTTCTCTTTATTTTGTAAATATAGACCTTTCTTGGCTACTTCCAGTTCCCTTGTCTTATGGAAATATACCTGCTGCTGCCTCCTTGTCTTATGGAAATGGAAATGGAACTGCACCTGGCTTCCTGGTGTTATGGAAATGTACCTGAAGCATGGTAGCAATCATGCTTGGGTCTGTACTTATTTGCTTGCTAAAACAATAGAAAAGCTATTTTGATTTTCTGAACTTATGTATGCTATCCCAATACTCCATTGATGGTGGTTTGAATATCCTATTGATTGTGATCTCACTGGTCATCGAAGCACATTCTTCTGGGAACCAGAACAGCTCAATTATCCTAAATTGTCTCAGTAGCTACAGATAACTGAGCTTCGGTTGACTCAATGGTCCCGAAACCAGAACAGCACAATTATCCTAAATTGCCCCGGTGGTCCCAGATAATGTGTTTCTGTTGATTCGGTGATTCGGTGATTCGTAGATACTTTGTAGTTGATTCGGTGATTCGTAGATACTTTAGATAACTAACTTGCTCAATTTCGCTTCTGTAAATGCTCTGCACAAAACAGTTTCCTCATTCCAGACCCAAAGATGTAATCGATACCTTTGTGATATTCTGCCAATATAAGCCAGATGTGGCAAGCTGTTCAGGGCTGCGAGGTTTGGAGTGCTGAATGGCTCCCTCGTATGCTGCTGGCTTTTAATAAATGACTCCATAATTCGACTTCTTGAGGCGTCCTTTGTAAGATGGGGGTATACTACAACATGCCTTCACCCAGTCTGTGGCCCTGTGTTTTTTCCCATGGACCCCAATTCTGAAAAATCCCTAAGCCTGCCTATATCCCCTCAAATTCCTGCTTCAGGTTGGTGGTTGCCAGGTGGTGTGTATTCTCATGAAAGTCTTTAAAAAATTTCAGGGGACTCAAAGTTGTCTTATACAGCAAATTAATTTTTTTTTTCATTCAATAAACATTTGGCGAAATCTTTTGTGTCCCTGACAACACTTTCTTTGATGCTGGGAATACTCACTCTCTGCCTCAGGAAATGCATTGAGATGCCCAGTGAGAAGCCTCTAAAATGGAATTATAAGGTAAGCCCTTTGGTGGGGAAAAGGACCCACCATGTAGGAGAGGCTCCGAGAGAGCTAGGGTATGACTAAACAACAATTAAAACTGAAAGATGAAACAGAGGGCCGGAGACCATGGGATACCAGGACACAGGCTTTATTGGCGATCACCCTGCCGCCGCCTTCCAGAGGGGAAAGGGAAGAGAGAGAGAGAGAGAGCTTGAGAGAGAGTACCTTTTAAGGGGAGGAAAAGAGGGGACGGGGCTTAGGGCACTCAGCACACGCTGATTGGTGGTTTCATGTAAGGTACATGGTTAGGCACCTAGGGATTTAGGAATTGGGGGCTTAGGGTACATGGCAGGTGCTGATTGGTGGTTCAATGTACAGTCCATATAAGGTGTTCAGGAATGTCCGGCTGCAGGTGGAGTTTACGTCATACTCTGTCCATCAGTTGGGGGAAGGGAGGATCTATCATTCCAGGCTTTTGCTAATATTAAAAAAAATTGAGAGTCCGGGCAGGGTCAGGGGATGAAGGTCCATCTTCCATAGCTACTTCCTGCTGAGAGGGGGCGTCGTTAGGGGCGTCTACCCGGGGTTTCAAGGATTCTGGTGTTAGGTTCTGAGTTCAGTGCCAGATAGATCTCTCCCACCTTCTGGTTGGCGAATGCCTGCATTCTGTTCTGCAAAAGACTAGAAAACAGCGCATAAGAAAGGGGGCTAAAGAGCAAAATTAAAGGAATAGACACCAGTTGGCCTAATGATAGGAGGCTGGACGAGGAGTGCAGCAGCATAATTTCCCCAAGAAACTGGTTGGTGAAGTCTTGAGAGCGAAGTCTTGTTGAGTCACTTGGGAGGTAAAAGCTGGTCCTGAGGCTGCCACAGCGTCACTTGTCTGGTTTTGCTGCTTTTCTGAGCCTGGAGCTAAAATACAGCTGAGACCTAGATGTTATTTTTAGGGGGGGAAAGAGTAGGGTTTCAGTTGCCTCACTAGTGATATGAAAGGGGAGAATAGGTTACCCTGGGAGTGAGGTCCTTGCTTTCCCAGTTTTGCCCCTTGCTGGGCATCCACATGTTTCTTGTAGGTCCTGAGACAGGGTTTTAAAGTATGGGTAGAGCAGTGGTTAAGCTCCCTGTGGCAGTTCCAACTCCTGCTGTGATGCTGAGGGTTAGGAGGAGAGGGATGATCTGGACTGCCCTTTTGTGTCAGATATGATGGGTTACGGGGACAGGTAAAGACTGATTATTGGGGTTACATTGGGTGAGAGATAGATGAAAGTACAGGTTCCTGTCCAGCTGATGGGGAGACAGATATATGTGTTTTCCTCACAGAGGAAGAAAAATCCCTATCATGGAGACAAGCTGAAAGGTGTAGGGAGAAGAGGTGGGCTAAAGGGTATAAGATTCCTTTTTCCAGTTCCGCACTCCAAGCTGAGAGAGTAGTCACCATGGCGCTGCCAATAAGGGGTGACAGATGAGTGATTGAGATTGTGTTGCAGTGAAAGTGGGAGGGAAAGGGAAGGAAAAGAGTAGTGGAAGCCAGGGACCTGGATGGTTGGATAAGAGGTTAGACACTGAATATTCTGGTTTAGCTTAAGAAGTATCCAGCAACCTTGTCCTGTCAAGCTTGGAGACTGAAGCCTCACTTTCTTGCTCAGAGTAACTTTCTTTCTTTCTACTTTTCTCTGTTCCATCTCATCACATGCACAACCTTCACAAAAACCTTCAAAATTTCAAATTAGCCTTCAAACCTTCCTTCTATGTCCTTCAAAAATGCATAACCATGCCTCAGACCTTCTATTAAGTATTTCTAAACATGTCTAGCAATCAATGTTTCAGTATTGTATGTTAGAAAAGGCAGCGGGGGAAGGAGCAGGCTCCGAAGCCTGTTCCCAGGCTAGCCAGGCTTCTAGCCGCTTCAGTCCCAAATACCACATTCTTCCTACAGATAATGATCATAGAGGAGATAAGGAGATAAGTCGTTTACAGTCCCAGGAATGGCTTGGCCTTTTGGAGTAAGAGAGTGAAACTGAGGTAGGTGACTGTGGTTTGGGACAACTGGGTTTTAAGAGGGGATGCATGGTAGCCCTGGCCGGGCACCGAGGTAGAATGAGAAAAGAGTGAATGGGGGAATTTAGTAAGATGCAGTGTAGACATGAGGTGGCTAATAGCTGTGAGACTAATCCGTCAACCCCCATAATAGAGACTGAGGAGGGGACAAGGGTCCCAGCAGATTAGAAGGGCAGAATAAGTGGCCCCAGTGTCAATTAAAAAGGAGATCGGCTTACCTGCCACCACAGTCGTTACCCGAGGCTCTGTCCTGGTGATGTAAGTCTGTGGGGCCCTGTCGGGGCCTGGGCAGCTTCTTCGGTGGCCATTCCCAGGAGGTCTGGGAGCTCCAAACCAGATCCAGAGGGTGGCCATGCTGGACTGGCTGAGGCCAGACCGGAGGAGCCAGACTACAGTCTGATTTCCAGTGGCCTTCCCTTCCGCACCTTGGGCAGGGCCCAGGCGGGGGTCTCGGGTTTGAGTAGGACTTGGCCCAGTGTTTTTCCTTGCTGCAGTTGAGGCATGGGCCCGGAGGAGGCTTAGCCCCTGACTTACCCGCAGTTGGAGGACCAGCACTCGGTTTGGGGTTCGTGAGAGTGGTGGCTAGGAGCTGGAAGGCCTCCTACTGGGCCTGAGCCTTGGCTGATCTCGCTTGATTTTGGATTTGGGTCTCCTTGTCTCTATTATTAAAGACCTTAGAGGTAGGTTAACGAGGTCTTTTTGAGGGGTTTGTGGACCTGCAGTTGCGGCGTATGTCGGGGAGTAAAGGTGGTAGGTCAGTGTTAAAAGAAACCTGAGATGCCTCTCAATCTGTGAGGCTGGACATAGAGAATGGGACATGGACTCAAAGAGTGTGCCCTCAGCTCCTGCTGCCTCCCTCAGGGGTAGAGTGGACGCGAGAGTAGAAGAAGCTGTTGAGGAAGGCAGTCTTTGGGCCTGAGAATGAGTGTTAGATGGAAAGGCTGTTTTGGAGCTCAGGTTCTCAGGATTTGGGCTCCGGGACTGGGGAGAAGGCGGCTGCTGGTTCAGAGGGAATGAAGAGAAAGAGCCTAGGTGTTTTTCAATTTGAGAAGGATCAGAGAGTGAGAAGGGAAATGGCCAGCCACCTGTGAATTTGTGTGCTGGAGGCCACAGGAGCGGAGATAGGAGAGCACAGGGGAAGGAGGGGGGGGGGGGGTTAGAATTCTCAGAGGTAGAAATGCCCCATCCTGCCTCCCATAATGAGGGCGGGACCAGGAGGGGCTTTGCATGGAGACTGAGGAAGCGAACACCCTGAGGGAGAGGAAGGGCCTGTAAATGCCGCCGCCTCCGGTCAGTGGGTGGGACCAGTGAGTGCAAAGGAAAAAAAAAAGTTAAACGTACTCCGGGGTCCTCCAAGGACTCCTGCACTCCACTCCGGCGTTGACCTGGGAAAAAGAGTGCTTAGTCAGAGAGGGACAGGTTTAGGATTGTAAGAAGGTGGCGAGATTGAGACACGTGGAGAGAAACGATCCGCTGGGTTGAAAGAGTCAGAAGACAGAGAAAGGGGTTTGAGAGGGCAAAGAGGACTTTGCGAGGAGGATCTGATGGGTGGAACAAGAGGAATAAAGCAAGTGGGGAGAGCGGGAGGGTGGGTGGGGAGGGGAAAGCCTGTTAGTAGGAATCTCGAACGCTTCCCAATCTGGTGGCAAAAATCATCTAGATCTCGGAGGAAATTGGAATTTTCAGGCCACAGAGAGACTGTTAAGTTTATATTGTGGCCAGGTAGAGCTTCTTTGAAGTTACGAGAGGGTTTGGATTGAGAGGTTCCCTTGACCGGAGGGAAAGGCCACCGAGAAGTTGGGGAAGGAATAAGAAGCGTCCTTCTTTTCCCTCTGCCAACCTGTAGAAAAAAGGACAGGAGAAGGTTGCAAGGTCGTCACCCTGAACCTTTCCCGTGGAGTAGAACAGAGTTTTCCCGGCCAGGTACCTGGGCTTTCGTAGAAAGTAGAACGTAGAACGTAGAACGTAGAACGTAGAATGTAGAGCCGTGTACGGGAAACTCTGAGGCCTTTCCAGGTCAAGGGAACCGGGAGTAGGGGGTGTTGGGAAAATCCCTGAAGCCTACCGGTTAGAAGGAAGCGATGAGATTCCCACGTGTCCTGGTACGGCAGGGTTTGAGGAGTGTTCTGAGCAGGCCAATCGACTCAGAACCATGCCGCCGAGCAGAGCCAGAGCAGGAGTCAGAAGCTCGGGGCTAGGTTCGAGGATAGTCCATGCTCACCCAGGTTCAGCACCATGATGAAAGATGAAACAGAGGGCCGGAGACCATGGGATACCAGGACACAGGCTTTATTGGCGATCACCCTGCCGCCGCCTTCCAGAGGGGAAAGGGAAGAGAGAGAGAGAGAGAGCTTGAGAGAGAGTACCTTTTAAGGGGAGGAAAAGAGGGGACGGGGCTTAGGGCACTCAGCACACGCTGATTGGTGGTTTCATGTAAGGTACATGGTTAGGCACCTAGGGATTTAGGAATTGGGGGCTTAGGGTACATGGCAGGTGCTGATTGGTGGTTCAATGTACAGTCCATATAAGGTGTTCAGGAATGTCCGGCTGCAGGTGGAGTTTACGTCATACTCTGTCCATCAGTTGGGGGAAGGGAGGATCTATCAAAAACAAAGAAACAAACAAAAATGGGGGGGGGGGGGGAGAGGTGATAAAGAGATACAATGGTGTTCATGTAGGAAATAAGTTAGTTCTGTCTCCATTAAGGAGTCGTGAAAAACTGAGAGAATCGGGCATGGGAGTTAAGGATTTGGGAGAGTAAGCAATTTAGTTTAAGTACCGACAATTAATGATAGACCGTGTGGCCTCTGGACTCCCAGAAGAGGGTAAACAGACCAGTGATGAACTTGAGCACCTAGGAGATACACCACTGGTAGGAGACATCACAGTCCCGCCGGGCTGGGTGGTGGCAAGGGCAGTGAAGAGCCACGGGGTGTCAATTCCTACAAATTGGCACAGGCTCTGTGCAAAGAATAACAGCACAGAAAGTAACTGCAACTGCACGATAAAACCCTGCAGAAAACGAGTCCTAAGAGGTTCAGAGAGAACTAAAGAAAGACCAAAAAAGAAAGTTCCAGATGACTGGTAACCTACACTGGCAAACAGGTTTGCATGCAGATGGGGGAATTCTCTGGGACCGAATATAGCAAATGAGTTTCATCTCTCACACTAAAAACTACACTAGATGTTCTCTACTACTAAAACAAACAAACAAAAACACCAAAACTCTGTGAGGGAATTGTTTTTCTTCCCATTTGCAGGGAGGAAACTGGCTTGGGCAGACCAAGCATTTGCCTGAGGTCACTTAGCAGCTAGTAATGGATTGAGTTAGGATCTAAATTCATCTGTCTGACTCCAAATCCAGCCCAGCTCTCCCGTCTCAGCCTTTTCAACAGGAGAAAGAATAATGGGGTCAGGGAGGGGTGTCCTGGAGGCACAGAGAGAAGGGGAGTTTGCAAAGGCGGCATTACTTTGGAATCTGTGGACACTGAAGGTTAAGTTTCCTACTCCTGTTTTTTTAAAGCTAAGTGAGCAATTTCCCTGGCGCTTGCTTCATGAGTAGAGGTGGAAAATTTGACGATTGGATAGAACTCTACAAAATACCAGATGCTATATTTGAGCAGAACTTCTCTGGGTAAATAAATTACACTTAAAAATATGTACCAAACCTCAGCGAGACCGCAGCAGTTCTACAAGAAGTGTTTCAAAATAAAATGAATAATGTAGGGACTCATAAATATCCTTTCATATTTGACCATGATACTAGGTCCGAGTAGCTCAGATGTGGTACCTTTGGGGGGAGAGGGGAAATGAAGAAACTGTCATGGAAATTGACCTAAAATTGACAATCCAGTTAAAGAAACAAATTTGGACAGGTAACCTGATTCCTCTTACCTATCTAGATTGCAGGTATATCAAGGAAAGACTTTGCATATACAGCTTTGCACAAATCATGCATCCTGTAAGATTTTAAAGTTAATGGAATTTTCTGGAATTCCAATGTTTTCATCTAATTCCCTGGACAGGTGATATTGAAATGAACAATATTAAGAAAACATTTCAACAAACTTAAGACTGTGTATAAAACTACATGAAAAGAGCACACAAAGATGGCAACAGTGCATGGAGATTTTTTTTTTTTTTTTTTTTGCTTGTATATTTCTTAGACCAGCTGTAACCACATGGGATTCTGCCTCCTGGAGTTTTGGTGAATTATCTTTAATGACTATGAAGTCCACTAAAGAACAGGTCTTAATGAAATACTATCAATCCTATCTAATAAAGAGGGAATATGCTAATTGACTGTCACACCCTCACAAAGATGGCAGCGCCCACAGCCAATAAGGAGGGAATATGCTAATTGACTGCCATGCCCTCAAAGATGGCGGTGCCCACAGCCACAAGATGGCAGCGCCCAGTCCCCTCAGCCCCTCCAGGGCGGCAGGTGCGCAGCACGGCCGGGCCCACCCTCAGGCAGGTCTGGCTGCTCTGTGCGCCTGCCTCCAGAATTCCCCATTCCCCTCAGCCCCTCAGCTGCCCAGAGCTGGTCCGAGGCACAGGCAAGCCTTGGATGGTGGCTGCCCAGCTGCCCAGAGCTGCCCGAGGCTCAGGTAACCAGGGCCAGCCGAGGCTCGCGCTGCCGGCAGTGGTAACAGCAGAGGTGTGATAGGGGCATTGCCTTCCCCTAATTGCCAGGTCACCTCCCACTCTTAAGGGGTCCCGGATTGTGAGGGGGCATGCTGGGCTGAGGGACCCCTCCCCACCCAGTGCATGAATTTTCATGCACCAGCCTCTTGTCAGATAATATTTTGTTACCCATACTTCTACTGCTTTGCCTTTCACAGCAAACAGTGCATTTTCATTTAACGTAACTAGAGATCTTAATGTTTAATAAAAATACCACAGTGTCAGTGAATCCTTTTGTGCTTAGAATAAAGGGTTCCCATAATCATCTCTTAAACAAGAATTGAAGTTACAGACTGAAACAATTATGTTTTAGGAAAACATAAACTTTTCTCAGTTGCTTCCTCTCAGAGTGTTCTGGTGAACTTGTTTGTAATGGCATGTGGAAAGAAGTGTTTTCAGACGAATTAATGTGAGGCGTATTCATCCATTTAATTAGAATATTTGAATGTCTGGGGTGTAGTCACATTTTTCTATTTCCTTTGTAGCAGTAAGAATGTATTTTTCTCTTGAGGATTAATATCTATAATAATAAAAGCGTAATATGCTAATTAGGCTGGACAGCTGAACGACCTTCCAAATGTCCTTCTGGATGAAGCCGCAGTGGCAGGGGCCAAGGCAGAGGCAGTTAGGGGCGATCAGGCAGGCAGGTGAGCGGTTAGGGGTGATCAGGCAGGCAGCCAGGCAGGGATCCCTGTGGGATTAGGCCTAAATCGGACATCCCCCAAGGGGTCCCAGATTGCAAGAGGGTGCAGACTGGGCTGAGGGAACCCCCCTCCTGTGCACAAATTTCATGCACTGGGCCTCTAGTATACTTTATAAGATACCTTATACACTATGTGTAATCTATATCTATATATATATTTATATCTATACTAGAGGCCCGGTGCACGAAATTCGTGCACAGGGGTGGGGGGTCGCTCAGCCCAGCCTGCACCCTTGCACCCTCTTCATTCCAGGACCCCTCAGGAAATGTCCGACTGCCAGTTTAGGCCCGATCCCATAAACCAGCAGTTGGACATCCCTCTCATAATCTGGGACCACTTGCTCCTAACTGCTCACCTATCTGCCTGCCTGGTCACCCCTAACTGCCCTCCCCTGCCGGTCTGGTTGCCCCTAACTGCACTCCCCTACCGGCCTGGTTGCCCCTAACTGCCCTCCCTTGCTGGTCTTGTTGCCCCTAACCACCTCTGCCTTGGCCCCCGCCACCATGGCTTTTTCCAGAAGGATGTCCGGAAGGATGTCCAGAAGATGTCTGGTCTAATTAGCATATTACCCTTTTATTAGTATAGATAAGTATTTGTCATATTATTCTCTACTTTTCTATATGTATTTAAAATACTCCACAATATTTTAAGTGAATAAAAACTGGTCAAGTTGCAGAAAAATAAAAGTTTTGAAATACAACTGGTAGGCTTGAAAGCAACAACATTTGCATAAAAGGGCATAAGTTGCAGTCGGCAACAAAACTTGCTGTTAGGATTGCTTGGTTAATATTCTTTTGTTGGAAAGTCGTGGTTTGGGCAAAGGAGAAAAGGAAACCAGCCCTATAAAAGGGAATGTCTGATTGGGCTGTTGCCACAGCAGAGAGGGGCAGGTGCGGCAAAGGTTCAGGCTGTCCCACAGGCAAGGATGTCTGTGTGTATGGGACACCAGAGGACACCTGTCACACCTGAAACACAATTTGCTAACACTCACCATTGGAGAGCTCAGGAAGAATCACTGTTTTTAAAACTATTATCTCCCTGACATATAAAATATACATACATATAAATATACATGCCCTCTTCTGAGCTTCCCCTGCCCTCCACTTAATATTTGGCTATGGCCTTCTTTTCATGTCAACGAATTGGATGTACAGACATAATTTTTAATGGCTACAGTGTTATCCCTGACTGTTTGACATTACTATGGTTTACTTCACTAACCCTTTATTGTGGGGCAGGTTGCTTCTGGTTTCCCCTGGCATCAACAACTACAGTAAACATAATTGCTTATTTGACTGTTCACTTAGGACACATTCACAGACATGGAACTCCTGGCCCAAAGCTAATTCACTTGAATTTTGATCCACATTTCCAAATTGACTTTCTAGAAAGTGCTTCTGTTTGTTTAGTCCATTGGTTTTAAATCAGATTACACTCCCACAAATGGGTTAAGAGAAAACTGTTCAAAGCACCTTGGGCAAATCGCAAACTCTTGCTGAACTTGAGCGACCCCAGCGAGCAGGACCTGGAGGATCTGGGCTGGAGGGTGAAGTCCAGGGAAGCGCGGGTGATGCAGTCGAGAGCCCTGTGTGGGTGCGGGCCTGTGAGTGTGTGTCGCTCAGGTCCACGCTTATGCACACAACCCACACGCCCTCACTCCCGCTCTGCACCCTCGGCCACCAGAAACCTCCGTGGAGCCTTCCATGAGCTCGGATGCATCCAGTCCCAGCACCAAGCAAGTCTGAGAAAGTTTTCCCAGACTGACTCCCGCCCACTCCACGGGGAGGCGGGACCAGGAGGATCCGCGCTGGAGGGTGAGGTCCAGGGAGGCGTGGGTGGCACGCTGAGGACCCTGTGTGGGTGCGGATGTGTGAGTGTGTGTCGCTCGGGTCCACGCTCATGCACACACCCACACGCCCACACTCCCGCTCTGCACCCTTGGTCACCAGGAACCTCGCAGAGTTCAGCCCGCTCGCCAGTCCCCGCCCACTTGGTCGAGCCTTCGGTAGGACCCTGGCTCTGTATATAAATAGATACCCACGCAGATGCCTAGCAGCTAGCAGGTCCTTTTAACCTCTCTGTTAAGATGTATCCTGGTTTCAAAAATGTTAAAATTTGAAGAAAGGAGTATGCGTACAGATGGAGGAAATACAGAACTTCGAGTACAATTGAGGACTACTGCACAAGTGTTTGTAACAGGCAATTTTGGAAAAACAGAACAAAACTCAAATACATCCTCTGTCTCATCCCGCCCCTGTCATTTGAGCAGGTAGATCGCTCC
Source organism: Eptesicus fuscus (assembly GCF_027574615.1). NCBI lineage: Eukaryota > Metazoa > Chordata > Mammalia > Chiroptera > Vespertilionidae > Eptesicus > Eptesicus fuscus. Next base: position 68,910,409 of record NC_072486.1, read on the forward strand.
ACAGTGACCAGGTCCAGTGTACCTGGGGCCCCAAAATCAGTCCTAGCGCCCTGGAAAGGAAGCCGACCCAACTTTTTGAAGTTTTGGGGGAAGGGTATGTGTTAAAGGGCATCTCTTGTTTTCAGCTGTGATGGTGCAGAGCAAGGGGCTGCATCCTGCCGATTGGAGCATGTGGGAAATACCCTGCTTCTGAATATATAAAAAGTAAATGTCTTGTTACCAAAGTGGAGGAATTTATGAAACGGTTAATGACAGAGAAGCTTCTTTTAGAAGATGCCCCTTCTCACTACTCCCAGACATGCCTCCCTCGGACTGACGACAGGCAGGGTGGCCTCCTACTCACCAGATCCGCCTCGGACACTGGTAGGACCGGAGATGGGTGCGTGAGAGCACTCGCTCTTGAGGCTTTCAGCTCTAGAGGGTCTGATGGGAGGAGGACTGGTAACAGATTTTGTTCTTTCCCAGCCTTCTACAGACAAACCATATTCCCAAGCAAAACAATCATTCTTCAAAAGATGCCCAACGTTCACGTCAGCCTCCGGACTGGAAGGGGGTCTTCTCCAAATTCCCAAGGAGAAGCGGCCTAGGGCAGGTCTGCTGCTCCTGATCAACCAACACAGCCTTTCCTCGCAGCACCTCTCGGAGCCGGGCTCTGGGTGCCGCAAAGGGAGAGGTTCCCTGAACCCGCTTCCCACACACCTAGGCTAGGATACAGCTCGTAGGAGGCGGCTTCAGTGCTGGGGCGGCAGCGGCCAGGTCTTCTGGCGCCTCTCCTCCTGAGCTGCAGTCCCACATCTCCCAGCCCCCAGCCTCGGGCGCACCCCCGCAGTTGCCCGCACCACCAATCACCTCAGCACAGGCCCCATTAGCCGAAAGCCAGCTTCCCGGCAGCCCGGCCACCACACCCACCACCGCGGGTAACTCTCTGCTGCTTGCTCACTGCCCAGTGCTGTCTGCTGGGGTGGGGGTGTGCTCCGAACGGCTCCCGCCCCTGGAGTGTGCCCACTGCCCAGAGGCTCTCCCTCCCTCTGCCACCAGCTTGGGAAGCTGGCCTCGTTGCCGGGGCTACAAAGCCAGCTTCCCGCCCCAGCCGCTATGGGCGTCGCCATCTTTGTAGCGGAGTGATGGTTAATTTGCATATTACCTTTTTATTAGATAGGATACATTAGTGACCCAGTGCACAGACTCGTGCACATTAAAAGGAAATTAATTAGATGGTGGCCGGCAGGATGGGACTGGGCAAGATGGGCCAGACACACCCTGGAGCAGCCTACCGCGGTCTCTCCCCAGCATCTGTGGAGTGAGCGGGGTCCCTTCGGCAGGTGGGGTCCCTCGGCCTGGCAAGTGGGGATTGGGCTGAAACCAGCTCTCTGACATCCCCCGAGGGGTCCCAGAGTGTGAGAGGGCACTCTGCAAAGCTGCTGTCCTACAGGGGGTGGAACACAAAGGCAAGTGTGCAGTAAACCAGATTCGAGGCCGACAGTGCCCAGGAACAACATAACCCGTGGCCAAAGGTGGAACTGCATGGCCCTGCAAGGAATCGGGCTCCCTCCTCTCTGGTTTCGGGGTGCGTCACCCGAGAACCGCTGCTGCCAAGTCACTGCAGTTCGGCAGCTCCTGCGTTGAGCATCTGCCCCCTGGTGGTCAGTGCATGTCATAGTGACCGTTCGGACAATGGGAGGGGCACTTAGCATATTAGCCTTTTATGTATATAGATATATATGCAAGGTGTGTGTGTGTGTGTGTGTGTGTGTGTGTGTGTGTGTGTAGGCTGATTCCTGTTTTTTTGCTTGGTATTGCAAACAAGTAACAGTATCATAAAAGGCTTCAAACAAGTTCCTTTTTTTTTATATTATAATGACGAGTCAGAAATATTTCTAGGAAGTAATATTTTAAAGACAAAAAATAAATGATTCTTCCAAAGAAATCACTAGTTGTCTTGATAATATTTTTGTAATACACTCTTGTACATAATTTCAGGGAAAGGGAAATTTTTCTGTTGTCATGATTCCAATACATATTTTTGATGTGGGTTACCATATTCAGTATATTATTTACTATGATTTATAACCAAGACAAAAATGCCAAATTTTCCCACACTGAAAGATCCGTTAAGAGTTAATCCAAAACAGTATCTTCTAAAGAGTAGAATCACAAGATACTATTTTAAAAAATCAATTTTTTATGATATCTAAAATTATTTTCTATGTTGCTAGAAAAGCAGTGATAGATGGAAAACTAGAGTCATTCTCTATGCAAAGATACATTCATTATGATTTCATTGTATCTTAGATATGTTTCATTGTAAATTAAACCACTTATTTCATATGGTCTGTGTTGCTTATGCATCAAATATGGTGTTATGAAATCTGTTGGGCATTCCAGCTTTTAAAATTACACTATTTTGCTTATATGGGATAGCTAAAGTAGTCAAATTCATAGAAACAGAAAATAGAAATCTAGTTGCCATGGGCTGGAGGGACAGGGGAATTGCGAGTTATTGTTTAATGGATTCAGAGTTTCAGTTTTTTAAGATGAAAAGAGTTCTAGGGATGGACGGTAGTGCTGGAGGCATAAAAATGTGAGTATGCTTAATACTACTGGATGATACACTTAAAATGGTTAAAATGGTAAGATTTGGGGATGATATTTAAAATGGCAAATGTATCAAATGTGCTGTGAAATCTGTGGTTATTTCAACTTTTAAAGCGATAATATTTTACCCTTACATGTTCATAAAAAACAAAAAACATATATATATATATTAACCAAAAAAAGTTTATGTTTATAGCTAAACCCAAAAAGAGCATGTTACAATGGGTCTTGGTGACCCCAAAACTAAGAATCCCGTAACTGTTTCCAAAGCTGATTTGGGGATGTTAGCACTGATGGGAATGAGGAGTGTTTTTCCTCCAAAGACCTAGTCCTTCACCATAAACATTAGCCTTCTCTTCCACTAATGTACACTGTATTCTTGTAGAGTCTGCTATTTAAGGTAAGGAAAATATTGTATGGTAGCCTCAAGGGTACTTTATTGCATACTTGTGTTTGAGTGCAGGCATTCACCTGAGACATCACGAGGTCTCTCTTGATCCATAACACTTTCTCCAATAACATGGGTAACGGCCCTAGGCAGTTTGGCTCAGTGGATGGAGCATTGGCCTGTGGACTGAAGGGTCCCAGGGTTCGATTCTGGTCAAGGGCACATGCTCAGGCTTTGGGCTCAATCCCCAGTAGGGGGCATGCAGGAGGCAGCCAATCCATGATTCTCTCTCATCGTTGATGTTTCTATCTCTCCCTCTCCCATCCTCGCTGAAATCAATAAAGATCTATATATATATAAATAATGTGGGTAACGTAAGGCAAAGGTCAGGACTTCCACACAAAGGACAATAAGAATGGGAAAGGCCTGGGACATGGAACCTGACAATTGAGCCTCTCTCCACAACAAAAACAGAGGATGAGGGAAAGGAGAGGAATTTAGGGTGAGGCCTTTAGGCAAAAGTCCAGTTGGCTCACTAGGCCAACACAAGCTGCAAAAAAAGAGAAGCTGGGATGTGGAGTCCACATAGACACCTAGGATGCAACTTGGCTCATGCGATGACGGGCCTGGCTTGGCAGGAAAGGAGCTGGCGGGAGGAGAGGTGTACCACCGTATCTTACACCCACAGGCTAGATGAAGTTTGAGAGGTCTGAATGCACATTTTTGTGAGCATTCTGGACAACAGTTTTAAAACCACACCTTACATATTTAATTATTTAAATATTTAATTTGGCATAGGGATCAGATTTGACACTTTTACTCTTGTTTATATAATTCAACCTCTGTTTCTCCCCTGCTGTTCTTTAAAAGCGAGGCACATTTCTGACCATCTGTGTAGAGGCTTAACTTTATAACCCAATATAAACATGCTTAATATTTTAAAGTAACCCTATACCCTACTCCCAGATCTGGTCAGCTTCTTCCCTTCACCCCCCAAACACTTCCCTCCAAGTCTCAGTTATCTATCTATAATAATAAAAGCGTAATATGCTAATTAGACAGGATGACCTTCCGAACGACCTTCCAGACGACCTTCAAGATGAAGCCGGGGCTGTGAGGGCCGAGGCAGAGGCAGCCGCTGTGGCTGCGAGGGCCGAGCCCCTTGCATGAATTTCGTGCATCGGACCTCTAGTTGCTCTATAAAAAGCTACTACAACATTTAGCAACTTAAAACAGCAACAATTATTTTTCAAGGTTCTGTGGGCTGCCCTGGCCGGTATGGTTCAGTCAGTTGGTTGAGTGTTCTCCCACGTACGGAGAGGTCACCAGTTGGATTTCCAGCCTGGGGTTTCAGGCTTGCTCCCTAGTAGGGGGCGCATAGGAGACAGCCAAATAATGTTTCTCAAAGATGTTTCTATCTCTCTCTCTCTCCCCCCGCCCTCTCCCTCCCTCTCTCTCTCTCTCTCTCTCTCTCTCTCTCTCTCAAATAAATAAAAACATATTTTAAAAAGATTCTGCAGGCCGGATAGTCTTAACAGGGCAGTCCCATTTATTATCGTTTGGAGTCACTCATGTGGTGCATTCATTCAGCGAGGGACTTAGCTGGGGCGGACACATGCGAGATGCCGTCACTCCCGCAGCTGGTGCCTCGGCTGGGGTGATTGGAATGGTTTGGCCTAAGTAGGTCTCTATGTCTCTCTTCATGCAGTTTTTCCTCGTTCAGTAAACTAGTCTGAGTTTCTTTACATAGTGACTGGATCACAGGTCCCAAGACAGTGGAATGAAAGCTGCAAAGCCCAGAAGTCACACAGCATCACTTATAAGGCATTCCTTCTATGGGTCAAAACAAGTCCCAGGACCAGCCTGAGTTCAAGAGAAGGCAGGGCAGGCCCCACCTCTTGAGGGTAAAAGGGGCATGAGTTTACAGGAATGGGAGGAATTGTTGGTGACCATATTTGCAGACAATCTACTACTGGACAGACAGAAATCTGATGCCAAATGGAATATTCTGCCTGAGAATGGGTCCAATTAAAATTCTGAGGCTTTTCATCAAGTTTTATATTTAACAATATTAGAGAAAACTTCAGTGGGAAATAATGTAGTATAAATTATCATTTCATATAAAACTCTGCACCCACTGAAGACAGAATGGATTTTCTTTTCAAATATACACAAGGAGTGGGCTTTGAGGCTGGGCACGTGGGTTTGAATCTTGGCTCCACCAGGGACTAGCAGTAACGCCTTGGGCAACTTCCTGTTCAGTCGAACACTTATTCCCTCTGTATTTACGGAATTATTGTGAGATTAAAAGAGTCAATATATATAAAGTGCTTAGAGAAGAGCCTGGCACACGGTAAGCATACTATAAATATTGGCTTTTAAATGTAAATTACCATGATCTGTTATGTAACAAAGCAGCACGTGTTTGAGCCAAACCTCCTGGAGCTGCGAAGAGATGAGGTGTTATTCAATTTAGTCACTAATCCTCATTACTTCCCCGCTGCCTCTCCCACTTGTTGCCAACTTAAAAGGTAGGTGGAACAATTGTGTGATTAACAGGTGTTCTAAAGACTTACCAACTTTTAAACATGACAATCCATATTAAGAAACATCATTTACATTGTAATCCAGACACCCGCCCCCCCCATACCTAATACTTACAAATTCTTCATGAAACAATGCTTATCCTCAACTTGTGCTATGATCTCTGCCTTTTTTCCCCCTTCTATTTCAGTGAATCAACAACAATATGTTCATTGTGACCCACTATCATTAACCTCACTGAAGAGTTCTAAGCTATATATTACGGTCAGTGACAAATTAGGATATTGAACACATTTTCAGCCCAGGAATTGTTTCAAGTGTGGTGCTGTAAGAATATGACATATGTCATTTTCATAGAGGCCACTTCAGTTATGGAGCAAAAAGCTCTCACAAATATGGCCCGACCCTCCCTGCTCAAGAGGCTTCATCAATTCTTTCACTGGGACACGGGGTCTAGGGGAGGCATGTGTACAGCAAATGTGTTTTAGTAAGAAACAAAGTGCCTTGTTTAGAGATGGATGGAGCTAGGCTGGGATTCCGACTTCACAACTTACTACACTGTATCTGTGAGCGAGTTATTTAAACTCAGTTTTGGAGTCTTAGTTATTGATTTGTTAAAAGGTTACACAAATAATATCTACTTCGGGTGGGTTGTGACCATTGAATGAAAGTGTCTGGCTTAAAGAAGGCTCTCAGAATGCATTTCTTGCTTCCTTCCCCTACCATGGAACGCAAACTTCAGGATGCATCGCTCTTCTTTAGCTTCTGCGTTTTCTATTTCTAGGAGAAAAACTAAGACGTGGCAGAGTCCTTACTACAGTCAAACCCCTATTATTTCTTTAATGCCACGTAAGTCCTACAACCATGTACTACTACCTTGATATTTTACTTAATGATAGTTAACAATGGCAGTTAATAGTTATTAATTTTTCTGCAATATGGATATGAATCATGAAATAATGTGGTATGCTCAGGTCAGGTTTTGTACGGTGAGGTTTGGATAGATTCCCTAGTTATGTGGAAAGAATGTGTGTCGAGGAGAAAAACAGTTCTGTTATTTTGTTAAATAAGTTAAACAAAATAACGTGCAAAACACACACTAACTTTCTCCTTGGGTGAAATATTTAAGGTCACCTGAGTTCTAGTTCTGCGGCCAGGTGGTACTTTCAGGGCAGGTGACCTAGCTTTTAAGGGGTCAAGGGAACGGGACACAGCCCGCCCCTTTCGCTACCTCCCCCCAACCCCCGCTGGGGGCGGGGCCCCGGGCGCCGCCGAGGCTCCCACGTGGCCGCGGGCACCGGACCCACCGCAGACCCTCCCCCCGCGCGGCCCCTCCCTCCGGCCGCCGCGCCGCGCGGTCCTCCACCGCCAGGGGGCGGGCGCGGCTCCCGGCGGCGGGGACCCATTGGCGGCGGCGGGGAAGCGGGGGAGGAGGCCCGGCGGCGAGCTGGCTTCCTCCCGGCCACTGGCGGGGTGCGTGGCGGCCGGAGGCGCTCGGGAGGAAGCGGAGGAGCGCGCGGGAGGCGGCGGTGGCTGCTCCCGGCGGCCCCGGGCAGGACTGACCGCGGGGAGGCCGGAAGGCGGCGCGCTCGGCGGAGAGGCGGGCGGGAGGCCGGTGAGACGCGGCGAGGCGAAGGGACCGCGGCCCGGGGAGGGGAGCATGGCGGGAGGGTCGGGGAGCGCCCAGCTTCTCCTGCGTCCTCCCTCACCCCGCGGCGACTGCCGGCCGGGCGATCGCGGCGGGGAGGGCCCGGGCGGGACCGGCCGCTGCCCCGCGCGGTCTCCCCGCAGGCGTCCCGCCCCGGTTCCGCGGAGGGGGCGGCGCCGCACCTGGCCCCGCTGGGCGATGCGCTGGGCGCTGGGCTGCCCCCTGGGCGCGCCCTGGACGCGGGGGACCGGGTGCGGGGAGCAGGGGGGTTGAGGGGCTCGGCCCGGGGTCGGAATGGTGGGCTGAGTGTCCAGAGGCAGATGGAGTTGCTGTCCATGGAGCTCTGTGGAGGCCCGTGTAGCTCACTTGTGAAGTTTCAGTGTCTCTTACGCGAGAGGTACTTTTATTTTTGAACTGCCCAGCCCATTGGGCTTGGGTGTCGTTGATGAATGTGCTGCTCCTTCTTCTCCTTTTACCCCGCTTGTTACCTAGCCTCACCCTTCCTACCGGGTGTGAGCCCAGATCTAAACGGCATCAGGGATGGATTGACGTTGGTATTGAGCTATCCTGCTGTGGGGTGTGTGTGTGTGTGTGTGTGTGTGTGTGTGTGTGTGGTTTCATCTGCCTTTTATTTACTTTTGTATAATGCACAACCACCGTCTAACCGACAGAACCTTTTCTTTGTTTCTTTTTATTTAATAAAAAAAAACATAAGGATACAGTGATACTAGATACTATTAGATTGCTTACTAGGTATTGTGCCAAGTTTGTTTCATAGGCACACTTGTTTCTTAGAACCCAAAGACTAGGCCCTTTTATCTCTCATTCCCAATTTTACAAAGAAAATATGAACTCCTGGGGGGTTGATGCTAACAGTGGATCCCGTACTGTACCCCTTACTGTACACCTTGGACCCTTGACCACCTTAGGGATTCGTGATATCCTGTTTTTCAAGTTTTGGGAAACATGACTGTTACAGTCATTCAGTTCAGTCAACTACAGACCTATGTCTCAGAAGAGTATGATGGAGCTGAAAAATGTCCTGTCCTGGCCGGTGTGTTCAGTGGTTAGAGCGAGGACTGGTGCATGGGAGGGTTGGCCTGCACCAAAGTGTGGCCGGATGGATTGGGGTCAAGGGCTGGGTTGCAGGTTCGATGCAGAGGTTCCATCTCCACCATCCTCCTTGGGGTGGGAGCGGGAGGCAACCAATCCATGTATCTGTTTCATCCATGTATTTTTTTTCCTCTTGCCCCTCCAATCCTCCCTTTGATTCTCTCTAAAAAAAAAAAAAAAATCAATGGGAAAAATATCCTCAGGTGACAACTAACAAAACACAAATTCCTATCACCTAGTGACATAGTACAAGGCATTACTCACCTGTCTGAGGTGGCGCTGGTGTAAGCAGACCTGTGCTGACCGTGGCGTAAAAGCAGGTACAGTTGACCCTTGAACAGCTGGACCTGGAGGGCTCGATTCCTTCCTGCACAGCAGGAAATCCAGGTGTAAGTCTTGCCTTACGCAGTCAGCTTTCCCATCTAGATTCCTCCCACTGCAGATTGACAGCTGTGGTCTCCCAACAGCAGGTTCCCAACTGCAGGGTCCCAACTGTGGTTCAGTTACACTGTTTCCGTCCACAGTGAGTTGAAGACCCAGATGTGAAGGGCTGACTGTATTTCTTGGAAAAAAAAAAAAAAATCTGCATAGAAGAGGACCCTCACAGTTCAAACCAGTTGTTCAAGGGTCAATTGTATGTATATTCAGTAAATCATACTTGCTAATTATAAGAAACAATTACGTGACTGGTCTATGTATTTACTGTTCTATACTTTTTATCATTTTAGAGTGTAGTCTTTTAACTTAGTAAAAAGTTTGCTGTGCAGCAGTATGCCATACTACACCTGCAGCAACCTATACGTCTCATGTTCACTGCATCTCTTGATTGCATCATTTTCTCTCGTGCTGGATTTGCTGTTTTGTACTATAGCTTGTAGCCTAGGGCAGTGGTCGGCAAACTCATTAGTCAACAGAGCCAAATATCAACAGTACAACGATTGAAATTTCTTTTGAGAGCCCAATTTTTTAAACTTAAACTTCTTCTAACGCCACTTCTTCAAAATAGACTCGCCCAGGCCGTGGTATTTTGTGGAAGAGCCACACTCAAGGGGCCAAAGAGCCGCATGTGACTCGTGCGCCGCAGTTTGCCGACCACGGGCCTAGGGCAGTAGGTCATACCACAGAGCCCAGGTGTGTAGTAGGCTGGACCATCTAGTTTGGTGTAAGTGCACTCTGTGATGTTCACCCAAGGACAGAATTGTCTAATGATGCATTTCCCAGAACCTGCTCCCATCATTAAGTGCAACGTGACTATTCACACGGGTCTTGGAGAGTACCAAGCGATCTCCATTAAAAAGTTAATAACATGCCATTCAACACGAAATTAGCAGAGTCAGTGTCCGGCTTTGGGCATACCATTCGCTGTACCTCTTTTAAAGGCTGCCCAGTCTCTTAAGTCATCATCCCTTCCAGTTTTATACAGGTGTTAGAAGCGTTGTTTCACAAATTTTGTGTAATCCTTTCTTATCACATTAAAAAGTAGCATTTATTGATAGTAAGAAGTAAAAAAAGTTCAGCCCTGGCTGCGTTGCTCAGTTGGTTAGAGCGTCGTCCAGATAGGCCATGGTTACGGGTTTGATATTTCTGGTCAGGATACATACAAAAATCAGCCAATGGCTCTAGCCAGTTTAGCTCAGTGGATAGAGCGTCAGCCTGGAGACCAAAGGGTCCCGGGTTCAGTTCTGGTCAAGGGCACATACCTTGGTTGCAGGCTCCTCCCTGGTCGGGTTCAGTGCCGGAGGCAACCAATAGATGTGTTTCTCTCACATCGATATTTCTCTCTCTCTTTCCATCTCTCTTCCATACTCTCTAAAAATCAATGGAAAAATATCCTCGGGTGAGGATTAAAAAAAAAAAAAAGAACCAATGAATGCATACATACATAGGTGGAACAACAAATCGATGTTTCTCTTCTCTCTCTCTCTCCCCTCCGCCCTCCCCCCCCCCCCATTTCCTTTTCTCTAAAAGTCAATAAATGTTTAAAAGTAAAAAAGTTCAGTGCAGTGATTCTCAACCCGAGGACCTTTCAGGACCACCTACAAATGGGACTTTTGATTTTTTTAAGTATACAATCTTATATTGGCTGTATTAGTTTTAGATGTACAATATAATGACTTGACATTTTTATAACTAACAGTGTGATCACCCCACTAATTCTAGTAATCATCTGTCTCCATGTAAACTTTTTAAAAAAGGACACACACCAGGTTCCTCCAAAAATCCCCAACGTCGGGGCTTCTGTTTAAAAGGAAGTTAAATGAAGAATTAGCACCACTGGGTTAAAGCAACTTTCAAAATAAAGTTAATGGATGTTTTAGTATAGAATTTTAATATGGATTGCTACCTTAAGCATTGCCAACTAGTTAATCTTCTCATAATTAATGAAGCTACATTAAAAAGGAAAAGGCAATTGGAGGGAGGGTCAAAGAGCTAAGAGACTGTTAAGTGGCAAAAAAAAGTGGTGTTCATTGTTGACGATCATAAGAGTCTTCTATTTTTACCACATATTTTAGGTCTTAAATGGTGCGTCTCAGTATTTTAAAAAATTTGTGTTCATTTAAAAATGTGAGAGTTCCTACTAGGCGCCAGAAATATCCTGGAGGCTGTGAATAAGACAGCATGGTCCCTCACAAAGCTACTTTCTCTGAGGCAGTAAGTCAGTCTCTTTTTTTCCTATTTTATACCATTTCCTAAAGTTGAAAGGGGCAAGACCCAAGAAGCAAAATATTTTGGTCTTAAGTCTCACAAAAACCCATCTAGCTCAGAGCTTAGTACCACAGCAAAAATTCATGAACTAAGTCCCAAAGGATTCTGTCTTTGGGATCAGATAATCTGGGTTTTAAACTGTAGTCCTGCATTTCGTTACTTTGTGAATGGCATTGACCAATTTATTTAATGTCATGCATTGCCTTGTTCTCTTAATCTGATTGGAGAGATTGGACATGATTCCCAAGATCCTGCAACTTTAAAAGGTTTAATGATTTTTATTCAGCTCCTAAAATATAGTCCGCGGATATTTCAGAAGAGGAAATTAAGTGTTCCAGTACCTCTGCGTTTCCACAGTGTTCTTGCTTGAAATTGTTCTTACATTACATTTTCCTTATTTCTAATCTAACCTTTTCATCTGCTGTTTATAATTATTCTACTTTTACTTTTACTCTGGTGAGTTTTTTCTTTTTCAATTTCCTTTTAAAATTCAATTCCTATAACAAAATTCGCCATTTTAAAGTGTACACTTCAGTGGCATTTAGTCCATTCACAGAGTTGTGCGGTCATTACTTCTGTTTAGTTCTAAAATACCTTCTTCACCCCAAAAGGAAGGAAACCTCATGTCCATTAAGCAGTATGCGCCACTCCCTTCTTCCTCCAACCCTTGGCAACCCCTGCCTTCTGTCTATGGGTTTACCTGTTCTGGATATTTCATGTAAATGGAATCATAAAATATGGGGTCATTTGCATCTGGCTTATTTCATTTACTACAATATTTTATGTGTTCATCCATGTGGTGGCATATATTAGGACTTCCTTCCTTCCTGTCACTGAATAATATTCCACTATGGATACATACTGCATTTTGTTTAGTCATTCATCCATCGATAAAACCTGGTGAGTTTGCCGAAGCCGGTTTGGCTCAGTGGATGGAGCGTCGGTCTGCGGACTGGAAGGTCCCAGGTTCGATTCCGGTCAAGGGCATGTACATTGGTTGCGGGCACATCCCCCGGTGGGGGGTGTGCAGGAGGCAGCTGGTCGATGTCTCTCTCTCATCGATGTTTCTAGCTCTCTATCCCTCTTCCTTCCTCTCTGTGAAAAATCAATAAAAAACAAACAAACAAACAAACAAAAAAAACCAAAAAAAAAACCTGGTGAGTTTTTGTGTGCTAGTGAGAAAAAGTTAGACGGACATCTCCAGCAAAGAGTTAGTTCCTGGATTTTCATCCTAAATTCTACAAGGTTCATAAATGTGGTATCGTGGTATCAGGTGTATTTTACTTCCTGTCACCATTATATGCAGTAAGTGATCTTTAAATGTGTTTTGGAGGAACTGTGATTAGTAAAAATGAATTATTAAATGGCTTCAGAAAATTTTACACTAGAAGCTTCTTACACTTTTTTTTTTTTTTTCAAATGGCTGCTAACTTGCATTGTTTGGATTTTTTTGTTTTTTTTAGAATTGATGAGCTATCCAGGACCCTTGGGCAGATGGAACTGTTATCAGAGAAATGCATGTGTGGCCTGTCTCCTTTGCTAGTGGGCGTGGGGTCTTGGGGTGCCACTGTAGTAAGCATTTCCAGAGGTCCCCGTGGGAGGATGACATGTGGTAGAAAGCTTTCTTTGTGTGGAATTACATCATTGGGTTTCCAAAGGCCCATTTCCCTTCATCCAGTCCTGGAGGGTGTGCAGCTGGGACAGCAGAGCTAGAAGCAAAGCCAGTGGCCAAAGTTCCCTTTCCATGGTGCAGCTGGGTTCGCTTTAGCATTAGGCTAGTTTACCGTTAGTCCATGTGTGTGGCATCCACAGGGCTGTGGGACATGCGGGCGAAATGCAGGGGCATAAGTGCCCGGAGAGCCAGGAATGAGAACCAGGAGGCAGGAGAGCAAATTCCTTTGTTTAGGAGTTTAAGTGTCTCGAATCTTCCAGCCCTGCAGTGGCCATGCCTGCTCTGGCCAATGACCTGTCCCCAGGTGTGACTGACAGACAAGCACCTTCCCTATGTCACCCCGTCTTTACTGGGCGTGTGTCTATTTCCCGGTCCAGTCCCTTCCCTCAGGGATCTGTGGGGAACAGACGCGTGGCTTTGAAGCTTCCTGGCAAAGCTGCACTAATGAATGCCCATAATATTTAGCCTTTCCCTTGCTCCTTTCCTGTTATTTATAAGTAACAACGGTGTCAGAATCACTCTGCACCTATATTTGTTCACATGGGAGGTCTGACTGACAGAATTACGTTTCCCTTGCAGTTCTGCAGATTAAAGGCAGTAAAGTGCGGTGCATATGTAGGGGAGTTCTTAAACAGCCAGTCACAATAGGAACCTGTAACTTCTTATCTGATAGAATGTAAAATAGCTGCATGGGATGAAGATAGTTATAATGTATGTAAATTTCTCTCTCTCTCATCCCTTTTTGCAGCAGTTTATTAACTGGATACTTCTTTACCCAACTTACGTTAAACTTACAGTTAAAATGTATTTAGTTTTATTTTTGTCAGTGTTGTCAATACTATCTTTATTGCTATCCTTTTATCACCCTTCCTCCTCTTAGATGGATGGCATAGTGTAAGATTAAGTTAGTTTAGATTACTAATGTTTCTTTTTATTAAATTTATGGGGTGACATTGGTTAAGATCATAAAGGTTTCAAGTGTTCATTTCTATGAGACATGATGTGTATATTGCATTGTGTGACCACCACTCAAAGTCATGTCATCTTCCATCACCATATATTGGGCCCCCTTTACCTTTTCATATTACAGTTGTAGAACTCTGAAGGAGCAGGCAAAACTAAATGTCATTTTGTCTTGTTTTCTGTTTGGGGGATGTCTGTGCTCTCGATTACAGAAATCTATCACTGTTTCATTTCTTCAACTGGATTATGACTTTTTAAGCAAAATTCTGCTTCGGTCGATGAAGAAAAACCGCAGGCAAACATCTGGGTAATGCTTATCTAACGCTGTTGTAACCATTGCAGACAGGAGTTTCCCTGCTCTGTTCTTCAGCATGTCCTCCAGCATTATTTACTGCCGCCTCCCTCCTCACCCCCACGGAGGACCGGATCCACGGTCAGGCTGATCGCCATTCCTTGTAAAGGAGAGAAGGAAAATTCTTGTCATAGGAATTTTACCTTTGGGCTTTTTTGGCTTAGAGTTTTAATCCTTACTCCTAGGGATTCTGGGCTGAGGAATTTGCATTTTAAAAAGCCCACAGGTAATTCTGGGGTCCATGCTGTGGGTGACATTGCAGTTAGGGCTTCAAAAACCCAGATACCATGTTTCATTGAATCTAAGGTGTTTGTAAGGTACACCATTATTTTTTTTGCTACTAAGGAAAAAATGTGGCCCTGACTGGTTTGGCTCAGTGGATAGAGCGTCGGCCTGGGGTCTGAAGGGTCCCGGGTTCGATTCTGGTTAAGGGCATGTACCTTGGTTGTGGGCACATCCCCAGGAGGGGTTGGGCAGGAGGCAGCTGATCAGTGTTTCTTACTCTCTATCCCTCTCCCTTCCTCTCTGTAAAAAATCAATAAAATATATTTTAAAAAAAAATGTGGTGAGCCTAATCCTGATTTAAGACATGTTACACGAGGGAAGTAGTGTGCACTTTAGAATCAGCAAAATAGAGTGAGCCACAGGCCCCTCTTTGTTATGATAAAAGGTTATTAGGAAGCATAGAAACTATGAAATAAAGTAATTATAATGCAACATTTCTTCAGACCTTTTACTATGTAAAATATTTGTTTATAATAAACTTTAATATAAGGTGTCCTTACTTGACATTTATTTGTCATGATGATTGTACTGATGACTGTTTTAAAATACAGTTTAGCTATATTCTAGGCTATCATGCACTCCAGTTTGGCCCATATTATTTTCAGTTGATGGTTGATGGCTCAGTTCAAGAACATTATTTCTAGCTTGTTCGTACTTTAGTGATTTCCATTTGTAATTACAGTCCCCTGAAATACTTAATGTCACTTTGACATTGGGTATGGCTTGACCATTTAGTTATCTTTTTTTTTTTATAACATTTAATTATCTTTATCACTCACCCTAATCCTCATTAAGGGCAGCGAGCTGTTTATAAGCATATATACCAGCCACCGACTGTCCCTCTCATGAATAGGTTAGGACCGTGGTTGGCAAACTGCGGCTCGCGAGCCACATGCGGCTCTTTGGCCCCTTGAGTGTGGGCTCTTCCACAAAATACCACGGCCTGGGCGAGTCTATTTTGAAGAAGTGGCGTTAGAAGAAGTTTAAGTTTAAAAAAGTTTGGCTCTCAAAAGAAATTTCAATCGTTGTACTGTTGATATTTGGCTCTGTTGACTGATGAGTTTGCCGACCACTGGTTTAGGATATAGTGAAAATAATCAGGGGTAAGCACCAGATATTTGTCAGCGTGAACCTGAGCTCTGGCCACCGTTTTGGGCATGTAGGGTATTGAAGGAGAGAATATCTGTGGGTGAGAACAAATCTGTCTACACTAATGAAACTTCAGTGAAGCACAAACCCACCTGCTCATGGTGCTTCCTTCCTCGGCATCATCTTGGAAAATAAATTATCTTTGTCAGGAAAAAGTTGCTTAGCTATCTATTAGACTTGGGAGGGTAGCAGAGCATGTGCCCATTTAGTTCTTAATCATTGGAAGTAAGTGCTTGTTGATCGACGGAAATATTTCAGAAATCTGATATCTCACTTGTGCAGAAGTAAGAACTTCAGGTCTCTTGAGCTGAGGCATGTTGAAGGAGCAGTACTACGGGAATCCTCATGTTGAGATGACCCATGCTGAAATACTTTCGCTCCCAGAATGTAGTGTGTGTGACCGGTCTGGTGGGTTTGACTTTGATAAGAACTGAATGCTGAGGTGTCCTAAACTGAGTGACAGCAGGCTGGGATGAGAGGTGGATCAGTTAATAACTGACTGCAGGGCAGAAGCAAGGGAAGACGCTCATTCCTGATGTGTGTTGACACGGAATGAACTCCCAGGGGGCTCTTTCTGGATTATCCAGAGGGAAAAGTCCAACAGCCCACCGCCAGGCGCCACAGACCCCCGGGCACCTCTGTTTCTTGCTCACACGTGATCTTCCCTTACTGTTGCCCACACCCAATCCTAAAGAGCAAACACTTCCTTAGGGACTCTGCCCCCATCCCAGCACTAGCTCTGCCTTCCCGCCTCTCACACCCTGTATCTGAGCCAATGTAAGTTCCTTCAGATGCCTTACAGCTTTCTTCCCCACGCTGTTCCCATCAAAGAGCCCCTCAGCTCCCCCACTGCGGACTGTCCTCTCCCCTGGCTGCTGCTGCTGGCGCAGGCTGCCTGCCCCAGGACCTGGTGATTTCTCTGCCCAGCATCTGACTCAACTCGGCCCTTTCTTTTAGAAGAGCTTGTGGCTGTGAAAGTATTTGTGCAACAGTTTCCTCTCTCTCCACCGAGACAGCGGGGCAGCGTTGGTCTAAGCAGGGCACTTGCATGGTTTAGCAGGGCACCTTCGCCAGCCGGTTTTTTACTGGAGGTACAAGTTGGAATTGTAGTTACATTGGATCATTTTTTATTCTTAAAAGGATGGCATTTTATCTAGCTGCTGTAGATCAGATGGAGGCTTTCTAAAGTGTTACTTTCTCCATTCACTGCCAGGAGAGCCCCCTCTTCCCCAGCCTCCCCGCTCCCCCGCCTCAAAAAAAAAGGCATAGCTAGGATCACCCACACCCTCTTTTCTCAATGACTATGTGTAGATTTGAAAGTTGGACAGTGAAAGGCTGATGGGAAAAAACAAAGTATTCAGTTGAAAGATGATGTTGGAGGAGAGCTCTATGGATACCCAGGGGCACCAGAAAGACAAGGGGGTCCTGGAGTGAATTAAGCCTGAACCAACCCAGGGGACAAAAGTGACAAAAGGGAAGCTGCCCTGCCTCTGGGAAGGCAGAGGCATTTGGAAAAGACACGAATGCTGGGAAAAACAGAAGGCAGCAGGAAAGAGGAAGGCCAAGTAGGAGAGTGACCGACTGTGACGTAAAAGAAGCCCCTGAGTCTACAGGAGATGAGCAGGGTGTTAGGACCGGCACTGTGGGCATCGCTCCGGCATAGGGTGGCCAGGAGTCAGCCACTCAATGGCAAGTAACACACACAGCAGTTTATGGCAGACTGGAGAAAAGCTAAAACCCACCCAGTCCAATCCCAGTAGGTTTCATATTATTCATTGGTTAACATTATGGATGTATGGGGGTTTGGGCGGGAAGTGGGGTTAGAACCAAGTCTTGGCTCATTCGTGATTTTCCATTGTATACTTTTAATCCTATTTCTGTTTCTTAGCCATATTTAGTGGCCTTCACCGCACTATTGTCTGTCCATGGGCTATGCATATAAGTTCTTTTAATCTTTTTAAAAATATAATTTCAATATGATGCTATTAAGAAAATAAGGAAAGGCTAATGTATGATAACAGTTCAGATGACTGGAAAATCCAGGCATAGCTCACCCATATCCCTCTCTATACAAGGCTTTCAATAGAACATTAACATTTACTCTGTGACGTTGTCTTTACAGAAGGAGTAGATACATTTGTATTTTCCTCAGTGATTTTTTTTTTAAAGTTGGTTATCCTTGGCATTATAGAATTCACACAGATTTCTTTTTCCCCTTCCCAGATTTAAGAAAAACAAACAAACAAAAAACCCAAACCACTGTGTTTTTTGCCTCTTTTTCCTTCTAGTCAAAATGTAAGGTTAGTTTGGTTACTTAAAAACTTGGTGTATTTTTCTATAGGTAGTCATTTAAAATTTTTCCCTTTAATTATTATCAGGCCATATATATTTTTCAAAGATTTATGACACATTTGTGTTAAAATGGTAGATTTAAAAAAAAAATCCCTTTTGTAGGATTTAGTATATCTCCTAATAGTATTCAGATACTTTCTCAAGTTAGTAATTGGATTTTTTCTGTTAAGCATTTAGTGTTAAGAACACCAAATTTTATTCAATTGACATATAATATTGAAACCAGCTCAGATATTGTACTGAGTTAAATGTTGAGATTCTGTCAAATGAATGCAGCCTTCTTATCCCTCTTCATTCTGTAGTTTCAAAATTTACCCAGTCTGGCAGGCCGTTTGTATGGTAGTATCTGGGGAAGACAGGATACTGAACAGCACTCTGCATTTAGAGTGATAACATTTCTTTTTTAATTTAAGAAAAGGCTTTTTACAAGATAAGTATTTGGAATTTTAAACAGATACAGTTACACCTCTCCCTCCTTTTTAAGCCCATCACAAAAATAATCAAAACCTACATAAAGAAAACAGTGTCAGTTTCTCCTCTCCAACTTAATTTTACAGTTAATGAAATGAGATACGGTAAGATTAATTTTTAGCCTTTTAAAAACAGTATCCCCTGTGATGGTTTTGGAAAATGTTCCAGAACCTAGATGTATTCCCATCTTTGCTGTAGATGGCCAGCTTCATGTTGGGAAGGGAAGATTGTTTTTCCTTCTTTTTTTGAAGAGGATTCATTATATTGTTTCTCATGGAGTATATGCTTTTTAAAAATCTATCTTTATTGTTGATGGTATTACAGATGTCATCCATTCTCCCCCCATTAACCTCTATCCGCCCAACTCCCACCCAACCCCAGGCCTTCACCTAACTAATGTCTGGGTCCATGGGCTATGCATATAAGTTCTTTGGTTAATCTTACTTCTCACCTCCCTTCTCTCAGAAATATGTCAGTCTGATCCATGCTTCCATGTCTCTGGATCTATTTTGTTTGTCAGTTTATGTTGTTCATTAGATTCCACATATGAGTGAGATAATGTGATATTTGTCTTTCTCTGACTGGCTTATTTCACTTAGCATAATCTTCATGTACATCCATGCTGTCTCCAAGGATAAGAGATTCTTCTTTTTTTTTTTTTTTTACAGCTGCATAGTATTCCATAGTGTAAATGTACCACAGCGTTTTTATACACTCACCTACTGATGGGGACTTGGGCTGTTTCCATCTTAGCTGTTGTAAATAGCTCTGCTATGAACATAGGGGTGCATACATTCTTTCCGATTGGTGTTTCAGGACTCTTAGGATATATTCCCTGAAGTGGGATCGCTGGATCAAATGACAGTTCTATTTTTAGTTTTTTGAGGGAACTCCATACTGTTCTCCACAGTGGCTGCACCACTCTGCATTCCCACCAACAGTGTTCTAGGATTCCCTTTTCTCCACATCCTCACCAGCACTTGCTGTTTGCTGATTTATTGATGGTAGCCATTCTGGCAGGTGTGAGGTGATACTTGATTGTATTTTTAATTTAAAAAATATTTTTATTGATTTTAGAGAGGAAGGGAGGGAGAGAGAGAGAGAAACATCAGTGATGAGAGAGAATCATTGATTGGCTGCCTCCTGCATGCCTCCTACTAGTAGTAGGATCGAGCCTGCAACGCAGGCATGTGCCCTGATGGGAAATCGAACCATTATTTCCTGGTTCATAGGTTGACACTCAACCCTGAGCCACGCTGGCCAGGCTGTAGTTTCAGTTTGCATCTCTGGTCCTGGTCCTGGCATGTGATGGAGGCAATCAGTGATGTCTCTCACATCGATGTTTCACTCTCTCCCCTTCCCTCCCTCTCCCCTTCCCTTCTTCCACTCTCTAAAAAATCAATGGAAAAATATCCTCAGGTGAGGATTAACAACAGCAAAAAAATGAAATACATCAGTGGATGTGTTTGTGTGCTGCACTTTCTTCTGTTCTTCCTGTCTTTGAGGAAGGTCCTAATACACAATGCTTAGTCATTTTGTCAGATCTCTGAAGTGGTTGCTGGCAGCAGAGATTAGCAGTTCCCGGAGCAGTTTGCAAAAGCAAGATTGATTGGCATGGGATTTTGTCAACAAGCTCTTATATTAGACTATCTCAGTGAGCTGCTGGGGTGAAAGGGAAGTGGATTGGTTTGTAGTATTAGCTTCTTGCCCTTCATACGACCTTAGACAAATCCCTTGACTTCATTTATAATGACATCCTAATACCCACTACACTAGAGAGCTATTGGGAAGATTACATAAAAGAAGAATGTGTGTGAATCACTCTGTTGTCCGCATTATATTACTTGGTTTATGTTAACTGCCAAGGCCTTCCCCTCCTGGTAAATGATTATTTTTATGGCTTATTTTGTTTATCTAGAATGGTGTTCTTGTAACTCACATGCCATTTCTCAAGGAAAGAATGAAAGTATCGCTTGACCTGGGTATTTGTCTGTTTTTCCTGAATTTGATTGATTTTAGGACGATACCTGCTTTTTCAGGCCTGATTTTCACAAAACTTCCCTAAATTAGAGAAAAGTAGATAATTGGGCTAAAGGAAGTGTTTAAATTATAAGACATTGAAAGCAATCCAGTATGTCATTTTGAGACCCTAATTTAGTCTCTCTTCAGGCCAGGGCTAGGCCACGTGCTCAGTCAGTGTTTATCCAGCACAGTGTCTCACTGCCCAGGGGTCACGGTGACCTTCCTCTCAGTGGGCTCTCAGGTGACTGTGCACTTTACATGTTAGCAACAGGATTTGGCTCAGTCATTTATCTAAAACACTCAAAAACTTGTTGTTTTGGCCTGTATGTATTTCACAGATGTACTGTCAATGTTGCTTTTTGTGTTTTTGCTGTAATCTACCCTAAAAATATTGTTCCATACCATCAATATTCTAGTTGTGGTAAATGGATCTAATTTCTATATCTCTACCTTTTAATGAGCATACACAAAAATTATAAATTATTTACCTGTAGCTTCTGGATTAAAGAGATTTGAGTTTCTAGCAGAGGCTTCTTAACCTGGTGTTCATTTTCTCTGGACTTGTTTAATTCCTACCTGGTGGTTGGAGGTTCAGCCTCAGGTTTATACAAATCCCATTAAGTTTTTGCTGCCTGCCCCCTCTCCCCCCAAGATAATTATGTGTAATGAATTTCCTTGTATTTACTTACTTTTTATTATTTATTTATTTATTTATTTATTTATTTATTTATTTGAGAGAGAGAGGGGGAGAGAGAGAGAGAGTGGGAGGGAGAGAGAGAGAGAAACTGATTTGTTGTTCCACTTAATTACGCATTCATTGGCTGCTTCTTGTATGTGCCTTGATAGGGGAACAAACCTGCAACCTTGGTGGATGGGAACAAGGATCTAACCAACTGACCTACCTGGCCTGGGCATGATTTTCCTTGTTTTTTAAATGTCCTCTTAAGACGACAAGTTAGGAACAAGTTTGAATTAACACATTGTAAACAGATGCTCCTTGATTTGCTCTTAGATATGTTCAATAATCTTTCATTATGCTGATTTACACTCTTACATAATGAATTCGCTTCTTTTTATAAAAAATAATTTTATTGATTCAGAGAGGGAGAGAGAGATAGAAACATCAGTGGTGAGAGCGAATCATTGATTGGCTGCTTCTTGCACTCCCCACACTAGGGATTGAGCCCACGCCCCAGGCATGTACACCGGGAATCAAACTGTGACCTCCTGGTTCATAGGTCGACTCTCAACCATTGAGCCACACTGGCCGGGCCCAATTTGCTTCTTAAGCTAACTAATTAAAAATGTGTTATGACTGACATTTGATAAGACTTTAATTTTGAGATTTTACCAAGTGTTCTTTGATAAATTTAATGGAAAACATGAATTCAGCAAGACAGTTGTAGTTGCTTATAATTGCAGTCTTACTAGTGATCAGTTTGGAAGCAGGTCTCCTAGGCAGTGCAAAGAGATAGCAGGTGGATGAGGCAGTGACTTTAATTATACAGGGGTGGCCCCCTAGCAGGTAATGGAAACACTAAGAAGAACAGGAAGTGTATTTGCCCAACTGCTTATCACACTTTCAAAGAAATCTTCCTAGGCCGCACTCAGATAGGAGTGAAGTTACTTTGGAGCATTAGCTGGGAGGAAAGGCATGTGAACACAGTATCCATTTTTCCTAGAAGTCAAAAGAGGATTTGTAACCACTTGGGCTTTTCATTTGAAAAGCCAAGAGTTTTTGTTTGTTTGTTTTCTGCTTTTATGGGATGGTTTGTGGATATTTCAGAATCTCTTCTTTCCTTTTGGTATTATCTAAGCCTGTAGCTAAGTAGTTTAAATAGATATAGAACATTGACTTTTTAAAATATTTATCTTTATTGTTGAAATTATTATAGATGTCCCATTTTTTTCCTCATTGACCCCAGGCCTTCCCCACACTATATCTGTGTCCATGGGTTATACACACACACACACACACACACACACACACACACATATGCATATAAGTACTTTGGTTAATCTCTCTCCCCTGCCCTTGCCTCTGAGATCTGTCAGTCTGTTGCATGCTTCCATGTCTCTGGATCTATTTTGTTTGTCAGTTTAATTTGTTCATTAGATTCCACTTAAATTTAAGTGACTTTTTCTATTATGTAGAAGGTGTTCAGATAACTGACAAAGGAAAATAAATCAATAATGCTCAATTCAGCATTAGTTCAAGTGTTGATGTTTTCTTAAAACAGGGTAGATAGGGCAGGAGAAAGAGTTCGCATAATGGCATTGACCCCTTGGATGTTCACCCCTGTGCTCCTGGGTGAGCAAAGAAACTGGTGTCTCACTTCCTTTCACTGTCCTTCAGGGGTCGGGCATTATTTTTATTTGAAGCAAAATCTATGTATTATTAGGTCAGACTTCATCATCAAAACATCAGTATGAAAAATATAGTCTAAAATAAAGATGTATTTTTACACTTGACCTTAGCCAAAGGCTGAGAAGCAGTAATAATGATGTGTTTTTTATTAATGTGATTCATTAATCAAAATTTTCTTTTGAATTCCTTTCCTGTACAATAGACTGAGTAGGCTGCAGTAGCTGCCCAGCTAAACTTGGGCATGCTTTTCCTGTTAATCTCAGTCATTTGTTTTTTTCCATTTGCTTTTTTAAAATTTCCTGTCAAACTCATTTACTTGCTTTTCCATTTGCTTAAAAATTTTTTTTCTATCTTGAATTTTTTCTTAGGAGGAAAATGTACATACACACATTTTTCCCCCCAGTATCTCTTTCTTGTTATTAAGATAATACCAAAGGGTAATTTCTTCATTGATGGATAACACACACTATTAATAATAATTGCTGGAATATTTAAAATTGTAATTCTCTACTTCTGAAATGTGTTCTTTTACAAACTTAAATTGAAAACATGAAGAAGCCTTTGTTGTAAGTGGCATTACATAGTGGAGTGAGCCCTGGAGTGGGAGGCAGCAGACCCAACTCCTAGTCCCATTCTCCAGTTAATTTGTTCCATCACTGGAAAAGCATCTTAACCGCTGTGGACCTCAACTTCAAACTGAAAGTTTGGAGCTAAATATCCAAAGTTCCTCATGGATGCAGAAACACTGAGAGGAGTAAGGCATTATCTTCTCTTCACAAACTTGATGGCAGTTTTCCCCTCGTGTTCGTTCAGGGGGGGCTGGGCACACCACAGTGGAAGGAAGACATGCCTCTCACGGTGGCTGTGTGGTCCAGCCGAAGGAGACAGACCCAGTGAGGAGTTTCCCATTAGATGCCAATGTTGGTAGAACCTTAGAAATGTCATGATGCTTGGTTTAATAAATACACTCCAGACTCAGTCTGAGGAGGAATGTTCCTTCTAGATCTAATGCTGTTTGCCTTTTCTTTTGATTTTAGGAGCTTATTTAAGGAAAAGTGCCAAAGACTGAAAAACCAAACATGAGGGTAGCAGGTAAGATAGCTATGTCAACTCAGTAGAAATAATTTTGCTTGTTGTGTAACCTGTTGGTTTAGTAATGATGAAAGGAGGGGATAAATAATCTTTTTCTATATTGAATGCAAAGCTGAAATACAACAAACTAAATAATCAATTAGCCTCTTTATATTTTTTTGTTGTTGTTAATCCTCACTCAAGGGTATTTTTTTCCATTGATTTTTTAGAGAAAGTGGGAGGGAGGGAGGAAGGGGCAAAGAGAGAGAGTGAAAAACGTCGATGTGAGAATACAGTGTTTCGTGTACTCACAACTGTAAAACCTACTTTTGCCCCACTCTGTTTGCTAGTTCAAGTTCAGTCTGCCTAAATGACATTATGCATAGGCACGTCTCAGGCAGCATATTGAGGAAATTGAAAACACCGCTTGATGTTCATAGTGTTAAGGTAGTTATCCTTAAACATTATAAAAAGACAAATGCATAAATAACTGGAGGGGCTGATGACCCTCCTCTTCCTTCCTATAGGGAAAATTGGTGTGATCTGCTATAACCGGTTTGGCTCAGTGGATAGAGGGTCGGCTCACGGACTGAAGGGTCCTGGCTTCGATTCTGGCATGGACATATACTACCTTGGTTGTGGGCTCAATCCCCAGTAGCGGGTGTGCAGGAGGCAGCTGATTGATGTTTCTCATTGATGTTTCTAACTATCCATTTCCCTTCCTCTGAAAAATCAATAAAATATATTTTAAGAAATAAAAATAAAGAAAGAAAAGAAAAGAAATGTGATCCTTCTGCACCCACCCAGCCTCCAGCACAGCCAAGGCCCTGGAGGAAGTGGACACTTTACATGGAAATTTCTGAGTGTGTGTCCAACATAGGCGATAACTTGTAATTCTCAAAATCAAGATAGTCACTCTTTTAATTATCATCTTCTTGCCAGCAAACAAAATATTTTCCTAAGGGAGCATCTCTTAGAAGAACCTAAAATCAAGGTGGGTGGGCAAACAAGTCTTGCTTTAGCCATAATTAAGTAGAATCAAGTACAGGTGATTAAACATCATGATTATTAAGCAAAGATTACTGAGGGGTGTTCACTAATGCTTTTGTAGAAATTTGAAAATCTAGATCTCTTGGTCATGAACTTACAAAAAATATTCCTTTTGAGTAACTGTACAACTATTAAAGAAAAATCTTTCCAGAAACCAGTGCTTGTTTGTGGTTTTAAAAAGTTATAACGTCTTTTTTTTTCTTCTTTTTAGCAAAAATATGACCTTTGAGTACAGTAGGATTGCGATTACATATTTCCAGATGATTTTTTAAAAGCATATTATTTAACTAAGCATAGTTATTTGAAATAAAGCAAATTTCCCTTGCTCACATAAGTCTGCATTCATTCTAGTTCAAATGAAAGTTGTCACCTAGGCCCGTGGTTGGCAAACTGCGGTTCGCGAGCCACACATGGATGGCTCTTTGGCCCCTTGAGTGTGGCTCTTCCACAAAATACCACAGCCTGGGTGAGTCTATTTTGAAGAAGTGGTGTTAGAAGAAGTTTAAGTTTAAAAAAATTGGCTCTCAAAAGAAATTTCAATCGTTGTACTGTTGATATTTGGCTCTGTTGACTAATGAGTTTGCCGACCACTGATCTAGTCCATTTCTCTGATTCTGACCATTATTACCAAGGCTAATTGATGAGTAATTATTCACTGAGTGGTGCTTATTTTATGTTTGGCTCTGTTTTTAATGTAGTTCTTCAAGGCCTTGCTTTCAGTGAGTGAATAAGGAAGAGTAGCTGTTAGTTTATTGATTTCCAACTAATTAATCCTTCTAATTTTAAAAACCATTCTGGTTGATTTGAAATACACTTACAGTCATTATTCATCCAGTGAGGCACCAGTATCTAAAGTCTATGCTTTTTGATTTGTGAGAAAATAGGGACACACTCACTGTGTTGTTTGATTAGTGCAGCTAATGGCTAGAAGGAAGAGGGATTCTCATGGGAAGTTATGAATGAGAACTGTGGTGTGGCATGGGAAGGCCCGTCCAAATTCAGAATTGCACGGTGATCAGCTCTGGAAGAGCTCCGTAACAGACATCCCAGAACTCTGCCATTACGGAGGCTCTGCTGGCCTTCACCTGCCTGCTCCTCAGGGACCACCTGCTTGTTCTATGACCGTTGGTTTCTCCACCTCGAGCTTCTTTCTCCCTTTGAGCTTTTGTGTCCTCCTAGATCCTCTGATGGTCCAGTATAAGTGAATATGTCATGGTTTAAGACTGAGTTCTGCTACTGATGAGTTATGTGAACTTAGGCAAGTGGTCAAAATTCTTAGCCTTGCCCCTCTTATTTGTAAAGGGAAAATACTATCTTAAAAATGTGTGCAAATGAGATTGTGCTTATAAAGCATTTAGCTCTGTAGTAGGCAGTCAGTAAATGGTGTATATCTGTGCATCCGTGTTTGTGGTATGTAGATTTGTGTGTGTATGTGTGTGTGTGTGTGTGTGTGTGTGTATATATATATATATATATATATATATATATATATATATATGGCTTGCTTAGTGTAGGCTCCGGTTTAGTTTAGTATTGAATTCATTCTAGAACTTCCATGTATTGTAAACTTGATATTTTAACATTACAGTCTTGAGCAGCGAAGGTTTTATCTGTCTGCTTTAAGGGACAGGGAAAGGTGATCTCTAGTTGCACCTGCCCGTGCTTGCTAGGAAATGAGATGTTAACTCATCATGTGATAGAGGTCTTAAATGATCGGGAAGGAATATGCCACCTGCTTCCATTCATCTATTTAGTAAACACTTGCTGAGAGTATTACTATGTGCCAGGCACTCAGCTGCATCCTGCCGGGGGAAGGGTTCAAAGCCTTGTGGAATTTTACTGTCTTATGCTTCAGAAATGTAGGCAACTTGTAGTCACTCTTAAAGACAGGAAGCACAGTTTTTGGAAGGGAGACGATAAGAAACAGAGGGGTGGAGGTTGATTGGTGTAGTGGTTAGGCTTTGTTTTGTCATTGCCACTGCATGTCTGTATACGGAGTGTTTCTCAGTAGCAATGAGGAGCTCTGAGAAACTGCTGCCTCTCAGGGTCATTCGCCTTTCCAAGCATCCTAGTTCATTTTCTTCCCTCTCTTAACGATGGAGTTTGCGTATCTGTAGGTTTATGAAATTAGAAGGAGTATAGTGCTATTTTACTCTTTCTTTCCCAGTGAGTTGAGTGTTAGTAGTTTTTCGGGAGAACATAGCAATTTGGTGACAGAGTACTGTACAAAGCACTGGGCCCTGTCAGAACCCCTGGTTTCTGGTCCTTGTGCTGCCACTAAATGGTCTGTAATCTTGGGCAGTTGCCTCATCTCTGGACCTTTGTTTCCTTAAGGAGAATGAGATAACTGATGACCCTGACTTCCTCTTTTATATCAATACTAGAGGCCCAGTGCATGAAATTCGTGCACAGGTAGGGTCCCTAGGGCTGGCCGGTGATCAGGGTTGATTAGGTTCCCTGCCTCCCTGCCTCCCCGCTTCCTCCTTCCCTTGTCCTGCTGCTGGTCACCCCCCATGTTCTGTGCCGCCCCCTGGTGGTCAGCACACGTCATAGTGAGCGGTCGAACTCCTGAGGGGACACTTTGCATATTAGCCTTTTATATATGTAGATAGGGTAATCGAGATTAGACAGACAAATACTTAGATTGTTCCTGAATAACCTAATGAGATGGCTCTGAAATCCTAAGGGTGAGAGGAAGATGTTTCTTTCCCATCACTTTCCATTTCCTTTCCTGTCTTGCACTTTCTCTTTCCTAGATTTACTTAGCTTCTGAGAAAAAGGACAAATGATAGTTCATATTAAGCAGTTAATTAGTTAATAGCAGTGCTAAGTATTTTTAAGGCACTCAGAAATGGTTAAAAATATGAAGTTACAAAAGACTGAGTCTGTCTTCATAGAGCTCACTCTGGAACCACATTGTGAATCATATGTGGTAGGTGCCAGCTGAAGTTACCCAGGAGTGGAGGAGGCCTGTCTTAAACTAAGTATCCAGTCTGAGGAGAAACACTTTTTGGTTCCCCATCCCAGGAGCACTCATGTGTCTCCAGGAGACAGGTTGGCTGGTGATAGGACATTTCTCTCGAGAGCTCCTTGCTGGGTGGACATCGTGTGCTGTTACATCAGTAGCTCCAGAAGGTCCAGGGCTTTGGTGTCATCCCTGTATAGTACTGTTCCCCATTATGTTTGAAAAGGATTAGGAAGGGGTCATCTAGCAAACTTGGTGGCAGGCTTCCATTAGCCATGATACTTCGTGTAGTTGGCCACCAGTTGATGGCAGGTCTTTTTTTAGTTTTGCAGGAGAACATAGCAATTTGGTGACAGAGTACTGTACAAAGCACTGGGTGGGCCCTGTCAGAACCCCTGGTTTCTGGTCCTTGTGCTGCCACTAAATGGTCTGTAATCTTGGGCAGTTGCCTCATCTCTGGACCTTTGTTTCCTTAAGGAGAATGAGATAACTGATGATCCTGACTTCCTCTTTTATATCAATACTAGAGGCCCAGTGCATGAAATGGAAATTTATTTATTTTTTTTAATGTAGAATTAGGCAGGTGACTCAAGCAGTTCTTTGTCTAGATTACTGGTCAGTCTGATAATTCTTTGATCAGGAAAATCCTTTATTTTGATGGATGGTTGGTACAGTTTTTGTTGTAACTCAAGTAAAATTAAGCTCAGTAGGTAAAAAGTAAAAATGTATTAGTCTTAAAACTTTTTTTATGAACTTACACTTTTCATTGAAATGTTACATAATGAAAGTTCTGTGGGCTCATAAGCTGGTTTCTGCTCTTTCTGTAGGTGCTGCAAAGCTGGTGGTAGCTGTGGCAGTATTTTTACTGACGTTTTATGTTATTTCTCAAGTATTTGAAATAAAAATGGATGCAAGTTTAGGAAATCTGTTTGGTAAGTTCCATTTCCCCCCCCCCCCCTATTTTAAATCTTGTTTTTGATATGAATGTCTCTTTACCACTTATCAACATTGAGTCGCGCTGTGTCTGTCTGGAAAAGAA
Organism: Eptesicus fuscus; assembly: GCF_027574615.1. Classification (NCBI taxonomy): domain Eukaryota; kingdom Metazoa; phylum Chordata; class Mammalia; order Chiroptera; family Vespertilionidae; genus Eptesicus; species Eptesicus fuscus. The sequence goes on from NC_072486.1 coordinate 68,939,162, forward strand.
AATGTAATAATGCCAGTAAGTGCGATTCATTCGAATGTTTAAAAAAAAAAAACAATAGAAAGTCTTAAAATCAGTTCAGTATAAAGCATAAATCTTCTATTAAACATTTTGAGTATCTTTAATGGAGTGTCTTTTTATACATGCTTAGGGTCATTAATCAATGCATTATAAATGTGCATTGTGAAAGATATCATGCTGTTTGAGCTGGCTGATAGAAAATTTGGAATCAAACCTAGCCCTTAATTAAAAAGTGGTTAGGAGTCATGATTATGCATTTTAAATACCAGCCATAGAAATCCAGTTTGCTTTTCTACCCTTATTTTTCTCCTGTAACATTTTTCTTTTCACCAATTTGTTTAATGCTCTATTGTAAACATACCATTGTAAGCTACCTTAACTCAGTTTTTAACATTTACATTAATAAAAGAAATTAACATTTGAAATGTTTGCATAGCTTTGGCTGCTGTTTAAGGTATTAAAAACTACACTTGAAAGGTGAGGCTATGAAACCAATTAACAGTATTTTGACCTAGTAGGCAGGAAGTGGATGGAACAACTTTCAGATCTGTGGAATAGCGAATTGTTTTCCATAAATTAGTATTTGGAGGGAAACCACAAGAACCAGTTCACTTCCTCTTATATCTAGTTTCAAGACTCCCTTAAGCCATTGCTTCTCAGACTTTACTGTCAGGTGAATCTCCAGGGAGTCTTGGTAAATGCAGATTCTGATTAATTGTCTGGAATGGGGCCTAGGAGTCTGCATTTCTAACAAGCTCTCAGGTGATGCTGAGATTCCCACTCACGGACCACATTCCAAGTATCAAAGCTCTAGACAATTCGGACATGTAGTCATCAATTTCTGTATAAACATTCTTAGGTGACTTTCTTACAATGACTGCTTAAAATGTACTTCCTCGTATTGCACTGAATTCTGCCCTTTATGCTCCCAGGTAATAGCAGTTCATCTGCTTCCGCCTCCTTAAGTTCTCTTCCGCATTAATGATCTGTCAAATAGCTAAATTGTAGGTATACTCCATCAGGTCATCTTTTCACAAGTTTTTATCTTAGCAAGTTATGGACTCTTCCCTTTCAGTCATTTCTCTTAATGTACTGGTTCTTCTTCAGAACATCTGTTTTCAGCACCCGTCTTAACATGAAGTTTCCTGGGTCCAGCATCGAGTAGTTATTGCAAAGTATAGTGAGGCTTGACTTACTCCTGCTGTATACGGTATTTCTGTTCCTGCGGAGGCCCAGCTGGTGCCTGGGAGAGTGCAGCTGGTTTCAGAGGAATGAGGGGCAGAAAGACACCGAGGGCTTTGAGGACTTGTCCAGTGTGCCCGTGGGAACAACGTGGCTAGCTGATTCTGCTAACAAAGGCCACGGTTAAGGAAGAAGATTATGGGATGGTAGTTGAAGCAAGTTGAACATTTTTTTTCTTTTTCTAAGTAATGGAGAGACCTCCACTGGTCTAGAGGCCTTGGACAAAGACTCAGTGAATTTCAAGTCAGTGGGAGGAGACTGAACAGACAAGAAAAGCAGGATCCTTGAGAGAAGGGAGGCAATGGAACCATTGGTACAAATACAACGTCAGGGAAAAGGCCCACTGTTCTCAGAGAGAAGAGGCTGCGTGAAGCCACTATTCGCCCTAGTTCGGATCTTCATCTCTAGTCTGGACCATTTCTATGAGCATCACAGGGATCTCGTTATGTCTGCTTTCCCTCTTTGATACATGCCTATCTCCCCAAGCTGCCTCTACTCGCCCCTCCCCACCCGTGCCGCACACTCACCATGCCACTCTGCACATGATCTAGGGACACAAACCCTGTCCTTTTATACCTCAGCCTTTGCTCATGCTGACTCCGCACCCTGCACATCTTTCTCACTCCCCTTCATCTGTGCATCCTTTCCTTTTTCAAAACTGCATAAGTGCCCTTTCTTGAGAGAAACTGTATTTCAACCTCCCTCTGTCCTATTAGAATGTATTGCTCATGTTTCTGAACTGTTTGTTCTAATGCATAATAGTCATATCTCATTTGGACACTAATTTTATTCCGCCTTACATTGTAGTTTCTTTTCTTTTATCCTTTTTCATGTATCTGTCTTTCCTTACCTCAGAAAAAATCTTGAGGGCAATAACATCTTGATGCTTCACCCAGCATCTAGTGCTAGGCCCTGTGAATAGCAAATGCTGGTTGAATGGGGAATGAGTTTTGGTAGTAGAGGACTAGGATTTTGACATGGAAAACGTGTTTCCAAGATCGGATTCATTTAAAGCTGTGTTAGTAGAAAAGCTGCTGGTCATCAGCTATGAACAAATGCTGAGCTACTTTAATCGTTGCTTCTCTTAATTTTCATCTTGATTTCTCCCAATGTTGGTAACTGCCAGGCTTTACAGTGTGTGTTTTAGCTGTTTCACTCAGGCATGCTTAGGGCAGAGGGTTTATTTTCTTGTCATAACTTAAGTTGTACACTATATCCACCAAACCTTATTGGATTCCAGACTATTGAATTGGTGAAAATTTAATTTGTATGGTTATATTTTACTTCTCATTTCAAAATAATTGAGCAAAGATGGAGATATGGTTGTCTTTGCCGTTTGTTTAGCATCTAACTTAATTTACCAAAGGGTAACAAGTTTAACTGAACATTGGGATTGTTTCTATAATTCAGTATTGTAGAGGGACCATGAGATTAACTATGTTGGTTTTTTTGTTTAATTTCTTCAATTACAGTTGACATACAATATTATATTAGTTTTAGGTATGCAACATAGTGAGTAGACATTTATATAACTTATGAAGTCATCACCCCGGTAAATCCAGTAACTATAATTCTCTCGGTGGTGAATATTACCATGTTTTTCATCTTGTTGATAGTATAACTTAGTTGGTAGTTTCTATAAATTGGGATTCAGGTTGATTATATAGTACTCTTGTAGAAAAATAAAATGAACTTCTAGAAAGGAAGAATGGAAAATTTTGTATACAATTAGTAGTTGAAAGGTAAAAGTTGGTGGTGCAGGGGCAGGCTAAATAGCCATCTCAGGCGGTGATTAAAGAAAAACTGCATTTATTTAAAGAAAAGGGGATGGGAGATGGGGATATCCAAAGGAAAGAGCTACACAGCACTGAGCCAAAGGGTATTGGGTCCATGATGGCAGCAAAAATGTACTTAGGGCAGTGACACAAGGAAGGGCATAGAAGCAGCAACAGGAGAACCCAGGCTGGGCTGCTCTGGCTCACTGAGAAGTCAGAGAAAAGGGGGCCTTGGAGACGGCTGCCTCACTGCCCATTACTCCCCTGGCTGTAAATCTTGTGGGGTCCCTTAGAGATTGGGGGATATGCTGGGTCCTTCGGCCTGATGGAAATCTCTTGCAGGTGGAAATCTCGGGGGAGGGTCTCAATAGAGCAGTGGTCGGCAAACTCATTAGTCAACAGAGCCAAATATCAGCAGTACAACGATTGAAATTTCTTTTGAGAGCCAAAATTTTTAAACTTAAACTTCTTCTAACGCCACTTCTTCAAAGTAGACTCGCCCAGGCCGTGGTATTTTGTGGAAGAGCCACTCTCAAGGGGCCAAAGAGCCGCATGTGGCTCGCGAGCTGCAGTTTGCCGACCACTGCAATAGAGTATCCGTCAGCTTTCCAGGTGTGCTCTTTCAGGGTGGAGGTCCCCACGGAGTGGTCGGTGCCAGGGCAGGGTGTCATTAGTCAATGCAGCTGGTCCTGAGGCAGCCACGGTGCCACTTGTCTGGTTTTGCTGCTTTTCTGGATCTGGAGCTGAAACACAACTGAGGCCTAGATGATCTTCAGGGAGGGAAAGGTCAGGGGGTCTAGACCACCTAAGCAGTGATATAAAAGACCAGGGGTCCAAACCGCATGACCAGTGATAAGCTAGGGGAGGATGGGTTACCCTGGGGCGAGGTTCTTGTTTTCTCAAAGTACTTTAATTGTGATTTAAAAAAAAAAACACCACAATTTTTAACAAAACTTTTTATTTTGTAGATACAGGTGCACTTATAAGAAATAATACACAGAGATTCTATATACCATTTACTTAGACTGAGTAATGTCTTATAAAACTACTAGAGGCCCGGTGCACGAAATTCGTGCACGGAGGGGGGTTTTCCCTCAGCCCAGCCTGTACCCTCTCCAATCTGGGACCCCTCGAGGGATGTCCCGATCCCAGGATCGGGCCTAAACAGGCAGTCAGACATCGCTCTCACAGTCCAGGACTGCTGGCTCCCAACTGCTTGCCTGCCTGCCTTCCTGATTGCCCCTAACTGCTTCTGCCTGCCAGCCTGATCACCCCCTAACCACTCCGCTGCCAGCCTGTTTGCCCCCAACTTCCCTCCTCTGCCGGCCTGGTCACTCCTAACTGCCCTCTCCTGCAGGGTTGATCACCTCCAACTGCCCTCCCTTGCAGGCCTGGTCCCTCTCAACTGCCCTCCCTTGCAGGCCTGGTCCTTCTCAACTGCCCTCCCTTGCAGGCCGGGTGCCTCCCAACTGCCCTCTCCTGCTGGCCATCTGTGGTGGCCATCTTGTGTCCACATGGGGGCAGGATCTTTGACCACATGGGGGCAACTATATTGTGTGTTGCAGTGATGATCAATCTGCATAGTACTCTTTTATTAGATAGGATAGAGGCCTGGTACAGGGGTGGGGGCCAGCTGGTTTGCCCTGAAGGGTGTCCCGGATCAGGTGGGGGTTCCCTTGGGGTGTGGGGCGGCCTGAGCGAGGGGACCTGTGGTGATTTGCAGGCCGGCCACGCCCCCTGGAAACCCAAGCAGAGGCCCTGGTATCTGGAATTTATTTTCCTTCTACAATTGAAACTTTGTAGCCTGGAGAGGAGCCAAGCCTGGGGCTCCATCCGAGGCCGGCAGCCATTTGTATTGGTTGAAACTTTGTTGCCTTAAGCGGGTGAGCCTGGCCAGGGTGTGCAGAAAGCTTTGCTTCCCCTATTGCCAGCGGCAACCCTGGCTTGCTCTCTCAAGCTCCATTCTGCCACCATTTGTTTGAATTTGTTTACCTTCTATAATTGAAACTTTGTAGCTTGAGTGGAGGCTTAGGCCTGCAACGGCTATGGAAAGCTTGGCTTCCTCTGTTACCTAGGAAACCTTGCTCTCTGTGGCTGTAGTCATCTTGGTTTGGGTTAATTTGCATACTCGCTCTGATTGGATGGTGGGTGTGGCTGTGGGCGTGGCTTGTGGGTGTATCGGAGGTATGGTCAATTTGCATATTTGTCTATTATTAAATAGGATATACACTGTCACCACCAGGATATCAACTGGATGCAATCTGCCAGTCACAGTTATGATTGTGATTTAACGCAGTGTTAGTTTTCAGCATGGACACTTGGCTTCTAGTGAGAGTAATGAACACAGTCCAAATTATTTTTGCATATTGCTGCAGTAAGTACTTAATGTTCCATTGGATTGATTTATTTTTTCCCCCTTTCAGACTTAAATGGTTGAAATATTATATACATGTGTTACCTCACATTACTAAAGACTAAAGTGTAAAAGAATTATGATTTCTTTAGCCTGATTCATTGAAAGACATTCATTGATGAAACCAAATCAGAAATGTTTATTAGTATTTTTCCTCGAACTAAAAAATGTTTAAAAAAAATTAAGAATTAAAGCTATCAAGGTAGTTTGAGGAATAAAAGTTGCAGAAAAGGCAGGCTTTTTGTGTTTGTTTGCTGTGCCCAGGCCCTGCATGTGGAAAATATCCTGTCTTACTTTGAAAGTTTACCTGTTCGGCCTCCAGGTGTTGAAATTCTCAGAATTGCAGGCCTAGTACAGGGCTTTCAGTTTGATGAATATTGGATAAAAATTAGTTCTCATCTGGAAAGAAAAGTCTTTCACAAGTTTCTTTACCTTTAAGCATCTCCCTTTACTTAATATACAAATTAAATGGAGGTGTTGTTATTTACTTAAAAGCCTGTTGAATAAGAAACTGCTTTTCCCAAAATTGTATGTATCCCAGTAAGGTTTTTTGAAATGAGTAGCATTTACTGTTTTTACATTTCTTAAGTTTTACAAACTAATTGGACTTTTGTAGAGGCTCATCTCTGGTTTTGCTTCTTCCTCCCTTTCTTCAGCCAGACTCTTTCTCTGAGCATTTGGTGATTAGCGGTGTCTCTGAGATTCTCTCCTCAGCCCTAGTCTCACTTTAAATCCCCTGTTGGGTGGCCCCAGCCATCATTGGCTAATTTCCTAGTTTATATCTGTCCCAGATCTCATTTAAGGTTGGCCTCTGGACTTTTTCACTAGGATCTTCTCCCAGTATCTGAAAATTAACAAGTCCAACACAGAAATCATCATCTCCCCCCCCTCACCCCCCACTCCCATCTCCTCATCAGATTATAAACATTTTAAGGGCAGAAATGATGTTTTCCTCCCCCCGCCCCCTCCCATTGGCTCATGTGAATGAATCAATGAATGGTTCTAAAGCCAGACGTCTGAGAGACAAACTTGATTCCCCTCTTTCCATCATTCCTCCATCTGGTCCATGTCCAAGTCCATCAGTGTTGCTTCCTTAGTTGTTCTGAACCTGCCTACTTCTTTCAAGTCCACCTTTGTTCGGGCTGCTCTCCTTTTCTACCTGGATTACTTCAGCAGCATCCTGGTGGACTCCTTGTCTCAAGTCTTGAACCCTCTGCAGTCTGTTCTCCACTCGACAATCAGAAGACTTGTTCAACTCCATGAGATCATAAGCCCCCAGACAGTCTCATTTCCGGGGATGGTGCAACATGAGTGTGGATGCTAGAATGAGATACGGCTTTGGAAATGATCTCTGCCAATTACTAATTATGACTTAGAACAGATCAAATCACTAAACCTCTCTGTTCCATTTATTTCTCTTTAAAACAGGGATGATGCTCATATCAATAATATATGCAGGAGTGCTGTTAGAGTGCCTAGCATATGTGAATGAGCTACGTTATGTTACCCCATTCCGATCCCATTGTCTTCCTCTTATCTTGTTACCATGTTAGGTATACCAGAATTCCTGACTTGAACAGCGGTTCCCTGTCAGCATCTTAAAACCTGAATTTGATATACATGTTCATTCAGGACAAAGTAAAATTCAGAATTTCCAGTTCTCAGGCGCTTAATCGTTGCTTGCTAACAACTCTCTGGGCTTTCTCATTTATAAAAGTGAGAGTACTGGACCAGATGATCTCTATAATTCTTCCCCAACATTTATGACATAACTAGGGAAAATGACATAATTTGCCAAATTGATAAAACAAGCCCCAATAATTCCAGTACCCTAATTTACTAACTGATCATTTTTTGTTTCCTTCAGGTCTTTGTTTTTTTTAATCCATGAATATTTTTAGTCCTTACAGATAAGCTTTGTTTTCTCTTTATTACAAACTAGAGGCCCAGTGCATGAAATTCTTGCACAGGGCGGGGGGTGGGTGGCGGAGGTGTCCCTCAGCCTGACCTGCACCTTCTCCAATCTGGGAGCTCTCAGGGGCTGTCCTACTGATGGGGACACTCCCTGTGGTTCTCTGCTCTCTGTGGGGCCTGCCTGCTCCACACTGCAGTGACTGCCAAGCAGGTCGTGCTGGGTGCTGCCTGCAGGCTGTGCTTCACTGCTCCCGGGTCGCTGAGGCAGTGCTGGGTGCTGCCTATGGCCGCGCTTGCCTGCTCCCCGGTTGGGAGCTGCCTGCAGGCCACGCTTCCCTGCTCCCTGGTCGCCGTGGCGACAGCCAAGCAGGCCGTGCTGGGAGCTGCCTCCTCCCTGCTGTCAGTCTCCACTGAAGTGATGAGGTTAATTTGCATACTCACTCCTGATTGGCTGTGGTTGTCGAAAAGTGATGGTCAATTTGCATATTTTTCTTTTATTAGTGTAGATGCATTTGACCTTTCCTGTTACTACAGTGCCTTTAAGGACCCCAATGGTGCATAAGATTCTGAGTGTCCTATAGGGTTATGAGCCTTCATTTCCTTAGTCATTTTTCTCTTTTTAAACATTTACATATTATTTTTCAGCTTTAACTTCTGTGTTTTAGTTAGAGTGCTGGACTTACATACAGGAAATTGACAATTATCTAAAATAGTACAGAAATAAAAACTAAGTAACTATTTATAGTCCAACAGCTGGCAAACACTTATGGTACTGCATACTTATTAGCCAGATCAGGAAACGGCTGCCCACAGAACTATTGATGATCTGGGCTAGGATCAGATGTTAGTGCTTTAAAAAAAGCTCTAAGTCTAGGTGGTCAGGTTGAGATCTGCTGAAATCAAGTTAAGATTTGATCAGAAGATTCTGACTACTTTGAACTGATAAATTAGAAAACTCTTAGTAATAACCTCAATTTCTTTATTACACCCAATACATGTCTATTGTAGAGAAAAGCTTTCCACCACTACCATCACTCTTGTGTTCCCTCCACCCCCAAATCTCCTAGCCCCGTGGTCGGCAAACCACGGCTCGCAAGCCACATACGGCTCTTTGGCCCCTTGAGTGTGGCTCTTCCACAAAATACCACGGCCTGGGCGAGTCTATTTTGAAAAAGTGGCGTTAGAAGAAATTTAAGTTTAAAAAATTGGCTCTCAAAAGAAATTTCAATCTTTGTACTGTTGATATTTGGCTCTGTTGACTAATGAGTTTGCCTACCGCTGCTCTAGCCTAAGCACTAGGGTAGGTTTCTGTATATATTCCAGGGCTTTATATGCAGATGTACATAACCCCACATTGCAGCAACAACTTTTAAGTACCCTAATAGTCATCAAATATGTATTTAAAGTCATTTAAAGGTTTAAAGGGAAGTTTGAAATACGTTTGATAACACTTATATGTGGAATCAGAAAAAAACAAACTCAGAAACAGTGGAGTGGTGTTTACCGGGGTGTGTGTGTGTGTGTGTGTGTGTGTGTGTGTGTGTGTGTAGGAAATGGGGAGGTGTTGCTCCAAAGGGCATGACTTCCAGTTATAAGATTAACAAGTTTGGGGATCTGATGTTCAGCCTGGTGTTTATAGCTATTAATACTTTATCATGTACTTGAATGTTGCTAGAGAGTAGATCTTAAAGGTTCTTACCACATAGAAATGGTAACTATGAGGGGATGGAGGTTAATATGATGGTGGCAGTCATTTTGTAGTTTTATAAATACATCAAATCCATCTGTTGTGCACCTTAAACTTGCACAGTGTTAAATGTCAGTTACTGGTATATCTTAGTAAAGCTGAAAAAATAATTTAAAAAAATATGGGTAAGTTTGTAGAATAACTTTCTGACTATGATTTAAATGTTTAAATAAAAATAAAATAAAAATGTTGAGTAAATATAACATGTTCTATCTATAATAAAATACTACCCTCCATAATTTCTGTACATAATTCCTTATATTCTGAATTTTGTAGACTGAAGTTACTTTCTCATTGTTTTTTAAAGTGATTTTCATGTTTTATTTAATATATACTGAGCAATATTCAAACATTTTTATTTTTATAGGCCTGTTAGCTCTAAATACGTTTTAAAAGTGGATACTCGCCAATAGCCTTATTCCTACTAACAAAGATAACTTTATTTTCTCAGCAAGGTCAGCGTTGGACACAGCTGCACGTTGTAAGTATTTAGTCTCAATAATTTGCAGGTGATTTATTCTAGTTTTTTTCTTAGGCATAAGAGAACTTCTGTTCGAACAATGGAGATAGTTCAGTGTGAGCAAAAACTGTTTTAGAAATTGCTTTCTGAAGTTACAAGGATGATATTCGATTGGATAGCCCACTATTCTGGGTATTTACTCATAATGAATATTGTTTTTACTAATGTTTTTAGCTTCAGTATCATAAGTACAGAAAGTGTGTAAAAGGAGAACTAGCACTGAGCAGATTATTCAGTAATGCGTTAGGCTTTTTAGTTTGTAACCATTTGTTGTGCATGTATGCACTGAAAATGCTAAGTAACAATTCAAGTCTACCCCTCTAGCCTGAATTTAAACCATAAACTTAAAAATAATTAGATAATATATATTTACCCTCATCAAGATCATATAATTTGATTCACTTATGTCCATTTTTAGCTTGTTTCCTCAGTGCTTTTGTTTTATTTAGAAGCTCAGGCTCTTTGAAACCCCCAGGGGGAAAAATAAATCCTAGCATGTGTTTTAAGATAAGCGTATCTTGGTGATGTAAATTCCCTTGTAGTTTGAGATTTGAAACAAACTGATTATAAAGTTCGTTAACATTGTGTGTGTTTTTTTAATCTGTTTTCTTTTCCAAAGCTACAAAACCTCCCAGATACAAATGTGGGATCTCGAAAGCTTGCCCTGAGAAGCATTTTGCTTTTAAAATGGCAAGTGGAGCAGCCAATGTGGTGGGACCCAAAATCTGCCTGGAGGACAATGTGTGAGTGTTGGCCCACCTGGCAGTACAGAGGTGCTCTGAAACCACAGCACTGAGCCTTTTGAAAATGTATTGGGCTTGCTTTTACTAAAGAAAAGTGATTTCAGTTTTCATTCCATATTTCTTTCCCATGCCTTTAAGGAATCTTTAAAGTTCTTAAATTTCATATTAGAGAGTGACATATTTATCCAGTTTCGTGGACAGATGAGGGGTTTTTGAGTGAATTCTCTAAATCTGTGCAATCCCATATTAGAGCCATAGACCCATGTAGCTATTTAATTTGGATTCTCAAATCATATGAAAAAGTTAATTCATTTAAGTGAATTAAAATAAAAAGCTTGGTTCCTCAGTCACACTGGCCACACCTCAAGTGCTCGGTAGCCACACATGGCCTGTGCCTCCCGACTTGAGCAGCATGGAGCGTATTTGCATGCTGCAAAGTCCTATTTCAGCAGTAGTCAACCTTTTTCATCTCATGGCACACACAAACTACTGAAGTTCTGCAGCATACCAAATCATATGTTTTGCAGAAAAAATAAAAAATGATTCTGATTCGTTCACACGAGTCAGCTATTGTGCTGGCTGTTGTCATTTTTCACTTGACAACCTAAGGGAGAAGAGGTCAGTGCCCTGACTAGTCAGATATTGCATGTTTTGAAGTTCCTGCAGCACACCTGTTGAAGATCGCTGTCCTATTTGATAGCCGTGCCCTCGCTCATGCACTGTCTTACAGACCAGCGCCTTTCATTTTAAGAGTTAGAACGCTGCCTGTTGAAGTGTGAGATAATCAATTACAACCTCAAGCCCCTGCGGCACGGAGCTGCTTGCCACTGAGCTGACTGGTTCCCTGTATCAACACGCTCTGCAGAGGATAGTGTTCAGATTTTTCAGTCTCCTACCTCATTGTCAGCTGCCATTGGTTCAAGTTTCTGCCTCTGAAGCTACAAACCTGTTTGAGTTGGCTGCTTTTGATCTGCTCTGGCCTAGAAAATTAGATATATGAACTTATTTGAGTTCATATATCTAACCAATGTGCCATTAATTATGATAATAAAGAGTGAGGTAATTTTATAGATAGAGGGGAGGAAACTAGGCTTTCTCCCAGCATTTCATGTGTCTTTTCTTTTTAATAGAGAAGCTTTTAAATATTTATCTTAGTCCCTTTTTCAGTTAGCTACGGGCAGGTCCTATAGCCTCTTATAATGACACTTCCCTTGTACAATTAAAGGCTTGAGCTAGGTGCCCTTTAAGGTCCTGACTCGTGTGCTTTCTTTTCCCTCATGCTAATGATAATCCATTGTTAATTTGTTGTCTTCTGATTTCTCATTATAATAGTCCTGTTTTACTGAATTATGTAAAAAAAAAAAAAGCACTTGGATTTCAGTTTGTAGAGCTTATCTATAATAATAAAAGGGTAATGTGCTAATTAGACCAGACGTCATTCTGGACGTACTTCTTGACGAAGCTGACGCCGGAGGGAAGCCAGCCCAGGTCCCAGGTGCCTGCGGGCAGCCAGAGGAGGGAAGGCCTACTCTTGCACGAATTTTTGTGCATCAGGCCTCTAGTATTAAATAATACACTGCCTATTAACTTAGAATGTTCCCATTCCTATCTTACTTTGTTTGGCTAGAAAGGCCCCAAGTTTGATCCTAAATAATAGGCAGAGAGTTCATGCCTCGCTCATTATAGATTGGCTTTGGAGATCTCCTCTACCCACTTGAAGTAGGTATGTAAGTTTTAATGCAGAGAAGAGATCAAACTCGTTTCTCTGTCCAGAATAACAGGTCACAAAGAAAAGAGCATGTGGGCAGTAGAGTTTGGTTGTAGCAGGGTGGGAATCTCAGGTGGAATTTGTGCTTCAGTTTCTCTAACTGTAAAATTGAGGCAGGCCACTTACTCATCCTCATTCCAGGAATCATCCTGCCATTCCCATGAGAGGTTAAATAATTGATGGGATTTTATAGGGAAGCCTGTGCCATGAAATCGAATCCCTGGGAAAGGGCTGGCCAGGCATGCCTGGTGGAGACACTGCAGGGACTGGTACTTCTTCCAGCTCCCTATGTTTCTAGACTGGTAGTTTTTCCAATAAGAAGTGAAAGGAAGAGCCTGAGTTCTCTTAGCTTGATTCATTCACTTCTTCATTAAGTGATGACGGAGCGTCGTCCCTGCTGAACTGGAGCTTGCAGCTGGCGGGTCTGTATTAGGATTTCCTAAACAGCAGGAAAGGCAAGCGCATCCCCAGCTGCAGGGACCTGCAGGGCGTGCCGGTGGGGTCAGGTGACTGAGATGAGGTTGAGGTGTCCAACTTCAGATCCAGTGAGTCAAGAGGAGTTTAGTCTGAGAACTGAAGGGTAAAAGGAAGACAGCCAGATGAAAAGTAGGGGAAGAACATTCTAGACAGAAGGAAGGACATGCTCAAAGTCCCTAGGGTGGGGAAGAGCTGGAGAGACGGGCATAAGAGCCAGGCCAGAGGTGAAGGGATTTAGAAGTCCGGGGCAGAGCACATGCCTGGGTTGCTGACTCGATCCCCGTCGGGGTGCATATGGGAGGTAGCTGATCCATGTTCGCTCTCATATTGATGTTTCTCTCTTTCCCTCTCCCTTCTTCTCTCTCTAAAAAAAATTTTTTTTAAGTATATGATTGTCGAACCACTAAGCTGTACACCTTAAACCAGCGATTTTCAACCATGTGCAGCATAAATTTTTAAAACATGTAATACCTGACTATTTAATCAGAGGCACTGACCTCTTTTCCCTTAGATTGTCAAATTAAAAAGTGACAACAGCCAACACAACAGCCATCTGGTGTGAATGCACTGTCTGAACCATAAATATAAAGGTCATGTAATAGAGTTGCATCTTATTGGTGAGGTTGCATAATAAGATTGCATCTGATTGTTTAGTTCTTGGTACCAGAAATCCTTATATACAAGTGTGCGCACCTGATATTTTAAAAAGTCACTTTGGAGCAAAAAGGGTAGGTAATTATTCTTACTATTATTTCTGTAAATCCATTAAAATTATACTCATATTTTTTTGTCACATTGGCACAAAATATATTTTTTGGTGTGCCCCAGCATTTTAGTAATTAGTTTATGTGTGGAAATGAAAAAGGTTGAAAATTGCTCCCTTAAACCAATACAAAATTTAAAAAACATAAAAAGAAAAAAAATAGAGCCAGGCCAGCAGGAACTGTCGGCCATGCAGGTAAGGACAGATATTTTTCTAAGTGCTTGGAGAAGTTGTTGATGGTTTACGAACTCGGACATGTCATCAGTTCATTTTTGTTGAAAACAACGCTGTGACTGCTGCACACAGTGGTTAGAGGAGGGAGGAGGGACGGCCAGGCCAGGGGCTGCCCAGCTCTTTGACACAGGCTTTGCATGTACATGCACTGAAATGTGTCAGTAGATGCTAAAAATACAGAAGTGGACATTTTAATATTTTTCTAATGTGTTCTGAGGACATGCAGCTCATGTGGAGACTATTACTCCAGACGAGTGCTTCTCGGTGTGGCTGACTTTGCTCCCCAGGGGACATTTGTCAAGATCTGGCAACTTTTGGGTTGTCACCGCCCTGGAGGTGCTACTTGGAGGAAGGGGCCAGGGGCGCTCGCTCTTAATCATCCTACGTTGCACAGGACTGGGCCCTCCACAGGAAGGATCAGACCCAGGATATCATAGACCGAGTTTGAGAAATCCTAACACAGACCCAGGACAGTAGTTGCAATTAGGTTCCTGTGTCATGGTTTTAAGGATCAGTAGATGCAGTTGAGATATATATTATGGAGATTAAGATGGATTTCATTAGCTAGAAACACAAAATCCTGGGTATAAACATAAGGTGTCTCACAACAAAATTGTAGCTTTTTTTACTTTTGCATTTAGAGAACCCATAGAATTTACTTATGTTCAAGATAAAGCTTTTATTGTAGACATATACTCATTTGATTTTACTTTATGTGAAGTTTACATTAGGAATAATACTTCACTTATTTTTATATAATCTTCATATTTGGTATAGGAATATATAGTAGACTGTTTTGAGGGATTTTTTTTTTTTTCCATCAAGGGGTCAGATAGTATTTTTGTTTTTGAGGGCCAAGAAGTAAAGAATAATTATTTAAAATATAACCATTTAAAAATGTAAAAAACATTTTAAGTTCATGGGTAGTAAAATAAAAAAAAAAAAAAACCCAGCAGGTGGCTAGATTTGTACCATGAGCTGTAGTTTGTTAAACCCGGGTCTACACTAATCATTTTAAGTAGTAGCTAGAGTATATAGTAGTAGGTATTTGAATCAAAACTATATTAGAAGATGTAGACTCTATATGGTCATATGATCATTTACTTTTGCTTAGAGATACGGAGTGGTAGGGGAGTGGGGAACCTTCATATTCATGGAGGATAAAAGAAAATTTCAACTTGTGTTAATAAGAGTGAGGACTAACATTGATTTAAAATCTTCATTTGTACGTTTCCTGAGTGAATTCGTTTTCAAAAATTGGTGAGCTGCTGCCCTCTTGTGGGAAGCTCTTGTCATAGCACTTCTCTGTTGCCTGTATTTCTTAGCTCTGACCGGCACAGCACCATACTCTGAGATGATCTCTACTTGGAGAAGACACTGTGACAGTTATTAATTAACAAGTTAATCACAGCTGTTGCCTATTAATATTAATAATAGAGTTCACTTATATATTTCTGAAAGGATCAGAGCAAATGCATTTTGAAACTTCCCTTCTCAAATAATTTCCAGAGTACACCATTTCACATTCCCACCAGCACATGAGAGAGACTGTTTCTTTGTATTTTGCCAGCATTTGGTGTGTCACTTTTGAATTTTATTTTAGCTGTCCTAATAGGTATGTAGTGTGACACCTCAGTAATTTTATATTTCTTATGGCTAATAATGTCGAACATCTTTTGTGTGTTTTTTTTGTGTGTTTTTTTTGCCATCTGAATATCCTCTTCAGTTAAATATCTATTCATGTCTGTTTTCCATTTTGTTTGGATTGTTTGGGGTTTTTTGCTGCTGAGTTTTGAGGGACAGAACTGCACTCATTCATCATTTGCAACCATAGGTTAACCACAGATAGGTCTATGAAAATCAGTTAGCACATTCAGTAGAAATCAATTGGCTATGTAGAAGTACTAAGGTATTAGAGATTTTATTATTTGTGAAACTATGCACCACACATACTTTATGTCAGTAAAATTTACAAATTTATATAAATATGTATGTATAGAAGTATAAATATCTAGACACATGTGTGTGTGTGTGTGTGTGTGTGTGTGTGTGTGTGTGTATGTTCATCTTGTATAACCCTCTTCACCCCCAACTTCAAACTAGTTGTTAAATGGTGAACAGCACACCACTGGGAGTATTAATTTAAAATTTTAATTTAATTTAAAATTTTACCTTTAATTTAAAATTTTAAATTACCCACGATTTAATAAATAAATCTAATTGAACAGACTGAACTGACAACAAGCAGATGTTTCACTACTGCCTTCCATGTCACACATCATTGTTTGTATGTGAGATGCCCGTGGGTGCAGCTCCCTCCGGTGTGACCACAAATGACTGGTTAGATGCAGCCATTATACGCATACAGTTTACTTCTGAGCGTAGAGAACCTTTACCCTGATGATCACGAGGGGCATGCGCACAGTTAGGTGACACACTCATGGAAGAGTGCTCCCCACTCTTCTTGCTCTCAGATTGTGAGAGATTTGGGGAGCATCTCACTTCTACGTTCACGCCACATTTGATGTTGCAGGAAGTGCAAAAGAATGGTGTAGAGTGCGTGCACGATGTCCACGTTGTAAGGATTTCTAACAGGGTGTTTCATAATCTGGCGCAGAGCAGCAAGAAATAGCCTAGTCTTCTGCCCTAATACTTGTCTACATATATTTTCATTGGTGAAGTTTTATTTATTTAAGGACATTGCTGTAACGGTGTTGGGCTGTTTCCTCTCAATCTCCTCTGCATGACTAAACACGTGTACATGTATAATATCCCCAATCTTTTTTGGTTTTTGCATAATTTTTTGTTCTATGGATATACGTTTGTACAATATATGATTCCAAGTTTGTCTTGACTTTTTTTCTTTCAGTTTAATGAGTGGCGTTAAGAATAATGTTGGAAGAGGGATCAATGTTGCCCTGGTAAATGGTAAGAATTACTACTTTAGCTTTTGGATGTATTCAATGGATGTTCACATGCTCCACAGAAAATATGCTCTAATATCAAGGGATCAGGTCAGAAAGTGCCACTCTTGACACTGAAGCCTCACCCCCTTCCTGCTGCCCCTAAACAAATGCAGCTGTGGGTGGGGCCTGCGTGTCTGAGGGTGTGTAACACGCTGCGTTGGAAGCAGCCAGCTTCTGTGGCAGCCTGTGGACAGCTTCTCGTGGGATTGACAGGCTACACCCAATCTAGCATTAAACCGGTGAATTCTTGCTGCACATGTTGGAATCCTAACATATGAAGGTAGATTGACATGAATGAGAGGGCGTAATAGACAAAGGGTGATGGATATTGGATGGATGGGATTAGGCGGAATGAAGAGTAAGAAATAATTGTAATTTTCTAATACTTGTCCACATTCTTCTGGCAAATTCACTAGAGTAAATAAGTTTATTGAATCTTGAACGTATTGAGTGTTCTTACAAAGTCAAATGTGAAAACATAAATCCATGAAGCGAGGCCCCTGCATGCTGGTCTTCTCTGTCTGGATCACAGCCCGGTGAAGCTGCTTAGGGGGGTAACACCAGCCACCCTGACGGGCCATCGTGTAGGAAAAGATTTTACTTCCTTCACAACGAGAGCTACATTTTTGTGTTTCTACTTTCTTCAGTTTCTTAGGTAAAAGGTTCCATACCTATTTGTCTATTTAATTGTTAATAAAAAATAGATTTTAATAGGGAAGTAAACGTACATTTTATAAAAAGATGTTTAACTTGGAATCGTCTGCAGTCTGTTGCAGTGGTTTCTGTGTGCTACTACTTACAAGACTATTGAGAAAGTCCTATCCAAAATTACCCTTTAGAAATATAGTTCAGGTTTTAAAATAATTTCTTAAAACAATTTATATCAGTCATTGACTAAGATGCTTGTTTTGTACAGCAGAGTGTATTTCAGTTGCATAATTTGATATGAATTCAATCTCTTTTAGGAAAAACAGGAGAAGTGTTAGACACTAAATACTTCGACATGTGGGGAGGAGGTAAGTTTGAATAACAAGTAACCGTTCTGTTGCTAGCACTGCCTTCTTTTTTCTTTTCCTTAATCCTCACCCAAGGATTTTTCCATTTACATTGAGTTTTAGAGAGAGTAGAAGGGAGTGAGGGAGGAGGAGAGAGAAACATCGATGTGAGAGAGACACATTGATCGATTGCCTCCCGTACACGCCCCAACCGGGGCAGGGGATCAAACCCTCAACCCAGGTATGTGCCCTTGACTAGGCATCAAGCCCGAGACCCTTCGGGGTGCAGGCCAACCCTCTAACCACTGAGCAACACCGGCCAGGGCTAGTACTGCCTTCTTAATCGCCTCAGTATAATGTATGCCGTTAATGAGAGCATAATGGCACCATTAAAAAAAAAAATCCTCACCGAAGATGTGTTCCCACTGGTTTTTAGAGAAAGGGGGAGGGAGAGGGAAACATTGATGTGAGAGAGGAACATTGATTGGTTGCCTCCCATACATGACTCACCTGGGGATCAGACGGCAACCTTGGTATGTGCCCTGACCAGGAATCGAACCCACAACCCTGTGGTGCACAGCATGGTGCTCCAACTAACTGAGCCACCAGGCCGGGGCCATAATAGCACCATTTTTGTGCTCATTTTGTTTCGCTTTCTTTTCACTAAATATCCAGTTATCAGTCATATTGTAAATTGTTTTGTGTGTTTTTTTTTATATAAAATAATTATTTGTGGTGTATAGTTAAGAAAAATGATATAAAAATTGAGATTGAAAGCATCTGAGTCCTGTTTTCTGCAGGACAGCTCATTCAAAGCTTTGGGCTCCTTTAGGTGTCTGTCCGAAATTGTAAAGAAGAGTAAGGAATTTGAAGATGGCCATAACAAAGCATTTTGAACTGACTGGATTGATTTTCTTTACATATGATTTTTTGTCTCAAAAATAAACCGTAACCAGGATTATTATTAAAGTAGATGGGTGTCTGAGAGAAGGAATGGAACTTTCTTTCTGGTTCACTGGCCAGACACCTTTTGTATTAGGAAGTCCCTTGAAGAGCAGGTGGCAGTCACTCACCAGCATGCGGAGACGACGAGGGAGCTGGCTCCGTGATGCAGGATGCCCCCCCGCCCCCCCGCCCCCAAATAAAAGATTTCTCCCTCAACTTTGAAGGAAGACCGCACTGACTTATCTTGTGCTGCTTCTCTCAGTTGTTGGTGTGGGAAATTTACCAGCTCAAGGCTGCTCCTCTGTACCTCCCTATCCATCCCCTAACATGGCCAGGAAGCCAACAGAGTTTTCAGGCAATTCAGCTTTCCTAATATTTCTTTAGCTTTACGTAGGTATTATTTATTTTTAAATGAGATTGGGAGAACTTTCCATAGCTGTGAAAACTGTGTAAACTTAAAACACTGCCATCGATGTTAGGTTCTAAAGCATAATGAATTGTTCTTACCATGAATTATTACATAGAAACACGCTAGCAAAATGTGACCGGAACCTCCGGTCTGTCATCACAGGTAGATTCATTACTGCTGAAAATACGCCTCCAGTTAAGAAATAGTTGCAGCTTACTGCCATTTTTGCATTTAAGTAGAAATGATTTGTTAGCTGCTCTACATATTTTCGGAATCAAGACTGCTATTATAAAATACAACCAGCTAGAGAAAATCTTAGGAGTCTTTGCTATGGAAAGAAACTGAGCAAATTTAAAGTAACCCAGCCTATTCTTTCCATTAGTTTATGCTAAGTAAATCTGCCCGGAAGATCCCTGAAATCGGTGTGTGTGTGTGTGTGTGTGTGTGTGTGTGTGTGTGTAAACATTTGTATAATATTTTGAAGTTACAGACCCTTTTGTGAATTAAATAAAATGTGTGTATCCTCTTTTTAGAAAAGTAACCAAACGCATTTACATGGGCAGAGGGAGTTCATGAGCCTTTCTCGTGCTCCCTGACAGGCTTACTTCAGATCATAAGTAATAACCTTGCAATGGTTTTTTCATTTAGCCCCTGGAATATCTGTGCAAAGACATTTAGGATGAATCAGGATTGGACATTTTAAGTTGATGGTGGAACAAACTTAATGTTAAGTTTAGGAACAAACTTAATTCTTCAACATGTTCATTAGATTTATCCTTCTTTCGGTTACTTTACATTAGAACTTATTAATTTATGAACTTAATATTTTCTGTTATTAACTTTACAGATTATCATGATGGTTACTCGGTCATTAAAAAAAGCCCTCAATCTTTTCTTTTTCTTCAGACGTGGCCCCATTTATTGAGTTTCTGAAGTCCATACAAGATGGAACAATCGTCTTAATGGGAACGTATGATGATGGAGCAACCAAGTATGTAAACTTCAAAAGCTGAACAACTTTTTCAGCTATATTTTATTACTATAAAAGTAATACATTTTTATTGAAAAAATTTCTAGGTTAGAATAGAGTTCCAGATAAATACTGTTAACCTTTTTTTTTTTTTTAGTTTGTTTCCTTCTATCTTTCTGTGTATTCATTATGCATATGTTATTGTAAAAGAAGGATTACATTATACATAAAGTTTGTTCTCTTTTATGTTATTTTTTAACAACTTTAAGTTTTCCCCTATATCAACATTCTTTGATAGAATTTTCATGATTCATCCACAGTTGACCCTCCTTTATTTAAAAGATCCCTGTTGGAAGGATTGGGCTGGGGTGGGAGCCAGGTAAAGGGGGGGAGTGGAGGACATCTATAATAATCTCAACAATAAAATAAAATTTAAAAATATATATTTTATTGATTTTTTACAAAGAGGGATAGAGAGTTAGAAACATCCATGAGAGAGAAACATCTATCAGCTGCCTCCTGCACACCCCCTACTGGGGATGTGCCCGCAACCAAGGTACATGCCCTTGACCGGAATCGTACCTGGGACCCTTCAGTCCACAGGCCGACACTCTGTCCACTGAGCCAAACTGGTTAGGGCAATAAAATAAATTTTTAAAAAAGAAAAAAGTTCCCTGTTATTGCCAAGTAATTTTCTTCACCTATAATTATGTCCTTAGAGAAAAGTCCTAAATGGAATTAATTGTGAAAGAATAAGTGTGATCTATTTTCCATAAAGTTTAATAGATGGTAGGTAACTTTTACTTAAAATTATATGGGTTGTAAAAATTTGGAAAAGATAGAAATACACAAAGAAGAAAACAAGATTTTTCACTACTCAAAGATAACTATTGATAATATTTTAGTTTCTCCAGATTTTTCAAGCACATATTTTCTTTATCTTAAACATTTGGAATAGTAGCATTTTTTAATGTGGTGAATACTTTCCCATATCATTATATATTTTTTTCAAATTTGTTCATGTATGCCTAGTATAGGTTTTAGACATGTGTCATGACTTAAAATCTCTTTAATAAAATACCTACTACTGAACTTTAGCAAAAATAGGCTGTCGTAAATTTTTAAACAATATATTTCCTTAAGATAAATGTTTGTTTGAAGTAAGGTTATTGAATTAACGAAATGAGCACAGTTTTTAAAAGGATTTTTAAAGTTTGGACCAGTTTTATTTGTCTTTTAGAAGTCCCATGACACTGATTGTTAATGTTCAAAAGTTCCCAAACCTGAAAGGTTTTGGAAAGGAATCTTGTTTTAACATGCCTTCTCCTGTAAATAGCCTTCTGACCATTCAGGTTGATTCTCCTTGATTTGTAAGAGGCTTTTATATGTTAAGGATATTAAACATTTATCATATTAAGATACAGAATTTTGCACATTATTTGCTTTTAATTTTGTTAATTTACAGTACTCTCTGACTTTCAGACGTTTAGACTCATTCTTATGTAGTCAAATCTGTGGATTTTCCTTTTTAGTTGTTCTACGTTTATACGTAGGAAGTATTTTTCCGTCTCTAAATTAGATATTTAGTAGATCTCTCTCTTCCAGTAACTTCCCGTGTGTTTAAAAATCCACTCCTAGCTCTCCAGCAGTGACTTACAGTGCCGTTCGGCAGAGGCGGCGGTATCCACAGAGAAGTTCCAACGATTGTGATGCTCTTTCAAATGTAGATTTAACTTTGTTTCTACAGGTTCTGTTCATCGATTTATTCCTGCTTCAATAAGACACTATTTCAATTTTTAAAATAACTATTTTATAAAAATAAATTAATACCTTTCTGGTGGGGCTAACTCCCACTTAGTAGTCTTCTTTTTCAAAAAAACAATATTTCCTATGATACTTTTTTTCAGATGATTTTTGTCAAAAGTTTAAATATATTTCTTACAGATTTTAATTGAAAGGGCTTTCAACTATAAGTCCCACACGGGAATATGGCATGTCTCTCTACTTATTGATTTCTTATACATGTATTTGATCTGTAGCCACATTATTGCTGATTTCCACTGAGAGAGCAGTGCCACTTAGGAACGTTTCTAAGCCGAAGCAGTTTCACTGACCTTGTGCCGTTTACCTAGCTCAACTGAAGATTTGTTAAATTTATAGTTCAGAGGTTAAATAAAACTGGCATAGTCAACCGTTGCCATTTTCCTACGTAGAGCTAAATAGAAAAAACAAAAAGTAACTTGCTACTTGCTTTTGCTGAGCGATGAGGCTATTACATGGATAATTTGAGATTTTAAAGTGTTTTGTTTTGTTTTTAAGTGATACTTTTCTGAATAGACGGACATGTCCACTCCTTTTCACCAAGTTGTTCGTTATTATACCCTATGAACATCAGCCCTGTTCCCCTCCTTCATTGGCGGTCATTCATCAAATGCACCAAAAGCAGCCTCAGGCCAGGGTTCAACCTATGGGTGCAAGTATGACGTCTTTGCATTTGGTCAACTTCTGTGCATTTAGTGAATCCAAGTTGTACGTGTTTCCAGTTTGGGGCACGTGCATTTACATATGAGTATTTCCCTCTTTCAAACACTGGTGAAATAAGTTATAAGCATCGTATCCTTTATATGGACATGGACAAACAATCGTTATGTACGTCTTAAATACAACACGATGTAACCACGTATCTTGGCAGGGTCTGCACATTTGAAGTGACTCATCAGTTGTGGTAGACCCCGTCTTATGTGGGAATGAGAAGCTCTTTTGTGTATGGCTTTTCCTTACGTAAGGCTGCTGGATTTCACCTCCTACGGAATGGTCTGTTCTCCTGCTTATCCCCGAGAGCATAAAGTGAAGGAGCCTGCTCTCTCCAAAATAGGGCGTTGGTGTGTGTGCTGATTAGGGAAACTTCTCTGCAGTTGTTTCTTTTGATCCCAGTGACTATCATGTGTAATGAGCCCCGGGCTATGCTCAGCTTCAGCAGAGTAACTGGGACTGGTCCCCATCACAGCACTTCCCAAGGTGTATTCTGTGGAACCCCCGTCCTTTAAAATGATAGTGATCAAGTAAGTTTGGGGATCACAGCTGGTGTTGTGTGTTTTCTGTCAGTCTACAATAAAAGGCTCTGAAGTGCTGCCCTAAAGAAACCTCTTTACCTTCGTTTATCCCAGTGTTACTGATTTTAACCAGGAAACATATTTAAGAAAAACAAAACAGTAAAAAAAACAACAACACTAAGTTTTCCAAGAAAACTTACACGTTAGGGAACTCAGTTCTCAAATGATGCCTACTTTCTACCTCATTCACCTGTGAAGCAAGTTCTTTTTGGTTTGTCTGATAAGGAATATAGAAGTTTGAGCGAGCAAGCTAAACGTGGCCGTTGTACGTCTCCTTTTGGAGAGAACACCATGGCAGTCAGCATCATGCCCCAGCGAAGCCGGAATGGATGGAGTCTTTGAAGTCAGGGTTCTTTAAGGCCAGAGTCCCTTGGAGCTTCTCTGTGAATTCCTCCGCCGAACTGCTCACTCGTCAGGGTGTCAGTCCCCGCGTCATTTCTCTATTTGAAATAAAACATAAAAACTGTTCTTGAGTAAATGTTAGGTTCTCAGGGTTGCCTCCCTCTAAATTCTGCCTGAGAGTCCTTTGCTGGGATAAATGGAACAACAAAACAATAAATATGTTCCCCAAATCATTTGCTACTTCAAGTATTTGAAGCTCAATGGCATGTCCCTTGGTTTTCTTTCCCAGGCTCAGTAGGAAGGCTCTTGAACCTTTTATCATGTTAAGCTTCTAGGTCCTTTTACCCTCCTGGCTGCCTTCCTTGGGCCTTCTCTGATTGATTATCTTAAACTGAGTGCCCAAATGGAGCAGTGCGTTCCAGATGTGGTCTGGCCCGTCCAGGGCCCAGTGCCGATGCTAGCTTGCCATGCTGTGGAGATCACATTTCTTTGAATATTCATGCAGACTCATATTAGTTTTCTTTAAACACTCACATCACATTTTTGGCTCATGAGTTTTGGTCAAGTTAAATTCTCAATCTTTTCATTTCATCTTAGACTTTTGTGTTTTAACCACTGCCAAGTCAGGTCTTTCCAGTCAGAACTTGATTTTATTTCATCTAAATGAAGGACTTCATATTCATGTATCCTTGTTAAGTTTAACTTTGCTCATTTGGGCCCAATTGGCTTTGATTCTGACATTTGTCCTATGAGGTTTCCATGATCCAGGCTTTGTATTCTCTCCAAAGTGGTTCTTATGTCTAAATCTAAGTCATTGATAAAAATGTTTACCCAGGGGCCTCCTGCGAGGGGCGTGTCCATTAATCAAGTGCAGAAACTGCTTTTCGAGCTGCCAATGGGCCTTAATAGCCATATCATCCAGCTGCTGTTTTAATCTTAACTTGAAAATCTCAAATTATCCATGTAAGATCCTCATCTCTCAGCAAAAGCAAGTAACAAGTTACTTTTTTTTTTTTTTAAATAAGAAAAGCCTGTTATATTCTATTTAATTCTATCCAGGAAAATGGCAATGATTGAATATGCCAGTTTTATTTAACCTTTGAACTCTATACATTTTTAACACATCTTAGTTGAATTAGGCAAAAGGCACAATGTCAGTGAAACTCCTTCACTTAGAAACATTCATAAACAGCACTGCTCTCTCAGCGGAAATCGCCTATTTTCTGAGACTTACCAGGTGCCCCCTTGAAATGCGTTGAACTGTGCTAACTGCAGTGCCCTGTTCTACTGCCCGAAACCTCTTCAAAAGCTGAGTAGCTGAGATCACAGTGACTTGACTGTTTATTCCTCCCTCTGTTATGGGTGGGGTGTCCTCTGCGTCCCCACCTGTTGCTGGTGGAAGTGGGATTTTTGTCACAGGGACAAGAATTTCCTGAGGCCTCCATGGGACCATGAGGTATCGAGAAATGCTTTATTGATGAGGTACTTCTTAATAAAATAAGCTTAAGATATAATTGCTAGATGCCATGTCTTTTGTCACTAAAGAATTCAAATAATAGGAATTAATGGGGTGATCACATATAAGGTATGAAAATGTTGAATCACTGTATTGTATACCTGAAACTCATATGACTATATAATATTGTATAGTACACTTAAGTAAAAAAGAACTTCAAATAGGTCTGTTACTCTAAAATAATTTCTTATGTTGTCTTATTTAAGCTGACGTTTGCTCATTTTACCTCCTGTTATGTGTTAGATTCCCGAGGTGAGTTGGGATACTCAGCTAAGCTGAGTGCACTGTGTTTTTTTGTGTTAATCTTTTTCTCCCCCTCAGACTCAATGATGAGGCGCGGCGGCTCATTGCGGAACTGGGGAGCACATCTATTACCAATCTTGGCTTTAGAGACAACTGGGTCTTCTGTGGTGGCAAAGGCATTAAAACAAAAAGTCCTTTTGAACAGGTTAGTGTCTTCGACTTTAATCGTTAATGGACAAAGCCAAACTGTATGGAATGGTGTGGTAAACATTTTAATCCCAGTTATTTGAAACTTAGATAAAGCCGCCATTTAATATGCTCATGTATTTTTTGTAAGTTCTCGGGAATGCTTTCCCTACATGGCAATGCATACGATTACTTGTGCCTGAAACCTTTTAGGAAGCATTGGTTATTAAAGATTTTAATTGAGCTTTGGATATAATCAATTAAGTTTGAAAATACTTTAGAAGTTAGTAGAACGTAAACTTTACTTTTTGGCTAACAAGTGATCCTTTACAAAAATCTGCAGTGTTTAGTTCTTTCAGCGGGTTATGTGAAGGTCTGCCACTGCATGCCAGGCCCCATTTAATAGCTTAAACAATAATTTTTTTAATCCTTACCCTAGGAAATGTTTTTATTGATTTTAGAGAGAGAGGAAAGTGGGGAGGGAGATAGAGAGGGAGAAACATCGATGTGAGACAGAAACACCAAACTGTTGCCATACACACCCTGACTGGGGATCGAACCTGCAGCCTAGGTTTATGCCCTGACCGAGGACCTTTTTGGTGCACGGACAGTGTTCCAACCAGCAGAGCCACCTGGCTGGGGCTTGAACAGTAATTTATATGATCTCCTTGTTGACATGAGTGTTAGTGAAACGAATGCACTAAACTGTGTTATTGCAGATAAGCAATCAACAGAGGTTTTTAAAAGGGTACTGTGATTGTGTCCAACAGCACATAAAGAACAACAAGGACACGAACAAGTATGAAGGCTGGCCGGAGGTTGTGGAAATGGAAGGATGCATCCCCCAGAAGCAAGACTGACGTGGCGAGAGAAGATTCAAGGGCACGCACTGTCCCTGTCACTGCGGACCACAACAGAGGACCTACATGTACATATTTTAAGAGCATGCAGCCATCTCGGTGTCTGCACGAGCATTCTCTTTTGATACCATGATTATTTATTGCGAACGTAAATAGATATCTGTAAATAGCCATCAGAATGAGCAAATCACTGTACCATTTCTGAGCACATTCCTCTAATAGTACAACGTCTAGCTGCTATGGAAATGACATCTTTCAATTCTAAAATCATACTCTATCAATAACTGAACAGATTGTGAAAAATATATTGATATATATACTGGTTGCTGTGAAAATCTATCATGGAATAATATGGGTTTAAGGGAGGAGACTTTGTTTTCATATATATATATATGTATATATATATACATATATATATATATACACACACACACACATATACATATACATACTACTTTTTGATAATAGTATCTTTTAAATTATATCTAGCTAGTTGTGTGTGTAGTGTTACTTTACAGTCTGACTCTCTTGATGTACCTCTTTCCTTAGTCTTTCTCTTCCCTTCCCAAGAAACCTAGAAATAAAATGATAGGAAAACTTAGATATGTGAAAAGCACAATAAAATTCTTTTTTTAATGTACACAGTAACATATAAACATATACATGTAGGTGGCTTTCAGGACTAGCGTGCTGGATTTTGTGTTATCGATGTGAATAACTTGATTTTGTATAAGCTATTTAGAGTGAGGGTGGAGGTGGCAACTCCATGGAATTGGGGATCCAGGCCACACCCCTTCCCCAGCCTAATTGGGTCATTCAGGACAGCACGTCACAGCAGTACTGGCATCTATTTCTCTTTCTTTGTTATCCGTGTTGACAAGGTGTTTTGGAAAGAGGCATGCTTTAATATCACAATAATATTGATTTGTAAATCAAGAAATTAATTTTGTATTTTTACTTCATTTAACTTCATAATAACAGTTTTTGCCAGATATATAGCAACATATTCAGAGAAGACCTAATTACTGAATGGACTGATAACATTTACAAAATAATTTTATTGGATGCAAAACTACACCAATTCTAGATAAAAATAAAGAGATCTAACTTTTTTTTTTTTTTTGTTAACTTCAGATGTTCACTAATTGACTTAAGTCTTTTATTTTGTTTAGGTTATTAAATACTAATTGTGTCTGAAGTATCTTAAACTGGGACATAAAATTAATGCTTAGACTGCCATTCACAATAAAAGACAGCACTTAAATTTGAACCTAAATTTCAGATGACTTGTGTAACAAAACTAAAAACAATATTTTTTTATTTTGCTGTCAACAAGTTGGAAGCTGTTCAACTATTTCTTAAATACTAATGAGGTTTGGGGTACTGTTTCTTTCCTCAAATAGTGTAATTCATGAATAAATGCACCTTACTAGTTCAACAATTTTTGTAAACTTTAGATTTTGGTGCTTATATGCTAAATCATATTTGGCATGTAAATTCTGACATTTAAAAGACTTCCCTCAATTCTATAAAATTTTAAAAAATAGGTGTTTTACAGTTCCAGAGATTGTGAAATGTTGCATTTTTAAAAAGTTATAATGAAAATAAATACTCATGGTTTTCCTTTGTGAATTTTTTTGTATTATCTGGCAAAATAAT
This sequence comes from Eptesicus fuscus, assembly GCF_027574615.1. NCBI lineage: Eukaryota > Metazoa > Chordata > Mammalia > Chiroptera > Vespertilionidae > Eptesicus > Eptesicus fuscus. The sequence continues at coordinate 68,966,980 of NC_072486.1, forward strand.
ATACTTACAGAACTTCACAGTAAGATTTGCCAAACATTTATTTTACTGCTTAACATGCAAAATTTACATCATTCCTGTGGTTAAACACATGTATAGAATTTACCGAGGTAACATCCCCTTCAAGATAAAGAGTACGAGATGATACATAGCTTTGTAAATGTGTATAAAATGTCGAAAAAAAGGGATAAAAGTTGATTATGTAATTGCTTTGGTGCAGTTTGCTTTTGGTTTAATTCTATCTTGTATATAGATTGTGCCAGCTTAACTTTGGAAGCAATAATTTTGCCACATTTCATTTTCAGATGTCTTTTAAAAATCGGCATTATAGATGAAATAATGTTTATTTAATGTTAAGAATTTTCTTCATTAAAATCAGAAATTTGGCATTGACACTTTGGTATTTGAAATTGTGCTTAAGGACTTATGGATGCATACTTTTTATTTATAATCATAGATTATTTCCCAGAGCAAGTATGTTATAATATGCCTATTAAAACTAAACAAAGACGGTAGGAAAATAGTAAGATATTTGGAAAATTAAAGAAAAATTGATCGAGTCTTTATATCCCTGACTTTAATTTTATTAAAGTAAAATTCATCATTGTTTTTCCTATATTTCATTGTTTTGTTTTGAAATGAATCAGCTAATATTTTATAATTTTATGTCAGCTGGAGCTCAATGCATTTAGCCTGTATTGCAGTTTATACAAATCGTAAATAATTTGACCTTCCCCTTCCAAAAAAAAAAAAAAATGATAGTTTCATTCAGTTTGATTAACATTCTCCATTTTTAAATGGAAGAATGAGGAATTGCTGTGTTTAATTAGTACAGGAGTTAAAAGTAGAATGTATTTAGAACACTTAAAAATATGAAAAGGAAAAATGGCTTGTGTTGATCAGGGGAAAGATTCGCCACGTAACTTCTCAATTAGGCCTTGGACAGCAATGAGTACAAGTAAACTAAGAGTTGTAGAATAAACTACCAGATTTTGCCTTTTCTAAACATTCCTTAGAAGAATTATTTTGCTGTCTCTTCCCAGGATGACTTTTCTGTCACAGACTTGGGTTTTCGTTAAACCCAATGTCTATTTAATCTCCGTTCCCCTCACAGCTCCCTCAGTTTAAGTAGGCCTTGTCCTCTCTTACTGCTTGTCCCCATCCTGTTTTGAGATTCCAGTCACATCAAGGGTTGGAGTGAAAAGCAGATAGGCCTGGTGGCTTGGGAATGTCCGTTGGTTGCTGGGCAGCATGAGCAAAGCCTGCCCAGCAGTCTCAGAGACTTCTCCATCAGAGCCTTCCTCCAGGCCAGCGAGGGCCAGACTCCTGGAGGGTACACTTCTAGGAGCGCTCAGAAAGCGAAAGGGATTGGCCAGCCGTTCTGTTAGAGACAGAAGAGGTTTCTCTGGGGTTGGTTCCATGGGCTGTTTATAAGCAAACTTAACCCAGGGAAGACCCCTCCCCCTCCCCCCGCAGCACAGATAGTTCTGGGGTACAACTTGCTGCCATTACTGAACTCACTGTTCAGCTCTGCATAAATTATGCCTAGCACTGGGGTGCAGTGACTCAACAAGTGGAGGCTCAGTTGCTAAAAGATAATCCTTTTTGTTAGGGAAAATTGATTTATGAACTGGCAATCTCCTAATCCTACCTAATAATAGACAAATATGCAAATTGACCATACCTCCTACACACCCACAAGCCACGCCCACCATCCAATCAGAGCGAGTATGCAAATTAACCCAGACCAAGATGGCTACAGCCACAGAGAGCAAGGTTTCCTAGGTAATAGAGGAAGCCAAGCTTTCTGCCAGCCGTTACAGGCCTAAGCCTCCACTCAAGCTACAAAGTTTCAGTTATAGAAGGTAAATTCAAACAAATGGCGGCAGAATGGAGCTTGAGAAGGCAGGCCAGGGTTGCCGCCGGCAACAGGGGAAGCAAAGCTTTCCGCACACCCTGGCCGGGCCCACCAGCTTAAGGCAACAAAGTTTCAATTATAACCCCAACAGATATGGCTGCCGGCCTCAGAGGGAGCCCCAGGCTTGGCTCTGCTCCAGGCTACAAAGTTTCTATTGTAGAAGGAAAATAAATTCCAGATACCAGGGCCTCTGCTTGGGTTGCCAGGGGGCGTGGCCGACCTGCAAACCACCACAGGCCCCTCACTCAGGCCGCCCCACACCCCAAGGGAACCCCCACCTGATCTGGGACACCCTTCAGGGCAAACCAGCTGGTGCCCACCTGTGCACCTGGCCTCTATCCTATCTAATAAAAGAGTAATATGCAGATTGATCATCACTGCAACACACAATATAGTTGCCCCCATATGGTCAAAGATCCTGCCCCCATGTGGACACAATATGGCCACCACAGATGGCCAGCAGGAGAGGGCAGTTGGGAGGCACCCGGCCTGCAAGGGAGGGCAGTTGAGAAGGACCAGGCTGCAAGGGAGGAAAGTTGGAGGTGATCAACCCTGCAGGAGAGGGCAGTTAGGGGTGACCAGGCCGGCAGAGGAGGGAAGTTGGGGGCAAACAGGCTTAGGGGGTGATCAGGCTGGCAGGCAGAAGCGGTTAGGGGCAATCAGGAAGGCAGGCAGGCAAGCAGTTGGGAGCCAGCAGTCCTGGATTGTGAGAGGGCAGTCGGACATCCCTTGAGGGGTCCCATATTGGCGAGGGTACAGGCTGGGCTGAGGGACAACCCCCCTCCATGCACGAATTTCATGCACCGGGCCTCTAGTGTTGCATATAATCAGTCCGTATTTGTTTCACTTGATACAAAAGGAGCCTAAGATTTTAAAGAAGAGAGAATGGTGCAATGAGACAGTGTAGGATACTGGTTAGGCGTACAGACTGTTCCACTGTCTGCTACATGAGAACCTTGAGAAAGTCAACATCCTCACCTGTGAAATGGGGATAATACTGTTTGTGGTGACCCAAGTGCCTGGCACTCATTAAGTACAACTGCTCCTATTTCTGTTATCGCTGACTGTGCCTCTTGCAAACTAGTGATGTTTTAGCCCTAGAGGAAAGTTGTCAGCCTCTCTAACTTCGCAGTCCCATCAGACCAAGTGCTGCGGTCGGAATGTGTTCCCCCAAAATTCGTATGTTGAAACCTAAGCCTCAATGTGATGGTATTAGGCGGTGGGGCCTTTGAGAGGTGATTACATCATGAGGGTAGAGCCCTCAGGAATGGGTTTAGTGTCCTTATAAATGCACCCCTAGAGAGCTCCCTGGCCCCTTCTGCCACGGGAGGGTGGAGGGAGAAGCTGGCCATCGGTGAACAAGGAAGCAGCCCTTGCCAGACACAGAATCTGCCGACACTTTGACCTTGGACGTTCCTGTCTCCAGAACTGAGGAAAATAAATTTCTGTTGATTCGAAGCCACCCAGTCTATGGTGTTTTGTTACAGCAGCCCAAAGGACTAAGATACCAAGCCTGAATGGAGCCGTTAAATGACCAGGGCACTAAGGTTATAGGAGAGGATGCAGCTATAGTCACCTGAGGTTCCCCTTGACCTCCACACCTCAGAGTATACACTCCCTCCCTTTTCACTCAATCCACACTGACAACAAACTGCCTTTCAGGTGCAGAATTCACGCTTTTGTGTATCTTCAGGCCGCTGACATGGTCAGATGGCTCTACTTGCTGGCCTACCTGGAGGTGAAAGTGGCTTCAGCCAGGGGCAGGGCGTTTTCTGATTACTTCCTATGGCCACAGCCAGTTGAGCACTCTACTGCAACCTCAGTCTGGGAGGCACAGAACAGTATACATTAATTCCTGTATTTAGTCATCTTCTCATTGTCCAACCAACTCCTGCCCAGGGACAGGTGGGACAGCCATCCGGTCAAAGGAGATGCTGAGACTCAGCCAGCACCCCATTGCACACCAGCATCTGCTTCTTGCTCGGAGGGCCTATGAAGGTTCTTATGCAAGGTTTCCTGGGCAAGAGAGGAATCTTGAATGGGAATTTTGAAACTTCTTTTGCTATTGGGGATCAACACATAACAGTCTGTTATTTGAAATTCATACATTTGACATTCAAACACATTTTTAGGAATGCATCATGCATTCAAATGCAGTCCTGCTTGTCCACGTGCTGTTACTCCCGCGTAGATGTGACATGATCAGGTGAGCAAGCTCAGTCCTGTGACTGGTGAATTCCCTGCCAAGTCTGAGCCTTCTGTGTCACCAGTGGAATAAAATGGCCAGTTTGGAAATTGACTTCTGCATGCCCCTGTGGTTTGGGAGTCTGATTAGAGAAGTACTGTTTGCTTTATTTAACAAGAGCAGAAATGATCTTCAAGGAAAATGTCTTGCAAGTCTAAGCTCTGAGCAGAGGGGAGGTTTAAAAGCAAATGAAAAGTGATCCTATTGTATGGGAGGACATATTTGGCAATGACACATCTGATAAGGAATTAATTTCCGAAATATATAAAGAACTCATAAAACTTAACAAAAGGAAGACAATCCAATAAAAAAAAAATGGGCAAAGGACCTAAATAGACACTTCTTCAAAGTGGACATACAGAAGGCCAAGAGACATACGAAAAGATGCTCAAAGTCACTATCAGAGAGATGCAAATTAAAATGACAAAGGTATCACCTCATACCTGTCAGAATCGCTACCATCAACAAATCAACAAATAAATGCTGGTAGTGAAGCGGAGAAAAGGGAACCCTAGTGCACTGCTACTGGGAATGCAGACTGGTGTACAACTACATGGAAAACAGTATAGAGTTTCCTCAAAAAAAATTAAAAATGGAACTGCCATTTGGCCCAGTGATCCCACTTCTAGGAATATATCCTAAGAATCCCAAAACACCAATCAGAAAGAATATATGCACCCCCTATGTTCCTAGCAGCACTATTCACAATAGCAAAGATCTGGAAACAGCCTAAGTGCCCGTAGGTAAGACGAATGGATAAAAAAGCTGTGGCACATTTACACAGTGGAATAGTATGCAGCTGTAAAAAAGAAGTATCTCTGACTCTTTGAGACAGCATGGAGGGACCTGGAGAGTATTATGTTAAGTGAAATAAGCCAATCAGAGAAAGACAAGTATCACAAGATCTAACTTATATGTGAAATCTACTGAACAAAATAAACTGACAAAATAGATCTAGAGAAGTGGAACAGACTGATGAATCTCAGAGGGAAGAGGGGAGGAGGGGTGAGAAGAGATTAACTGAAAAATTTGTATGCATATATGCATAACCCATGAACATAGACAATAGTGTGGTGTAAGCCTGGGAGTGAGGGGGTGAGAACTGGGTGGAGGGGATCAACGGGGGGCATCTGTAATACTCTCAACAATAAAGATTGAAATGATTTAAAGAAAAGTAGGGATTATACACTAGAAATTATAGGCAATTACTGACTTACATTTTGTATATGTACACCTTTTCTTGGTTTAGGAAGAGTCCAAGGTGTGTTTAAATGCTCAGAGTTAAATTTGGTGATCTTCCTCTCTTTTTAATCAAAGAACACTTAGGAGCTGCAAGGGGTCACCCTTCCTTTTTCTTGGGTGACCATGGCTGGGAAATGTGGGCCATGGTCCCGGGTGCTTGGTTGTTACTAATCCGCACAAGGAAAGGCCGTTGGCTTCCATGGAGGTGAATCACCCTGAGGGCTCAGGTTGGCTGTTTGACCGAGGAAAACAGGCCGCCCTGGATCCACCCCTCTTTCTGCTTTTCCAGTTCTCACGCGAATCAGATGCTTTCACTTACTCTGCACATTAAAAAGTCACCTATGCGCCTTCAGCCTGGGCTGATTTGGTCCACATTCATTATTACTCCCTCTTCACAGCCAGTGGGAGAGGCTGCATTTCCTCAGCATGACTTTGTTTCAGGAGGTTCTAATCGTGCAAACCATCTCCAGTGGTTTCTTTTTGGATGCGAATGTAAACCGTTACCAATGGTAAATTTCACCCGTCTATTAAAAATAACTCCTTATGTAACAATTGGCTGTAAGCACTACAATAGAAAGGATGTCAGTATTTATTTAATGTCACACCAAATTAGCTTGATCGATACCCCTAGTTATTTCCTTTTGGAATGGTTGTTAAGCTCTTGCAGAATCCAACTGCGAGCTGCACTGGGATCTAAAATAGCAGGCAGTTGAAATCGCTTTGAGCTTAGAAATCAAGAGACAGTGTGCTTTCATTATATTTCACGGAGAACCCCCTAAGATCTCCGTCCTCCCATCACGTTACTCCTGCTCCTCAACCAAATTATGTAACCAAAGCATGAAGTCAGGAACATCCTGTAACTTCCATTACATGTACCAATCCCCCCAAACTCTTTAAACCATACACTGTAAAGTCAGTGTACTGACCATCCTATGCTGTGAGACACGAGAATGGTGTGCGAGTCAAGGGCACAGACTCTGAAGCCAGTTCCTTCTGTGCGATGTTGGGCTCGTTACTAAATCACTAATACTGTGCCTGTTTCCTCAGATGTGAAATGAGGACCACAATAATGGTACCTACTTTGAGAGGCTTCTGTGAAGATGAAATGTCTTTAGGTTTCTATGCTCTATTTAGAACAGTGCCTGGGACATAGTGCGTACTATCTGAATGTTTACTAATACAGTGTTTTACTTTTAAAAGGAAGTGAGTCCTTGCTGTGCCTGTGTCCCTTTCATGCCGTGCCACGTGCATTTGTCCTTCTCAGCTGACCTCGTCACCCCACTCCAAGAAATGCAATGATTAATCACATCTGGCCTATAGTGAAACCGAAATTTAAAAAAAAAAACAACACAAAAATCACAGCATCTTAGCCAACTCTCCTTGGGGAAGGCTTGTCTTGAGGAGTATTCATGGTTCCCGGAGATAGGATTGGAATTGTTCTCCTCTCAAGTCAGCTAAGTGGATTATAATGTTCCGGATAACCAACTAACTGGCTCCAAATGGCTGGTTTCCTTCCTCACTCCATGATGGCCTTTGGGAGATGATGCAAAAGTACCAACATCTCACCCAACTGCACAAATAAATATTTTGATGGAAAGCTTTTCTGGTCCACATTTTAAACTAAGTAAAACCGAACATGTGAGTACTGACAGTTCTTCAGAAAATTAAAGTGTGTTCTAAAATATTTACTGTGAGTATCACATGGTCATAAAAGCTTCAAAATATGGTCATGACACCTAATTTATGCAATAAAAATCCATTGTTATTCTTAGGATAACTATTATCATTTTTTAAAGCAAAAACAAAACAACTATCAATCCAAATGGTGGGTAAGGAAATAATGCAATAGTTTATATTCAAATAAATTGAAGTGTTTTTAATGTTATAGGAATTACTATTATCAGGAAAATGCTTTAATCGGCCAAATTCCTTTTCCAGAGATTACAGATAACACCATTTGATGTGTCAGTCTTGATTTCATTTCAAGAATCATCAATGACTCTAACCATTGCCTCTTGGGCAGTTCCAAATTTACAAAAAAAGTTGAACTCTTAAGTTGAAAATTATGACACTAGGCTAATTTTAACACCACAAAGGACATTTAAACAAATCAAGGCACTTTGTACCCACAGTGCTTTGTCTGGCTGTGAGCCTGACCCATGTGATACCATAGAAAGCTGTTTTCTAAACAAATCAGTGGAACTGAGGCTATCTAATAACTGAGCTGCTGGCCGTTTAGGGACCCTTTCATGGCAAATAACACTTCAGATTTCCTCTTGGACTCACTGCTTTCCTAATTCTCAAGCTATGTGGGTTTAGTTGGAATGCACTTCACTACCAGTCCCCTGCATGTGGCTTGATTGCCTTAAGAAGATCAATGTGTATCACCCAGCTTCACCAGAGGCCATTGTGATTGGCTCAGGGATGGGCACACTAACCAATCAGGGCCAATGATGACCTTTGCTAGTCATTCTAAGAAATAACTTTTTCCTCTTCCCTGTGTGAGCAACCCAAAAAAAGAAAGAAAACACACACACACACACACACACACACACACACACACACACACACAAAACCTTCTCTCCTTAGAATGGAATCTCTTTTGCCATTGAATGAGTGGTAGGAGAATAGGAGCTCAGGAAGTGTTGTATCATGTTGATAAGAAGAAAAGAGATGCTGGAGGTACTGGGTGATGGTGGTGGTGGGGTGACCAGCACGCCGGGGAGCCTGACTTAGACGACAACCCCATAGAAGCCAGCCTTTTTAGGCTGGAGGTGGAGAGACCTGAGCCCTGGGGACATCCTGGGAACTTTTGGATCAAGCTTCACTTAAACTGGTGAGAACCCTGGACTTTTCAGCTACTAAGTCAATACATTTCCTGTAATATTTGTCAGTCTGGATTGGGTTTTCTGTTCCTTGCAACATAAAGGGCCCTAAACAAGGCAAGCAAAATAGCCTGGCCTGGATAAGAACGTTTGGGCCCCAGATGCAGTGTTCAGGAGCTCCATGGTGCTAGCTCCACCGTGATGGGGAATGGGAAGGAAATGAGCCACAGGCAGACTGTCGGCCAGAGACACGGACAGGTGAGAAATTCAAGGGTCGCTTCCCCGGAGATGCCAAGGAGGAAAAGGAAAAGAAGACCCCAAAGACATGGCTTGCGAGTTAGGCGTTCCTGCTCAGGCATGCCAGAGCGGAGAAGCCCAAGTGGCCATTACTGTTTTTAAACAATGACTAAATGGCAACCAGGTATTTGTGAATTAGAGGCTGCCTGATTCTCATAACTGGTTGGCGAGATAATTATAAAAAGTGTTCCAGTTAATGGAAAAAAAATTGGTCATCAATAGAAACTACAGTCTCCATCTTTTAAAGAAGATTGCTTATTTTTAATGCTGATAAAATAGATTTACTTTGTAAAAAAAAAGGGGGGGCACGAGAGTGTCTATTTTTCAGGTTAGTCTAATCAGTGGATGCTACACAATGGTAAACCAGTTTTTAAAATAAGCACTATATTTGTTCACTTGTCATTTCTGAGAATCACATTCAATGAATAATAACTTGGTTAAACTCTAAGGGTCACATTCAAATGTTTGGCCTTGATTGTAATATTAGACCTGAGATATTTCCATGTGCTTGCTCTTACCCGCACATTATTGTTCTGCCTTGGTAATAAAATGGAAAGGAAATAGAATGAGACCTGGGGGAAAGGAAAACATTTCTTTAGTTTGTTATGAAAAAAAAAAAAAAAGAATATTCTTTCTTTGTCCATTCTGAACTTAGAAATCTACTTTTTCTATATAATACTGAAATATTTAACAATTCATAAAAAACTAAGCATTTACATTAAAATATAACTTTAAATACAGCCCTGCGACTTTTACCAGGAACCTTGTAATAGATGGTGAATACACATGCATGAATACTAAAACAAGGAAGACTATTCAACATTCACATGGAAAAGCAGCATTACATACAATATAATAAATATCCAGGAAATCAAATCCACAAGTTGATCATTATTCTGATTTAGATTCTTTTTTTCAGTGAAGACTTTCTACACTGTTTGTATAATTTATTATAATAACTTTACAAGTTAAACATTAATTAAAAACAGAATTTAACTAATCTGACTGCTGAAATAACACAACCCTCCATGTTTTGCAGCATATTTTAAACTATAACACTTATAAAACTGATATTTTGGCAAGAAATACACATCCATATAACTAACTGCTCAATTAACTTCTTTTTCTATATATATATATATATATATATATATATATATATATATATATAAAGTCAGAGTTGATAGTATGAAGAAAAACAGAAGCTAATATTATTTCTGAGATAATTTTATCGCCTTAGCTCTTGGGCTTTGGCAATACATGTCTTAAGTTTTAATATATATCATATAATTTAAAAACTGTATTTACAAAATATAAAACTTTTTAAAGCAAAATACTATACAAAATACTGTTTTTATATACGTGTAAAGGGTGCTTTACCTCTAATTTCCCACGTGCTTTCAGGATCCCTCCCTCGGGCAGTAATTCAGAGCTGGGTTTTTAATAATAGCAACTGGTCTACGATTACACTCTGAAGCTGAAGATCAAAGATGCCTCAATACCTTACTGAGATTTATATAGATATTCTCCTGATTGAAATCCATTTAAAATCCAAATTATACAAAATTCACTTTGTTAAATTTTGATCCTTTCCTTTTGTCACTAAACCTAGCAAACACTTTTTAGGAATATTGTATCACTTATGAAAATTCTCTTTCATTGCCTTTCTTTTGAAATGAAAGAAAGCACCCACCACTCTGTTACCTTTTCAACATCCGTTTCTATGCCCAGACATGTAATACAATTTCTTCATCTAAAACGCTGAGAGAGCCCTTGCTGGTTTGGCTCAATAGACAGAGCATCAGCCTGCGGACTGAAGAGTCCCAGGTTCGATTCCCATCAAGGCACATGCCAGGGTTGCAGGCTCGATCCCCATTAGTGGGCGTGGAGGAGGCAGCCGATCAATGATTCTCTCTCATCATTGACGTTTCTATCTCTCCCTCTCCCTTTCTCTCTGAAATCAATAAAAATATATTTAAAAAAACAAAAAACCAAAAAATTAAACGCTGAGAGAATAAATGAGATTCACCTGTACGCTCCTGGCTGCTATAAGAGGTGTCTTTTAAAAATGACTAACAGTCACCCACCCCTATTGAGCTCCATAACTGAGTCCCATAGTCAAGGATCTTCTCCTGAAGATGGAGCAGGTCTTCTACAGGAAGGTTCTTTCCTGTTCTTTCTTGTTTAGGAGACAGATGATCTTCCTTGCATGTCACTGTATATACTAGTATATATTTCCCAGATCACCAAATTAGGAGCCCAAAACTCGGAGAATTCTCCCACATCCACATGCTCAGTGTGTGATTGGACACCAACCAGGCAAAGGGAACGCTGGGAGGCCCAAGGGCCTGGGGTTTCGAGGGCAGAGTGGACTTCGCTAGCCCGGCCAAGTGGCACTCCACTGCGGCCGGTGAGGAGTGCTGCCCACGGCTGGACGGGGTGGTTACTTGCAGGTGTGGACGTCAGTCATGCTTTCACACCTCCTGCAGCGGACGTAGCAGCACCAGATGAACTTGCACTCGCACCTCTCCACGTGTCTGACCACGTGGGTGTTGTAGCCTCGGCCACAGCAGAGGAGGTTGCAGCCGCCCGCGCCCTCCGACGTGCGGTTGCACTCTCTGCCCTGTGTGCCCGGGATCCCAATGTTCTTATCCTCGACGCAGTAGTTGGGAGACTTGTGGAGGTAGAGCAGATCCTCCTTGCGGATCGGTACTTTCCTCTGGTCCTTGTCTCTCCTGCGCATTTTCCTTTTTATTTTGTCTGAGACTTGAACACTGTGCTCATATTTATCCTTCAGGAAATGGCCAATCTTCTCAAAAGAAGACATGGTCTTCCAGCATGTTTTCACCGCACAGGAGCCGGACACTCCGTGACAGCGGCAGTCCACGGACATCAGCTTGGCCACAGCCTGAAATCAACAGGACCTGTGTTAAATATCACTCAGAAAGCGTGTTTTACTCAATAATAGAAGCCAACTCACCTCATCGCGTCACTTTCTGGGTCTGTTTCCTCCTGTATAAGAAGTGGTGGTTTTGAACATAAAGGATCTGCCAGACTGCTGAACGTTCAAATGTTTTGTCCTTCTCTTGACCCTAGCAAACCTTTCCAAGTCAAATTTAAGGTAGTGGGGCCAGGCTAATATTGTTATTAGAGATTATCTGAGATAACAAAGGAAAACGACTTTTATTCCCGATATCTTGTTTAATTTGGGGTGTCGGGCGATGTTTCACACACGCCTCCAGGTTCCTAATACATTTAGCATCTTGCTACTCAGAGTGTGGTTCATGGACCAGCAGCGCCAGTATCACCTGTGAGAAATGCAGACTCTCAGAATCAGAATCCGCATTTTATTTAGATCTTCGGGTGACCCATAGGCACATTAGAAGTTGAGAAGCACTGATATAGGGAAGTCATCCTCAACTCACATTGTGCACGGAAACATCTGCGGAACCTTACAAATAACCAATGTTCAAACCCTGAGGTGCGGATTTCATCAGTTGAGGTGGGGTCCAGGTGTTGGTATTTCTACAAAGCGGCTCGGGTGATTCTAATGGGCATCAAGGGATGAGACCTACTGACTGAGCTGGGAGTTCTTAGGTCTGGTCACTGTAAACGCTGGGCAAAAGAAGAAGGGGCCAAAGAGTGTGATTTTCCAGAACATCCTTCCTCTCTTCTGGAAAACTGATTAAAAACATATGTCATATTCTTGATGGATCAGTAGCACCATCCTAACGTAGAAAGGAGATAGTATCTACATGATTTTTTCAATGCTATGTGCTGAGCTTCATTCATTCTATATACAGACTGAGAAATTAAATGCGAGTACATAGATCTGTAAGAGCTCACCACCTGGCACATGTTAAGGTCTAAAGGAACGCCCCCTGTCTCTGAAGAAGGTATGGTAAGAGTGGAGATAAATTTCAAATGGGGCTAACAGTGCAAAAACAATATAGAGATTTGAGAAGTGTTAGGGTTCCAAACCTCTTACATACCAGGCTAGTCAGCACAGCTTCCTTCAATCTCCAGAGGATGGCAGAGCAGATTAATAAATTGTCAGGGCTAGCTGCAGAGTTGACGTCTGTCAACATGCTGGGTAAAGTGAAAAATTTGATCTACCCATTCAATAACTTGGAAATTGTGTGTGTAAGCTCACCCAAGAAAGGAAAATCTCACAGCTTAAATCCCACTTACAGATCTTATCCAAACTATAACATGACAGGGCTTTATACTTTGCTATTTATTTTGTACCAAACATGACATTGATATGTTTGCGGGTTGTTACATTTCCTAACAAATTAACCAAAGTTTCTGAACTATCTAACGAGACAGAATATTTCAAACAAATTATAATATTTGCAACTTGAATGAGCATACGGTATTGATTTATGCAATATTTGATACTTCTGACTGGTGTTTAAAATAATAAACAGAATAGTATTTTAAACCCTGTTCTTTATAGACTACAGCGCACATGTTCTGTTTGAATTCACAAAACTGAGAAGTTAATGGATATGTCTACTTCTTATTAATTCAGGCAAAAAGGTATCTTTCAATGATATGAAAGCAAAAAGTATGGCATACAGGCTTATTTGGTCAAATTTATGGCATTTGATATTCACAAAGCCTTCAGTTCTTTAAAATGTTGAAATTAATGCAATCTGTCTACTTCTGTTCAGATTTTAAGTGCCCTAAGGACATGAGGGAAAAAAAAAAGGGCTCAACCCAAACTAGGTAATAACCAAACAAATTGCCCTGAGAAAGCCAAAAGTCCAAGGATTACATTTATGTGTTTAAACCTGATCAGCGTTCCTTATAGTCATCACCTCGTGATTTACAGCTGCCCTTGGCTCGGTGTCATGACTGAAAAGCTGACTTTTTCTTTTATTAACCAGTTCAAATATCATTTTGCAATTTGCAAAGCATAGCAGACAGAGTAGATTCTCTCCAAATATTTAATGAATAACTAGTCCAACTCACTTAAACAGTTTTAATTCATCCTCTATTGGTAATCTGAATTGGGAGGTAGTAATAAAAACCACCTTTTTAAAACAAAAGAGCCACTGCTGGGAGGTCAATGGTATTGGAAGACCTTGATCCGATACCACTGTCAGCCCACAGCAGTGGTAGCCCAGAAGAGCGACACGCCACTTTATGGGTTTGGAGGATAAAGAGACTGACTTTTAAATTCAGTGGTATAACCTGCTGAATTTCTGTCAAAATTTGGGGGGAATTTTCCTGCCATAAGAAACTTGCCCTGTTAAATATCTGGAGTTAACTATAACTTTTTAGGAGTGACGTTTTAAAGAACTTGTATTTGATTACTTTTGAATTCTATTACCTTCTTGTCCCTAACAAAAAGTATAAAAAAAGAAATAGTGATTTTGTCTTAACATACGTATATTTTAGACGAGAAAGACAAATAAACTTCAAAGAGAAGAATCCCAATAACTTGACATGCAATGTAAATGATTATATTCCCATAATACTCTAAGGAAGAAACTTGTACAATAGGGATTAAAATAAAGCAATGGAATCACCACTACAAGAATATGACGAAAGGCAGAGTTTAGTGGCAGACACACACATACACACACTCACACAAACACTAGAGCTCAGTGCTTCTCGGAGCACATTTCCGTAGCTGATTTTACTTAATTTAGTTTTATAGGAAGAAATATAGGTAGTTATGAACATGTACTTATTATTCCAGTTTTACAGAAAAATAAACAGTGTGGCTAAGATAGTTGTCATTCATAAGGAAAGCTTGATGATACATGATATAAAATCTTTATATGAAGCTGGATCATTTTAGTAAAAGAGAGAAAAACCTAAGTGGAAAATGCAAGTATATTTAATAAAATTGCATGAACTTCAAAAATATATTTTGGAGATTTTCAGCGAGTATTAATTAATGTTAATAGCTATTCTTCAATGATAGCATAGTCATTTTGGGGGGGGGAACAGGAAAAGTAAGAGAGTAGCAACCTAATGAGTTGTGTGTGGTTATGAGAAAATTCCTTTCTCTACTCTAGTTGAGTTGTTAAGGTTTATAACGATATTAACAGAGGAATGTTTTGTTAACTATTGCAAACAGATGTGCACATTTTGGTGGAATATTTTTAACTATGGGAGAACAATTAGGAAGGGAACATTTAATCTACTGGGCTCCTTCATGTTAAGTTTTGGTTTGATACATTTCTAGGGAAGTGAAATACGAAAAATGTATCATTAATGCTTAAAGGTAAAAATAGAAAATGTTTGAGGAGTGGTCTAAGGAGTGATTGGTCCCACAATTTTAACTCAGGTAACGCGGCAGGCTGTGATTTTTTTCCAATATATTGCTCTACACAAACTTCCCAGACATGACCCAAAAACTGTTGTGAAACATTTCGCGATGAGCATTTCATTTTGTCAACTATTAGATGATTTAAGTTTTTATGAAAACTGTGACATAAGATTGGATGGGTATAGGTAGAATATCTATTCCTCTGACCCCTTTCATGCCATTTAGTCCAAAAATATACTTGAATCTGCTGAAAAGCAAAACACTTATGTGTTGTTCAAGTACTTATAAATATTCCTGAAACAGGTCAATGAAAATTTGGGGTTGGGCCCTTCCCACTTTTTTGAGTTAGTCATCATAAAACAAATTATGGGGTAGGAAAACTTAAAAGTTTATGAGGTGGACATGGGAAGAATGGAAATATTTTAAGCACACCAAAAGAAATACCCATAAATATTCCAAGTCACATTATTCCCAGAAGTTCTGCCCCTGGAAGACATCACATCATTCTGTTAGCCAATCACCATCCGGCAACATTATTCTTGGAGTCATAACTTTAGGAATGGTGTCAGAAACCAAGTGGGAATTTAAGGTCAGCGGTTAGAAAATCATCTATCCTGCTCACAACACTACTAAGCGCCAGTACCCACATTTCTCTGAACGCTTTTCGACATTTGGAGTTTGGGACTTTGAGACTAGGGAAATCAACTCAATTGAATGCAGACCTTGAACTTGACTCAGAATGTGCCTATAATTTAAAATGCTATTTGACAGCATTGAAAATGAAGTTGATCGTTCTTCCATGTTAGATAATAACCTGGAAACCTGGTTAGTTTGTGGTGGTGGTGGTGGTGGTTTTTATTCTTTTGGCCACCAAAAGAAAGAAAAATACAAAAACGCTTCCAATTGTAATACTTTATGAGAAAAGACCAATAAAAACAGTGTAATACCTTCAAAATATCCAGGTAATATTTTTTAATATTTTAAGTTTCTATCTATTTCAGCGATTTTCAACCCTTTTCATCTCATGGCATATATAAACTAATCACCAAAATTCTGCAGTACACCAAAAAATGTATTTTTAGCCTGTCTGACAAGAAAATAGGTATAATTTTGATTCATTCACACCAGACAGCAATTGTGTTGGCTGTTGTCATTTTTAAAAAATTGATAATCTAAGGGAAAAGAGGTCAGTGCCCCTGACTAAATACTCAGGTATTGAATGTTTTAAAAACTCTTGTGGCACATCAGTTGAAAATCGCTGATCTAGGATAATGTGAAAAAAAATTAGTAGAGGAAGTTTAATTTACATAAAATGTGTATAATTGTATAAATGGAATTATTTTCTGCATAATTAAAATAATAGCAAAAACCTAGGAAATGTGAGGAAATGGTTTTTTGCCAAAAAAGGATTAAAATTGATACTGAATAGTTGTATACATTTAATAAAATTAGAATATAAAAAGTAGCTTAAGATCCAAGTTAATAGTTACAAAAGCAAATATTGTTACATAATTTAAAAATTCACACAAGATGGAATAAAACTCAATAGTTGCCTAATATTACTAATAAAATACATTTTAGAGACTTTAAGACATTTCATATGTTCAGAGATGACTTCATTCAAGAGATCATAATTTGAGTTTCTGAGTTTTATTTACTGGTTAAAAGTTTTAAAATCTCTAACAATTTATTTAACAAATATTTAAGATTTAAATTAATAATAAACATTATTTAATTGTTTTCTTATTTTTAAAATATATTTATTTGACTTAACTTGATGCTTTTTTCTTGCTTAACTTAAGTTTTAAAGAACATATGTTAACTACATTTAACCTCTTTTACAATAATATATTCAAAATAATTAAAAATTTATTAGATAATATTTAAATTGCAGCAAAAACGAATTAAATTAATTTTTTAAATATAAAACTTTAAGGAAAATATACATATGCATAACTATGGTGTTAAGGAAGAGTGACTTTATGAGGCAAATTAGCTTTTAAAATTCTTAAACAAAAATATAAAAAGTTTACATAATTATTTACTAATTTCCTACTTTGCAATTTTTAATTGAACATTCAAGTTGAAGTGAAATTTCAAATTTGAATTTGATGTGTTATGATGATAAAGTTACTGAGCTTTCTGTTTATGTATTTTTTAAATATATTTTCATTGATTTCAGAGAGGAAGAGAGAGGGAGAGAGATAGAAACATCAATGATGTCAGAGATCATTGATTGGCTGCCTCCTGCATGCCCCACACTGGAGATTGAGCCCAAAACCCAGGCATGTGCCCTGACCTGGAATTGAGTCCTGACGTCCTGGTTCATAGGTCGATACTCAACCACTGAGCCATGCCAGCTGGCTTTGTATTTTAAACCAAAGTGGTTAAGTAAAGAAAACTGCCTGAAACTCTCAACTATTCTGACTGGGTTCCATTTATTCACTTTCCAAAAACGTGAAAAAAATGCAACATATACTTTAAATATTCATGAGAAATTCTGAAACTTGTTTTAATTTATTTCAGGAGAAGGTAGCAGACTGCAATGATACTTTGGGACTTGTATAGGTTACTGGGTATTTACAGTAGTATATGATGTGTGCTGATATTCCTGTCCTGCGAAGATTATTATAAGATAGAAAATATATATTCATAAAAAAAGTTTTGGCTGTTTTAGAAAAGTCACTATGAATTGCCAAGTAATTCAACATGGTGTTGAACTCAAATTTTATTGTGTCAATATTTATTATGGTAAATATATAAAAGTTAAATTAAGCTACAAATTTATTCCATTTTAAGAAAACCTAGTACAGAAAGGCCAGAATCATAAAAGAGGTTAATTAGATGGTGGTACTTCAAATTTGTTTCCCGCTGAAATATATCTATATTTTCAAATATCCACATATTTAATAGATCTAGAGCTTCTTTACATTTATTTGTAGTTATCAATTTTACAATGGATCGACATAGCTTTAAATAAAATAAAGATTCCCCTTTAAAAACTTTGCTTTAAAAAACATACTAGTTAAGTATTGTGTATTCCAAAGACATTTAAGAATGTTTGCTAGAGAAAGTAAGGGTAAAACAGACAACAGGTTTAGGAACCACTGCTCACTAAAAGTAGATGTAAAAAAACAATCAAAGTCCAATTGAGGAAATTTGATCCAGCCCCATAAGAAAGGCAGGTACTGCAGATCTTACTCAGGCTATGCCCCTAATCAGCTAAGGGGGTGGAACCAAGGAACCCAACAGACACTTGTACCTCCTATGATTTTATAATTAGCATTTCAGGCATTCGAAGTATACAGTCACAAATACATTCTATAACAAGACTGAACTCACATTAGATGGAGAACTTAAAACTAAATCAATGCGGTCAGTGCAGGCTCATGAAAGAAACACACACACACATATATATATATATATATAGATTTATAGTCATACATACACAGCAAAACATAATACACATACATAAACACACACATATATGTTTCTTAGATTGCAGGTATGGTTTGTTTTTAAACCATTTGGACAGGTGCATGCACAAGTGTGGTCCTTGTAATATGTACCTAAAAGCAGTGAGTTTTATGCCATTTCCTAATACATACCTGCCTTCCCGCTTCACTGTTATGCAGGTTCATTGCTGACAGCACTCTGCTTTCCTTGCCCGTGGTGTTTCTGATGGGGACGTCCAGGAACTTTCTGCTGAACCACATGCCGTACTGGACGTCATCGGAGCAGCCGCCCCAGTGCCAGCCTTCGCTGGCGGAGCCGCCGTTCTGCAAGGCGGTGTCACAGGAACACTCCGTCATGTTGCCGGCGCTGCACGACCGGGTCACAGCGTGCACCAGGCCCGCAGCCATCACCGCATAGATAAACGCTGTTTCCTTGGTGCCTAGAACAAAACGTAAGTTGCGAAATGAAAGAGGCAGACCACTCTCTGTTTATGTTCCTAACAGAGCCTCCTCCTCATTCCCTTGTCAGGGAAGCACTTTTTCAATGGCTCCCAGTGGATGCTTTAATGAGTGCATATTTTGAAAAGATGATTTCCTATTGTAGTCTTTTAAGAAGGCAGCATTAATTGTGAGTATCCCTTCATATATTGGTTATCATTGTTCTCAGACCGAAAAATACCTAAAATAGGAAATTTATGTTGGCACCTAGTTCAGTGCCTAATGGACAATCGAAGCCCAATAAATACATGTTAAATTTAAAGTCCTTTGCGTGGATACCGTAAATGGTATACAATGCCCCCAAAGAGTCCAGATGACCTTTGTTTTAAAATTTAAAATGTGTTCTCACGAAACACAGGCTGAAAAATTGGGTGCAGTTTTGTTCCCATGAGTGATACCTACCAGAAAGCAAATTAAAATTAAACCAAGACCAAAGCAATTAGGTGATAAATGATACAAGTCTAGTTTCACATTAAAGGCTCTCCTTTCTTTAGAATATCGTGAAAAACAATCCTGATATTAACATGAAACCATTCTACATTTTATATGGCACCAGCTAATCCTTTTACAGGCTTAAAGATCATTAACATGAAAGATAATTGAAATGTCACCAGCAATAAAAAAAAAACAAAACTGTTACGGAAAATAATTGAGTATGTATTTAGCACACCAGCAATAGCGTTTGGGCTAACATCTTTGAAAATCAAAGGCCCATTAAAGCACCAATAAAACGGACTCAAAGAGACTCCGCAGGCGACTTTTTTTTTTCTTCTCCCTTCGAGATGTTTAGATTGGAGTAGAAACAATTTCGCGCCCGTTGTCCAATAAACCTTTCCAACAGCTGATGCCTCAGCCTGTCAGCAGCTGTGAAGGACACATCCTTTTTTCTTTTCCCCGGCAGGGGGTCGGGGCTCCTGCGGAAGGGCGTGCCGGCCAAAACGCAGCAGGGCCAAGGCCAGGCGCGGGCGGCTGCGGGTGTAGGAACCGGGTGGGGAGGGGTCAAAGGTGCTGGGAGAACGGAAACAAATGTGAACCACAACGAGTCTTCCAGCGCCCAGGTCCCACCGTTCCTTGCATCCGCTACTATTCCTGGAACAAGCCCGATTCCCGCTTTCTCTATCCTTACCGAGTCACCAGGCACGCGGGAGTGGAACTTCATTCGCCGCAGCTCCCCGCGCCCGGCTGAGCGCAGAGCAGGGGCGAGCGAAGGGGTCGCGCTCCGGTGAGGGGCCCGTTGGGTTGTCCAGGACGACCCCTTTCAAAAATCACCCTTATTCCGTCTGCCCGGTGCTCCAAGGAGCCCACCAACGCGGCAGTTAGCCGCTGGTCCAAGGCCCGGCGCGCAGCGGAGCTGCTGAAACCCCAGCAGATGCGGCCGCAGCATTCCCTGCCGCCGACATCATGTTTCTCCAGCTGGTCCCACAGGTAGGGGGGCGCCACGGGTCCGAGGGGTCGGCGGGGGTTCAGGGTCAGGGTTTTTCCTCCACTCCCGCCGGGCCCAGCGGGAAGGAGGAAGAACGACGGCCCCGAGAGCCAGGCTCCGGACCTGGGGAATCGCCCCCTCCGGGACCGCACCTGCACCCGGGGTCTGGCTCCCAGCGCCCGTCCACGAAAGGACCTCTTCTGGGCATTTAGAGAGCGTCGGGACCACACAAGCACGAGCTCTTTCATTTTGCAGGAGTTGGAGGAGCGGTCGCCCCCTGTCCCGCGCCAGCCCCGAGGGTCCCGGGACTCACCGCTGCTCAGCTCGTAGCCGAAGAGGGGGCCGGCGGCCGCGGGGGCGGCGGCGACGCGGCAGTCCCAGCGCTCGTGCCGGAACTGGCTCCTGCACTCCTGGATGCCCAGGCGCGCGCCCTCGCGGATGCTGGGCAGCAGGTAGGGCTTCCTCTTGCACAGCTCCTTCTGGCGGCTGTTCAGCGGCAAGTTGGCGCAGCCCAGCTTCTCCGGGACCCCAAAAGAGGCTATGCCCAACCACCTGTAAGAAACGGCCGCCCCCCCCGCTTGCACATCGCTCGCCTGCTCTTCTCCCCAATCCCAGATGTTTCCCCCTCCCAATTAGGTCTCCCGCCCGAGGGTCACCGCCCCTAGTCCCCTCGCCTTGGCTGAAAGTTCCCTGAGGCTGGGCACCCCAAGTGCCACCTACCCCGTGCGTCCCCACGGCCCCCCCATACTCACATCCAGTTTCCTTGGGCTCCGCAGGGGAACAGCGCGAGCAGGGCTGCCCACAGAGCGCACAGGCGGGCCAGTCCCAGGAGCGCCGCTCGGTCCATGGCCCCCGCATGGATTCCCGCAGCCCCCAGCCGCTCCTCTTCGGCCCCCCCTGCCCAGAGGCCCGCCAGGCCACAGAGGTCAGCTCCCCAGCACCAAGTTCTCCCTCGCTCTCTTCCTCCCTGCAGACCACATAAAAAGAAGGCCAGAAGCGAGAGGGGCTCTCAGCGGCCTCCCCTCCCGCGCTGGGAGCCGTGTGCGGAGGCGGAGAAAATAGCTCGAGGCTCTCCTCCCGCGCCCAGCTGGAGACGTGCGGGAGATGCGGGAGCTGCCCTCGCATTCCAAGGTGAGAAGCTGCTGCTGATGTAGCTCTGCCTCCATCGCCCCCGGCCTCTCCTCCCCTCTCCTCCTCCCCTGGCCGCGCGGGGAGCCTGATTGGTCCAGCCGCCGCCCCGCGCTCCCCATCCCCACACCTCGGGCTCCCATTGGCCGAGAGCGGGCTCCGCGGGGGGCGCCGGGCCGCAGGTCTCCCGCAGCGCGGGCAGACCCCGGTGAGTTCAAGACCTTGCCTCGTCCCCGGAGCGGGTTTCTGCTGCGCGAGGGTAGCGAGCTCCACCCGAGGACTGATGGGGGCGCTTCTGTCTGAGCAGCCCTGGGCGGGGGCGGGGGTGGAATGGGAGATGTTTGCGTTCCACCCATCCCGTTGCCTTTGGATTAATTACCCGCTGGGTGGAGCGGCTGGAAAATCTCACTGCCCCCGTTCCGTTCCTCTCCTGCACCTCACGGGAGAATCATCTTTTTGAGTCAGAGTTGGTACCAAACAAGTTGACCTTTCAACACCCTGCTGGAGGTCCCATTGCGTCAAGAAGCTTTGGGGGACAGGACCGGGGGGAAAGGCCTTCCAATGGGGACCGACGTCATCTCTGCAAGCACTCGTTTTTAGCGAAAGGAAGGGGGCAGCCTAGCCTCTAACCTACCACATTCAACCCGTGTTGCGCGATTTCCTTTCCCAGGTTTGTCTTCCATTCCCCAACCTTGAAAGCACTGTCGGAAGATGGAAGGCAAGGAAGAATGAGTGAAAGCTGTCTGGAGGGTTCTGGAATAGTGGGGAGCTGAGTCCTGACCCTCTGCCCCAGTCCACATTATGGCTGTCGTGGACCCTTTGGGCAGGGCTACAACTGAAGACAGATTTTAAAAACATACTTATTAAACACCTACCATGTGGCCAGGAAGGACTGTGGGACACTATAAAGACAAGATCCCTTCCCTCCAGGGCACAAACCAGCCATGGAGAGGAGCCTAGAACAACATAACTGGAGGTTGTTGGTAAAGGGGAGTGTGAAACCCAGCCAGGTCCTCGCTGGAGCCAAAGAGGACCCGGAGGCAGAGTGTCATGGTGCCTGGCCGTTCAGGAAGGTTAGTTAGCCGGCATTCTGCAGTCTCTGGGGAACTCTGAAGGCAAGCAGGACATGCTTAGCTGTGGGATGGGAAAAGCCCTGCCTCCCACAGTGGGTGACAGGAAATGTTTTGCAGTGGCATCACCTGCTCCTCAGAGGACTTATGACATGTTTGTAAATTCTCAGGTGAACAGAACAGCTTAGTGGGTGCCAAAATCCAGACTTACCCAAATAAAAGATCTTACTTGCTTTATCTATATATATATATAAAAGGCTAAGGGACCGTTTGACTGTCTGACTGGCTGGTAGGTATGATGTGTACTGACCCCCAGGGGACAGACGCTCAACGCAGGAACTGCCAAGCTGTGGTGACTTCGCAACGGTGGTTCTTGGGTGATGCACCCCGGAACCAGAGAGGAGGGGCCACACAGTTCCACCAGGCTACGGGACTCCCCCTGCTGGAGGGACCCCACTCACTCCACAGATGCCCTTTGAACTGTGGCGCCGCCCCAGGTGCAGCAGGCCGGGGAGGGACAGCGGGAGGTTGGCTCCAGGGTGTGTCGGGCCCCGCTGGTCACCTTCTAATTAATTTCCTTTCAATGTGCACGAATCAGTGCACAGGGTCAGTAGTCTTCAAATAAAGGATTTAATTTGCTGTCTATCTCCTATATCAGCCCAGAGCAATAAAAGCTCACTGAAATTCCCCTCCTATCTATTCCATTCATTCCTTTAGTCAACAAATATTTATTGAGTGAACACCATGTACTAGCAAGCCACATTGTAATTTTTAGAGTCAAGTTGATGATAGGGTGTAGTTACTGATTTAGAAATATTTTGGCGCCTGGCTAGTGGCCTCTCTGAAACTCAGAGTCTTCATCCAAGCCCACTTTATTCCAGGAGGCGTCCTGGAGCATTCACTGCTGTACCCCCCACCACTGGGCCCAGTGCATGAGATCCCAGTTTTGAACACAGTTTATTGAGTGAATTAACATAATGAGGAACATTCTGAGCAGATATCTAAATGGCCTAAATGATGAAACTAGAGAAGTGATTGCTTTGTCAGGGGACTGGAGGAGGGAGGAGAAAGCAATCTTGGGACCAGGAGAGTAGAGAATATTAATACTTTAGGCTGATTTTAGTGGTAGATGTTTTAAGGAAGTTGTTGGGTGTGTGTGTGTGTGTGTGTGTGTGTGTGTGTGTGTGTTTTAATTGAAAAAATATATATTGAGCCTCTTATGAGTTAAAAAGTGGGGAATAAAACAACTATATTGTAGCGGAGCTCACAGTCTGGCTGGCAAGACAGAAAGTGAACAGGCTATTACAATACAGCGTGATGAACAGGGGAAGTACAGTGTGCTGTAAACCACGTAGCGGGATTACTTAATCTAGTTTGGGCGTGGGGGTCCCTCGAATGCTGCCTTCATTATTTCTCTAGGGATCCAGCACTGCCTAGACAGGCATTCTGACAAAGCATTTAGAGAGAACGCAGAGTATTCTGTTCCTACAGTCTAAGAACACGAGGCCAACCATTTTCAAATCCAAGGCACAACTTCAGGGCAGAGTGGTGCTGTTTCTCTTTTGCATAATCTAAGGCCGTTGGGGCATTCCGATACTTCTAAAGCAAAGGAGACTTATTTCCAGGAGTTGATGCAGCTGAAGAAGTAGGCTTTTCACTAAATGACCAGATATTTGAGTGCCTACTTTGTGTGAGCATTATGAACGTTCACACTGAGACCCTCGTATATGCTCCCAGAGTTCCTTCTTATTTTCTAGCTCTGTCCTCTCTCTTCTCCAGTCTTCTCTAGTCTTCTTTAGTCTTCTCTCCCCTCCCCTCCCTCACCTTCCCTCTTCCCTTCTCTTCTCTTCTCTTCTCTTCTCTTCTCTTCTCTTCTCTTCTCTTCCTCTCTCTCTCCCTCCCTCTCTCTCTCTCTCTCTCTCTCCACACATACACACACACACACACACACACACACACACACACATTATATATAAAGAAATGAATTTGAAGAGATTAAGAAACTTGCTCAAGATCACTCAGCTAGTAAGTAATAGAGTAAAAAAAACAATCTTACTTTAGGGGTCTTATTCTTTACACCATAACATACTGCTACATAATCTAAATCAAATTCTGGTTTTTTCGTTTGTTTGTTTTTTGCCTAATCAAATTCCTGATCACTGGGCCTCAGGGTCTAAATTTCTCTTTTGCATCCCATGGTTCTTTACATCACAGTTCATGGATATCTCCATCAGTCTTCTGTTCCCTGATAATAAACCAAATGCATATATTTTCATTATATATATATATATACATGTGTGTGTATATATATATATCCTCTACTGTGAGTTAAAAAGTGAGGGAAAACACTGAGCTAAATGGTAGTGGAGTCCACAGCCTGGGTGGGTCTCCTGAGGAGGTCTCCCTCAGGCAGATGGTGGTCTGCATGTATGCCCTTTCATTCCTGCTCCCCCCCCCGCCCCCCACCCACTGACTACTGTCTATGGGCTGAGAGGACCAGGGGGAAGAGCACTGGGGTGTCTTGGGTGGCAATTAATTTCCATTTTGACCCTTAGTTGCCTCATCTGTAAAATGATCAAAAACTTCCTTTCAGTTCTGAACCTCTAACGGAGTTCCCATAGATATGCGCACCTGAAGCTTAGAAACTTTGCATCCCACAGTAAGCATCAGCTCACAGAGAGCTGTTTCTCCCTCTCTCTCTCTCTCTCTCTGGTGGGGAGGACTGCATTGGCTAGTGGCTTTGCACTCCTAGGAAGAGGAAAGCCTAGGCATTGACAAGGGTTTGTCTACCTGTGAGAGGGACCCAGTTCTCAGGTGGCACAGGCTAGCGTTTTCTGGCCCCCATCTTGTATCTTTGGTTCCACTTTTGCTTTTGGGTTTCAATTAAAATAAATTCTTTTAATTGCAGAAACCTCTTTAAATGGTTGGACTTTAAAGTGTATTATAATATTGTCAGGTCATATGACATTTTATTTAGAGGACAAAAGAAAATGTGACGTTACAGATACTTTATCCTGGACTATGAAAGTGAGGCGCTCTTTCAAAATCTTTTCATAAACAGTGGTTCATCTCCACTATCACTGGTGCGGCTTGTGCGCTTTATTGAGCCTGGAGAAACAAAGTAAATGAGGGGTCAGATCCAAACACGGACACAGCTACACATGTCGAATTGTTAACTCTTCAGCAGCAAGCAGGAGCCCCCTTTTCTACTTACTATTTTTGACTTCGTATTTGGAAAGAGGGCAAAATATTAACTGGCCAGTAGGATTCGACCTGATGCTTCCTGTGCGATGCAAGCTTCAGGTGCCCATATCTATAAGATGTGGAGAGGTCATGCCATTCCTTGTTCACAAATGGGAGCTGTCATGACATCTCAGGATAAATCCAGGTACCGTGATTAGTTCGCTAAAAAAGCACCCTGTGAGTCAACATTGGTACAGGTTACTGAAGCATCCTTCATTCCACAAAGACGACATGTACTTGAACTTCTTTTTCTAGCAGGGGTAAGGTGTTTGGAGCTATCTTCTAGGAAAGGGTATTTAGGAGGGGTTGTTTAGGAGAGCCAGATTTCAAGCGTATTTCTTTCACTCCAAGGAGCTCTCTCGAGGGGTTGCATGGGTGCGGTGTCATCTCTGATCATCTGGGCTAAGTGGACCAGATAAGTCGCTGGCCGGCCGGCCATAAATCGTGTTTGCCACTCAGGACATTTGTAGAGTGTTAGTTGTAGAACCCAGAGGAGCCTGTTCCTTCTGGTCGTTTTCTCTCAGTCCCTGGGAAACTCAGCAAAAAAGTCTGCCTGCACAGATATGCCTTGGACTCTGCCTCTGGCAGTCCATCAGAGGACGAGACTTCTAAGGGCCTGTTGTAAGAATTTCTGCTGCAGATCACAGAGACTTATGTGCTGGAAACTGACACCAGAAGCACCCCAGCTGGTCTTAACTCCCATGATAGAACAGAAGACCAGAGGTGACTTTTTACATAACTGGGTCCCCATCCATTCTATTTTAAATTCCACCTGGATGCTACCAGTGTGGAACAGAGCTCAGGCTCGCGGCCACGGGCTCTCGGGCGGGGGCAGAGAATGGCATTCTGGATGTCCTGCTGTCCTTCGGTGGCCGGAAAAGCCTGTAAGAATGATAGTCTTGGAGCAACCGAGGAGATACCAGTGACAGAAAGAGCAGGAGTTGGAAAAGGGTACTGGCTTGCTTTTAAAATTTCCACAACGACAAATGTGAAACTGTTTTGTTTACTTGTCCTAGAAATTAAGATGGAAGATGCCTCATAAAGTGTTAATAGAAAGTGGCTTATCTCTGGTGGCATTTATACAGATTATGCAACCTTTTTGGAATGGAGGAATAAAAGTAAACCACAATCCTTGACAAACAAGAGTGGTCACTGTTGCCTGAGGGCACAAGTAAGCAAACACACAAAGCTGAAATACAAGAAGAGTGTTGAATCTCTCAGCATCCTTTGCAAAAACAGTTTTCCGAATTTTGTAAAACAAAACAACTCCACCCATTAATAAATGATTGTCACTTTTGATAACTTATCAAGAAAACAACTTCAAAAGCCTAGCATTTATCTTTCTTAGAGTATTATTTTTAAAGTGATCCCTGGGCTGTCCATAGTGGAAAAAAATTTTCTTTCTTTCTGTTATACAAAAATGGAACAACCTGAAATTTTAAAGGGGAACATTTTGAGGGAAAAGTCATTTAGAAAGAATTTCTTGTGTCCTTCTTAGTCTAACTATTGGTCTGCATAATTAGACTTAATTGTTGTGATGTAATAAATGTACTTCTGCCAGTAAAATGCCCCAAATCAGCAAATGCTGAAATTGCTTTTGCATTCAGGGTTGTTGTTCATATGTTTAACTCTTGGCTACTGTCCTCATTATGGGTGGATAGCATGTCAAAGTGGAGTTTGTTAAGTCTGGCCAAGCAACAAATACCAGCTGGCATGCACTTATGTCTCAATCGTCACACGGAGGTGAATCACATTTAAACTTGACTTTAATTTTTTTTCACTTTCTTGACTGAAATCTTGAGTGATTTCTTATTTTCTCCTCCCAAGTAGATGACAAATCTCCAATTCGACTGGAAACACCTTCAAATCAAGGAGTATGAGTAATTCCTTTGCAACATGTCCCCCCCCCCCCCCACCCCATTGTCTACAACAAGTCTGAGTGTGTAGTCGGCATTCAATAATTATTGGGTGATCGTTGTTTGAACAGACAAGGAATCTCTCCTATGAGTGGAATCAATGAAGCATTAAGTTGAGAGCTGTCAGCGCTGACTTAATCCACTGATTTGCCACTTTTCACTTGGAAATTCGCCATGACTCGTACCTAGTACATTGCGTTAGTCTGTGCCCCATAATTGGGACTAGTTCCAGGGGGACCACCAGATGGCCGTGGCTAGTATGCACAGCTTTGCTTTCTGCTCGGCTTTCAATCAGTAAATAAGCTGATCCTCTTAAATCTTCCTGACAAAACCTGGAGCTGTGCCACGTGCTCCTTCCAGGTAAGTGTGCTGAGCGAGCTAATAACTCAGACTCTTACAGGAGTGCCCTCCAGAGAACACTTTTATTTGAGTGGGCAAGTGCTCCGAGCCCAGGAGATTTACGAGGGTTCAGAGACATAAACACAAACGGCATAATAGGTGTGAGGTGTGTTCCCACTGCAGCCTTCTCACCTCCTGCTAATGATTACGGGGAGGGAGGCATCAATACAAAAACAGCTGACGCGGGGCTCTCAAGTTCACAATCTGATGAAGACTTCTGGTGCCAGACCCACTTTTTGGGGTTGTCACATGGCTTAGTGGAGCAGCTTCCAAAACGGGCTGAAAACCACAATATTGATATACTGGGCCACATGCCAGAATAAAGCCTGCGTCCAGCCGACTGGGTAAAAGATTCCAGTTGCTACGTTAGCACCAGCGCATTGTCTGGGATCCCCAGGGCACACTCATGAAACCAGCACCAGACAAATACAGCGGAGCCACTTTTTAATGCTGTTTTGGGGAGGGAGCTCGTGTTTGCCTGGTGGGTTAACTGAGTTACGGCAAGCTCCGGGCGGGAAGGAGTTTCCCTTCAGGAACTGATTTGGCCTTCAGCATATCTTAATTTCATAGTAATTGTTGGCAGTCCAGGGTGGGGTTCAGTGCTGGAATCTTACCCTTCATACTCCACCCCCTCCCTGCCCCAGGGACTCTGATGCATAAAGCATGCCGAGAGAGAACTGAACTAGTTTGGGCAAAGTCTCAGCTTTAGTAAGTGCGAGGCTTCCTAGGAGAGCTGGGTTATGCAAAGGGAAGTTTCCTATCCCGTTCCCCCTGAATTGGAGACAGCAAGGCTGATCCAATGTACCGATCCAGTCTCAGGCTGAAAAGCTGAACCTCAGAGAAGAGGCTAGGGAGAGGCCACACGAAGCGGAGAGGAGAGCTCACTCTGTTTGGGGAAGTCCAGGCCTATGAAGAGTGAAGCTGGAGCCATCTCGCTTTGGAGGTACCCACTGGTGACAGGGGCTAATAGACCGGCCAGTCTTTCTCCACAGGGGAGAAGTCAGCAGTGAGGTGGGGAATGGGGTGCAGATTTCCTTACCGTAGAAGAAAGTAATGAGAGTACAGAAGTTTAGAAGAATGTCCCTACTTCCTTGGGCAGAGAAGGGAAGTTAATCCGTTCTGTCCATGTAGTGTGGTAAGCCCTCAAGACACATGGGCAGGCAGACTGAGAACCTTCATGGAAGCTATGGGCAGGATCAGTATGAGGCAAGTGCTATGGACTCTATTTTGAGAAAAGGCACTTACGCAGTGATGCTAGCATTAGTGTAGGAAGCAGTGAGCATAGGTGTTTGGAAGCCATGGTAAGAAGCCCTCTATGGTACAGATGAATCCAGAGGGGTGATTTCACCAAAAACCAGTGTCCCTAAAATCAATGTCCTTCTCTACTTTTATTAAACCTTAGAACTCATTATTTGCTTTATTTTTCTGCTTGAGGTTTCCTTTAGTAGCATTAAAATGAGTTCATGGTCCCTCACACATTGTCAGTTTAGGCAAGTGGCCGAGAAACATTGTGGGTGGCCTACAGTAATCAATCTGAGGTTAGAAAGGTACCTAAGGTTAATTACAAAATGGATAATCAACAGGAGACTTACAATGAGTAGGAAAAATTTGAGAAATGTATTATAATATTGATATATATATATATATATATATGTTCATAAAAATGCTGGAGAAATATTTTGATTCATTTAGTATGCACAATTATTTGTAGATAGAGTGCATAAATTTTTAGACTAGACAAAACATGGTATAGCTTGTGATTACATAAAAAGAAATATGCTATGTTTGCTCAGGATATTTTAAGTCATTTGATAACACTTATGATGGAGGGTTATTTTTGTTCATTTATTAAAAAATGAATTAAAAAGAAGAGTTGAAAGTGATAAATATATTTTACAGCTGGAGAAAACAGAAGAACCACATAGGAAGATGGAGCTCTTGTAGCATTGTTTATCTTTTTGGCTTAGTTTTGTGCAGTATCCCACAGCCAATCTTGGAATTTTTCTCTGCCTCTTTTTCTTTCTTTTTTTCTTAATCTTTTATTATTTTTTAAATTTCATTATTATTTTTTATTGTCTAAAGTTTTACATGTCTCCTTTTTCCCCAATTGATCCCCCCACCCCCAGCCATTCCCACACTGGGCAAGCCCCCACCGACTCAGTGTCTGTGTCCATTGGTTATGCTAATATGCATGCATACAAGTCCTTTGGTTGCTCTCTAACCTCCCCCACTCCCCTACTATTTGTCTCTGGATCTATTCTTGTTCATCAAATTATGTTGATCATTATATCCCACATATGAGTGAGATCACGTGATATTTATCTTTCTCCAACTGGCTTATTTCGCTTTTGCCTCTTTTTCTTATATTTAAATTGTACACATCAGTAATCTAATCAAAGCAAATCAACGGAACTTTTCAAACAACTTAAAAAGCACAAGTTCTTGCACTAGCCAGTTTTGCTCACTGGTTAGAGTGTTGGCCCATGGACCAAAAGGTCATGGGTTCGATTCCCCGTCAAGAGCACGTACCTCTGTTGCAGGGGCTGGGTTGCAGATTCCCCAGCCCTGGTAGGGGCTCAAGCAGGAGACATCCAATCACTGTGTCTCTCTTACACCGAAAGTTTCTCTCTCCTCCCTCTCTTCCACTCTCCCTAAAAAATAAAAAATAAAAGCTCACATTCTCCTAAAAACATTCTCACACTACTATAGGTTTTAAAAAACCATATGTAGAGTAATTAATTCTATTAAGTCTTGTAACAAAAAAACAGCAGTTTCCCACCCACCCACTGGCCATTGACCTCTCCCCAGAAGTAATAACTTTCAGGTCTTTTAATTGAATTCTTTTGGTATTTTGCTCCAATTTTATTAAATGTCATACTTATATGGTCACTTCTTAATTTTTTAAATGTTTAGACATTATATGTGACTTTCCACTGTGGAAGTTGGGGATTTGCTTTTTTCACTACCTCCTTCCACGCACATGTACTTTTGTATCCAATACAGCTATCTCAACACTGGGGCTAGCTCTGCAGTCAGTCTTTATATTATTACTAGAGGCCCGGTGCATGAATTTGTGGATGCTCCCAGGCTCGCAGCCCTGCAGCCCCACCTGGCACCCCACTGTGGCTTGGCGCTGCCCCCTCACCTGCTCCACCATCCTGCCTGCAGGACAATCGATTGGGGCTGAGCCCCCTGCCCAGCTCTCTCAGTGCCTGGGATCCAGGTGGTGGTTCCGTCCTCCGCCGCTGGTGGCCATCTGTGGGGCAATCTGCGGGGTGATCAGGTCCCCGCTCCCACCTGCCTTGGCCTGATGCCACCCACTCCTACTACACCATCCCACCGCTGTCCCACTCTCATTGGGGCCCATTGGAGCCTGCAGCGCCTCCACTGCCGCCAGCTGCCAGCACTGTGTCACCAACGCCCACCATGTTCAGCACCGCCCCCTGGTGGTCAGTGCACATCATAGTGAGCGGTCGAACTCCCAGTCGAACAATTTGCATATTAGGCTTTTATTATATAGGATGACATCAATGTTATTTATGCTATGCTAGTGAGTGCACTATGATTAATTTCCTTTTCTCCACTTGCCTTTTTTTTCTCTATTTGCCTGGTTTCTATGTCTTTATCATGACTCTAACTCCAAACCTCACCAATCTTCTGAATCTGAGAAGAATCGGAAGTTCCATCAATTTCGTCTTCTTACAGTATCTCCTGACATCCCTCGGCCTGTTCCAGTCTGGAGTGGGTGCCTTCATCCCCAGCTTCTAGAGGCTGCCTGCATTCCTTGGCTAGTGGTCGCCTTCCTCACGTCACTCGGACCTCTGCTTCGATTGTCATTTCTCCTTCATCGACTGTGACCCTCTTGCCTCTCTCTTATAAAACCCCTTGTGATTACATTGGAAGCTTGTGGATAATCCAGGAAAATCTCCCCATCACAAGATCCTTAATCACATCTGTAAACCCCCTTTTGCTATCTAAGGTAACACATTTATCGGTTCTGGGGATTCGGGCACTGGTGGGTTGGGTGGTGGTCCTCCGAAAGACATGCCCACATGTTTACTTCCTAATACCCAGAACCTGTGAGTGTGATCCGATTTGTATTTTCTGAAACATATATATTTCTTTGCAGATATAATTAAATTAAGATTCTTGAAGGAGATCATCCTGCATTATCGGGGTGGGTCCTAAATCCAATGACAAGAGTTCTTATAAGAGACAGAAAAGGAGAAGAGACAGATACCGGAAGGAGAAGAAGGCACCAATCTTCTGAATCTGAGAACTGATTGGTGAAAACTGACATTGGAGCGATGCCACGAGGAACTTTGGGAGACACCAGAAGCCGGAAGAGCCAAGGACCAATTACTCCCTAGATCCTGCAGAGGAAGTGCAGCTCTTCTGACACCTTTTTGTCAGAGTTCTGACCTCCAGAACTGGAGAGGATACATATCTTTTGTTTTCTCTAACCGCTCTTGTGGTACTTGGTTATGATAACCCTGGAAAACCAATAAAGATGTGGACATATTTGGGGGTCACTGTCTAACACAGAATATTAATGAAATCTTTTGGAATTTTCTTTCCCTGGTCTCTTCCAAGTTGCTTTATTTTGTTTGCTTTGCCCCTATCTGTCATTTTAGAAGCTTTCCTCAGGTGTCTGGTCATCCTTGCTTATTGCTCATGATTATGAATGGAGTATTAAAAGCCAATTAGAAGATCTGAGCATGTGGGTAGGACTAATTGATTTTGGGTCATTTAGTTGGCCAATCTTCAACATCAGAGTATTTACATTTTGTCTCTTAAGCTGGCCAGGTTTTATTTCAGCTTCTGTTTTGATGCTATTGGCTAATGCTCTTCAGTCTAGTAGAGGAGAAGGCTAGAGAGGTCTTAGCATTCACTGTCTAAATATAATTTTATTATTTATTTATTTATTTATTTATTTATTTATTTATTTATTTTCGGTATGGCCAGCCTTGTCCTAAAAATCTAATATAGTCCTCACTGGCATAACTGTACAATTTAAAGGGTTAAATTCAACATGGAGAACACTTGAGTCAGAATAAAGAATGGCTTTTATTACTGGGAAATGTGAGATATACAATGAGCAACTGAGTTACAGTCGTAGGTTTATTCCTAAAACAAGAACACTCTCATGATTCTGAAGACTAAGCTAAGGAAAGGATTAGTCCTTTTTAAAAGGCAGTTTCAAAATAACAAAATTAGCCAGTCTTAAATAAGACGTTTTCCTCTTGTGACTTCAATTATCCTCTCTGATTAAGAGCATCTTTGTATTCTGTGAGCAACGCAGTTACTTAATGGCGGGAATGCCAAACACCTCTGGGTAACTGAAAATTTTAGTTTTCAACTACAGACTATTTGCCTTTGTTTCCTGTTTGTGGCATATCCTCTAAAATCTACTTGCTGGATTCGTGGTTCAATTCTAGACCATCTGGCTGACAGATAATTATGACACCAAATCACATCTGCCACCATTTCTTAGTCTTCCTTCCTTCTTCCCTTCCTTCCTTCCTTCTTCCCTTCCTTCCTTCCTTCCTTCCTTCCTTCCTTCCTTCCTTCCTTCCTTCCTTCTTTCCTCCCTTCCTCCCTCCCTCCCTCCCTCCCTTCCTTCCTTCCTTCCTTCCTTCCTTCCTTCCTTCCTTCCTTCCTTCCTTCCTTCTGTCATTTTTTTTTAGGTTTTCTATGCCTCCCCTTCTTCCTTATTCTTCTCATGTTCTATTTCCTCTTCCTTTTTCCCCCTTTTTTCTTTCCTTATTGTAACCTGATAGAAAAACTACAGCACTGACTCGCCTTCCCAAATGATATTATAGTGCCCTCCCACCTCCCAAAAAAGCTGCTGTTGTTGGAACCTTAAGGATTGGTAGGTGGTTTAAGTGTTCGAATCATGTTCCCCCCAGAAAACGTTTGCCAGCGGTCATCTTTTGGTACAGCACAGAAATGAACGCTCAAGGAGGGGCACACTTGGTCTAGGTAACATTGGTGCTTTTTATTTGCATGAAAAGGGCAGAAAGGCTAGATTTTATAGTTTACCCTCGGCCTCTAAACTACCTTCCCTCTCTGGAGGCCAGAGACAATAACCGTATCTAGTACAATTTTTAAAAATGATTTAAAAACCTTTAGCACATAGAATTTCACCACAGCGTTCTTTAACCCTCTAAATGTCCAGGGACCACTCATGTCAGAAGCTTCATGAACATGTGTTCTCATGTAAGTGACCTGAAATAGAGTGTTGGAGGCTTTAGAAGGAGGAGAGGACCATCCTCATGCACTTGATTGAATGACCCCTTTTCTTTCTGAAAAAATGCAGCTGCCTTCAGCGATGAGAACAGGTAAAACACTTAGGACACTCAGCCCACCAGAGAAGTCAAACCAATCCTGGCAGTCCTTGAGGTAGTTGGCATCGCAGCCAGATCGCACTTATATTCAAATCCTCTAAGCAATAAAGGTGAATGCAAACTTTTTTATTTCCATCAACAGTGAAGCAGATGACTGACTGTCTCCGCTCTAATAATGCTTTACATCCTTGGCCACTCTTCACTGACTTGCTTTTAGGTGCAGTGAGCTCCTGCTTGAAAGTGCATACAGTGCAATAGCGCACAGTCTTCTGCTGCTGTGGGCAGTGGTGGAAACCAGCAAAGGGAAAGATAGAGACGGGGCAAGACATGTCCTGTTTATTAGGTCTTTTGACCAAACGGAATGGATCAAGTGCAAGACAGTAGGTAATAGGAGTAGCTTAATCAGGTCATCTCTAAAGCCTTCACCTCCCCAGGTGAGTAATTCCGATTTCTTTAGCAACTTCTCAGAAATACTATATTCCAAGTTCATTGTTCAGCTGTGATTTTCAAGTTCAGCCTTCAGAGGTGAACTTGACATAGCACGTAAATCAGTCATGGTGGCCCCTCTGCTTCTCAGGCTCACCGTTTTCTCAGTGGAATCTTCTTTGCCACCGGGTTCCCCTCAAAATTACGTCTGTCCCCTTATTTGCTCAGTGAATTTAGTCAGCTGTTGGAAGAAAAAATGATGTGATTAAATTCATTTATACCTTCCAAGGATATTAGCACCTTCGAAGACCCTGGAAGTTAATGTAAGGGTTTCACTAATGAAAAGGCTTTCAGACATAAGAATCTAGTAAAATAAAGAAATGTGGACACAGTGGGGAGCCATCTGGTAACAAAACAGGGAAGCTTTCCTTTTGCTCTTAATTCCAGATGCAACTTTGTGCAAAAGTAAGAGTATCTTTCTCGTGGTTTGTAGTCAGTCCTCTTAACACTTTCCAGATTCACATTTAAAAGGCATATATATTACCATTTGCAAAATCAAATTGCAAAAGGATATATCTGCCATCTTGTTTTGGGGAAAAATATGCAGGGAAATCTTTTCGTTAATCCACTGTTGCAAAAAATTATGGAATCGGTGAGTATAAAGGATGAGAGTACCTATTTGAAACTCACCAGAAACAGATGTTTCCCTACCTTTGCTTTTCAGTAAAAATGTGATCCTCTACCCATAGTGTTTCCAATTTCATAATTAAATTCAGTTGCATTGTTAATGTACTGTTGACATTAACTTGTATCTCATATACACAAGACTGGGAATACACATCTGTTAACTTGAAACAGCTGTTTGCAAAATTACTACAATATGGCCAATACTTCTTTTAACCACTATGTCTTCCCATTTAAACATGATTTGCATCTGTAAGTACCTATTATACATAAAATTAAAGGAAGATTTATGACATAATAATAATGAATTTTGAGGCTATATTACCATTGCATTTGACAATAGTATGGTAGAAAAAGAAAGTTAATGGGATATTTCTACAGATCAGAAGCCGTGCCCTACTGGTATCCACGCTCAAAAGACATCTTCCCACACACCCTAGGACATGGTTAGCGGACAACTCTGGATGGGGCCATTCTCATGGTTCCACTCTTGTCTCTTCTGTTCTTGGGATGGCAGAACCTTTGGGAAGTTCTCTGATGCTATCCATGTTTTCCAACGGCCCCATTTGTACATAGCTGATACCGAAAGTTCCACAACTAAAACTCTTACTTTGTCCTCTCCTGAAACTTCAGTAACCGTGTGAGGGCTTGGAGTTGTAAGGCCTGATGATTGCTGTAGACCTGGGCATGGCTCCTTCAAACCCTTTCCAGCTTTGACAGGGACGGGGCAGAGAGAGCACCAGCCGCTGCTGGGATGAGCAATGAGTGTGGTAGAGGGAAGATGAGGCCTGGAGGGTGGCAGACCTTCTGTGCTGCAAGCTTTAGGGCCTGGTACCTGTTGCCCCGAGCATCCAAAAACCTCCTCAAAGTCCAGGTGGGCATCCCAACTGTGGCTCACACCTCCCCCAGCTACCTTTTTTTGTGTGCCCAGCTCAGTCCTTGGGGCACAAGGAGAGCAACAATTAGTACTAGCTAGAGAGGGTTTTGGAAGTAATAATGCTATTTCTAACATAATGATTTGTCAAAGCCTCTTAGATAAGTTCTATTTTGAGCACAAATTCTAACTCCAGGAAGTGTTAGAGTAAGTTTGGATATTCATTTTTCATTTTATAAAAAAGTCATTGAGTCTCCTCTCTGTGCTAAGCAATTTATTTCTAAACCAAGAATGCAAAGATTAAAATACTAAGTGAAATAAACCAGCTGCATAAAACCACATATTGTATGATCCCATTTATATGAAATGTCCAGGATAAGCAAATGTATAGAAACAGATTGTTGGTTGCCTCAGACCAGGGGTAGGGAGAGGGGAGAGTGACTGCTACATTTCTTTTGGGCATGACACAAATGTTTGAAAGACTATGGTGATAGTTGCCAACTTGTGTACATATACTAAAAACCATTGAATTGTACACTTGAAATGAGTGCACTTTATGGTAAGTACCTTTTATCTCAAAACAATCCTATATAATAAAAACCTAATATGCTAAGTGTCTGGTTGTCCAGTCGGCCATTCAACCAATCAAAGTGTAATATGCTAATGATATGCTAAGGCTGCTCAACCGCTCGCTATGACATGCACTGACCACCAGGGGGTAGACACTCCAACCAGTAGGTTAGCTTGCTGCTGGGGTCCAGCTGATCGGGACTGAGCGAGATGGGCCGGACATGCCCTGGAGCCCTCCCTTGGTATCTCTCTGGCTGGCCAACCTCCCATGTCCCTCCCAGGCCCCAATCCTGCACCGGTAGGGTCCCTTGGCCTGGCCTGCACCCTCTCCCAATCCGGGAGCCCTCGGGGGATGTTGGAGAGCTGGTTTGGGCCCTTCAGCAGAACGACTGGTCGCTATGATGCACACTGATCACCAGGGGGCAGATGCTCAATGCAGGAGCTGCCCCCTGGTGGTCAGTGTGCTCCCACAGGGGAAGCACTGCTTAGCCAGAAGCCCGGCTCACGGCTGGCGAGTGCAGCGGCAGTGGCAGGAGCCTCTCCTGCCTCCGTGGCAGTGCTAAGGATGTCTGACTGCCAGCTCCCGGACTGTGTAAGGGCGCAGGCTGGGCTGAGGGGACCCCCATCCCCCCACCGAGTGTAAAAATTTCATGCACCAGGCCTCTAGTTAAAATAATCAAGCAAACAAAAAACTCAGTCCCTTCAGCATGGTTGTATTGGATACACTCTTAAATAGACTAAGATACTGGTTGGCATAGAGTGAGTAGAGTGTGCTAAGGGAACACAAAGAAAGGCCACTTTGACCATTATTTGGGGAACCTGAGAAAGATTGCTAGAGGAGATGACATCTAAGACAGAGACGATCATGGGGGAAATATTTGATGAGCTCCTACTCTGTTAGACACTGTACAGTAAAAAGATGAGTAAGAAAAGTCAATCCTAGGTCTAGAGGGGCTAAGGTTGGTGGGGTAGCATATAAAGAGATTATTACAGATAATCTATATATATAAAAGCCTAAGCGACCTTTATGACAGAACAACCGGTCACTATGACACGCACTGACCACCAGGGGATAGATGCTCAACACAGGAGCTGCCCTCAGCCCACAGGCCCTGTTCGCCAACCGCCTGGTCCCTCACACCGACCCCCCCCCCCCCAACACTGGCAGGCCCCAAGGCTGGGATGGGGAACTGGGGGTGGGTGGAGGCAGACACGGCCCCTTTCCCAGGGGGGCCAAGGGCCAGCTCCCTCCTTGGGGCTGGCAGCCAATCTCCTGGGTCCCTGCCCCTGTCCCTCCCCCAAGCTGGCAGGCCCCAATTGGCTCACTGCCCACTCACCTCAGTGGCGGTTGGACCCTCCCCCTGGCGGGCAGGTCCCAATCACCTGATTGGGGCCAGGCCCCAGGCTGGGATGGGGATCCAGGGGTGGGTGGCAGCAGACACAGGAAGCAAGGGAAGGAGGAGGGGGACAGCCAGGGAGGTGGGGGTACTGCCCAATGGTGGCACACAGGCAGCGAGGGAAGGAGGAGGC
Organism: Eptesicus fuscus; assembly: GCF_027574615.1. Taxonomy (NCBI): domain Eukaryota; kingdom Metazoa; phylum Chordata; class Mammalia; order Chiroptera; family Vespertilionidae; genus Eptesicus; species Eptesicus fuscus. Next base: position 69,005,353 of record NC_072486.1, read on the forward strand.
AGGGAGGTGGGGAGGCAGGGAGGCGGGGAACCTGATCAGCTCTGATGGCCGGCCAGGTCTAGGGACCCCACCTGTGCACAAATTTTGTGCACCGGGCCTCTAGTTATTATATAATGAGCGTCAACTGATGGTGGTTGGCATGCCAATTCAATGCCAGCAGGAATATCCCATTTGGGAGGCACTGAAGAAGGAAACTTTATTTAGTGCAAACAGCTTGACGGTAATGCAGTATGGCTGTGAAAATGGCAGGCAGGGTGGAGGCACCCCTGGGGTCAGGCCCTCTTCAGCTGGGCAGCTCCATTCAGGGCAGGCCTGCTCCAGGACAGGGATGCTCAGTCTCCAGTCTCCCCTGGAAAATGGCTTCCTGAGCCAGCTGGGAGCTGGGTTATATAGACAGAAGTGCCTGCCCCCGGTCACTGATTGGTCAGAACAGAGCACCTCTGATTGGTCAGAGCTCTGCAGCTCCAATTGGATGGGGAAAGCCTCGGTCCTTTTAGTTGAAATAGGACGCTATAAGGACTGGCTCCGATGGCAGAAACAGCGCAGACATAAATGGCTGCTAGGCTCTGCTTTTTGTTGTTTTGTTTGTTTGTTTGTTTTTCTGGAACTCAGGTAGCCACCAGAGCCCTTCCTAGTCCCCAGGGTTCAGGTGGGGTAGTGCAACAACATGGATGGATAGGGACCATGAAGTAACAAAAAGGGGGATTAAACCTAGTCAAGGAGGTGGAGGCTGAATTAAAATTCGACTTGGGGAGGGAGGTAGCTTTGTCTTAACCTAATGAGCCAAAGAGCTGCGATCTTGCCAAGGGCCTGCCACCGGCCATGCCCTCCGCCACGGCTCACGGGACTCGCCCCCGCTGCCCCTGCTTCCTCACTCCTCACCCATGTCAGCATGTGCCCGTGGGAGAGCCCTGGGAGGCCAGAGCCACTCAGGAAAGCAGGGAAGTGGAGAGGAGGGCGAAGCGTCACCCTGCTAAGAGTAACTCCCACAAGAGAGCCTCCTGGTCCATTTATTTTCCGCAGGGCGAGGCTGCCCAGTCTCTTCTTCCCCCGGTTCTCTTTGTAGTTTTAATAGTGGAAGCCCTTATGACTCCGCAGCCAAATCTTTCCTAGCATCTTCTCATTCTGATGACTTCTGGCAGTTGGGTCCCTTGTCACCTCCCACAAGAAACATCTGCCAGACAGCCCTCCCTGCACTGCTTGGCAGAGGCCTCCAACCCATTCCGCACGTGTCCAGACGAGCACCTGGCGAAGGCATCCCGAGATAGGGAACCTGTGAGGCAAAGATTTTACATACTGCTGTAAATCAAAGACGGGAGGAGTGATGGCAAGAAACGAACACAATGCTCATATGATTATTTGGTATTTTAGTATTTATTTCATTTTGCAGGTGTGTGTATGCCCACACATACACTGAGTGGCCAGATTATTATGATCTCTGAACGCATAATAATCTGGCCACTCAGTGTACATCCTATATAATAAAAGGCTAATATGCAAATTGTCCTCTCGACCAGGAGTTCGACCAGCAGGCAGGCCGGCCAACCGCCCATGTCCCCTCCCCTTGGCCAGGCTGGTCGGACCCCACCCATGCACGAATTCATGCACCGGGCCTTTAATACACACACACACACACACACACACACACACACACACACGTGTTTGTATGCATATTTATTCAGGATGAGTTTTTGTTTAAAAGAGTCCAGCATTCCTGTTTTGGAGTTCCTTATTTGACAGCACTATGCCCAGACACCAACCGGGGAAGGCTTGGTTTTGGCCCCACAGTTTTGGCTTTTGTGGGCACAAAAGACAGCATAGCAAGTTAGTGCTGGGGGAGTGGGGGAGGAAAAACATGTATTTTCACTGTATTTGATAACAGTTTACTGAAGGTGATGCCCCGGGAGGCTTCCATTGGAAGAGAAATTGGCATCCAGAAACTCAGAACTTCAAAGACTACGGTGACCCCAGGAAACAGAAAAACACCCTGTAGGCCAATCCTACACTCGAGACTCCATTCTTGTGGGAAATAGGAACCTGAGATGCCCTGTCTGCTTCAGCCTCATCTGGGAATCCATAAATAATTCAGGGACGATATCAATTTATTTCTAGGAACGGTGGCCAAGAGAAAGTTCGGAGTGTTTACCAATAACATGGCCCTGGGAACTCCATCCTTATTGAAATGAGTCCTATTCTTGGCAGGAATAACTTGTGCTCAGGGTTGATCCACACCCTTTTAAAAACATACCATCAATTTTGCAGCAAAAAGGGGACTTTTTAGAGACAAGTATGAACAGAGACCAGCTTTTCCCTAGAGGGTATGCACATGTGGTAGGAATGGATGAACCCAAGTCTGTGCCATTTAACGACAACTCATTATGGGTTGGTTACAAAGGCATTGTTTCAATTTTCCCCTGTACTATTCTTAATTCAGATCAAGTTTTATCTCATAAGTGGAAGAAGTAGCTGCAAATAATTTCATGCCCTGCCAATGACATAGGCACCAATTTTTAACAAAATGCTCGTAAACTTTTTTTTTATGATACTGTAAAACTGGAGAGCTCATGCCCATTAAAACATAAGCTTCATGTTACATGTAATTAAGGCCAGGAGCAGAACGTAAAAATGTAAGTTTTAAAATGTATCTTGTATTACATATTAAATGCGCACAGAAAATACTGCCTGTGTTCCATTTCACAGGCCAAGGTGAAGACAAGGAGGAAAGTTCACTGTGGGTGAAGGATTATGGGGGTGAAGAAAAGTAAGGGACGAAAGGGTTGCTACTTCAAATTCTCCAGAGGACAGAGCATATTGATGGTTAGAGGTCATTTTCTATTTTTCCTAATTAGAAATAAGAAGGTATCATTAAAGGCACATTCGGCTGCTCTTTAGTTAATGTAGGTTATAATTTTAGGTTGAATAAAGCTTGAAAATTATTATTTATTTTTGTTTAAGAATGAGGCCCTCCAAAGTGAGTTGTACCTTAAGAATAGCTTTGAAGAGATGTCCAAGGTCTGTCAAAGGTGGCTGCAGCGGGTGCTCCTACTTGCTACACATCCCAGAACCCCGTGGGGGAGGAGACTCTCTTCTGGGGTAAAAACCAGTGCTGTCCCCCCTTTCAACTCTTCTCTGGTTGTGATGGGCCCAATAGATTAAGCTATGTCTCATTTACTTCAGCGTTGGCATTATGTACCACCCTCTCACTTCCATGTATTTACTGACAAGCGGTGTCAAGAATTCTGAATCCCGGATCGTCAGCTGTTAATGTCAGGGCTACTGGAGACTCAACCACCTCGTGTATCTAAGTGGAGATTTGTGGATATACAAGTGGTTATATGTTGCAACATATGCCCATTTTATTTTAATGTTCCTAAATTGTTTTTCCTATTTGTCAAATTGATGATTTAATTTTAACACCATACAATTATAGACAAATAAAAATTAGATTATAGGCTGTAAAGAAAATTAAAATGCTGACTTTGATGCCCTACACTAAGCTTTCAATCTACAGATTTTGAACATTTTTAGTGGAAAAATTGGGAATACAATGAACAAAATACACTGAGTGGCCAGATTATTATGATCTCTGAACACATAATAACCTGGCCACTCAGTATATATATATATATATATATATATATATATATATATATATATATTAGAGGCCCAGTGCATGAATTCGTGCATGGGTGGGGTCCGGCCAGCCTGGCCAGGGGGAGGGAACATGGGTGGTTGGCCAGCCTGCCTGTTGGTCGAACTCCTGGTCAAGGGGACAATTTGCATATTAGCCTTGTATTATATGCATTCAGAGATCATAATAATCTGGCCACTCAGTGTATATATGTCATATACAATTACCATTAATTTGCTTAGTCTAACCCTAAAAACAGCATCAGATTGGTATATTTCACTAGCCTGACATATAATAATTGAGAATTCTGTTTCATTTCTGAGACCATGTTACTTTTGAATTCTGATGTACAAACACTAGTAATCAATTGTACTTACTTCACTTTTTAAAAATCAAAATATTTAAATGAATTTTATACAAATTACTTTTCATGGAATAAAAATAATCATATGATGTTACACATTAATTTCCTAAGTAAATATTTCGGTTAGATATAGTCAGTGTTTCCCCACAATGGGCCAGTCAGCATAAATCAAATTCAAAACCTAATCTACCTAAACAGGACAACCATGTAGGAATAGAAATCACTTATTATAGTGTTTTCTCTAAAAGTGGCTGTTTTAATTTTATTCTTGCTATTCCTTAGGTTTAAGTAATTATCTTCATTTTCATTGCAAACACTTACATATTACAAATATTCCTGATACGGGTTAAGAATTAGTACTTTGAGTATGTATTGAATGTGTAGTGACCTGACATCCAATAGAGTCATAAAACAGATTCTTCCTATTTCAAGGAGCATAAAGAAAACAAATGGAGCACCATTTGGGGAGGCTGTATATCACCTGGAAAAAAAATGGCTTCTCCAGCCCCCTACACCAACTGAATGAATCATAAAAGAAATGAGGAAATGGATAATGGCAGTTTCTCCAGCAATAAAAACATGATAAAAGGTTCTTTGACAGGATGAAACCTTGGAAGCCCTGCCAAGTAGAAAAACCTAGTTTGCAGGCACTGGCAGTATCTTGCTGACTTTAGTGGGTCTTTGGGGTTCCGAACAACTTCTGGTTCATCCCCCTAAGTCGAGGTGATCTATCAAAATGCCTTCGTGTCCCAGAGCAATCAAAGCCATTTGAACTGAAGTGACTCATTGAAGAAAACTGCAGCAAGCCTTGGCAGAGCAATTATTTCTTGATCCAGGCAAAACGGTAGGATCTGCTGTCGTATCCTTTTACCCTTGCATACATGTTTTTGAAGTGATCAGTCCAATGTGAGCTTACTCAAAGTTATGTTTGTTCATTTTAAATACATAATCCTAGCTCCTAATTTTGATGACTTTTTTTTTAATAAGATAAAAAGTCACAGAGAAAATTTTTACATACTGATGCTTCTTTCAGCATTAGCTCAACGGAAGGAGCCCATAAGATAATCCTGTCTAATAAAAGAGTAATATGCAAATTGACCATCACTCCAACACACAAGATGGCCTCCCCATGTGGTCAAAGATGGCTGCCCCCATGTGGACACAAGATGGCCGCCACAAAATGGCCAGCAGGGGAGGGCAGTTGGGGGCAACCAGGCCTGCACGGGAGGGCAGTTGGGGTGACCAGGCCAGCAGGGGAGGGCAGTTGGGGGCAACCAGGCCTGCACGGGAGGGCAGTTGGGGGTGACCAGGCCAGCAGGGGAGGGCAGTTGGGAGGGACCAGGCATTCAGGGGAGGGCAGTTGGGGGGACCCAGGCCTGTAGGGAAGGGAAGTTATGGGGGACCAGGCCTACAAGAGAGGGTAGTTGGAGGGGACCAGGCTGGCAGAGGAGGGCAGTTGGGGGAGACCAGGCCAGCAGGGGAGGGCAGTTGAGGGGGACCAGGCTGGCAGGGTAGGGCAGTTAGGGGTGATTGGGCCAGCAGGGGAGGGCAGTTGGGGGGAACCAGGCCAGCAGGGGAGGGCAGTTGTGGGCAATCAGGCTGGTAGGGGAGTGGTTAGGGGATGATCAGGCTGGCAGGCAGAAGCAGTTAGGGCCAATGAAGCGGGCAGGCAGGCAAGCATTTGGGAGCCAGCAGTCCTGGATTGTGAGAGACATTTGGACATCTCTCAAGGGGTCCCAGATTGGAGAGGGTATAGGCTGGGCTGAGGGACACCCCCCCCACACACACACACAAATTTCGTGCACCGGGCCTCTAGTATTTAATAAGGTCATAACCCTGATTATCTCTCCAGGCTATTAATTTTATTATTACATTAGATCCCTGCTTCCCCCGCAGACCCCCCCCCCCAATGCCAAAGCATTACGGCTTTGAAATAACTCTTGTTGAGTTACATAATTTTTTGACCAGTTTTTGTATCCAGCAAAATGAAAGGAGAAACTTGAGGCAGAACAGTCTTATTTTTCCCCCATAAACATTACTGGACTGGTTTCCATTTTAAAAATCAATAATCCCCTCCCCCTCTCCCAATGCTTTTTCTCAGTGGGAATCACTGTGTTGTAGAGCTGGCTACTAGGCACAGGGGCAACTAACATGAGGAAGATGAAATGACCCAAATGTAAACTCCACCAGCGCCAACAGCGAGCCCTTCTTTTTCCTCTGTCCCTACGGGATCCGATTTGCCTACTGGGATGGCTGGCAAATAGCACAGCGAGCCATTAAACACACACACGCTTGCACAATGTCAACAGTGATGCTTGGAAATACTTATGCAGTTATTCATGGCTTTTAATATTATACATGTTTTCCTTAGTTTAGCTTAGTTTAGACTGGATACTAATCAATCCTTACAAAAGTACATTCCCTTTAACTTTTATATCTAAAAATATGTTAAAATGCCTACTCCTATTTTTTCCACTCAAATGATTAACTTGCTAAGCACATCCAAATACTAGTATACATGCACACATATACACACACCTATTTCCCCATGGTCAAATAAATGGTAGTGTTTTTAGTGAAGGAGCAATTACATGATTTCTAGCCCCTGGCCGGGTAACTCAGTTAGAAGAGCATCATCCCAATCATCAAGGTTACAGGTTCACTCTCAGGTCAGGGCACATACAAGCAGCAACCCATGAATGCATACATAAGTTGAACAACAAAAATCGATGTTTCTCTTTCTCTGTGTGTCTCTCTCTCAATTAAAAAAAAAATAGAATGATTCCTACCATTTCAGTGTCTTATCTTAAAAAAAGGTAAAAGCTTGTTAAAGCACTATCTTCAAAATGTTTGGTCACTGTTGAGCAGGGAGATCATCTGATGAAAATGTAGAGAATAACAGGGCTGGAGTATAGTAATCTGATTAAATACATTCCAATAGTTGAATTCTCATGATAATATCTGTACCAAGTGGTCACCATTTGTATGGTTGTATAACTACAGTGAAAAATAAAACAAAAGATACTCTCAGAGCACAGAATATTACTAAGACATTTATTAATAACTTTATTACAATTGTGTCTAACATCCATTATAATTTTAATGGTGAAGAGCTAAATGCCAGATAAACCTCAGACAGTTATTGAAATTATGTTGACGGTAAATTGCAAGAATCAGCCACTGGCTATAATTCCGTTACAGAGAATGTAATACATTAAAACTTGAGTGAGAGGCTGTATAAATTGGAAACATCTTATTTCATTAAAAAAATGAAGGAAAAACATAAAAATGGTGCATGTGTATAGCTGCAGATATTAGGAAAAAAACCATGTTCACTTTAAAAGTGAATCCTGTACCATTCTTTTTAAAAATCTATCATCTATCAGATGCAGATATGCATTGTTTATATCAAGTGATATTTGTGCTTAAATATAATTTAAGGCACTTAAATATAAATTCATGTTTACTTTCATATAAAAATATATATAAAAATAGAGTATTTAAAGGAGGTGGATATTCATACTAAGGAACTCATTGATCAAAATAGCTTTATGTTTAGTAAGGTAATAAAATTGAGGTATTTGTACACTTGGTAATTTCAGCCATGGTTGAATTAGCCCTCTCAGCTCTTTTTCCCCCAAAAGGAAATTAATCCTTTAAAAACCATTGTTACTGTGAGATGTTATCTCACAACCAAGCATTTGTAAAATAAAGGAATTTACTATTTTGAAATGAAAATATAGAAGAAAAAGTTCTAAATAGTAGAACTAGGTGTGTTTTATATGTATGCCACAGTTTTAATAAAAAATAATTTATGCCTACTCTAAATTTGGATTAGAAACAGTTGTTCAGGAAAATAAAAATATAGTTACTAGTAACATAGGAGTATTTGTGGACATGTACACGTGCTTTATGGAAATAAATGCCTATGTACTTGAGAATGCCTAATCCTTTGCAAAATATTTACATAAAATGTAATTATAACCTTACATTACATAGGGCTCTATTGGCAAACCAAAGCTTTCTTAAGTAATACTGTCAATGAAACAAAGTCATACATGGGGAACTATATTTTGTTTTGCAATTAAAAATTATACGTTTACTCAACTTAGTCTGCAGTTACCCATCCAAGTTCAGGGACAGGATAGGAGGGAATGTTTATGAAAATGACAAAGAGTGCAAAGTTAAACATGCTGGTGTTTTAAGGGTCAAATATTACACTTCTCATCTCATAGAATCTATTTGAATTCCCTTGTGGAACATTCCTATTCTTTTCCTTTCAGTTATAAAGTTTAAAAAGCATAGGAAAAATGTTTTTTCGTAAGCATTAGATTCACAAAGCCGAAGCCACATTAACGCCACGTTTTCTCCCGGTGAAGGACGCAAGCGCAGCCCCTACTTGCAAGTGGAATGTAATTGCTTTTTTACCCTTCTCAGTATTCACGGGCCAACAGAGAATACAACACAACGCTCAACGCATTAGCCTTTCTCCCATAATTCAAGTGCCTGTGTTTCTTTTTATTATCACAATGCAATCCCTAGCCCACAGTGGGTCTTGTCCATATTATATGTTGAGTAACCTTTTCCTGGCTCTGTCTTCCACATGGAAAACCAGCCGATTTCTGAGTGCACATCTTGACTTTATAAAGTGGCAGGAACAACGTGTTATTACTTCTTTTTTTTTTTTAAAGCTATGTGTGCATTGGTGTGTAACTGTGCTGGTGTGCATGAAGGCAGGTAGTCAGTCTCAAATACACACGAGGCACAGGTTGTGGGTCTTAGACGATGGTCCAGGTTAGTGGTTTGTCTTCAGTTCCAAGTTCAGTCCCCATCAGGGAGCCTACGCAGCTCCTGTAGGCGCGCACATCCTGCTGAGGAGGATTTCAGAGCAAACCTGATTAATCGGGCCTCGGACGTGATACGGCGACTGAACATTTATTGGAGAGTCCTGTTGCTGCTGTAGTTTGCTCTGGTTGCTGAAATATTTCCCCACAGTATGATTTCTTGATTGTTTTATTTTAATCAAGTGATTTTCTTTGGATAACTTGGACTTCACTACCTGCAAATCAAGAGCAAAAAAAAATAATAATAATAATAAAATAAAATAAAATAGTGAGGCAATAGCAAGGGCCTTTGAGCCCCGCACAGAGCAGTGTAACTAACTCGGGAACGTGAACTAACGGGAACTAACTCCATCACACGCATGTTGCCCAAAGGGCACAATATGATTTACAACACCAAGCACCAGAAGGGCCCGGCTTTTAGAAAAGAGCGAGGTCGAAGTGAGAATGTCTGCCTCTTTCCTGCCCTCGGGGTTTCTCTGCCGCTGCTGTGTGCGTGTGCCGATCCGGGCCGGGTGCTATCACACACAGAAGGCGCTGGCGTGCCGCTGCGGAATCACCGATTCCAGCGTGGCACTCTAAACCTCTCAGGCGGCCTTTTATAGAACAGCAACGGCAACGAGTTTCAGAGTAAAACTGTTTTTCCATTGCACGGCATAAGCTGACGCTTTACAGTTAGTGGTTTCATTTCTCTGGGCACCTAGTAAATTCTGGAACCTGCAGGAGCAGCTCATGTGCCCTAGTAAGCTAATAACTTTATTCTTGTTTGCACACATGCAGATACATATGCACATTCATTTACATTTTTCGAATCGGCAGTATAATAAGCATCTGTGAAGCATAAAGAGGTGCATAATAAAGCCCCTTCCTATCTCTGTCCTCTACCTCCAATCACTCAATTCCCTCCCCAGAGGACACTAGTTTCTTCGTGATTCTACTCACAGATATTTGATGGCTACCAATGCACACATAGACAAAGAGGCCATGTTCATTGTCTATTTGCACAGTTTACAAAAAGATGCCCTGCTGAAATCCTGTACTTTTCAGCTGTCATCACTGAGTTAATGTCACTCAGGTTATTAGCACCAATGGTCAGAGAGAACTAGGTGGGGACCAAGACAGAGATTGGAGGGGGGGGGGTTGGGAAATAGGATGAGAGAAAATATAGTAACACCCCGATATAACAGACTAATACAGGCAAGGGGGTGTCCTTTAAAGCTGAAAGTCCATTATATAATGAAGTAGGTTTTCCAAATGGGTATGTTCAAAATTTGACACGTTAGTTAGTTTGACTGTTTTTCCTTCTGTAGACACATTTGTGTAATTAAAATTAAGTGTGTATGAAAAGTTTACTTTCACAGAAGAGTTTTCTATATGCACTACTGTCACTTTAAATGTATACTGAATAGGTCCAGTAAATGCGTGCATTCACCAGTCACCACGAGTAAACCAGTGCACACGGCTGGGGTGTGGCTCAGCGCACGTGGGACATGGGCCTGCACGTGTTCAAACTGCTGCAGAAAGTCACGCCACACGACAACGGAACCAATCACTGTGTGCAATGCGGTGTGATCACGTGCTAATCATTCCCTGAACGTTGTTTACGAACAGTGACTCTTGGATTTAAATATGTAGACTGTGGTTGCAGACATGTAATATTTATTTTTGTCTGCGAAATTACTACAGTGTTTTCTCCAACATATGGTCATTTCGCTAAAATTTGTTAAAAATAACAGTGAACTAATAACAAAAAAATAACCTGTTAATTTAATTATAAGCAAAACTTGTTTTAAAGCATTTTAAAATTAACAGAGTGTTAATTTTCACATAGGACATACGAACCAGTAATTTTGTCCGTTAAAGCCTAAGTCTGTTAAATCGAGGTCTGCAAAGTTGAGGGTTTACCTTACTGGCTTTACAAATCAATAACAAATCATTAATTCCATCACGTTAATGCAATTGTAAGACATTGATTTTGGTCAATATGGACACATAAATTAGTTACTAATGACTAATGAAGGTAACACTATCTAATATGGATTTTTTAATTCTTTTTAGTGTTTTATAATGACTTGGATACATATTTTTTGATCTTATGTAAGAGAATGCAATAAAAACAGTTCAAAAAATATATAATACTGAAAAAATGATACCTATTTTTAGTTATGTTATAAGTGAGCATGAACCTTTTTAGAAGATATTTTTAATAGGGATTCTGTAATGATCTACACTAAAATGTTAAGAGTAGAAATCTTTGGGTGGAGAAATTACTGTAGAGATGATTTAAAATGTATTCTCAATAAAAATAGATCCAGAGACAAAGAAACACTGAACAGACCATCCAACCTCAGAGAGAAGGCAGGGGAAGGGGGTGGGGGAAGAGATCAAAGGACTTGTATGCATGCGTATTTACCAATGGACTCGGACACTGGGGTGGTGGGGGCTTGTCCTGGGGGGCGGGAGTGGCGGGGGGGTGTCAACTGGGGAAAAAGGAGATGTATGTAATATTTTAAACAATAAAAAAAAGGAAAAAAAGAAACCTTCCGTTTGTATCACTGAAAAAATATGTATTCTCTATCACTTTTGGTCTTGACTTTTAAAATTTAATACACTGAATGTGCATTACTTCCTAATCATATAAATGTTGAGGCTATTCTCATTTTGAAGAAAAAATATAATATTAATGTGTTTTGAAACCAATTATACCCTTCCAACCCCAAAGAAATGATTGTTTTCCTTACTGGGTAAGATGGGAGGTTTGGCTTTTTATGCCCAGTCCCTCAGAGGAAGTGATCCTTAAGAAGCCCAGTGAAATCAGTGATTTGCGGTAAGCAATCCCTATGGATCATAACTTAGAGCTCAGTTTCCAGGTACCCACTGATTAATATTCCAGGCCCCAAGGCTGTAAGTTGCTGTTATGTGCAGCAACTCCTACCTCTGTTCGGGTATGCTATAACTTTACATATGATAGTCTGGGAGGTGCACCAATATTTTCCTGAAGGTTTTGCTCATTTCGGGGAGGTCTGTACTCAGTGATAGCAAGATTAGTGAACATTTTAAAAGTTTATTTCAGGAAACACTTAGGCACAGATATTACATTCAGCCCTGAAAAAATATTAGTACAGTGTCCTGAAGCCAGAATTAGGTTAATTTGGTTTATATAATTTTATCTTACATGGATGCTCTGCATGCCAATTACATGTAAAATGGAAAAAGGTCCATCCCGATGCAAAAGGTCATAGTACTTCAAAGATTATTTTAATGTTGTGTGTGATTCCAGGGCTGCGTTTAATGTTGCATTGCGTATGTTGGGCAATGCTCGTGAGGATGCATGTAGCAATCTTGAATGCGATTCATTGCAGAGATACACAAAACCACATATTCCCAGTGTGTGTGCTGAAGCAGATGCTTCCGCTCAGGAGTAATGTCAATGCTTCACCATACCTTTCCACAAAGGCAACTTGGTCATGTATTTCTGTTTGTAAATCACTGAAGTGAGAAAGAAAGATGGGATGAGGGGTCTCCCCTACAGTCTGACGGCCAGCCTAATGCCACCAGCAGTTCTAATGCTCCCTCTATGCTTTTCTGGATTGACACCTACGTGCCTATGCCAGGAGTTGGCCCAACAACTCTTAATGTAGTTGGTTTCCTTTGAAATTATTTTCCAGGAAATAATAGAAGACAGGTTTCCTAATTCCTTTGTTAACCGAGTATCAATTTCATTCTGAATCCTGAAAGCTGACAGACCTACAGAGAAGGAATTATTTCAATTGTAATTTGTCAAAATACAGATGCAAAGAAATCCTCCCAGATGCTGTTGTAAATGGAATCTAGGAGCCTTTGAAAATTCCAGCAGCATTATGTGCTCTGCCACGAGCCCATACATTTATTTCAGGAATGCAAGGTTTAATATTATGAAATGTTTTGCTCTAGAAAATGAATTATTTGTAGCTATATGATTGTTTACCTTGAAAACCCAAAGGAATCTACCGAAAAATAATGAAATGCTAGAAGGAGAATACTTAAAAATTATATATCTTTTCTATATTCTATCAATAATTCATAGGAAATATATTACAGACAATATTCCATTACATTACTAAAACAACTTCAAGTTAATAGTGATGCAGGTGAAGAATATATCAAAAGTTTAATGAGACATAAAAGAAAACATAAACAAACAGAAAGACATACCGGGTCAAATCCCCCCAAACTAATTAAAGTGCTATTACAGTGGTAATCCCAGCAGGAGTTGGGAGGAACTTAACAAAGAAATTCTAAAATACATCTTTAAGAGTAAATGTAAGAAAAAAAATCAAGACCATCTGTGAAGGGAAAAAAAAGTAGTAATGAGGGGACTTTCAATACCAGACATTTATTCATCAATATGAATTAGATCTACCATCAACCCACCATAGACTCAATTTGTTGGTTGTATAAGCCAAGTACAAGCAGAATCCAATACTGAGAGAGAAAGAATAGGAATGTTCATACTGCAGATTAAAATGCATTTCATAAACTGCTACTGTTCCTTAAAATGTTCATTAAAAAAAATAAGGCAGTTTTAAATAAAGCCCAATCCTATATAATAAAAGGCCAGCCACCATAAGTGGAATGACCAGAATGACCAGAGACCAAACCACCACGACCCTTTGCTGGGCTGGCCCCGCCCCCAAGCAAGCAGGGGTGATCAGGCAGGCAGATCAGCGGTTAGGGGTGATCAGGTAGGCAGGCAAGTGGTTAGGGGCAATCAGGTAGGCAGGCCAGCAGTTAGGAGCAATCAGGTAGGCAGACGGCCCCTCACTGTGCTGGCCCCACCCCCAAGCAAGCAGTTAGGGGTGATCAGGCAGGCAGGCAGAGTGGTTAGGGTGATCAGGTAGGCAGACCAGCAGTTAGGGGAGATCAGGTAGGCAGACCAGCGGTTAGGGGGATCAGACAGGTAGAAGGCCCCTCGCAGGGCTGGCCCCGCCCCCCAGCACGCAGTTAGGGGCGATCAGGTAGGCAGAGGGCCTCTTAGAGGATTGGCCTCACCCTTCAGCAGAGTAAGAGGGAGGCCCAGGCCACCAGAGGCAACTCTGTGGCAGGTGTGTGGCCGGCCAGCGATCGCCCCACAGAGGGAGGCCCAGGCCAGGCAAGCCATCGCACCCACACCTGTCGCCTGCAGAGGGAGGCCACCGGTGGCAGGAGAGGGGGGGGCAGCGCTGCACAGATGGCAAGCAGTGGCAGCGGCGGGGGTGGGGCTAGCTGCCTACAGTTGGGGGAAGGAAAGCCCTGATAGACCCTGGTCTCAGGCCAGGCCTAGGGACCCTACACAAGGGGTCCCGGATTGTGAGAGGGTGCAGGCTGGGCTGAGGGACCCTCCCAAATGCATGAATTTTCATGCACTGGGCCTCTAGTGTTATATAAATCCAGTGACCATACATTTTGACGGTGTAATAGTTCTCATTATGTGGGATTAAAATCAAGAGTATATGTTTAAAATGGAGCTATTTATCAAATGGCCAGTAGCGTCTCCAACGGAGAAGTAGGTGGGAATTGGAAGGTGTATATACAAGGTGTCCCAAAAACATGTATGCACATGTTTTTACCAGCTGATGGCTCAATGGGTGGTTCTTTCTTTTCCGCCAGATTAAGCTTTGAACAAAAGGAAATTTATCCTAAAATGCTACTGGAAGTTTGAAAACACAGTTGAAGTACAAACACTGCCTTTATAATTATTCAAAGTGTGTATACATTTCCCTGTGTCCTCCCCTCCCCCAAATGTACTTACACTTTAACAGCTGATAATTCACTTAGCTTTCATTCTTTTTCAGGTTTAACTATTTGAACAAAGAAAACTTATCCACTGGACTCTTTTATGGGGATACATACAAGATAAATCTTAAGGTACCAAACCAGCAACAGTTGATGAATTGAGGGTGCACAAATACTGAATGAAATGATTTTTTAAAATATATATTTTATTGATTTTTTTTTACAGAGATAAAGGGAGAGGAATAGAGAGTTAGAAACATCGATGAGAGAGAAATATCTATCAGCTGCCTCCTGCACACTCCCTACTGGGGATGTGCCCACAACCAAAGTACATGCCCTTGACCAGAATTGAACCTGGGACCTTTTAGTCCGCAGGCCGATTCTCTATCCACTGAGCCAAACCGGTTAGGGCCGAAATGATTCTTGATGTTTGTGATTCCATTGCTTCGCATTATCAGCAGTGCTTGGACCAGAATGGTCACCAGTTTGAAAACAGACAAAAAATTTATTCACTTCTATAGATTCTTTTAACTTTTGAAAATGAACTGTATGTTAATAAACACTGACTTTATAATCATTAAAAATGTGCACACATTTTTGGGGGGACATCCTGTAGTGTAAGGACAGGATTTTTGTTTTTGTTTTTATTGTATATACTAATTTTTAAATTTTCAGTTAGTAAGAATTCAGGTAATCCCTTATAATAGAGAAAGAGTAGAAGAGAAGCAAGATGATGTTGTGTCTTAAAACGTTAAAATTTAATAGTATCATTTTCCAGATAATATCCATGCTTTAAGCTCCAGAGTTCTCTGCATTGGGAAACTCATGGAGAAATTCAGACATGGTCCGTACCCCTAAGGGGACTATATAAAGACACATGTCTGAGATACTCGAAGTAAGAACTAGAATGAAATGACTTCAATGACATTGTCTGAGACTCGCTCCCAAGGTCAGGCACAGGGCTGTTTCCATGCGATGAATAGTTCCTTCGCACATGAAAAAGACTTTGTGCTGATTTATGACAGGCATGATAATCTCCTCACATGGCTATTAGCTCTTTGAACTTATTTGTAAAACTCAGTGTCCAGCATTGGTGCCACACGCTATACCTGAGTTTCAGAATATTACCTTATTTTAGAGGCTCTAAAGTGGAGGAGAAGGAGTAAGCTGTATTTTTAGGGCTTGGAAAAGTTATGCCAGTGGAAAGTGTTTGATACCTGGACAATAGAGAGCTGCTTGCTTCTCTCCTTTGATCTCATGTGTGGAAATGTGCCCATTTGGGTCCTTCCCCAAATCAGAGGACCATTTGGGATTATTAAAGTCCAACTAAAGTGTCAACTAGAATGTGGCTTTGAAAGAGAGCTGTTAGTAATACAAATGTTAGTTTACCTCTGGTGTAAAATAATAATAATATGAAAAAGGAGCCATCAGAAAGCAGCGGTGAGAGATTTAGGCCTTGAACCAGAGACAAAAGACTCTAGATGTTTGTTTACAGTGGTCACCTCAATCAGAGACAAATTCTAATAGTTTGACCTTCCAAACACCTCTCTAAATTTGGGTTCTTACAACTTCACCACTGAGAAAGAGTCATGCCTACCTAATAGGATAAGGAAATACTGCGTATGATTAATTATATATACACTAGAGGCCCGGTGCATGAAAATTCATGCACTGAAGGAGGGGGGGGGTCCCTCAGCCTGGCCTGCCCCCTCTCACAGGGGAAGGTGACGCCCCATCATACCTCTGCTGCTGCCACTGCTGGCAGTGCAAGCCTCAGGTGGCCCTGGTTACCTGAGCCTTGGGCGGCCCTGGGCGGCTGGGCAGCCGACATCCGAGGCTTGTCTGCACCTCAGGTCAGCCGTGGGCGGCTGAAGGGCTGAGGGAACTGGGGGACTCCTGAGGCAGGTGCATGGAGTGGCCAGACCTGCCTGGGGGCAGGTCCGACCGTGCGTTGTGCCTGCTGCCCCGGTGGGGCTGAGGGGACTGGGCGTTGCCATCTTGTGGCTGTGGGCACCGCCATCTTTGAGGGCGTGGCAGTCAATTAGCATGTTCCCTCTTTATTAGATAGGATATGGGATTTGGAAATGTTTACATTATTTTAATTAGTGTTAAATGACATTATTTTGCCACTTAAAACAATCCATAGTAACCTCTTGTCTTTAGTTTTTTGTTGTTGGTTTTTTTTTTTCTTTTTGAATTTACTGTGTCAAATTATACTTAAAATTAGGAAGAGATAGTGAAGGCCAGTTGTTCTCCAGAAAGTGTGATAAACACTTAGGTCGGCATCATTTTATAATAACAAGTATGGGTGCAATAATAAAATATTTCTCATAGCAATGTTCAAGTTCAGATTGTTTCATGTGGAAATAGACTTTCAAGGGAAGAAGACAGCATTTCAAAACAGTGATATATTTTAATATATTAGTTATCAAAACTTAGAAAAGAGTAATTCTGGGGCTGAAATAAAGTTATGTAAATGTAAGATATTACAGGATATGTAGATGATCAAATTTTTCTATGACTCAGTGTAATAAGAATTGAAATTCTGTGATTTTTGGATATAGAAGTAAATTTTATATTTTTATAGGTTTCTTATATGCTAAAGATCTCCCAGTTTATGGTGGTAGCTATTTCCACATCTCTACATAATTAAGGACTTGGGGACACAGATCTTTTAGAAGGCATACAAATGGTCACAATACAACTTGACTGGTTTTGTCCAATGGCTATTGTAAGACTTCTGAAACAAAAGAAAAACTGTAATAAACTACACAACAAAAGTAACCTTGCAACTTTTACTGCTAGTGGCATGTAACATCAACTTTCAAAATGTATTTCACATACATACTCATCAGAATGAATGTATGACCATGTCAAGTAATTGCTGCACTGCAATAACTTTGAATTTTCAAAAAGCCAGTGCAGACACGGAAAGCTCGGTGAGCTGGAAAAGTGTCAGGCAGATTACAGGCAAATACCTTTGCTAAAACTGATCTTGACCTGAATAACACCCAAGGAACTTCTGATGTGGTTCCAGAGCCACAGAACAAAATAGGAAACAATGTTCCGCGGTGCAAATGTTCCAAAATCTTTCTAGACGGGATTAGGGGAGATGTTCTGATTACAGGCATGTTTCACAATCCCGAGTGGGATCCGAAGAGGAATGAGGGTTATAGCTTCCTAAGGTTGGAAAACATGACATTGACCAGGCAGAATGGTAATGCAGACTTTTCAGATAAATGTCTATAATTGAAGTCCTCTGTACTTGGTGTAGTCATTCTGCAGGCAGGATAGTCCATCTAAGATCCAGTCACAAACTTATGGCCAGTTCAAAGAGTAGCCTAAGAATTCACAGAAATGGAGTAAAAAATAAAAGGATGAACAATAGCTAGAAGCCCATCCTTGTCATTCATAATTCCATTTCATGAAATCATGCAATTTTTTTAAGATAAAGAATTCATTCATTTCACCACCCCCCAAATATTTAATTAAGTATGGCCACATGAAATAAGCTATGTTCTGACTGAAGGGAGTCCAACTCGGAATGGGTCAAAGATGCTGAGGATTAGAGGGAAGGACAAAAGTTTTCTTTAGGAATGAGGGTTGTTTTTTTGTTCTTGTTCTTGGTATTTCCAGATTTGCACCCTCCCTCCAAATCTCCAACTCTTCTTACTCTGGCAGCTGAGCCCTTTTAAATCCTGTCTGTAGACACACCTCAGTTCCCAGGTCTGGGAACAAATTCTGCTCTGACATGGGGAGGTTGCTTATAAGGAGCTACAAATCAGCAGTTTACTGATTTAGTGTTAAACTGCTGGTTCTACCTTGTACTCCTATGCAGTTCCCCAGAAAGGAACGCCCCTGTTTTAAACTCATTTTCCTAAGTGGCTGAATATTCATATCAGTGAATTCTTAATACTATTTGGATGGCCTTCAGTAGTCTGATGGATCCTAAGCTAAGTTGCTACCCTGCTCTATTTAGATGTTGCATCTTAGGTCTTGGAATCGATTTGATCTGAACTCACAGGTATTTGTTTCCATCTATCTCTCTTAACCTTAGACTTTTTATTGAAGAATGTGGCACTAACATGTGACTTAGAAACAGTGTGTGTGGGCCCATGTTTGCAACTGCTGGCTTCACTGTAGGGCTCTGCTCAGCCCTACTCCAGTCTTTTACAAGATCTATTGGGCGCTGAATTTCCTGGCAGAAGAGATGGCCAGCCTCCTGTCTGAGGTGGCATGTGCCTGTCCACCAGTATTCTAGGGGTTTGGGAAGAAGTTGAGGGGTTCCGCCCTTCCAGTGCCAACTTTCATTTTCATCTTTGATTCCAGCCTCCAGATTCATGTGTTCTTTACTGTACCTGTGTTTCAGAGTCCAGACTCTGCTGTTCAATTTTAAAGGAAATGATGTGTATGGATGTAGGTTCTTGACTGCATGGGTGGGGTGAGGGGTGAGGGGTCCACCAATTTTGCATACATACTTTTAACCTGTTCTTTTCCGACCTGGGCCTCACTCCTGCCTGCCTTCCTCAGGGCAGGGCTCCTTCAGGTCTGGCCATTCAGAGCATCTGTGTTGCATCTCTCACTGGTGTTTCTTCTCTCAAGACCCTTTGCAGGATAACTTCCTTCGCAGGCTAAGTCAAACTTCCTAAATTGAACTTGGATTTTTTTTTATCTGTTATGAGTTATTTCTTAGGATGTCTTCTTTTGGGGGTGTGTGTTGAATATCTTTATGTTTTTAGAAGCTTTTTGGTAGAGTTTCAAGTAGAAGAAAAGATAAATGCTTGTGGCCAATCTGTATACTCCACGCACGATTAGACCTTATCCTTTATGCTAGTTTCCCCAAAGTATGTTTAGTGAAGTGTTAATAGTTATTTTTAAAAAAAGGAAAGTGGTTCTGTGGTCAAAGAAGTTTGGGAAAAACTGAGCTAAACAGTTTCTTTGCTGTAGGGCTTCTGGGATCATTTAATATACTAATATTATTTAAGAATCCTTTAAGTGGAGGCAAATACAGTATTTCCTAAACCACAGACCCTGTTTTCACCAGGCTTGAACATTAAAACATAAAGTGGGAAATGTACTCAAACCCCCCAGAAATGAGGGTTTATTTCAAAGAATATGAAATAGTGCTGGGTCAACATCTTTTTCTTAGGCATACTAACTCTAGGTTCCAGTACTGCTGCGGCTGGCAAGTGTAGCTGCCTCATGGAGTCATCATACTCATTCAGTACAGAGTGATGGACTCTCTCTTTGTTCATCCTCCGCTTAATTATCCATCTTACGGAAGAGACCCTGATATAATTGGTCTTACCACCACTCAATACAGGATGCTCCCAAGTTTAGGTGGAACCCTTAAACTTCTCCCCAAACCCCTTAGAATACTGTCAGGCAGGCACATGCCACCTCTGACAGTATTTAAAACAGGATTTTTGTAGCAAATCATTTCAGAAAACACTGGACTCCCTTATGGCTAATGAATTCATCCTCACCAGGCACTGATCTCTAATCATCACCCCACATAACAGGCTAGGATTCACTTGCAGATGATGGAATGAGCACTAATTATTTTATTTAAAAACACACAAAGCTGTCTAGAATCACTTTCCCATTAGAAGGGGAGGAGGAATGTTAGGCAGTGAAAACTTCTGTAACGCCTCTACTTACAGAGTCATTAAAAGATTTTAAATGACAACATCGGATTTGAAGTGTAGAAATACTATCCCGGTAGGGCATGAAGGATAAGTTCAAGTAGTGGAAAGGGAAGGTTCTGGGGAAGAAGAGACCCTCCAGCTCACCTTGTTCATTAATCAACATCCTGCCAGCTATTCACCAGTGTCCTTGACCTGGTCCTCTCCTATGTAGTCAGGGCCCTTGTTCCAACAGCCCTACTCCCTCCTATAGTCTTAATATTTCCTTACTATTGACAATGCCTCCTCTACCCATGAACTGCCTCTAGACCATTTTCTGTTCCAATATCTTTTCCGATTTCTTATTTATTACTTATTGACAGGCTTTACCAGCTCCCTTTTCTCATTCCTGATACCTCGTTAGCCTATTGTAGTCTAATTTCTGCCCACAGTATTTTACCAAAACTACTCTTCATTTGATCAGAAAGGACCTTCTCAATGCCAAAATCAATGACTAGTTAAAAATTCCATCTTAATAGACCTATCTATTACATGAGACAACATCATCCCTATTTCAACCTCACAAATGTTCACTTTTGAGCTTTCCATGTCACCACACTCTACTAGAGTTTCCTCGAACGTTCATTGTCTAAATCCAAATGCTCTTATTTCACCAAACTGCTTAAATGTTGGCATTTCCAAAAGGTTCTTCCTTAGCTCTTCTTATTCTACTCACTTTCTCTGGTTGATCTATTTTTATCTCTGGCCTCACCCTGTCTCTCAGGCTTCAGACTTGTATATCCAACTGCCTGTGAGAGATCTCACCTGGATGTCCCACAGGCATCTCAAACATAACATGTTCAAACCTGAATCCGTCATCTTTTCCCGAAGCTGGTACCTTCCCAGTTATTTTCTCTCAATTGCCAGTTGAGTTCGCTAATCCATCACCTAAGTAGGGAATTATCTTGTATTTTTTTGGAGCCCTCATGCCACAGATAAGATCTAGGGCTTGTATTTATCTGTTTCTCCCTATGTTTGCTGTCTCTGTTCTTATTTGGGTGAGCTTTTATCACCTCTCACCTGGCTTTTGAAAAAAGTCTCCTAACTTCTCTCCCTGTCTGAGCCCTCTTCAAATTTTCCCTCCTCACTGTTATCAGATTTGAAACAAAGACATGGCTATTTCACTTCTCTCTAAAACCTTTCATTGGCTCTCTATCACCTACAGGATAAAGTCTAACCTCTTACCATCATTGGACCCTAGTTCACTTTTCCCAATCCCATTTCATAATTGACTAGAGGCCCAGTGCATGAATTCATGCATGGGTAGGGTCCAGCACCCGCCCAGATAGGGGCCGATCTGGCTGGGCCAGCTGGGGGAGGATCCAAGGGCAGTTGGGGGGCCGGCCCCACCCACTGGTTGAACTCTGGTAGAAGGAACAATTTGCATATTACCCTTTAATTATATAGGATGTTCTACAATATACAGGATTACTTGTGATTCCCTGAGAACATCAGGCTATTTCAAAGCTACTTTGGTTCACAGTGTCCCATAGGGTTGGAATGGCCTTCTTTGACCATCACCCTGTTACCTTGACTAGGGTCTACTCATTCTTTAACAATTGACTTGGAAAATTTTCAAGGAGAGTTTCACTCAGTCCTCAGATTGGGTTATTCTTGATGTTATTACAATATCCTACTTATATCTCTAACATGTCATTTTACATGTTTCATAATATGGGGTGTTCTGCCTGACCCTCCAACTACACTATCTCAAGGGAAGAGAGTATGTCTTATTTATTTTTGCACCACTACTATTTAGCTCAAGAACTGGACACACAAAATAAGCATGGGATAATAAAGTAAAAGAATAAACAAGGTCGAGGCAGTTGGTACAGAGTGTAGAAAAAATACTTGAAAAAATATTAAGAGGTAAAAAGCACTTGGTAGCTAGCTGGTTGGAGGTTGTTAGGGGGCTGGAGAAAGTGAAGGAGGAATGAAGGATGAGTCTGGTTTGTAAATGACAGCACAACAGAATAAATTCGAATATTAATTCTTTCTTTGGGGACATGTTTAGTTTGAGATGCTAATGGGAATTTCTCCTGGCTCAGTTTATAGCAGTTAATACAATGTTTACACAGAGACCAAAAAAGTTGATGAATTAAATTGTCATTACAGTGTACTAATTTATTAAAAATAGCCATGCTGTAGTTAAAGTCTGGCATCTGCTATATAAATAAGATAACTCTATTTGGATCAGTTGTTTTTTTTCTCTAAAAGTCATTATTTCAGTATTTTTTAGATAGATAAATTTAAAGGCTTTTTCTTCATTATGTTTTTGATAAACTTTTAAAGTCTGAAGTACAAAGAGAAAAGCTTTAGGCCCATAAAACAAAAAGAAAACATTTCTAGGCCAGATAAGCTTTTGTTTACTTACTAGTAATTAAGATTAAATAATGATGCCCAGCCGGCTTGGCTAAGTGGTTGGGCATTGACCTATGAACCAGGAGGTCAGGGTTTCATTCCCGGTTAGGGCATATACCCAGGTTCCAGGATCATTCCCCAGTAGGGAGTGTGCAGGAGGCAGCCAATCAGTGATTCTCTCTCATTATTGATGTTTTTCTCTCTCCCTCTCCCTTCCTCTTTGAAATCAATAAAGATATATATATATACATCTTTATACTCATTATTAATATTTAATATTAATAATGAGTATAAAATAAAGATTAAATAATGATGAAAAACCATCTCTGACAAAGAACTGAAAACCTCTTCTTTCCATGATGCCAGAATCAAAGGCAATCTGCAGGTGTGAGAGTTGGGAGTGATGCCAGAGGGTTTGTTTTGTTTTGATTTTTTTTTTTCTGAGTCAAAAGCTGTAGCTATATCTGCCAGAAAACAGAGATATCATATAAATTCTATACAACTGAAATATGACCAGTGATTTTCAATAGTGTGCCACAAGAAATTTCAAAACATGCAATACCTTATTATTTAGTCATGGGCACTTACTTCTTTTCTCTTAGATTGTCAATTGAAAAATAACAATAGCCAGCCCAATGAATCAAAATTATACATGTTATTTTGTCAGATCAGCAAAAAATGTATTTTTGATGTGCTGCAGAATTTCAGTAATTAATTTATGTGTGCCATGGGAGGAAAAAGTTTGGGAGAATTGCTGGATTAGACTAATTAATAACCCTATATAATAAAAGCCTAATATGCTAAGTGTCTGGTTGACCCATCGGCTGTTCAACCAATCAAAGCTTAATATGCTAATGATATGCTAAGGCCACTCAACTGCTTGTTATAATGTGCACTGACTACCGGGGGCAGACACTCGGACCAGTAGATTAGCTTGCTGCTGGTGTCTGGCCAATCAGGACTGAGCAATACAGGTCAGACACACCCTGGAGCCCTCCTGCAGTCCCTCCCCAGCTGGCCAACCTCCCCTGTCCCTGGCCCCGATCGTGGACCAGTGGGGTCCCTCAGCCTGGCCTGCGCCCTCTCACAATTCAGGACCCCTCAGGAGATGTTGGAGAGCTGGTTACAGCCCGATCCGGCAGGCCAGGCAGAGGGACCCCACTGGTGCACAAATTCGTGCACTGGGCCTCTAGTCACATAATAATTAGTTGCGGATTTTCCCCTTCTGCAGCTAAATTTGGGCTGATAATAGTTTTGAATCCTTTCCAGGTTTTGTTTTGTTGACAGTAGATATTTGCCACATAACTAAAGGCCATCCAAAACCACTGTTGGGCAAGAGCTACCTGGATCCTGTTTGTTGTCCTGCATAAACATTGAGAAAACAAAATTCCATCTATACCCATGAAGAGATATACCTGCTTTTCTCATTTGCAGGACCATGTTAGTCAAAACTGATGCACACCAGTTGGGAAATTGTTTATAGATGAGTGGTGGCAATGTATTCTCTTTTGGTGCCTTGACAGATGAAAGAGATGCCAAACCCTTTAATCTCACTCATAGCAAAAAGAGATCACTGGAGTAGTCTTGTTATGTCTATGCTCAAATTCTCACCACAAATCAAAGAGGTCACATTCACATCTTGCTGTGAAGGTTATACCAATCCTTCTCAGGTGTCTGTGAATTGATTGTGAGAATGTTTTAATTAAACACCAGAAGATACAAGGCTCTCAAACTGAAATTCTTTGGGGTTTCTTATAGCTGATTTTAATTCTTTTGATTACTATATGACAACTTTCTTTGCCAGCTCATTAGATGAGCACAGAGGAAAAAATGGTTGTTATTAATAAATTTCTACCCTTTAACACATTTTGCATGAGACCAATAACCTACTGTTTTCTAGCTTGCTATATTTATCATCACACCATTCTTTGCAAGAAGCTTTAGAATTTTATTGATTGTTTATCATAAGCTAACAGTGATTTAAGATGTTGGGTGATGGTTTAGAAAGATTATAAAACATCTGTGTCAGCACTAGCAACTTCCTGAAGTACAAGTGGTACAAATTGTTCAAAAGTTAAGCAACAAGTATGCCTAAGTGATGAATGAGCTTTGAGACTTGGTGATGAAGGGAGTCATTTGAGAAAGACGATCATATCAGGTCTGTGTGGTAACTAGAAAGGCAAATGCTCTTAGTAGTATTTCTTCTCAAACATGGAAACTTCGGAATGGATAAGATGCTCCAGAATTAACTGAGATAATTTGAGGCATATCTATATGGCCTGCCTCAAAGACAGCATACATAAAAAATAGGGTTTAAGAAAAAATAATTTGTACATGATATCTGAACAAAAAAACATTATAAAATCAGATAAGTTAAATAATTTTACCTGGCATGCTTAAGTCATTATTATGCAATTAATAATGTTGTTTTAGTAATGATTACAAGCCAATTTTCTAGCTCTGATGGGTCAGAGAGTCTTTTTTGTACTTCTCTAATTCCATGACTATTAGTGTCAACTACTTGTTGCTGTAGCAGGAGATACATGTAATGCAATCATGTGGGAAGGGCATCTTCTGTTTTTAATTAGAACCATGCTGAAAATCATTGGAGGACTTCTTTATAGAAGCACTAAGGCTGAAAAAAGAAAAACAGGTATCCTTACCCCAAATACTAATTGAAGGCATATTATACATGAATGAATCTCTTCTAAAAGAGACAAAAAAAAACACACACACACAAACAAACAAAAAACCCACCAAAAACAATTATCTGTGTATCATCTTTCAAAGTTCCCATTTTCGCAAGTTTGGCAACTTTTGGCTTGTTTTTGTCACCAACTCTGATACCGGGTTGTCTCTGATACAAGTTCATTGTTTCTTCTTCTTTCAGGCTGCCTGCTCTTGTATTTCTAAGTCTTGACATTTTGCAAATTAGGATAGGCACCCAAAGAGTGCTATATTTTCTTATGGAAGAAATGAATAGACACACAGTGTCCTACAGCTTAAAATCTGGTCTACATCCACATGGCCAAGCTCCATGTTGCTAGATAAAAACTCAAAATGATTTCTATTGTGGGTGCAGGAGCTCATTTCTCTGAGATGCGGTTCCATTTGTCATATGAAAATATAACATGAATCCATTAGTAGAGCATACAATGCCCTGTCAATAACTTTCGGGTATTCATAAAACCTGAGGACCAGGATAGATTCTGACAGTCATCTTATGGCTGAAAGATAGGATCAGAAGAAACCTTTAATTATCATCTCACTAGTCAACTCACTAATGACTGCATTCTGGTTTACAAAGGGGGCCATGCAAGAAAAAAACACAACCCACGAGTGAATCAATATCTGACAGGATGATCAAATGAGAAACTCTCCTTTACAGTTTCAGCAGAAGCTCCTGAGACCCAGAGAAAACAACAGTAGCCACGTAACTTCACATTCCAAAGCAATGTCTGGACAATATATGCAAAACATGCAAAAGTGTGGACAGCATCTGGTTTCACAAACACTTGTTTCATGAAAAGAACTGGGAAATGAAGATGAAGAGCGAGAAACTCTATGTGAGAAGTTTTCCAAATACTTTGTGGTCTTCTTCCCTCTGGGGAGCTCCTCCAGCCTTGCTCTAAGCTAAGTGAGATGGGGTGTCAAGAGACCAACTTGGAGAGATGGACATGTTGGGGATTGGGGTGCATTAGAACTGGGACAAGACACTGGCTAAAGTTCAGCTTCCCTGTAACAGAGAAAGTGAGAGAGGAAAAGTGGAAGTGAAAGCGAGAGCGAGAAAGAGTGAGAAACTGAGAGAGGGCTGACCTGGAGCTAACTGTATTTCTAACAACAGCTGAGCAAGGATGCATGGGTGTTTCTTGTGGACCAAATATGGGCAACTGAATATAGCAAGCCCAGTGCCATTTTGAATATCTTCCAAGAGGATGCCTAGAGGGGCAACATGACCCCTCCCCCCCACCCCCCGCCCCACAACAGAATGATGGGCAATTGTAAGTCAAAGAGCCAAGGAAGGAATGGGATTGGCCTTTGCCCAGGAAGTTATTTTTGGGGGCCCAGTGGGAGCTGTCTTCAAGAAAGTACACAAAAGCACGCTAAAAAGAAGGAATTAGCATTCTATCCCCAGAGAGCACATTGCTAGTAGATTATGCTTATGCTAGTCAAGTAAGACTTTTGTTGCCCTTAATATCTTCTCCTTAACCTGACCCAGTGAAGAGGGATGGGAGAAGAAGAGTAGGGAAATAGGAAAGAAGTCTCTGGCTCCCTTTCTCCTATTTCAGGCTTTCAAGATGAGGCAGGTCTAAGCTGGGGGAAGGAAATCACGTTACGTGGGCATAAACACAGGCTTGTGCAATTTTAGTATTGAAGTGCTATTCTTCTGGGCCTGAAAATGATGGAGGTCCTTTGGTTATCTGAAAGTGGTTTTCAGGTTATGGGATTTACCAAGATTTTATTCAAGAGGTAGGGAGGTAATAATCCACAGGGGGATTTGAAAGGACAAGGGAAAAGAGATAAAATTATTTTCTATTATCACCTTATCAGCTAAGCCTATTTAATTACTTATTACAAATAACATAATTTTCACCACTGGGGGGAAAATTAGTCAAAAGACAGGCCCTCCTGTTGTGCATTGACTACTCCAAAGGAGGAAGATCATTCGTTAGTTATCATATTAAATACTCTGGATCCTCAAGTTGCCTCCACTAAAGGAATCTGCCACATTTTGGGACACCACTCCTCAGGGAAGGCTCAGAGTCTCTTAGACAGGCAGGTGTTCTCCAGGTTTCCATCTCCTTGCATTGACCTGAGATGCCAGTTTCCAAGTATCTATGCAAACACAATTTTTTAAAAAACACCTCATTTTGCAGAGCCTTGAATTGTGATTACCACATGCTTCAGCTGAGTGATGAACAAATCATCTCATCTCCTCCTGACATAGTTTTTAATGTAAAATAAGACTGATGATGTTATTAAAAACACAATGAAAAATTAAAATAAATCAAAAGCTAAAAAAGTCAGAAAGCCAGAATAAATACCTCATGGAAATGGCACCCACAGGCTCCCTGCAGAAACTCTTTGTAGCGCCCCATGGTTATAGTGAAGGTGTCAACCACTTCGTAGCCATACTTTTTGGCAGTGTCCAGAATTATCACATTTTCTTTCCATAAGTTCTGAAGTTCCCTCTGTATTGCAAAGCAGAAGAATGAGAATTTTTATTAAGAGCATTGTTTACGATTTACTAAATCAGACAGAAATTGTGTAAAGGGCATCTTTTCTACAGATTGGTCTTATTTTGAGATAATTAATTTTACCTATATTTCTTAAATAAAGAGGTGTTTTAATTTTTTATTCAAAATATAAGTGTAAACACCTGTGTATGTATAAAACAGCAATACATAAATATGTACAGTGACATACAGTTTAGAACTTTCCCTACCATAAAAAGTCATTCGGGTTTTTTTGTTTTGTTTTGTTTTGCCATAAAGATCCTTTGTAGTCTCTAAAATTCTCCATTTAAAAGCCAATATTTGAAATCACAAACGTTTTCCCCATCTATTTGGATTTTTATTCATTTGAATATTAATTAGTATATGTTTTGTGCTTAGCTTGGTGCTGAGGGACAGGAATACAAGAATAAGTAAATCATGGGCCCTGATCTTAAAACATTACATTCTAATAGGAGAAAGACATGCATACATTTACTAAGTCTTTCATTGCAGGCAAACCCACCAGGCTCTGGCTAGTAGGGAAAAGAGAATAGCTCTGCCAGGTGCAAGGGGACAGCTGGACAGAGAGGCTTGGAGAGGTGACTCCTGAGCAGAAACAGGACTGCCAGTGAGGGGTGGGGAGGGAGGGGAGGAATGTGCTTCTAGGAGCAGCAGAAGTGAGTGCTGCTGCTTCTGGGTCATATCCCTCCCCCTCTCCCTCCTTTCCTCCCATGTCCAAGGCTGGAGTTCTAGTTCAGGTCTACTGTCAAGAGGAGGAACTCCTCCTCTACCCTAGCTTAGGATTCCTCATCGGCTTGGCCAACATTTTCTCAGACTGACCTGTCATCTGAGTCTTTTCCTCCTTCTTCCACACCCTTCATGTCAGACTCATTGCACCCAAACACAGGTCCCAATACATAGTGGACTATGAAACATTTGGTGCAAGATTGAGTAATATGCATTGGGTGCTGTTGTCTGAAAGTCTTCCTGACTACTCCTCTTCCCTTTAGTCTTCCCAGGCGCTCTCCCTCTAACCCCCCTTCTTCTGCTCACCCCATCTTAGTGTCTGTTTCTTGGCAAACCCATTCTGACAAAGAGAGGGAATTGCACTCTCTCTGCCTTTTCTAAAGAGCAAAAATTATTTTCATTCTCCGTGTAAAAATGCAAATTGCTTGCTTTAGTTAATCCAACCGCAAAGTAAAAGCAGTACAAATATGTCTAATTTTCTATCTCCACTGTGCTCACATAATTATTTTTATGTGACATTCAAAGAAGAGTGTTTCCCCCCAAATAAAGATCATGAATAGCAAAGGTTCATAAAGAAGAAATATGAAGGAAAGGAGACAGATGTGAATTTTGTCTGAGCTGTCACATGAAAAATGATCCTCGGGCTTTTTCTTGTCTAGTACAAGCATTTTCTCAACTCTAATATGTCTAATTATGAAGGATAGAATGGAACTTTAGAGCAAGCAGTGTCTAGAGAAAGGTCGGTTCTCTAGGAAATAGACAATTAGATGGAAATTTGCATGCAGGAGACTAACAGGGATCAACACCTATAGAAGAGTGATGTGGTTGAAACAGAGGCTTTGTGGATCCCACTAGGGCAGTGGTTCTCAACCTTTCTAATGCCACGACCCTTTAATGCAGTTCCTCATGTTGTGGTGACCCCCAACCATAAAATTATTTTCATTGCTACTTCATAACTGTAATTTTGCTACTGTTATGAATCGTAATGTAAATATCTGTGTTTTCCGACGGTCTTAGGCGACCCTGCTAGCTGTTCTCAACCTGTGGGTCAAGACCGTCGAGCCTAAGACCGTCGAGCCTAAGACCGTCGGAAAACACAGATATTTACACAATGAAATTTCCTCTACAGAGGAAAGCAGAGGCCCAATCTTGAAAAGCCATGCAAGCATATGATGAGGAGTTCAAATTTATTTTCTGCTTCCATTGCTATTATCTCTTTCATTCTATTGTTTCCCCCACCTTTTGTCTTTCCTTTCCTTTTGTCTTTACTCAGTTTTAAAGGCCTGATAAACACCATCAAAGCCCAGGAGGAGGCATAATGTTTAACACGATGTCTGGTACATAGTAAGTGCTGAAGAAATGTTTGCTGTCTGCCAAGATGAACTGATTCTAACTTAACAAACTAAATATAAGCAGCAGCAACAGAACTCCAGTTGCTGTTAAGAGCTGCAGTCAAAGAAGCAAAATAGAGCTACCAGAGTCCTCAATAAGGGGTTGCAATATTGACCTATAGTTTTCAGATAACAGTAAAGGAGATTCCACTCATAACCTATCGCACAAATTATCAAAGGATCCCTCTTCTAATCCTCAACAGTCTAAAACTCTTCAGCTACCCCAGATACTAAATATCTCAACCCCTTAGCCCATCCTAACTCCAAGGAGATGAATTTGGAGGCTCTACTTGGGCCACTTTCTACCAGTTCTCCTGCTTTTGTATCACAGAACTGGCATCTATGCAGGCATAGTTTCAAGAAAGGGACGGGGGGTTGTGTAATATGTGCTGGGGAAAGCTAGGAGTGCTCAACATTGACACAAAAGTAAATCTCACTCGGCTTATGTATTTAATGGACAGCTTACTGTCTCCCCAATTCCCCGTGCTCCTGACCTCCCCAGAGCAATCACACACAAACCCCACTGCCAAGAATTCTCCTGGCTTGAACAAGAACAGCTGGTTCCTTTACCTACAGATGTCTTTCTGTTCTTTTCTGAGACTTCAATTCAGTGTTGAGACTAATTTACTACATTTTATAAGAACTGGCCAGAGGCCTCTAACTCCTTTCATTTATGACTCTCTAGCCAGAGTTATACTACTAATGATACTACTTCTAAGATGATTTTTAAAGCAATCAGCCAGACATCATCTTCAAAAAAGCCACCCTTTCCCAAAGTATTCATTGATACTGACAATTTCATGTGTGGTTTCAGCATGACCCTCCAAAGGTGTATGAAACATTCGTAGGGTAAGGAGATACCTAAAGCACAATCTCTCTCATCTACCCTCAGTTCTTACTTTCTCATAGTTTGGCACCCCCTCTCTTCTTTTATGAACTCAAAGTATGTACAACACACATGGGTTATGGGCTCCTTATCTCCAGGAATAATTCTAACTGATTTAAAATCATAATCCATAAGTATATTATCTCCCTTGATTTTTATAAAGGTTGCTGAATATTATGTGGTGCCTTTCAGTCCTTTTCAGACATCAACAAAAATAGGAAGCATGAAGTTCACACAGCCTGGGCGAAATGGCCTTACCTGTGTTAAGAAATGCACTCCATCCACTGGCAGATGAAATCCGATTCCCAAAGTTTTGATGATCACAAGGATATTGAGTAAATTTTCCCTGTGAAAGAATTAGAATTCTAAAGTCAAGGACATCAATTATATTTCTAGACAATCATGTTTACATAAACAAATACATGAATGTTCTTTAGAATGTGGTAATTGGCAGATAGGACTAATTTCTCATTTTATAGATTTGATGTATGTTCATTTTTTGTGTGGATAGAGTTTTACATGTCAGTGGGCATGTTTTGATCTGTAGTAAATGTAAATTTGGATACTGAAGAGCCATCTTGTGATTGGATACAAAGGTATTTTGAAATATTTTAAACAAGACTTTAAGTACTTACTTAATTCTAAACAAGTTGGTCTTTAAATAAAATCTTGATAAAATTCCATCAAATCAAGAGTAATTTTTTAAACTTAGAATCCTAATGACAATTACTGTTACAGAAAGGTACCTCTTCAGAACCTTGTGAATAATTTGCAGATGATTGGAATTAAGCCACTGAACACCACCAACGACCAATACAGTCTGGCCTGAATTCTCCAGAGGACGTGATCTGAAATCCAGAAAGAAAAACAACACATGTTGCCTTGAAACAGATGGTAAATATTTTAACAGCATTGCCTCACATTTCATTGAACCATATCTGACATCCTGATCACAGGACCTCTTTGTCATTTCCTACTCGTTTTCAGCCACATTACTTGCTTTATGCTTTTCAGCACCTTTGATATAGGGTGGGCAGTTATGACCACTAGTAAAAAACAAGTGCGTTGTGGCACTGTGCTCTTCTCAATAGTTCCATTGTACCTTTGCAAGAGATGCTCAAGGGCCTTTTCAAACGTTGGTCTCAATGAAGGGCTTATCCAGAACTGAGGATAGTAGGAATAACTGATCAAAGTCTTCCCACCATTGACATTGTGGTAGAACTTAGTGCCATGCACCTTCTGCCATTCCTGCAAGGTTTCGTTCAGTCTTTCAATCAGATAGTACATCATCCCTCTGTTGGTTGAATCGCCAATGAAAAGAATCTATAAATTAAAAAAAAAAATTTGCTTTCAAATATGATGTGTACATGGTGTAGGATATAATATAAAATACTTTGTTGAATATTCATAAACCCACATGTCTATGTGTTTAAAGGACAGCCCTTCAAACTGTTAGAAATGACATTCATTTTATTTTCCCCAAACCTGTTTATTTTTCTTTTCCATATTCCTAGAATGACAATCTACTGACACACTAATAAGTTTAAAGCTTCTCGTTTCATGTTCAAATTCTCTGTCTCCCCTATCTTTACTTTTTCATCTAATTAACAAGTTTTATTGATTCAAATAGGTACAAAGAAGTTTAG
This sequence comes from Eptesicus fuscus, assembly GCF_027574615.1. Taxonomy (NCBI): domain Eukaryota; kingdom Metazoa; phylum Chordata; class Mammalia; order Chiroptera; family Vespertilionidae; genus Eptesicus; species Eptesicus fuscus. Next base: position 69,037,874 of record NC_072486.1, read on the forward strand.
CGCTAGAAGAATTGTTAGAGATTTTCCAGTCACTTTTTATTGCATACACTAGAAGCCTGTTGCATGACGAGATTCGTGCAATAGGCCTTCCTTCCCTTGGCTTCAGCAACGGTTTTCCTCCGGCACCCGGGACCCAGGCCTTCGCTCCAGCCGGAGTCTGCCGCCTTTGCTGCAAGCTCTGGCCAGAGTCTGCCATCTTCATCTTCGTTGCAGACTCTGGAGTCTGCAGTCTTCGTCTTCACTGTGGCCAGAGTGCTGCCTCTGCCCCCCCCACCCTCCCTCTCTTAGCAGGCGTCCTGCCCCGCCTGGCCACTCCGCACCTGGAGCAGCTTGGCGACGCCATCTTTGTTCTTCTAATTTGCATATTCCCTCCTGATTGGCTAGTGGGTGTAGCGGAGTGATGGTCAATTTGCATGCTTCTCTTTTATTAGTGTTGATGAGCAAATTTGGAATCCACGGAGGTTACATAGCTCAGAGGAGGTCACGCCACTACTTGAGAAAAAGCCACAGGACTAGGATCTGCTTTTCTGAACAGCCATTTATATCCCAGGGTGCAGATCCTAGTGCCATTTACATGGAATCTCTTACACCCATACTCTCCTTCCCATTCTCCCAGCACAGCCCTGCTTCAGGCCCCCATGGCTTCAAAGCTGTGCTATTGTTGCTAATGTTTTCCTAATGGGCAGGCCTTCCTTCTTGCACAATGGCCGCCCTCTCTAATTCGTTCTGCACACTGTGTTACTGGGATACATTTCCAAATGTCTAGCTCTGGTCATCTTACTTTCATGCTGAAAAACCCTATTGGCTCCTATTACTTATAGAATCAAGGCTAACCTCTTAGGATCAGCTAACATTTGCTGAATTGTTATTGCATATCAGGCTTTGCTAGGTGGAGATTTCACACAGTACTCACTTTTAATCACCATAATTGTGAGGACTGAACCATTATTTCTGTTTTGCAAAGGAGCAATTTGAGGCTCAGGGAGACTGAAGTCATAAATCTAGTAAATGGGGAACACAAGACTCAAACCCAGGCCCCTTGACTCCACGTGTAGGGTCAATGGCCCCATCCTCTCAACGCTCCCTCTCAGATTCCTACTTTTTCACTGAGCACGATTTGCGCTCAACAGCATCTGTTCTTCCTTGTGCTAATCCACCTGCCTAGAAAGCTTCACTCTCCCTGCAACCCCACCTGAGTAAATGCTATACACCCTCCAGACCCGACACAAATGTCCAATGCCCCAGCCAGCATGACCTTCGCTGTCCTCTGATTTTATTACAGTTTTTATTTCCTTTGCAGATTTTACCCAAGACTACATGAAATTATGGCTTTTTTTTCTGTCTTTTTTTTCTCACATCATATCATGAAGTATTTGGTATCTAAATTCTATTTTCCCCTACAGTACAATACATGAATTTTAAATATATTTATTGAGTCCAGTCGGTGTGGCTCAGTGGTTGAGCGCCAACCCAGGAACCAAGAAGTCACTGGTTTGATTCCCGGGTTGCAGGCTTGATTCCCCAGTAGGGAGCTTGCAGAAATCAACCTATTGATTTTTCTTCCCCATTGATGTTTCTATCTCTAACCCTCTCCCTTCCTCTTTCTCTAAAAATCAATAAAAAATACAAACAATGGTAAGACATGTACACATATAATACCTTAATAAAAAAATGAAAATAAAATAAAATAAAATAATAAAATAAATAAATAAATAAATAAATTTAACGACTTCGTTATGATACATATTTGACTTATAAACTGGTTTTAAAAGAAAATATTTATTGAACTGAAAGTCAAAGGGACTTTTGTCTTAATGCCTTTGGATAGGTTTATTTTGTTCTTTAGGTTTTTTTTTTTCTCTCTTTGTTGGGATTTCTATTTCCGTGAGCCACGCACCTACTTCTGATTTTAACAGCAGTCATTGCCATAATTCCCAGGCACCACTGCACTTGCCCGTCCACAGCAAACAATGCACCACAGAGTGGGTGACTTACATAAAATTTTTTTTCATGATTCTGAGGCTAGAAATCCAAGATCAAGGTATTTGTGTGGTTGGGTGCTTCTGAGGGCCCCTCTTCTTGGTGTATAGAAGGCCACCTACTTCCTGGGTCTTCACATGGTTTCTTCTGTGTGTGCCTAGACCTACTTTTTTTTTTTTAATAAGGACACCAGTCATATTGGATGACAGCTAACTCATATGACCTTATTTTACCTTAAGATCTTTATAAAGGCCCTCTCTCCAGATACAGTCACATTCAGAGGCACTGGGAGTTAGGACTTCAACGTATGAATTTGGTTGAGCGGGAACACAATTCAGCTAATAATACCTATAATGGGCCTTTGAGATCTAGCTTTTAAACGAGATCGCCACCAGAGGTTTTTCCTACAGGTTCTTTTTATTTGAGTATCAAGCTACAGTCCCTCCTAGGTATCTCCAGGCAGCCAGTCAGATCACTGGTGTCTGTACAGTGGGCTTCAGAGAGAAATATAGAGGCTAAAACAAAACAACAAAAAAATCAAAATAGCTGCATATTACTGAGAGAAAAGTCATCTAGTTTTGCAGTCCTTTGAAGACGCAGTCCACCAAACCATATCAGAAGCAAAGTCATGTTTCAGAATTCTAGGTGCTGTTACTTATTAACTAGACCAGTGGTCGGCAAACTCATTAGTCAACAGAGCCAAATATCAACAGTACAACGATTGAAATTTCTTTTGAGAGCCAAATTTTTTAAACTTAAACTTCTTCTAATGCCACTTCTTCCAAATAGACTCGCCCAGGCTATGGTATTTTGTGGAAGAGCCACACTCAAGGGGCCAAAGAGCCGCATGTGGCTCGCGAGCCGCAGTTTGCCGACCACGGACCGCAATTTGCCGTCCAAGGCAAATTTTGTGACCTCCGCAGGAGTTCATCCCCTTATGTGCAACAGGAGAATGCTAGTAGCCCACCTTCGAGGACTCTGGTGAGATTTAAAAGGCTTGTCTGCTTCCTGACACCCGGTAAGCTCACCAGGAAAGTGAACCAGCATTAGGACATGGGGAAGGCAAGCAGCGATTTTGAGCGCTACCCGAGGCTCTTTAAATGAGCTCATCTAAAGAACAGGCCAGAGAAGACAGGAGATGTCTAAATCACAACAGTCTCTTGCTTGCCCTCCCAAACCTGCTACAGCACTTGTAGGGTGAAAGGTGAAACTGAAGCTCTGGGAGGGAGAACTGGAGGAGACATTACCGCCCTGTGCAAACCAACACTCAGAACTCCTGTCAGGTCTCCATTGCTGATTGGTGACTAACAAGAGGCATCTGGATGGGAGAAGGAAGCGTTGCCACCGCCATCTGCAAAATGAGTTCGTCTAATACTGCACATTCCTAGATGGCATTTCTCAAGTGGACACACTCTGTGAAGACAGTTTTCTAAGGCATGATTTTATCCCAGCGCCGTTCTATGTAGGAAAGGTGAGAATGAGAAATTATAACTGCCATGAAGATGCAGTTGTGACTTTAATTTTTTTTCCTGAAGGTGACAGTTTTTATAAGAGGTTCATTGGTATTCCTAAGTAGATGATGTCTAACTTCAAAATGTCAGCTTTGTAAGTGCACACACACACAATTGAAAAATAGCAAGTATTAGAATGGTTATTTTCAGTCAGATGATTCATATTCAATCTTTCTATCTTTTAAAGCATTCAATTTGATGATTTAAAAGGAAGTTTGTAGGTCAACTTCTACATTAAAAGGTCTAAATCACCATAACAAATATTCACAGCTAGCCATATAATTTTTAAATATCTCTTTGCTCCTGTGAAATGTTAGCAGGCACAAATGCTGGTTAGCATATGCAATCAAAGAAAGAAAATGTGATCATGAAATACAAATAACCAGTAAGCAAGTATAAAAAAAAATCTATGCTAGCAATACAACAATAAAATAATCCCCCCTATCAAAGTAGCCATAATTTGAAAAGCCCCAATGATATTATGAGTTCAGAGAAATGGACCCTCTCATATACTACTGTGAAAGCAGCAGGAGAAAGAGTTTTTGTCTTTTTAAAAAAAACCTGCTGACTTCAAAGTATTAAGAATAGGGCCTGGCATAAAACTTGATTCTCACTTGTCAAATGGATGAATGTAAACGTTGCTGTTGTGTGTATAAATTGGCAGCTTTTAAGAAATTCCACTTATGTGAAATATTTAAGAATGTCTATTAAAATATATTTTAAAAGAAAAACAAATCTGAAATAACATCAATGTTTATTTGATTGATTATATTAACGTATAATTATTTGAACTCCTTTCATCTTTTAAGAGTGATATTGTAATCTGAATCTATTGTGATGGAGAAGATGTCACAGTAGTTTTTCTAAAAAGCTGATTACAATCAGAAGAGAAATAACGATTGCATTTTTGTAAAAGTAAAGTATGTGGATGCATAGAAAAGGTCTTAGAAACTTATTTGTGGATATTTTGAAGTAGTGATATCATAGCAGTTTATTCGGTTTTAAAATTAAAAAAAGGTTTTATTTGAATTTTTTTACAAATTAATTTTTGACATCTTTCTATTTATTTTTTTCTTATAATTGCATAAGGACAATATTTTTAAAGCAAACCCCCTAAAGATAACCCCTAAACCCACCTCTAGTTTCCTCTACTGTGCCATATAAATGTAATCACCTTTTATACATGGACCAGGAAAGAAGTCAGAAAGGACTACCCTACCAACAATTATTCACATCCCCTTTCCTTTCTGCAGAACTCACTTTTCACCTTAGAAAAACAAAAATACCAGGCAGGTTTCCCCCTAGTTTCTGCCAAGGGAGAAATCACGTGGTCCAGTGGCGGCCACTGAGGCACGAAGAGATTTCTGGGGACTTGAAGGAAAGGTTTGCCTTCCTAAGAAAAATTGATCGACCCAAGTCAATGTCTGTCTTCTTCCGTGAATGTGAGACCCAATTCCTAGTGACTCCAGAACTGCGGCAGATATGTGTGACCATGAGACCAAATGTTGCTGATATGCTGAGCATGGAATGGAAAGACGGAAAGCCCGGGGCTCTGAAAAATCGGTGAGTGACTAAACTAACCTGGAACATCTCTACCTCTGTATGCCTGGTCATGCCAGAAAACTCATGTCCTTATTACTTCAGCCCATCCGACCTGAGACTTCTGTGACTTGCAACCAGGGTGCTAACTAGTAAAGCTGCGGTGGTTTTACAGCATGGTCCCTAAATTATTTGGCACTTCTGCCATTGGAAGGTGGGTTCTACATCCCCTCCCCCTTGAACCTGAGTGGCTGTGACTGCTGCAATGAGTGGAGTCGGGCAGAGGGATGCTGTGTGACTTGTGAGCCTAAAGGCAATGTGGCTTCTCTCTCGCTCGAAGGGGCACTCACACTTGGAACTTGGAGATGCTTTTTAAGATGTCTGACTACCCAAGGACTGCCGTGATATTAAGAAGATGACAGTTTGTCCTTGGCTCAGTGGATAAAGCATCGGCCTGTGGACTAAAGGGTCCTGGATTTGATTCCAGTCAAGGGCATGTACCTTGGTTTCAGGCACATCCCCAATAGGGAGTGTGCAGGAGGCAGCTGATCGATGTTTCTCTCTCATCTCATTGATGTTTCTAACTCTATCCTTCTCCCTTCCTTTCTGTAAAAAATCAATAAAATATATATATTTTAAAAAGGATGAGTTTATTTTTTTTGGTTAATTTGTATTTTGTAAAATGAACATATATTGGCTTTTTATGATAATAAAAGAATGGCAACAGCAGCATCAATAACAATAAATCCACCTTGAAAATCCACATAAAAATTTAGTGATAATCAGCTTTAAAAAAAAATTAGTGATAATCAGCTTAAGTAAGCTTTATCATTACGTACTTATGTAGAACAATGGCTTAAGAGAGTTGGGATTGAACCTTGGTTCAATAAACCAATCACAGGAATAATAGTAATCACATTTTGGATTCCAAATCACAAGATCAACTTTATTCCAAAGATTGAATTGCATTTTCTGTGCAGCATCTCTTTTCTGGCCCTGCAGTGCAACGAGGGGAGGCTGTCCCATCAAGGTGAGCGCTGGAGCACAGCAGAAACACTTGTGTCCAGATGTGTCAGTGGATCTCAGCTCATCCGCTGGAGACAAAGCTGTGTTTAGAAAAGGTTTGCATCGGTTCCATTCCTGAGATCACCATGCGGTGAGTCATCAAAAAGTACATAAGGGCAGGTATTTCCCCCACTCTTTTACACATCCGCATGGCCCACAGGACCTAAAGCACGTCATGTTTCTAGGCTCTAGTAAAGTTTGAAGCTTATTTTCAAATAGTCTTATTAAAAAACCATACAATTGTCTAATTATCTTTATTTTCATTTCTAATTTCTCAGTGACAGTCCTCATATTAGACAGGATGAATTTGGTGCTGTGACAAATTGAGTCCCTAAAGGTACAATGGCTTAAACAAAATTGAAGTTTATTTCTCCCTCGGGAAAACAGTCCAGGTGGTTCTAGGCAGATGTAAGTGAGGCGGTGGGGGCAGGGAGGTCATTCAGTCCCAGAAGGACTGGATTGTGTCTTCATGTATGGTTTCCAGGAACTCCTTGAGCACTGACAGCCCAGTGCGCGTGCGCACGCGCGCGCGCGCGCGCGCGCGCGTGTGTGCGTGTGTGTGTGTGTGTGTGTGTGTGTGTGTGTGTGTGTGTGGCGGGGGGGGAGGGGGGAGGGTGGTTAAGGAGTAAAGAGCTGCCAGGTTTAGCCTGGGAGCTGTCACACACCGTTCGTTAAAACTCAGTCATTGCCCAGCCAGTGTGGCTCAGTGGGTGAGCCTCGACCTATGCATTCCAGGTAAAGGCATGTGCTCGGGTTGCAGGCTTGATCCCCAGTGTGGGGTGTGCAGGAGGCAGCCGATCAATGATTCTCATCATTGATGTTTCTATCTCTCTCTCCCTCTCCCTTTCTCTCTGAAATCAATAAAAATATATATATATATATATATATATATATATATATATATATATATATATATATATATTTTTTTTAAAAGAACTCAGTCCTATGGCCACACAACTAATTTTCAGAGAGAAAATGAGTTTGATGAACACTTAGCCAGTCTTTACACATTCTCCTACATGGCTATGTTTTCCTGAGGGAAAACTAAAACCTCAAATCAGATTTTCCACCTGTGAATTAGCCAAAGTGTGAAGTACATGAAAGGCTGATTTACAGTCCACATGATGCATAAAAGAACTTCTATTTGTAGAGAACTGGGACGAATAATAGCAAGAACATAATTTATTTGTGGAATTTTAACCAAGATTTGGGGAATTTCTTATTTAAATTTATAATAAAACTAGAGGCCTGGTGCATAGATTCATGCACCAGTGGGGTCCCTTGGCCTGGCCTGCACCCTCTCGCAATCCAGGACCCCTCACGGGATGTCGAAGAGCCGGTTTCAGCCTGATCCTCACAGGCCAGGCCAAGGGACCCCACTGGTGCATGATGGGAGCCAGGGAGGGGTTACAGGAGGGCTCCAGGGTGTCTTGCCCAGTCCTAATAGGGCCGGTGGCCGGGGAGGGACTGAGGGAGGTTGGCCGGCCAGGGAGGGACTGTGAAAGGGCTCCAGGGCATGTCCAGCCCAGCTTGCCCAGTCCTGATTGGCCAGACCCCAGCAGCAAGCTAACTTACCGGTCGGAGCATCTGCCCCCTGGTGGTCAGTGTGCATCATAACAACTGGTCGAATGGTCGAATGAAAGGTTGAACACTTTGCATATTAGGCTTTATTATATAGGATACCTTTATTCCATTTTATTTTATCATGAATGAAGGAAACTAACAATGGTGATACTTAAACATGAACTTATTTATTACATTACCTCCTTTTCCAGAATCACCAAAAGTAACTGCGCAGATCAAGTTATGAAGAAATGAAAAGACAATTACTGGTGGCTATCTGGGTTGAATCAATAAAGACAGCAAATTGTCTGGATCTTGTTAGCATCTTAGATTCTTTTGATCTGTCGAGGCTGGGAAAGAACTAAGTATATGTAGGATCAATAGGCAGGGGGAAGAACCTTTTCATAAAATCACTTCCCTTCTTCCTCCCTTTCCTCCTCCATAGGTTCTATCTTTAATATTCACAGAAGTGGGGATATTTCTTCAGATCCAATAAAGTGCGTTAGATGCCAATAGGACTCTGGCTGGAATTCACGGGAACCTTCCAAGAGGGGAAGGTTCATAGGACTGCAATAGGAGCTACTTGTCCATTAATTATGCAGTGCCTACTTATTGGAGAGCTTTTATATCTGCACGTAAAAGAGTGAAAGTGAAGTGGAGTTTTATTTACTATGTCTAATCCAGGGCCAAGTGTATTTAGAAAGCTCACAGCCATTCTGACAAGCCCGTGATTGACCGACACTGTTTTCATAAGAAAAGTACCCATTTCTAACTGAGGCAAGGGGGCACAGAGCTCACATGAAGTTGAAACTGATCAGATGGCTAATTGTATTTAGGGCACAATGAACATCTAGCTCAACAAAGCATCTCTCTGTGCAATGTAAGATGATTACAACAAATGTTTTCTAATGATGCATTTTGATTGCATTGGCTTTAGATGACCAACCAAACTGCTCTTTGGGGTCAAGAACAAATGTGAATGGACATTTAGGCAAATCACTCTCAAACACATGGAATTTGGCCGGAAAAGAAAAACAAGCAACTAAACAATATCATCTAGACATAGATCTTCTGGCTGCCTGTTCATCTATGTTGCCATTCCATCTGGATTGTGGGCATTAATGAATAGGTCATCTTTTCCTAGTGAGAGTGAGAGTACCCTCCTTTTTTTCTATCCTCCCTTTTTTATGGAAACTGACAAGCAACAATGAATGATTGTTGTAACTATAATGGAACTTACAGATTAGAACATCTTATTATAAAGTAGTCACACTTAAAACAATGTAAACAGCTTTAAACCCACAAAACGACTTGCAAACTTGCAAACATTACTTTAAAATGTAAGTTACATTTCCTGTTTTAACAGCTGAGTTTAAGTACGTTCAGTAAATACTGTCTTTTTATATTTCCCTTTCCTACTTGCACTCTTCTCTCAGATACTTTATTAGTGGTTTGAATTCTGAACTAGGTTTTCAACTGACAGACTAAATAAGGGCTTGTTTAACTCAGTTTGGTAAGGCTCCTACGTTTTTTCAGATTCAAATGTGATGATCACATTTCTAAACCATTTCTTATATATTTTGCACTATGATTACAAAGTTATGCTCTGATAAATTTTTATAAATTCCATTCATGGTCTATTAAGAGGTGTGTATCTAAAATGTGTGAGAGTATAATTGAAAACATAGTTTACATTTTTTCAATTAATTTTGCTTTGATTCAACATGATTAAACACCACAAAACCTATACATACACTGAGTAGCCAGATTATTATGATCTCTGAACACATAATAATCTGGCCACTCAGTATATATCCTATATAATAAAAGGCTAATATGCAAATTGTCCCCTTGACCAGGAGTTCGACCAGCAGGCAGGCCGGCCAACCACCCACGTGCCCTCCCCCTGGCCAGGCTGGCTGGACCCCACACATGCACGAATTCATGCACTGGGCCTCACATATATACTGTGTGGCCAGATTATTATGCATTCAGAGATCATAATAATCTAGCCACTCAGTGTATATGCAAAAACCTAAAAATAAAATAACTCATGTTTGGATAAATGTAGAGTTTAAAAAGAGTCCCACATGTACCTGCCCTCCATACCCAAGCAAGTATGCCATAGAAACGGGACACAAATGCTTTCCAAACAAGGAGAGACTTGTTCCATCTTCCCCCACAGACAAGTCTCCTGTTCACCTCGCTGAGGTGAAGTTAACTGTTGGCTGAAGTATAGAAAGTATGTTCCTGCTCAGGTGGCGTTGGGAATCCTGGTCAAAGTTACTGGAAACTTGAACCCTTTTTATTTTTATTTATTTATTAAAATATATTTTATTGATTTTTTACAGAGGAAGGGAGAGGGATAGAGAGTTAAAAACATCAATGAGAGAGAGACGTCGATCAGCTGCCTCCTGCACACTCCCTACTGGGGATGTGCCTGCAACCAAGGTACATGCCCTTGACTGGAATCGAACCTGAGACCCTTCAGTCCATAGGCCGATGCTCTATCCACTGAGCCAAACTGGTTAGGGCTTGAGCCCTTTTTTAGAATTCCAGTTAATGTGTGTCCTGTTCCTTCCCCACAGGTGTGCATGTATTTCTAAGTATAGTCTGACATTCATCAATGTAACACAGTAGTAAAAAGATGTAAAAGATCATAACAAGGACATAAGGAGACTCAGTGGAAAGAAATGACTACTTGGAAATTCTAAAGAGAGCATAACACTTTTTGAATTTTCAAGTAATTGTTTCCAATAACTCTCACCTTTCCAGTCCAATTCTGTTGCCTTTTAATCTGATTCTTTGAAGAAAGATAACAGCGCATCCCCAAAGATGAAGCTGGCCGTGTTTAGGATATAAAATAAAGTTCTGCTTTTTGTAGCATGAGATGTTTGCACTACTTATTCCTGATATAAGTGGAGCTTTGGGATTCTCACTGCAAAAACCTGAGATTTACATATTAATTGAAACTCTTCAGGTTAGTAAGGCTACTACACCATTAGAATATGCATGTTTAGGTATGTCTGCAAATTCCCATAAGCCAAGATGCAAAAATTAGAACATACAAAAAAAAATTAGACACTTGGAATCATCGCTAGTGCCTGCCTCCCCTGCGTGGTCTGTTCCCTCCATCCTCTTTTCCCTCCAGTGAGAGGGGAATCAAAGAAAGCACTGGGCTCGAGTGATAGGACTCTCAATTGGAAAATAAAGGTTCTTACTTTTTAAAGTTTATTTAAACTATTTCAAAGTAATATGATTGGTAGATTGTCTGTCACTACCACTTTTAGCAACTTTTCCAGAACCTGCATGCCCGGGTCAATTACCATCATTATTCTGCCTCTGTGCTTCTCCCACTTCTGCAATTATCACAGAATACTGTAATGATTATTTCTCTCACTTGTCTTCTGTTAGAGATTTAACACCTTGAGGAATATGATGTATGCACTTAGAATAGATTCTTAGGCCACCAAAAGCTGGATGAATGAACAACATGACATCGCAGAAATTATAGAAAGTATTCTGCACTTACCTTTGATAAATTGGACCCTCCTCTGTGGTAACATGTTAGGGATACCTGCTATTGCAAGGTTTCTGATACAGGGCAGTAGAGTTACTCTGATGGGTTTTGATAAATACAAAATCACTTTGTTTGATGGAATCAAAACTAGAATCTGAGGCTCTTACTACTCCATAACCCTGCTGTCCTCATGTATATGTGAAGTGATTTTTTGTATAATGTTGTTCATATATCATGTTTCTTTTCTTGAATGTGTGACATGGTTGAAAGAGTGAAAAAAAATCAGTATGTAAGGTTTTTAAAAGCTAAAATATTTGATACTTATTTTCTATTTTTGTAATTGGTATGCTTCAACATTTATTTGTCTTTGAAATAGAATGATGCTTTAGAAAATTCTGGGTATGATGAAAACTTAATTATTCCAGTAATGACAGATTAGAGTTTCAGGATCACTTTGCATATGTATATTATTCTCATAGAAAGTGAAAAATAGAGGCACTGGGAAAACATTTTGCTAAACTACTCCTATTCATAAATGGAATTTTTTTTTTTAACAAATAAGTACTTTATAGTTATTATTTTATGTATGGGAAGTTCTTTATTTCACCATCTATTTTGAATGATACACTTGCTGGATATAGTAATATTGGTTTCAGATCCTTGCTTTCCATTATCTTAAGTACTTCATGCCATACCTTCTGACCTGTAGAAATTCTGATGACAAATCAGATGACAGCCTTATGGGAGTTCCTTTGTAGGAAACAGCTTGCTTTTCTCTTGCTGTCTTTAAGATTATCTCTCTGTCTTTATTTTTTGGCATTTTAATTATGATGTGTCGGGGTGTGGACCTATTTGGATCCTTCTTGTTTGGGACTCTCTGTGCCTCCTGAACTTGCGAGACTTTTTCCTTCACCAGGTTAGGGAAGTTTTCTGTCATTATTTCTTCAAACACATTCTCTATCCCTTTCTCACTTTCTGCCTCTTCTGGCATACCTGCTATGTGAATATTGTTATGTTTCATGTTGTCCCACAGCTCCCTTAAGCTGTCCTCCTGTTTTTTAATATATATATTTTTTCTTTTTGGTTCTCTGATTAAGTGAATTTTTTCTACCTTGTCTTCTAATTCACTGATCTGATCCTCACCTTCCCCTAATCTGTTGTGTATTCCTTCCAATGTGCTTTTTATTTGCACTATGTCATCCTTTATTTCTGTTTTCATAGTTACTATATATTTTCTCATGCTGTTGAGCATCTTTACCATCATTATTCTGAACTCTCAGATAAATTTATTATCTCCATTTCATTTATCTCTTCTTATGGAGAATTCTCTTGTTCTTTTATTTGGGGGTTGTATCCTCATTTTGGGTGCCTGTTTGGATTTGTGACTATGTATTACGTAGATCTGCTATGCCTCTCAATCTCTAGTGAAGGACAATGTCAAATATTGTTTCTGATAAATTAGATCAGGCAAAGACTCAAGACCTCCAGAAACTGCTTCCGCTTGAAGACTAATTGGATTTAGTCTTGAATAGCTCTAAGGAAATTGTCCATAGGTGTGGTGAGAATTTTTCCCAACAGGGTGGGGGCAATTGCTTCTGCCTGGAGGCTAGTTGTTATTCTCAGTCTTTTAATGAGCCACAAAAACTCCACACTGTGGGGCAAGGTGTTTTCCAATAGGGTAGGTCAACTGTCTTCCCCCCTGGCAAAACAACCTAGATACCAATTGTCTGCATGAGAAAGATGACTTCCGCAGTGAGAGGGAATGACTCAGCACAGGAAAACAGAGGTCTGTCTTCTGAGCTCTATCCCCAGGATCCCCAACCCTGGCTGCTGCTCACACAGCTCCAGTCCACTCTGCCCTCTCTATGCTGGAGCACAAGGATACACAGGGAATTTGGTGCATTGGCCCTTTAAGAGGGTGTTTGCATTTCCGGCTGTCTTTCCCTGGCAGACTGCAACCCTGCTGCTTTTCACAGCCAGATGTTATGTGGGTATCCTTCTTAGTTCTGGTGCTCTCTGCTGGGAGGCCCAGCTTGGGGATTAGACCCCAAAGTTCACAGTGGCAACCCCCTGCAGCTGAGATATCTCTCTGGAACTTCATTTGCTGTCTGTAGGAGCGTGGACAACCCTTTCGCACCTCCACCCCTCCTACAGTCTCTATGTGGTCTCCACTTTCTGTCCTCGCTTATCAGGATTCTCTCCAGCTAGTGTCCAGTTGATTATTCAAGAAGTTTTTCAGTATATATTTTTTTAGTTGTAATTCCAGTTTGGTCCTGGGAGCATGTCCGTGCAGCATCCACTTACTCTGCCCTATTTTTAATTTGCATAGTTATCATTTTAAACTAGAAGCCCAGTGCACGACATTCATGTACTGGGGTGGGGAGTTCCCTCAGCCTGGCCTGCACCCTCTCACAGTCTGGGAGCCCTCGGGGGGATGTCCAGCTTCTGACTTAGCGGCACTCCCCCTGTGGAAGCTCACTGATCATCAGGGGGCAGTTCCTGCATTGAGCATCTGCCCACTGGTGGTCAGTGTGCATCATAGCGACCAGTCATTCTACTGTTTGGTCAATTTGCATATTAGCCTTTTATTATATAAGTTGTTTACACAATTATTTCTGGATTGTGTGGTGTATGAACATATGTACCTGCCTGTATATTACCAAGTCTTCTGATTCTAAGTATAAATTATGTTCCTCAGGCTCTTCCTCCAAGCATTTCCACTATTTTTGCCCTTGTTCTGATTTATACAACATTTTAAAATATGGGTTTGTGGATTTACAAAATGCTCACACATTGTAAAAAAATGAATATAATACGGATAGTTAGGCAGATCTATTCACCTATCATCAACCCTTCTTTACTACTGAGCCTGCTTCATGGGTTGCATGGTTTATTGTGCTGCTGTTGACTTCTTGAAATTCTTAATAATTCTGAATACAGTGTCCTGCATTTTCATTTTTCACTGGGCCTTGAAAAATTTGTAGTCGGTCCTGTCAACAACTCCGCCTCTTTCACTCCTTCCCTCTTATGCAATCACTCTGAACTGTTTGCTACTTCCAGAAAGTTTCTGTGTATGTAAGCATGTTTGCATTAGTTTTTCCATCGATGGGGTTATTCTATACAAATTCTACACTTTTTCTTGCCTCCTCAGTGTTGCATGACTGAATTTTTCCATGAAACAGCCTCCATCTCCCCAGCACCCATTTCCTCCTTCCCTCAGGCAGTCTCCATACCTCTACGGGATGAGCTTTCTAATTTTGGTTTTGCCACTACTCTGCTTAAAATGTACAATGCTTCCCTGTTGTGTATAGAGGAAATTAGCATCCTGGCAAACAGAACGGACTCTGTAGGACCAATGCCAATGTGCTGGTGAATTGAGTTTCAGAGCATGCAGGTCTGAAGGACAACTCTGCACTAGGAAAGTCACCAAGATAAGTCTTTTCTGCAAAGAAGTCAGGTCTCTGCTCATATCACCTAATCTGATCATAGGCCTTTATTTTTAGACTTTGCAATAGTGAATCTGTCTAATAGGTAGGAAAAAGTGATCTTCCCTTTTTCTTACCATTACTTTGTAAAGTTGTGAGTAATTAACTTTAAAATTAGCAAAGACAGTATGAGGGACTCCATGTTTGTGTCCCTCTCAAATTTATATGTTGAAACCCTAACCCCCATGTGATGATATTAGGAGGTAGAGACTTTGGGAGGTAATTAGGTTTAGATGTGGTCACAAGTGTGGAGGCTAATCCTTATAGAAAGAGGAGGAGACCAGAGTTCTCTCTCTCTGCTTTGTGGGGACACAACAAAGAGGCACCCAGATCTAGGACTTCTCAGCCTTCAAAACTGTGAGAAATAAGTATCTCTTTAAGCTACCCAATCCATGATATTTTCAGATAGACAGGAAGGAAGGCTTTAGCTTTCTACAACGTTGATTAATCTACAGCATAGGATTAGGTCATGTAGACTTACTATCTACACTAATAAAAGAGTAAGATGCAAATTGACCATACCTTTGCAATGCCCACCAGCCAATCAGGAGTGAGTATGCAAATTAACCCAACAAAGATGGTGGGTTAATTTGCATACACAGGTACTGAGCGGCCAGGGGCGGGGTGGGACGCAGGCATTCCGCACTTTCCCAGCCACTCTGGGCCTCTGGGCAGCATGGGAAGGTGGAAAGGCAGCTCCAGGCTAGAGCAAAAAGGCAGCTCCAGCCCGAGCAAAGGTGGTGCCAGCAGCCAGGGGAAGGAAGGCCCATTCTTGCACAAATCTTCGTGCATTGGGCCTCTAGTTTTATAAATAAAGAAAATGAGTCTGAGAAAAAATATATGCCATGTCCAAAGCCATGGAATTTAGTGATGAACTTAAATTAATATCTACTGCCCTTCAGGTTAATAAATTGTGACATTTTGGAATTTTCCTGAATCCTCTAAATTCTGAGGTCAGAATGGTATTCTGAAAGAGTTTAGAGAAATCTGATTGTTATGGCAACAACTACTTTTATTGCTTCCAGTCCTGCATTTCTAAGATATAAAGGTTCAATTGTCCAAGTTGATGGTTAAGAATGCCTGTATAGTAGCCACTCAAAGACCTGTGCCATCATGGATGAATTAACCTCTGAGCTTTAATTTTCTTAAGTGGAAAACAATAGATATAGTGTCTACCTCACAGAACTGATTAGAAATAAACAAGATAACTTATCTGATTATACAACAAATATTTATTCGGTGACTATTATGTATCAAAAATAGTGCTAACAGTGAGATTATGGCAATGATTCACACACATTTCCTGCCTTCGTGGACCTAACAGTCTGGTTAGACGTAGAGTTTCAGAAAGCACCATAGTTCCTGTACAGAATTAATGCTTAGTTAATAAAAATATTTATAAATGTTTTCCCTTCCTTCCTACTTTATCTTTAGATATAGTCTCGGTCACCGAATAGGGGTGTTTATATTGTTATCACCATGGAGAAGTCCATCCTCGGACCTGCCCTCTCACCCTTTCACTCTTCTGAAATTATTTGCTAGTAGAAAATATAAACTGAAAATATGAAAACTGGCATACATCCAGTCCAGTGCCCGTTTCTTTATGCATTAATAGAGGTTTTGTTGTTGTTGTTGTTTTAAATCATTTTTTTAACTCAATCTTGTCCATAGGTGAGAGTTTACAATTTTTTATGGAAATGCCCATGTAATAAACGAGCTTTGAAAATCTGGATGAGGCTTAATTACTTCATAGTAACCAAGCATCTCAGCCCATGTGCCCAGCTCGCAGGTCCGAGAGCTCTGCTGGAATGGACCTAGTCAGAGTGCGCCTCGCAAGAAGCCTGCGTGGCCAAGAAACCAGCTCCGAAGCCGCCCTAGAGGAAAGGCGCCTAAGGAGGACCCTGCGAGCCCTTCTCGGGAACGTGAAGGACATCGCCAGGCCAGTGTGCAGAGACCATGCCATGCTCTGGGTCAGCCCAGCAGAAGGGAGTCTGACATGCAGGAGCATTGCACTGCTATGCGAGCTGCAGATGTCAGTGGCCTGCTGCGCTCTGCTAGAGCTGCAGTTGTCAAGGCCAGCTGCTCTGAAGGGCCAGCTGTCAGCGGACATGGCGAGCTCTTCCCAGTTTTTGCTGAGAAAACTAGCATGGAATGGGATCAGCACAGGATATGACTTTAATATCCTCCATCTGTCCAAGTAGACGTATTTTTTGCGCAAGAATTGTTAAGGCTCCTCTATGATAATATTTACACAAGTTAAAAAGCCAATTGCATGGTTAGTTAGGCTCTGCGGAGTGAGAGGGCAGGGATAGGTCTGTGACTCATGGCCGCCGGTGCTGCGGGTGGTGTCAAGGAAAGGATGCCCCCGCTGGATCCAGAACCTACCTTCCTCGCTCCCAGGCACTGCTGCAGCTGAGGCTTAGTGAGGACACCATACTGGCAGTTGTGGGGCTGCCACGTTATTTCTCTCCAGTCACAGGTCCTGTTGTCTGAACAACTAAGGCAAGGCATGATCCATTGGCCTGGAATAGACACCAAAACCTCCTTTGGTTCAGTTTCTACTGATGAAATTACAGTTTGCAAGGAACCTTGGGATTCAGCTGTGGCACACCCTCCCAGAAGCTGCGGTGAGAAGACCGCTCTTGCCATACAAATCGAGGGGAGCCATGCGTGGCCTCTTTCCAACCGAATAGAATCTCACTACACAATGATCTGAAATAGCACAGTTCATGCTGAGTTCAGTTCTGTGAAACCGTGTACTGACACAAAGTCTAGTGATCAGGTCCTACTCAACTAAAAAGCATATTTTAGACATAATTTTAAACAATAATCACATTTTTAAACTGTAACATTAGACCCTTAGGACCAACGTAGGTGGGGAAACCGTGTACTGACACTAATATTGAGGTAGCTGGCCATAAACAGTGATTCGTTTAACTCATGCTTATGTGAGCAATCCATGAAGAAAATTACTTTTACATTCTCATAATTTATTATTTTGAAGACTAGTTCCTTAATTTGATGGATGTCTTTTTTGGTGTGAATCTCTTCACCTCTTTTTAGCTCCGTTGCCTTTATTTCTTCAGCTGTTAGATGAGGTATGTAGTGTTCTCACATGATTGGTGTGAGGATTTAATGGGATAATGTATTTAATGCATCAAGCACAGTTACAATATCATATTCACTTTTCTTCCTAGTAGACTTCAGGCACGAAGTAGGTCCCAAGCTTTAATAAATGTGTACAAAATAAATGAATATTCTCAGTGTAGTTAAGATCTTTTCTATTTTGTTGATAAGGTAATATGCATCCAAAACATACTAAGTGAAATAAGTCTGTCAGAGAAAGACAAGTAGTATCACTTGATACTTGTCTTTCTCTGACTGACTTAGTGTGATTAATAATTTATTAGGAAAAAAAATCAAGAAATGACTTGATTTTTTCTTGTTTATCTTTTCGGAAATGGAGTGTGAACTAGCACATTAAACATGAAGTAGTCATTTATCTCCTTTGTGGAGAATACCCTGATGTCTACAACAGTAATCTGCTCTCCCTTAAAGGTCTTGCCTGTGTTACTAATAAGTGTTTCTCTTTAAAATGTTGAGGAGATAAATATTCCCAGGAACTTTTTAAGTTTGAAAGGAAAAATGTGAACAGCTGTATCCATTCTGGCTCTGATTTGTGGCTCCGCTAACAGAAGTGTCGGGTGTTACATTGATTTTAGTGGGAAGAGTTTCTCCTTTCAGGGGCTGAATAGGGTGCCACTTGCACTTGATGACCAGGGGGATGGCCGAATTGTGTATGCGAATGTGTGTGAAAGGAGAGCTAGTTTGTGTCTCACTAATACATTTTTCCCCCTCACAGAAAGGGAAAACAAAGTGTATTTACGTTAAGAGAGAGAAACTGGGAGAGATAAAAGAAAATATTACTCTCTAGGAGGATTTTAAGTTAGTACATTATTGAAGTAGCTTCCCTATCAGATGCTAGATGCTGTTAGTGTTAAAATATCACGACAACTTAAAAAATATTTAACATTTTCATAGCACCTGGCAGGTGCCAGGGATATTCTAAGCACTTTTAATAAATTATCCAATTGAAGCCTCCTAACTATGATGCTAAACCTCAAATATTTATAATCAGATAAAAAGTTTATAATGTATGCAAGTCAAATAATTATAGTAATAAGTAATGCATAATTAGGTAAAAACATCTGTGTGGTCCTGAAAGAGCCTGGGCTTTGGAGATACACACCTGGGCTCTGCCTCCAGCGAGCTCTGTGGATCTCAACACTGCCCAGTAGGGCCACCTGGAAAGCTTTTAAAAATCACTCATGCTTGCTGAAACCGGTTTGGCTCAGTGGATAGAGCGTTGGCCTGGGGACTGAAAGGTCCCAGGTTCGATTCCGGTCAAGGGCATGTACCTTGGTTGCGGGCACATCCCCAGTAGGGGGTGTGCAAGAGGCAGCTGATTGATGTTTCTCTCTCATTGATGTTTCTAGCTCTCTATCCCTCTCTCATCCTCTCTGTAACAAAATCAATAAAATATATTTTAAAAAAATCACCCATGCCCAGGTTGTTTGCCAGGCTGATTAAATCTGAGCTGCTGGGCTGGGTATGGGATTCATGGAGGTTTTTTTAAAAAATTAAATACAGTTAAGTTTATTTTCTCTAATTTTTTTTCTTTATTGTTGAAAGTATTACATATGTCCCCCCCATTTCCCCCCATTGACCCCCTCCAGCCCCCTCCCCCCCACCTTCAGCACCCTATTGTCTGTGTCCATGGGTTATGCTTATATGCATATAAGGTCTTTGGTTGATTGCCTCCCATCCACCCACCCGCCCACGCCTTCCCTCTGAGATTCTACACTCTGTTCTATGTGTCCATGTCTGGATCCACTCCATTCACCAGTTTATTTTGTTCATTACATTCCACATATGAGTGTGATCATGTGATACTTGTCTTCCTTTGACTATCTTATTTCACTTAGTATGATATTCTCCATCATGGAGTATTTTTGATGCTTTTCAGGTAATTCCATATGCAGCCAAGGTTGGGAACTGTTTAACTTGTATAGGTTACTTAATTTTCTCTGTATGGAAAATATGTATGGCACCTGCCATAGTGCCTGATACCTAGCAATTGATGAATACACTTTACCCCCCACCCCCACCTTAAGTAAACCATGGTAGCTCAGAATAAAGAAAGTGTCATGGGGGCAAGAGTTGTCTGGAATGCATAAACTGGATAGACAAGATTTGGGCATATGGAATCGGTGGTGTTTAGGGACAGTGATGGGGTGGACCTGAGTGAAGTGAGGCTGAAGAAATGACTATATATATGTATTGGAGAGAAAAAGGTCTGCTGGGTGAAGGTGTTTCCAGTTTCCATATGTGGAGTCTAGCAGTACTATTAAAAGATTCAAGATTCTCTTTTATAATTTTTTCTATGCTTTTCATTCAAAATATAACTTGCTTTCTCCATCTAATTTTTCCTGGCACGCAGGGTTTGTAATCCATAATCAAGCCCTTCACCTCTTCGCTTGGTCTCTTCTAATTCTATGTGATTTAGACATAGCCTTAAATTTAATGTTTGTTGATTAATTTTTCAAGAAAACCTCCTTCTGGAAGTGACTTTACTTCATAGAGATTTGCATTTTGTGGACATATAGAAACCTCTTGGATGGGGTTCAATGGGCCTTGGATCTCCTCCTCTTTTAGAAATGAGGTAAACTGAGGCCTACAGCACTGAATGACAGAAGTGAAATCATGCCGTTCATGACAGGGCTGGGCCAGAACTGAGGCCTAGAAGTCTCCACTTTGCTGATCCTTTTATCATGTTAGGTCAGCACAAAATCACCAGCTGAAAATGAAATATGGCCTAACAGTGTCATTTGTAGCATTTACAGGAAAACCCATAAATAGGTTTTTGTATTTTTTAAATGAACTTATCTTTTCTTCAAATACTTGAATTTATTCAGTGGGTTCATGTGTTGACAGAGATTATGTTTAAAACAAAAAGATTGTTGATTTTCTTTCTAAGAGGATGGCGGGATGTTGGGGACACGCAGGTGTTTCTGCTGAAGAGATTATATTTAGCAGTTTCTGCTAATGAGATTATATTTATTTAAAGGGCTCAGCTTTCATCAGATCCTTGAATATCTAAGAGCACATACATCCTCTCCTACAGACACGCTCCTCTCTCTCCCCCAGCCCTTTGCTGGCAGCTAATTTTGCACAGACTGAGTCTTTCTTTTTTTTTTTTTTTTAATATATTTTATTGATTTTTTACAGAGAGGAAGAGAGAGGGAATAGAGAGTTAGAAACATCGATGTGAGAGAAACATCGATCAGCTGCCTCTTGCACACCCCTTACTGGGGATGTGCCCGCAACCAAGGTACATGCCCTTGACCGGAATCGAACCTGGGACCCTTGAGTCCACAGGCAGATGCTCTATCCACTGAGCCAAACCAGTTTTGGCACAGACTGAGTCTTTCTTTGGTCACTTGCTGTTATGGCTGAAGAAACAAGTGGCCAAATAAATACAAGCACAAAGATGCAAATATGGGTACAATTAGTTTGGGAGGGGGGAGCGGGGAGGAACGGACAACTGATTGGGTCTCTAAAAACTTGGTCCCATTGATTCATACTACTACATATTTATACAGTCCTAACTCTGCATTTTTGTATTGGTTAACAATGCCTTTCTTTCAAGTTAGTAATACTGCTTAAAGGATATATCTGCAGGACTGGAGTTCCTTGACATCTTAAATTATACCATCTCTTAGCTAAAATTGTCAAAAAGGACATAAATTCTATGTTCTGTATTTAAACATTGAATGAATCAAAGCTGTGATTTCTGAAATAAAATATGACATATGTTTTAGGGAAAAGCATTCTGAGGCATAAAACTGCCTTTTGTGAGAAGTTATTTGATTTACAATTAAAGCTTTGTATTTAATGAGAGCTAGATTTCTGCCATTTAAGTGAATGAGATCGGGCAATATAATGGAGAAAAAAAAAGTAGCTTTTTGATTTAGGGCCGCATTGAGATATAAAACCACATAGATGATAATACTAGTTCTAGATTTTACAACACTATAAAATAAAGCAGTTTTTACTTAAGAAGTAAAGTACACTCAGATTTTCATTATTAGAAGCATTAAAGTGGAAGTTGTCATATTTCCTTCCTAAAAATAAGATCTGATTAATGCTTTTGTTCACATAGCATAAAATGAAATCTGAATTATTTTCCTTAAAGGGAATTCTCATTCAGTAATCATTATATACATTTCTTCTTTCTCCAAATTAGAAGAATTCTTTTTTCCTTGTGAAGAAACAGATTTTATTCTTAGGTTGTGTCTTATAGTTAAATTATTTTCTAAAGGTTAGAAATCCACTTAAGAACTACAATATACAGCCACTCAAATTTACATTAGCTAGTGTTATAGAAAAGACATTGTGACCATCATTACATTGGCAAGGTGAAAGAATGGATCCGATCCTGCCAAATGCCTGTAATGGGCTGTGAAAATCAGCTTTTGGAAACCACCTGTGGCCTAAAAATATAAGAAACTAAAGCTAGAACTCCTGAGTAAACTTCCTCCTGTGCTGTCTACCATGATAACTTCGTTCAACAGAAGGGAGTCTTACCATCAAGGAAGGAAAATGATCTCCAGCAGCAAAAAAATCCATTCTTGCAAAAAACCCCAAAAACAATATTTAAAAAATCTATTCTTGCAAACCACTGTCCCCAATCTCACTCATTTACTTTAAATACTTAGGACCTCAAGGGCCGAGCAGTTATCCCTGGTTGACTGTGCCTTGGCTGCTCATATTCTTCTGTAGAAGGGAGGAGGGCTTGGACATGGTTTTAGTTCAGCAACCATTTTTTTTTTTTTAATTTTTAATCCTCACCCGAGGCTATTTTTCCATTGATTTTTACAGAGGGTGGAAGAGAGAAGGAAAGACAGAGAAAAATATCTATGTGAGAGAAACACACCCTGCACACACCCTGCACACACCCTGACTAGGGCTGGGGCTGGGGAGGAGCCTGCAACTGAGGTATGTGCCCCTGATGGGAATCAAACCTGGCACCCTTCGGTCCACAGGTTGTTGCTCTATCCACTGAGCAAACTGACTAGGGCAGTTCATCAACCATTTTTAAATCATGTATTAGACACTGAAAGGTGAATAAGGGACAATTTCTGGAAAAACAAGCAAATGAGGGCAGTCATTAGTAATAATGTATTGCTAATGTGCATTTGACATACGAATACACTTATACTGTACCGGACGTACATATACTTCTATATGTATATATTAATTGCATTATAAAACAAAAATAAGGATGATTAGATAAAAAGTAAATGTGCATATATTTTAATCTTTGCTGGCTTCGTCCTGTGCCACTGACCATTCAGATCTATCATTCCATTTTACAGACTACTGATTAGAGAAAGAGAAACGTGAAAATTAAGCACCTGAAACAATGAGGTAAGTGCTACTGTAGACATGTGCCCGAGGTATTCTGGGAGCACAGAAGAGAAGCTACTCTGGGGGTGGAGAGGTAAAGGAGAGGAAGATAGAGCATCTGAAGACGGAGGTCAAGCTGGGAAGGCTGGTAGGAGAGGGAAAGGCATGGACAATAGCCTGGAGTCCTGGGCAGCATTATGGCATAAAATGAGGCGGAGAGGCGGGGAGGAGCTGGGAGAGAGAGGAGGGTCAGATTATGGAGGCCTGCAATTGTCAGACTAGGATGAGGGGCTTGCTTGGGGATCAATTGGGGGTTTCTGTAAAGAAGCCTAGCTACTCAAGTTACCCGAAGGCTCCTGTTCTGTGGTG
The DNA here is from genome assembly GCF_027574615.1 of Eptesicus fuscus. NCBI lineage: Eukaryota > Metazoa > Chordata > Mammalia > Chiroptera > Vespertilionidae > Eptesicus > Eptesicus fuscus. The sequence continues at coordinate 69,061,375 of NC_072486.1, forward strand.
GCCTCCCCTGTAAGGAACAGGCGTAGTCACAGCTCCCTCTCAGGGCCTGGCCTAGGTTCCTGCAGATTTAATGGCCTAGACCTTGACTTCTTGAAGAATCTCTGTAATGTATCTTCGACTTCTTGTTGAAGAACTTTTGACTTGGTTCAGTAGGAGGAATGGAATTAAGTTGTTTTATGATTTTCATAAATTGTCATCTGATTTAAAAAAAATACTTACTAGACACATTGGTGTCTCTTTTGTATACAAGAGTATATAACTGTATCTCACTTCACCAAGAGAAGCATGAATTATACCACCTGATGCACCGTAATGGGCAAACCACTCTTTATGCCCTGACTGTAATTTATTATTTAGAACACATGTTCAAGGACGAGGCTGTGCCCGTGCTTGTTAACTGGGCGTGCCAAATTGCGATTCGTCCTGCCCATTTGTGAAACTCATTTCCCATCTACACTGTGGTGTGAAGTTCATGGCAAGGGTAGAAAAGCTCCTGAGTATTTTTTCAGACTTTTTAGATGAAGGGAGACCTGGGGTCAGGAGGCCAGCGTGGGAACCAGGAATCTCAGAGAAGATGACCCCTGCACCTCTGCTGGCCTTGGAGGCATGTTCAGTCCCAGCTCTGGCTTGACCCCACTGGTCTCCACTGAAAGAAGCACACTGCGGGAGGGGGGCTGCGGCTGCGGGAGGGGGGTTGCGACTGCAGAAGGGAGGCTGTGGCTGCGGGAGAGGGGGCTGTGGCTGCAGAAGGGAGGCTGCGGCTGCAGAAGGGAGGCTGTGGCTGCGGGAGAGGGGGCTGTGGCTGCAGCCAGTGGCACCAAAGTCTCTTACTCATGGTCTGCTCTTGGCTTAGGCAGGACTGAACTCCCACTTGAATTGGACATCAATCACAATTTTCCTGCCTCTATTATGCTCAATATATGGGAGCCATTATTAATCATTCCCAAAGACCTTTTTTTAATAATTAAAGAACATGATTTAAAATGAAGTGTGTACCTGTCAGAATGGCTATCATCAATAAATCAACAAACAAGTGTTGTCGAGGACGTGGAGTAAAGAGAACCCTCATGAACTATTGGTGGGAATGCAGACTGGTGCAGCCACTGTGGGAAGCAGTATGGAGTTTCCTCAAAATAATAAAAATGGAACTGCCTTATGACTCAGCAATTCCACTTCTGGGAATAAGTCTGAAGAAACCCAAAACACTAATTCAAAAAAATGTATGTATTCCTGTGTTTATTGCAGTTATTTACAATAGGCAAGATTTGGAAGCAATACAAGTGCCCATCAGTAGATGAGTGAATAAAAAAGCTGTGGTACATTACACAGTGGAATATTACTCTGCTGTAAAAAGGAAGAAAATTGTACCCTTTGCAACAGCATGGATGGACCTGGAGAGCATTATGCTAAGTGAAATAAGCCAGTCAGAGAAAGACAAGTACCATATAATTTCACTCATATGTGGAATTTAATGAACAAACTGAACTACCAAGCAAAACAGAGACAGACTCTTAGATAGAGAGCAGGCAGACAGCTGGGGAGAGTGGGGCTGGGGAGGGAGGGATTGAGCAAAAAAGAAAGAAAAAAGAGGTAGAACTCATGGACATGGACAACAGTGTGGTGATTGCGGGGGTGGAGGGAGATGGATGGAGGCAGAAGAGGGCATAGAGGGGATAAACGATGTTGGAAAGAATAAAATAAAGTTAAAAATAAAACTAAACGTGTATTCTTTGCATTTCTTTGATTCAAAAGATCGACAGATACTTATTTAGTGCCTACTCTGTAGAAATTACAGTGGGAAGTGGATTGATACAATGTGAACCAATGAGACTCCTGCCCTTGTGCAGCTGACAGCCTGGGAACACTGACATTACACAATTATTACATATGTAATCATTTAAAGAATCCACTATGGGAGAAAAGCACAGGGTGTTATGGGAATCTATAATAATAAAAGTGTATTATGCTAATTAGACCAGACGACCTTCCGGATGACCTTCCGGATGACCACGCTATGACACCCACTGGCACCAGGCCAGCCAAGGCGGGTGCAATGCTATTGGTCAGGGGCCCAGCCATCGCCCCATGATCACCCAGCAGAGGGAGGCCCAGGCCACCGGCCAGCAGGGTGATCAATGGGGGTGGTGCTCCATTATCACCCCAAAGAGAGAGGCCCAGGCCACCAACTGGTGAGCTGTGGCGGGTGGGTGGGGCCTCCCTCTGTGAGGGAAGCCTGGGTCCCGGGTGTCGGTGGGAAGCCAGTGCTGGCAGCGGGGGGAAGGAAGGCCTACTCTTGCACCAATTTTGTGCATCAGGCCTCTAGTATAGAATAAGGAAACAAATTAGAGACTCAAGGAAGACTGTGGCAGGCACAAGTCATGTTTGAGCTGAGATCTGTAGATGAATACGAATTACGTGAGCAAAGAACAGAGGGTGAAGAGAAAAGCATTTAATTAATCAAAATATTTCACATATTAAAACAATGCATTTACATTAATTACCTGTGCTGCAGTTCATACTAATGAAAAAGTGATTTATTGTCTTGAGCTTTTTGTATATGGATTTTAAAATAAGCATATACTTATGTATATTAAACTTTTTTTTAAAGAGATATGATAACCAATGTGATAGTCACCTTTTGTGTCCCCAGATGGACAAGTTTTTAGTTCGGGCTGTGAAAGGGCTTCGATGTAGTCAGAAGAAATAGGCTGTAACCCACAGGCTTCCTCCGGGTGAATCAGCAAACCACAATCCTGCATTCAAATGATAGAAATTAGTTGTCATTGAAATGAACCTGCCCCATAGTCATAAAAAACCAGACCTTTTGAGTACCAAATAACATTTATGGATAAAAGGGAGCAATTCTTGTTTACTCTTCTTAGCATATTGACTTATCAATTGTTGTTTGTGCTATAAGTAGCTTCTTACATTAGGAGATTCATATAAATTCTAATGATAATTTAATCTTTATTTTGTTATTGATATTCATGTATTGCTTTGCCAATTTTAAAAGAAATGCATGCAAGTTTTACTTTGAAAATATACCCGTGTGTTGACACATTAAAAATATAACATACTATAAAGAGGATGGTATTATTCTCTAACATTGGGGAAAAGACAGTTCACATGAGAAGGAAAGTGGGGAATATTCTGAAGAAGGCTAATTCCACAGATGAATTTTATTTCAACATTTCTTAATGACCCATGGTATGCCCTAAATACAATTAAATACATATATTTTATTCAAAACATGTTCATGTCTTTATAACAGTAGGCAACATCTCCCTGCCATGGGTATCATTGTGGAGGCTTGTTCCCTACTAAGCGCTGCCTTCCTCAGTCTTTTGCTGCCGTGGGGAACAGCAGTTTGGGGCTCTCTGGGACCTCTTTCCTCCTCTCTTCTCTACTCCAGCAGGCTGGATCACTCTCATTTTCTCTTAGCGAATTCTTCAAAGCTATTGGCACCTGTACCTGCCCTATGGCCTCCTACTTTGCCTCACCCGGTTCCGCTGCCACCTTCTCACCAGGGTCTCCCAGTCTAACACAATTTAGGACAGGTCACAAATGCTGCACTCTCTGTGAGGAATGCTCTCCCTTAATTTTGCATGGAGACTATCTCCCAGTGTTTTAGGTCTCAGCAAGGCCTTCTTAAAACTCTAGCATAAGGATGTATCCCTGTTTTTGTTTCTGTCTTACTGTTCACCATTGGCAATTAGGTTTGCTACTTGAGTCTTTCCCCCTAGACTGAATACTTCACAAGAACAAGTAGTTATTTAACTCAGACATACACCCAGTATCTACCACACAGTATGAAAAAGTAAATATTTATTGAATGCATAAAAGGTTAGAGTTGTCTCCCATTTCATGTAATAAATTCTCAATAATGGAGGGAAATAACTGGTTTGAGCTCTTCTTTGATCTGTAACTCTGCGTCTAATAAGCAATTTCTAGTTGCCTTCCCTCACACTCTCCAACACCCTGATCCCCAGCTCAGATTCCCAGGACTCATCCAAAAAGGTCCAGAATGTTAAGGGGTGAAAGGCAAGGGGTGGTGTACAGACGTCTTGAAATCTTGATTCAGTAAACTTATTTTCATTTTTAATTCATGACTGAAACTGGACTTTAGGATACTTATTAAAGATGAGGAATGTAATTTGTATTAAAATATTCATTATCATAAAGCAAGTAAAATAACACTAAGTTTATAATGTGAGGAGTTTTTAGTATGAAGAATCATCTGTGAAAGAGGTGTGTGTGTGTGTGTGTGTGTGTGTGTGTGTGTACGTGTGACATCTATCTATACATTTATTTTTGGTGAAGGCTAACCTTTTTGAAGTCTAGAAAAAATGTCATTATGCATGATTCAGGTTAAAAAATGTTTATATGAAATGTGATGGGGAGCAGTAAAAAATAATTACCATTATATACTGCTGATGGGAGTGCAAATTGGTTCAGCTACTTTGGAACACAATTTATACCAAAATTAAAAATTCACAGACCCCATACCCGTGAAGTCAGACTTTAGAGTCTACTCCAGAGAAACTCTCATGAAATGCATAGAGAACAGGTATAAGGATAGATCTAAATGAACTAATGTGGAGAGATTTCTAAGACACACAATTAAGGAAAACCTAAAGAACATGTTTTGTTACAGAACAATGAACACCATATGAAACACAACATGACCATGCCACAAAATCACCTGCATTCATGCACTTCAGACTGAGTTGTTGTGCTTAATTATGAATTATATACATATTATTAATTATATGCAATCATACATATTCAAATAATGTTTAAATATTTCCAAAAGTCTGGATTTATTAAACCTTTGCCTGAAAATTATTGTTTGGGGTTATGTGGTGTGTATGTGTGTGATCACATTCTAATATTCGTCTGTAGGGCATTAGAAAGAGAGTCCGGGCTGCAGCTGCCCAAGTGCTAGTCTATGCTGTTGAAGCCTTACCTATAATTGGAAAATAGCAATCCATGAGAAAGGTACACTGTTATGGACGCTGACTGCTTGCCTTGTGGGAACCAAGCTCCATCACTGATGACGATTTAATCTTTATCATCAGTGAAGGACCTAGGACATAGGTAGGTTAGTGTTGTCTCCTTTCTGAGGAGACCACATCTGAACTGAAGGATGCAATAACTGGGAGATGAGAATTCCAAGAAGAAATTCCAGAGGCCATGAGGTGGGAAAAGGATTTATCTGACATCTTACGTAAAAACAAAAAAACAACAACCTGATATGCTGACAATCTATATCTTAATAATTAAATCATGTAACCTTCTTGACATGACACCTCCAAGTTTACCCGTGATAAACACATGACTCAGAGGAAGAATGATTCACTCATAATGGATTCCTAAGTATTGCGGATACATCTTTAAAATGGAAAGGTACTGATTTAATCTCTACAACACGTAAAGTGCCATAGTGAGAAGGCAGGGCCCTGACCTCAATCGACACAGTCTAGCTTGTATTCAGAAGTTTCTCCTAATCTTAAACTGAAATCAACATCTTCTTTGTTCTAATTACCCGCAGGTGTAGCTTAGAAAAACTTACTGTGGTAATGCAGAAGCATGTTCTGATCTGATATTCAAGCTGCTGAAACAAATGAGTGGCAATAGAGCATGATAATATCTTAAAATGTTCAATGTTTATACTTTCTGAATACCCACAACCCCACATACAAGCCCATGCTAACAGAATAAGCATATTGCAGGACACAGGAAAGCATCGTGTAAGTGGGAACCAGACTGAGTGCTCCTGATAAGACAGTGGCCTTGACTCTGTGTTTGACCCCATGTTTCCACCTCAGTTTGAAGCTCCCATTGGGCACCTGCTGTGCAACAGCCTGTAGGCCAGCCCTGGTGGTTCTAACGAAATAGTCTCAGCTCCAGTAAATTCCAAGATAAGACAAGAATCAAAGCAATGTGGCAAAGGATAGAGCAGAGAATGAGGGAGGGACAGTAGATTTTGAAGTAAATAAAATTTAAAGTCACACCCTCTTCATGAAACTAGACCACCAAATTACATAGTACACAAGAGTAACCTCAAAATGGAAAAAAAGACTTAAATGTAAGTTGTGCAGCCATAAAAATCCTAGAAGAAACCATAAGCAGAAGAATCTCAGACATCTCTTGTAGCAATATGTTTGCCGATACCTCACCTGGGGCAAGGGAAATGAAAAAGAAAATAAACAAATGGGACTACATCAAAATAAAAAGCTTCTGCACAGCAAAAGAAACCATCAACAAAATGAAAGGGAGCCCACTGTATGGGAGAACATATTTGTCAATGATACATCTGATAAAGTGTTAATATCCAAAATATATAAGGAACTCATACAACATAACAAAAGGAAGACAAACAATCCAATTAAAAATGGGCAAAGGACCTAAATAGACACTTCTCCAAAGAGGACATACAGATGGCCAAGAGACATATGAAAAAAAGCTCAACATCACTAATCATCAGAGAGATTCAAATTAAAATGACAATGAGGTATCACCTCACACCTGCTGGAATGGTTACCATAAACAAATCAACAAATGACAAGTGCTGGTGAGGATGTGGAGAAAAGGGAACCCTCTTGCACTGCTGGTGGGAATGCAGACTGATGCAGCCATTATGGAAAACAATATGGAGTTTCCTAAAAAATTAAATATGGAACTGCCATTTGACCTAGTGATCCTACTTCTAGGAATATATCCTTAGAAATCTGAACAACAATCAGAAAGAATATATGCACCCCTATGTTCATAGTGTTATTTATAATAGCTAAGATATGGAAACAGCCCAAGTGTCCATAGATGAGTGGATAAAAATGCTGTGACACATTTACACCATGGAATACTATCTATATATATAAAAGCCTAAGCAACTGTTCGACCATTTGACCATTTGACTGGTAGTTATGATGTGCACTGACCACCAAGGGGCAGATGCTCAATACACAGGCATGGAAACATGGAACAGACTGATGAATCTCAGAGGGAAAGGGACAGGGGAGAGGGCAAGAAGAGATTAACCAAAGATCTTATATGCATACTAGAGGCCCGGTGCATGAAATTCATGCACAGGTAGGGTCCCTAGCAGCTGCCGGCTGCCAGCCAGGGCCTCCCTTCCCTGGCATCTGGCCGGGACCTTCCTTTGTTCCACGGCGCCCCCTGGTGGTCAGTGCATGTCAGAGCAAACGATGGAACTCCTGGTGAGTCAAACTCCCAAGGGGAAACTTTGCATATTAGGATTTTATATATATAGACTAGAGGCCTGGTGCATGGATTCATGCACCAGTGGGGTCCCTCTGCCTGGCCTGTGGGGATCGAGTCAAAACTGGCAGTCCGACATCCCCCAAGGGGTCCCGGATTGTGAGAGGGTGCAGGCCAGGCCAAGGGACCCCACTGGTGCATGAATCCATGCGCCGGGCCTCTAGTGCAGTTATAAAAAAGAAGGATCTCTGACCCTTTGAGACAGCATGGAGGGACCTGGAGAGTATTATGCTAAGTGAAATAAGCCAGGCAGAGAAAGACAAGTATCACATGATCTCACTCATGATATGTGGAATCTAATGAACAAAATAAACTGGTGAACAAAATAGATCCAGAGACATCTAAGCATGGAACAGAATGAGGAATCTCAGAGGGAAGGTGGGAGTGAGTGGGTAGGAAGGGATCAATCGAAGAACTTGTATGCATATATGCTTAACCTGTGCACATAGACAATAGTGTGGTGAAGGCCTCGGCAGGGCAAGGGGAGTGGGTTCGGCATGGAGGGAGTCAGTGGGGAAAAAAGGGGATATCTGTAATTCTATCATCAATAAAGATAAATTTTTTAAAAAATGAAATCACACCCTCTATTCTGTAGTTTAGGCCAGTGGTCGGCAAACTGCGACTCGCGAGCCACAAGCGGCTCGCGAGCTACGGTTTGCCGCTCTGTTGACTAATGAGTTTGCTGACCACTGATTTAGGCCAAAGAATATGCTATTATATTCTGTGCTTTCTTATGAATTTCTCCTGAGCACTTAATCTTTGTTTTCAGCTCCGATGCCATATTCCTTGATGTTTTGGAAAGTTAGGGGAGCCTGCTGGAGTGGATATTTATCATTTTCTAGGTGCAACCAAGCAATGTTACTTTTTTTTTTTTTAATATATTTTATTGGTTTTTTACATATAGGAAGAGAGAGGGATAGAGAGTTAGAAACATCGATGAGAGAGAAACATCGATCAGCTGCCTCTTGCACACCCCCTACTGGGGATGTGCCCGCAACCAAGGTACATGCCCCTGACCGGAATCGAACCCGGGACCTTTCAGTCCGCAGGCCGACGCTCTATCCACTGAGCCAAACCGGTTTCGGCAGCAATGTTACTTTTAATGTTGAATGAAACAAAGTGTATACCCAATACAGACTCAGGTCCATAGACTGGCTGACAGGGTTGACGGAGTTGGAAGACAAGGCAGTCCCAGGATAGCTGGATGAACTTCCGCACGTTTTATGGGGAAAGAATAGCGGCACACCTTGGAAAGAGCACCCCTGTAAGAGTCGTGCTTGTGAGGATAGTTCTAGCTTTGCCATGAACTGGCTGTGTGATACTAAGTCCCCTGCTCTCCTTGTCTCGATACAAGAGGGTGAAAGGTGGAGAGAGAAGAGGGAAAAGTCACATAAAATGATCCCAAGTTCAGCAGCAAATGTGAGGCGCCTACACAATATCCATTCTCCTTCCTTCCCTTCTACCAGAAAGACCTTTGTTTCGTTGGAGGCAGAAATATATCTAGCATTCAAAAACAAACTAACCAACCAACCAAACAACCCCCCCGCCTCGATTTCCCAGTCTCCTTTGTAGCTGGCCATGGCCATGGGACACAACTCTAGCTAAAGAAATGGAAGTGGATCTAGGCTATAGATTTCTGGGGAAGTTTTGCCTCCCTGATGCCACGCTGTCTTGGTTACTCTGTTTCTTCTTACGGCTTGTCACGCAGATGGAAGACAGAGACTTTGGGCTGCCTACTTCTGCACTTCTTACTATGGAAGAAAAACACACTCCCACTTGGTCAAACAACCATGGAAGATGCAGCCAAACTTCTCTCTTTCTCTAAGGGTCTTAGGAAACCTTTCCTTCTCTTTTAGTATTTCTTTACATCTTAAAAGTAATTTCCTCTGCTAATTAAAAAAACTTAAACAATCTTGAAAGGGAAAAACTTATTAGTATCTCTCATTTCTTTCTTCTCTGGTGTTATTAGTAATTTGTCAACTTCAGGCATATTCAAGAAATCAAATGATAGCTTTTCTGGTCTAAGTGTCATCTCTTGGTGCCTCCAAGTCTACATACATGCAAAAGGCAATATTTAGCAGCATTGGTTCAAGTGGCATTAACCCCAGAGAGCTTCCCATTTAGAGTGTATCATTTTGCTGGAGACTTCACGAATCCCTGAGTGGACCATCAGAGCTCTCGGTAGAATGCAATGAGATAATTAACAGGATTTCCTTGTTCAAACATGTGCAGAATATATATGTTTAGTATATAATTTCAAAAATTTACTTAACTTTCCAGTAAGGGCATGGGATCAATCCCCAGTTAGGGCACATACAAGAATCAACCAGTGGATGTACCAATACTAGTAAGTGGAACAACAAATCAGTGTTTCTCCCTCCCCCCCTTTCCTCTCCTTTCTTCTCTCTCTCTCAAATAATAATAATAAAAAATTTAATATACATTCACTCCCTGTAGCATGCAGCTTCTTCCAGAAGACTCCATTTCACCTCTGCCCCTGGGTTGCTGCTCTTTCCAATATGTCAAGAGTGACCTCTCAAATTTAACAATTCTGGCATGGTCACATCCTCCGGAAAGGCAGGGTCCCCTTCTAAATCAGGACAGTTAATTTTCCTCCAAAAAATGAGGTTCCTGTGGCTCTAATTTCACTAAAATGCTCCAAAGGAACACATTATTTTTTGTCTTCGCATTGCCTCTGAATGTAACAACTGCTTTCCTTGTAGTGTAGTCACCCAGCCATAAAACACTGAGGAGCTGTGTGATTCACAGTACTAGACACCGAGTGGACATTCTTAGGATAATTAGCTGAGGTAAACACCAGCAATAAGTAATTATAGCATAATCCATCTGAAATCATCCTTTACATGCCACAGTGATCCTAAAACTGAAGGTTTTTCGTGAAGAAAAGAGTGCAATTCATATTAAAAGAGATTTATATCCTTTAGGGATGACAACTTGGAAATATCTCACAAATGGAATTAAAATGCTGAGAATTTATCCTACAGATATATGTTATAAAGTCTGCAAAGATTCATGTGCAAGGAAACTTACTAGAGTGTTTTGTGTCAAGAAAATGTGATACAACTCAAGTGTTCATTAATAGGGAACAGGTGACATCACTTATACATCTGTATAATGACATATTTTATAATTCTTAGAAAAGAAGGATGCAGGTGAAGATATGGAGGGATCTAGAAGACATATTATTAAGGCAATAAAGCAGGTTGCAGGATATTATGTATACCATGATCCTATTTAAGCAAAATAAAGTGATATATATCATATATGTTTGATTGTGCATACATAACTTCTGAATGATACCAAGCAACTCTGAACAGTGGCTCTCTTAGAAGATTAAGAATAGTAGGCCAGAGATGGGGAAGCAAAAATGAACTTTTGCTTTTTACTTCAAAAATGAACGTTTTTGAAGATTTTGCCATTAGTATGAATCATGCATATATATATTAGAGAGAGGAAGGGAATGAGAGGGGAGAGAGAGAGAGAGAGAGAGAGAGAAAGAGAGAGAGAGAGAGAAAGAGAGAGAGAGAGATTGAAACACTGATTGGTTGTCCTGACTGGAGATCAAACCTGCAACTTGGGTATGTATGTGCCCTGACCAGAAAGAACCCACGCCCTTTTGGTGTACGAGACATGTTCCAACCAACTGAGCCACACAGGCCAGGGCATTTGAAAATGCAAATTCAAGTAAAGAAAATAGTATTTAAAAGGGCGAAGTAAAGTAATAGAAATGCACAGTCAGTCTCACAGTTCCGCTGCCCAGAAATCTGAAACCAAGATGTTGGGAGGTTTGGCTCCTTCTGAGGGCTGTGAGGAACTATGGACCAGCACAATCATTGATTACTGTCCCGTGTTCATAAAATTGATAGTTTATCAGAGGAAACATAAGTAAAAGGGAATCAAATAAATATTCTAAGATGGAAGGATGAGCATATAAAATATTTTGGAACTGAAAGAAAACATGGCCATTAACTGTCAGAGTGGATAGTGTTTTGAGAACAAGTTAGGAAGTGAGTACAAATCAGTAAAATTATTTTGGAATCATGATTATCATCCTTGGTTCATTTTAATGATAAAAAATTTAGGGTTATGGCAATGAATATTTTTTGTTCTGTTTAAAAATTCTTATCAGAAATATCTCTAAGCTCTATGCCCTTTATAAAACTTATAAACGTTTTTTTACTAAGTAGCTGCCCTTTTAAAAGACAGTACAAAATTAAACATCTCTACTGAGGAACCAAAGACACATTTACTTATGAGTTTGTTCTCATAAAATATTTGCCGTAAACAAAGTTAACCTACATAATTGTCTTACTTTGAATTTAATGAAGATTAGAAGCTAGATAAGTCATTCTACTTTGTGCAGAAGGGACCTCTAAAAACATTGATTTAAAAATGGATGCTTTTTAATGCTTGATGTTATCCTGCTTTAGTAAGAGTTTACAAATAAGTTTTAAATTTTAATTGTTTTTATATAATACTAGAGGCCCGGTGCACAAAATTCGTACACGGGGGGTGGGGGGGAGGAAGTGTGTCCCTCAGCCCAGCCTGCACCCTCTCTAATCTGGGACCCCTCAAGGGATGTCCGACTGCCCGTTTAGGCCCGATCCCACCGGGATCGGGCCTAAACGGGCAGTCGGACATCCCTCTCACAATCCAGGACTGCTGGCTCCCAATTGCTCGCCTGCCTGCCTTCCTGATTGCCCCTAATCGCTTCTGCCTGCCAGCCTGATCACCCCCTAACCACTCCCCTGACAGCTTGATTGATGCCTAACTGCTCCCCTGCCAGCCTGTTTGCCCCTAACTGCCCTTCCCTGCAGGCCTGGTCCCCCGCAACTGCCCTTCCCTGCAGGCCCGGTGGCCCCCAACTTCCCTCCTCTGCCGGCCTGGTCACCCCTAACTGCCCTCCCCTGCAGGCTTGATCACCCCCAACTGCCCTCCCTGCTGGCCATCTTGTGGCGGCCATCTTGTGTCCACATGGAGTCAGTCATCTTTGACCACATGGGGGCAGCCATCTTGTGTGTTGGAGTGGTGGTCAATTTGCATATTACTCTTTTATTAGATAGGACTAGAGGCCCAATGCATGAAATCCATGCACAGGTAGGGTCTGTAGGTCTGGCTGGCGATCAGAGCTGATCTGTGGGGTGATTGGTGGGGTGATCAGGGGACCCCTGCTGGCACCCACCTTGGCCGGCCTGGCGCCACCCACTTGTTGGCCCCACCCCCTGCCACTGCTGCCGGTTTCCTCCCTCTGCCAGGCGACTGGTGGGATGATCAGGGGGGCCCCCACTGGCACCTGCTTAGTTGGCCTGGGGCCTGTGGCCTGGGGGCAGCTCCTGCATTGAGCATCTGCCCCCTGGTAGTCAGTGCACATCATAGCAACCAGTCATTCCACCATTTGGTCAATTTGCATATTAGGCTTTTATTATATAGGGTTTATTTATATTTATTTAATTAATTTTTAGAATATAATTTAATTTTTAAAATCTTTATTGTTGAGAGTATTACAGATGTCCTCCCCGTCCCCCCATTGCCCTGCTCCATCCAGTTTCAATTGTTTTTAAAAATAACAGAACTTGGTGTTGGGTTGCATCACTATACAGGTGGCTTGACTTGCTATTTATATTTGGAGTTTATACCCTTACTTAGAACACATTAGAATCCATGTAGTAATGAGCCCCCATATACGATAACACTATTGTGTATTTCTTTTCCTAAGCAAATGTCAGCTGAAAAGTGGCCATACATTATGTTACTTAAGAATTTTAGGTTATTCCACCATGAACTCAGGGAAAAGGAAAGTTGGAACAAATTATAAGCAGATGAATTAGTTCGACTCAATTAAATTTATTAATGTGAATTAATATTTGGAATACTTCTTTATATTGCTCCTGCATTCCAAATGCTTGAAGTAACATGCACTTTTCTCTTTTTTAATCTAAATGGCCTCCAAATTAACTAGGGTGGGGCCAGCGTGATCCTGCTTGCTGAAGTCCATTTTGAAAGGCACCCTCTCTTCTCAATTCTGAAACACAGACGTGTCCGGGCTGTGTAGAATTTAGACTGAAAATCTAGTGAGAGGGGGGCCTGTGAAGTGACTAATGTTTCCCACTTCCGGTGAGCCAGAAACTCCAAGGAAAGCAGCCTTTGTTGTGGTCTTTCAGCACTTCTGGTTTTGGGTCCAGATGGAATCCAGAAGGGAAGATGTGAATGCAAATGAAACGAAAGAATCAATGTGTATGTTTGGATATTTGAAAAAGCTCAGTTCTTCGTGAGCACAAAAGTGTGGAATTGGAGCTGAATGTATGACCATGGGATACCTCATGCGCTAAAGAATGTGGATCAGTTTGGGAAGTTAACAAAACAATAACAACAAAACAGATAAGATTATTTCCTATTCCAAAGGAGCAAGCTTACTATGTGTAGACTGAGGCAGAAGAGTAGTGACTAAGCTACAGGATATTTTAGAAGACAACTTTTAATTGATGTGATCACACCAAGCATAACAAATGTTACTGCATATAAAGTAGCAAGCAGGTCTTCCCAGGAGAAATTGACCACTCACAGTGAGCATAGCTGTGATATAGGTATTTCAGCATGGACTGTCCCATTTATAAATAGTCCACTAATGAAGCATATGAGGTTGTGATTCTTAAAAATGTAGCTTTGGTAGAGAATCTTCTGCGCAAATAGAGTTGAATATTTTAATAAAAAGATGCAGTCATACTAATTCTTGACACTAAGTGGGCATTTCCTGCCTACTTTCATCTTGGTAACTACTACACAAATACCTCTGTACATGCCCACAGAGTTCCACACACCCAGTGATCCTTAGAATTGCGGGATTTTAAGAATTGAAGGGAATTTATACCAAGTGGCATAAGGAGTATATTATGGGACAAAAGATTATCTTATTACATGACTCAAGTTATGAATTCCACCTGTTTTGAGGCTTTAGTAGTAAGTGCTTAGTGCTAAATATTACTTTTAAAGATTTCCCCACTAATATCATCTCATACAATCACAGTTAAGCTCAAAGCATTTTAAATGTACCTAAATTGTGTCTAGAAGAAAAACCGATGCATTCAGAACAACCAAACTGCTATGATATTGTGAGATCAGAAGTTAATATTAATTTTTAGTATAAACATATTCTAACATTGTAAAAAGTAGATACCTGTAAAAATAATTATGTTATGATGTGACAGTCCTTTCTATGTACTTGTTAATCAGACTTAAAAAAAACAAAACACTCGAGCCTGGCTGGCTTGGCTCAGTGGTTGAGCGAGGAGATCACGGTTTGATCTCCCCCTTCCCCTCCCCCCCCCCCAATCAGGGCACCTGCCCAGGTTGCAGGCTCGATCCCCAGTAGGGGGGTATGTAGAAGGCAGCCAATCAATGATTCTCTCTCAGCATTGATGTTTCTGTCTCTCCCTTTCCCTTCCTCTCAGAAATCAATAAAAAATGTATTTTAAAAAATACTCGAAGAATACTCTAGGAACAGTCTAAATGTCACTCCCCTAAGATATTTATTAATTTTAAAGAAAAATGTAACTTTACAGTGGAATGAAACCCAGTCAACACTACCCTCAGAACGTGATCAAAAGAAATACATGAATTTTGCAGTATTCTTGCCACAAATGTTTAATTACATTTAATCAGGAGAAAACATCATACAATCCCAAACTGAGAGGCACTGTAAAAAAATAAGTGACCTGCATTCTTCAAAGGTGTCAAGGTCATAAACACAAAGGAAGACTGTGGAACTGCCACAGATTACAGAAGACTAAGAAACATGGTAACTAAAAGCAATTTAGGATGGTGGAGCAAAAAAAGAATATTATTGGAAAAACTAGTGAAATCCATATGAGGTATTTGGTTAAGTAAATATATTGTACCAATATTAATTTCTTAGTATTTAAAAAATTCTTAGTATTGGTTGTATTGATCAAGTACCCTGGTCACATCAAATGTTAATATTAGGGAAAGCTGGATGAAGGGTATTTTGCGAACTTTCTGCAACTATAAAGTTAATTTAAAAGTTAAAAAATTAGTCTAGTACAATTTGGTAGTCATATTTTAGAGTTTTATGATGGGCAAAATAACATTAACAATAGAAAAATGTTATAAGCATTAAAAGGCTTTTAAACACTTTTGTTGGAGTGTCATACAGCAGAGCAATGACACTGTAGTCACATCTTATTAGAATTCATGGATATTCCATGAATTATAAGCATATTGATCTTAAAAATTGTGGGGACTGTGGGAGGACCAGCCACAGGCTAAAGAAGAGCTAAGGTACACCTACTGTATTAATGGGCTAACTTTTGAGTGGGCACCAATCTCCTGGTGAGTAGACAAGGAGAAAAGGAAATGCCATTTATAGAGAACCTCAGTTACCCCAAGCACTATAGAGTTGACACTATAGGGTAGACACTTTTTATGTAATATTGCATTGCATCTTTACAAATATTTGAAGCAGTATTTTTATCCTCATTCAACAGATGAGGAAATAGAGGTTTGTAGAGTTTGGGGGAAGCTTTTCAGAAGTTGAAGAGCTTAATGAGTAGAGTCGCTGGAGTTTGAGTCATGGGTGTATCTGACTTCAAAACCCTTGCTTCATAGACTGAAAAACAAAACAAGATAAAACAGAACACACTGTACTAAGAAACAGATCGTGTTTGTAAAACATTTACAGACATTTCTCTTCATCAGGGAAGACCCTCTTTTCATGGCTACAGATGGCATCCCTGAACATAACCAGCTGCACTTCCAAATGCTTCCAGTTGGTCAAAAGTGGGACTAGGCAAGAGTGTGAATGAGTCAGGCCAAATCTATTCTCTCCGGCAGAAAAAAAGCCTCAAAGCACCTTCCAAGCACATGCTTTGTCACTCAAACAATGTTGTGAGACTACTTCTTAACTAAAGACTTAAAACTAATTCCCACAGTAGATGATGAACAGATATTTATATATCATTGCTGATCATCGAGGAAAACATTTGTTTTCATTGATTTTCAAAATCATGAGTACTCATTGTCATGTGTTTGCAGTTTTCCAAAGAAGTTTATAGTTTAGGACACGTGTTCACTTTTTTTCCATTTCTTTCCTTCTTTAAAAAATTTAAATTCTTTATTGTTGAAAGTATTTCATGTGTCTCTTTTTTTCCCCCATTGACCTTTCCCTGGCCGTTAATTTATTTCTTTAACAGACATTCATTCAGCATCGTACATGAGCCAGCCATAGCCCCTCAACGTTCTAGCAGAAAAAACACACAAAAAAAACAAACAAATACATAAACACACAATTGCTGTAGAAAGTGATAAATGCTATAATAACGATTCTTCCGGACACAGTGTTGACACAAAGGAGTGCGATCAGCTCTGTTTTACAAGGAGATTACAACTTGAATACGTTGGCGTTCACCAGGCAGATGGGAGCTGATGGGCTTTCCAAGAAGTGGGAACAACTAAGACGGGAGGGAAGGGGGCCAACACAATCGGTCCTCTCCTGTAGGATTGCCTATGTCTTTACATCTGAAGACAAACTGAATCCTGATTTAACCATCACTACTTTTTCTTTCCTGCAGTGCCTACTAGCTTGGGATTCAGTGCTTAGCCATAAAATATACAAGACAATCTGGAACAGATTGGAGATGGGTTTTGTCTACTTGTGTTTGGGGCCTGTAGAAAGCATATCGTGTCAGACACAAAACTCCGAAACAGTTTGTTCAGCATCTAACCCGGCCGTATCAGTTCAGGCTTTGATATTGTCAGTTATCAGCAAGCATACCCAGGCAGGAGCTGGCCTTTTCCTGTGGAAAACGTGCTATCTTCCTTGGCATGCAATGTAGAATTAAGGGTTGCCCGTGTTCACGGAGGAGCTAAAGAATCCATGACCCCAGTTATAAAAGAAGGTGTCCTGGAGAAATTTCAAGACATGACTGTCATTTAACTTGTCTTCAATCCCCCATGGGTTTTTAATTAGCTCATTATTTCCTGAACTTGAATGCTGTTGTGATTTGATCACTACTGTTAAATGGCTGCCACAACTCACTGTGTGGGATGAAATGACTTTTATTCATAGCCAAGTCTGGTGAGTGAACCCTTAGAGATGACATGTCTCTAAGGCTCCACAGCCTTAGCCGCAAAAGGCTGCTTCTATGAGTCTGCCTCTCTCCACTCAGCTCAAGTCCCTGGTCTTCCCTCCTCGGCCACATGCTCAGTGGACCTGCCTTCTGCCATGGTTTCTCCATAATCCACAACCAGGTGGCATTTCAAGCTGATCTCCGGAATATGCCACTTCTCTTGGTTAGTCAACAGCTCTTTGGGGATCCTGCTGTCACCAGTCAGATATATTTGCCTGGCCTAGCCAAGTTATAGCTAACATTGCTTTAAAGACAGCCTCCTGCTTTCTTCTAGAACTTTGCAGTTGTTACCCTGCCCAGATCTGTTATTTTATTGCTCCTCAGTGTTTTATCTTTAAAAGGCCAACTGTGTCTTAGGACTTCACTGCATTGGCTAACGTTGACAGGTCACACCCAAGTGGACATAGCATTAGACACTATTAATTCCCACCAATTCCCCTTCCTTATGCCAGGAGGTCCATGTCACTGGAACTGTGTACATGGTGGGATGGTTTGTCAGCTAAGACTGATAATTGGGAAGAAAATCGTATCGAGGAGGATAAATTGCTTAATACACTGGCTGTTATTTTTTATCATTCCCTATAGTGTTTCATAAAGTTTCAAAACACTATTTTCATTGTACTCTAAGTACATTTTAGTTAAATAAAAATGATATAATAATTTAAAGAAGGGCTATCTGTTGCCAAAAGTGTGTTCCATGAAATATGGGTTTCTGGGAAGTTAACAAGTAGGTGTTAAGTCAAATGGTGTATAGACCAACTAAACTAACTTGCCAGAAAATTTTAAATAAATTTTGCCTATTTTCACTGTCAGCATTCTACCCAATTATTATAATTTAATAAAGCTATTTTTTTAAATGTTTAACAGCCCTGGCAGGTGTGGCTTAGTTGGTTGGGTGTTGTCCTGTGCACCAAAGGGTTGCTGGTTTGAATCCCATTCAGGACACATGTCCGTGTTGTGGGCTCTATCCCTGGTGCAGGAGGCAGCCAATCAATGTTCTACTCTGTTCTCACATTGATGTTTCTCTCTCTCTTCCTCTCTCTTCTTCTCTCTCTAAAAAATCAATGAAAGTATCTTTCAAATGTTTAACAATTTTTCATTGTTTATATTGTATGCAATTCAGCTATCTCAGAGAGTTTTAATTTCCTGAAGAGAAAGTAATTTTTGATGAAATTTCTTTGACTATCTGTTAAAGAACACATGACCAGGAAAACCTATACCAAAGCTTTCCTGGTGACTAGTTTGTGTCAAAACCACTGAACTAAGAAATCATGTGGGACCATTTATTGAATAATGGGGTCATGAGTGAAAAACTCATATGTGACAGCTAAGACCAAAACAAAAGAAAATACCACAAAGCTGTACGGGAAAAACTGACATCATTTACTATTTTTTTTAAACAAATTATACACAAAAGAAATATTCTGTGATGACAGACATCTGTCTAGCACAACCAAGAAATCATTCCTGGGAATGAATAACTTCTTGAGTTAGCTGCAAGTTTTCCTTTTCCAGTAAGTCACATATCATGTACGTGATCTATTCTATGAATACACCCATTTCATTGTTCATCTACAGCAATTTTCCTGGGTATTAATAGTAAAAGTCATTATTCAGACTGTACACTGTGCTGCTACACTTAATTTTTAAAATGGAATTTCTTTTCTGAAAAATACTGGTCATATTTCATATGCTACATCAAATGTTATCCATTATTATGCCCCTGAAATTGGTTATATACTAAGGAACTCTCCTATGAAATTCACTTGAGTTCAAAGCCCTGGTAAACAGAGTCATCGAGGTTAGGGTGGCACATGATAAGGGAATGGAAGTGGTACAGTGGGTGAGGGTGGAGGTTATCATGTCAGACTGCAGAATTCAGGTTTCAGCTTCACCACTTTGTGACCCTGGGCCAATTAACTTCCTAGTCACTCCAGTTTCCTGTCCTGTGAAAGCCAGCATTGAATACTGTTGAGAGGATTAAATAAATTGATACATGTAATGAACGAAGACCCATGCATGATGCTCAATAAGTGCTCAAAAAATGAAGTTATGATTAGAATTGAATATCATGTGCCAATTGTCACATTATGTTCATTATGAGTTAGAGGATTAGATCAATTAATAGAATATCTAAGTATGTGGGGAAGCATGGGACTTGGTTGGAAAGTCTGTAAGGAGGAAACTCTGAAAGGTCAGTACCTCCAGGGGGAGTTGGCTGAAGGTGGCCATCCCGGCCTTGACTTTTCCAAACAAGTCTGAGCCCCTGGGTATTTACTGAAATCTTTATGTTTAGTCTTCATATGTCCTTGCTTAAAGGACACTGCAGAAGCATGTGTCTTCTCAAGGATGCTTACCCTGCTGATGGTATATAATAGTTAACTGTAGTTCAAGCTGTTGTTACAATAAAAGCCTAAGGGGACAGGTAAACGGGTCTGTTTGGTTCCTCTAGCCAAGCAGTCCCTTATTCCTCTCTTTCACAGAAACCTGTGTCAGAATAATCATTCATCTGTCACTCAGGGTCTGCTGGTCAGCCCCAGCATAAATAAATGGCATTTACAGAGTTAAGTAATTTTTCTGATGGATAGCTCAGAATTTAGAAGTGAGTCTGAGCCCATACTCATTTTCCTATATCATTCTGAAATTTAAAAGAAAAATACATGTGTCGATGCTATCCATGTAACATAGAACAAATAAATTACTTTCTCTGAGCCTCAATTTCCTCACATCTGAAATGGGGATACCATTGTTCATGGCTCATATACACCTTAGTATTGTTTTTGTCATTTAAATAAAATGTATGGGAAGGCACTGGTCACTGGTATATCACAACGCAATGCTTTGTTTTCATTCTTAATGACCATTATCTAACCTATTTCTCAGCAACTGGCTTGTGATGAATATACAGGGTAGCAAGGGTGAGCTCAATTGTATATCCATATAATATGAGTTCCTTTGAGTTGGCTCAAAACTTCCAGGGTTATTTTCCCCCTTTGGAAAAGTTTCTTACACATATAAAAGGAAAATTTACTTTTTTATTTGCAACTATGTTTTATGAAAAGCCAAGATATTAAAATATGTACATTTTATTTTTGATTCTTTGAATTGCAAACTAAATAATTTAGCACTTGTAATGAGCACTAGGCATTCAAATATTTTCCTCACTTTTTAAGAGCACTTTTGTAAGTATTATAAATAAAAAATTTGAAGGTGATTAAATATTTTTGAGCAGTATTAAATGGAAAAAGGAGACTGCAAGTTAGAAAAAAACAATTGTTGATAAAATTGTATCTACCTAGATATACATAAAAACACATATCCAGAGATTTTTCACTTCAGTAAATGGAATAGGAAAGAAAAAGCAATGTTTTAAAAACTTGCTTTAAAAGTTCACCTATTAGTTTTAATAATTTCACATGTAGGCTAAGAATATTTATATGCTTGAGGATTAAGGAATAGTTTTGATCTTTTTGCTATAATTAATCTTAACTCTTTAAAAACCATCTAATAAGTATTTGCTTATTCAATTATAAGTGAATTTAAGTAGCAATATATATGTAATTAAAGGAGTCCTTTATGATTTTAAAAATGGCTGTGATTATTTCAATGTTAAGGATATAAAAATCATATGTAAAAATAATTAAAATTAAATAAAAATAAAAACTTACAAATTTTATTTTATTTATTTATTTTTTAAATTTTTATTGCGTTATTTACAGAGTGGAAGAGAGAGGGATAGAGAGTTAGAAACATCATTGAGAGAGAAACATTGATCAGCTGCCTCTTGCACACCCCCTACTGGGGATGTGCCCACAACCAAGGTACATGCTCTTGACCAGAATCGAACCTGGGACCCTTCAGTCCACAGGCCGACGCTCTATCCACTGAGCCAAACTGGTTAGGTTCAAATTTTAAATTTGACTTGTAAGGGAGCACCCATGAGTCCTTTTTGGAAGACAGAAGATTAATACAGTTAGAAGTCCATGCCTTTCGAAGTTTTGCCTACCATAAACAACCACTGTCTACTTTAATGCCACGGCGAAAGTCATTTGAGATGGAGTTCTTTTTTGAGGTTTGTAAAAAGCATTAATGTAAATTTTGAAGGAGGTTAAATCTTGAACTTATTTTCACTTAGAGCCAAGAAAATCACTCGCCACTCAGGGGCTCATTTGCTGTGTTCTCACCATGTGCCAGTAATGAAAAGAGGAATAAGATGAAATAGCCTCAGTTTTCAAGGGACATGGTGTTGAAAAGGGGAAAAATCTGAAGAATGAACAGGAAGAGGAGACAAATTTATCTTCAAGAAAAGGCACTAAAATGCAAGATCTAACCATTAGAGAGGCGTGGTATACTTTAAAAACATCAGAGACACAGGTAAAACTCAACTAGGTTTTGTGGGAAGCAGGGAGCAAAGCATGGCATGATATAATCTATACTAAGGGGTTTGGATTTTATCTTTACTCTCCCTCCCTCACTATTATGTATGTATTTAATTATAACATACTTATATTCATTACAAAGTTGAAAAGTAAATAATAAAATTAAAAATGTACAGATAACATTTTAAATTTTCCCATGGCTCAATACATGGATACATATTTCACGTGTGTATTATGCACATGGTACTTATTACATGTGCATACATTTTACAAAAATGAAATTAAATTGTTAACTATGCTTTATAACCATTTTTTACCCTGATAGTATGTCATGAATATGATGGAAGGATTTTGATGATAATAGGGGTGGGATATTATAACTAGAGGCCCAATGCACGAAATTCATGCAAGAATAGGCCTTCCTTCCCCCGGCTGCCAGCACCAACTTCCCTCTGGCACCCGGGACCTGGGCTTCCCTCACAGCCCCGGCTTCATCTGGAAGGTTGTCCGGAAGGATGTCCAGTCTAATAGCATATTACGCTTTTATTATTATAGATTATTATCTGCATGTTTAAAAAAATATAGAAGTTAGACTGAAGATTGCTAACTCCAGTGGCAGGAGAATAGGACTGTTAGGAGACTATTATGATTCTTCAGGGTGGAAGACGAAGACTGTCTGAGTCAGGATGGTGGGGAAGAGGGCAAGATCCAAGAGATGCATGGGAGAAAACCAAAAGCAAAAGGAGCGGGAAACATGTGGGTAATTTTTGGAAATCTTTGCGCTAATGGATGGACAAATAAGAAGGGAGAGGAAGTTTTATAAAGTGAGGTGGAGGAATAGGTGGTCATTTTAGTTGTCTAGCTCTAAAGGTTGTGGAATATGCAGGCAGACTGCCCAGTGAACAGTGGGATAACATGCTTAACTGCAGAATTCAGAAGAGAGAATGACTATTGTAACATTTATTAAAATACTGTTTCTTGGAATCAGAGTGACATCCTTTGACTATTTACTCACTGGGAGTTATGAGAAGCTGCCAAGTCCACCTAGTGGTGATTTCCAATCTTTTCGGAATGATGATGGTCTACCATTGCTTGCTCAATTTTGTGTGTCCTCTTTGCTACACCAGTGGGTATGGGCTTGGATCCCATTTTTTTTGCACAATAACCCAAATCCTTCACATTTAGGATCAATTTCTCTCACTCAAGTGCCTCTCCCCTACTCTTTACATAGTATCCTCTATTCTAGCCACACAAATCTACTTGCTGTTCTCCATGCTGGCACCTTAAGACACTTGGAAACCACACACAATTGTTATCTCTTATGAGAAACCATTTCTGGCCCCCATTCCCCTTCCTGACTCAAAGAATTTTTGCTCTCTTTGTTGTAATGCAGTAACACTACACCTTTATCATAAATATTATACTCTAATTTAAGTACTTGTTTTTAGGTAGTTATACCTTCCTATTTAAGCTTCCTCAGATATATAGATCTTTATCTATCTATCTATCTATCTATCTATCTATCTATCTATCTATCTATCTATCTCTCTACCTACCTATCTACCTAGTATATATATTGTTCCATGATCTAGAGTCTAGACAATAACATCGGCTAAATAAATATGGGTTTAAAGTCACTTTGGCCTCTGTTCAATATATGACATGTATCACGCCATATATTTAATCAAAACTAAATATCAATTCAATTCTCTCCCAGATTCTTGGCATGTAATGATATTCCCATTAGAAATAAGAAAATCTGAAATTAGTTCAATTGGAGACAAGAATCAATGTCTTCTAGTGATGTATATAAATTAACGGAGTACTTCCTTGTGGTGCAAGTTTTTGTCAATGTGTTTTACATCTGGGCTGATTTAAAATTTTTACCTTAACTTATAATGTTGTAACTAATACCAGTGTTGATGAGGATGTGGGGAAACAGGCACGTTCATACATTGTTTGCTTGTCAAAGTAGTTTGACAGAGTATATTATGATTTAAAATTCTCATTTGATTTCATGTAATAATTCCACTTCTAAAAATCTTTGATACAGAAATAAGAGTGCAAGTATGCAAAGGTTTATATGTAAAATTATGATTGTTGTAGCAATATTAATAATAGCAAAGAATAAGAAACCACCCAAATGCCTGTCAATAACCGACTAAGTCAAAATAGTGCATTAACATAATGCAGGATTATGTGGCCTTCAAAAAAGATGGAGGTAAATTTATATCTATTGAGCTGAAAAAATGTACATACATATTAAGGTAGGAGACATAAGAAAGTATTAGAACACAGTTTCTATTTAAAAATACAAATAGAGGAGAACAAAGAAGGCAGAGTAGTTAATGCCGGTACTTGCTGCCTCCCACAACCACATCAAAATTACAACTAAAATACAGAACAACAATCCTTCAGAGCCACCTGAAGTCTGGAAGAACGGAAGTCCCACAACTAGAGAAGTAAAGAAGAAAGCACATTGAGACTGGTAGGAGGGTCAGAGGTGTGAAACAGGCTGGTCCAACACCCACATGTGGTGTTTTTTTAATCAGAATGGAGATCATCTCTGTGGAGGCCTCCTGTGAGGAGCAAGGGGTCCCATTCCCACACCATACCCCTCAGCCCAGGCTTCCAGAACTGGGAAGAGAAGTCCTCATAACTTTGGGCTATAAAAACCAGCAGGGATTGTGGCTGCAAGGATGCTGTTGGAGTCCCATGCAGTTTCTCTTAAAGGGCCAGCGCATGAACTTACATGGTCCAGCTCCCTTTGAGTTACAGCCCTGGGGCAGTGGGTTGGGGGTATCCAGGAACATACAGGGAGAAACTGGATTGTCTGGCATCAGAGCAAGAACTCAGGGTTGGCTTTCTCCCAGAGAGAGGTGCTTGCAGGGGTCATTGTTCCTATGCTGAGAATTCCTGTGTAACAGAGCTGATTAATGGCCATATATGAGTTTCATCAGCCTGGCTCACACTGTTCACTCAGCCCTGGTGATTTCCTGAGACTCCGTCCCATCCAATTTGTAGCCCCAACCAAGCTATTTGCAGATGCTTTTCCATATGAATGGCCTGTCCTGGCTCAGGCTTCAGACTTTGATAAAATCTCTCAAATAAGCAGCAGCTGGCATCAATATGCCCCAAATCTATCAATAAAAGGTCCAAATCCCAGCACTAGCACCAGCCTGCCTTGCTTCACAGCTGGACCTTGCCTGGGCACTTCCTAGCCCAATATAAATAGTAGCCATCTGCACATCTCTCTGTAGCTCCTACCTGGTGGCCCCAGGCAGTGGCTGACTTTGCACCTCCCAGGAGGCCCCAGAGTCAGTGCACCCAGTGGACAGCTACAGACCATAGCAGATTACAACTCTACACATCCACAAGCAACACACTCAAGGGACAGACTCAGTGAGCACCAAAGCCCCACTGACAGGTCCTGCTACATAGGGACCTGCACAGCAGCTCTTCCACTGTAGTTGCAGCTGGTCCTCACAGCCAATTTGCCTGGAGGTCAATTCCTCCCACTGATGCCAACAGCATTCAAGGCTTAACTATAAGACTGTGCACACAGCTCACACAGGGGCACACCTAGAGTGCCCAACTCAGGTGATTGAGGATGCTGAGCCACTGGGCCCTATAGGACACCTACTACACAAAGGCACTCTACCAATCCCAGGACATATAACACCTCTACCTAATACATAGAAACAAACACAGGGAAGCAGCCAAAATGCAGAAACAAAGAAACATGTCACAAATGAAAGAACTGAAGAAATCTCCAGAAAAAGAACTAAATGAAATGGAAACAAATGAACTACTAGATACTGAGTGCAAATCAATGGTTATAATGATGCTCAAGGATCTTAACGAGAGCTTCAAGGGACTTAGTGAGACTTTCAAGGATCTTAGTGAGATTTTCAAAGACTTGGAAAAGGACAAATAAGAAATTAAGCATATATTAAGTGAAATAAAGAATAATTTATAGGAATTCAACAGTAGGATAGAAGATTCTGAGAATCAAATCAATGATTTGGAATATGAGGCAGCAAAAAACACCCAATCAGAAGAGCAAAAAGAAAAAGAATAAAAAAATATGAAGATAGTGTAAGGAGCCTCTGGGACAAGTTCAAGTTTACCAACATTTGTATCATGGGGCTGCCAGAAAGATAATGGAGACATCAAGATACTGAAAACCTATTTGAAGAAAAAATGACAGAAAACTTTCCCTACATGGTGAAAGAAATATACTTAGAAGTCCATGAAGTGCAGAAGTCCCAAACAAGAGGAACCCAAAGAAGCCCACACCAAGACACATCAAATTAAAATGCCAAAGGTTAAAGACAAAGAGAAAATTTTAAAAGCAGCTATAGAAAAAAGTAATTAGTTACCTACAAGGGAGCGCCTATAAGACTGTCAACTGATTTCTCAAGAGAAACTCTGTAGGCCAGAAGAGAGTGGCAAGAAATATTCAAAGTGATATATAGCAAGGACTTACAACCAAGATTACTCTACCTAGAAAAACTATCATTTAGAGTTGAAGGTCAGATAAAGAGCCCCACAGACAAAGCTAAAGGAGTTCATCACCAACAAACTAGTATTACATGAAATATCTAAAGGTATTTTTTAAGAAAAGGAAGAAAAAAGAGAAAAAAGGAGGAGGAAGAGGAGGAGGAGGAGGGGAAATATGAACAATAAAATGGCAACGAATACATATTTATCAACAATTGAATCTAAAAATCAAAATAAATGAACAAGGAATCTAATGAACAAAATAAACTGATGAATAAAATAGAACCAGAGGCATGGAAACATGGAACAGACTGATGAATCTCAGAAGGAAGGGGGAAGAGGAGTTTAACTAAAGAACTTATATGCATATATGCATTACCTATGGACACAGACAATAGGGTGGTGAAGGCTTGGGGCAGGGTGGGAACTGGGTGGGGGGCAATGGAGGGAAAAAGGGGAACATATGTAATACTCTCAACAATAAGGATTTAAAAATAACATAAATAAAAATAGATGTAGATTTGAATATAGACATGTCAATATCAATGTAGTCAAAATCTGAAAGGATTTTGTTACTGTTATCGTTACACTCAGGGAGTAAGTATGGGTAAGTAGGATCAGACAAATGGAGAGCAGATTTTCACCAGCTTAGTTTTCTTAAAAAGTGGTGGGATTTTGAGTGATTTTTTTCTTTATTCAGTGATACTAGCATTTTTCAGCCAATGAAAATAAAAAGAATAAGGCAAATTGGTATGTGTTAATCTATAAAGATATTCAGAATACTGCAAATGAAAAATGTAGATTACAAACAACAGAAGTTATTTTGAATTGTCTCATTTTGAGGAAAACATATGTAATATTTAAAAGGCTAGTGATGTTTGGGGCAAGATTAAAATGTATATGATTTGTCATATACATTTTTTATTGTTTGGAATAAAAACAATAAAAATAGTAAAACAACCATTAATAAAAGGTTATCATGATTTTTTTATACCCTAGATATGTTCTTTAAAACTTCTATGCAAATTAATTTTTAGTAAGAAAAATTACATTTTAATTACATTTTAATGAGATCAGTAGAGTTTTCAATTATGCAAAATATTCTGTGAAGTGAATATAATTTTTGTGCATGATCTTAATATTCATGACTCCTGGCTGTCCATTTTGGCCTATTTAAAGCTTGTCCTTCAGAGATTTAGAAGTCAAGGGTTCATAATTATCTGTTTAAAACTTAACAGAGAAAAATGCCATTATTTTGCTTTTACTAGCCCTCTCAGGGAGAGCTCCATGTCCTGCTTCTATGCATTCAGTGTCTCTATTCCTTTTTGAGGGAGAGGATTGGTCTTCGGCAGTTGAAGCTCATTTTAGCATCGCTGTACAGTAGTCCCACCTTATCCTCAGGGATATATTCCAAGACCTCCAGCGGATGCCTGAAATTACTTGATAGTACCAAACACTATATACATGGTGGGGCAATAGTAGGTTTACAGTTGTATGTGAAACAGAGTTTATATATATGAATATATACTAATAATAAATAATAATACAAGAATAAACTCTGTTTCACATACAACTGTAAACCTACTATCGCCTCACCCTGAATACGAGGATTTTTTTTCTTATACTTATGTGCAAACCTATGATAAAGTTTAATTTATAAATTAGGCCTACTAAGAGGTTAACAATAATAACTAATAACAAAATATAACAATTATGACAATACACTGAGATAAAAGTTCTGTGAATTGCCTTGGGGCCATTATTGAGTGAAATGAGCGTTACTTGAACACAAGCTCTGCAACCCTGACCACCTTCGTGGATCTGAAAACCAAGACGGCTCCAAAGTGACTGACAGGCGGGGTCCCCTGCAGCATGGAGAGGATGGACAAAGGCATCCTTCTGGGCGGGCTGGATCCAGGCAACCCGGGATTCCATCATGTGACTCCGAACGGTGTGCAATTTAAAGCTCCTGAATTGTTTGTTGCTGGAATTTTCCATTTGGACTGCGATTGACCGCAGGTAACTTCAACCACAGAAAGCAAAGTCGTGGTTAAAGGGGGGAGGGGGGATACTGTAGTTTTGATTTCAGGATGAAAGAAGGAAGGTTACTGTCGCCCGTATTTGCATGCAGGGAGCAGATGAGCGGATCTGCCCGACTTAAGTCCTGAGACAGCAGCTGTCCAGCCCGTGACCCTGACAGAGGCACAGCCTTCTTTCTCACGAACGCTAAGGCCTACATTTGTACAAAGTCAGCTTTTATCAGCCTGTGGAAGGTAGCAAGCTAATAGTTCCAATAACTGGCAGTTTCCAACCCATGTTTTAAAGAGCCTTTTAGGTCCTGAATATTTAAAATGCATTTGAATTGAACACGTCACAGTGTCATATGCCTTCAAAGTAAGCAAAGTATTAGCAGCAACCCCGGGATCACAACAGGTGAATGCTTTTGAGAGATTCAAAATAAGTAAGCAAAATGAAGGGCATTTCTTTATATAAAATTACATTTAATTCTACTCTCCATTTCAGGACTACTAAAAAATTATTTCAGTCTTATTTGCAGAACAGTTTTCAGAAAGTAAAATAAAAACAACAGTACCACAAACCTTTGAAAGTGTGAAGGAAAGGCCACGTGCCCCTGAGTCTGAGTGAAGCCGTGCCCCTGGGTCCGGCCGAGACCAAACCAGAGGGAATCATACCTGCATTACCACCATTTGCCAACCATCCAGAGCTGAGGGGTCAGTGCCGACATGTACACATAAGGAACTGGTGGACATTGAAATTGGGTCTCAAAAGAACTGTTGGTCCAGAAAGAAACTCACTACAGACTGATTCATTTGCCTGTCAGCATAACTATTATTGCTCGTCTCACATTCAGTTCTTATAAGTATATCTCTAGTGACACATGATCTCGCTCATCTAGGGGAAATGATGAACAACATAGACTGATGAACAAGAACAGAACCAGAAACAAGGAGGCATCGATTGGTCTATCAGGCCTCAGAGGGAGGATGGGTGGGTGGGGGGAGGGGGGAGAGATCAACCAAAGGACTTTGTGCATGCATATGAGCCTAACCATTGGTTAAGTTCAACAGGGGGTTGGGGCATCCGTGGGGAGGGGTGTGGAATGGGAATGGGGGGATGAGGACAAATATGTGACACCTTAATCAATAAAGAAATTAAAAAAAAAAGAAAGTGTGAAGGAAAAATTATATCCAAAAATTCTGGACTTTTTTTTTTCTTTGCTTAATTCCTTGTCAGAGGGAAGGGGTGTAGGATAGGGGAAGGTAAAAAAGGAATAAATGGTGATGAAAGGAGACTTGACTTTGGGTGGTGAACATGCAATACAATATACAGATGATGTATTGTAGACTTGTATACCTGAAACCTATATAATTTTATTAACAAATGTCACCCTGATAATTTTTTTAAAAAAATACCAGAAAATAGGCTTTCCTAAATATCAATTAGAGAGTGACCAGAAAATCTTGCCACAGCGTGAAAAGTGAACAGAGAATTCAGAATTACTCATAGAGCGGAAAAACAAAAAAGGGGTGGAATAATTAACTTACTCCGAAGGGAAGTGTTGCTTCATTGACAGATAAGTGAGATGATAAAATCCCAAGTTATAAAAAGTTTTATATAATTTCTTATGTTGGATTTATAGAGGGTCATGTTTCTAATGGTCTCAAAACATGGAAAGACTTCTTGTGCTTGATAATGTATGTAACTTTAAGGAAAAAAAATCATTCAGAAAAGAAATATTTTAATTATTATACCTATTAGTAGATACAGCCATGTAGTTTCTTAGTATTTAAAATCCATCTGAAATCTTCAATAACAAAATGGACCTTGTTAGAGTGGGCGACCTTTTCTTGAATTAATAATGAAAAGAAACGGCATCCCAGACAAGAAAACCAATGTTTTATGGAGGTGGCCTGCAGCCCCCATTTGAATCGTCAAGACTAAGCAATGACCCTTTTCTTGGTTATATTTATCTGACCATTTTCTGTGGGAAAGGAACATTAATAGCCACATAAAGCTTCAGCACATGTTGCACAGAAAGAACTATATAATCTGCTATTATTTCTGCCTGTAAATGACTACATGTCTAGCACTAGCCTGGGGTGGAATTGGCTGCCAGGAAACTTGACCTGCATCATGGGCTTAATGAAGCTGTAACTTTCTGTTTATAATTCTTTCCACTTTTAACTAGTATTGTATCCAGGGGAAATGAGATAATGTGCCTCTCCTTTTTGAGATCATCTGGGCTACTGACCAGTCCTCTGTGACGGGACAAGCCACACAATCTGGACAGTGTCCAGGTACTGCGACCTGCTCTGCTCATGGCTCGGGAGGAGCCATCAGACCTGGCCCAGGTGGGGCGCCCGAGGACCTTCCCCCACAGGAGCAGAGTCTGCGATCTGGCTCCCTGTCTGTGTGCTGAGTGGCAGGCTTTGAAATCGATCCGGATAGAATTGCCTTGTGCCTTTTCCCAGAGGACAATGAGCAAGGCGGGGCCTTTCCAACACGAGTTTAGGGACGTTTTTCTGCGGTGTCTCCAGTCGCTCTCTGGTCCCTTTTCTCATCCAGGCTACTTGGTAAACCTATTATGGACTTTTAGGCTTCCCATCTGCTGAGTATCTAGGTCACCGCTAGAAAGCAAAGGATATTGTTATTTTTGTTCTCTAAACTGTTAAGTGAACTTTAGTGTGTCTTTTAAGCCCCCTCACCCAAATTTGGAATAAAGAATTTAAAGCTGAGAGACATCAGCCCTAACTGGTTTGGCTCAGTGGATAGAGCATCCCTGACTTGTGGACTCAAGAGTCTCAGGTTTGATTCCAGTCAAGGGCATGTACCTTGGTTGCGGGCACATACCAGTAGGGAGTGTGCAGGAGGCAGCTGATCGATGTTTCTCTCTCATCGATTTTTCTAACTCTCTATCCCTCTCCCTTCCTCTCTGTAAAAAAATCAATAAAATATACTTTTTTAAAAAAGCTGAGACATCATTATGAATGTGGAAGTTTTTATTTTACAGTCGTCATTTCCTTTCCTGTGAGTGTCCTGAAACGTTGGGTCTTTGAGGAAATACAGACTATGGTGAATCTCTTTAAGCTTCCTGTGCCTCCCCTCCCTGAGAGTGGGGACTGAGGCCAGGATGAGAGCAGGTGTAGCTGTGGGGGTTGCGATGGGGAGGGAATGTCTTTGCTTTTTTGACCCCATCTAGGACAGCTCCACGGCCTGGGCCAGGCCCGCCATATACCCCCAACTAGCAGGCAGCTTCCCATCTTTCATTTCTTTTTTCCTTTCCTATTCCTTCTTGTATTCTTCTGGCCTTGGACACCCAATGTGAATGCTGTGATGGTACAGAATGGACTACCAGCAGAGCAGGGGCCATGATGCAGGGGGCTGAGCTGTGAATAGCGAAGGAGGTGAAAAGATGGTCACGTGGCCCCAGGAGTCACAAGGACAGAGAAAGAATTATTTTCAAATATGGAGGTGACTCGTATGTTTGCTGACAGAGAGGAAGGAGGTAGTAGGAAGGACGAGTGTGAAGAATAGCGGAAGGAGGAAGGCTGCCAGGAGGTAAGAGGTAGTGAGGTTGGAGGGATGTGGAGAGGTTAGCCGTTGAGAGAGGAAGGCCCCTCCCTCGGAGAGAGGAGGAGTCTGTGAAGGTGCAGAAGAATTTGGAGAAACTGGGTTCGCACCAGCTGACTTTGATCTTGTTAATGATCTGTGAGGGCACAGGAGGAAAGCTTGAGAAGAATGGGAAAGATTTGGAAAGGAGGATCAGGGCCTTTGGTGGTGGGCCAGGTGTGTCATCTTTATTTATGATGAGCTGCACATCAGCATGTCTTAAAATAGGAGCAACTGGTTTCAGAAATTAGCAAAAGCCCAACCCTGAAGGAGAGAACAATTCTAGAAAAAATGCCATCAGCATGTTTTGCAACAAGCATGTTTTATTTATTTTATTATTTTTATGTTTTAAAAAAAAATCAGCTTTATTGAGTTGTACTTTATATACAATAAAACTCACCCATTTTTAAATGTATAGTGTGAGGAATGTGAAAATATGCACAATTGTCTACATGTTTTAAAAACTTACTGAACACACAGCCTTTCTAGAAGTGCTTTGGAAAAGGTATCAGAAGACCTGGGTTATAGCACCAGCGCAGCCACTTCATAGCTCAGCAGCCTTTGGCAGGGTCATCAAAATTCCCCAATCAGGCTCTCCATTTACAAAATGGGTATCCATTCAATCACTCGATAAATATGTATTGACCGCCCATGACATGCCAGGAGCTCTGTTAGGGATTCCAGGCACAATAGTAAACAAGACACTCTCTGTCCTCAAGTTTCCATTCATCCAGGACACCCTACCCCGCTCCCTTTAACGGGAGGGTCAGACGAGATAATATATACCAGCATGTGGTTTGATCATTCTGGAGCCCAACTTTAGAAAAATAATCTGTAGAAAAGTAAATTTTTAAAAAATACCCCGTTGTGATCATAATCATAACAACGATTACAGTTTCTGGATGGAAGACTCTTCCTCCCAAGTCATGTCTCCTGCCTCTCACGGGCTTAGACCTTCCTGCAGGGCTTCCCAGTAGCCGTGGCAGCACCGTCTCTCCCCGGGCAGCAGGGAGATGGCTTTACACGGGGCTCGGGGCTCGTGATATCCTCAGCACTTTCTCATGTCGCCAGGGACTGGTGGCCCTGTTCCTGTGGCTGGCTCCTCTGAAGAGATCAGTGCTAATTCCTGCAGGGGCACAACACAGAGCTCTCCCGCGGCCAAGTGTAAACCAGAAGAGCCCTTTGATCTTCAGCGGTGCATTCTTTGGGTGGTCAAGACTTTGGAAGGACAAGCTAAAAGCGTATGTCTGGTGATTGGAAGCCAGGTCAAAGGTAACGTTGTATAGAGGATTTCTGGGAGTAGAATTGAGGAAATTGCCTTTTCTTTTGGATGCCTAAGTCTAGGATAGAAAAAAGAAAAATATTCCCTGACATGTATCCAGGAGTTCTGGGAAAGTCTATCATTAGAGCCATGGCCACAGTTCTAATTTCTTTATACTCCACCCAACTTTCTTCTGGGTTCTCAGTCTTGCTCCATATTGTCCATTTTATCTAGCATTTAAACACTGTCGTCAGTGGAGGAAGTACATTTCTAACGCCAGGATAGGTCCGACAAGGAAAAATATAGGCTGCAGATTAGGCAAAGAGCAAAGGTAGGGAGGAAGACGAAACTAAGATTGCTTTACTTTCTGCTTTCTGTCTTCCTCTGAGAAGGACTGTTATCTATACATGAATCCAGAAATTAGATTCCCAGAGAGACCTTACCCGGTAGGGGCATGGGCCAATCTCCCCAATTAGATGTGAGATGAGCAGCCTAAAGCTGTGAAGACGGCAATTTCCTGGGCATTCATCTCTAACTAATCCATCTCAGTAAATCGTGATTTTGGAAATATCTGGGTAAAAAGTCTACTTCCCAGAGTTCCTTTGTTTGCCAAGCTGTTGTTCTTGACCTTCCTATATGACACTCACGTCCTCCTGCCTTTGGCCTCAGCTCTCGCTTTCTCAAAAACCTAAAGATTTATCTGGTAAAGGCAGAAACACCCGCATGTATTACAGTGAAGGTAGGTGTTTGTTTGTTAAATGTGGGCATATGGTTCCCGCCTTGCCTTGTTTAGCCGTTTCCCCCTGTTTCCCTGGCCCTTTCTGGTTCTCTGATTTACCTTGAATGTGACTGCTTTGATGTGAACCACCCTGACCTTGAATGTCTGGGGGAGCTGGGCGGGGCTTCCTGCTGTGTCAGTAATGGCACTGCTCCCCTCACGGCCCTCTCCTCATTCACTGCAACCTGGTGGTGTCATTTGTTTCTCTTCTTGGGCTCATCAAGTCCATTTCTCTTTGAGTTCTCTCCTCTGCATTGGCCTCTAGCAAACTTTCTGTTTAATTCAATCCCACAGACAGTTACTGGTCATTGCGCTTGGTCCAGTGTGGGATGGCGATGTGAATGATTCTATCTCTCCCCACCCCCGCCCTCAAGGAACTTACACACATTTAGGGGAGACAGCCAAGTGCAGGATGCACCAAATGCTGTAACAGATTCCGCCAGACGCACTGGAGAAGAATTAACTGAAGGTACACCCACATCCCCACGAAGGCCTCCCAGGACCTCCCTATTTTGCTTCTTTCCAACTTCTAAATTCCTACATCACTTATTTTGGGCTTAAATCAGCATTTTCCACAGTGTATTCCTGGTAACATTAGACCCAAGAGATGCTCTGTGAAAAAACGATTTCATGATCAATTAAGAATAGGAAATAGTATACACACATTCTCTTCCTGGAAATCCACAATGTACATCAGCACATCTAGGTTTTCACGAGCAGAGGAGAAGAACATTTGTTTAACCCCAAACTTTCCAATACCTATGTAATCACACCTTACATTTAGTCTGATGATACCTTATTAAGGATAAGTAGTGTTTCTCAGACCATACTCTTGGAATTATTCCTTAATTGATTCATTAAATGATAACTATGAAAATATCATGAAAACTCCATTTATTTGCAAGATCTTATTTTTATTTTTTAAAGGTAATCCTTGTCTTTTTTTAAGTTGATATTAGAGAGAGGAAGGGAGAAGGGAGAGAGAGAGAGAGAGAGAGAGAGAGAGAGAGAGAGAGAGAGAGGAAGAGAAACATCGATTGGTGGCTCTCCCTTCCCTCCCCACATGCCATGCACCCTGACTGGAAATCAAACTAGCAACCTGGGTATGTGCCCTGATCAGGAATCGAACTTGCCACCTTTCAGTGTACAGGACAATGCTCCAAACAACTGAGCCATACCAGCCAGGGCAGCACAAATTTATTTTTATCACCATGAAAAAGACCTTCCATGTTAATTCAATTTTAAAATGCCAGAATTGTGCTGTCCAATATGGTAGCCATCAGCCACATGTAGCTTATTTTAGTTGAGATGCATCATAGTGTAAAATACACACTGGATTTGAAAAGCAAAATAAAAAAGAATGTAAACTATATCATTACTGATTACATATTTAAATAATTGGGGTATATTTTGTTTAAAAACATTATTAAAATGATCTTGGCCTCTTTTTATTTATAAAAATTTGTGGTATAAAAGAGCAAAGCAACAATTGGTAAGTACAATTTACCATCACCAAAAAATAAACAACAACATACATTGTAAAAATACTTTAACGTAAAGAACTGGCATTTCAATTATTTTGCTGACATGTTTATGAGAATATGTGATCGCTTTTTCCTTTAAATTAAACAGTTTAAAAAATTAACTTCACCTCATCCTTTTAACTTTTTAAAATGTGACTACTAGGAAATTTAAAATTACATATGTAGCTCCCATTATCTTTCTATCAGATGCCACTGGCTTAGAAATTAGGAGTTGTATCTTTCCTATGTTTTATATTTTCCCATGGTACACAGAAAGACGCTATGAAGACTCTCTGAAGATATTTAAGACATTTTTGTTCACTGAATTAATTTGCTTGGCAAGTTTGGGATTTGGTTGGGAAAACCAGTGATTTGAATCTTACTTTCTAAGGTGTTCATGCTCTGACTCATTATAACCCCTGTGTGGATTGTTCTTACTGTCCGTTTTCTTCTTCAGCCCATAAATCCCAGAGCATATGCCTCAGAGAATATACTGACCATTTGAGACCCTCCTGCTAGGTTCTTTGTAGCTCCCCTATCAGAATGCTAGTATGAACTTGTAATTCCTATTTCAGCACAATCATTCAGTGAATTTCAATAGTTTTTTCTAGGCATTTACAGACTGTGAAGTTATTCCCTGCTAGTGAATCTGTATTGACTGAATTAACTCAGAATCCTACTCCTTGGCAGGTAAGGGGAAAAAAAAACCACGTTAAAATCACTGTTACCACACCTGCTTCAAGGGAATCTTCACAGATGTGTACTGACCACTGAAGGTCCATGTAATAAAAAAGCTAGGAAGTAACCGAGTTAGATCATGTTTTCAGTTACTAATAGAAAATACATCCTATATAATAAAACCCTAATATGCAAATTGACCGAACAGTGGAAAGACCAGTCACTATGACAGCTGCCCCCTGGTTGTCAGTGTGCCCCCACAGGGGGAGCGCCGCTCAGCCAGAAGCCAGGCTCACAGCTAGGAAGTGCAGCAGCAGTGGCAGGAGCCCTCCCGCCTCCGCTGCAGGTGGGCGGTAAGAAGTGAGGGGTCCCAATCTGTGAGAACCCCGAACTGCAAGAGGATTGTCTGACTGCCAGTTATCCCCCAAGGGGTCCTGGACTGTGAGAGGGCACAGGCTGGGCTGAGGGACACCCCCCACACCCCAGTGCACAAATTCCGTGCACCGGGCCTCTAGTTTAAGATAAAATCACACACTTAGATGTCATGCCACATCTGTAATATAACTATGCCAGTGAGTGGTATCTTGTAAGCACCTGTGTCTATAACCAGGCAAAGAGTTTGAAAGCAACTGTATTTCACCTGAGCATGTAGAACAGCCTCTAGCCTGGTGAATTTCAGAGACTGGTGAGAAGGCAGCCCTGATGGCAGCTGATGAGAACGTTGCATCGAGAGGAAATAAGCAGGGCTGGGCAGCACTCTCCAAGGCATGAGTCAGAGTAAAAAAACAGAAAAACAACGCCATGGAAAATAAACTGCAGATGCTTTCAATCATACGCCAATGTGCCTGCTCCACTCACACTGGCCATGCAAGAAGAATTATAATGGAAATGGATTGGACATACTACTCTTTCACGCAGAAGCACAACCTATACACAAGCAACCATACTGAATGTAACTATCAAAGTTGAGCTTCTATTTAAGAAGAGACATTGAAACATGCAATGGACTGACATATTTCAGGGGGAAGGGGGGTAGGGGCGGGAAGAGATGAACCAATGAATTTATAGGCATATATGCATAGCCCATGGACAGACAATAGTGAGGAGAAAGTCTTGGGAGGGGAAGGGAATAGGGAAGAAGAGATCAATGGTGGGGGGAGGGACATCTGTAATCCTTTCAATAATAAAGATATATTTTAAAAAAGAAAAAAAAAATAGAAGTGACAAAAAGCCACGGAGAAAGATGTGGCCCATGACATTCAGGAGTTTGTATGTGAGCAATAAGGTTTCTTATTTTGTCTGGCCAATCCTATGGGGTCTTGGAGATTTTCTGGTTGACGGATATCAAGAGGTAGGGTATTGAGGATTTTTTTTCCTTAAATAATAAATACTCTGCTGGAACCAGCTTGCCTTTTGCATAATAACTGCTATTCCCAAACACTATTTTCTGAATTTTTTAAATTGTAATCGTAGTCTAAGTGGTATCAGTCTTTCTCCATCGCAACCCAATCAGAGGCTTGTTGTTAGACTTAACTTTTGAAATGCAGTTCTGAACATATCTCCCCAATATTAATATTCCATCAATGATTTCCTGCTGACCTTAAACAAAGACCATACTATTTAGCCTCACATTTAGGGTTTGCCATTTGGCCCAATCTGCTACTCTGGCCTTATTAGCCATGATCAATTATGTACCCTCACAGATTGGTAGTTTGGCAGATTACTTCCCCACATCTGTGGCCTGGCAGGCCCAGCCTCCAGCTCAGCACTTCCAGCTCATACCCAATGTCCAAGGTCAGCTCACATTGGTTTCCCAATGGCTGGGATGCTCTACCCTCTGGTCCTCCAGCACTTTTCTAAATATTCTCCTTCCTCTATCTACCCCTACACACACACACACACACACACACACACACACACACACACACACTCACATACTCGAATGGAAACAATTCTTCCTCCTGGATTGAATCCCAACTCTGCCAATCACCAGCTCTGTGACCCTGGCCATTACTCAATATCTCTGTGCCTCTGTTTCCTCAAGTATAAAAATTAGGATAACAATAGCATCCACTTCATAAGGTTGTTGTGGGAAATAAATAAATTCCATAAAGTGCCATTTGTAAGGGATCTGCTATTAGTAGTAGTAGTGGTCATAGTAAAGATATTAGTGGTATTATTATTTTTGGTTATTTATTTTTTTCATTTTTGTTTATATATTTATCCTTTATTGATTAAAGTATTACATATGTCTCCTTTCCCCCCATTGACCTCTCCCCAGCCACTCCCACCCCCAGCACAGTCCCTCACCCCATAGTGTCTGTGTCCATGGTTATGCTTATATGTATGCATATAAGTCCTTTGGTTGATCTCTTATCCCCCTACCCCCACCACCACACCACCACCAACCCTCCTCTACCTTCCCGCTGAGATTTGACGGTCTTATTTATTTTTTTAATCCTCACCGATCCATTTCCATTAAATGGAAAATGGATATTTTTTCCATTTATTATTATAATATATTTTTTAGAGAAAGTGGAGGAGATGGAGGAAGGGGAGAGAGAGAGAAAAGCATCAATGTGAGAGAAACATCAATTGGTTGCCTCCCGCATGCACCCTGACAGGGGCCAGGGATCTAGCCTGCAACTGAGGTATGTGCCCTTCACTGGGAATCAAACCCAACACCCTTTAGTGCAAAGGCTGATGCTCTAACCACTGAGCCAAACCAGCCAGGGCTGTTATTATCTTTTGTATCCCTGACAGCACTTCCTGGGATCTCATACATTGTACACAATCAATAAACATTTATAGAATAAAAGAATAAATAAAGGAACATAGAGCAAGAAATTTTAAAGTGAGAATCAATGCATGCATTTGTTATTAAATTAAAAAACTGCTTTGGGAATTCACTCTTAACAAAGTCACTACTTCCTAGAAAATAAACTATAAATGTTTGAAAAGGTAAAGCTAAATACAACTATTGCTGGTAACTTGCAGTTTCACTACTTTTTGAAGATGCATATGTTAGTGTGCACGTCTAGAGAAGCAAACATTTATCTTACTGCATGTTTTGTATGCTTAGACTGTAACCAACTCACACGAAATGAAAACTGAGTTCAGATGAGGCTAAATGACAACGGAATGGAGACGTTTTAAATTTTCCAGAGTGCTTCTTTGCCCATTATCTCATTAAAGCTTTCTTGCACGAATGAGCTAGACTTGTAGAAAAAAATGCAAGCGCGATCTTAGGCGTGGCCACGTCTAGTCTTACCTGTCAGTGTAGAGTAGTGGCACAGGGGCTGGAGGACACTCTTCAGCCTTTGAAAATCAATCAAATTGCGGAGGGCAGCAGCTGCCTTTCAGCTACAGTATTGTTCCCTGCTGTCTTATAACTATGTCCTCACTGCATTTAACAGGTCCCCAGGCTCCTTTTTAATTCTCACAGCTGGGAGACAAGACTCGCCGGCCAAATCCATTTTCCTAGAGTACCTACAAATCTGTCCTTTAATAATTTATTGTCTCGGCTATAATGGTCTCTAACCAAGCTCTAATAGAGTTTGCTGCATAGTTGCTGCCTTAATCAGAGAAGATCATTTTATGGGTGTATGAATCGTGCTCTTTCTCAAAAGCTACTGATTAAACATTTGCCTTAGGGTTGCAAGTAGCCAGCGGGTGCGACGGAGGCGGCTGGCTCACAGAGCAGCAGTCTGCAGGAAGCTGTCACACAAGGCCCGCAACAGTCTGCATACAGCCGGTGCCAACTGAGCAGATTGAAGCTGCACTTCACCCCAGCTCCTGGCCACAGACACTCACAGAATCTTCCCCCCACCATCTTGTCCACCAGGACTGTTCCAGAGGGCTCCAGCAAAATTCCTCCCCAATCCCCACGTCCCAAAGCAGCTCAATTATGTCTGAAAACTGAATGACATGCTTGGCAAAGGAATGGATTCTACCACGAGACGGCACTTACGACAGAGTTTACTTTGGCCCATTCAACCAGCAGACCCACTAAACACCATCTCCCCCTGCCTTCTAGGAAAATGGCCATTTAAGCCACACATCGCTTTACATACTACACTCATGTCACCAAAAACAACCGCCAAATAACACAACGGGGCTTCCTGTGCCCCAGGAAAACCTACTCGCCACCGTCGATTTATGGCACGTTCATGAGAACACACCAACCGAACTTGAGGTTTCGTTAGAAGTCAAGACGCCAGGAATAAGCAGTGAGCAGTGTTTTTGAGAGAAAAACAACCTTACCTTTACACGTTTGTTTTATAAAGAAGATAAGTAGTTTCTTCAAAATTCATAGTTGTCTGGCTGTCCTTCAAGTTTCTTAGATACGTATGCAAATTTCCCTCTCCCTTCAT
Source organism: Eptesicus fuscus (assembly GCF_027574615.1). Classification (NCBI taxonomy): domain Eukaryota; kingdom Metazoa; phylum Chordata; class Mammalia; order Chiroptera; family Vespertilionidae; genus Eptesicus; species Eptesicus fuscus. The sequence goes on from NC_072486.1 coordinate 69,101,945, forward strand.
TGGTTATTACCAGGTGGCTAGGAGGGGAAATATTCCTGAGGTAAATTTAGTGACCACTGGTCCCCGACTTGCCCACACTTTTCCACGTTTGGCTCCAGAGCAAACATTTAAAGCAAACATTTGCAGCTAGCATACGTGTGCTCGATGTATTTCTCCTTTTACCTAAAGGGACCAGATTTTTTTATAAAATGAAGTCTCTACTTGAATTATCAACACTATGTTGATGTACCTTCAACCATAGACAAAGGATTAGTACTTTATTTTGATAAGGGCTACTGTATACTAGCAGTAAAAAGGTCCTCCACACTGTCTCCAAAAAAGGAGATTAATTCAACTATGAAAAAAAAAAAAGGGAAAAAGTATTTTAAATGCATGCATCTTAGCAATCAGGTTGTTAACTATACATAAGGATTTCCTAGGTTAATATTGTAGATATCCACATAGATAGTTTGTTAAGTTTATGAAATGGATCTAAGGTCTTATACGTTTTCATTTATATCTATTAACTTAATAGACTAATCAATAAAAACAGGAGACTGTCTTGTATATTGTAGTATACTAAGGAAGAAATACCTACCATTGGTAGAAAAACTAATAAAAAGGATATAACAGATCATTTTAATTCTCCACTAGTGGAATTCATAAATTTAGAACTACTTTTCCTTTATGAGATATTAGAAAGTCCAAAAACACAAACAAATTAGAATTCATTTCTGTTCTTCACACTATATTACATTTTCTAATAAGCAAAGAGGCACACTTTGTTGAAAAGCTTGACAGAGTTAATAGGGGGGAAAAAACCCAAACCATGTACAGCTGGCAATTGGAATGGTCATCTGTCACAGTTTTACTATGTGGAGATAATATATGCTGTGCCTCAATGGCCTGGACAACAGGTATAATACTAGTAAGTTCATAGCTTAGCCTGGGGTATTTAATGGTTTTTTAATCAGTGTTATTCAGGTAGTGCCTGAACATTTGTTACTGCTGTCATTTAAATTATATTATAGTCCGTGCTTTCTCATCCATGGTAACAGAGGCTCAGCCTGCACAGATAAATGAATCCCACAAGTACTCATTTTAACCCTTATTATACACATGTAAGAAAATAGATCTGATTTACTTCAGAGACTTTATTCCAGGGATTTCATATTCTTGTATTCAGTTTTACTTATCTGTGGAAATTTGACATAAATCAGAAGTAGGATTAAATCTTAACTCTACCACTACCCTGGGTACGTTACTGCCCTTTCAGAGCCTTACGTTCCTCATCTCTACGGCACCGTTAATAACACATCTATCTGGGGCTGTTGCGAGCGATGTCTGTAAAGTACCTAGTCAAGCCTGACACCCTTGGTGCTCGGGAAATGAAGGTCCTGCAGGGCCCTTACCATCCCTCTGCTCTGAGTCTCCTCCCCTCCATTTGTGTGCAGCCCACTCTTCAGAATCATGGAGCCCATCATGTCATAGCTGACATTTTCAGAGGACGCATGAGAAGGCAAAGAAATGAAAGAAGTGGAGTTACTGTGATTTTGATAATATTAGTGGAAATGACCCAAAACACATCCACACAAAAGAAAGAAAAGCTTTCACCTTCATCAAACAAGCCTTAAAGGTACTGGGGTACTATCAATGGTTGATTTTCTTCAACTAACGTGGCCTAGCTTGTTCACATTTTCCATCATTTAGCTCGGTATCTTTAAGAATGTTGGCCAGTCTAACTGCTCTCGCATTTCACTTTTGGTTATTTGACTCTTAATTTTTTTTATCAAACATTTGTTCGTACGCATTGTGAAAACAAATTGAAATTAACCATAGTGATGGCTAACATATAAACCACACATTTGACTGAGTCAGAGGAGGTCTTTTTGGGTAACCCAAAATTCTATGTCTCTGCGTATTTCAGTCCCTTTGTCAACTTATTAAATGATAAATGGAAGAGATCAGATGAACAGAATAAAAATTAATTGATCTTAAGAGTCTATATGTTCTTGGTCATATCCCAGATCCAAAAGGAAACTTGATCTAAGTTTTGAAAACTGTGGTGTCTTAGAATGATTTTACTTACTGAAGTTCCCAGAAGATACATGGTCAAGTCTTGTCAGAAAGTCAGAGAGAAGCACTGTGCTTCTGAGCTGAAAACATTAACATCTATCGATTTTGTTCATTTCTAAATTTTGATATAAGTGTATGTTCTTTTCCATTAGGCATGAACATGTATTTGTTTGTTTTAAAGCACGTATTTTGTATTTAGACACAGAAATGAAGAAAAGGTAATTTTCCTGAAATTTTCTTTATCCTTTCATTCTTCTACAGCCCTGACTCCCACCAAGTCCACTGCAGTTACACAAATTTAAACACAATGTATTGAGCATTTAATGTACAATATGAAGCTATGTGAAGGATATAGAGAATAAGATAAGGGTAGTCCTTGTACTAAAGGAGCTTGTCACTTGATTTCAGGAAGTACATATACAAAGCAACACATAAACCCATGTATAGCATCCAACATATACACAACATTCATACATACCCTGCTAGAGGAGAGACTGGGGAAATGGTGAAAGAATGAGATGACACTGGAAAGTGCCGATGACACTTAGAAATAGCCAATCGATGTGCCAGTTAACAGTTGCAAACTCAAATATAATGTTGAAGCTTAAACAGATATTCCTCGCCCCCAATTTCATTCTTCTCTGCTCCTGGCACTCTGAATTACTCGTAAGACTAGAATCAGGATTACCATACAAGGTATTTTCAATGCATGCAAAGGTCCACTTACATACAATTATTCTTTATCTAGAATATCTCTTTGTTGATTGCATCTAGACAAGAGATCAAACAACACTTGACTAAAATATTTCTTGTGGCTCTAACTGTGGTGTTATTTTGTTGTTACACCAGGAAAATAACGTTGAAGGAAAGTGTACAAATTGAATTGTTCAAATAATAGTGTTTCCTTTTGTCTTTATACCATATTTTTCCATTTCTGTGATGAGGGTGCCAATTAAAAATATGTTTTGATTGAGGTCTGAAACTGATATACCTCCCAGAGTTTTGGACCCAAAACTCAATGAAAAAAAACCACAGAGGCATGCAACCAATAACCCAAATTTGAGTGAATTAGAGCTGTTCTGTTTTGCCACACTAGTCAGAAAGCCACAGGCATTCCACCACCCCAAAGGGGTCTGGAAAACTAACAGAAAATATAAAACTGAACACAGATTGTACATAATTATGTTGCTGCATTCTTACTTCCACAACCATAGAAAGAACCCTATTTCAATTCAAAGGCTTCCCTTGCAACAGTAATAGCCTCCCTAATAACAATTTTGACATAGTTCTTCACTCAGCAAATTTTTAATATGCCTTTAAAAATTTATCCTAAAAAAAATACAACTCATTCTTTTTCTTTTATATTTTTTACACTGAAGAAATAGGGATGTGTAGAAGATTTTTAGGGATTCATTAGTTCATTTTTTTCACATTAATTCATTTTACTGCATAAATATTTATAGGGAAATTCAACTACATCAAGACAATTCATTGAATACTGAAGACATATTAGGAAATTCATAGCTGGTGAGAGAAATCCTTATAATAGTGCGATGTGTGCTCTGTAATAGGTAAAAAAAAAAATAATAATAACCTCAGGAAGCCTGAAGGATTTCAGGATGAGTTCTTTAGGAGAGATGAACTCAAATTGAACGTGCTTGGCAGGAAAGCTGACAGCACTTGTAAAATAATGGTAAATTAGAGGAAATAATAGTAAAACGAGGTGACCAGAAGTTGAGACACAAGATGGGAATTGGAACCTGGGTCCATTATATAAGAAAACTAGATTTTATCTCCAAGGCACGAGGAGCAAGAGACTATGGATAGAAAACTTTTGCACCTTATAAAAATTATTCCATTGCCTAGGATGTTGTGAGATTAGAAATAGAGAGAAATGTGTGTCAGAAGTCCAGGTGAGACATACTAAAGATAAAATTCTAAAGATATGAAAGATGTGGAAAAGAAAGAATTTGGCGATCAGTTAGGTGTAGAGGAAGGCAGAGATAAATAATAATCTCAAACTAGTTTTCCTCAGTATAAGTTTTATATATATATTTTTTTCTGTTGAGAACAGCAAGAATATGACTTTACAGCTTGATTTCAGTTAAACTCACAGTAATCTTAGGGGTAGACAAAAATGAAGATTTGCCCAGCCTGTCTGAGATCCTTTGTAAAGAGACACTCATTGCATACGTGGTTTGGGGATAGACATTAACATTAGCCAAGGTAGTTTTTGTTGGGTTTTGTGCACCAGCAACATGGAACTACTTGTACTTTCTCAAGCACACTGCACTGCTTTCCATCTTTACTTCTGATGTCCTTTATGCCAACATGGACCCTACCCCTCAGCTTCCCTTCTCCCAGTTCTTAAACATCATCTCAGATGTCACCCCCTCCAACAAGTCTCCCCTAATACACAGAAATCAATGCTTTGCATTGTAGAGTGCAGGATATAGGCTTATAGTGTCCTTTTGCTCACTAGAACATGAATTTCCTTATAAATCTGTAAACTATTCGTTAATTTCTGAAAACCATATCTTACCTTTTTCCTGTGCTCAGTGTTTTTAGAGGACTTTGGGTTTAGTTTTTATTCCAAAAGGTGGCAAAAAGTATGTATCAAACAGTTACTTTTACCCCAAGTACCTATTCTCTGAAATTTGGGAATATTTTATGCATTTCTTTAATTCTCTTTCTTTAATGCCACATGGTCCTTACTGCCAATTGACCTTGACATTTACAAGCTAAAGGAACCAATATTGCCAGGCAGGCTTTAAAACTCAGCAATGACTTGGGAGGGCAAAAATCTGATTTGTATGTGTGTGACTTTTATAACCTAATTTGTATTTTAACTCAAATGATTTCACCAAGATTTAATAAAATCCTGTCATCACATTCAGTTTTCAGACTTTAGATGTTTGTTACATATTGTAGAATAATTCAGAGCTGATTTCACTTTTGGAGTTTGAAAGACTATATTATCTGAGAAAGTTTTCAATAGTCAGAAAAGTATGTACAGTACATTTCTCTGATAATAGGAAATAAAAGTGGGAGACTTAAAAATATTCTTTAAAATATTATCTGCTTATTTATTTTTCCTAGTTTTCTTGAGTCTAGAAAAACATTGTCTCTCTAGTTTTTCTAAAGATAGAATTTCAATTAGTCACAAAAAAAAACAACAAACCAATACATGGGAGTGGAGGCATTTTGGTGGCTGGAAAACAGAGAACCGGAAGTGAGATAATCTTGATCTTTATCCTAATTGTCACAAGTTACTTTGTTAGCTTCTCTTGGACTTTAAATGACCCTGTGAAGCTAGTAAAGAACAAAGATGTCTGTATTTTGCTTGACCACTTCTAAGAAATTTCCTCAAACTTTACTTACAGTAGCAGATACATAGTGAATGAACATACACAAACACACAAATCGTGTAAAAACTAAGTCAGATCCTGCGGTGGCTTTTCTCAAGACCGTCCACCCCTTTCTTTTCCCCCTAGTAACGTCTATTCTTTAGCACGGTCTACAAGGCTTTTCACTGTCTGTCTCCATTCCCCGACTTCCCTGCGCCCATCTCATTCTCTTCGTCTCTCTACTATCCTCCTCACTCCCTCCGCTGGAGTCACTCTGCTCCCCTCCCTACTGCTCTGCAAACCATCAAGACTGCTCACCACAGGCCTTTGCACCTGTTGTTCCTTCTGCCTGGGATGCTCTTCCCTCTGTCACTTCATTCAGGTCTCTGCTCACCTGCCACCTCATCACAGGGACTTCTCTGGCCAACTATTAAAACACACCCTTCTCACTGTCGGTCCTTTTACCTGCTTAATCTTTCTCCATAACACTTATCACTATCTGATATACTCTATATTTGTAAACAAAATTTAAATGTCTCTTCAACCCAAATGTAAATTTCAAGAAAGCAAGGATTTTGACTGTTTTGTTTACTGCCGGATTCTTGCCCATTGTTATTGCCTGGTGTCTATAATAGTGCCTGATATTTCATAAGCACTCAATAAATACTTGTTGATTTACCTAAAGGATGAATAAATAAATCTTTACATCTATATTCTATAATATACAACTTATTAAAAAAAAACCTTAAAGTCATGGTCAAGACAAATCTCATTTTCTTTCCAAAATGTGTAGGCATTTAAAAAGTTACCCATGGATAAGCTCTTTATTTTTCATAAATTATTAAAGCATTGTGGCTAAATTATTTTTGCTAACAATCTTTGATTTTGTGGGACTTTTCCATACTGACTTCAAAATGTCTTCCATAAATAAAAAAGGCTACCCTGGAGCATGGAAAATGGTAGAAGTGAAGGTAAAATTGAATTGTCACATATTATGTGACAATATGTACTTAGGCCTGGGGAATGCCTGAGATTTGCCATAATGTGTACCAATTTCTCTTAGAATTTCCTGAGATAATCACACAAGGGGTGATGGCAAATGGGGACCAAGGCTGCTGTTGCCTGGGCTTGTCTGTGCCCCAGTTTTCTTGAGTAAACGGAGCACTTCATATACTCAAGTACAAGGAGCAATGTCTCTCTCCCCCAAGACCAGATCCCAATCTTATAATCTTTCCACCTTCTTGCCAATGCGATAACAGAGCCCTGAATCACACTTCAGATGAGAACTTTTCTGCCTCATCTTACTCTGTTTCTCTCCTATTCTTTTTTTTAAATATCTTTATTGATTTCAGAGAGGAAGAGAGAGGGAGAGAGAGATAGAAATGTCAATGATGAGAGAGTATCATCAACCAGCTGCCTCCTGCACACACGCACACACACACACACACACACACACACACACACACACACACTGGGGATGGAGCCCACAACCCAGGCAAGTGCCTTGACTAGGGAATCAACCTTGACCTCCTGGTTAATAGGGGGATCCTCAACCACTGAGCCATACAGGCCAGACTCTCCTATTCTATCTTGGCTTTGAGATGCTATACTGTCCTGATTTTCCTTCTTCATCTTTGCCCCAACTTCTCCACCTCTTCCTTGGTTCCTCCCTTCCCCCATCTCTAAAAGTTATAATCTTCTATAAAGTTAAAATCTTCAGAATCAATAAAGATTTTTGGATTTCTTATCTTTTCTCCTTACAAATGCTCTCTAGGAAGTGTTATCCATCCCCACAAATTTATTTCTGATGTTTTATTTGTAGAAAAGTTCAAACAAAACAAAAATAGATTAACTAGTATATTGAACAGCCATCTTCAACAATTAGCAGCATGTAACCAATCTTATTTTATCTAAATCCCCACTCCCTGATGTCATGGATTATTGTAAAGCCATTTCCAAACCATCATGTCATTTTATCTGTAAATCTTCCATACGTATCTGTGAAAAAATAAACACTTTACTGTAAGTAAAATACATGATCAAATTTAGAAAAATTAATAATTCCTTAATCTCAGTAAATATAGTAAATATCCAGTGTTTATTGTTTTCAAAATGAAAATATGTTGCATTTATGTCTTTTAAAATTTTATTGAATTTACTGGGGTGACATTGGTTAATAAAATTATATAGGTTTCAAGTGTACAATTCTATAATGCATCATCTATATATTGTATTGTGTGTTTACCACCCAAAGTCATGTCTCCTTCTGTCACCATTTCTCCCTTTTTACCCTCTTCTACCTCCCCCCACACCCACCCCCTTTCCCTCTGGTAGTCACAATATTGTTGTCTCTGTCTATGGGTTTTTTTTCCTTCTATTAAGCCTTTCACCTTTTTACCCAGCCCCACAATCCCCCTTTCCTCTGACAATTGTCAGTCTATTCTCTGTATCTATGAATCTATTTACTGTTTATAATGTTTTTTTAATCATTTGGTTTGTTTGAATTATAGCCTGACAAGATCTGAACATTGCATCTAATTGGATGGTACTGTGTACTTCCTTATGGCATCGTATCAAGAAGTACATAGTGCCTGGCTATTCAATCTGTAAAATTAAAATACATTTTAAAAATAATAAAACAAATCACCTATGTTCCAGATGTTACAGCCACATATTAATATGAAGTGAGAGGGCACCAGAGTCTGAAAAGCCAGCTCCTCCCTTTGTCCCTCGGGGCAGTAGAGACTTTGTAACTTCTAGGTTGCCTCAGTATTCTGCTTTGCTTCTCAGCTCTTCTATCACCTGTGTAAGCAACTCCCTCAATTAAATTAACTCTGTTTGAAAGACCTGGCGTGTTTCCTGTTCTTGGCAGACCTGATTAATACAGAGAAGAAGATCACAAATTTAATTCTGGACATGATTCATCTGAGGTGACTGTACGTGTAATGAATGACATTTATTTATTTATTTATTTTTATTTATTTATTTTTATTAAATGTATTGGCGTGACATTGGTCAACATGATCATATAGGTTTCAGGTGTGGGTTTCTATGTTACAAGATCCGTACATTACACTGTGTGCCCACCACCCAAAATCAAATCTTCTGTTGCTATATATTAGGACCCACTTCTCTCCCTACCCTCTTCCCTCTGGCAACCACCACACTGCTGTTTGTGTCCATGAGTTTCAGTTTTATATCGAGTGAAATCATATGGTTCTTAGCTTTTTCCGACTGACTTGTTGCGCTTAGCATAATGTTCTCAAGGTCCATCCATGTTGTTGCAAATGGCAGTATTTTTTCCTTTCTTATGACTGAGTAGTATTCCCTTGTGAATATGGACCACATCTTCTTTATCCAGTCCTCTGTGGTGGGACCCTTTAGCTGCTTCCATGTCTTGGCCACCGTGAATAATGCTGCCATGAACACAGGGCTGCATATATCTTTGGGAAAACATGGTTTCAGGTTTCCCGGGTGTATACCCAGGGGAGGGATTGCCAGGTCGTATGGTCGGAAATTCAAACTCTCTGCCACGGCCTACAGATGCCGCACCGTCTGGCCCCTCTTGGTTCTTTTCATGCACCGGCTTCTCCCTTGTCCAACCACCTTCTTATCAACTTGGCCTTTCTTTTTTTTTTTTCTTCAAAAGGACTAAGCTCTTTCTTGCCGCCGACCTTTAAACAAGCAGTTTCCTATGCCTCGATGGTCTTACCCAGCCTTTCCAAGACTCGTCTGCTCTTATGTGACATCCACCTTCACAATGAGACCTCTGACGACCCTCCAGGACTCCTGGTCATTGCCCTTCATTTCCTATATAGCACTCTGCATAATCTGTAACTGCTATATTACTTATGTGGATGTTCAATGTCTAGATCCTCAAGAATATTGTAAATTCCACGGAGCAGGAGAGAAATCATGTTTATTTTGTTGGCTACTGCACCCCTGTGCCTGAAAACGTGCATCTACAATGAAAAGACATGAATGTGTGTGCTCCAGAGCTGGCCAGGTGTGCTAGCAAGCGGTTCAATGTACAACTTAGGTTGCGGGAACACAAGGAACACCAGTGTAGGCTACACCCCCGTGCAGAATTCTTTGAAGCACAGTGAGCTAGCTCACTGAGATGTATGTCTAAACACAAAGTTTTGATTCTCACCGCTTTGTGGAGGTTGAGAAGTGGGTAGAAAATTTATTTTCTCTTCTAGAAAAGACAAGACATATCTAACAAAATCAAATCCCTGGGTAAGAAGAAATCCTAGTTTGATTAAACCAATGCCCCTAGACTTAAAAAGATTTAAGATAACCTTAAGGTAAAAACATTGATAATAATTTTACAGAATGCAGAATTGTTTCATTTCTTTGAATCTCCCAAAAGACTTCATTTCTTGAATAAGCTGCTAGGCACCTATAACATTTGATGCCTTAATTTTGATAATTTTGCTAGATATATGCACATTATCCTATGTGTTGTCAATCTTCTAAGAATGATATAGTATGCTGATGTTCAGATTTGCAGGCACCAGGAAGTAAACAATTCATACTGGCTTAGGGAAAGCATTTTGGTGGAGGCATAAATTGGCAGGAATTCCAAAAGAGCCACAGGACTTTCTTTTTTAATAACCATACAGAAGATAAGTGCTAGTGTTTCACCCACGCGGTTAAACATTATGTTATGAGCTTTTAAACTTATTTCAAAAGAAGCATACTCTAAACCCCCGTGCACACAATTTTTAGGTAATTTACAAGTCTTAAAACATATTTTATCAGAGACAGATGAAGAAAAAAGGCTATACCAAAAATTTGGAGAGCATTTGTGCATTTGCATATTTGTTTCCTTGTCTGCTCAAAATTATATACAATATCTTAAGTATAGACTAACATTGTGGGCAGGAAAGCAAATAAAAACTTATGAAACTAAATGTCCCTTTTGTCCTGGGTTTCATTTCTTAATGATATTGTAGAAGGGCAACCAGTGTAAATATATATATATATATTCTATAATAATCAGTATTGTATCCATTTATTAGATCTACTAGTAATTCTCAACACTTTAGTACATTATCATATGCTAGAGGCCCGTTGCACAAAGAGATTCATGCAATAGGCCTTCCTTCCCTTGGCTTCCAGCACCGGTTTTCCTCTGGCACCCAGGACCCAGGCCTTTGCTCCTGCCAGAGTCTGCTGTCTTCGTCTTTGCTGCAGACTCCGGAGTCTGCAGTCTTGTCTTCGCTGAGGCACTCAGCTCCTGTAGATCCCTTCGCCCTTCCACCCCCCGCCCTCCCTCTCAGAGCAGGCATCCTGCCCCACCTGGCCACTCCCCGCCTGGCCACTCCGTGCCTGGAGCAGCTGGGCAGCCACCATCTTTGGCCTTCTAATTTGCATACTCACTCTGATTGGCTGTGGGTGTAGCGGAGGTATGCTCAATTTACATGTTTGTCTATTTTTAGGTAAGATGGCTAGTTATTTGCTTGCCAAATATTTGAAATGTCGCATGTCAGATTACTACCTGCCCACTGCAGTTTTCCCAGCACATGCTCTCTTCCTTCTTGCTGGAATGGGGCTTATGCGTTGTTCATGCAAAGCATAGCAGTCATCAGCAACATGCTAGACCTCCTAATGGATTTTTACTAACTGATCATTTTAACACAGGTTAGCAATAGCAATTCATCATAAGAACTCCCAGTAAATGCACAGTTTGCCCATGTTCACCAAATACAGCTGCTTGCTGAGTTCTGCACTCCCAAACTATGGTGCTTTGTAGAGGCTGGGAATGAAGTGCAAAGGTAGTCATATTTAGACTTTATCTTTCTCTATCTAGTTTCTACCCAAACCTCCACTATTACACTTAGATATGGATTCCACAGCTTAAAACTATATTCTTAATTATTGGCAATAAAAGATACTTTATTTTTAGTTCTTGGCTATTATATTTTATCACCCTTTGTAATTTTTTTTGTATTTCTTTTATCTCCTGTGATTTAAAAGAGATTCTGGAAAATTAAAATTTAAACTTGTTTGATGTAAAAATAGATACCTCGAATATTAGTTCCCTCTCAGGTTTTACAAGGATCACTTTGTTAAAGAAACTTAAACTGTTTTCAGAGTGAAAAAGTTGTGAACTGAGCACACTTCTACTGCACCCATTTTGCAATAATTTTCTGTTCACCCACCTCTAGTTCTTATTCTAATTTCCTTGCTAGGGTTTTTATTAAGCCAATTATTACCTGTATTCAAAGTATAAATCAGAAAATAGTTACAATCACTTTTAACATTGTTAAAATTGGAAGAAATGGAAAACCTACCCACTAGTCTTCTGTACAAAATATAATGCAAAACTTACAAAGAAAAACATGTCTCCTTAAAAGTTGAACAAGAAAGGTTAAGCACTGTGTGGCTTTTGATGGGTGTAGTATAACCCATAAGTAATTTTTAAAAAAACAGCTTTAGGATTGATTAAAATAATAATATTACTTATTTTATATTTATCTGAAACTGGACCAGAATCTCAACTGCATTTACATTTCATCTATTCACAAAAACTATTAGTTTGCCCTCAGTTTTTTCTGGGGACTTAAAATAATTTCTCCTCCTTTTTACAGTTTATCATTTAAACAATAGGAAAATGGATAAATAAGAAAGAATGCAACTGTGGTTCCACGTCCTCTTGGATGAAAAGAGTCACAATGAAGAAATTTTTTTTAAAAAGTGTGGAAAGCAATTAGTTTTCCCCAAGTGAACTGCATGAATCTTTAATCAACAGTCTGGTGCCTCTTCAGTTGTCAACACTTAAACATATATTGTGCCGACTCTTAAAACGTATTCTAAACCAGCTGAGAAGTAAACTTTGAAGTTCACCTGAAAAATATCAAGTACATTATTCTATTCACATCTAAGCCCCGCTAAAAGGTGACGTATTTTGTGTGAATTAAACATTTTATTCGAGCAGTTTCCTACAGCCATTCATTCATTTATTCACTCTCCATTGCTTTGTCTATTAGAAGCAAAGGAGGTCTGTGAGGAACCTGAGGGGAAGCCCAGGCCTTAAGGAATGTATGGAGGACCCGGGTCTTCTGAAATACTCTGTTGATCTCTGGGATTCCTGAGTGTCCGCATTGCCCTCCCCCCACCCCCTCCCCCAATCCCTTGGTAAGCTTTTTGAGGATAAGGGCCCCTCTATGTTCTTAAATCCAGGTCTAAATTAATACCTCTCAGCTGACAATTGTCCTCGGCTCTAGTTTTCAAAAGTTATAAAAACTTGAAAGCAAATACTACTCAAATTGAAAAAATGACCTTGCCATATGTCACTTCATTCCTTGCTGACAACTGCAAAAGGAAGAATTTCTAGGCTGAGGGGAAGCAGAAACTGCTAGAAGGCTTGAGGGAAAGAACTACTGAGTTGCCATAAGCCAAATGATTTCTAGGCCGAAAGTTTAGATAAGCACTCAGCACTTGGGGGAAGTTTGTGGTTTCTATGGCATGTAATTACTATGAATTATCTATGACTGTTAATAATTACAATATTTTGCTGATTCTTACATTTTTGTAAGACTTTGCAGTAAAACTAAATGGGATTTTTTTCTTCAAAAAGACAAAGGTTGAACTTTAGAATACTAAGTAAGAATAATTCTTTGAAGAAAAAATGCTTGTATAAAGGGGAGTAAGGAAAAAGATGGAATGACTATATTTCACATACCTTCCACATACCAGGCTCAGTGGTCCTCGGCTACATGTTTGTCTAGTTAAATGACACTCACAACAACTCATCAAAGCAGGTACTGTTATCCCCTCCTTAGAGACCAGGTAGCACAACTGGCCCAAAGCAATCCCAACAGCAGCGGGGGTGGGGGGGGTGGGGGGTGGGAGTGGGGGGGGTGGGGGGGTAACTGGGACTTAAAACCAAGGCTGTCTGTCAGACTCTAGAACTTAGGCCCTCATCAGCCATGCTCTTTGTAGCAAGCTGCTTCCAGTTACAGCTGGAACAGAAGAGAAGTAGAATAACTACACAACAAATAATGAAAGACAGAGAAAAGGAAGGGGGAGGGGAGGGGAGAGCTAGGAGGGGAGAAGAGGGGAGGAAAGAAAGGCAGGTAGGATGGGAGGGATGAATGAGGAAGGAAGGAAAGAAGGAAGGAAGGAAGAAAGGAAAGAAGGGAAGGAGGGAGAGAGGGAGGGAGGGAGGGAGAGAAGGAGGGAGGGAATTCTGAACTGTTATCAGTTACTTTCTCCATTCATTTTTTTCCTCTCTCCATAGATTTGTTTCATTTTGATAAAAGCCAGTCTGCTTTTAATGAAGAAATAAATACTTTAACATGGTCTATCTAACTCTTCTGATATTATTTTTAAAGAATTTTATATGAATTTTTATTTCAGAAAATGTAACATCATTCAAACTAAAAAACAGCTCTCCTTCAAGTGTGTAGCAAGGTCTGAAAGCTCTAATTTTACTGTAGTTTTTGTAGGTTTTTTTTATTGCCTAAAAAATAAAAATTATTTTAATGTGCTAGATGGATCCAGTGCAGAACATTTTTATGAGACAAGTAAACATGTGCGACACAGCTGATACAGACAGACATAGATGGCCCCTAACTAGCTTCCCATGTTTATTTTGGAATAGATGCCGCTTTTGAATGTTCATATATTAGTTTTTTTCCCCCAGAAATATCAAATTCAGAACCATATTAAGAGTTGTGAGACTGAAACAGACTTAATTAATATGCATCCAAGATATTTTTATTTATGGTTGTCTGACAATTACATCCCAGACCTATAACCTAGGTGTGTAACCTTTGGAAAGTAACACACTACTCCATGTTTCATCCTTCCACTTTGTAAAATTAACCTGGTAACCGCACCTTATTAAACTTTTTGGAAGATATCAATTTTAACAATTTTACTAAGGTTGATTAAAATATTATAAATCTACTCATGCAAGCAACAATACTTGCAAACTTTTAATATTAATCAAACTGACATTTTGGTTAAGAACTAACTAATATATCTTACTTAGAGTTGACCTTAGAGTAAGGTGACCAGATCGTCCTGCTTTTGGCGGGACAGCCCCGATTTTTAACAATTTGTCCCGCGTCCCACGGCGTTTTAAAAAAAGTCCTCGGCAATGACCGAATTATGTTGGAATCTGGGTTTCCTTGGATGGAATTCAAGATACTTGTTTGAATATTTGTTGGAAATACAGAATGTTGTTATGAGTGATACATAAATACATTATTGATTTCGAACAGTAATCATGAGATGTCTTAAAAATGTATGCAGTTGGCCCTCTATATCGGGGGATGCGAAACCCCATGTTCATGGGGCTAAGGAACTTTAGCATCCATGGATTTTGGTATGTAAGGGGGTTCCTAGAACCAATCCCCCATGAATACTAAGAGATAACTGTATTCTATGTCGGAAAGATACCATAAAAAGTGCTCTCTAAGGTAAGGTGACCAGATCGTCCCGCTTTTGGCGGGACAGTCCCGATTTTTAACAATTTGTCCCGCGTCCCACGGCGTTTTAAAAAAAGTCCCTGTTAATCACCACATTAGTTTTAAAAATTACTAAGGAAGACCTGGTGATGAGGTATTTTGAAAACTACTGGTTGATCATTTAATGATAGGATTCTGTTCCTACCATAAAAGGCAGATTTGACTCTTCCCCTTTTCCCTTCATTTTCCCATCGTATAGGGAAGAAATATAAATGTGACTCTAGTAACCGGGGGCCAATAATAGTGGATGTACGCTCTACAGAGTGCATTAAGGTGTAACTCACTGGGGAAGTGACTACAGGCCAGGAACGTGTAGAGAAAATGTACCATGTAATTCTAGACATTTTTTTTTTAATGTAATCCATGTGGTTGTATTAAAATACTTAATTCTCTTAGGACATTACTATCCTTTTGCTTTCAAAGTACTAAATTGAATATTGTGTTCTTTCTATGCCTTATAGCTTACTTCATTATTTCTCACCTTTCTAAAGTCTAACTTTTATTTTAGGTTTTCAAAAAAATTAAAATTAGGTAAATGGTAACTTTAAACTACTAATTAAAGTGATAATATAGAATCTAGTGTTCTTTAAAAGAAAAACAACAAAACATATGTATTCTGATTGAAAAGGGAAATAGCCCTAACCGGTTTGGCTCAGTGGATAGGGCATCGGCCTTCGGACTGAAGGGTCCCATGTTCGATTCTGGTCAAGGGCATGTACCTTGGTTGTGGGGTACATGTACCTTCTTTTATCCCTAATGGGGGGTGTGCAGGAGGCAGCTGATCGGTGTTTCTCTCTCATCGATGTTTCTAACTCTCTATCCCTCTCCCTTCCTCTCTGTAAAAAATCAATAAAATATATTTTTTTAAAAAGAAAAGGGAAATAGTATATCCTCATAACTGTGTATGAATAATGGAGAAAACCAAATTAAAAACCTCAGAATTCTTTAAAGAAAATCAAATTTGCTGGCACATTAAAAGTCTATTTCCATTTCAATGTTGATATTTTCCCAGAGAAATATACTTCTAAGAACTCAGGGGAATCATTCATGTGTTAGGGAAAAAAATGCAATAGGCCATCAGCTGACAACCATTGTCTCGCCTGTAGTGTGATAATGAACTCATATGAAAACATGGGTCAGTTTAGGAATTATCACAAGTCTCTTGCTGTTTGCCCAAGTGCAATGAAACCCTTACTTGTCAGAAATGTGTCTGGAAGAAATCTAGACATCCTCTGGGCCATATCTGATATTATGCCAGGATTCTGGAAATCCAAGAAACCTCATTTATTAAAAAGATAGTAAAGTGATATGAACTGTGACAAAGTCATACAGTAAACAGAAAAACAACTGCAAATCAGTCTATGCTCTCAATGTAAGGTTTTCGATTCCCATGTGTATCACAGAACACAGCACAATCATTGTTAGCTTCTTTTATCCTCCAAAACACTGTGAATAATTTAAAATACTAAATGTTTTCTAATGAAACTGCAGACTATCAAAGCAATGCAATTAAGTTTACTTCTTATTATACTAATTAAAGGGCACTTCTCCCTCACTACCTTGGATCAGAGCTAAACAATAACCTTTAAATCACAGTGGTTAAAATCAACTATAAACTGCTATGTTGAGTTTAAAAGCCATTGCCACTGAGCCACTATTCATGTCAAGTTCTAAGCATTTAAACACACTTAAACTCACGAAGACAAGAAGACAATAGAAATGCAAGTAAGGATAGGAAGCAGATAAGTGAGTTTCATATTAAAAGCTTAAAGATAAGACACATGAAAAAAAGTGTCTTCTTGTACTATTTGGAAGAAGGTACCAGAAACATTCCTTTCTGTACTATTGTGGTAGTACTAGAGGATGATGTGTGGAATAAAATCACCTTCAATAATAATCCTCCACATCCTTTAAATTTATTGCACATATACATCTATACTTATAAAAGGGTAATATGCTAATTAGACTGGGAGACCTTCCAGGAAACCTTCCAGATGTTCTTCTGGACAAAACCATGGTTGCGGGGCTGAGGTAGAGGCGGTTAGAGGCCAAGAGGGGAGGGCAGTTGTGGGTGATCAGGCCAGGATGGGACGGCAATTGTGGGTGATCAGGCCGGTGTGGGGGGCCGTTGGGGGTGATCAGGCTGGTGGGGGGGCAGTTGGGGCTGAGCAGACCAGGGGGGAGGCCAGTTGGGGGCGAGCAGGCCATCAGTGGGGTTCAGTTGGGGGTGATCAGGACAGCGGGGGGGGGGGGGGGGGAGGTGCAGTTTGGGGTGAGCAGGCCAGTGGGGAGGGCAGGTGGGGGCGAGCAGGTCGGCAGGCAGAGTGGTTAGGGGCAATCAGGCAGGCAGGAAGGTGAGCGGTTAGGAGCTAGAAATCCCGGATTGCGAGAGGGATGTCCGATTGCTGGTTTAGGCCCGCTCCCTGTAAACTGGCAGTAGGACATCCTTTGAGGGGTCCCAGATTGGAGAGGGTGCAGGCCGGGCTGAGGGACCCCCCCCCCCCCCCGCTCCTCCTACCCCATGCACGAATTTCGTGCACCGGGCTGCTAGTCCTATATAATAAAGAGGTAATGTGCAAATTGACCCTCACGCCCTCGCACAAGATGGTTGCCCCCATGTAGTCAAAGATGGCCACCACAAGATGGCTGGCAGGGGAGGGTAGTTGTGGGTAATCATACCAGTGGGGGAGGGCAGTTAGGGGCAACCAGGCCAGCATGGGAGGGCAGTTAAGGGTGACTGGGCTGGCAGGGAGGGCAGTTAGGGGTGACCAGGCCAGCAGGGGAGGGAAGTTGGGGGCAACCAGGTAGACAGGGTAGGGCAGTTGGGGGAGACCAGGCCTGCATGGGAGGGCAGTTGAGGGTGATCAGACCTGCAGGGGAGCAGTTAGGCATCTATCAGGCTGGCAGAGGAGTGGTTATGGGGTGATCAGGCTGGCAGGCAGGCGAGTGGTTGGGAGCCAGCAGTCCTGGATTGTGAGAGAGTTGTCCGACTGCCGGTTTAAGCCCGATCCCCCAGGGACATCCCCCGAGGGGTCCCAGATTGGAGAGGGTGCAGGCTGGGCTGAGGGACACCGGGCCTCTAGTTAAGACATAAAGGGCTATGTTACATTTCATGCTTTCTGACATGCTTTGCTGGACCTTACTCCAACTATCATTCTGTATTTCATTCACTGCCAAACATCTTACAAAATATCCTATCTAATAAAAGTGTAATATGCAAATTAACCATCACTCTGTCACAAAGATAGCGGTGCCCATAGCCACAAGATGGTGGCACCCAGTCCTCTCAGCCCCGCCGGAGTCCCCCAGTCCTGGGCGGGGGGGGGGGGGGGGGGGGGATGGCGGCTGCTGAGAGCGGGCAGCGTGAGCAGCCTGGCAGAATGGTTGCTTTGTTGCCATGGCAATGAGGCAAGCGTTCCACCCCAGCTCTGGGGGGCCTCTGACCAGGCCAGGGTGCGGATGGACCTCTGGGCCATGGAGAGCCTCTGGGCAGCGGGTGTGGAGTGGCCAGGCCCCACAGAGAACTACTGGTTCACAAATTCATGTGCAGGGCAACTAGTATATATATATATATATATATATGTATATATATATATATATATAATATCTTCTCTTATCCTATATAATAAGAGAAGAATATGCTAATTATCTATATGCCTTGAGGCATAATGACCAACCGCATAACCACCAGATCATGGAGCTACAGGAGGGGGCAGGGCAACAAGCTATCGGGGTGGAGAAGGGAGGGGATAGAGGGAGCTACAGGAGGGCAGGGAGCTCCAGGAGGGCGGGGCAGCAGGCAGAGAGCAGCAGAGAGCTACCAGTGGTGGTGGGAGGGTGGCTAGCTGAGGCAAGTGGCAGCAAGCTACTCACACACAGATTTGTGTGCAGGGATACTAATATATACACTGAGTGGCCAGATTATTATGATCTCTGAACCCATAATAATCTGGCCACTCAGTGTATATCCTATATAATAAAAGGCTAATATGCAAATTGTCTCCTCAACCAGGAGTTCGACCAGCAGGCAGGCCAGCCAACTGCCCATGTCCCCTCCACCTGGCCAGGCTGGCCGGACCCCACCCATGCACAAATTCATGCACCGGGCCAAGCCACACCCACCAGCCAATCAGGGAAAGTATGCAAATTAACCCCAACCAAGATGGCTACCAGAAGGGAGGCTTGGGTTTCCCCGGCAACCGAGGAAGCCAAGCTTTCCACACACTCTGGCAGGCCCAGGTCTCCACTCAAGGATACAAAGTTTCAATTATAGAAGGTAAACAAATCCAAACAGAAATGGCAGCAACCAAGGATGGAGCAGGAGGCTTGGCTCTGCTCCAGGCTACAAAGTTTCAATTGTAGAAGGTAAATAAATTCCAGATACCACAGGCCCCTCGCCCAGGCCTCTCCATGCCCCAAGGGAACCCCACCCTGATCCAGGATACCCTTCAAGGCAAACCAGCTGGTCCCCACCAGTGCACCAGGACTCTATCCTATCTAATAAAAGAGTAATATGCAGATTGACCATCACTCCAACACACAAGATCAAGATAGTTGCCCCTATGTGGTCAAAGATCCTGCCCCCATGTGGACACAAGATGGCCACCACAAGATGGCCAGCAGGGGAGGGCAGTTTGGAGGGACCAGGCCTGCAAGGGAAGGCAGTTGAGAGGGACCAGGCCTGCAAGGGAGGGCAGTTGGAGGTGATCAACCCTGCAGAGGAGGGCAGTTAGGGGTGACCAGGCTGGCAGAGGAGGGAAGTTGGGGGCAAACAGGCTGGCAGGGGAGCAGTTAGACATCAATCAGGCTGGCATGGGAGTGGTTAGGGGGGTATCAGGCTGGCAGGCAGAAGTGGTTAGGGGAAATCAGGAAGGCAGGCAGGTGAGCAGTTGGGAGCCAGCAGTCCTGGATTGTCAGAGGGATGTCTGGTGGGATAGGGCCTAAACGGGCAGTCAGACATCCCTCGAGGGGTCCCAGATTGGAGAGGGTGCAAGCTGGGCTGAGGGACACCCCCCTGCCCCCGTGCACGAATTTTGTGCACCAGGCCTCTAGTATATATATATAGAGTGGCCAGATTATTATGCGTTCAGAGATCATAATAATCTGGCCACTCAGCATACACACACACACACACACACACACACACACATATATATATATATACTAGTAGCCCATTTGCAGGAAGAATCCTGCAAGCGGCCGCTGTGGCCGTGTGCGTTGCTGCCGCCGCCACCATTGCGGCCGCCGCGCCTGCACCCGCACGCTGCTGCTGCCTGCTCTGCTGCGCCCTGCTCTGCCCCCCTACGCCCTGCCCCAGCTTTCCCTCTGGCAGCCACCTTGCTTTCCGCTTTTCCTCCCTCTTCCTTCTAAGTTGTCTTCAGTCTTCACTCCTTCCTCACTCAGCGTATGCAAATTAACCGCCATCTTTGTTGGGTAATTTGCATACTCTCCCTGATTGGCTGGTGGGTGTGGCTTTGGCTGGTGGGCATGGTTTGGGCATAGCAAAGGTACGGTCAATTTGCATATTACTATTTTATTAGGTAGGATATATACTAGATAGAGGGCCCGATGCACAAAATTCGTGCATGGGGGCAGGGGGTCCCTCAGCCCAGCCTGCACCCTCTCCAATCAGGGACCCCTCAGAATTGAGATTGGGCCTAAACCGGCAGTTGGACATCCTTCTCACAATCCTGGACTGCTGGCTCCTAATCACTCACCTGACTGCCTGCTTGGTCACCCCTAACTGCCCTCCCCACGCCAGCCTGATCGCCCCTCACTGCCTCTGCATGCCAGCCTGATTGCCCTTAACTGCCCCCACTCCTGGCCAGGTCATCCCTAACTGCTCCCTCCCTGCTTGCCTGGTTGCTCCTAACTGCCGCCCCCACTGGCCTGGTCACCCCTTACTGCCCCCCATGCCATTCTGGTCACCCCAACTGCCCCCTCCTGCCAGCCTGGTCACCCCAACTGCCCCCCTGCCAAACTGGTCGCCCCACACAGCCTGCTGTTCAGTCGTTTGGTTGCCCCTCACTAACCCCCCTGCCAACCTGGTCGCCCCACGCAGCCTGCTGTTCAGTCGTTTGGTTGTCCCTCACTAACCCCCTTGACAGCCTGGTCATAGGCAGCCATCTTGTGAGGGCATGAGGGTTAATTTGCATATTACATCTTTATTATATAGGATAATTTCTACTCAGATACTCCTTTTTTACTTCTCAAAACCTAGCTTCTGCCCTCACCATTCCAGGAAAATTGTTTGTTCAAAGGTCTCTGACCTCATAACTTTCCTACACTTCTTCATTTTTTTCTACCATATTTGATTCTACTGGTTACTTTGAAATATCTTCCTTGTTTTTAAAAACATGGTACAGCTTGGTTCTCCTCCCATTTCTCTAATCTTGTTTTTCTATTGCGCGTGCTGGTTCCTTCCTTTCTCCTATCCTCTAAATATAGGGCTCTCCCATGATTCTCTCCTTGGACTTCTCCATTCTCTTCCTTGAATAATCTCATCAGGGATCAACTTCATACCACTGACAACCACATGTCCCAGACTGGTCTCAACCTTCCCCTTCAAATTTCTACTCAGTTGCCTGTTATCTCTACATGACCCACCTGCGCTTGCTTCCTTTCTAAGAAATTTCTATGACAGACATACTATAAATAACTTGTATTTTACTTCATATTGTTCTGGTCTTTTTCAAAATGAGAGAATATATGCTGAGAGTGTACAATAGGTTACATCAGAGTGGTTCTTTCCATTTCTGTATAAATGCACAAAGTAGTGATTTTTCTTTCTAAATAAAATCTGTTTGACAAGATATATGGGCAGTTAAACAGATAAAAAACGGCTTTCCCTCCAGGAGTCCTTGCACCTTTCAGATATTTGTGAGCTGTTGTCATGCTCCTCCCCTCTCCTTTTAGACATATGTGGGTCTTTAATCAGAGTTAATAAATCAGTCCTTTCATTCTCTTAACGGCTTTTCTTGCTTTTCTCTGAACTCCATCCAATTGGCTTATATATATTTTTTAGTAATGAGTAAACCAAAACCAAACCTAATTTAATAGTCCAATGGTGATTCTTTTTATAAATAAGTTCCAAGTGTGATATTACAAAAGCAATTGGTATTCCGTAAAACACTTTTAAAAAGAAAAAAAAAAAAGAGTGAGAGATAGTAGTGGCTTCTATGAACGTTGGACCTACATGAAAGTTATAGAAATTGCCCTCTCCTTCAGTGTTACTTGGTAGGCTTTGTTTGTTATTACTCGCGTTTTTTCCAGGTGTTTTTATTTTTAGCACGTAAAAACTTCCTGTTATCACTCTAACCTTTCTCCTTGGACAGGGTCCTGTGAGCACTGGACTAACTCCTCAAGTGCTTCATACCTGCCTATCTGAAATCACCAAATATCATTCACTCCAGGCCATTCAACTTTGGAGGCCACTCACCTCAAGTCAACTTGCTACTTCTAGTACCCCTGCTGCCACCGTTTCTCTGAAAAGAAAAGATGAACCATATCCCATGGTCTAGCTGCCTTGCCACACAAATCTATTATCAAAAACTGCTGCCTGTTCATTGGCTCATTCTGGTGCCAGCCTCAACCTTCCTCTATCACTCTTCCCACAGTGGGTGAACAGCCATGTCGTGCTGATAATGTCCAAAATATGATAACCATTCATTCAAATTTTAACTTAAAAATTAGACTTTTTTAAAAAGATAATTCATTCTCAATTTCAGGGCTTTCTTGAAATATTTATACTTGAATACGAGAAACAAAAATGTTTTTGCAGTATAACCTTTTTTTTTTTTTTTTTTAAATATTTTTATTGAGGTATTATATGTGTACATTTCTTACTATTACCCCCCCCCCCCCCACACCCACACATGCCCTCCCCCCCCAGAGTTTTGCGTCCATTGTTTATGCTTATATGCATGCATACAAGTCCTTCATTTGATTTCATAACTCCCCCACCTTTCCCAAACTTTCCCCCTGTACTTTGAAAGTCTGTTTGATGCTTTACTGTCTCTGTATCTATCTTTTTGTTCACCATTTTATAATGTTCTTTACTATCCCTAAATGAGTGAGATCATGTGGTATTTTTCTTTCATTGACTGGCTTATTTCACTTAGCATAATGTTCTCCAATTCCATCCAGGTTGCTGCAAATGATGAGAATTCCTTCTTTTTTATGGCAGCATAGTATTCCATTGTGTAGATGTACCACAGTTTTCCGATCCAGTCATCTGCTGATGGGCACCTAGGCTGTTTCCAAATCTTAGCTATTGTAAATTGTGCTGCTATGAACATAGTGGTGCATATATCCTTTCTGATTGGTGTTTCTAGTTTCTTCGGATATATTCCCAGGAGTGGGATTACTGGGTCAAATGGGAGATCCATTTTCAGTTTTTTGAGGAAACTCCATACTGTTCTCCACAGTGGCTGCACCAGTCTGCATTCCCACCAGCAGTGCACGAGGGTTCCTTTTTCTCCGCATCCTCGCCAACACTTGTTGTTTGTTGATTTGTTGATGATAGCCATTCTGACAGGTGTGAGATGGTATCTCATTGTTGTTTTTATTTGCATCTCTCGGATAATAAGTGACTTTGAACATGTTTTCATGTGTCTCTTGGCCTTCCTTCTGTCTTCTTTTGAAAATATTCTGTTTAGGTCTGTTGCCCATTTTTTTATTGGATCATTTATCTTCCTCTTATTGAGTTGCATAAGCTGCCTGTAGATGTTGGAGATTAAACCTTTATCAGTGATAGCATTTGCAAATATGTTTTCCCATGCAGTGGGCTTTCTTGTTGTTTTGTTGATGGTTTCTTTTGCTGTAAAAAAGCTTTTTATTTTGATGTAGTCCCATTTGTTAATTTTCTCTTTAGCTTCCATTGCCCTAGGGGCAGTGTCAGTGAAGAAGTTCTTGTGGCATATGTCTGAGATTTTGTTGCCTGTGGATTCCTCTAGTATTTTTATGGTTTCCCGTCTTATGTTTAAGTCCTGTATCCATTTTGAATTTATTTTTGTGTATGGTGTAAGTTGGTGATCTAGTTTCATTTTTTTGCATGTATCTGTCCAGTTTTCCCAACACCATTTATTGAAGAGACTGTCTTGACTCCATTGTATGTTCATGCCTCCTTTGTCAAATATTAATTGAGCATAGTGGTTTGGGTCGATATCTGGGTTCTCTATTCTGTTCCATTGATCAATATGTCTGTTCTTGTGCCAGTACCAGGCTGTTTTGAGAACAGTGGCTTTGTAATACAGCTTGAAATCAGGTATTGAGATCCCACCTACTTTATTCTTCTTTCTGAGGATTGCTGAGGCTATTCGGGGTCTTTTTTTATTCCAGATGAATTTTTGGAGAGTTCTTTCTAGGTCTGTGAAATATGCTGTTGGTATTTTGATGGGGAGTGCATTGAATCTGTAGATTGCTTTGGGTAGTATGGACATTTTAATGATGTTGATTCTACCAATCCAGGAACATGGTATGTTCTTCCATCTGTTTACTTCTTCCTCTATCTCTTTTTTCAGTGTCCTGTAGTTTTCTGCGTATAGGTCTTTTACCTCCTTAGTTAAGTTTATTCCTAGGTATCTTAATTTTTTTGGTGCGATGGTAAATGGGATTGCTTTTTTAGTCTCTCTTTCTGTAAGTTCATTATTGGTGTATAGAAAAGCCATAGATTTCTTGGCGTTAATTTTGTATCCCGCTACATTGCCGAATTCATTTATTAAGTCTATTAGTTTTTTGATGGAATCTTTTGGGTTTTTTATGTACAATATCATGTCATCTGCAAATAAGGACAGCTTCACTTCTTCTTTTCCAATTTGGATGCCTCTTATTTCTTCTTCTTGCCTAATTGCGATAGCTAATACTTCCAGTACTATGTCAAACAGGAGTGGTGAGAGTGGGCATCCCTGTCTTGTTCCTGTTCTTAGGGGAAATGGTTTTAGTTTTTGCCCATTGAGTATGATGTTTGCTGTGGGTTTATCATAAATAGCTTTTATTATGTTGAGGTATGAGCCTTCTATTCCCACCTTGTTGAGAGTTTTTATCAAGAAAGGGTGTTGGATTTTGTCAAATGCTTTTTCTGCATCTATTGATATGACTATGTGATTTTTATCTCTCAATTTGTTTATGTGATGTATCACGTTTATTGATTTGCGGATATTGTACCATCCTTGCATTCCTGGAATAAATCCTACTTGGTCATGGTGTATGATCTTTCTGATGTACTGCTGGAGCCGATTTGCTAGAATTTTGTTGAGGATTTTGGCATCAATGTTCATGAGGGATATTGGCCTGTAATTCTCTTTCATTGAGTTGTCTTTATCTGGTTTTGGTATTAGGGTGATGCTGGCTTCATAGAAGGAGCCTGGAAGTGTTCCTTCCTCTTGAATTTTTTGGAATAGTCTGAGGAGGATAGGTTTTAGTTCTTCCTTGAAAGTTTGATAAAACTCTCCTGTGAAGCCATCTGGCCCCGGGCTTTTGTTTGCCGGAAGCTTTTTGATGACTGCTTCAATTTCTTCCATAGTTACTGGCATGTTGAGCTGTTTAGAATCTTCCTGATTGAGTTTTGGAAGGTTGTATTTTTCTAGGAATATGTCGATTTCCTCTAGGTTGTCCAGTTTGTTGGAATAGAGTTGTTCGTAGTATTTTGTAACAATCCTTTGTATTTCGTCGGGGTCTGTTGTTATTTCACCTCTTTCATTTCTGATTTTGTTTATTTGGGTCCTCTCTCTTTGCTTCTTGGTGAGCCTGGCTAGAGGTCCATCAATCTTGTTTATCCTTTCAAAGAACCAGCTCTTGGTTTTGTTGATCTTTTGTATTGTTTCTTTGGTCTCTATGTCGTTTATCTCCGCTCTGATCTTTATTATTTCTTTCCTTCTGCTTACACTGGGCTTATCTTGTTGCTCTCTCTCTAACTCTTTGAGTTGTTGGGTTAGGTAATTTATTACCATTGTTTCTTGTTTTTTGAAGTAGGCTTGTAGAGCTATGAACTTCCCTCTCAGGACTGCTTTCATTGTGTCCCATAGATTTTGGATTGTTGTGTTTTCATTGTCGTTTGTTGCCATGATGTTTTTTATTTCTTCCTTGATGTCTTTGGTAACCCAGTCATGGTTTAATAACATGCTGTTTAGTCTCCAAGTGTTTGATTTCTTTGGGTTGTTTTTATTGTAGTTGATTTCCAGTTTTATGCCACTGTGATCTGAGAAGATACTTGATATGATTTCTATCTTCTTGAATTTGGAGAGACTTTGCCTATGTCCTAACATATGGTCTATCTTTGAAAATGACCCATGTGCACTTGAGAAGAATGTATATTCTGTGGCTTTGGGGTGAAATGTTCTGAAGATGTCGATTAATTCCATCTGTTCTAGTGAGTCATTTAGGATTGATGTTTCTTTGCTGATTTTTTGTTTAGAGGATTTGTCCAATGGTGATAGTGGGGTATTGAAGTCTCCTACTATGATTGTATTACTGTCAATCTCTCCTTTGATATCTTCCAGGAGTTTTTTAATGTATCTTGGTGCTCCTGTATTGGGTGCATATATGTTTACCAGAGTTATTTCTTCTTGTTGGATTTCTCCCTTAAGTATTATGGAGTGGCCTTCATTATCTCTTGTTATGTCCTTCACTTTGAGATCTAATTTGTCAGATATAAGTATTGCAACCCCAGCTTTTTTTTCATTTCCATTTGCCTGGAAAACCTTTTTCCATCCCTTTACTCTCAGTCTGTATGCATCCTTTTTTTTGAGGTGGGTTTCCTGTAGACAGCAGATATCTGGGTTTTGTTTTCTTATCCAGTCTGTTACCCTGTGTCTTTTGATTGGGGCATTCAATCCATTTACATTTAAAGTTATTATTGATAGGTACTTATTTGACGCCATTTTTATTCTATACCCCTGTGTACCTTCTTTGCTTCCTATTTCTTTCTTTCTTTCTTTCTTTCTTTTTTTTACAGCAGACCCTTTAGCATTTCTTTCATTGCTGGTTTGGTGGTGATAAACTCCCTTAGTCCTTTTTTGTCTCTGAAGCTCCTGATTTCACCTTCAATTTTGATTGATAGCCTTGCTGGGTACAGTATTCTTGGATTTAGACCCTTCCTTTGCATGACTTTGTATATTTCATTCCATTCCCTTCTGGCCTGAGGAGTTTCTGTTGAGAAATCAGTTGCTAGTCTGATGGGGGTTCCTTTGTATGTAACTGTCTGTCTCTCTCTGGCCGCTTGTAAGATTCTTACTTTGTCGTTGGTGTTTGCCAACTTAATTATAATGTGCCTTGGCGTCGGTCTTTTGGGGTTCATTTTGCTTGGAACTCTGTGAGCTTCTTGGATTTGTGTGGGTTTTTTCTTCCCTATATCAGGGAAGTTTTCTGTTATTATTTCTTCAAACAGGTTTTCTATTCCTTGCTCAGTTTCCTTTCCTTCTGGCACCCCTATTATCCTGATGTTGTTTTGTTTTGTATTGTCCCGAAGTTCCCTTACGCTCTCCTCAATCTTTCTAATTTTTGTTTCTAGAAGCTGTTGTAATTGGGTATTTTTTTCCATCTTGTCTTCTAGCTCACTTATGCGGTCCTCTGCTTCATCTAGTCTACTCTTGATGCTTTCTATTGAGTTCTTTACAGCAGCGATGTCATTTTTCATTTCTTCTTGGTTCTTCTTCATTTCTTCTTGGTTCTTACTCATATTGTCGAATTTGTCTTCCATCCTTTTCAGCCACTTTATGACCATTTCTCTGAATTCTTTCTCTGATAGGTTGTTTGCCTCTAAATCGTTTACTTCCTTTTCTGGTGATGCCTGCTTCTCTTTCCTGTTTGGGCTGTTTCTTTGTCTCCCCATGGTCTCTCTTCTCCGGATGTCTGGTTATATAGATTTCTCTCTCTGGCGTTGATTTAAAGGTATAAAATACAACACAACCAGGCACAACAGACAAGGCACTGAACAGAATTGTATTCACGATATTAATAACCTCCAATAAAGGTAACCACCAGAGAAAGACAAATTAGGGAATAGGAGTGGAAGAGGGAGAGTAAAAAGAAAGAACAACAACGAAGAAAAAAAAAAAAAAACAACAACAACAAAGAGTGTGAATCTGAACTTGGGAAAAGAGCAGAAAGAAAGAAAAGAAAAAACAGAAAAGAAAAAGAAAAGAAAAAAAAAGTAAGAGAGACAAGAATGGTACTAAGAGAGGAAAGGGGAACAAACTATATATATGGGGAGTAAACTCCACTAGAACAACCACTATTCCCAGCAAATTCCAGCAACACGAGCCTGGAGATTAATACAAACTGCAACAGCAGCTAATATCAAGTGAGGCAAGGGAAAACAAAAGTAAAAAACAAACAAAAACAAAGCAAACAAAAGAACCAACCAAACCAACAAAAAGAATAATCAAAACAATCTCATAAAAAAGCATAAAAATTCAATCTAATCAACATTCAAGCAAACAACAACAAAAGGCCCGAGAGAAAAATAATTTTTTAAAGGTAGCGTAGAGAGAGGTTTGTATGGATTTGGAGCAGGGGGTTGGGAATTAGATATATAAGTAGGGTGAAGTTTTAGCAGGGAGTAAACTGAAAAAGTAGGGAAAATCTAAAGCCAGAAAGGGTTAAGATAAACTGGGGACCAAAAGGGGAAAGGTTAGGAGGAGAGTGATGGCATAATGTTAGCTTTGATGTAGGGTAAAGCGATTGTAAGGGAAAGATGCAAATCGAATGTAGGACACTAATCCAAAAATAAAAGAAAGAGAAAATCAAATGACATTAAAAAAAAAAAAAAAGTAAAATAATAGTAATAATATTGCTGATTGAAAATAAAAATGTAATAATTAAAAAGGTGAAAGTCAAGTGAGGAAAAAGAAAAAATATTAGTTTCTTAAGTATAAGATGCAAAAAATGAAAATAAAAAAATATGAGAATAAAAAATTTAAAAAATTGAAAAAAGAATTGAAAATTAAAAAATAGGAAGACTAAAATGTGCAGTAGCGGCTGTCATTCACTTCCTCTATTATTCTGTTTGGTACGCCTTTTTCCCAGTCTGGGCGGTATATCAGTTCAGCTTCATTCCAGGGCTCCTCAGTGTTGGAAGCCAGTCCTGCTTTTTAAGCCAGCCCTGTCTTAATTTCTCGTATTTATTTTTGATTACACCAGAGACAATTAGCGTTTCAGCCCCTGGGTGGCAGTGTTTCTGAATTGACTTCCGGGCCTCTCTAGCTCTTTTTTCTTTTTTTTTTTCCCCTTCTATGGCACTCACTACCGGTTTGTAGAGGTGTGCGCCTCAGAGCTGCCTCTCTGATGGTCACACGCAGCTCTGGCCCCCAGGTTCCGAAAAAACACCTTCCCCCTGCAGTCTTTCAGGGTTTCCACCTGGGTTTGCCTCTGTATTGGGCTTAGCAATCAGAGTCGGAAAGAGCCCAGGTGTGCGGACCGTGGGTCTGTGCCCCAGACTAAGGAGCCTGCACTCCTTTGAAAATTCTTAGTCTGACCCTCCTCGTCAGATTAAAATGAGTTGCTTTCAAGAGGTCACTTCTGTTAGCAGCTCAGAAGACCCCCCTCCTCATTCACGGATCACGGCAGTTCCAACTGCCGCTGATTTTTCTAGGCACAGACCTCCCGGCTCCTGCCGGTCCTGCGGCTGCCGCGCTTCCCTCACCCAGCGCTTCCCTCACCCACCGCGGGGATTAGAAACCGCAGCTTATTTCAGACAAAATCTGACCTTTCCGTGGTGCAGTGAAGAGTTTCTTTGAATCCAAATGTTTGCGCTGATAGGGGACCGGTGGTCTGGTGCTCCCAGCAGTTCAGTGTTTGCAGTTGTCGCAGAAAGTCAGGTTTCCCCTAAAATCCTCCTTTCCTTGCAAGATGGTGAGGCGCCCGGCGAGCCCGCAGCTCCAGGAGGGGACCCAGCCCCTGTGGGTGCTGCACGGTCAGAGGAACACTGCCCAGCACTCCCCCGCCTTCTCCTGGAGTTTAGCTGTCCCTTGGCTTGCCCACATACACTCCCTCTGCGAGCCTCTGCTGCTCCGACTCTCCGCCCCAGGAACAGACTCCAAACCCGACTCTATTCCGTCGCCATTTTTTTTCCTCTCTGCAGTATAACCTTGGTGGCTTTTAGCTAAG
Source organism: Eptesicus fuscus (assembly GCF_027574615.1). Lineage (NCBI taxonomy): Eukaryota > Metazoa > Chordata > Mammalia > Chiroptera > Vespertilionidae > Eptesicus > Eptesicus fuscus. Next base: position 69,131,934 of record NC_072486.1, read on the forward strand.
GCAGAGTCAGAAAGAATATATGCACCCCTATGTTCATAGCAGTGCAATTTATGATAGCTAAGATTTGGAAACAGCCTAAGTGCCCATCAGCAGAATGGATTAAAAAACTGTGGTACATCTATGTGGTACAACAATGGAATACTACACAGCTATAAAAAAGAAAGAACTCTTACCATTTGCAACAGCATGGATGGAACTAGACAGCATTATGCTGAGCGAAATAAGCCAGTCAGAGAAATATAAGTATCACATGATCTCACTCATATGTGGAATCTAATGAACAACATAAACTGATGAACAAAAATAGATCCAGAGACATAGAAACATCCAACAGACTGTCAAACCCCAGAGGGAAGGCAGGGGAGGGTGGTGGGGGGTGGAAGAGAACTACCAATGAACTCATATGCATATATATGTATATAACCCATAGATACAGACAACAGGGTGGTGAAGGCCTGGGGTGGGAGTGGGTTGGGAGAGGTCAATGAGGTTAAAGAGGACATATGTAATACTTTCAACAATATTTTAAAAAACCAGAGACAGAGAAACATCAATCAGAACGTCAAACCTCAGGGAAGGTAGGGGACGGTGAGGGTAAGGGGGAGAGATCAACCAAAGGACTTATATGCATGCATATAAGCCTAATCGATAGACACAGACAACAGGGGGGTAAGGGCATGAATGGGGAGGGTTAATGGGGGAATAAGGACACATATGTAATACCTTAATCAATAAATAAATAAAAAAACAACAACAAGGAGTAGGTGAATATATGAGACTGGAACCAAATTGCCTGCATTTGAATCCCAGCCCCACTATCCATGTAATTTCTGTGAGATGCTTAATAATTTTGTGCCTCAGTTTTCATAACAATAAAATGAGAACATTAATAATAATCTATTTCACAGGACTGTGATAAATGAGTTTCGACAAGTAAAACACTATTATTTTGTAATGAGCAAACCAAACCTAACTGTAATATTAAGTAGTTCCAAGTACCTCTGAAGAACTGCCTGTCCTTAAGCTAAATGACAAGCAGGCTATCCAGTCCCATCCAGTCCATCAACAAAAATGGTCTTTGCCTCAAGGACATTGATGTCCAGCTGGATTTTAAAAATATATACACACAGAAACAAATATGACAATCACAGGCCAGTATACATGTTTTATATAAAGTTTGTATAAAGTTTGAAACTATTAATCACTAGAGACTTTCAAATCCTTCAATCTTGAATCTAGATTATTCTTCTTAACTTGATGGGAAGAGTGTGCTGGATCTGCCCACACATTGAGTAATCAATAACTGTATTTACTCCAGGTTATCATCCTATCTAATGAAAGAGTAACATTCAAATTGACCATCACTCCAACACACAAGATGGCCGTCCCCATGTGGTCAAAGATGGCTGCTCCATGTGGACACAAGATGGCTACCACAAGATGGCCGGGAGGGGAGGGCAGTTGTGGATGATCAGGCCAGCAGGGGAGGGCAGTTGGGGGCAACCAGGCCTGCAGGGGAGGGCAGTCGGGGGGACCAGGCCTGCAAGGGAGGGCAGTTAGGGGTGACCAGGCTGGCAGAGGAGGGCAGTTGGGGGAGACCAGGCCTGCAGGGGAGGGCAGTTGGGGGAAACTAGGTCATCAAAGGAGGGCAGTTGGGGGCAACCAGGCCTTCAAGGGAGGGGAGTTGGGGGCAACCAGGCCTGCAGGTGAGGGCAGTTGGGGGGGACCAGGCCTGCAGGGGAGCGCAGTTGGGGTGTCCAGGCCAGCATGGGAGGACAGTTGGGGTGAGGGGACCCAGGTTGGCAGGGAAGGACAGTTAGGGGCAACCAGGCCTGCAGGGAAGGGCAGTTGTGGGGGACCAGGCGTGCAAGGGAGGGAAATTAGGGGCACTCTGGCTGGCAGTTAGGTATTGATCAGGCTGGCAGGGGGATGATTAGGGGGTGATCAGGCTGGCAGGCAGAAGCGGTTAGGGGCAATCAGGCAGGCTGGTGAGTGGTTGGGAGCCAGCAGTCCTGGATTATGAGAGGGATGTCCCAGATTGGAGAGGGTGCAGGCTGGGCTGAGGGACACACACACACACACACACACACACACACACACCATGCACAAATTTTGTGCACTGGGTCTCTAGTAGATTATATTCTGGGACCTGCTTTTGAGCAGAATAAGATATAAAACCTTAAAATATTTAGGTGTTTGGACTAAGGTATCTATCAATCAATCTATATATCCATCTATCTATCATATTTCCATTTATGATAGGTATTTCTTATATTTTAAACAGAAAGGCACATAAATCAAAATTCTGAAAGGATATATAATCGTATTTGTTAAAATATTTTATTGGCAACACTGCTATATACCTTTGTATGAGAAAACAGTTTTTGGTAATCTTTAAGTTTCATATTAACTACATTAAAGGAAGAAAATCATCTCCAGCATAATTCCAACTTTAAGTAGAGAAAAAAAAAACACACATTAAGAGTATTTCAAACCAGACTGAGTTGATAAAACTGAGATGAAAGAAAAAGATCCTTGGCTCTTAGTACCTGTCTACCATTGTGAATTAAGCACCAGCTTCATTTTAAAAAGTCACTAGCTATTTGTAAATCTGTAAATATATGCCTCCAAACATTCAATCTCTAAGATACTGATTTCTCCCTGTCCAGTACAAGCCCTTCTGTGGCAGACCTAATCACTTTCCTCAGTACACAGGGCAGACTGGAGCTTACAGCAGGATGTGGTCTCTCGAGTTACTAGCTGTTTGACCTTGACAGTTACTTAACTTTCCCTCAAGTTCATTTTACCCCTCTATTTTATGTAGCTTTCACTGTAAGCCACCTACCTCAAAGCCTTCCTTTTCAGAGAAGGGTATAAGTAAATAGATTTTTAAAATAAAAAGGGACTCAAACCCAGGCTTTCTGATTCCAAATTCCAAGGACAGGATGATAGTTAAAATATATCATTGTCCTTTATTTATCTATTTATCTATGTACTAGATGCCTGGTGCACGAAATTTATGCACAGGGGAGTGTATCCCTCAGCCCAGCCTGCACCCTTTCCAATGTGGGATCTCTCTCACATTCGGGACCGCTGGCTCCTAACAGCTCGCCTGCCTGATTGCCCCCAACTGCCCTCCCCTGATGACCTGATCACTCCCAACTGCCCTCCCCTGCCAGCCTGATTGCCCACAACTGCCCTCCCCTGCTGCGATCTGCCTCCTCCACCAGGACTGGCCTCCTCCATGCCGTGAGGAGCCAAGGGACACCCAGGCCTCACTGTGTGGAGTGGCCACCAGGCCCCTCCTCTGCTGTGCGCATAGCCATCTTGTAATGGCCATCTTGTGACAACCTTAGGGCGTGATGCGTGAGGGCATGATGCCACCTAGGCTATTATTAGTATAGATTTATTTTTAGCAATGTCTCCCATTTTCCCCTCCTTTGGTTATTGTCCTTTAGAGATAAATTCACTAATAAATATCCTTTGATTTTATAATGCTTGCATTTTAATTTAAGAATGGTCATTAAAGATACCCTAATTCTTAGGCATTGAGAGATTTCAAAACCTTAGGCATTGAGAGATTTAAGAAACACTATTTTATCCATTGTGGTAGTAATACACAGGGTATGTTTACGGGATATTAGGTAAAGTTTAGAAAGAAAATATTCAAAATTTCGCGGAAAATTTCATAACATTATTTTATTGTATTGAATGATATTTATATAAAAGCCCAAAATGGGTTATATTATATTTAATAACCTGTGTAGGTTGTAGGAAAACATTACTGTGAAGGCAAGCTCAGGAGATAATGGATATAACAAAACTGTATATTTTAAAAATTGTTTCTTCCAGTGAAGTCTACCATCATGTGAATAATAGCAGAATTTGGAATTTGGTATGATGCTAATCAAGATTCAGCTATTTTTAATTGGGGAAATTTACTAGCCAATGGACACATAAGTGATCAGAAATGAGGCTTATGAATTTCTCTAGAAATAAAATTTTATTTGATAAAGTATTACTTCCATTATCAATTAAAAGAAACTCAGTTTATTGAAAAAATACATAAAGATGTATTAAAGAAAAATAGGCATTGAGTTTGAGTAATTTTAATGTTTTGCTATGGGAGTTTTTCTAAATTTAAATGGCAAGGGAGATTAAGATTTACTGAATGTATTAGAAATCCTTTAACCAACACTTTATAATTCATTTAACAATGACAAAAATCCTCCTTATGTGTCAATATTATAGACACATAAAAATCTCATCTTCAGAATTTTTTAAAAATATATTTTTATTGACTTCAGAGAGGAAGGGAGAGGGCGAGAGAAATAGAAACATCAATGATGAGAGAGAATCATTGATCAGCTGCCTCCTGCATGCCCCCCACTGGAGATCGAGCCCACAACCCAGGCATATGCCCTTAACTGGAATCGAACCTAGGACTCTTCAGTCTGCAGGCCAACGCTCTATTCACTGAGCTAAACTGGCTAGGGCCCATCTTCAGAATTTTAATGAAGAATATAAACTAATTTCTCATTATACTTTGTACTTCCCCATCATAGTACTTATGACAACTGTAATGAACTTATTTGTATAATTATTTATTGATCATCTGTTTTTCCCTCTAGTGCAGTGGTTCTCAACCTTTCTAATGCCGAGACTCTTTAATACAGTTCCTCATGTTGTGGTGACCCCCAACCATAAAATTATTTTCGTTGCTACTTCATAACTGTAATTTTGCTACTGTTATGAATCGTAATGTAAATATCTGTGTTTTCCAATGGTCTTAGGCGACCCTGCTAGTGGGTCTCAACCTGTGGAGCCGCTGCTGTAGAGCCTTCATAACAGTAGCAAACAATTCATAACAGTAGCAAAATTACAGTTATGAAGTAGCAACGAAAATAATTTTATGGTTGGGGGTCACCACAACACGAGGAACTGTATTAAAGAGTCTCGGCATTAGAAAGGTTGAGAACCACTGCACTAGAGGCTGAGGTCCATGAGGACAGGGATTGTGCCTACTTTAATCTGCACTGTCTCTGGTACATTGGAAAATGATAGCCATAAGAAGTACTAACTTTTACTGAATGCTTCCTACTTGCTAGGCCCTGTTCTAAGCATTTTATAGGGGTGGGCAAAAGTAGGTTTACCATTGCATTGTGACATTCTTTTGAGTTAATAAGGCTATTGTAGTAATCATAACCTGCTTGCTTTTTTTTTTTTCATATGAACAACTATAAACCTACATTTGCCCACCCAAGTAAATAAATTTGTAACGAATCAAAAGACCCTAAATGTATATAGAGAAACACAGAACACTATTTTGACAAGCAAATGGGGTCCAGGAGAGAGGGCCTCTAAAAGTCAGCTACTCCGTCCGTCAGTGTGAGTAGTGAGACCAGGACTCAGAGAGGTACAACCACCGGCTTAAAGTCACAGAGGAATATGGAGAATGTGGTTGTTTTGATGATGCATCTATGCTCCTGAGTACAGGCATCTCATTAACGTTGGTGTTTTGAGTTAATTGCTCTGAAACTGTGAATATTTCTTGTGTGGTTTTATGCTTCATCAGTCTTACTCTCCTTCCGAAAACATTTACTGGATATCTGCCTTGCACCACTGCACTTTGTGTGGCGGCAGGGATTCCAGAACAAGAAAGAACTATAGTCAGGGAGCTCTGCCTGAAACAAGAGCGTCCCTAAGGTGTAGTCAGCGTAAAATAGGGGAGTGGAAGGTATGGTGGGGGGTGGTGAAAGGAGGAAGTGGTTTCCTCCCACAGACACTGAAAAAATCGTTTGGTCTCGTGGGACAGTCTCTATTGGGGCAAAATCAAACACAATTCCTTTAATGTTGTGAAAACATGGAATCAGTCTTGGATATTAACTCAGAATCAGATTTACCAATGGCTGAGGAAATCAGCTTTCAGCACTATTTTCCTGAGCATAGACTGAAGCTACTGCTTCAACTGATACTATTCCTTTCTGGATATATTTGCTACAGATCAGTTTCAAAAGTACAATAAAGTTGCTTTTTCCTGAAGTTAATTTTACCTAATTCCCTTCTTTATAGAACTTAATTTTTTATACAACCAGTTCAATAATTTCTTAGGAAAATGATTTAAGCTAATTTAACCTATCTGTAAAAGTTATAGGCAGCTTGTAAATGTGTTTGACAGATTTATAGATTCGGTGACTTGGAATCAATTTGATATTGAAATTTGTATACATATTTATACATGCATTCTAAAATGTTTATCAATTACATTTCATATTTTTAAAAATCTTATAATTTTAAATTTGTTTCCCCAGAACATTTTGCAAGTATGCATACATAGATCTGTTGCACTGCATTTGATAATAATTTTCAGTATCATCCATTATGAATTTAAAAACTAAAAAGATCTAGTTGAGGTTTTAAACTTCAGCTTGTTTTCCCCCTTTCCTATGACTGAAACATTTGTAGAGTTTGCCATATTGAAGTGTCTAGCTTTACAAGTAGGCTCGTTTCTTAAAAAAATGTGTAGAAATATGTTTTGGTAAAGGAAATCATGTATTAAATGTGATGTTTGAGAGAATACAAAATTGTTATCTTTGGGGGAAGACTACTTTTGAAATATTAGCATCTTCTCACCAACTTTTTAAGAGTTATAAATTTTAAGAATTGATTTCAGATTTTCATAAAGTGAGTTTACATATCCAATGGTTAAAGAGGTTAACTGATAAGTAGCTTTTATTACAGCAAATCTCTGGACATATTCAAACTCTGACCAGGAATAAACAGTCATGCTATTATCGTGTCTAAGAAATATGTTAGCAATGAAATACCCTGCGTACATGGAGAAGTTGAATTGAGTAAAGACCTCAGGACCTGAGCTCAGCTCTTGCAACTTTAAAAGCAATAGATTCTTTTCTTTTCTTTTTTTAGCAATATATTTATTATTATTAATTATTATTATTATTATTTTTTTTAGCAATAGATTCTTGAGGAGAATTCAAACCATTGGATCCTGGTAGGTTCTCTCAGACCTTCCCAGTAAAATCCACACAAAACGATTGAGCTTTTGATCAGATCCCAAATACGTTTAAGGCACCTGCTTTAAATTGTTCCAGGATGCAGATTAGGCATCTATTACCTTCATTAGGTTTCCCAGTCAGATTTTTACACTGCAGTTCCTTTCAACAATCCGATGATCTTAAACACGATTCCCCACCTTGCTAGAAAATGATGCTTATAAACTAAACTCGGTTGAAACTAGTGGAAGGTGAAGGATTCAGTCTTGGTTGCATCCAAACCACTCTCGTTTCCATAATGAAATCACTTCTGTTGAGAGTTCCCTACTCTCAGGGCCCTTCCCTTTTGCTCCGAGGCCCTAGGAAGGCTTCTTACACTCTTTGCCATCATCTTGGCTGCACTCTCATTTCATGACCTTGGAGTTAATCCTTCTTTTTTTCCTATTAGCGAGTGTAAGCAGGCCGACTTCAAACGGACTGCAGCAGGTCACGAGGTTTAATGGGCACCAAGATAATCACCTAAATCACATTTCTAGGCCTGATGGGCTGGACAGACGTAGAGGGTGACTTTACCAGCGTATTCGCTGTTAATCAGCAAGGTTGGGAGGTCTGGGAGGAGAGCCGCCTTTGCCTTCCTCCCTGAGGGGCTGGGGCAGATGGGCTGATTAGCGAAGGCAGCTGCATTGACTTTCTTCTCCCACAAGATGTGTCGTGTCCCAAAAGGACATGAAAGTCAAATGTGGCCACAGCTCAAACACCGACGCACTCTTTTCATCTCTGCGGAATGACCTGCCCTCTACTTGTCGGGCAGATCCGCGGCACAACAGTTGTCCCTGATTTTCACGATCTGTTAACACTTAGGAATGTTTACGTTCAAGAACTGTCTTCTACATTTATTCCTTGTGGCATCTAGGAACATGCCATAGCACATTGTATATTTTTTGTGTTACTATCTGATTCTTAACTTTAAAAGGAAGAAGAAACCTAAAATTACTCTAAGATCAAAGGAACTAAAATAATTTCACCTTTTAAAATTCAGACAAGCATCCGTTGCAATTGGCAGAGGGAATATCATCGGGAGTTGTTGTTACAATCCAGGCTCATCCAATTTGGTTACATGCTTCAGCTTGTTATCAAAGAAAATAGCAGCTCTTCCTCTGTTAAGACCATGGCCTTAGAATAAGTGCAACTGAAACCCCGAAAAAGAATGAATTGCAATCATTTAACTTAATCAATATGCCTAATATATAAAGAATATCATGCAGTGTCTCTCATCTCTACACTCTATAATTTACAAAAAGGCTTTTATTTGCATTATCATTTTATTCTTAATAAAAAGGTAGCAAAGTAGGTCATAGTAATTTCCTGAGAAGTGGCATCTCAGTCTCACTGAGGTAGTAGTGACGGAGCCAGCACTAAAATCCAGGTTTTCTGGTGACACACCCAATCCTGTGTACTACTGAATAACATTTTGCACAACCTGATCATCTGGTGGAATAACTAGTGGTTTTAAAAAAATGCCATTCATCCAGGAAGGCCCTATTGGCAGAGCTGGTAAGTAGATTATGTTTACTAAATTAGCATTTAAAGTTTAAAAAGATCAGATATACTGGATTTATTTAATAAGAAGGCTGTTGATTTGGCAAAATAAGCACATACATTATAATGTTTCTAAAACCCTGGATGACTCTTAATAGTATGGAGTTTATAAAAGCCACAAATACATGAAATCATATTTCGGTTTAATGCTGAAGAGGACATGTAGAAATTTAACAAATAAATAGACTGAAAATGATTTAAGTTAAAGCCAAAACTTTTTAGATGTTTCATTTTTATAAATTCCAACCTTAAAGTAATTTAAGACTTTCTGAATTATTAAAAATAAAAAGGAAGAAGAAAGAATAATAATTTGGAAACTTTAGATTCAATGGCGGTTAATCCTACAGAGGACTGAAGTAGGAAGTTGATTTATTGTAAACTCTGTGTGAGGTCTCTGGAGACTGGGGACAGAATGAAAAAGAAGGGAATTGCAATGTGGAGGAGATTAATTACTAAGAAAGGGACTTTTTAATGACGTAAGAATTGGTCAAATGATTACTGAACATATTGGTGTTGTGTGTTTTTTTATGACTGAGTAGAAGTGGGGAAGAGATGATTTTAGTATATTCATCAGCATGTCACAAACATGACTCTGGTCCATTTTTGAGCACAGCCTTTATTTTTATAACTGGCCCATTTAGAAGTTTCCAATTTTTAAAGTTTGACAAAAAGAAGTCAAACAAAAAACAGATACAACCAAACAAAAACAACAGAAAAAAACACTTACTGGATACTTAAATGAAGTTTCTTTACAACATATACTACTTTGCTTGGCGTCTTTTACCTACTTTGGTGTTTTTCCTTTTGTTTTCAAAGATTTGAATTATGTTTAACAAAAACAACTAAAGTAAAAAAAAAAACACCATAATATGTTATGTTACCAAAATAGTCATTTAACTACTCAATCCAATGTCATATGTTACATAAGCAAAACATAAATGCCTTTGAGAGAAAAAATTAGAAAAACATGATTGTTCAGAATCATTTAGAAGAGAGGTTGGAAAATTTTCTTACCTAATAATAGATAAATATGTAAATTGACTGTACCTTCGCTATGCCCACAGCCAATCAGAGTGAGGGAGTATGCAAATTAACCCACCAAAGATGGCAGTTAATTTGCATACGAAGGCAGGGCAGGCAGCACCATGGCCTGCTTCGGGGTACGGGTCCATTGGAGGTGGAGGAGGCCCTGAAAGCAGCGCCAGACACTGCCCACAAGGTACCAGTCCATCGGCAGGGCAGGCGGTGGGGTGGGCAGCGCCAGATGGCACAGGAGGGGTCCGGGTCCATCGCAGGCCCCAGGAGGGGCAACGGCCTGCCTAGCCACTCCCCAGGGTCCCTGGGACGATGGCGGCCCCAGGAGGCGAGGCCAGACCTACCTAGCCGCTCCCGGGGGTCCCTGGGAACAGCGCCATCCCAGGGACGCGAGGCCGGACCCCTTACCAGTTCTGGGGGTCCCTGGGACGATCACAGCCCCGGGGACACGAGGCCGGACCGCCTACCAGTTCCCGGGGGTCCCTGGGGTCCCTGGGATGATCGCAGCCCCAGGGACGCGAGGCCGGACAGCCTAGCCGCTCCCCGGGGGTCGCGGGGAACAGCGCCGTCCCGGGAGGCGAGGCCGGACTGCCTACCAGCTCCCAGGGGCCCCTGGGACGATCGCGGCCCCGGAGACGCGAGGCCGGACCGCCTACCAGTTCCCGGGGGGTCCCTGGGACGATCACGGCCCCAGGGAGGTGAGGCTGGACCTGCCTAGACGCTCCTGGGGGTCCCTGGGAACAGCGCTGCCTGGGGGAGGCAAGGCTGAACCCTCCTAGCCGCTCCCGGAAGTCCCTGGGAACATCGCAGGCATGGGGTTGCTGAGACACAGACATGGGCCTCTGGCCACAGATTCATAGCTTCGCGGAGATGGAGGGCAGGGATCTGCCTCATCTGCACAGAGACAGAGGTTCTTCAGTGCCCCCAAGACACGGGTGGGCCCAGCCATGGATCAAGGGGCATGGGAGGACTCCTGGGCAGAAGGGCAAGGACCCTCACTCCTGAGGCCGGTGTTGAGGGGCGGTGCCACCTCAGTGGAGGGGTGCTGCACTGCAGGGTACTGGACTGACTGACGTGATTCAGAGAAGCTCCCAGTGCTAATGGGCCTCGCTCAGGCGGCCTTCACACTTCAGAGGCAGTGACTACTGCTCCCGCCTTGACCCAAAAGCAAGCCTGCGGTGCCCTGCCCCATGGCAGAGCATGCCTAGGCAGTGAGTGCGAAGCCTTCCACCTGCTTCGGAGAAGCGGGGGCAGTAAAGAATGGGGGGAGAGGAAAGAATGTGGAGCATCCGCAATGAAGAGGTGCTCGAGAAAGAGATTCAGAAGCCTGACTGGAAGGTTTGCAGGGTGCTGCCCCTTAGGAAGTGCAAAGAGCATGGCTCTGAGGGCTTCCTGTGTGCTGAGTCAAGTTCCACAGCCAACTGGAATTGGCCTTAGTTTCCTGGTCTGTAAAATGGATGAAGCATGTTCCAGTGCCTTCACTGAGCTTTGATGGCCAATTGAGATACTATATAAAGAAAATGAGGGAAGAAGTGAGAAAGAAAAGGAAGGATGAGCAACACAAAAAAACACTGAAAGGAACCTGTAAACCCATTGTCACTTAAATAGGGAATATAGTCAATAGTGTTGTAATGATGGTATGATGCCAGGTGGGTACTAGAAATATCAGGGAACACTTTGTAAAGTATATGATTGTCTAACCACTATTCTGTAACTAATATAAAACCTGAAACCAATACAAAATAATATTGAATGTAAAGAAATGAAAATTGGAGTGAAATTTTTATAAATTTCAAAGTTTAAATAAAAGCTGTAAAGAAAGGAAGGGGAGAATAAAAATAGTGATTTTCATTTTACCACTTCATTAAAAAGACAGTTGTCTTTATATGGTGCTTTTATACTTTTCTAAGTCATTATCTCATTTTAATTTCCAGGCAACTTAAAGACAAGATAATTATTCCCTCCACTATTCAAAGAAAAGAAATCTTGGTGTCTGGTCCTAATGATTCAATCGTCAAGCCCTTATTGTACAGCAGGGTTAGTAAAATTTTCTGTGCAGGGTTATATCTATACTAATAAAAGCCTTGGGGGTGATCAGGCCAGCAGGGGAGAGTATTTGGGGGCAATCAGGCCCACAGAGGTAGGCGTCAATCAGGCCAGCAAGGGAGCAGTTAGGGGGCAATCAGGCAGGTAGGTGAATGGTTAGGAGCCAGCGGTCCCGGATTGTGAGAGGGATGTCCAACTGTAGGTTTAGGCCCAATTCCACAGGGATTGGGCCTAAACCTGCAGTTGGACATCCCCTGAGGGGTCCCATATTGGAGAGGGTGCAGCCTGGGCTGAGGGACACCCTCCCCAGTGCACAAATTTCGTGCACCGGGCCTCTAGTAAGAATGAATAAAAATACATTTGTGTCATAAAGAAACTAATGGTCAATAAAGGATTGAAAGTCAAGTTATAGAATACACCATAGAAGCGGTTTATCTTGTTCCCTGGAAAGACGGTCTCCCTGGTGACATTATCTAGAAATTAGTCTTTTCACAAACAACAACAGGGTTTTTTGGGAGGCAAAGAGACAGCACTCCCCATCATATACTAGAAAATAAATGGAATACAGAAGAACTGTGTTGGAACGACAATGTGCCTGAGCTGCATTATCCTAAAAGCAGGTGCTTTTTGTATGACAAAGAAAGGGCATAACTTCCCAAGAGTAAAAGGCAATGGTTCTCGAAGTGCAGCTTTTGGACCAGACGCCCGGGATCAGCATCACCAGGAAACCTGTCAGACTTGCAGATTCTTGGGCCCCACCCAGTCCTACTAAGTCAGACACTGAGGCTGGGGCCAGCAACCTGCGCTCCAACAAACCTTCCAGGGTATTTCAGCGCATGCTCACGTTTGAGAATCACTAGCATAGGGAAAGCAGGACAGGAGAGGAATGAAAGGAAGGTGAAGTCAGCCGACTCTAGCAAGGTCAGTGAGCCCTAGAAAACTTGTCCTACTGTCCCAAGGGGAGGCTATTGTACGTTAGTTGGTATGAGACGCACACGCAATCAGTAACATTGAAAGAAACTGAGATCTGGATGCAAGTGAACTAAAGAATTGCACTAGACTGGAGAGGAACTAGCTGGCAAACTGTGCGTGTAATCCTCCAAACAGGCTTTGACACAGAGTCTCTTTAAATCTTGGGCCAAGTAGCCCCAGTGGGACAGGCCCCCTGGCATCTGGGAAAGGGAGGGATCACAGTCTTATCAGGCCCTCAAATCAGACCTGATGTTCTGACCTTTTGCTCCTTGGTATTTATAAACACACAAACAGTGACATAAAGAGACAACATCTAACAGTACAGTGAGACTAGGATATACCTCCAAATGTTCACTTATTTAAAATGTATGGATTAGTGAGGTTTTATCAAGTCATTTGGTCTACCCAAACCTGTGATGCTTAAATTCTTTAATAATGTCACCAAGTTGTCAACTACCCAATGCTTTACATACTGTGGAGAAAAATTTCTTGTCTCTTGAGGGGGCCCATTTTCTTCTACTTTGAAGCATTATAGGTATGAGAATGCATTTATATTAACGTAGCTGTCTTTCTGCAAGAATTAGGGACATTGTCATTTTTTTCCACTGTCCATTATATAATCTCTTCTTATTTAAGAAGGATCCTCTCCAGGCACTCCTGCTCCATCTGTCTGGTATATTGTACAAGGACATGTGACCTAAACTTGGCCAACTGGCTGTCTCACCCCAAGACTTTGAGTGTGGAACAAAAGACACAAATATGAAGGGGCAGTTTACAATTCATATAGCCTGATGTTCAGTAGTAGCAGCAGAAGCAGCAGCCTGCACAGTCGAGAAAAGGTAGAATCTGGAAAAGGGAATGTGGCGGCAGGAATGATGGTGCCAAGCGTGGCATCCAGACCGATGGTTCTCATGGTATCACACTATCTTCTTCTCCTTCCCCTGATCCTGTCTATGTTCTGCTTCTTTAGTCTTCCCTCAACAGCTCAATTCTGTAAGTTACCAGATATGTTTTGAATTAGTTCCTTTTCTACTTGGATTTGTCAGAAATGATTTCTATTTCTTGCACCCAAGAACCTTGACTAATAAAATAGGCATGATGGAAGGAAGTCAGGAGGGGGGAAGAAATCATTAATTTGACATTAAATATATTGAATATGACAGATAAGTTGTCTAAGTAAAAGTGGGCCAAATGCATTTGGAGGAGTGGATGGAGTTCATGAAGAGGGTTGAGACTGGAGACAGTATTTTACAACCATCTTTAGATTTAAAGCCCTAGGACTACAAAAAGTACTCACAGAAGATGAACCTTATATGGACTCTGTTCATTGTTTCCTAGCACCTACCTCTCTTAAAAAGAGTATTCCTAAATTTCTTTTGGTAATTGATTCTTTTTTAAAATATATCTTTATTGTTCAAACTTATAGAGATGTATCCCTCTTTTTCCCCATTGACTCCTTCTAGTCCACCCCTCCCCCTACCCCAGGCCTTCACCAGACTATTGTCTATGTCCAAGAGTTTTATATATATATATATATATATATATATATATATATATTTATATATATATATTCTTTGGTTAATCTCTTTCCATCCCCACCTTCCCTCTGAGATTCATCAGTCTGTTCCATGTTTCTATGTCTTTGGATCTATTTTGTTCATCAGTTTATTTTGTTCTTGTCCATACCTAGCTATGAGCTTTGGGGAATTGACCTCTTACTGGTCCTAGAGATAGAGCTCACTGACTTAAGTCAACCAATCCTATCTAATAAAAGGGTAATATGCAAATTAACCGTCACTCCATCACAAAGATGGTGGCGCCCAGTCCCCTCAGCCTCGCTGGAGTCCCCAGTCCTGGGGGGGGGCTGCCACTGAGAGCGGGCAGTGTGAGCGGCCTGGTGGAATGATTGCTTCATCGCCGCGGCGACAGAGGGCCTCTGGGCAGCGGGGGTGGAGCGGCTGGGGCGGGATGCTTGCTTCGTCACCCAGCCACAGCCACAGAGGGCCTCTGGGGGCCAGGGGGGCCGGCCTGCAGCCTCTGTGGCTGGGCACAGGCCTGGAGAGGAGACGGCGGGCCCGCCTCGCACAGAAGCAGCGTGGCTCCCTCCTGGCGCCCACGCTTGCTCCCACCTCCCACAGAAGCCACATGGCTCCTGGCTCCCATAGAAGCAGCACGGCTCCTGTGGAAGCAGCGTGGCTCCTGGCGGCACGCTGCAGTTCCCGGCCTACTGCGCGCGATGTCGCACGATGGGCTACTAGTAGTAAATAGTTGGGCTCAAAATCTAATAAGAGATTATAAAATTTGTGCAGGTTTTTCCAGAACTTCTAGGAATGTGATACAAAGATATGAAGTCTAGTATGGACATAGCCACATGTAGACATATGATACAAAGATATGAATTCTAGTATGGCCATAGCCACATGTAGACATGTGATACAAAGATATGAAGTCTAGTATGGCCATAGCCACATGTAGACATGTGAGAGGACCCACAGCTGCCCAGAGGTTCCCAGGTAGAATCTGAGGGAGAAGCAACAACTAGAATGCATGGTATATCATTCATGGTATGAGCAAGTTGGGTTATATCAGAAGACACAAACCAATGACCTTTGAGTTGAATCTGATCACAGAATTTGTATTTGGCTTGCAGGAAGTTCCTTTTTAAAAAATTATTACAACATATATAACTAAGGAGGTCTTCCATCAAAATCCAAATATCTCATTTCTTTTGAAGAATCAGGAGCTATGAATACTGATTATTTCCATGGCGTTAACCACCTTGAACTGAGTAGTTGCCATTCACCTTTAGCAGGGCATATGCTATCCTTTGCCACATTCCCTACCACGGCCTGTTGCCTCACACTTGGTCTAATTCTGTCATGTACATTAACCACCTCTGAGAGGATTTGTACTTGCAACACTTTATGGTCAATGAGGTCTGTCCCAGGCCCCTTACATTATTCCATTTAAGTATAAAGCAAACAAATAAGTTAAACAAAATGCTCATCTGGGAAGCCGAATCACACTGTGGACATTAGGATTACAGGAATTTATTTGGGGCAGAACATGATTTGATTATGAAAATATCCAAAGCTCTGAAAACAGGCATTTTACTTCATGGCAAAGCAGGTTTCCTCATTTGCCATCTGGAGTAAAAATACCTTAGAAGCTTAAGAGCAGCTGATTGAATAACAATTAATTTCATGATCTTGAAAACCAGACAAACATAAATCTAAGTCCCAGGTCTTCCTCCGTTTGCTGTAATGATAGTGCCCAGCACATACGGTTGTCATGTTTATTAAAGGTGCCAACAACAGAATGTGGTAATAGACATTTGTTACAACTCTACTGCATGAGTTTATTCCAATCATGTATAATAGTTCTGACCTAGGAGTTTCAACTTGTAAGGTATAAATAAAAAGTAATTTTATTTTTTCCAATAACTATAAGTATCATCCTCCACTGACCAGCCTACCTCCTTTCTTAATGGGCCTGGCCCCCTTAATGATCTTAAAGCCCTGTATCATCATGTTTTAGTCACTGCCACTTATAAAAAGTCTCACTTTCATTAGGAAGACTTAGGCCTATTCACTCAAACTTTAATTTTATATTGGTTCCAAAGCTTCCCCAGGGAAGGTTAGGTTTGTCGTCCTACAGCTTATGATGGGTTTAATTCTAAGATGGCTCTTACGATTCATGGCCCCTGGTGGATACACATGTTCTTCCAGTTATTCAATTGAACACTGATCTAGATGTTGCCGTGAAGGCATTTTGCTGATGTGATTAAGGTCTCAAATCAGTTGACCATAAGTTAGGGCCATTAAACCTGGATCTAGATATCAGAGACAGGGAAGACAGAGACAAGTCCTGAGAGGGACTCAAGGTGTGAATGGTTCTCTGTTGCTGGCTGAGGAGATGGAGGGAACCACAAGGCAAGGAATGCAGGCAGCTTGGGGTGGGGTGGGGGTCGACTGAGAGTAGCCCTTGGCTGACAGCTTGCAAGGTAACAAAACTTAAGCCCTACAGCTGCAAGGAACTGAATCCTACAATGACCTGCGTGAACTTGGAAACCAGTTCTTCCCCAGAAGCCTCCAGCCAAACTCAACCTGAGAAATACCTTGATTTCAGCCCCTGAGTAAAGAACCCAGTCACACTGTCCTTGGATTTCTGAGCTACCAAACTATGAACTAGTGAATGGATGTTGTCTTAAGCTACAAAATTTGTGGTGATTTACTAGTATTACACAGAAATAGAAAACTAATACCGGAAGGTTAGAGGTAGTGGATGAGATTTGTTCTCTCATAACTTCCCTATGCTCACTCTTCTCCATTTGAGTCAGGAGGAAGGAGAGGGGAAAAGCAACCTCTTTCTCAGGGGTCATGTTACTGTTGACCTCGATCCCTGTCTATACTCGATGTGGATGGAGGCGGCCTCACATAGGCCCTGACGATGGCACAGAGGCCTGGAGCAACGAGAGGCTCCGCTCGCTTCTCTAGCTGATTCTGAGTGATAGGCTCAGGCCCCTTTTTGTTCCACGTTAGGTCCCTGATAAGAGAACCTAGTGTCTTTTACTTTCTAAAGCTTCAACTCTGGGGGCTGCAGCTGGGACAGATAGACCTACAGGTTCTTCTGGGTATAGATATGCAGTACATGTATGTCCTTGCATTTTCATGGCCTGGTTAACCTCACCAACTGCCTCATCTCAAAAAGCTCCTTCTCTTTTCTAGCAGTACTAGAGGCCCAGTGCACAACCATCACCCTCACACAGTTCAGGAGCCATTGGTCGGACATCCTTAGCACTGCTACAAAGGTGGGAGAGGCTCCCACCACCACCACTGTGCTCGCCAGCCATGAGCCCAGCTTCTGGCTGAGCAGCACTCCCCCTATGGGAGCGCACTGACCACCAGGGGGTAGCTCCTGTGTTGAACGTCTGCCCCCTGGTGGTCAGTGCACATCATAGTGACTGGTTGTTCTGCCATTTGGTCGATTTGCATATTAGCCTTTCATTATATAGGACTAGAAGCCGGGTGCACAAAATTCTTGCAATGAGGGGGGTGGGTCCCTCAGCCCAGCCTGCACCCTCTTGTAATCTGGGACCACTGGCACCTAACTGCTCGCCTGCCTGCCTCATCGCCCCAATCACTTGCCCATCTGCCTAATCACCCCTAACCACTTTCCCTGCCTGCCTCATTGCCCCTAACCCCTCTGCATGCCTGCCTGATCACCCCTAACCACCTGCCTGCCTGCCTGGTTGCCCCTAACTGCTCACCTGCCTGCCTGATCGCCCCTAACTGCTCTCCTGCCTGCCTGATCACCCCTAACTGCTTGCCTGTCTACCTGAATCACCCCTAACCACCTCTGCCTCAGCCCCTGCTGCCACGGCTTCATCCAGAAGAATGTCTGGAATGTCATTAGGCTGTCTGGTCTAATTAGCATATTATACTTTTATTATTATAGACTAGAGGCCTGGTGCACAAAATTAGTGCATGGGGTACGGGGGTGGAGAGTGTCCCTCAGGCCAGTCTGCACCCTCTCGAATCTGGGATCCCTCTCACAACCCAGGACTGCTGGCTCCCAACCACTTGCCTGCCTGCCTGCCTGCTTGATTGCCCTTAACCACTTCTGCCTGCCAGCCTTATCACCCCCTAACCACTCACCTGCCAGCCTGATCGATGCCTAACTGTTCTCCTGCCGGCCCAATTGCCCCTAACTGTACTCCCCTGCAGGCCTGGTTGCCCCCCAATTGCCCTCCCCTGCTGGCCTGGTCACTCCTAACTTCCCTCCCTTGCCAGCCTGGTTGTCCCTAACTGCCCTCTCCTGCTGGCCTGGGCACCCCTAACTGCCCTCCCCTGCTGGCCTGGTCACCCCCAACTGCCCTCCCCTGCAGGCCTGGTCCCCCACAACTGCCCTCCCCTGCAGGCCCGGTCACCCCCAACTGCCCTCCTCTGCTGGCCTGGTCACCCCTAACTGCCCTCCCCTGCAGGCCTGATCACCCCCAACTGCCCTCCCTTGCAGGCCTAGTCATTCCCAACTCCCCTCCCCTGCTGGCCATCTTGTGGTGGCCATCTTGTGTGTTGGGGTGATGGTCAATTTGCATATTAACTCTTTATTATATAGGATTATATAAGATAAGGCCATTTGTCAAGCCCTGTAAATAAGCAGACATCCAACAAGGTAAACAAGCACATTTCTCTCCTTCTTGAAGTCATCTCCACACTAATAATAGGGATTACCTCAGAGAGGAAAAATCATGGATGCCACTCGCTTCCCCCGCTGGGAGAGCAGGGAAGTAGGTAGCCTTACTTCAAGACCAATCCATTCCCTGAAGGTGATCCCCTTTCTCAGTGCCCTCCTGTTCTTGCTGCTTAGTACGTGAACGTCCGAGGATGAGCAGGAGGCCTTCTTCTTACTAAGACATGAAGAATTTAGAAATTTTGCATTATTTGGTTAATCTATAGGGACAGGAATTATGTCAACACTATTTATTCTCTTATGAATGTAATAATGCATTTTAATATTTCTGAAAGGATGGATTTTTATGAGCTACAACATAACTTTTTCCCCCTCACCTGAAGACAAATTTTTATTGATTTTTTAGAGAGAGGAAGAGAGGGAAGGAGAGAGAAAGAGAGAAACACTGATGTGAGAGAGAAACAGCAATCGGTTGACTCACATACATGCCCCTTACTGGGGATCAAACCTGAAATCTAGGTATGTGCTCTGACCAGGAATTGAGCCTGCAACCTTTTGGTATACAGAACAACACTTCAACCACTTGAGCCACCAGCCAAGGCTGCAGAATAACTTTTAAAAACTAGAACATATATTTAATTTTGTAGTTAGTTTAGAAGTATCATTTAGTTTTACAAATTGTAATTAAAAATTCCCTAGGAATTATGTTAAGTGGGATCATCAAAGACCTAGGATTCGGCCTGGAGAAACTTACTCTGTGTGTGTGTGTGTGTGTGTGTGTGTGTGTGTGTGTGTGTGTGTGCATATCCATGCACACATGTGTATGTGCAAGTAAGAGAGAGAGAGAACAAATGAGAAAGAGCGAGGCAGAGACGTAGAAGAGAGGCAGAAAGGAAGCCCTGGGAGCAGACTGTTAACTAAGTGTAGTTTTAGAATAGGTGCCCACAATGATGTGACCATTCTGAACAACAGTGTGCTAATGGGTAGGGGAATCTACTCATTATTTAATCCTCTGACATGGTTAAGTCAGATGTCCTCTTTGAGGTCCCAAATGTAGAATTTTAATAAAAGGTGACCATCACTCTCCACCCCTGCATCCTCAGGGCAATTTTGGGGAAAAAAAATGAGTTTTATAAATCAGAAGGATGAACTGTAAATGTTTTTAATTCTTTTTTGAATGTGAAAGTTAACATTTATACCATTTTTTACTATGCCCGATAAAACGTGAAATCTTTATTCTGTGGGTCTGCACAAGCAACTTTTGAAGTCGGATGTATCTATCAACATACTTATTAGAGGCATTTTTCCCTACAGTTTTGGAGAGAGTCTGAAAACCAATGCCAGTATGGTTTAGATATTCATAATTGTTTACACATGTTTCAGTAACAAAATATATTTGGGGGGGGGTGGAGCTTTACTTTTAGGATTTGGGACAGCTGGAAATTATTATCGTTGTGGTAAAAGTGTTCTAACCGGATAATGGTGTTAAAAAGAATATAATATCCTGGAATGCTTCCTTCTAGCATGGAACACATATTATTTTATTAAGTTGAGTTACATAAGTAAGAATTGACTATTATCTGGTCACTTACACATGAAGGTGCCTAAGGAAGTAGGTTCTCAGAAGAAACATCAAAAAGAAAATTATTGTGATTTATTATTATTATTATTATTATTATTATTATTATTCAGAGAAACTTAGTAATCCTTTTAAGGGCTCGATAGTTAATAGTGTTCTAACCGGATAATGGTGTTAAAAAGAATATAATATCCTGGAATGCTTCCTTCTAGCATGGAACACATATTATTTTATTAAGTTATATAGCAGTGGCAGATTCTAATTAAATATTTAAGAAATGGGACATTGTTTCTAATCATGGTATAATGTATCAAACACCTTGAAGATATGTACAAATTATTTTCATATTTTCTTATCCAGGAAAAAATGATGATTAAGAAGGGATTATGTGGCTCCCAGACTATGTCAAGAGCCAAGAGGAAGCAGGGTTCAAAGGAAATTCATCTAATATTTGTGCCTTGGTTCTGAAAGGGGTGAGAGGCTGTTCCTCAGCGGCATGTGGCCAGTTGGCAGGGAGGGCTGCAGGCCAGGCGAGGGGTTACTATGATCACAGATGGACTTAGCATGGGAAAGAGGATGCCGGAGAGTCCCAGGCAGGGCATGCTATTTTGGGGGCTTCACACAAATCATTATTTTTTCATTCTGTGCCAGTATTGACTCAGACAAACGTATCTGTTGACTGGCAATTGTTACTAAAGTAAGTCTCATCCTTGGAGACATCACTCAAGCATTTTCTAAAATAATGCTTTATAACTACCTCTGACTTCCTTTCTTCAAAAAAAAACTTTGCCAGTTTTTAAATTTTGTTATATCAAGTGGATGGCACTAAGTCTTTACAAATAAGGGTATGAAATAGCAGAGTACATATTCTAAAGGAGAAATAGGGTCCTCTTCTTAGTCAATAAGAGGAGTCAGCAAATTTGCAATCCATCATTTATTTTGTAAGTTTAGAAATAGCAGTTCTGCATTAGAGACTCTTACAGACACAGAGCTGGCTCAAGGAACTCAGGACACATGTCCAGGTCTGGATTGCCATTGCCCTTCTCCATAAAGTGCAGCTTCCAGGAGGTTCCATAGCCAGCCCGTGGGCTCTCATCCTCATTGCCACTCACAGGCAATGAACCTTGGTATAGACCTGGACAAATATTTGGGGTTTACTCATATGCAGGGTGAGGGGTTGAACTTCCCAGATGCCCCCACCCCTGAAGTTTAGTGCGACAATAGAATATAAGATTCACAGATAGCCTAAAAATGAATATGATTACTGTCCACAGAGCTCCTGGTCAACCTACAGCTACAGGGGTGCCCAGCCACGCACCCACTCCTCTATAGACATCTTCCCCATTCACAGCTTGGGCTACTGGAGCCCTTCCCCCTCACATAATTGTTGCAGGGCTCCCTGGTATACTTGCCCCCTTCCTTAGGACCCTCCCACTATAGTAATATTAGTATGTTTTAAGAGGGTTTTTTTCCAGTTTTATTACGATATGATTGACAAAGAATTTCTAAAGATTCCCTGTAACCTAACCTCACTTGAAAACTTTCTTCCATAGAAAAAAAAAATTGACTACACGTTTCCAACAAGAACCTACAGATTAACTTTTAGAGCCAAAGCCTTTTGGAAAACATGCTTATTTCAGCCATCTAGTTTTGGAGTGAAATGGAGTGGCTAAGAGCAATAGCTTGTAAGCAGCAGAGTTCTAGAACCAGGCTTCCTGGTTCAATCCTGGGCTCTGCTATTCTAAGCTCTGTGACCGTCAGCAAGTTCCCTGTGCCTCTGCTTCCCCATCTGTGAAATGGGAATTATCAAAGTATTTACCTCCTATTGTTTTGTTTTGAGAATTGTGTTAATAAATGTAAAGCAATTAGAAGAGGGCCTGGCACACAATCGGTGCTGAGAAAATGTTAGATACTACACATTTTAAGTATTCTCGAAGGTGACAAATCTCTCATCTGTGAGGATGCAATTGGCATTTGGGAAATAGCCAAAAGTTATTTGGAACAAATTTTGATTTTAAAAAAGTGAAGAGAGTTTAGCAGTTTTGGTCAAGATTATGCTGTGAATACTAAATATATATGATGAGACTCATTCAATCATTCAGTTTATTATCAGGTCTGAATAAATTTATTATCTCTTGAAGGGGTGGCCTTCAAATGATAGTTTTCCTAGAGATTACACATACTAAAAAATTAAGTTACTGCCGAAACCGGTTTGGCTCAGTGGATAGAGTGTCGGTCTGCGGACTGAAGGGTCCCAGGTTCGATTCCGGTCAAGGGCATGTACATTGGTTGTGGGCACATCCCCGGTAGGGGGTGTGCAGGAGGCAGCTGATCGATGTTTCTCTCTCATCGATGTTTCTGGCTCTCTATCCCTCTCTCTTCCTCTCTGTAAAAAATAAATAAAATATATTTAAAAAATTAAGTTACCTTATGGCTATACGTGTGCCTGATGATACACACGAGACCATCATTATCTTTCCTTGCTCATTCCTAAAAACTGGCACAAGGAACATTGGTCTCCTTGCCTTTAATGGAGTCTACCAAATAATATCTCTGAAGGATGTTCCTGAGTTTGGCAAAAAGAAAAACAATTTCTCTTCTTTTTGGTAAAATAACTCTTGAAGTCTTAGTCTTTCAGTTGACATTGCTAATAAGATGACATACAAAATTGTGCAACTATAAAAATTAAAACACATTGCAGGGCAAATTTTACAGTCAATTCTGGAACTTTTGTTTTATCACATTCACTATAAAATTTTACGTAGAGTTTATTAGCACAGGTAATTTGTTCTTCAAAGCCTTATGCATTTTTACCTTTCATTATAGCTAAACTAAAATATAAGCAATTTAACATCTCCAATTACACTTACTAGATCTCAGTAGGGATAAAAATCCTATCTTAAACTTTCCTCTTATACCAGCCTGAAGACATTTTATCTAGTTATATTTTGCAAACATGTATAGTAAGCTCTTTCTGTGCCCAGGCACTATTACAAGCTCTTCACAATATCAACTCAGTTTTTTACTTAAAACTACGCTGTAAGGTCGGTACTATGATATCCCTATCTGACAGATGAGAAACTTGCCCAAGGTCTCCAACAGGACGTGGTGAACCAAGACTCAAATCCAGACAGCACAAATACTGTTTTGATCCAAGTAATTAAGAAAGGTTATTTCACTTAAAGAAAATTCTTCACTTTCTACTATTTCTTGAGCCTTTGAAATCTGGTTCTCTCAACTTTATCAGCAACTTAATTTTAAAATAACCTGTCAGGTTAAGCATCCCACATGCAATGTTGATTTTCTAAATCATTAGGACCAGAAAGATCATCCTCAAGCATGTGGGGCGGGGGTGGGGGAGAGAGTAGAAGAGGTAAAAACTCAGAAAAGTCCATGAAAGTCTGCACCACATTGCTAAAGAATGGGATTCCAAAGCGATGGAGGGCCGCTGGGGTGGGGAGGCCTGGTCTGCTTTGAAGAGTGAGGTCATGCTCAACGTTTTAAACTCATTAGCCCTGCCTAAAAAAAAGGATGTGGAGAAAAAAGGAAAAAAAGACAAATTAGTAGCATTTTCAAAAGAAGCTAAATATGTCAGGCAGTCCAAGTGTCCTAAATCTGCCTTCAGGGAACATATGTCAAACCAGCTTGTAGTTCTACATTCAGTGGAACCATCTGCAAGGAATAACCCACCGCTCGAGCTTATTCCTACAACACATGCACTCGAAGGAAATGGTCTAGTTGGTCAAATGCATCTGGAAATTTTCTCAGCATTACCTAATGGAGACAGTAGGCCAACTTTTCTTTGAACAGAAAACAATCTGTTCCTGCCTGCTGAAGGAAAGCACGTCAGAGCCTTGGACTAGTGAGGACAATATAAATAGCCCAAATGACATCCTATCAAACTTACCTGTGTTTTCAGTAAGGTTGATAGTAGAACCACCGTTACCTACTACTCATAACCACCTTCTGAGCCCTTGGGAAGAAAGCAGTGGGAGATTCTCACAGATGTGTATTTCAAGGCAATTTTAGACGTAGTGGCTTAGTTACGCTTTGAGAACTATGATAATTGCTGATTCTCTGTGCTAATAAATTATATGGAAAGACCCACATAATTCCAACATGTAATATTGTGATGTAGACACTGATTTCATTATCATTAAAATTATGAATGGAATAATATATGTAAACACTTCGTACAGTTGCTAGGACAAAGTAGGCGCTCAATAAATGGAATTATAATCATGTATATTTAGGCCAGAAATGACTGACCTTAGTATGTTTGTTGCTGTAGTTATATTCTGCTTCATATTGTAAGATACTAGGCTAAGAATTTTTTTTTTTACCTAGGGTTTTTCATAATTCTGAAATTGTATACAGTATTGGGTGTGATTATACATTATTTCCTGAGACTCGGGCTCAAAACTTTCATCAGATAAGTCAAAAGGGTAGATTGTTTCCTGTAAAATGTCAAGAACCACTGGCCCAGAAGAATCGTTTAACTTGTCTCACACAGAACTAAACCCTGCTGTTTGATGAAGCCCAACATGTTCCAGACTTTGTCCGGTAGGAGGAGGAGGACTTATAAAAATGTTAAACCTAGTACCCAATATCTTTCCCTCTCTCACCGCCACCCTCGCTATCCTGGTCTACACCGCTGCTACAGTTAGTTTGAACTGGAGAAAGGAGGACGACCATGGAGAAAGAGAGACGAAAGATCTAGGGGCCTTTGGAGTGATTAAAGCCCACAAAGAAGTGGGTATTAGGAACGGGAATTATCAAAAGAACTCCCTTTATCTGCTCTCGTTGGGTCACAACCTCTTTTAAAGTTTCAAATGTCACAGTTGAAATCCGGTTACTCTAACTGGAATATTTTATTTAAACGCCTCTCATGGTTCCTTTCTATTTCCCTATCCAGCTCAGAAATCAGAAGACTAATTCTTAGAATGCCAAGACAGAAACTTCAAATGAAAATGTGTGTATCCGGCAGCAGGCTGTCCCCAGGGAAACTCGTCTGCATGCTGGCAGACACCACGAAGACCTCATTCTCTTCCACATTGTACTGGCATGACTGCGCTAACGGTAGGAAAAGTTTGCTTCCTCATGTAAAGGAAGCAGATGTGACTGAGAGAAACATGGAGAACAGATGTGCTGAGCAAAAAGCTTTATTGGAATGGTAATTTATCTGACCATAAGTTACATAAACTCATGGGTGAGTGTTCAACATCATTCTTTTTCAGCAACTCAGAAAGATAATTTATATAAGCACCAAAATAGATCACGAATTAAAGAATACATCACTCTCACCACCGCTTACTTTTTAAGAAAACTGTACTAAACAGAAATAGGCCAGCCTTCGATGCCTGTCAAAGCTCATGGGCCACTTAGGAGGCCTCTACGTGCAGAATGTCTGGGTGTGCAAACTGCTCCTGGAAATAAAATCTCACTGTCCTCACTGCCACGGGGGATTTGGAGAAGCTGGGGAAGGATTGCTCAGTCCCTGCACACAGAACTTGAAACATTGCAAAGGCTAAGTCAAGGGCACTTAACAGGACTTGAAAGAAGGCCTGCAGCCCGGGTCTCTGATGATAGAACGGATGCCTCCGCTACAGATCCCTCAGTGAAGTGGGGGAGTGGGGACTTCTCCAGGAGACACAGTGGGAACAGTGCCCGGGGAACACAATACTTTTAGGGGCCCAGGAAGAAGCCTGAATTTCCTTTAAAATTAGAAGGAAAAAAAATAAACTTTTTAGTCAATGAAAATAGTCTCTATCCATAGCATTTTTAACACTCCAAAAAATATTTTGTTTTATTCCTTTAATTTGGTGTTTTTCAATAATTAAAGTCACTCTTTTTCATTTAATTTAAATTCTTTATTGTTTAAAGTATTACACGAGTCTTCTTTCTCCCCCCATTGACCTCTCCCCGGCTGTTCCCATCCTCCAGCACATGCCCTCACCCCGCTACTGTCTGTGTCCATTGGTTATGCTCATATGCATGCATATAAGTCCTTTGGTTGATCTCTTACCCCCTTACCCCCCACCTTCCCTCATAGGTTAGACAGTCTGTTCGATGCTTCTATGTCTCTGGTTCTATTTTTGTTCATCAGTTTATGTTGTTCATTATATTCCACAAATGAGTGAGATCATGTGATATTTATCTTCCTCTGACTGGCTTATTTTGCTTAGCATAATGATCAGAAAGGATATATGCACCCCTATGTTCATAGCAGCACAATTTACAATAGCTAAGATTTGAAAACAGCCTAAGTGCCCTTCAGCAGATGAGTGGATTAGAAAACTATAGTACATCTACACAATGGGATACTACGCTGCTGTAAAAAAGAAGGAATTCTTCCCATTTGCAACAACATGGATGGAATTGGAGAGCATTAAAGTCACTTTTAATGTTTTTCCTTAGTGGACTATAAAAACAGATAGGATTCGTTTTTAAATGATAGATGCTCTTATTTTTAAATTTTATTTTTCAATTATAGTTTACATAAAATATTATCTTTATATAACAGCAACATATTCATCTTCATATCAAAATTGTAAAATAGAATTTTAAGTGTTTTTGTCATAGACAGAGCCCAGGACCCATGAAGGTAAACACTGCAGCTCTGTGGAAAGCCCGGTCACTCACTGTCCTTTCTGACTCCCAATCAGTTCTCCCGTACCGATGCCTTTAAACTCCAGCCTCCTTGCCCTGGCTGGTTTTGCTCAGTGGATAGAGCGCTGGCCTGTGGATTGAAGGGACCCGGGTTTGATTCTGGTCAAAGGCACATGCCCTGGTTGTGGACTTGATCCCCAGTAGGGGGTGTGCAGGAGGCAGCCAATCAATGATTCTCTCTCATCATTAATGGTTCTCTCTCTCTCTCCCTCTTCTTTCCTCTCTGAAATCAATAAACACACACACTCACAAACAAAACAAAACAAAACACCTCCAGCATCCTCAGTATTATTGGCTCCTATTTTTTTTTTTTGCTGTTCTTTCTCCCCTTTTCCTTCTCTATATACACTTGCATGTAATCCCCAGAGGCACATCTGTATAAAAAGAGTTTTCATGATGATGATGATGATGATGATGATGATGATGATGATTCAATATTGACTGAGCTCTTAATCATGCACTAAGCTTATGCTAAAACGTCCCATTTATGATCTAACTAACTGAGTCCTCAGTACAACTTTATAAAATAGTTACTATTACTAGTGTTGTTCTTAAAGAGAGGGAAACCGATTTTAGGGAGCTTAAATGCCTTATACTAGGACACACAACCAATTACGCCAGGCTGAGCGGGACCCTCACCTCAGATTTCCTTGTTAGCCATTATGGGCATGAGCCTTAGAGTCAGTCCATGGCTTTTAGCCAAGCCCTAGGTTAGAAAATGTCCTGGGGTACTTTGTTAAGATGCAGAACTTGCTCTGATAAAATAATTTCCACAGAGGAAACAGGCTCTCACCCTCTTTGTAGAGCTAGAACAAATTCTGACTTTTTCAATGACAATATTGAGCATTTCTCTACAACAGATGCTATTGTTGAAAATTAAATCGCATTCCTCTGGAATATGGAGATGTGCAAGGTAACTGTAAGCCACTGAAATGAGTACTTCATTGATATTACAACTTTAGAAACAAACAGATCTTTTTATTCAGTAATTATTGATAAAAGCTCTTCTGTTCTTTCATTAAGATATTTGCTAACATATTAGGCAACTATAACTTGAAGTTGTTCGGTAATAGTCCTCTGTGGTGTTGGAAAGGTGCAAAAAGTAAATGGGAAAACTGTAAAGCTTTTCCAAATGCTATAACTGGAGCCATTCACACATTATTTAATAACTCAGCATCTAGAACACTAATTATTTTTTTAAAGAAAGCAGCAAATGCCAGTTTTAGATGGATGGGTCACTAAATGCTGGACAAGACTTTTCTTCAAGTCTTGGCATTTTCTCTTTCCTTGGTATCTTCCTTTTATTAATAGCAATTTATTTTAAAATGAAAGTTGTTTCTAGAAATGAATCCATGAAACATATTCTCCTACACTTCTGCTATATGATGTAGATTTTATTTATGGCTTTATTTTGGCAAAACACGTTTGGGGCAAATTATATATGAGACCATAGATCATCTATGGAAATCAACATCTGTGGATGCTATATTGTTATCCATGTAATTTTTTTAGACAGATATTAAAAGAAATATTTCCTCCTAGCATCTTAATTTCCTTAGAACATAAATATATTTTATTAATTTCTAAACATGATATATCCCAGCCATAATAGCAGTTTATTACTTTCTAAATCTTTCTTCCTAAGAGCAAAACATTATGCTACTTGGGTAAATCAAAATGAAATAACAGTATATGTATCTTATATGGCTTTTTAACATAATTACATTAGCCAGAAAAGAAGGCCCATTAATAAGTAGAATAAAGAATATCAGAGTAGTATCACTGATGAGAAAAAGATAGGAGGGCTGACTCTTCAACATTTAACATTGAAGGATTACCTCTAAATAACTCATACCACTAGAGAATTCTTAATAGGAGTAGAAAAATAGGACCTCTCATTTGTCTCTATCAGTGATTCTCAAGTGGGATTGATTTCACCTCTGAGAGGACATTGTGGATTGTCACCACTTGGAGAGGGGCATACTACTGGGATCTAGAGGGTAGAGGCCAGGGATGCTGTTAAATAAACATTCTACAATGCTCAGTATAGTTCCCCAAAACAAAGAATTATCCAGCCCCACTATCAATAGTGCCAAAGTTGAGAAACCTTGTTCCAAATCTGGTTGTTTTATGTAAGACAAGTAAATTAGCTCTTTCTCCCTCACTGGTACTAACATAACTAAGAGTTGCCTCTGTGACAACCATATACATTCCAAATGACAATATAATTAGAAACAGACACTAAACTAGAATAGTTATTTATGGCTAAGTAGGCACTTAACAATGTTTGAGCACATAAAGGATACAAATGTCTATTAACAAATTAATTAAATTAGCTTATTATTCACCAAAAAGTCATAGTAATTGATTTTTTAATTGACTGGTAAGCCTTATATTTGCTTTCTCTTTACTGTCAGTCTTTGGTGAGAGGATCAAGTGAGTAATTGGCATTCAGAAAGAAGTTGAGAGAATGAGGGAAGGAGAAATTAAGAAGCTGATTAACCACAAATTAGATTCTCCTTTTTGGTTATTTGAAGGCAGATTGCTTCTTACATTTGTTTAAAATTTAATAATTGAGCCCATTAGACCAAAATCTAATTTGAAATGTAAGAAGGAATTGTAATTTTCCCCCTTAACCAACAGATAAGATATAATTACAGTTTAATCCATTTCCTTTTAGGTTCCACATAAGGCTTTGGAGATTCCACTAGAACAGCCTATCACTTATTTGCAATAGTTGAATCTGGACTTCAGCCTTAGGAATACAATGAAGGGAGGCACTGTGGATGTTGACAGAAAATAAAAACTACAATACCGAAGACCAAAAGTTTTTTAAGTCTCATAATGCATATCTAGTTAGCTATTAACTTCAATGGAAATTCTGAAATTCCTAAGAAGTGATAGGAGGTAGGAATGTTTATCCCTCACTCTTTGTATTCTAAACTTCAACATGGTATCAACTTGCAGTGAAACCGAAAGACCAATGAAAGTAAACCTAAAGGAGAAATAAGGAAAAAGTCTCTGGATTAGGATTTTAACTGGAGTGTCTGGGGAGAAAACTTCTGCGATTGACTTCTCCCAGTTCCTAAGGAAGGGGCTAAAGTAATCTACATTATTTATTCATTACCTGTTCAGTCATTTGACAGTTTATGAAGGGAAGGCTAAAAAATACTAATGCTATTAGACATCTTTCCATGTTATAGAATACAGTATTGCTGGGGAACCACACAAAAACTTTTAATTAAGACCTGGAAATTATTCTTATAAATGACTGAAATACTTTCCTTCAATCACCTGTAGGACACAACTCCCAAAAAAAATTCTAATATTTTTCTTCAGATCATAGTAACAAATGCCTAATATAATGTATTGTCTAATGCAATTGCATGGTAATTAACTGGTCCTAATCAATATAATATATGAGAATGGAAACATATCTCGGAAAGTAATAGCTACTTCCCCACTAATGCTTTTATCTTATGTTGTTAAGGTATAATTTATGTCCAAATAGATGATTTATAATAGCCAAATACATTTAATATATTTTACATGCAGTAAGTTACATAAATCTTAAGAGCATAGTTAATTAATTACATTTTTACATACCTACATACCAAGTGGTTTTGGGGAGCTATGTAACCACCCCACTCAGGTTAAGATATTTGCCCAAACAATTCACTCATGCTTAGAGGTACCCATACCTTCTAGGTAACCGCTATTTTGATTTCTATCCATCACCATAAGTTAGTTTTATCTGTTCTTAAACTTCATATAAACATAATACAGTGTCTGACTTCTTTTTCTCAACATAGTGTTTTGGAGATTCTTCCATTTTGTGTGTATGAATACACACAAATATCTCGATAATATTATGTTAAATTTGTTTATCCCTTTTCTTACTGAATTGTTTACAGCTTTGAGCGATTACAAAGACAACTAATATTAAGATATCTTGTGCCTTTCTATATCAGCTTCTGACAATATTTCTTGATTCCTTTTCTCCTAGATCATGAAGAGTTGCAAATGTCAGAAAAAATAGCAGATGCCACCAACAGACCAAGGAGTTACCTAGTGTTCTGGCTGCCAATCTCCATTGTCACCTCTCACCCCCACTCATCCCGCCTAAGGATTCTGGGTTTGTGTAGAGGGGCCTTCTCCCCACTTGACTTCCTCAGGCGGTTCTTCCTGCTGGCAGACCAGGCCAGCACCACTTTCTGGAGGACAACAGCACCTTCTTGCAATAGTTTACTCTCTTGGGCTCGAAAGGATTACTCCCCAAGTAAAGCAAACCAGAAAGTGATAACTGAGAGGAACATGTTTTCCAGTTGTCTCCATAGCCTAGCCCAGTGTTTTCACAGAAGCATATTTAGTAGCTATTGCACAGAGGGAATGTCCAACAGGTTTGGAAATGCTACACACTGTTTGGAAATGCTACACACGTCTCCTTTGGAAGATCTGCCATTTCAATCAATGGAGGAAAGGTGCAAAGAAGTCCCACCATAAAGAAACCTACTTGCTTTTGCTAACCATTGCTTCATAAATGTATGTGGCATGGACCCCAATCTTTCCCACCTTGTAAATTCTCCTGTTATTATCTTTCAGAATAATGGTTCCATCCTGCCTGCTTTAGAGCAATCTTTAGGCTAATGTGAAAACCTCTTTGAGTCGGTGGTAGTTCATAAATTAAAAATATGTGTTTCCTTGAAAAATATACATCTCATGATGGGCACCCTTACAAAATAGTATTAAACTCTGGGGAATAGATGAGACTGTGATGGTGATAAGTAGAGAGGGGGAGGATGCTGTACTTGGCCACTACATTTAAGAAAACATGGTATATACATACCACTCACTGAGTCCTTGTGGGCCATTATTCTCTTACTGACCCTCTGTGACTTCAATGCTCCAAGTGGCATAAAAAATCCCTGTGACATGATGCATTTAATTATACTTGCTGAGTGGATTAGTACATATGATAATAGTGCCAATTATTACTTCCCTAGAATCACCCATAGGGAGGGTATATGATGTGAGGAAATGTAGAAGTTTATACATAGAATCCTAAAAAGGGGGAAAAAACAGAGGAGAGAATCATCAAACAAGACAAAGTCTCTGGGCAATGTTTACCCTCCTCCAAAATCAATAGGCTAAAACATAGGATGTGTTGCTCACAAGAGAAACTACAGCTTTTCAGAACGACCAAGTGAATTCGAAATATATCTAGCCAAGCAAATTTAATCTCATTCATTGGGTATCCCATCTGTAAAATAGTTCCATAAATTTTCCTCTCATTCTTTAAAATAAATTCTGCTGAAAGTAGTTTAGAATTTCAAAGTAGATCCAGGGACAAATCCAAGAAACACAGCACAATTTAAAAGGGAAATATAAAACCAATTTCATAGCTAAGTGTGAGTACTCGGACATTTTTTATATTAACCACAATAGATCCACTGAATTCAGTCAGTGCAGGGAGAAGCCACCCCATTAAAAAGAAAACCACTCATAACAGGGTGTCTTAGATACCTGGCTAAGACTCTTGCTTTTTTGAAATGAGACCACAGTTTGGATTGAAAGACATACTCCCCCCCGGCCCCCCAACAATTTTCATTTGGCATTTTTCACCTGGGTTAGCATCACTTCCAAGTCAATCCAAGTGCAAATGTAAAATTCACTTACCTGCACAAAACCGCATGCCATAAAGTCCTCAAACAAGGGCAGACTTGGACGGTCTTCTCGATAGATGGTGAGTTTGTACGTGATCAGGGTCTCACCCTGGGCTAGAGATTCATCCACCACAAGCATTGAGATTTTGTTTGTTCCTAAGCCCAGAGGGTAGTTGGCAAAGCTGGAGAGAGAAACGTCTATTCAGCCCAAACGAATTCATGCATCAATATTAAGTGCCTGTAATTTGCCTGTACAATTTCACAAGAAACCTAAAATTTGAAATAAATATTTTCACTTCTGTTTCCCAGTACTTTGGTTGGTATGCTAAGAGTTATCTTGCTAAGCAAGTCATGTTTCCTATAAATATAGCAAAGGGAACTAATATTTATTAACTATCCATCAGGGTAATACATTATCTCATTTAATATTCACAACAACTCTACACAAAACCATGATTGTCCTCATTTTAAATATAGAGAACATAACATAGACCCAGGAAAATCAAATTGCCCAAAGCCACATGGGAGAGTCAGGTTTGGGACACAGCTTTGTTTGTCTGATTCCTCTTTTCTTTCTGCTACATTTTCTTGGCTCCCAAGGATACAATAGCATTTCTTTCCCTACAGCATGGGAACATGAGTATCTTCCTTGCTATGGACACGAATATCAAAAGGTTTCATCTCCTGTTCAAAATTACAAACAAAATAGTTGGTGGCTCTCAAAAGGGTCAGGAGACCAAAATCCCAGTGAGACGAGGAAAGTTAATGTGACTCTGTCCACAACATGTTTATTAAGTAATCATTCCCTGAATATTCAAATACTTGAGGAGCTGGGTTGGTAGGAGGCCACTGTTCGGAGGGATTAACTCTTTAGCAATCTAAAAACATGAGGACAATGATAAACTAACTTCTCCCTTAACGAGTCCTCTTTGATATTCCATATCACAAGATCCACTCCTGTTAAAACATGGTTACCAAGACCCTATAATAGATCAGTAGAGCACTGATGTGTTCTTTGTAATCACACGACACCTGAGAAGTGGAAAGATTTCACACCCTGTTAGTCTCTCCAACTGATCTCATGCCTCAGCGTTTCTGAACCACCTGCAAAGGTTGCCTCAAATGTCTGTTTTCCACTGTGACATCTTCGCTCAGCCTGGCAGCATTCCATACCTGGGCCCTGCCCGTTCATGCAGGTACACCTTGCACTGACAGTTAGACGTCTCCACTCCAATTGTCACTGTTACCACATCAAAAGGGACTTCAGAGTAATAATCTTTGATCTTCGGGTTAAATTCAGGACTTAGCTCCAAATGTGGCTGTGTGAAGATCTGCTTGATATGACATTGTATGTCTTCATCTGTGGGGGTTTTTTTTTATGAAAAGGAAAAGACAATTGGTCAGAGTGGATTTGTGACTTCTATTTGTCAAATTTTGTAGAATTTGGCTCATATAACAGCTATTGACTTTACTTGGTGTCACAGAGATTACATATTTTGTTCAGCCCTTTAAGCTTTGAAGGCACAGGAGGTGGAAAAATGTCTCTCCAGTGGATTGATAACATGTTCATGACATTTACTGCATATGTTAAGCAATAGTGAATCTGGGGTGATGACTCCATGGGGTGGTGACAGAAGAGAACCAGCAGGGAATGTGGAGAATTCCTTACCAGGAAGTGTCATTAAACTGCCATTGGATTGATAAAGTAGCTTGTAGGCAGCAGAATGGAGCAAAGAATGTGTACTCCGATCTTATACCAAACACTCAGATCTTATACCAAACATCACAGGGGACCCTGCCCCCCTCCCCACCCCAGGCACCTCAACCTAAGAAAGTACATTGAAGTGTAAGAAGAAAAGGCTATTTCCTGCTCAATCCTATTAGAGAATTTACATATGACTTCATACCATTGATTCTAAGCCATTTTAAAGAATGTTTCTATTTGGTAGACCAATTTCTACAAAATTATCTTAACAAGCAAAACTACCAGCTGCTGCTAAATTATATTGTGTTCATTCTCGGAGTAACCAAATTACTCAAAAGAAGCTTAGCAAATGTTTTTCAAAAAATATTGACAAGTCTTTAATTCCATAAATACTTTCCAACCAACAAGGTTTCAGTAAAAAAAAAAAAAAAAAAAGAAAAAAGAAATCCTATAAAAATTGGTAAAATGAAAGTGTCTTCACTCTGCCTTTAAAATACAATGTTCAGTGATGTTTAACAACTTGGCAACCAAAAGATAACAGAATTCACGGCAGGAAGTTATACAATTGAACTTAAAAAATGATTATCTTATTAACTGTTGCCTCTTCCTCCATTTTCATATGGCGATCACAATGAATTTCCAACGGCAAATCTGATGATTTGTCTTCAGTGTTTTAATGTTTTCTCATCACCTCCAGAATTCAACTCAAGCCCCTACAGAAGCAGGCAAGGCATTGCACAATCGCTTCCTTGTCTTTCCCGCTGTTGCATCTCCTCTTTTATCCTGGATTTGTGCTTCAGCAATATCAACATTTTTTATCTCTTTGACAGACATGGAGAGGCACCGCCAAATCTACGGTGAGGGGTACCACTATCCTTAGGAATATGTTGTTCTAGTTCTGAGAACTAGGTCACAGTATAACTCCCATTGTTCGTTAAGATGATGAAAATGAAAAAATCTGTACGTTTCTGACCGACACGCTATGCTTTTCTCAGCCAGTGGAAGAAAAAACTATTCAGGTATAAATTAGGACCATTACTAATGCAACTGATATAGTGCAATTTCATTGTAGGAAAAACGCTTAATGAAAAAAACAAAACACAAACGGTCGATTTAGTTGAGGAAGTCAGTGAATTGAGTAAACTACCAGCCTGATTAATTTTACTTGTTACACAAAAATTCTAGCTGGCTGATAGATGTAGGTAGATTGCACCATAATCTTGATGATCACACCAGCTCTTAAATATTTTATAATAAATTAAGACACAAAAGAATGAGGGCAAGATTATGTTATTAGATTTCATCTTGAAAAGGCCTATGCCTTTGTATTCTAACTCAACTGCTTGTTAAGAATGCATTTTTTCTTCAAAGAATTTTTTCGGACATAGTCTGTGTTCTAGGCACCGAGGTCAGCACAGGCCAAAGAGGCTGTTGTAGGTCCTGAGGGCTGATGAAGGGGAGAGGGTGACCCGACATGCCACTGCCAACCAGCTAGCTCCGTGGTAGGAAAGGCGCTTCCAGAGGCCCATGTCCCGGGCACGAAGGGTATTTAAATACTTGCACTCCCCTCCTATGCTCAGGACCAGTTAAGTAAATAACAAAATGGAAACTGTTTGTTTGTGTGTTTTTTTTCTTTCTAAAATAATATCATAGGAGGTGTACTTCAATTTAATGTATATTTTTATCAGTCATGGAGGGTTCATGTCTCTGTAGTTGACACTGTCACTTAACAGTGGAAGTGTCCAATGAGGCTCTCCCACTGAAACAGCCCTCCATGAGGTTAAATGCATAATCCTACTTTTAAGCGAGATTTTAACAGGTCCTTGTTTTGGGTTTCATCGGAAACTTCACCTCCGGCTTGTGTGCTGCATCCTAAACCCCTGCTTGAAAGCTGACTTACGCCTGACGTCACATTCAACTGAATCATCCCTGTCGCTGCCTACAAACACGTGGTGTTTCCTTGGCATCCTCTCCGACCCAGTCCCAGCTTGTCTCCGGCCTGCTTACCTGGGGTCTATGGAGAACCCAGGATGGTAGCAGGCTGCGTAATCTACTTGGCAAGCCCATATGGAAAAGCTACTTGAAGAGTTGGTTGCTTTTAATGTGTTTCTCTTAACCGCAGACTTTTATTGCCCTCTTGAGAGATAATCGTAACTCAGATTAAACACGAGAACAGTTTAGACTCTGAAATATAACCCCACCTGTCCTGAGGCATTATTAAGTTATCTTTAAAATCTCATGCCATAAAAGTAGGAAGATTAATTATGAAGACATAGGTCAGGCTTGTTTTTATTGGCATGAAAAGGGTGAAGAAGGTATCTAACATTTTCACAGTATCTACATCATGTTACCTGGGAACTGAAAAAAAAAAAAAAAAGCGAGAGAGAGATAATCTTGAATAGTCGCTTCATTTTATAAATGGGAAAGTAGAAGACCAAAGAAGTACAGGGCTTTCCGGATGCTTCATCAGCCCAGAGCCCAACACACAGCAGGCTCTCAACCCTGTAGGGAGAGTCCTAAAAGTCAATGTCTATAGAAAGCAGAGGAGCTAAGCTTGTCCACTTGAGCAGCCTCCAAGGAAAAGCTGCACCCTCAGGGCCCCTCAAATTGAGTTTGGAATATACTGATCTTAAACAAATAAACATAAAATATTTTTATGCAAAAGTGATAGATATTGACTCATTCAGAAATCTCGTATCTTCTAAAATTCTACTTAAATTAATAGCCTAAAGATACACAAATATTTTGCCAGATAAGTATCACATGATCTCACTCACATGTGGAATCTAAAAAACAAACTAAACTGATAAAATAAATCCCGAGACATAGAAACATGGAACAGACTGTCCAATGTGAGGGAAGGTGGGAGTGAATGGGTGGGAAGAGATTAATCAAAGACTTTATATGCATAACCCATGGACACAGACAATGTGGTAATGGCCCAGGGAGGGGAGGTAGGCTGGAAGGGGTCAATGAGGGGAAAAGAGTATATCTGTATGACTTTCAACAATAGAGATACATTAGAAATTTAAAGAAAAACAAACAAAATAAAGTGATGATTTATTATTCAAAGCAGAGCTGTGCCTGTTAGGGCTGCTGAAACCGCCCACAGGTACTCACCATTGCTGCAGTGCACTTCTATGGTTGCATTCATAATTTGTTGAACCACAACTAAAAAGTGTAAATTTAAAACGTAATCAGAATTTAAAAATACATATTCAGGAATCTCAAACACAGCACAATCTAATAAACCATATTTATTATTTAACTTTATCACATCAGAAAGCACTTGTAAATTAAACTGAAAACTACAGTAAAACAAAACAAGTTATTTGGTTCAAATCTCACAAGAATGATTATTTCAAATAGGGAAATATTAAGGGGGCAATATGAACTGTCTAAATGCCATTCATTGCCTCATGGTGATCTCTCATGATTCCTTCCAGTTCTATAATCCTATGGCTATAATTTCCCAAATTATTAGAATTACAGCAATTCCATCCTAGTTGGGTCAACTGAAACTTTCTCTTAGTTTCTGAATTAAAATACTTCTTAATAAGTATTTATGGTACAAATGAGTGAATAAGAACACTGAGTGCTTAAACCATACGTTTTAAAGAGCACAAACTGATGGGAGAAAGTAAAACGGAATTTCAGCTCATCCATCAGTTCTTCACTAGGCCTACTCATTCATTCTACTGAAGTGGTGGTTTTCAAACTTTGGTGTACCTAGAATCATGGGAACGGCTTGCTAAACACTGAATGCTGGTTCTCATACCCAGAGATTCTGATTCAGTAGATCTGAATTTTTCAAGTTTCCCCAGTGATGCTGATGGTGCTGGTCTGGGGTCCACGCATTCAGAACCATTGTATTGGATTAAACCTTGATTTGTAGTAAGAAAACTTTGATTTTAAAAAAATGTAGATATGGTACTTTTTATTTTTAAAATCACAAATATTTTCTTTTCCTGCAACCATGAGTTCAGTATTTTTTAGAAAGAAAAAATTAGAAAATCAAATCAAATCAAAGAAAGAAAAAAATTAGAATTTATAAATAAAATACAAGAGATGAAATAAAAAATCACCATTAATTTTCCTTGAGGCTCATGTTGCCTTTTTTTTCCCACTTAACAATATATCAAAAATATATTTAAGGTCATAAATATTCTCCCACAATATTATAATGGATTTATAGTATTCTATTGGATGCTTACAGTTTATTTTATTTATCTGATCTACTAGAATTGCAATAGTGATGGTTTTTATTTTTTTATTAATAATTTTTGTAATTAATTTTGTATACATTTTAAGTGATTTCCTTAAAATGAATATCCAGAGTGAAATTTCTGGTCTATAAGAATAACTTGCCTGGCTGGTGTAGCTCAGTGGTTGAGTGTTGACCCATGAACCAGGAGGTCACGGTTTGATTCCTGTTCAGGGTACATTCCCAGTTGTGGGTTTAATCCCCAGTAGGGGGCATGTAGGAGGCAGCTGATAGATGTTTCTCTCTCATTGATGATTCTATCTCTCTTTCTCTCTCCCTTCCTCTCTCTGAAACCAATAAAAAAATAAAGTTAACAAATACTATAAAAAAGAATAACTTTAAAGCTTATCTTATATGTTATTAGATGGCCCTTTATCAAAGGTTCTGATTCATATATCTACCAGTAGCATGAGAATATTTCTCTTCACTCTCCCCAACTCTATTATTTTTAAGAAGGAAATACCTCCAAATATGAGGAAACAGCACTTCCTTGTTTAATTTTCATTTTAGAATGCTACTGAAGCTAAACAATTTTTATGTGTGTTTTGCCCATGCAATGCCAATTTTCATGTTCAATTAAGTGTGAGGCTATCCTTTTACCTTTTTTATGTTCAGTTGCATCAAATGGCACTTGTGGTTTTTCAATGTTCTCATCCTCCGCGAAGGAATGCCTGCAAGTGCAATGCCAAACAGCTCTATCAATGAAATGAACAAAATCACAGAAATTACATCAAACAAACTATTTTTTTAAATGTGTGGGCACAGTTCTTTTGCTGAACACAAAGAAACACTTTCTGGATTTCATTCCTTGAAACTGGCAATCTTGTCTCGAACGAGGTGGGTGGAAATCTCATCATCTCTAATCAGCAGAAGCGCATTTGAAGAAAACCAGGGGAAAAGTCACTCTTCAGTCCAAAAGCAAGCAATCTCTGATAGCTGGGGTCCAACAGAAGTGATTCGGGAACACACATTCTTACTGGAATCTGTTTGGCTGAAGTTACAGTCCTGAGGCAAAAAGCCTAACAAACATGCATATAATCTAAGAAATATAAGTGTACCATGCAGAAAGGCTTGCCAAAGCTTCCATCCTTAAACTCTGATGAACAGGAGTGAGTGATAATGGTTAGTTATATCTTGGTGTGTTTGCCTCATTTTTCTGTTGTATAAGTAAATGCTTGGCCAGATTGCCCCTTAAATCCTCGAATTTTGGAACAAAATAATCTAAATTGCAGACAGAAAAATTGCTGGCCATGAAATAAAGAATACTGGGCATGATGTGACTCGACTTTCCTGTGCTTTGTTGTGAATCTCCATTTCTACTCCAACAAAATAGAGATAACAATACTGGCCCAACTTCACAGGGATGCTATTAGAATTAAATCAAATGCTCTGTGCGTAATTACATTTTATACATATTTATCATCCCAGATATGTGCTGATTAATATCTGTGGAAGAGATGAATAAGCCATACTCAATTCCTTCAAAATATAAACATCACATAAGGAAATTAAGAAGAATCTAGGAATTAAAAATATTCCTAATGTATAATGCTTTTATTGCACTTTATTTGTGTGTGTGTGTGTGTGTGTGTGTGTGTGTGTGTGTGTGTGTGTAATTAGGGGTAAAAAATAATGTCTACAACTAACTTTAAAATACAGTTGACCCTTGAACCATGTAGAAGTTAGGAGCTCAACCCCATGTGCAATTGAAAATCCACGTACAACTTCTGACTCGCCCAAAACTTAACTCCAGTTGGCCTTTTGCATCCAAGGAGTCAACCAATCACAACTGAAAGTAACATTTTCGATCTGCAGTTGGGAATCTGCGGTTAGAAATCCGTG
The DNA here is from genome assembly GCF_027574615.1 of Eptesicus fuscus. NCBI lineage: Eukaryota > Metazoa > Chordata > Mammalia > Chiroptera > Vespertilionidae > Eptesicus > Eptesicus fuscus. The sequence goes on from NC_072486.1 coordinate 69,172,513, forward strand.
GCTGGGAGTCTGAAAATACTGTTTTTGATCCACGGTTTGTTGAATCTATAGATGCAAAAACCAAGGATACTGGCAGCTGAGTGTATTTATTGAAAAAAAACCTGCTATAAGTGGGCCTGTGCAGTTCCATCCAATGTTGTTCAAAGGTCAACTGTATTTCCCTTCTCCCAAAGAATTAAGAAACAGATAAAGCAAGCATGGGGTGAGATACATTTAATTGAAAAATCTCTGAGCTCATATGAAGCAAAAACTCGAAGTGAAGCTCATAATAGATACAACTCTGACCTGCACGAAAACTGGAGTTTGGAAAGGTTACTCTCTTCATGGAATGAGATGTTTTAGGCAACCTGTAGTGATTTCTCATTTAATTTTGTGAATAAATTAGGTTTTCAAAATGTGTGTTTTCATGGCAAGCATGTGAATAGAGCAACGTACACTTCAACTCTATTTCAAGTGAAGTCAAAATTAGGAGAGAGTACACATTCTGTTCAGATTTATACTAATCCTGTTGGGACCTCTGTATTCTGAGCCTCGGGACATAGGCATACCCGTCACTTTTCTGAACTGTTGCTTTTCTGACTTTATCTCTTTTCCCCTTGTTGCTATAGGCAGTTGATCTTTATTTTAAACAAAATACAAACAGAGGCATGGATACACAAAACAGACTGACAATTGTCAGAGGGGCGGGGGAGGGAGGACTGGATGAAAAAAGTTGAAGGAATTAGCCCAAAAACATCTGTACATAATACATATACACCGACAACAGTGTGTCCATAGCCAGAGGGAAAGGGGGTGGGGGCCGGGTGGAGTGGGCAAATGGGGGGAAAGGACTGTGCTTGGATGGGCACACGATGCAGCGTGCAGATGATGTTTGGTTGAGTGGTACACTTGGAACCTGTATGGTTTTGTAAACCAATGTCACCCCAAAAAATTCAATAAAGATAACATAAAATAAAGGATGAAGTCAATAACCCCCACAGGTAGTAGAGGGATGTAAAATTGGCTTTTTCTGTAGGAAACAAAATCTGGAGGTGACCACTGTGAAGATAAGGACAGTGATGAATGCCTGCTCCTCACCTCACCGCCCTGTCGACCTGCCTTATGTGCTGGAACAAGGCACCTTACCTCTGTTTCTATTAGCTGTGCGGCTTGAGTAAATGGCCCACATGCTCAGGGCGTTAGTTTCCTCATCTCACAAATGTGTACAATGTGCATGCTCCTTGTGCTGCAGCATGGATCACAATTAAAGAAACATGCTCACAGGTAAATTGCAAGTTAATTAGAATTGAGTATTCTTTCTTAAATTATTCTAAGAGCAATTTACTAATTGCTTCCTGATGGAGATCTAAAGTTTACTTGCCTCAGTGTTAACTTAAGATAAATCTGTCCATTTTATCTTGCTTTTCCTATAAAAACAAAAACAAAATAGTTCCCTCACTGTTGATGCTAAAGTGAACTTTGGATGGTATAGAAACATGAAAAGCAAAGCACACTGCTGTTTACACCCGCCTGCAACACAGCACCCTACACACTGGCTCATGCAACACAGCACCCTACACACTGCTGTTTACACCCGCCTGCAACACAGCACCCTACACACTGGCTCTCTTATGCAATCCTCTGAAACAATGCCTGGTAGGTAGTCCAATCCATATTTTACAGATGCGGAAAGAGTCTCAGAGGGGTCAAAACTTACCTGCTGAAATTAATATACTCCAAAGTTGAGATTTTTGAGTCTGATTCCAAAAGTTCTGACCTTTGCTAACTGCACTCAACAGCAACGATTAGTAACTTTCCTTGTTGAAAGGGAACCAGTTAGGGTTAGGGCTAGGGTTAGATTAGGGTTAGGGTTAGGGCTCAGGGTAAATTCAATATTCTGAATTTAAGGTAACTTCATTGGTTAACTTTACAACATATGTGGAACATGAACAAAAAAACCCCGCTTACTGGGAAACAACCTTTTCAAAACTTGTGTAACTCAAGGGGACTTAACAAACAGTGCTTAAATAGGCTTCCTGATCAATCAAGTCTGCTCTTCCCCCATCAACAATGGCAAAGGAGACGTTTTGGATGATTTCAGTGAGTGCAAGGGACAAACAATGGAGCACTGAGCTATACTATTTAAAACCTAACTCTCAAACAAGCAAAACCGTCCGTCAGGCCTACTACTTCCAAGTATTGGGGGAATAAGGCCAACTTCATAAAGTTGTGACAACTGAAGTGATTTCTTATCCTGAGAGAGGTCTTAAGAATTCTTCAAATATATAATGATTTGTATTTTTGAATTACAGAAAAAAACAGCAAGCTTCTTATAGAATTGCGTTCTCTAGCTCCCGAGGCAGAAGGAAATGCAGTCCAAGTCATTCGATGTCGTTCCTGAGGGCGACTGCAAGAGACCAATGACTACCATGGCCTTCGTCTTTCATCTCCCCACAGGTTTAGGCTTACTCCTGTCTTCCTGGCCACAGAAAAGCCAAATCTTCCCTTCATTCTACCATTTAAAGCCAAATCTTCCCTTCATTCTACCATTCTGCCTAGCTAAGGCCTTGGGCACTGCCCTATTCGCCAGCGACAGGAGGGGTTAATATGCTCACCAGACCCATCTTCCCTCTCATTCTTTCATTAGAATGAAAGTGAAGATGGGGGTCCAGCAAAGGTTTCTCCCAGCCAAATGTTTCCCTCCAAGGTTCTACCTTCTAAAAAAAAAAAAATTGTGGCAGAAACGGACGTTTTTATAAATTTGGATAAGTTTTGCCCAGAAAAAAAGTCACGCCTCAAAAACCATCTAAGTAAATGCGTACACCATCTTGGGCTAATTCTGACTGACAGTTCATAAAACAAATCTCACCTAATTCTTTCTGCCTGCTGTTCCCATAACTCAAGGATATATATTATAAATGAAATTAGATCGAAACTTTTAACTTTAAGCATTACTTTTTAGTGGAGTCAAGTTCGGTTGGTTTGAAACCCTGTTGGGTATATTTTTGTTACAGTGTTTGAAGACCACTGGAATCATTATGGTTTCAATGATTTCAAGAAGCTTATTTTCCAGAGCATGAATTTTTGGACACACTTGTTTTTTGTTGCTTTCTTTAATTTAGGCAAAGCCTTTGAAATCAATCTTTAGACTAGAGATTTTTTTTGAATTGCACAATTCAAGTTTGTGGCTCTCTTACCATTCCAATGGATGTGATTGTGCCTTTTTATTCAGGAGCTGAAATTGCTCAAAAACATTTAAAAGAGAGGAGTGTTGGGTCAGGACTGAACGAGCTTTTCCCATAGGATTTGCAGTGACATAAAATTCACGCATCCAAGACTGAATCCCAGGAGAAGTTGATGGAAAGAGCTGAGAAGGAATATTCAAAGACAGTATATCAGAATAAGTGGTATACAATAAACGTAAAGGTAGTATTACTAAGAAAGTAGTTTATATTCAGATATTTAAAAAATCAGTATTTATTCAAAATCCATTTTCAGTACCATAATGTAATTTTCTGTGTAGTTGTCAAGGTAAATGCCACTTTTAATATGGCACTCATTTTTTTTTATGTTCACATTTCCAAATGGGTTGAGTTTTTAATTCTCTTTTCATTGAATGTCAATAGATTTCTCCTTCCTACGGATACCTGAAAATTGCCCAGTAACAGGATGGGTCAGGCAGCAGGAAGAATGAGTATGAATCCTCTCGTGTTATAAGTGAGTTATATCGAAGTGAGAGATATTAATCCTACCAAACACTATCTGCATTCTCTTCCAGCTCTCACAGTATGTAAATCCTGTGTGCCCTTTCTCCTGTGAAGTAATTCTTTACTTCTTCCTCACAGTCTGCCAAGAGATGTTCTTGACAATGTCTTAAGTGATGAATTCCTGAAGAATGAGGCTAGGTCTCTTTGATTATCTTTGTATAGTATGAAGCCAAACTGCCATGAGTAGAATACTATGTTTCAAATAATTAAAATGATAATCCATGCATTTAATTATCTTTGGGGCAATAAGCTTACTTCGAACCCTCCAACATATGGGGCTAAATGATAAAAGCAAATAGTAAATTGGTTATAACTCATACAAGTAGCATATGAATACATGATTTCTCATAGTAACAAATAAATATTTGATCCAAACACATTAATAATATATCATCAGTGGATCTTTAAAAGTGCTGTGTTAAAATGTTTTATATAAGCATCTTAGGCAGAAAAATACAAATTCATTATAATCTATCTAAGTGGCAGAACTAGAAACAAAGCAAGTACTGAGAATGCACATATATGTATAAGTTATTCTGTGGTCAATCAATTAATAGAACCCAAGAAAATACGTAGAAAAGAAAATAATGATATTTTTAGGCTGAAACCAGTAAAAGTTATTCTAATTATTTACATTTCCTTTCTTACTTTACATTTTCTTATTTTGGTGTGAGTTATAACAAATTAAGTCAGTATTCTTAAATATTAATATATTCAATAATATTTGATTTTACACAACAAAAAGGGCAGAAGCAGAAAAAATTTTTGTCACATGATAATATCCCAAAGCTAAAAGCAAAACTTATTTAGAAAAATTTGGATATTTTCCCCTTAATAACTGTCAAATCCTGGCAGCTTTAACAACCTCATATTCTTTTAGCTTTAATAAGACATATTATTTATAAACTCTTCAAGAATATGGACTCTTCTCATCTTCATATATCTCTGAACAGAAGAAAGGAGTTTACAAAGATGTCTGTTCCTTAAAGAAATATATTCACCTAAGTTAAAATCAAAAGCAAGCAGTTTATGGCTGATTTACTATAACTTCAGTAATCAAGATGAATCAAATGGCACTTTAGTTTTACCAGTTGGAATTGCCCCAAGCTCCCAAGTTCCTTTACGAAAGTCATCATTGAATTAATCTCCTCTAAAGATAGGCATTGATTCAGTTCCTTTTTGTAGTTTTCACCCTATAACAGGAGGGGAAAAACAACCCTTAAGCATTTGCTACGGCCCAGTTGCAGCCCACTTCACAAACCAATGAAATTTTTCACTCTGTAAATAAACAGTTGGGCTAATGAATGCTAATACATAATAACTTCAACCATGACAATGGTGTCTGCATATAAGAGAACTTCATATTTGACAAAGAGAACCTGAATGAAATCATTCAAGAGTGCTCTGTTAGTAAGGCTGGGGAGAGGAGCCCAGGAGGCAGAGGTGTGGGGCATGTGGGAACACAGGAAGAGTCCCCTTTAGCCTCCAGGTACTAGAGAATGCAGCAGCAACATATAGAGAATGATAACGTACTTAGTAATCTGTAGTGATATTTCAGAGGCCCCAAGAACACTTCTATTAACACCATAAAAACTAATCAATGCACTATGAATACTATATCCTAATCATCACTATCTAATCTGTTAACCAGGTGTGAATGCATCAAAAAATTAGTATTGTAACTCAAGACCCTTGATGTCAATCTGGAACACTCACTGCTATTCTAGACTGACTCCAAAAAGTTATGATACTCCTTTTAAAGTATTCTATAACATAGAGTATGTATTATTCATAATATCTGCAAGTATTCCTTGTGAATTAGGAACTACTTTTCTTCATTTCAACTCATAACTTTATCATACTTAGTCACATACTTAGCTGACACAAAAATAATATTGGTCCTCAGATGAGAAAAATACTAAGACGTGTAATGTAACTGATACAAATGAATCATCAAGTTGCTTAATTACACCATAAAGAAAATAGTATCTTGTAAAGAATGACTTGGAAAAAAATATTTGTCAGTACAAAAATATGCACTTACCTTGGATACAGCTGATCTGTAGAGTCTCTGAAATATCTCAGAGAATATGGAAAATGAAGATTCATTCGAGAAGAGAAAATTGAAAGCGTCTTTTAAAATAAATTCTTCTGTGTTTTGGTCCTCAAAATCCATATTATCGTCATCTTGAAAATGTAAATGCCCATGCACCTGTGAGAAAGGAGAAGCACAGAAAATATATTTCATTGACTTACTTTTACTGCAGTGTCACTTCTCAGACATGATTCATTTCCTGTTGGATTGTAGATCAGAACTGACATCTAGTGGTCTTTTTGGAGGTCAACAGTTTCATAAAATGTAATATTCTTTCCAAGATACAATTCTTTGTAAGAAAATGAACTAATGGATTATAAAGTCACATTAGCTTAGCTTGAAAACATTGTTGAAGAACTTGTGTGCATGGAAGATAACATATAACATTTCTGAACAATATATTTCAAAGAGCATAACAAACTATTAGATCTGTGTAAAATATTGAATGACCATTATAATACATAAATTCATAAAGTTTTATAATTTTATGGATAAATCTTTGAACTATTCAACCAAATGTCACATATAATGTAATCATTCTCCTAATATAAAAGTTTGAAAATCAATCAATGCAATATAAAATTGAATTCTGGTTGCACATAATTTTATTTTGTTCCTCTTCCCGCTTTCCCACTCCACATCCCAAAATAAAGCTTTCTATAGATGAATTCAATCAATTCTTTTCCCACTAATGGCTATTTTAAATTTAAAATATATTGGAGGAAATGATCTGAATGACTTCATTTGATTTGAGAGAAATTAAAAGAATCAGAGTATATAAAAACTCTTCAATTTATATATATTTATATTAGAAATAACATATATTCAAACATTTCTATGATCTTTTAAATTAAAATACAGGCCAATTTTAAAGTAAATATGTAAAGAATGAGTTACCTTTTTCTTACAAACTCATGTGAATAAGTTTGGTAATCTGCTAGTTTCTGTTGTCTTAATGTCTGCTTTTCTGCATTCCACATACTTAGCTTTATACCCTATTTCTTTCATAAGCAGTTTTTGAACCATAGAAAAATCCACGCTTGTTCTGTAGGAATGCATAGCTGGAACTGGAACTCAAATCACAGGCTCTCCACGTACTAGTTAATTCTCTGAGCTATCATAAACATAAGTAGTAACTTTAATAAAGTTGCTATTTATTGACTCCTCACTATGAATTAAAATAACACACACACACACACACACACACACACACACACACACACACACACACACATCGTTCAGCATAAAGTAGAAGCTCGCACAGCCCTCTGGCACACTCACCTGGAGCACCACAGGGGACGTGAAACTGCCATAACCAATGTCAAAAGTTAAAAGTTGAAAACATAAACTGCATCTGAAATGAAACCACAGGGAACAAATTATATTCTGTCTGCTGCATTTAACCTATTATTTGGAATTACATTATGAACAGTTACTCTAGTTACATTTCAAGGTCAGTAATAATTAAAAAGAGCAGTTTTCAGATCATCTAAAATTGCGTACAATTTAATTTTGTATTTGGAATCTGTTTTGTTTTTTACAGAAACTACAAATATATCTAAAGTATTCATAACACATTAAACTAACCAATGAAGTTACGCTGTGAAAACCTAAATAATCTCATTCGTGTACAAAGCATGATAATGCTTAATGGAGTCATCCCCTCTTCTGGCATACTAGCTTTAACATTTCCCTAGGAAAAGGGCATTAGATGATATTCAAGTTAACTGAGATATGGACAGAGGAGTTATTGAACTTTGTTCATAAAAGCCTGTAAGAAAAAATATATCTAGTCAGTGGTAAGTATATGATAGAAATAGCTAAGCTTGAAAGGGGCTGCAATTTAAAAAATCAGTTTAAGTAACGTTGCTTTACTTCTTGTCACCCACTATTTAGATCCGGACGAGTCTGCAATGTGCTCTGATGTTTTAGGATCTATAAACAAGGAAACAGAACATTTTCCAAGAAGCACCTATGTGTGATAATTAAGATACATTTTCACTAACAATGCATTTCTAGCAGACAGGGTTTTTCTCTTTTTAACACCAGACTTTGCTTTCACCTGTGGAAGGCCTTCGGTCCCAGAGGAGATGTTTCGCTGAAAGCTTCGGCAGCCAGCAGGAGTTTGCTGATTGCTTCCTTCATGTTGTCCAAGGCCTGGAGAGGCGAACTGGCCCTCAGGAATGTCTCAAAAAAGGTTTGCAGCTGGAACAAAGTAAATAGCTCATATGTTCAAACAACATCTCAGTTTGTCTATCATTTCCAAGGTCACCAATTTGAAAGATTCCTTTAGATTCTCTCTCTTTGTCACACTTAAAAACTCCTAATTAGGAAAGTTTGATAAATCTAAGATATATATATATGTATGTATATATCAGTATATATATATATATATATATATATATATATATATACACACACACACACACACACACACACACACACACACATATATATATATATGTAGTATATATAATATACATAAGTTATAGTATATGTAGAAAGAGTATATAATATTCTGCAGATATATTATATAATGAGTACAGGAATAGGCAAAAGTAGGTTAAGAGTAATAATGAATAATGCAATAATTAAATAAATAATAATACAAAAATAAACTGTTTTACATACAAATGTAAACCTACTTTGCCACCTGTTTACATCATACATATTATATAATATATATAAATTACACATATTTTAAAAATAGAAGCCTTTTAAATGAACATGGGGTGCCACTACACCTTGTAATTTCAATTGCTTTGGAGATGTTTACTCCATTGTTTCCTCTTTTTGTGGCATCTGTCCGTGGAGAGTGAAATGAAACTGTAACAGGCTTGTGATCAGAACCCCCAAGTTTAATTTCTTACTCTACCAGCCAGATGACCTCAGACTTGCAACTCAATTCTCCAAATTTTTGTCTTCGTTAAAATGGGTTAGCACCTAACAGCAGAGTGCTGTGAAACCAAATTAGGAAAAAATGTATTTGAAAGCCACTGGAAAGTAAGAAATTCAAATCTAAGCATTTTATTATATATATATCAGAACAAAAACAAGTATGTCAAATTTGCTTCTTCACAGCATTTTGCTATGGGAGATCTATTCCACTATTAAAGAATCTAACAGAATCTCAGTGTTCTCCAACCATCCTATATAATAAAGAGGTAATATGCTAATTAGACCAATGACTAATTAGACAGCAGAATGACTGTCCAGACGACCTTCTGGACGACCTTCCAAATGAAGGTGGGGCTGCAAGGCCCTACCCCCTTGCACAAATTTCACGCATCGGGCCTCTAGTTATAAAATGAGGCTCCACTGGGATGGAGAGGATAGAACAGTATTGCAAAAGGAAATGATGCTCAGGTCTATGCCTTCTTAGAAATATTACAATTGGCATCACAAATGACTATTTTTACTTGCTTTTAACTATGAAAACAATTGCAACAGCAAAATTACTTCAAAAGGATGCTTAGCACCAGAGTTCAAATAAAAAATTTTAAAAAGTGAAAAAAACAAATCTCATTAATTCATTGACTTTGGATAGACATACTCTTTTCAAAGACTAAAAATAATTTTTTACATCTGAAACAAATATTAAATAATATTGAATGCCAACTGTATTTCAAAATATTTTTTTCAATTTAAAAATATTTTTTGTATAAACATGAAGCAGGTATTCTATTCATGTTTTGGAAGAACAGACAACATCTATCTGAACTGCTTCAACTGCAAAAGGAAAAACTTTTGTTGCTATGGTAATGAAGGACAGATATTGGCACAAATCACCTGAGGAAATGATAAATGTATCTTTAAAATATATAAGCAAAATTCCCCCAGGAAAAGCAAATACTGACTTCATAAACTTTTACCAGCAGACAAACAGAAACCTAATGAGATATATACTTTAAGACCCTATGAACACATCATTAGCTTTGGCAATTGGGATGTTTTTCCATTTCGCTAAAAAACATGAATATAATAATTGAATGATCAAAAGAAAACAAATTAATGCTAACACTGAAAATGTTAACACCCTTGAGTCAAAACAGAATAATATTATGCTTTTCCAAATAAAAGCAACTCATCATATTTCACTCACTTCACCATATTATGTAGAGTTATTGAACATATATATTGTATTTTCACATTTTCATGTTTCCTGAATATCACAAAGGTCAAGGTTAATAATTTAAGAAAGTTCAAAATGTTTGTGTAGCATATAAGATACATAAGATGAATTATCAGATTATATTCTTCATGGCAAAAAAATAATAATCAAATTAATGTCTTAGGATTACATTTTTTCTTTTACTGTGAAAATGGTCATTTCTTCATTTCTAACTCCAACTGAGCATTGAAAATGGGCTGCCAGTACATGAATGCAGTGCCATTTAATTCAACTTTTGTTGAGAATTTCACTATGTGGTAATCATCGTGCTCTGAGCTCTGGGGGACAAGTACAAAGCACAGAGGTAACAGACTCAAGAGGCGGAAAGTCCCAGAGGCAAAACGTTGGCTCTATGTCTGTTGTTATTACATTGTGAGACTTTGTGGGATTAATCACAGTATCTACTCCATACAGGTATTGCTAAGATTAAATGAGAGAACGTACATGAGTTACATCGCCACTGGCACATATCAATAACTCACTGCGTTTTAGCTCCTTTTATTAATTAAAACAAGTCCACAGCCATTTAAAGGAAATTCAATTAAAGTGGTTGTCGAATCCAGATTCTCATAATGCAATGCATGATTTGGGAAGATCAAGCTGCCTCTGGGAATTCAAACATTTGTAATACCAGCCAAGGAAGAACATTTAATATATGAAAAGCCTTCCAATAGAAATGTTCTAAAAAGAGAGCATAAAGAGGCATGATGCTTGCACGGACCCCTTCAGCGGTATGCCGTCTAACAGAAATTAAAGAGCAAAACTGAAGGACCCAAATAACTGGCCTTTCTCCCATCTTCCTGCTAAGAGAAGGACTAACACGAACCAACGACCATGAATGCCGGGGACCAGGAAAGCCGGGGACCAGAACGTAGCTGCCTTTATAAACAGACGTCTGAAGAGAGAGGAGAGACGTGGCACTCAAAAAGCACGATTCAAAATGGAGCAACTTGTTTTATTTTTGTGGGGTTTTTTTTGTTCCCAATTTTTGTGTCTGTGTATATTTCCTTCTATCTCACTGCCTAGATTTCCAATTCATTTAAGCCCTTCAATTCAAAGTTCCAGTTGATTGACCGCTTCTACTTAATTTATTTAGTATAGTGGCAAGCTAACTACAGAAATGGAAGTAAACTCATGCTAGTGCTTAATAGATATATTTTTTTAAAATCATCAGCTTTCAGTAAGTCACCCAAAAGGGGCTCAATACTTCTATTTGTTTTTTTGTAATTACTCCATGTAGGCTAAGCGGAAGACTCCTTTGAGTGTCTGGTTGTATTATTATTTTATTACACTGATTTGTATTTCCTTGGTCAAATTACTTGAGTCTGTGCATCTCAGTGTGCTCAGATGTAGAAAGAGAGAACTACTAGTATGCCCAATGACCTCATCAGACAATGTAAAGTCTGAAATTATTTGTTATTAATTGCATTCAAAACCGTAAGAACCTGAAAAACACATTTCACCTGGGAGCTTTCTTAACCTAAGCACAAATGCCCGAAGGAGTACCTTCACCGTCCTTGTTAATTTAAAATCAATCAAGCCATGAGCTCAGACATCAAAGAGATTTCTCCCTCTCTAGGTCAAGACTTTTAATTAATGTTTCTGAGTTACACAAATATGAGAATTTAAGATCCAAGGAAATCGGTGCCATAGCAGTGAGGTAAAAATGAATACAACAACAGCTTAAAACTTTTAACATGATATGAATCTATTTTATAAACTATAAACTGTCCTCCTTCAATGTAAAAATGAAGTACCAATTTAATGCAAAATAAATTATATAGAAAATGACTGTAAGATTATGGTTGCCAAGTCTGACCATTTAAGCATCAACATTTGTTTATACCTGTGTTAAATTCAAGGTATAACACAGTAAGGTATTTATAATTTTTACATCTATCCATTCAAGCAACTCATTAAAATATACATAAATGGATAAAAATTATCATTAAAATGAAAGGACAGGATGCCCTAACCAGTTTGGCTCAGTGGATAGAGCGTCCCAGGTTCGAATCCGGTCAAGGGCATGTACCTTGGTTGTGGGCACATCCCCGGTTGGGGGTGTGCAGGAGGCAGCTGATGGATGTTTCTCGCTCATCAATGTTTCTACCTCTCTATCTCTCTCCCTTCCTCTCTGTAAAAAAAAAAATCAATAAAACATTTTTTTTAAGATAAAGTAAAATGAAAGGACAGGAGAAACTGAGATGTCGAAAATATTTGTAAGAAAACTTCAATTATGTCTTTGATATCTTAAAACACTTCTAGGCGCCCTTCTTTCTGCCTTATATTCCCACCCCATGTCTCACAGCCCCTCACATGCTAAATTCTGGGCTTTGCCTCATTATTTCCCTTCATCCTCCCACAAGGCCTTGAGCAAGTTGCTCTCAATGGCAACATGTGTTGTTCTGTGTTAAACGTGCTGAGTTTTTATCTGCTTTTCACTAGATTATAAGATCTTTTAGGGCAGAAACTATACATTTTATCTTTGGGTGGTCAGTAACTAATGCAGAGTCAGTATTGCATAAATACTGTTAGATAAATAAACCTAAGTTCAACATTACAGAAACTACAGAGACTTTGGAAAGAGAAATCGATTACTGGAGCTCTGGATAACATAATTTTTCTCTTTCAGACAACTTGTTTATGTCTTGTTTCCATTTCATGAGACAGGGGAGATATGCATTTTTCTGGTGTGTTGCAATAAAACCTTTGAAAAATAGAAGCTTACTGCTGTTTGAGAGGCTTTTTGAGATAAGAAAAGTTAACCTAAGAGTTAAAACAAAGAATGCAAGATTAACCAATATCAGAGTTCTTTTTAAGTCATACTCTTGACTAATTGGAAAGCTACAAGAAAATACTGATATTTCAATATTTGGAACTTTGAGTAGTGCTTCATAGCATTGAGCCTTACCAATGTGTATGAGAATTTCTGTCAGTACTAACATATAAAAGAGAATTTTTGATCTCAGAATAAGGAATATTGGTACTTAAAATCATCTTGCACCAACAAACAGATGAAAAGACTAGAGGCCCGGTGCACAAAATTTATGCACGGTGGGGGTGGATCCCTCAGCCTGGCCTGCACCCTCTCACAATCAGGGACTCACAGGGATCGGGCCTAAACTGGCAGTCGGACATCCCTCTCACAATCCAAGGCCACTGGCTCCTAACCACTCACCTGCCTGCCTGCCTGATCACCCCTAACCACTCTGCCTGCCTGCCTGATCACCCCTAACCACTCTGCCTGCCTGATGCCCCTAAATGCTCTCCTGCCTGCCTGATTGCCCCATAACCACCTCTGCCTCAGCCCCCGCCACCATGGCTTCATCCAGAAGGACATCTGGAATGATGTCTGGAAGGTCTTTCGGCTGTCCAGTCTAATTAGCATATTACATTTTTATTATTATAGATGCTTGACATCACTAATCATTAGGGAAATGCAAACCAAAGCAGCCTGTGAAATCATTTGGTCTGGCCCCTGCCAAGGCATTAAGGGTGAGTTAATTAAATGTGACCGAATATAGCAGGCTAATCTTTAAGTTGGTAATTTTGTATGGCCCTCAAATAATGTCATAAATATCCAAATGGCCCGTCCAGAAAAAGGTTCCCCACCCCTGCCTTAGGGCGTCTTTCTGGATCCCCAGAGGCACACAACATGGCACCCAGCTTGAGGGTCATGGCTCTGGATGTGTCTGGCCCAGAGGAAGGCACCTGCTGCATGCCAGAGAGCTGTGGCGCAATAAGGTCCTCGTGAGCATTCTGGACTCTGGGAAGAAGTCTCCTTGGTGCTTTAAAGGTTTATGAGGGAGAGGGGAATATATTTTAAAATAGAAGGAAAAGAGATTTGAAAAAGGGATAAAAATGACTAAATAGCAAACCTAAGTACTGATGCAAGTTTTCATTGAGTGCACCTGTGGTTATTTGGCTATAATTCTGGGTTGTATTTAATAACCTTGGCTAAGCTGACACCGTGACCTGACAATGACCATTGCTGATGCATTGTTTTGTTTATATTCATAGCAATGCTGAGGTTGAAGCTCATGGTCCCCCTTTTACAGATGAAGAGCCTGATGCTTCGAACACAGCGCGTGCCTAAGGCCCTGCAGCCGGGAGGGAACCACGCAGGGTGCTGGCAGCAAAGCCAGCACTACGTCTGCCCTGGTGCCTTTGATTGCACTAGTTTGGGGATGTGGGTGGACCCCGAAATACAGAAGAACGGATTATCTGTTTTTACTCTGATGAAACCATCACAATTCTCAAGCATATCTAAAAGGTCAATTCAACAACTTGAGTATTTATGTAGTCCAATTACCTTTTGGAAAAACTAAAAATATTCTTTTTGTAACTTAAATTGCCTGGATCAAGAACAAACTATGTGTTAAATCAAATGATTTAAGAACATAAATATTATCATCATTTGTTTTAGCTCTATGAAAATTGTCTTCATGAAAAATCTGAATTACTTGGCTGAACCTAAATGTGGATAGTTTTTACTCATTTCCTGGAATTAGATCAAAATTCTAATACTTAAATAAGTTTCATGCTTCCAGCAACCTGAATAATTTTATTAATTTGCACTTATTAATAACCCTTTGGTGCGTGGGACAATACCCAACCAACTGAGGTGCACCGGCCAGGGCAGCCAGCCATATTCCTCTATCTATCTATCTATCTATCTATCTATCTATCTATCTATCTATCTATCTATCTATCTATCATCTATCTATGTATCTATCTATCATCTACCTATCTATCTATCTATCTATCTATCTATCTATCTAACATCTATCTACTATCTATCTATCTATCTATCTATCATCTATCTATCTATCTATCTATCTATCTATCTATCTATCTATCTATCTAACATCTATCTACTATATATCTATCTATCTATCATCTATGTATCTATCTATCTATCTATCTATCTATCTATCTATCTATCTAACATCTATCTACTATCTATCTATCTATCTATCTATCTATCTATCTATCTATCTATCTATCTATCTATCTATCGCTCTATCTATCTATCACCTATCTATCATCTATATCTATCTATCTATCTATCTATCTATCTATCTATCTATCTATCTATCTATCTATCTATCTATCATCTATCATCTATCTATCTATCAGCTATCTATCTATCATCTATCTATCTATTCTATCTATCTATCTATCTATCTATCTATCTATCTATCATCTATCTATCTACCATCTATCTATCATCATCTATCTATTGCTCTATCTATCTATCATCTATCTATTATCTATCTATCATCTATCTATCTATCTATCTATCTATCTATCTATCTATCTATCTATTGCTCTATCTATCCATCTATCGCTTTATCTATCTATCCATCCTCCATGCACCAAACAGTTGCCAGTTTGATTCCTGGCCAAGGCACATGCCCAGGTAAGGGGCGTGCAGGGGGAAGCCGATCGATGTAAGGTTCTCATATTGATGTTTTCCTCTCTCTATCCCTCTCCCTTCCTCTCTCTCTAAAAATCAATTAAAATTATTTAAAAATATAACCCTAAGCTTTAGAGCTTACATTGAATTAGGAAATTACATGTGATTTAATCAATTTTATAGCTATAAAGTTTGCCCACATGTACATCAGAGAATTGGTCAGAAGCAAGGTGCAAAAATACAAAAGGCTGTGTGAATAGCATAAAAATTTGTTTGCTTTGAATTGTAGAACCTTGATTGTATTATATTCAACTTCCCTAGAGAATTGGCAAGGTTATCTTTTTATTGCCTCTTCTGAAACCTCTCAATGGCATATAAAGGAGCAGAGAGATTTAGCAGTAAAAAGCAAAAGTTAAAGTTGTAAAGATTTTACCACTGGATTCTACATATAAATGTCTACTAATTTTCTTCACGTGAATGTTATTGTTTCAAGCAGGTCAAAATCATTTCTATTAAAGTTAAAACCTAGGCATTCTTTGAGCCTTCAGAACAATAAGTTCTGACAGCTTGCTTTGAAAACTGTCCATCTTTTATTGTCTTGAGTAGAAAATGGCATTGAAATCTGCTAATATTTTTAACAATTAATATTTGCAACAGGCAGTACAAAAATTTGCAAACAGAGATCATTTGACAGAAAGATACCTATCTGATATATCTATACTCTCAAGTGAGTAAGAAAGTAAAAAGGGAAATACTTTTCATTTATGTTCTGGATGTTTTATGTAGGATATCTATTTTAGGAATTGTTAAGTTTCATGGTCAATCACAAAAGAAAAGGAAATGTATTCATTATAAAAATAATGGATTCTGGTTGTACAATAAAGAAAACAATAGAGCAATTTGCCCTAACTTATAAGGCTGTAGGGCTAATGTCTGTTGACTCCATAGATTTATTACAACCCTCAGCTATTTCTCTATACCTCCCTACCATCACTGACTTTATACCTCTCTCTGACCAGTGTCCAAATAAAACTCATTTCTTTATATGGGTTAGTTTACATGGGCATTTAATTGTTGTGCACAATTTAAAAGTTCATGAGTTAGTATTCTAATCTATATATATATAAGGCTAAGCTACCACCCGACCATCCAACCACTAGCTATGACATGCAATGACCACCAGGGGGCAGATGCTCAATGCAGGAGATGCCAAGCTGCGGTGACTTGGCAGCAGCAGTTCTGGCAGGATGGGGGGGGGGAGATAATGCACCCTGGGACCAGAGATGAGGGAGCCCGATTCCGGGGTGTGATACCTAAGAACTGCCCTCTCGCAATCCAGGACCCCTAGGGGGATGTCAGAGAGCCAGTTTCAGCCCAATCCCTGTGGACCAGGCCAAGGGACCCTACCTGCCAGAGGGACCCCGCTCACTCCGCAGATGCCCTTCCAGCCATGGTGCCACCCCATGTGTGGCTGCCTGGGGAGGGACTGCGGGAGGTTGGCTCCAGGGCGTGTCTAGCCCGTCTCACCCAGTCCCGCCCTGCCAGCCACCTTCTAATTAATTTCCTTGCAATGTGCACAAATCCGTGCACCAGGGCACTAATTAAATATAATGATACTAGAGGCCCAACACATGAAATTCGTGCATGGGTACAGTCCCTAGGCCTGGCCTGCGATCAGGGCCATCTTCCCTGGCTGCCCACAGCCGCCCCCCTGCCCCCATTGTCACCCATTCCTGGTTCCCCTTTCACCATTGGGTGATCAGTGCCTGATGGCTGGGGGAAGGGACTGAGAGGTTGGCTGTTCCTGCCTGCTCACAGGCCCCCATCGTGGGTCACCCTTTGTGTGTGGGGTGACCATCGGGGTGGGGGCCTTGGCCTGATGCCATCCATCCCCTGCCACCCACTCCTGTTCCCCTTTCGCCATCAGGCAATCAGAGCCTGTAGGCTGGGGAAAGAGACCAAGAGGTGGTCAGTGCACCTCAATAGTGACGGGTCCAGCGGTCGTTCTGGTCCTTCCACCTTTAGAGTCAATTTCCATATTACCCTTTTATTATATAGGAATAGAGGCCTGGTGCATGGGTGGGGACCGGCTGGCCTGCCCTGATGGGATCCTTGGATCCGGGTGGGGGGTCCCCACTTGAGGGCGAGGCCAGACTGGGTGAGGGGTGCCGGTGGTTTGCAGGCCGGCCATGCCTCTGATTGAGGTGGGGGCCCCTGCTGGGGGGCGAGGCTGGCCTGGGAGAGGGGCCGCAGGTGGTTTGCAGGACAGCCACACCACTGATCGGGGTGGGGGTTCCCCACTGGGGGGTGAGGCCTACCTGAGTGAGGGGCCACAGTATTCTGGTCTCTGGTCGTTCCAGTTGTGACAGCGTTAAGGTTGCTGGATTTTTATATATATAGATATAGCCTAAACCAATGTCTTCCCGTTGTGGTCCTGACTGCTGACATCTGATTTCCCTGCCCCCGCCCACTTTCCCTTTGATTGCTGCCAGGGTCATCTTTATGAAGCACAGTTCAAGTCACATCATTCCTCCTGACACATGGGACATGCCTTGTCATCCTAGGAAGTAAGAGCAACTACTTAGTCCTCTTTTGTTTAGAAGCAATGTGATACCTCTTTTGGGAATGGCAGCGGGGAGGGGCGAGAGGAGGAGAAAGGCAGTAAGAGAAAGTGAATGGGTAAAGAAACATCAATCCCAGGCAGACCTTTTCTGTGTAGGGCCCTCAGGCAGGGTCTGGAGCACAGGAGGCCCAAGACCCAGGCAAATGGACAGGAGCATGTAAATGGGTAAGCTGCTGTGAGATCTGAGCCGTCTCCCTCTCCACTTCCTCATTCCACATGTCTCTGCCCCATTCCCTTCCATCTGATCTATCTCAGGGAATGACACCACCATTCAAATAATGGCTGAGGACTCCTCTTTGTGCTATTTCAGTCTCCCCTCATTCTCAACTCATCACCAATTCTCGTGTCTACCTCCAGAGATATCCACTTATCTCCACCTTTGAATGATCATCCCAGCAACTAGTGCAAGCTGCCATCCTCCTCACCTGGTCACCTGAATAGCCTTGCAACTGATTTCTCTGCCTCCACTCACAACCCCCTTCAATCCCTTCTCCACACAGCTGCAGAGTGGGCTTGCAAAGGCCAATCAAACTATATTGTTCCCCTGTTTACTATCTTGCAGGCTCCAAATTCCTGACATGCCTCTCAGCCCCTGAGGTTTGCCATCACCTTTCTGTCCTGCCTCCTCTCCATCACTCCCCTTTTGTTCCACAGGATACACTTTCAGTGCTATTGATGTTCTGTAAATGGACAAGGACTCTCCTGCCTCAAGACATTGGAATTGTCCATTTGCTAGGAATGTTTCTCCATGAGCTCCTCCTATGACCCTTAGTCTCATTCATGAATTACAGCTCAGATATCATCTAGTCAGGGAGATCTTTCTACCTCATAAAGTAGGCAACCCACTTACTTTTTACACATCATCCTTATTCATTTCATTTTTTTGCTATAGTTAAAAAATCTGTAATTGCCTATGTTTGTTTATCCTATATAATAAAAGCCTAATATGCTAAGTGTCCGGTTGTCCGTTCAACCAATCAAAGCTTAATATGCTAATGATATGCTAAGGCTGTTCAACCACTTGCTATGACATGCACTGACCACCAGGGGGCAGACAGTGGACTGGTTCGCCAGTCTCTATGATGTGCATTGACCACCAGGGGGCAGACACTCCAACCAATAGGTTAGTTTGCTGCTGGGGTCCGGCTGATCAGGACTGAGCGAGACGGGACAGACATGCCCTGGAGCCCTCCTGCAGTCCCTCCCTGGCTGGCCACCCTCCCGTGTCCCTCCCCAGCCCAGCGATCGTGCACCCGTGGGGTCCCTCAGCCTGGCCTGCGCCCTCTAGCAATCTGGGACCCCTCCGGGGATGTTGGAGAGCCCATTTCAGCCTGATCTCACTCAACGCAGGAGCTGCTCCCTGGTGGTCAGTGTGCTCCCACAGGGGGTGCGCCACTCAGCCAGAAGCTGGGCTCATGGCTGGCAATTGCAGCGGCAGTGGCGGGAGCCTCTCCTGCCTCTGTGGCAGCGCTAAGGATGTCTGACTACCGGCTTAGGCCCGATCCCCATGGGGAGCGGGCTTAAGCCATTAGTCAGACATCCCCCGAGGGCTCCCGGACTGTGAGAGGGCACAGGCCAGGCTGAGGGATGCCTCTCCCCACCCCCCACGCCCCCGTGCACAAATTTCATGCACCAGGCCTCTAATATCTCTAATATATGTATAATTAGTTCTTTAACTCATCTATCATTTCACATAAACTCCACAGAGGTAGGGATGTTGTCTTGTTTATTACTGTACCACTGGAAATTAACACGATGACTAGCTTATGGGAAATACCCAGTAAATATGTGCAGAAGGACTGAAAACCTCATTTAACCCATTGGGAACTATTCCTATTTTACAGACACAGAAAGTGGTTCAGAGAAGGTAAAAGGCTTGCCTGGGGTCATGCAGCTGGTATGAGGACTTTGCTATGGGACATCTATCCCAAGGCCCCAAAGGTCACACCTTGGGACTTTTCTTTTTAGTCTTCTAGATCCAGCAGTAGTGGTTTATTGCTCTCTCTTTTAGAGTAAAAGTGCAATCAATATTTGCTTATCACTCAGCCTGAAAGGGTGTCCTCATTGCCCTGGTCGTTTTTAAACCCCACTTCTTTTCACTTTAACAGTAACTCCTTGGGAGCATGGAAATGAAATATATTTCCTTAGCATAATGTTTTTCTTATGTGATGTCTGGGTTTAGAGTAATGATTTTACCTTCTGTGACTTGAATATATATTATTTATGTAGATGACTTGGGTAATCAAGCCCATGGGGGAAATCTCATACTTTTCAAATGGAAATAAAATTTCCAGTGGAAATCATTTTGGTACAGCACTTCTTTAAACCTGGAGAGAAGGCTGTAGATTCTGGAAGACTAGACACTAGACATGGAGAAGCTGATTTAAAGGGGGAGCCACATAATATTTGGGTATATACAGGGCTGGGCAAAAGTAGGTTTGCAGTTGTGAGTCCATGAAACAGAGTTTAATCCTGCTATTATTCATTAATTATTATATTATTTTCTTTTTTTAAAATATATTTTCTTATTGATTTCAGAGAGGAAGGCAGAGGGAGAGAGAGATAGAAACATCAATGATGAGAAGGAATCATTGATTGGCTGCCTCCTGCATGCCACCTATTGGGGATCAAGCCGGCAACCCAGGCATGTGCCCTTGACTGGAATTGAACCCCGGACCCTTTAGTCCACAGTCTGACGCTCTATCCACTGAGCCAAACCAGCTAGGGAAATTATTGTATTATTTTCCATATGAAAACTGCAAACCTACTTTTGCCCACCCCTGTATAAATGCAGGGAGACCTGGATTTCCTCTCCTCTTTGCATTCCCTTTCTTTGAACATTAAACACCTGCTTCTTAGAGCTTCGAAAAACTGGTTTCCTAAGTCTGGCAGCGGAGGTGAGAGGACAAGCTGTTAGGAGACAAAGCGGGTAGAGTGGTGGGTATGGGAGTGCTCCACATCGGTAAGCGAGGGAGTCAGAGAATGACTGCCTTATAGGGATTATGCCCCACAGAGATAGAATTAACAAAAGCAATGAAATCTACCTGTATATTACTGTAGATATAGAATGCAACAATAATGAGAAACAATCCATCTTTGTCTACCTCAGTAGCACCCAGAGAAATGAAAGACAAACTTTCAGTTCCACATCACAAAATTAGGCCACTTCCATAATTCAAAGGAACTCGAGTTTAATAGCCACTTTGAGGTTCCAGTTGAAATCAAATAGAAGTACATTCAAAAGATGATGGATAAAAGCAATGCATTTTCAGATGCTAAGTGTAAAGTGTTAGTGCTAGATTTACATTAATTAAAGAAACCTATTGTGTCACAAAATTGTTTTAAATGGAAAAACAATGTCCAATGACTGACAAATGCTGAAAACATTTAGAATAATTTTGTGGCCTATGCCATTTAAATTGCACTGAAGATTTATCACCACTCAGAGCATCTACTTAGCAATATAGCCTTCCTACCACAAGCACAGATAATCAAGTACCATTTACAAAATAAATATGTATAATCCAATGGAAGAAAAAGCTCAAAGCTCTTTTTAAGCATTTTTGCCCTTTTTCCTTTCATCGGTGGACAGTTCAGGCTATTGGTGTAATATCTAAAAGTACCACTTGGGGGCACTACAGCATTTTTATTTTGCTTTACCTCATAGCTATGTAGGTTTCCTGGGTGATGAAAAGATTGCTGTTTCTTTCAAATTTGAAAACACCTTTTACTATAGGGGAGGGAAAAGCCTGTATTTCATTTTAAACTTGCAATGCATAAATCACTTAAGACAAATGCAAGTCAGATTTTCTCCTGAAGGGAGCAAAAGTCTGTCTTCTTTTAGTGGACAAATCAATTTTATCTAGTTGGCACATTTGGGGATATCTTATACTTAGAATTTGTCACAGCCTTCAAATAGATCTCAAAGAATAAAGAAGAACTGTTTAAAATGACAAATATAAACTTTAAAACGAACTGGTGGAAAATTGACTTGTTTCTATAGCTGAAGAAAAATATGTAAATATCATTTGTCTTCTCCACTGGGTACATATATTTTTAATAAACTTAAACATTAAAGCAATGGATTTTTGAGACATTCTTGCCATGGTCTTCACTGTTATTACTTTGCATTCACATACCACTTTGTAAAGGGGTTGTTTTTATTACTAATTAATCTTTTCAGCAATTTGGTAAGTGGAGTCTCTATTCCAAGCCTCCTCCACCCCACCCCCCACCCCATCTGCTGAGTACTAGGTATTGGGTCAGGCGCTGAAGGTTTGTTTCCCTTTTAAATAAAAAAATAAACATAATCTCTTTGTTCAAGGATTTGAAACATATTTAGGCAAATAAATGTTTCTTCTTTTTTGTTCTCCAGATTCTTTGCTGACTTTATCTGATATTTTTCTCCCAACATATTTTCCTGACCTCAGAAGATCTTTTCCATTACTGGGGACGGAGAACTCTAGTGAGCCCTGTTGTCAAAGCCCAGGAATCGAGATTTATAAAATTAAATTCAGTAACTCTCTAGGTGCCTGCACCGGAGTGGAGAAATTCAGGACGTTTGCAGGGAGTTTTTGCCTTGATTCATGGTTCCATTAACCAAAGCTCCATCTTAACGATTCTTTATTGTATGGAGGGTAGTGAAGGAAGGGATTATAGCTGCTCTCTCCTTAAACATCATTCTGGTTTAGCAAGTTCATCTATTGAACATCTTTCTGGCTTAGCAAGTTCACCTATTAAAGAAATAATGAGACACTCCAAAATTAAGATGGTGCTGCTCTCTGAGGATGTTTAAAGCATTTCAAACATTACTTATTAATTCACCTTTTTTCCATGTCATGTTTTACTCTAAACACGTGTGTATTTTAGGAACTTGTGTTGAGGTGTAATGGAAGTCAGAGTGACACTCCTGTGCTGGGCAATGGCAGAGAGAGGAAAAGTCCGCATAGACTAATTTATAAGAGTTTCTATGACCTCCACAGGCCATGGACTTCCAGGCTCCCATTTGGGAAAATAACACTTGCTCTTGCCAAGTCCTCAACTGCACCCCTTCCTCATCCCACACAGGTATCCCCTAGACCAGTGATGGGCAACCTTTTGAGCTTGGTGTGTCAAACTTCGCCAAAAAAAACTGAGCATAACTTGGGTAGTGTGTCACTTTGAGGAAAAAACTAACTCCAAGACTCTAGTCACAAATGTTTCATCCTCAGGAGCAGCAAATGTTTCATCCTCGGCATGTGGCCGCGTGTCATCAGAAATGGCTACGCGTGTCAGTGCTGACACGCGTGTCATAGGTTCGCCATCACTGCCCTAGACAAAGCCATGGAGAAGGGAGCTTTGAACAAGACAAGTGAAGGGGGAGGAGCAAAGGACTAGAGAAATACACATCCTAACATCCAAGATACCACCGAGGAATTCCCTTTCCCATCTTTAACACATTCTGAAAGAATTCACTTACCTCTCCTGATTTCACACTTTCTGAAATCCTTGCATATTAGCTAACTCCTATTTTTCTGGATATATAGTTAATAATTGCCCATCAGTTTTCTAGTACTAAAGGAAATTAATAATCAGCAAATATATTCATTAGAGTTGTTTTACCTTATGTTGTCACTGTAATACAACATATATATACATATAAATATAATGCATACATTTCAGTTAATTATATTTTCATATATTTATCAGATTACTGCACCCAGAAGAGATATGTTTGAATTTACATATAACATCTTTTGTTACAGAACCTACTCTTAAATCCTATTTTTCCAAGATGAAAGTTTTCTAGTATGTTATAATTAGTGAGGGAACTTTAAAAAAAAAAAGATAATGATAGACACAATGCACGGGTAAACACTTTGTGGGTGTCTGCCATGTTCTAGGCACTCTCTGAGGCTCTGGGGATTTAAACATGTTGCCTGTTGTTCTGAAAATTAGGATCATGTGTTTAAATGATCATTTTGATCAAATAAACACGACCACAGTTAATGAATAATTTTCTTCTTATTTAGGATAAGAATTGAGGTTCAGTATTAAGAAACTGATAAATGCACAAAATTACCTGACAAACCTTTTATGGAGCAAAGTTGGGAATGAATAAAATGAATGGATGAATAAATAAAATTTTTCAAAACAAGAGACAAAGATGCTATCAAGAGTATAGAATTATTTTGCATTAATGTTATATACTTCAAAATCATATGCATTTGCAAGACAATTATTCTTTTTATAGACCAAATAGATATCTGAAATAATATTTAATGCCAATATGGGCCGATGAGTTAAGAGTTATCTTGCAGTTATTATTTTGATTTTTACTCTAAGTCAGGTTTAGTCACATGTTTATTTATTTAATTTTATGCTGATTATAATGTCACATATATAGAATCATGCTTTAAAATGAACACCCTGATGCAACTTTTAAATTTATTCCGAGCAAAAGTAGACTAAGTAACACATCAACTCATTTTACAAACTCCCAGGTGCAAGCTTTTATTCCCATTCTTTCTCCATCTGACATAAATCTCCCCGGCCTGCGGAAGGGCCAGATGCTCAGGGAAAAAGGCTTTCACAAGGCCTGCTCCACAGCCTGCAGTTTTAGATGTAAAATGAAGATTGAGAGAAGAACGCTTCCTAAAGTTGAAAAACATACTGTAACTTTACACTTGTTCACTTTTACCCTGGGAATATATGAGCTATCTCACCCGCCATTATGAAAGACACTGCATGAATATTGACGACAAGCGAGGCTAACTTCATCCCTGCAACATGTCATGTTTCCCAGACCCAGTAAGTGATACACGCATTCTTTAAAAAGGGTCCTTGTAAACAACATCCCCTGCTTTGCCAAGGGCCTCTCTCTCCTCCGTGCACATTTGCTGATCGCATCGATGTGAGAGGAACTACAGGCACTGGACGTGGAAGAATGGTCCCCCCAAGGCCAATGCAGTGGAGGAAGACAGCTGGTGATTTAGAGCCCCCGACTGGGCAGGAGCCTGCTTTAACTTGGGTTTTCAATGGAGATGATGCTCACAGATACCAACCTGAGAAAAGGCTGCAATGACTCATGTTTTCCCCTGTCAAAGTGGCCCTGCCAAGGCGCTCATGTTATGACATCTGTCTGACGCAGTTACTGAAAAGATACTGGAAGATCGTTTTGAAATACAGGGGCTGAGTTAGACAGGGATTAAATAGATGTGGGCAAGTTCTTCACACATTGAAATTTTTTTAAAATGATCCTCAATTGGATTCAATCCAAGACACATTTATTGAGCACTGATTGCACTCAAGGACTCATCTTCGTAAAACGTTTGAATACTATCAACAAATGAACATCTTTCAATGTGGGATAGGTGATCAAACGATGAATTCATTTATGTCTCAACAAGATAAAATAAGGCTTTTCACAGGTCTTCCTGTCACAATCACAAATCCCTCCAGCAATAGGTTTCCATCAAAGCAGTCAGCTATGATCACAGGTCTGACCACAGGTATAAAGAATCTTCAGATGTCAAAAACTGGTTGCGAATATGAGAGTTTCCTCTCTACTGGATAACTTTACAATGGATGAAGGGATAACTTTTGACTTTTTGCTCTAAGAACCAAATTTTAATTTATGACATTTCTTGATATTTCTTGCAGTTAATCTATGTGATCTGTGTATAAAGACAGCCATGGATGCATTTGACCAAGAGTTATAGTTAGAATGGTTATGAAAGAGTTGTAAACTCATAGATACAACTGGAGTGTTTTCTAATTGAATTGAGAACTTCATGGAGGAAAATTTTTTTTGAGTAAAATATCTAAAAACTTTGGATCAACTGAGATAGTAAGCAAATGTTTCATTTGCTATTCATTTTCTTTCCTTTTTCCAATCTTCTTCCCCCTTTTAAATTTGAAATCCTTTGGAAACAGCTAACACTTAAATTTTAAATTATTTTTATTGTATAGAAGGGGATTTTAGAAAAATTTAGTTTACAAATACAGTTTACACATTTCTGCTGTCCATTATTTCTCAAATTTGCTTTTCTTTATATTTTCAATTCTCTCCAAAGCTTTAGCAGATAAAGTATCTAGAAGCAGACCTAATTGGAAATAAGTGAGCTCATAGTTATATCTGTTATTCCTGTCATACCTCTGTTAGCTGCCAGAATATTCTATAAATGGCCACAGATAACCAGTTTAGTGGGCTTGCCTCACTGCACAGTACATAAATCACCACTGATTTAACTCAGTAATTTCGCCTTTGAATTCAGGACTCAGTACACACGCATATACATACATACACTTTATGTCCTGTGGAACTTAAAAGAGCAGTGTTTAATAACACTTGAATGTCACATGATTAGTCTTTATAATGGGTTTTGGTTCTGTCTTCCACGTTAGCATTGAGAACCATTTCTGTGTATTTTTTCCACATTTAAAAATATCAAGAGGGAGCAATGTTGTGGCGGACAGTATTGATTTAACAGATAAGCATAATCTATTTGTTTTAGCTGAAGCAATAAGTACTTCAGTTGAAGGATAATAAATATCCCCTTGCTTTCTGAAATCTATCTGTAGCATTATGTATAACTTTGACCTCATAAGGAAGAATCACTCTCCGTCACATTAACCCAGAAAGCCGCTCTATTTTCCTTTGAGAGCAGGTAACAGTGTTGTCCAGAGGAATTAAGCAAGATCTGGAAGACAAATCCCAAAGAAGGGGGTGAAAATGACGAGAACCGCATGCTTGCTGTACTACAGCTGCAGGTTGCGTCTGTCCCACAGGCACAATAAGAGGTGAATAAAAACAAAATAGCGAATAGAGTGTGAAAATATAAAGAAGTCAACAACATAAACTGATGAACAAAAATAGATCCAGAGACCTAAAAACATCAGACCATCAAACCTCAGAGGGAAAGCAGGGGACATTGGGGGTTGGGGAGGGAGGGGTGTGTAAGAGATCAACCAAAGAACTTGTATGCATATAACTAACCAATGGACACAGACAATAGGGGGGTGAAGGCCTGGGATGGGGGAGGGGGCGGGCAGGGAGAGGACAATGAGGGATAAAGGGGACATATGTAATACTTTCAACAATAAGAATTAAAAAAAATAAGTACAAATTAGCAGGTACAGAATAGTCATGGGGATGTAAAGTACAGCATAGGAAATATAGTCAATAATCTGTACATATAAAAGGCTAATATGCAAAGTGTCCCCTAAGGAGTTTGACTGGGAGACCAGGAGTTCGATCGCTCACTATGACTTGTGCTGATCACCAGGTGGTGGCACGGAACGGGAACGAAGGGAGGCCCCAGCCGGCAGCCAGCAGCCACTAGGGACCCTACCCGTGCACAAATTTTGTGCACTGGGCCTCTAGTATTATAATAACAATGTATGGTATTAGATAGCACTAGATTTATTGGGATGATCACTTTGTAGCTATATACTGTAAATGTCCAATCACTGGGTTGTGCACCTGAAACTATACTGTACCTCAACTCTAATTGAAAAATAAAAAAATATTATTTAAAAAAAGAAAGAAAATATTAAGAAATCAAATCACAGAGCTTTCTTTTCTTTTGATTTAACCCCAGGAAATCCATATAAACTATCACAAACATGCATATCATTTCAGCCAGTGCATTGCTACTGCGGTTGGGGAAGTAGAGTTTACATGAAAAAGAGAGAAAAACTTAAACTACTTGGAGTACCTAGAACCTTCAGGGTTTTATCCAGATGGTGAACGAGCATAGGTGATATGAGCTAGGAGCACGAATTCAACAAAAGGACAAATCATAGAAACCTGAGTGAAGGGGCGTCTGCGAGCTGCTTTGAGCTGGTCCAGCCAGTGGTGGCCGCGGACAGGGGCAACTCCAATTTGGGGGAAAGGATTTTTGTTTTCCTCCTGCCTCTCCCCCATGATCCTCCGGGACACCCCCTGCCTGCTCCTTCCCCGTTAAGAACACGAAGTCCACCTGCTCAGGTGAGGAGTTGAGGAGGAGACCTGCCAGATTACGGTCGTGCATCCACCCTCTTTCCTCCCAAACCCAAATTTGATGGGTTTTAATGGAGGGAAGTGCCCCTTCCCAGGGCTTCTCTTCCTAAGAGTTTAGGGCAGTGATGGCGAACCTATGACCCGGTGTCAGCACTGACACGCGTAGCCATTTCTAATGACATGCGGCCGCATGCCGAGGATGAAACATTTGCGAAATAATGTTTTTTTCCTCAAAGTGACACACTACCCGAGTTATGCTCAGTTTTTTGGCAAAGTTTGACACACCAAGCTCAAAAGGTTGCCCATCACTGGTTTAGGGGATGAAATTCTGACCAGGGAAATCACCTCATATCTGTCCTCTGAACAATCTGTAGAATCGGAAACGCCTTAAAATTTATCAACCATGTTTGTCACTAGACCATTTTTTCAACTGAGTTAACCTGAGTTACCTTTTATAACTCAACTTCTTGGGGTTATTATTAAGCTCTTCCCTGAAAACTTTCTCATCATCCTTTAGGTCCTGGTTTACTGCTACATTAGGAACTATGTTAGGAACACTTGAGAGCTTCCTTTTTTTCACTCAGCAAATATTCCATATTTACCGTTGTAATGAAATAGGCATTTTGCTTTCTAAGAATGAAGCAAAACCATACAGACAAAATTACATTGACTCTATTTGTCTTGAATAATGGAAAGTCAAGAAAACTGACCACTGGCTTGGTAATAGGTCAAAAACTGAACTAAAATGATGAATTGAGAAAAAAAAAGAAGATGTAGCTTCTGTGGTCCCTAGTGAATTAAGCTGCTTCCAGATGATTTTTGAACTTACACTTATTAAATGAAAATCTCTGCTTGCAGCAATAAGTCGCTGCAATTTTTGTTCAGTGGGATTTGATCATCACAAAGATTGGAGAAAGGCATTCCAACTCCCTTTACTTCTCCTCAGTATATTTTGTGTGAAATCACAGCTTTGATGGAAATGTTACCTTGACAGTGAAGCGTTTTCTCTTAGGTGGATTCCAAACCATGCCAGTCGAATGAATGAATGCACGCAAAGGGGTTAAGGATGTCACCAACACGTATGCTTTAAGAATCACAGATAGATCTTCGGCTCTAAATATGGTCTCATGTGGAGCAAGGACTGTTGTTTGATCCCTAAAAAATAAAGCAACACAGTTAAAGTCCCACAATGTAGCGTGAGGATGTCATTTGTAAATTATCACAAAGCTTCATAAACTTATCTGTCCTTTGTTGGACCCCAGCTTTCAGTGTGTGGGTTTCCTCAAACAATTTTACTATTTATTAACATCACTCCCAGGGGATATACAGGTACAGAGAAAAGGGATCAAATTAATAAGAGTTCTCCACTCAGGCAGAGTTCATAAAAATACTTTTTAAAAGAAAGAAAGGTCTGAAAACAGTACCTAAAATAAGGTTTAAAGATTTAAACATTTTTAATTAGTCACATATGGAACCATAGTAACTAATTAGAATGGCTTTGTACATAGTGATACAAATTACAGATTAGGGAAGAGTGAAACCCCTGAAATGTTCTGGCTCTGCCCTTACCTGCCTTTACTTTATCTTTTCCACAACAAGAAAAGATGTTCAATTTCTCAATAGTGGACAGCTCACCAAAATATGCCAAAATCCTTTCCCCACTAGTTTGTTTCTATCTAATTATCCTCACCACAAATATTTAGGAGTTAAGGAATGAAACATCAGGAAAATAGTTTAGTCTAAAAGGAAACATAACACTAGTTTAATATTTTATGATGAATAACTGTACTTTCATCATAAATGGTACCAAAATGTATAACTACTTGTTTTTCCCTACCATGTTTCTATATTCAAAATATCTAAGCAAAAGATGCATGTGATTCTTCAATGAATACTATTAACTTTGGAAATACTACCTAATAATTATAAAGTTAGACAGGGAAAACTATTTTGTGTTGTAGGTAAGATTATTAAAATCTCTTAATGTATCTACTTTATAAATCACTTTTCTAGAAGTAATATGGCACTCCAAATTGCTTTCTTAGATCCTGAAAGCCATAAAAAAATAACTAGGAAAAAATTTAATTCAGCCATACTCATAGACTAAGGCAATGTCATTTGAGCATAAAATGGAAGTTAAAATTTTATAGTTTCACATTTTCAAGCTTTTAAATTCAACTTACATTAATGTAACTTCCTAAATAAGAGTTCCGTTTACCCAAATGTTTATTCTGTGGCAGGAGAGGTTTGAATTACTCTACAAGAAAATCAATGATGGCATTCTTTTACTGGCTAGTGTTGCTCAATGGTTGAGCATTGACTTATGAACCAGGAGGTCACAGTTCAATTCCAGGTCAGGGCACATACCCAGGTCTCCGGCTTGATCCCCAGTAGGGGGTGTGTAGGAGGCAGCCTATCAATGATTCTCTCTCATCATTGGTGTTTCTATCTCTCTCTCTCCCTCTCTCTTCTCCTCTGAAATCAATTATATATATATAATATATCTTTTTAAAAAGATATAACCAAAAAATTATGTAACAGACCTAATAATTCAAACATAAAAAACCCCCTAGATCTGTTCAGTGCTTTTCTCTTGCTAGTGGTCTCCTAAAAATGTACATTGGCCATAACATCTCAAATGATTAGCTTACAGCTGTTCACGTCTCCAGGACCATGGTTTCCACACATGCGGCTTCACAGTTTTTAAAAGGTGACTCCAAGAACTCAGCTTGAATTGTGTGCTCTGGTCCAAACACACAGAGGGGCTCACCGGAAGTTGCAGTTCTAAAAAGATTCAAAAGAGCGAGACAGTCATTCTATTGCTTCCTTTTAGAATGGCTTCCATAATAGAGTCTGTATTAAACTACCTTTCTTATGTAGTACTAGTAGCCCATTTGCTGGAAGAATCCTGCAAGTGACCTCTGTGGCCTCTCGTTGCCACTGCCGCCACCTTGAGGCTGCCTAGCCTGCACCTGCGGGCCACTGCCGCCCGCCCCGCCCTGCCCCGCCTGGGCTTTCCCTCTGGCAGCCACCTTGCTTTCCACTTTTCCTCCCTCTTCCTTCTAAGTTGTCTTCAGTCTTCACTCCTCCCTCCCTCAGTGTATGCAAATTAACTGCCATCTTTGTTGGATAATTTGCATACTTGCCCTGATTGGCTGGTGGGCGTGGCTTTGGCTGGTGGGCGTGGCAAAGGTGTGGTCAATTTGCATATTACTATTTTATTAGGTAGGATGTTCTCCTTCCACAGACTAGGAAGACAAGTGTAATGACTGATTTCAAATTTTCTTGCATAGAAGGGGAGGTAGATGTGATGTTTTCCGCTGTCTTGAACCAAGTAGACCTATCTGCCACCCGGATGAGAGATGCTGTGTGGGAAGGTACCTGAGGGAGCTGACTTTGTTTGCCATGAGAATATTACATAGACAACTTGAGTTGATTTCCTGACAATACAATCCTTTGTGTGCTAGAGTTTGTCATGCTTTATGACCTAACAACAGTGCTTTATTATTTTGTAAAGTATTATTTACTGGGTTTTTTGCATTATATAAAAGTAAAGACCAATAGCAGTAACTTTCTTCAAAACACTCATATTGATATTTTTTAAAAAAATAGATGTATATAATTTTAAAAAATCAAATTGTACAGAAAGCTATCAAGTGGAAAGAAAAAGCATCCAGCAATCCACCCCCAGTTAGGACCTCTCTCCTTTAAGCCAAAGTCAAAGCTTACATATTCACTTTACCCTCTAGATAAGCAGAAAATCGGTGAGATGCACATGATTCTTCGATATGTAAATTGACATAAATATCAATGTATCTACACAAATCTATGCATGTAGATACAGATGCTCCCTGACTTACGATTTTTCAACTTTACAATTGTACAAAGGCAATATGTATTCAGTAGAAACCATACATAAGATTTTGAATGTTGATGTTTTCCTGGGTTAGAGATATGTGGTACATACAATACTTTCTCATGATGCTGGGCAGTGGCAGCTGTCTGCAGCTCCGAGTCAGCCCCACCATCACTATACTCTAAACAACCGATACCCCACAGTGGATTCATTGTTAGATGATTTTGCCCAACTGTAGGCTAATGTAAGTGTTCTGAGCACATTTAAAGTGCTAGGCTAGACTAAGCTATGATGTTCAGTAGATTAGATGTATTAAATACATATTCAACTTATGATGGATTTATCGGGAACTAACTCTATCTGAAGTTGAGGAGCATCTATATTTCTGCTTTTTAATTTACCCAAAAGAGACATTACAATGTTCTGTCTGGCTTATTTACCTACTAATTCATCCTGGAGTCCTTCCAATATCAGCAAATACAGAATCATCTTATACTTCTTATTGACTTAAAGTGTTTCATTAAATGAATATACATTTAATTTAACCATCCCCTTCTTTGTTGTATATTTAGATTACTTTTGTAACATTCCTCTTTTACTATTTCAAAAATACTGCCATGAATGCTGTAACACATGTGTTTTGGTGTACTTTTACAAGTTTACCTAGGGGCAATTCTAATCTGCATGCATCATTGCCAGGTCAATGGGTAAATGCATTGTAAATGTGATAGACATTACTAAATGGGCTTCCAAAAAGGTTGCCCCAATTCCCATCATCTTCAACAGCATATGAGAGTTGTTACCTTACTGCTGGGTCACAGTGCTTTATTTTTAAATTACACAATTTATCTAGCTCTCAAAATGGAACAAAGCCTTTAAATTATTTTCCCCCTGTGCATGTTTCATCAATACTGACATAGTCTAATTTAAAACACTTCACACTCTTAAGTAAAAGTCAGCAGAAGTCAAGCTGTTCAATGTATTCTCATATCTCATTACTTAGTACAGTATGATCTTTCTCAAAGCTGATAGCTTATTTATAAGGCTGCCCTATTAATGATGTTATAACACATCTTAATAAAAGAAATACCCAAATTGCTTGTTTCTGGAGGTGACAAATGAAGAGTCATTAAGGTAATTTCTTTCTTGGGAATCAGACTTAAAAAAAGTTGAAGTGTTTATATAATCCTTTAGATTTTTAGTAAGAAAGTGTGTGTGTGTGTGTGTGTGTGTGTGTCTCACTAGACTTAATTTTTTAAATTAAATTTACAGGAAGAAGATACATGTTCTTTTTTTTCACCACTAAATAGTCATTTTTTAAAAGAATTTATTACTAGAAAAATTTTGTCTCTCCCAAAACATTAATTTATTGCCTTCTTTATATAATAAGAGAATAGTGTAATTTACTCTGATTTCCCTTTACATTTGCTGCCAAGAAGCAAAGCACTGATTAGAAGCCCAAGCAGAACTGACCTTAAAGAAACAAGACATATTAAGTCTTTCATTGAGGTAGTAGCTCAATAATTTTGAAGAAATAGTAAGCAAATATGTCAAAACAATAAACAATTTTATCTCCTTTTTTTTTTTTTTTTTAGTTCAACTAGAGGACCCTATGCCATGTAATTAAATGAATCCTATATAAGAATCGCAAAGAATATTTCCAATTTCCACAGCAACAACACAGCCATTGAAACTGTGGTTGAACAATGAAACTGAATCTTGATTAAAGTAGTTTTTACCCTTTGTGTGATTTCATATATATATACACACATATATATACTATATATATGACTTCCCATTATATTATTCCTAGTTTGGAAGTTACTTTTAATGATTCTAAACAAACAAACAAATAAAAATCTGTAATTACATGTCACCTTACATCTAAAAGCATTCCCATTTCCATTGATTACAGCCAAAAATTAAAAATACACTTTATTAAGACCTTTAAAAAGATACAACTGCACTTTATGGAGCTTTTATAAATAGTTATGGAAACTTTAAGTACCCTAGGTTCTTATTTCACTGAGGCAAATGTTTGCCAGCAGTCACCATTCCTTATGTCTCTCCTTTGGCATATCTATCAAGGGCTCTCTCAAGAGACCAGTCCAATCTACTTGTCTGAATACCCCCTTCTCCCTTGGATATATACAAAGAGCCTAGAAATCTATAAATAATGCCAAAGCTAGCTTTTCTTTTTGGAAAGAATTGGGGAGATGAGTTTCTTTCTTTCTTTTTTTTTTCATGTTTATGAAGTAACAGTGATAATACCAGTTTATTTGAAGATTAATGTTTTCAAAACATCTTGTACCTGAAATTGTACCATATCCTGTATTAAAATATGACATTTCTACCAAAAACACATTTTCCCCCCCATTGCCCTCCAGCCCCCCATTCATGCCCTCACCACCCCCCTGGTGCCTGTGTCCATTGGTTAGGCTTATATGCATACATACAAGTCATTTAGTTGATTTCTACCCCTTACCCTCACCCTCCCCTACTTTCCCTCTGAGGTTTGACAGTCTGATCAATGCTGCTCTGTCTCTGGATCTATTTTTGTTCATCAGTTTATGCTGTTCATTATATTCCACAAATGAGTGAGATCATTGATATTTATCTTTCTCTGACTGGCTTATTTCACTTAGCATAATGCTATCCATTTCCATACATGCTGTTGCAAATGGTAAGAATTCCATGAGTTTTTATGATACAAACAGTCTTCAAATGGCCTTCTAATTCATTAACACATGTTTATTAAAAATTTTCAGAAAGTAATTAAATATAGAGGGCCTAACATGTGTCTTTAGAATTTCCCTATCCCATAATATGTAGACTGAATGGATAGCAAATACGGATGTGAAATATTATATAAACTTTTATTTATTGACTACTCAGCTTATTTTAAAGAACTCTGAAGCCTATAACTTTACCATTTACCTAGAATAAAAATAAGCAATAGGATAGGGACATCTGAAGACTGCTTTTATTGTGCCTTCTAATGTCTGGCTGGCCAGGCACTGAGGGCCTACTGACTATGGTGAAATTTTATGAAAAGAAAGATTAAACCAGAACACAGAACCAGGTTTTCAGTTTGATTCTTAACAACCAGTGCTTAATGGGCATGCAACTTTGTCAAGGAGTCTTCTAGACTCCAGCGTGTAATTCGCATTAATTTTCTGAATGTCCCACATCACTAAACACAATGCTTAGATAAAAGAAGTACTCAGCAAGTGCTTGCTCTAGCATGCCAGAGTGCAGTTAAAACAAAATGGTATTCACATGTATTAAAATATTTATTTGATTATTTATTTTTCCTTTCTATGTGACATGTAATTATGTACATCACAGACAAAGACTAAACACTGCAAAAGATTAGCTTGTACTAGCAAAGATTAACTGCCAAATTTCTATTATATTTGATTTACTCTTTTGTCCCAAAGTTAATAATTAATAGGAAATAAACAGTAAAAACATAATTATATTTCACAAATATTTGAATATTGTTTTGACTTTAGTATTAGGAAGCTAAACTTAGCCAGTATTTTCTTATTTTAAAACTTCCAGAGGGAGAGAAGGCGAAAATGGTGGCCAAATAGGCAGAGCTGTCATGCACATCATACTCAATGGGCAAAAACTAAAGTCATTTCCCCTAAGACAGGAACAAGACAGGGATGTCTGCTTTCACCACTCTTATTCAGCATAGTACTAGAAGTCCTAGCCACAGGGATCAGACAAGAAGAAAAAAAGGCATCTGAATTGGAAAGGAGGAAGTAAAACTGTCATTATTCGCAGATGACATGATATTGTACATAGGAAACACTAAAGAGTCCATCAAAAAACTACTAGATTTAATAAATGAATTCAGCAATGTAGCAGGATACAAAATTAACCCAGAGAAATCTATGGCATTTTTATACACCAATAATGAACTCTCAGAAAGAGAAACAAATGAAAAAAAAAATCCCATTTACCATTGCAACGAAGAAATTAAGATACTTAGTAATAAACTTAATCAAGGAGGCAAAAGACCTGTACTCAGAAAGCTATAGGACATTGAAAAAAGAGATAAAGGAAGACATAAACAAGTGGAAGCATATTCTGTGTTCATGGATTGGTAGAATCAACATCATTAAAATGTCCATACTACCCAAAGCAATCTATAGAGTCAGTCGCAATCCCTATTAAAATACCAATGGCATATTTCACAAATCTAAAACAACCACTCTAAAAATTTATATAGAACCAAAAAAGACCCCGAATAGCCACAGCAATCTTGAGAAAGAAGAACAAAGTTAGAGGAATCACAATACCAGATATCAAGTTATACTTCAAAGCCACTGTACTCCAAACAGCTTGGTACTGGCACAAGAACAGGCATATAGGTCAATGGAACAGAGACCCCAGGGATCAACCCATGCCATTATGCTCAATTAATATTTGACAAAGGAGACAAGAGCATACAATGGAGTAAAAACAGTCTCTTCATAAATGGTGTTGGGAAAATTGAACAGGTACATGCAAAAAAATGAAACTAGACCACCAACTTACACCATATACAAGAATAAACTCAAAATGGATAAAAGTCTTAAATGTAATTTGTGAAACCATAAAACTCTTAGAAGAAACCATAGGCAGCAAAATTTCAGACATCTCTCGTAGCAATATGTTTACTGATACATCTCCTAGGGCAATGGAAACTACATAGAAAATAAACACATGGGCCTACATCAAAAGAAACCATCAACAAAATGAAAAGAGAGCCCACTGCATCGAAGAACATATTTTCCAATGATACATTTTATAAGGAGATAATTTCCAAAACATATAAGGAACTCATACAACTTGACAAAAGGAAGACAATTCAATTTAAAAAATGGACAAAAGACCTAAATAAACACTTCTCCAAAGTGGATATACAGAAGGCCAAGAGACATGAAAAAATGCTCAAAGTCACTAATCATCAGAGATATGCAAATTAAAATGACAATGAGGTATCAACTCACACCTGTTAGAATAGCTATCATCAACAAATCAACAAACGTCAAGTGTTGGTGAGGATGTGGAGAAAAGGGAACCCTAGTACACTGCTGGTGGGAATGTAGACTGATGCAGCCACTGTGCAAAACAGTATGAAGTTTCCTCAAAAAATTAAATATGGAACTCCCATTTGACCCAGCGATTCAACTTCTAGGAATATGTTCTAAGAAACCAGAAACACCCATTAGAAAGAATATATGCACCCCTATGCTCATAGCAGTGCAATTTATAATATCTAAGATCTGGAAACAGCACAAGTGCCCATCAGCAGATGAGTGGATAAAAAAGTTGTGGCATATCTATACAATGGAATGCTATGCAGATGTAAAAATAACAAGGACCTTTTACCCTTTGAGACAGGAG
Source organism: Eptesicus fuscus (assembly GCF_027574615.1). NCBI lineage: Eukaryota > Metazoa > Chordata > Mammalia > Chiroptera > Vespertilionidae > Eptesicus > Eptesicus fuscus. The sequence goes on from NC_072486.1 coordinate 69,209,805, forward strand.
GGAGGACCTAGAGAGTATTATGCTAAGCAAAACAAGCCCGTCAGAGAAAGGTAAGTATCGCACGATCTCACTCATATGTGGAATCTAATAAACAAAATAAACTGATGATCAAAAATAGACCCAGATATATAGAAGCATGGAACAGACTGAGGACTCCAGAGGGAAGGTGGGGGTTCAGGGGTGTGTGTGGAGTGATTAACCAGGGAACTTGTATACATATATCCATAGCCCATGGACACAGACAATAGTTTGGTGAAGGCCTGGGACTGGTCAGTGCAGGGTGGAGGGGGTCAATGGGAAAAAACAAACAAATAAACAAAGGGGACATCTTTAATACTTTCAACAATAAAGAAAAAAGAGAATAAAATATTAATAGATCTGTAGTGATTTTCTGTGTTAGCTGCTGTAATCATTGTAATCATGAAATAATGATGAACATCTTTAACAGTAAAAAAAAAAAAATCAACAATAACAAAAAACCTTCCAGTGAAGCTAAAGGCCTTATTTAATCATTAACAATTAGTTTTGAGATTAGAAATATACCGAGTACTATTTGTGGAGTTATTGTTTTTCTTGCCTGAGGGCATTTGCAAGTCATAGTCCTTAGCCTGCAGGTAAAAAAGCTACACAAATATATCCTCAGAATTTATATGCATAGCAAATATCTACACTAATAAAAGAGAAATATACAAATTGACCATACCTTCACAACACCCACCAGCCAATCAGGAGTGAGTATGCAAATTAACCCAACAAAGATGGTGGGTGAATTTGCATATACAGGTTCAGAGCGGCCGGGGGGGTGGGTGGGATGCTGGCATCGTTGCCATGGTGACGACACAGGCATTCTGCACTACCCCAGCTGCTCAGGGCCTCTGGGCAGCGTGGTGGGCAGGGCCAGAGTGGAAAGAGTCAGCTCCAGGCCGGAGCGGAAAGGCGGTGCCAACAGCCAGGGAAAGGAAGGCCCATTCTTGCACGAATCTTCGTGCATTAGGCATCTAGTACATTAATATGTACATAAACGGAAGTCATAGCCAAGAAATAACTCCATCAGAGCCTTGGGAGAAAATAGATAAAGGCCGGAATCAAAGGGGTAACTGAAGAGACTGCTAACCAAGACACTTAGCAAGAGCCATTTAAAGAAGGGACAATTAAACAAACACAGGGGAAGAGTTTAAGGACACGCAGCAATAGGTAGTAAAGCTCTTCATGCCTCACATATGGAAGCTCTCGCCACCCCTGGTCCAGAGGGAGATGACTGCAGACAGAACCAGGCAAAAGGCATAGCTGTGGGAGAGGGCACCACGCAGAAGCTATGGCGACAGGTAGAGGAGCACATTCATCTCCAAGCCAGGGCCCAGCGGAGAAGAAGCCACGGAAAGATGCTCCAAAGTTCTCTCCATCTGAGCTCTGAGCTTCTGCCAGAAGTCAGGGGGCCAGGGCCCTGCTGATGCAGGCTGTGCGGGACAGCTTTCTGGGGAACAGCCGAGGGTGCATTTGCAGGGGCAAATGAAGAAGGCCCAGCACAAACCCTGGACTGTACTTGGAAAAGAATGAATTTTGATGCCAATCTTCTCCTTCCTTTCACACAAATAACAAGAGATACATGCAGTGCTCATAGAAGAGGTGGGCTGACATGAAAAGAATGAGGAAGCCCAGCGCAGAGCAGTTTTACTAGAGTGGCATGTGGACATTTTTGTTCACAGTCTGGGAAATGAGTGTGACATGGGCAAGGTTGGTTTTCGCTGGGCATGACCAGTGGTGTCTGTTAGAGTGGCATCATATGCTCTGGCAATGGCAGGATGCTGCAATGACACCGAGGCAGCTCCCACGACGAGGCAGAGATGGACACCCCGTGATGAACTCTCTAAGGCCAAAGGGCCCTGGAACCCAGCATGAGCACAGGAACCAGGGAGAGGTCTCCAGCAGACAGCCAAGGAGGGACCAAGCAAACTGAACCTGGGTCTGAGGAGGCGTGGGTGGAACCAATAAAGACACATGTTCTAACTGGCCCAGCATATTGTCATAGAGTTGCTAATACATTTTTCTTTCAATCCTATTTTACAAATGGTATCCCAAATAACACTTGTTTTTAAAACTTTAACTCCTGTCTATTAGTGGATTTCTATTCATGGATGTGACCATGAACTAATTCCTTAAGTATCTTTACCTAGAAATTGAGGTTAATAATAACAGTAATAACAAGAAGAACCTACCTCATATGGATTCTGACAGAACAAAATATCAAATTTCCTTTAAAGTGCTTTGCATAGCTCTTGGCATATACTGAACACTCAAAAATGTTAAATAGCCACCAGTAGTATTCGTGGAGTATAATCTTTTTCTATACCCTAGAAAACGTGCTTACAACTTTAGAAACTTCAAAGTATAACTAAAATGTCACCCCTTTTGAATTTTTTCAGCACCAAGGGCTTCTTACCACTGCTGGTTATCAAAGAAAGGCTAATCTATTAAACACTCTTCTATGTGATTCTTAAACATCTGACAGTTGGCATTAGTCTCTTAAGAACAAATCGGGAAGTATGTGGAGTAAGCACAGATGTTGTGTGGACCAAAATAAAACACAGCATCTTTACTGTAAGTGGCCTGTAAAGACACCCTCTGTTTTCAGTGACTAACAGTTAGCAGCGCCATATCTCAGCAAAGCAGTTCGTTTCCGGTTCTGTTTCACTTATTTAAAGGACTTCTGTATTAGAGCTGTTTCTATGGATGGAGTAAGCCTGGGACAGACCCAGTTAGTGCAATATTTCAGTCTGTTCTTCTCTGTTTTGCTCAGGGAAAGACTTCTTTGTAAACAACCAACACAAATTTAAATAGAATTTGTTCTTAGTCAACAGACTTATGACATGTAGACAAAATTCCCTGGACTCTTTCAGACCTTCACTTGAACTTAAATGATGTAATTTGGATCTATATACTCCAAACACATCAAGTCTTTAATAACTTTTTACTTTCATTTTATGCAAGTACCATTGGCCAGAGAGTAACTTTGAAAAAATGGATACACCAAAGGTTTAAAGGCACTATTAATACATAGTTCTAGCCTTATGCCAGGGAACTCAAAATTCAAAATTCCTTCCTCAAGATCTGACATTATTACCTAAGTGGCTGTGACACCAATAGTTTACTATGTATAGTTTGAGAATATCATTCATATGCTACTACTATATAAGGGTGCATCAAAACACAAATACAAACAGCATAGACTTAATATAGTACTTTGGGGGGGGGTAATAACTTCCACTTTATATTACAGAAAATGAGATGAATTCCATGTCCTAATATAAGTGGAAACACAGTTTGACACATAAAAAATGACCAGATCAATGACTTACCTGTGCTTTAAACAGGTAATCATTGTATAAAATTTCCACCAACTAACCATCCAATCAATCAAATGCTTATTGAGCACTCAGCAAATGCAAAGCCATTTCTTTTCTCCTTTCTGCTCTTTTTCAGTGGACGTGTCAAAGTCATGCAGTTCTACACAAACAATTTTCCTCATGGACTGCTCTATGTTTTGACCATGACAACCTAAGAACCTTGAATTCAGCTCATTTTCTCTGGTAATAAAAGCTGTGTCTAGACTACTACTTCAATTTTCTTGCTCCTATGATTTCACTGAAATGACCAAATAGCATGAAAGGTTGTCTTATTACTTTATGGCAGCTTAATTTTGCTTTCACTTTTTTTGCCAAATTTTTCCAGAGGGAAAGAAAGAAAAAGAATGCTTGACTACTTCGGCAAAACCAAAGATTAATAATTCAGTATAAATTAATAAGCACCATTAATAACAATTTGAAACACAACCTCCAACAAATATTAATAGAGTGCAACAAATATAATAATAGAATAGCTGTCTAAGCCCACCCACCATGAAAATAAATTTATCCTTTTATTAACATTAAAGTTTTCTCTCAGGAACATTTTCTGGAGTAAAACATGAAATATTATTGATGTAATTTACATCAGAATAATTAATGATTAGCAGGACTCTTAACAGTGATTTGAAATTCTTTTCAAGTGTATTGAAGTCAATCCTAATTTAAATGTAAGACAAAAACACTAAAGTCATTGCCCCTATTTTTTTAATTGCTGCTATCTATAATAATAAGAGGGTAATATGCTAATTAGACTGGACATCTTCCGGACGTCCTTCCTGATGAAGCCAGGGCCGGAGGGAAGCCAGCCAGGTCCCAGGTGCCTGCAGGTGGCCCGAGGGAAGCCAGCCCAGGCCCCGGATGCCAGGTGCCCGAGTCCCGGGTGCCCTTGGGCCGGAAGAAGGGAAGCAGCCCGGGTCCCAGGTGCCTGCAGGCGGCCAGAGGAGGGAAGCCCGGGTCTCGGGTGCCAGAGGGAAACCGGTGCCGGCAGCCGGGGGAAGGTAGGCCTACTCTTGCACGAATTTTCGTGCATCGGGCCTCTAGTTTTAAATAAAACCATACATTAGCATATCTCTCTATTACTGGCCACTTTACAGACCCTATTTTTTGGTGTAATAAAGCATACACGGTATTACTGTCAATTTATTTCTCTATGTCAATATTATGTACAAATAAATGCATTATATGAACCAAGTACATATTTAAAATATCAAGATTTTTTCATAATATCTGACTCTGAAAGTGAGACAAAAATATAGGACATGCAGAGAGTAGAGCCAATTGTCAAAATGAAATCTAATGAGAGACAGAGAGCCAAATATCCAGAATTAGCTCAGGATCGTGGGCTAGGTCAGAAGAGATTTTTCATTAAGACACTGAACAAGCATATTTCTACAGAAGCATTTTGTCCTCATGTTCTTTCTCCTCAACTGAACAGCGATCGGATTGGAGTCAGCGGAAGCAGGTTTGGCTAAGAGGCTTTCTAACACGGAGTCTACTCTAACAGATTAGGCCACAAAGGGCAGGGTCAGAAGGCAGGCAGAATCTGACAAGAGTTGCTGAAATGATGCTTCAGTTGTTGACCTTAGCTAGGTACAGTGGTATTAATCAGGTACATTTGGCCTATTTTATATCTTGTAAATGACTAAAGAATTAATCAATTAATTAAGGCAAAGTGGAGGGAGCCTTCATTAACTAAAGTGCTAAAGAACCCTTGGTCTTTAAAGAGGTTAATTAGGTGGTTAAATTTTTGAATTCTTGTCGGGATTTTAAACTTTGACGTTAACGTGTCTTCTCCCAGGTAGAATTTAGGCCAGGACATTCAATTCAAATGACTGTTTTCTACAAGGATATTCTTCATATTTTCTTCATACATCTCCCACCAAGAGGCCATATACATGAATTACTTTTCATAGAATTAATACACTGTGAGTCAGCCTTAGAGTTCTTACACCAGCACATCATCTCGATCAACACCATTTGTTTGCGTGTCCCTGACTGAACTTCCAGATCTAAGCTGCTACTTAAATGCCTTAAAATAGGTGGATGATGAATAGCAAGTCATTTGCATCTTGCTATTTCTTACAATGCAATGTCTTAGAGAGAGTAATTTTATGGCACCAATGACATCCCAGTCATTTCAAATAGTCAGGGCTGTGCAGTCATTGCTTAAAAAATCCCATGAGCTCTGGCATCACTCAGGTGTCCAAAGTCCTGAGTTAACTGCTTGAAGTCTCTGCTACAATTTGACTCTGTAGACCCAGCCAATGGAAACTGAATTAAAAAGCATGGATTGTAAGTAGTGGAGAGAATTCAAGCTAACTTTCAGAAAATATTGGGGAACAGCGATAAAATAGCAAAGTCTGGGTTTCCTTCCTCCTTTTCCCGCTAAGAAAGAATGATGCATGCTTATTTGGAAACCAAGTCATTGTTGGCTAAGAGGCTTTCTAACACGGTGTCTACTCTAACAGAGTAGAAGTACTTTTACAAGTGATTACAGTTTGAATGACAGGAATAGATAAATTGATTTTTAATTTCCATAAATGAGTTGGAGAGAAGAGACCAACGAGGAGAGGGGTTGTAACAGATGGTGTTTTGTTGAGCGAGAGGTGGGTGCTTAAGAAGAGAAGAGGGTTATAAACGTCATTTGGCAGAAATGTCATTGTGTGTTGAAAAAGGCTAGTTGTCCAATTGATAAAATTTGTCTCCAACCTGCCTTCCCTAAAAACAAAACAAACAAAAACTATTAAGATTTTAAAATACTTCTCCAGGCTTTTGGAATCAGACTTGTTGTGGGAGGGGGTGTTTTAATTTGTTTGCTTATCTGTTTGCTTAACACAACATAGTGCGCAAGATTCTCTCAAAGGGGCGATTTTTGCCCAAGTCCCTTGCCACACTCGGCTCAGTCCCCTGAGGTGGAGGTCAGGTCCAGTTGCCCAAGTTGGCATCTCCGGCTCTTCGCAGTGAGGGAAGGGCTGGGGGTGGGGACACTGGCAGGCAAACAAATTCCGATTTAAAGAAAAAGTACATGAAGTTTCCATTAGGAGAAAAGCTGAACTCGAGAGTGTTCATTCAATTTCATGGGTCCAGAGTGAAAAGTGACAGAAGTTCATGGCCACCGTTATCCATCAAATGATTTGCAATTCAGGTTTCCAGCACTGTGCTTCAAAACTGCTCACCGAATCACCCACTCGCCACAACCGCTGACGGCTCAGAGAATGTTGCTCTTCACTCAGCCTTTTCTTCGATATCCCAACTCGGGCTTTCATTTACCAAATCGCTTAAAACACTCACAGTATCTCTCAGTCCCAGGAGCTTCAGTTAACAGGAGAGCACAGTTTCTGACTAGACATTTCAAAATAGGCATGAGACTCTAGTTTTTTGTTTTGAGTTTTGCTTCCCCCCATGAGCCATATTCTATATCGTACTTAAGGGCTTTTCACCCACCAATGGCTGAAAATGTTTCAAAAGCTTCTAAGTAGTGAAATATCCTATTAAAATCTACCCAATAGGTAAAATTTCCCTTAATTGAAAACTCAGGGAACACCTGCACATTTTTGCTCTTGGCAAAATCTACAGGTGTAGGTTTACCAATAAACCATGTAACTGGAAAATTTTAAATATCACTTTGTGGGTGGTACCTTTGCTTTTTATAGCCCACGATGAATATAGTTTAAAGTTCTTTCTTTTAAATGACACAATCTCTTCTAAAATTGGCTGTTGACTAACCAACTACATAAGACTGAGAGAAGGAATCTAGAAATAGAAATATTTCAAAATACTGAACTGAAAAAGATAAATTAGGCATAACCAGTTTACTTGACCTCGTAACCTCTCTCCTTTTCTTCTTAATTCTGTATTTAGAATTTAAGGAAACTTCCTGTCTGTGCAATATTTGGAATGCAAGAATATAAATAGTTAAGGCTTTTTCTATTTCAAGGATAAATACATATTTCCATACCTTGTTCAAGAGCTATACTTCAGGTCCAGTTGTGACAGTCTTAGAACTAAACAATACTAAGCATCACCATCACAACACTTATGATTGTGGGTTGCTGGCTCTGTGTGAGGCCTTGTTCTAAGTCTTTAAGTATATTAACTCATTCTACTATCCGAGCAATCCTAGGAGACAGTCATATCGCCCCTACATTTCAGACAGAAAAGTAAAGCACAGAGAAGGTAAGAAACCTGCCCAAGGACACTGGGCTATTAAAGGCCAATATGGGATTCTCACATATGCAGCCTGGCCTGAGGTGCATCCAGCCACTATCCAACAGCAATGTGCAATTAGGTCAAAGCAATTACTCCTTCTGAAAACCATTTTCGAGAGTCATTAATTCACAGAAATTATATAATTTGGTTCTACTTACATTTATTAATCCACATCCCCAGATTGTTCTTTATAAACCAGTGGATTCTAAAAACCCTCCCATGAAGGTCAGAAGAGCAGCTTCAGAATGCCAAGACAACTAATTATTGGCCCTTTCAAGTGGTCCAATGTGGTCACTATCATTCTAGACTTGAGGTTAGTGGCTACACCCACATCCGAGTCACCCCTCATCCCAGCACATGGCTACAGTGTGAAGTTTGTCATGGTAAATTTTCTACTTTGCTTAGAAAAGGTTGTAGCTGGTTTGAGGAACTGAACCTGGAGTGGCTGTATCAGAAAGTAGTAACAGAAGAAAGATGAAGACAGAGTAGCAGTAAGCGCTGAGCACCTGAGTTCTGACTACCCATGGCTGACAATCCTTTCTACTCTCGAATTCCCGATCAGTAGGCGAAAACAAAACGAAACAGGGTCTGTTTGTAGCAAAATCACTTAACATCTGCTTATATGGAAATAGTATAGTAAATAAGAAATTATAAGGATTATTTTAATTGATTAGAGAATAATAAAAATAATTTAAAAATAGGTAAAACAAGTTCAATTTGTCATTAGACCCAGGTAATAGGCTTTCTTAAATAGCTCCTTTCTTTTCTATATATATAAACTAAAGACCCAGTGCATGAAAATTCATGCACTGGAGGGGGGGTCCCTCAGCCCGGCCTGCCCCCTCTCACAGTTCGGGAGCCCTCAGGGGCAGGAGGCGACTCAGCGATCAGGGGAAGGCAACGGCCCATCACATCTCTGCTGCTGCTGCTGCCACTGTGGGCAGCACAAGCGTCGGCTGGCCCTGGTTACCTGCACCTTGGGCTGGGCCTGGGCGGCTGGGCAGCCACCATCTGAGGCTTGCCTGCATCTTGGGCCAGCCCTGGGTGGCTGGGCAGCCACCATCCGAGGCTTGCCTGCGCCTTGGATCGGCCCTGGGTGGTTGGGGCCTGAGGGGCCTGAGGGGCCTGGGGGACTCTGGAGGCAGGCGTGTGGAGCTCAGGGGACTGGGTGCCGCCATCTTGTGGCTGTGGGTGCCACCATCTTTGAGGGTGGGGCAGTCAATTAGCATATTCCCTCCTTATTGGCTGTGGGTGCCACCATCTTTGAGGATGGGACAGTCAATTAGCATATTCCCTCTTTACTAGATAGGATGGCTAATATGCAAAGTGCTTCCTCAGGAGTTCGATTGCTCGCTATGACATGCACTGACCACCAGGGGGTGGCACGGAACGAAGGAAGGCCCCAGTCGGCAGCCAGCAGCCAGGGAAGGAAGGCCCTGGCCAGCAACCAGAAGGCCCTGGCCAGGCCTAGGGACCTTACCCATGCATGAATTTCATGCCCCAGGCCTCTAGTTTTCTTATAAGATAGGATTAAAATACAGCATAATGGCATATAGTATAGTACTTGAGCTATGGATTTGCTTCTTTCTAGCTGTATAGGCCAGAGGATCTCAGAGCTTCCATTTCTATATCTAAGAAGGCATGACAGTATCTGCCCATTGATGGTTATACAGAGTTAAAGAATAAGTTTGTAAGTGCTTGACACAGTGTCTGACATATAAAAAGTAAAAGTTAACATGAGCTCTGGTCATTATTTTAGGGTAACTTATCTATAAAATTACACTGTAGCATAAATCAAGAAGTTCTATTATAATTACACAACAAACCCCCAAACTAGTACTCATCTGTTTGATGACGATCTATGCACTTAACCTCTAACTCCAGGCAATACTTGCCTATCTCTTTTCCATATCAGAATGACTCCAACAAGAACAATATTGTGGTGACAGTTTTATGTCAACATATTAAACTAAAAACCTCATTCAATTTTTTTCTCCAAGTCAATTCATGGATATTTTGATTCACTTAGAAATAATACCTTACACATTACTTTTATAGAGTTATAATACATATTCTTTTAGAAAGCATTTTCATGATAACTCTATGAGCAAAGGATAGTCAGTACAATTGTTCATAGTTTGCAAGTCTAGAAAGGAAGCACATTCTACGTACTTTCCCCAGAGTCATTAACTAGAGTTAGGGGCTAGGTGAAACTAGAATTCTGGTTTCCTCATATCCAGGCCATCGTAAGATTCCTCACTTCTGCCTTCACTCAGTGGAAAGTTAGATTTCTTTTAACCTCTTACTTTAGAAATCTTAGTACATACTTTCTTACAGAGGCTTAGAAATGGGTGCAGCAAGATGGGCCTCCCAAAGGCCCTCTCAGTTAATGTGGATGAGTTACCCACTTTTGTCCTTTTGGGGGTAAGTGGGACCCTCTATATGCTACACATTTGCTAGTGACATGACTCTCAACACTGGAATTGTACTGCTGCTATGACTCTAGGAGGTCATTATCTAAAATTACTCAAGAAAAGAGAAATTCCATAGTTTACCATTAGATGGTGCTAAGAGAAGTTTAAAGAAAATAGTCTCAAGTTACTGATGCAATGAACCACAGGATTTGATCAGAGTTTACTATGAAATAGAGTCTATGCTTCTTTCCCAGACAGAAGCACACCCAACCCATCATCAAAGAGCAAAACATCTCCCATAGATTCCCTGTTCATTCAGTTCATTGTACTTCTGCCAACTTCAACTGTAAATGAAGTATTCTAAGATTCTATTTAGGGACATGACTATGTTTCACTTCATTTATAGCTTGCTGCAACTCTCATTTTGGGCCCTTATCAATGTATTGCTCAATAGAATGTGTTATATTGGAAGACACTAAATGCCTAATAAATTATATTATTAATTACTAGAGGCCCGGTGCACGGCATTCATGCACTGGGGCCGGGGGGGGGGGGGCCCCTCAGCCCAGCCTGTGCCCTCTCACAGTCTGGGACCCCTCGGGGGATGTCTGACTGCTGCTCCCCACAGAGCAGGCCTCACCCATCAGTCCAACATCCCCTAACGGGTCCTTAGACTGCTGCGGAGGCGGGAGAAGCTTCCGTCACTGCCGCTGCTCTCGCCAGCCCTCAGCCAGCTTCTGGCTAAGTGGTGCTCCCCCTGTGGGAGCACACTGACCACCAGGTGGCAGCTCCTACATTGAACGTCTGCCCCCTGATGGTCAGTGCACGTCATAGCGACCAGTCATTCTGCAGTTTGGTCGATTTGCATATTAGGATTTTAGTTACAATGAGAAGTTCAAGAGGTTAGTCATCTTCCCATGAATAATGTGTTATATAACACACTTTATGACGCTGTGTGCATTGCAGTTAATGCATCACTTTAGTGGGCTTTTATTTTCTAATACTGATGATATCCTGTAAATCTAAAGTCAGGTCATGGCCTTGAATGTCCATGAAAATGAATGAACAAAGCCTTGGGCACCATAAGCTTTGCTAACACTTTGTCTTAACACTTTTAAGTTTTTTGTTGCTGCTACCACTAGAAGGAGACTGGGAGAGAGATTATCTTTAAATTCAACACTGTATATCCCCAATACTGAATACTCACTATATATGGTATATCTCTACATATAACAGAGATTTTAAATGCATAAAAAAAATGAATTGAAGTTCTACTGGCTTCCCTCACAAAACAAAACCAGCCTGTCAGTTTCAGAATGAATTTCCACCATTTCAGCAGCTAAATCCTAGAACCTGAATTTGTTGCATACCCTTCTTGACCCAGCTCTCATAATTCTCAAGTAGTGCAGCCCCCAATTGCTTAAAAGTAAAGAGTCTGGCTCCTTCTGTAAGAACATTTTCAGCTACAGTATTTTGTAGTAAGATACATTTTGTAGGTATCTTAGCAACACTTCAGAGGCACTGCTAATATTTCTGCTGCAAAATCAGTAGCTCAGAAAGAAATGAAGTGGGGAAATATCACAATCACTGTTTAGACGCATTCGTTGAAGAAAATGCAAAAAAATACAGTATAGTTTATTTTGGCAAGCTAAAGTCTGCGTCATGGAATGTGTCTAACATAGATGAATAGACTATTGGTTAATAGATGCAGGCTGGGTAAACAGGACAAACAAGTTAATGAAGTACAAATATATTTTATGAAACTTTTATTATTTAATGCAAATAAAAGGTCTTATTATGTAATCCAGTTTCATTGTTTAAAGTTCTTCATGTTTTAACAAGTTGTTTGGGCATTGTTTAGATGCAATGCTATTTGCCTTTGATTATCATTGAAATAAGTTATCAGGGGATTTCTTGGAGAGGGTTAGACAACAAAAGTGCCTATCACTCTTATCAACTCTTCCTTTATGGTCTATTGAAAATCAGAATTAATAATCAGAATCACAGAGTATAAATTTGCTGTACAATGCTGCCTCTAGTGTATAAGAGTGTTTGGGACAAGATAACAAACTCTCCAAGTAAAGATAATTACATGATGGCATGAGGGACAGAGGTCATAATCCAGAGATGTTCAGTTTTACCAAATCAGTTTAACTTTAAAAGATAAAGACCTTTTTAATATATATATATATATATATATATATATATATATATATATATATATATTTCAGAGAGGAAGGGAGAGGGAGAGAGAGAGAGATAGAAACATCAATGATGAGAGAGAATCACTGATCAGCTGCCTCCTGCACACTCCCCATTGGGGATCAAGCCCGCAACCTGGGCATGTGCCCTGACCAGGACTCGAACCATGACCTCCTGGTTCATAGGTCAACACTTCAACCACTAAGCCACACCAACCGAGTAAAGGTCGTGGCCTTTTAAACTTGCCCTACCAAAGAGCAGAGGGATGAATGAGTTCCTTCAGCTAGTCAATGAACTACCAAAATATTTACTGGGAAATGCACACACTGTCCCTTTTGAACTGGTCTGATGCCAAATGTGCAAAGTGTAAAGCCCTGAGCGACACAAGAGCAAGAGACAGTTTTGGGTCAGTGACATTGGTCTAGCTTCTCCCAAAGACAAGAAAAAGTGAGTCTCCTAAAGCTCGCACTCCCCCACACATCCCAGTGCTCCCAGCCACCACTGACCTTCCCTCCGTCCTCCAGTGACCAGCCATGAAGTATCCCAGGCACACTGACAAGCTTGCGTCTCAGTTTTGAAAAAAGGCCAAGTGGAAGGAAGAACTATGCAGTTTCCAGTGAACAGGCTACAGCAAGCAGAATGTATTTCCCCCCGTTTTCAAAAAAATGAAGCAAGGCTACCATTTCCCCAAAATCTTCATTAGATTTTGGCTGTGAGTCGTTAATTTAGAGATTTACGGTTCACAGCGACAGCGGTGAATTTTATGAATAGGTCAGACTGTGTAAGTGACCACCTCATTTGCATGATTCAACAGTTTCCATGTGGTTCTGACTGGTCTGCAGTGTTGTTTAAATTTTTATCAATAGAATTATTATTTGGGTTGAAGTAAGTCCTGTGGAAAAAAAATGTACACTTGAGAGAGGAAAGAAGAGCAGCACTAATTAATTCATCTTATTTAACTAGCTCTGGAGAGCAGAGGCAGGGTCTGGGAACATGTGAGAATGGGGGTTCAAGGTAGGAAGTGAGAACCAAGCTTGGCCCAGAAAAGCAAATCCATGTACAGACCAGCAGAAGGACACTTGGGTAACCAGTGTATAGTATCGAGCTCTTGGTGCTGAAAATAAGGAAAGATAAATATTTCCTTACGTTAAAATAATTTGGGGGTGGGGTAAGGCTAGTTCTGCTTAAGAATTTCATGGGCTTTATCATAACCAATCAATAAGTATTTATCAAACACCTGGAATAATAGACATCTGTTGTCTTCATCTGTATAATAGCTCTCCATTTGGGGTCTGTTTTCCCCTCTCCATATGGATTGGATGGGACTGCCCATCACAGTCCTCTGCCCCTTCCACCCATCCCTGGCTGTTATGGGTTGGATTGTGTCCCCTCAAAATTCATATGTTGAAGTCCTAACCACCCAGTGACTCAGAGTGGCACTGTATTTAGAGAAAAGGTCTTTAAAAAGATGATTAAGTTGAGGTCACTATGATTAATTTAAAATGGGATCAAAATGAGGTCATTAGAGTAAAGGCAGGAAGATAAGATGGTGATAAAGTGAAGGGACAGTGAAGGGAGGAGCTCAGCTTGAGGAAAGAATGGAAGACCAAGGAGAAATGCCTCAGCCTATGGGTGCAGGGGGCGGGAGGGGTCGGTCTTAAATGCCACCCTGAGGAGTTTGGCAGAGTGAAGTGGTTAAGAAAATTGGCTCCAGAGTCAGACTACCTATGTCCAGATAGCACTTGTCAGCCATGGGATCCTGGAAAGTCACCTCACGTGGCTACTGAATAAAATAGGAATAATATTAATATCTCCTTTATGGAGATACTGTGAGTGCTAAGCAAATTAATATGTGTATGCATATATATATAAACATATTGATATACATTTTACATAGATATTGTATAAATAGGCAAGATATATAATACAAAATATATTTTTATTTTTAACTCAAACATATGGTATGAATATTTTTCTATCCCAATAAAAGTAGATCTCCATCATTTTTAATGTCTTCAGAGTTTTTCATTGATAAATTTGCCACACTTGAATTGCAAAATATTTTAATATGTAAAACTTTACATGAATATGGAAGGTATAGAAAATTGTGTAATTTTACTAAATTTAAATTTTTTCTTTCTTTTTGCTTATTTGAATTTTCAACTCTTTTTATACTGAATGTATATTACTGGTGTAATAAAGGCATAATAAAAAGGAAAGGTAAAAGAAAGTTTAGAAATGCATGTTGAATCATTTTTAAAATTTGATTTCTTTTCATTAACTTCCTTCTCATGAGTGGCCAAAGATTTAACCAGGATACAGGAAGGAAAGAGAATAACATTTCTGCTAACTTTCATGCTTGGTAAATAGAAATAATCAAAAAAGTATTTCCCATCCCCAATGACTGCTGTTAACTCTATCCTGGAGTTCCTTATCTAGAGGGCCGGGCAGGTGTCATGAAGTTGCCTGCAAGGGCTACCACAAGGAAGAAAAGAGAGGACAAAGGACAGAATGATGAGGGGAGGATGCTATGCATTATCGATCAAAGTAATTTCATTTCTCCAATAAATAGAGATTCTGAGATTTTTTTTAAGGTTTAGAATTTAAAAAAGAAAAACAATCCACCTGGCATCTACTGTAATCTAGATCAATGATCTTTCTTTGTGATTTAGGATTTCCAGCTATATTTCAGACACTTTCACAGAATCCATAGAGAAAAGATGCTGAAGTACAACAGTCAGCAAGAAGTATTGGGTTTATTTCCTCTGCCCTAAATGCAGAACCATTAAGATGAAGAAAAGAGCCTATCGAGTTAATCTGTAAGAAGCAGTAAAACAGCCAGGCTGATGTGGCTCAATGGTTGAGCATGGACCCATGAACCAGGAAGTCCTGGTTCTATTTCTGATCTGGGTAGGTGCCTGAGTTGCAGGCTCGATCCGCTGGGAAGGGGAGTGGGATGTGTGGGAGGCAGCAGATAGATGATTCTCTCTCATCATTGATCTTTCTATCTTTCTCTCCCTCTCCTTTCCTTCCTCTCTGAAATCAATAAATTCAAAAACATTTTTTAAGAAATAGTAAAATATTAGAATAGTAAAATTAGAATAGTAAAATACTAGAGGCCCGGTGCATGAATTCATGCACCGGTGGGGTCCCTCAGCCTGACCTGCAGGGATTGGGCCGAAACTGGCTCTCCGACATCCCCCAAGGGGTCCCAGATTGCGAGAGGGCAGTTTTCGGGTGATGCACCCCAAAATCAGGCTCCCTCCTCTCTAATTCCAGGTGCGTCACCCAAAAACCACAGCTGCCAAGTTACCACAGCTCAGCAGTTCCTGCGTTGGGTGTCTGCCCCCTGGTAGTCAGTGTGCATCATAGCTACCGGTCAGATGGTTAGATGGTTGGACGGTAGCTTAGACTTTTATATATATAGATAAGAGAGTGAACTCTCACTATTGTCTTCCTGCTCTGTTCTTCTGGCAGTTAACACTGAGCTTCTCCTCTAAAGAATTGGTGAACAAATATTTAAAGCATTTGGGGTTGAAATTGTACAAAAATATGAGCCTACTAAGGGAAGTGCATGTCCACCTCCAGTCTGCATGAATGAGGATCAACCAACAATGTGAGAAAGTGTTGTTTGTCCTTTTAGATAGCAATAAGGTGATCTGTCTCTTGGCTGCAATGGTAATCACCTAGAAGTTGGCGCTACATCACGTAATTTATTGATACCAGTCTGCCTTGTATCTGTGTGATAATAGTTCTCTTGTTCTTTCATAGATGTAAATACCTTATCACTCAAAATACATAATTATATCTTAGAAGAGTGAGACAGTATTTTCATCTTCTCTGACCCATAGCACCAACTCATTATTGAGCTCTTAATGGGTAAATGGATAAATCCATCCAAGCATTTTCAAAACACTCTGATGATAGGCAGGGCACTCCTTTCACAAATCTAACCCCCTCCATTAGCATCCTCTCAAGTCTTCCATTTAAAAATAGTAGAGTGACTATTATATACCAAGAACTATGACCATGTACTGAGCTTAAGAAGTGAAAAATAAGGAAGTCTCATTCCTTGAGGAGAAACAAACACATATAAATACAACTGAAATACAACGTGTCTTGGCTATAATGGAGGCTTTTATAGGTATAATAGGAGCAAAGTGTAAATCTAACTCACCAAGTCAAGTAGACTTCACTTGGAAGGCATTCTTGAGTAATAATAGTTTAGATTTTCAATATGAAATATATACACAAAAGTTTCTAGTAATTATCTCCGGGTTGGTGAATTCAGGATATTTATTTTATTCTTTATATTTTCTTCATTTGTAAAACAATATGCTCAATTTGGAAGAAATGTGTCCTAGGCCAACAACTTGACTTTTCTGAGACCTACAGTTATTGAATGGCAAATTAGCTTCCATTTCCTGGTGTCTAGCTTATGTAGCCCAACTGGGCTGGCTAAAATTGTTGGGAGACAATCTTTTACAAACCACAACCAAACCATTTGCACACTCTGCTGGTTTTTATTGTGAAATAAGTCCTACTCTTCTCTACTTATACAGAACTAAATAGAGCATTAAGAACTACAATTTGCCCTAGCTGTTTTGGCTCAGTAGATAGGGTGTTGGCCTATGGACCAATAGGTCCCGGGTTTGATTCCGGTCAAGGGCACGTATCTTAATTGCAGGTTCCTCCCTGGCCAGGGCTGGGCTTGTGTAGGAGGCAATGCAGGAGGCAATCGATGTGTAAACACATCTATGTTTCTCTCTGTCTTTCCCTCTCTCTTCCACTGTCCTTAAAAACCAGTGGGAAAATATCCTCAAGCGAGGATAACAAAAACAACAACAACAACAAAAAGAACTACAATTTACTTCCATCAGCCTTAGAATGGAAATTCCTCCTATATCCTTCTATAATGTGAGGGCTAGGAGTAGTTCTTACATTTTCTTATAAGTATTTTAGAGGAAAATTAGGAGAGGTTGCTTTGTGCGCCACGGGCCAGTTGTGTTGTTGGTGGAGGTTGGGCTGAGAATTGCAGGAGTAGTCTGACTCTTTCCATTTTAGCAAGTGAGGAAAAATATCCTTGGAATTGAATGCAATCTTGTGTGATTTTCTCCCGTGTTTGTTGTGTGGAGCAGAGAAATAAGATTGTAGGATATTTTTCTATAAATGTTTTAAGGGATGGTGTGGAAGAAAAATATGAATATTGGAGGTGCTTTTATGGAAATATTTCAAGTGGCAGACTAAGTGGTCCAGGTTTCATAGGAAAGAAATTATGATAAAAAATGTCTGACAGATGTGGAGAAAGTAGCAGACAAAAGTGACATTTGAGATTCATGGCTCAGTAACATTGAAGGAGTGAAAAGGCCAGAGAGGCTGTGATTATAAAGTGGTGAAATAGTTTAAGCTTTCAAAGATGATGTAGCTCTCTGTGGTGTAAGTTCCTGAGCAAGGCTATAGAAGTGGGAGGCTGAAGCTGATGAGAAAGGAAGGTAGCAGTTTGATGAGATCCGATAAGGGATTAACCTCCAAAATGTACAGAGAACTCATACAAAATAACAAAAGGAAGATACACAATTCAATTAAAAAATGGGCAAAGGACCTCAATAGACACTTCTTCAAAATGGACATACAGAAGGCCAAAAGGCATATGAAAACATGCTCAAAGTCACTGATCATCAGAGATGTAAATTAAAATGACAATGAAGAACCATCTCACACCTGTCAGAATGGCTATTATCAACAAATCAACAAATGACAAGTGCTGGCGAGGGTGTGGAGAAAAGGGAACTCTCGTGCACTGCTGGTGAGAATGCAGCCTGGTGCAGCCACTGTGAAAAACAGTATGGAGTTTCCTCAAAAAATTAAATATGGAACTCCCATTTGACCCAGTGATCCCACTTCTAGGACTATATCCCAAGAACTCAGAAACACCAATCAGAAAGAATATATGCACTCCTATGTTCATAGCAGCACAATTTACAATAGCTAAGATTTGGAAAGAACCTAAGTGCCCATCAGCAGATGAATGGATTAAATAACTGTGGTGCATCTATACAATGGAATACTACACTGCTGTAAAAAAGAAAGAACTCTTACCATTTGCAACAGCATGGGTGGATCTAGAGAACATTATGCTAAGTGAAATAAGCCAGTCAGAGAAAGGTAAGTATCACATGATCTCACTCATATGTGGAATCTAATGACCAACATAAACTGATGAACAAAAATAGACCCAGAGACAGAGAAGCATCATACAGTCTGTCAAACCTCAGAGGGAAGGCAGGGAAGGGTGGAGTGGGGGAAGAGATCAACAAATGAACTCACATACATATATGCATAACCCAAGGGCACAGACTGTGGGTGGTGAAAGCTTGGGGGATGAGGGGAGAGAGAGGTCAATGGGGGAAAAGGGACATATATAATACGTTCAACAATAAAGATTTATTTAAAATAAAAAACAAAACAAAAAAACTAAAAATAAAAGCTGTGAGTTATGATGCTAAATGGGTCATGTGAATAAACATCATTTTGACAAGAATGATGGTAGATTTGAAGTAGAGAGGAAGATGTTAACCCAGGTGATAATTTTCTTATTAATTATGTTGAATAATCAAGATGTTGGTAAATAATAGTAAGAAGGAGAAGCAAAGAGATGTTGACAATACCCCAACTCCAGAGATTAAGGTTTTAGTGGAAAAACCAGCTTCATTGTTCTTCGAGGTTAACAAAAGTTATTGTTTCATGAGAAAAATCAAAATCAAAGCTGGAGTTTCCAGCTCTGGCTGGGTGACTCAGCTGGCTGGAGCATCATTCCATCGATCAAAAAGGTCCCAATTTGATTCCCATGAAGGCACATACCTGGGTTGTGGGTTCCATCCCTAGTCGGGGCACCTACAAGATATTTCTCACATTGATGTTTCTCTCTCTTTCTCTCTCTCTCTCTCTCTCTCTCTCTCTCTCTCTCTGATTAAAAATCAATTTTAAAAAAGCTAGAGTTACCAAGGATTTAGGGAAATGCAAAGATGTGCTAAGAGAAGGAGCATAGAACAAGAAAGGAAGTGGGAAGGTATGAGAGAATGCTGACTTGGACGAGGCTGGTCATGATAGAGATGGAGACAAGTAGATAGATAAGCTTTGGGAGTGACTTGCTATTGAATTGAATGGGGATTTGAATGCACTTCCAGAAATTCTACCAATTAGAAATTCACTGGGTTTGCAAGCTTCTTTTATAAAAATTCAAATACATCTAAGAGGCTTAGGACCCTGGTGAGGGTGTAATTTAGTCTGCATTAGTTCCATCAGCTTACTCTTACCATCACCTAGCTGAAGTCAGTCATACTTAAAGAGCTGAGAGTTTTGCTTGGGGAGAAGAATGTTTTGCATAAAATATAATCGTGTGTAAGACAGGAAGTGAAGTCTTGGGAAAGACAGAGGCCTGAAAGAGCTTACAGGAGATGCAGAGATGGGTGGCAGCATTTGAGAGCACAGAGAACAGGCAAACTGGCCTTCTCTGAAATTTGCACGATTGCTTCTTAGAGATGAGTTCCCAATCTTCTTTAAAACTGGGAATGTCTCGTTTCTTATACTCATGTTTGAAAAAAAAGACATTCCACCAATTTATAGCAGAGGAAAGAAAATAAATGAAAGCATTAAAAGCATTGACACCTTAGCCGGTTTGACTCAGTAGATAGAGCACTGGCCTGTGGACTAAAGGGTCCCAGGTTCAATTACGGTCAAGGGCACATGCCGGGGTTGTGGGCTCCATCCCCAGGAGGGGGCATACAGGAAGCAGCTGATCAATGATTCTCTCTCATCACTGAATGTTTCTCTCTCTCTCTCTCCCCCCCTCTCCCTTCCTCTCTGAAATCAATAAAAACATATTTTTGCCCTGATCAGTTTGGCTCAGTGGATCCGTTGGACTGCGGACTGAAGGGTCCCAGGTTCGATTCTGGTCAAGGGCATGTACCTTGGTTGCGGGCACATCCCCAGTAGGGGGTGTGCAGGAGGCAGCTGATCGATGTTTCTCTCTCATCAATGTTTCTAGCTCTCTATCCCTCTCCCTTCTTTTCTGTAAAAAAATCAATAAAATATATTTTAAAAATAATAAAAAATAAAAACATATTTTTTTTAAAAAGCATTAATAATTTCCATGTTGTCTTATTTAAATTCAAGGTAAGCTACCTGATTCTCTGACAATATTTTACTGATATCATATGATAAAAAGGAATTTTAAAATCTAAAATATTAAAAACAATCATCAGTGCCATGCGAGATAAATAAATATTATTGATCAATGTTTAAAAATAATTTCAATTACGTTATTTTAAAGATTTGTTTTATCTTTGGTAGTAAATATCTATAATTTTTTTAAGTCCAGTCTTGTTTAGATACAACAAAAGGTATTACATTTTATTTATTGTTTTATTTTTTTCTTTATGTACTCACAATCTTACTTTTAAAAAAATGACACAGATCCTAAAATGTTCCAAATGCTACCTTTTGGGTACAATTTTGGGTACATTTCAAACATCATGTGTCAGCCACTGCTCAGAGCTAAGATAATACTACTGGAAAAAATGAGTAATAGCCAAAAATTTGGCTCACTCCTAACCCTGACTTCTTGGGATGGTGATCCTGCATAAAAAAAGAACAAAAACAACAACTCACAAATGAAATAAAACAATTCTCTGATGTTTTGCTTTGTACTTATATTTCAAATATGGAAAAGAAATTCTTTTTATCAAAAAACAAACAAACAGTAAAAAGCAACAACAACAAAAACATTAGCAACAAGTTTGGGCTCATAAAAAAAAAAAATAGACAACTTTTTTTTTTTTTTTAAGCAAAGCATTAAATGGCAAGATAAAAATAAATTCGTTTGTAAGCCCATAAAAATTCCATGGGCCGGTGCCTCTGGATGTGAATCACAAGCCTAATGGCAGGTCCACTGTGTGTAGCTTTGGAATGGAACAGACTGTTCGTCTCCCCCGCTGTCTTCAAGCTTTCCTCTGCATCTGGCCCGAACTCTGTGTGTCCTGCCGCACGCGGAGGGTCCCAGCTATGTTTACCGGTATGATCATCCATCCTTTCTCAGCATCCTTGTTTCTCTCTACGGTTTAGGATTAAATCTGGGGAAAGCCACTGGGGAAGCATGGACCCTCAGCATTATTGATCATTGCCTAACACTGTGTTTTTATAGATAAGAGAAATCAAGCACAACCAGGCTGGAAATCTCGCTCAGAATTATCCATTTATTAAGCTTCGGAGCTGAAGCTTCTCAGGTAATCTCTCAATCTGTGGAGAGACACTTCTCCATTTACCTGTCACATTTCTGCACATTTTGCAAACAGAGGCACTGACCACTTCGCTCTGAACTATCTTTTCAAAGACATCTAGGTAGCAGATAGCTTTGAAATATAAAGATAGTGTCTCCCTCCTGAGCAAAGAGAAGGCTTTGTCCAATATAACAAAAATAATGTCTCCCTTTGGGGCAAAGGGCAGGCATGCTCACTGCCCGTTATAAAACAGTCAAACTCCCTAAGCTAGGAGTTCCTCTCTTGAACCACAAACCACTAAGTTTACAAGTGTCAGCTGCCTGCTTCACATCGCCCTATGGGAACTGGGCTCAGTGAACCGGGACAAATGCTGGGAGCCTGACTGCAGCCACTGCTGTAAATTATAGAGTCATTTTTCTCTGAGTCAGGAGCCTCCTGTCTCCTGCCAGCACCCAGGACGCTGTGGCAGACTGACTTGTGAGCTTGGAAGGGAGAAGAAATCTCAGACCCTTCACACTTTTTGACAGAAACCTAAAAGTTTAGTGATAGTCACTCATATCAAAAGAAAAATAATACCAAGCACTAAGAGGCCTGTTGCTTGATTTTTCAAATCTAGGGTGATCCAGTTACCATTTTTTTAAACATTATGTGTTAGGAATAATATATAATATTTTTTATTCTTCAAATCAAATTATACATACACACACACACACACACACACACGTATTATTTACTTTATTTTTAAAATTTCATTTATGAAATGGTTTCATTATCCTCACCCAACAGCAACCTGAAGTTAAGTCACATAGGCGGCAGAGCTAAAACACCTGGTTTCAAAATTTTGTTTTGCCTTCCTCTAAATAAATAAAACACAGCTAAAAATGACATGGGCCATTTTAGTTTTAAATGAAATGGCTAAATTGTGTCATATTGTGTTTAGTTTGACAATCTTACCTTTTTAATAGAACTACTGCAGATGTTTAGGCACTGACATGTTGCCATCTAATATGCATTCAATATTAAATATTCAGTATTCAGAACAGATACAATGGTATTAATACTGAGTTTATATTATATACTATACAGTCACAGAAAAAGTCTACCACAAAAGCTGTTGTTTTTAAAGTTTAAATCATACAACCATGCTGGAGATATATTCTTTTAAAGCTACACCGCTAAGAAAACATGACAGGAGAAGTAATTCCATTTAAAAAGCTATATATCCCATAAACTATCTTGTTAGTCATGAAGATAAATAGAAAATAACACACTAGACAGAGTGGAGAAAGGACATATATCGAGAACTTACAAATGTTCTTAAGAATAAAAAATGTTTGCCCAGCCTATGTGGCTCAGTAGTTGAGCGTCTACCTATGAACTAAGAGGTCATGGTTTGATTTCCCATCAGGGCACATACCGGGGTTGCAGGCTCGATCCCTAGTGTGAGGTATGTGCAGGAGGCAGCCCATCAATAATTATCTCTCATCATTGATGTTTCTATCTCTTTCTCCCTCTCCCTTCCTCTCTGAAATCAATAAAAATATATTTTTTAAAAAGAATAAAAAATGTTTAAAGCAAAAGAGGAAAACTTAATTTTATGAAAGCAAAAATAAAATATAAACTTATAAACTGGTAATCCATTTCTGGCTATAAATGCACTTTCATCCCTATGATTCTATGTTGCTAATTCTAACACTAAAGAAACTTAATGTTCTGAGTCAACCATTTTGAATGTAAATAGCAAAAACAACAAAAACTTAAAAAATCTGTAGTCATTCTTCAAAATGTAAACAATATTTTTTCAAATTGCTTTAAGTGTATTTCCAAACTTATTAGTAATGTATTAATGCAAGTAATTATTTTAGTTATTCCTCACATTACTTTAAAAAAATAAAATAAAGAAACTAGCCAGTGGATGTTTATAAAAACAAAACAAATTTAGAGACTATGGAGTCAGTTACAATTGTGATTTAAAAGAGTAACTACAGAACCAAGTTTATGTAGCTCTCATTTATTTTAGACTAGAGGCCCGGTGCATGACATTCATGCACTGGGGGGGGGGGGGGGGGGCGGTTCCCTCAGCCCAGCCTGCACCCTCTCCAATCTGGGACCCCTCGGGAGATGTACCGGCAGTCGGACATCCCTCTCACAATCCGGGACTGCTGGCTCCCAACCACTTGCCTGCCTGCCAGCCTGATCACCCCCTAACTATTCCCCTGCCAGCCTGATTGACACCTAACTATTCCCCTGCCAGCCTGATCGCTCTCAACTGCCCTCCCCTGCTGGCCCCGTAACCCCCAACTGCCCTCCCCTGCTGGCCCAGTTGCCTCCAACTGCCCTCCCCTGCAGGCCTGGTCCCCCCCAACTGCCCTCCCCTGCAGGCCTGGTCCCCCCCAACTGCCCTCCCCTGCCGGCCTGATTGCCCATAACTGCCCTTCCCTGCCGTCACCTGCCTCCTCTGCCAAGCCCCACCTCCGCTGTGCGCACAGCCATCTTGTGATGGCCATTTTGTGACGACATTAGGGTGTGATGCGTGAGGGTGTGATGACCACCTAGGCTATTATTAATATAGATACCTTCTAGGGGTATAGCCATTAAACATTAAATGAATTTTAAACAAGAAATATGAAGAACCCTTTCATTGATGAGCTTTAAAGGAGACTATAATTTCATCTATGAAGACATATAACATCTGATGTTATTTTCCCACTCTGGGAATCTATGAGAAAACGAGATGGTAATTTTTATCCTACTTTTCTAATGTTGTCATGACATAGAATTTACTCGGTCAGTATCTTGTCTTAAACAGACAGACAAATTGAGAAGATTTCAGAAAGAAGAAACACATTAATCATGAAGACATATTTTTTTAATTTCAAGTTTTTCATAATTATTATATAATTAAGAAGTACTATAATAATTGCTTTTAAAATAAAGCAGAAAATGTATTAAAAGCAAACATATATGAAGAAAATAAATATTTATCTAGAAAGAAAGAAGGCAAAACTGAAAGAAAGAATATTAACGTTACACTTGTATTACTTATTATAGAGGTCTTTCCATTGGTAAAACCTTGTGGATTCTGGGAGATTTATGATCGTGAAATTGGTGGACAAAGGAGCTCATCTATCAGATGGTGTCTCCTACAGACGCCTACATGTTTCACATGTTTATGCATAAGGAAGCAAAGCAAAGCTTACCTGGAAATCTTTGAATTATTTGACATAAGCCTTCCTTTCTGCAAAGCTGATGCTGTATTTCTGGTAATATGTTTACCTGGAAGGAATGAAAAGATTCTAGTGAGCTGGGCATTCATAAATGCTCAGGCAAAGGGAACACCATCCACACCCTACCCTCAAACCTCTGCAGGTCAGCATTTAGATCCAGAATAACAGAGTGGTCTACTGGGTAGCATAAAATTAAAACCTGGCCCTTAGAAATCTTCAAAATATTTGGGAATGCTTTTGAAAACCTTGATTTATTTCAAAGCCATGGTATTTGCTAGAAATAAAAGGGAATACTATGTCCTTATGGCAAATAGAGTAACACAAATAACTTCATAGTTTCAAATTTAGCTTTGGCCAAAAAATAGTACTAAGCATAACATACCTCAAAGTAAGTCAACTACAGTGCAATGTTCCAAAGGCCCTCAGCGATTTGAGTCACAGACAGTGGAGATTCAGGGCTAAACCTATTTCAAAACTTCATCCCTACTTTTCACTTCGTACTGAAGGGCATTCATTATTGCTTCCAAATATAAAGTCCAGCTATCACATAACTCTACTTTAACAAAAATGTGTTCTTAAAAAGCCTCATAAATATGACCACAAATTCAAATATGTACTTTAACTTGAAAAGGTACAAACAAGCTAATTCTCTCCTCTCCTGAATTTACAGGTTGGCTGGCTAGCTATTATCAACAAAATCTCAAAAAATAACTCCAAATATGGTAAAGCCTTCTTAAAACCAACAGAAAGAGATAAGTGTGAATTACCTTGAATATCAGATTCATTTTGAACAGTTATTGATTACTTTCAAATTAATTCACTCTAATCTAATAAAATACTGGAGTTTCTCTACTTGGTCTTGCTGGCGTGATTAGATGAGAAGAACACAGTTGCAGTTGGAGAAAAGCGAGGGACCCAGGGACAAGGCTTGTGCTCCCACTTCTCCCACCCAACAGAATAGTAATCTTGAGTCCACCACGTGGCTTCTCTTTCTCACTCTCTCAGTTTGTAAAATAAAGCAGTTAGAGCCTTGGGTCTTTAAGTTCCATTTCTGCTCTTAGATATTATCAACCCAATAATTCAATCATGGTTCTAGTTTTTTGTTTTGTTTTGTTTTGAAATATATTTGTATTGACTTCAGAGAGGAAGAGAGAGGGAGAGAGAGATATAAACATCAATAATGAGAGAAAATCATTAATCGGCTACCTCCTGCAGGCCCCCTACCGGGGACCGTGCCCACAACCCGGGCATGTGCCCTTGACCAGAATCGAACCCAGGACCCTTCAGTCCTCAGGCCAACGCTCCATCCACTGAGCCAGACCAGCTAGGGCTTATTTTGTTTTTTAATGGTTCATTAAAAAAAGCACCTTAAGCTTTGAAACAGTGCATCAATTATTCTCCAACCATTGCAATCCCTTTAACTCCTCTTCATTTATTCAGTGAAATGTAAACTTCAGCCCAGATCATCTATGAATGAAGCCCAGACTTCAGCAGAACCAACTCTGTGAAATTTGCACCAGCAACATTCCTAAACACTCCATTAAGAGATACCAAAGTCTGAGCCACTTCCTAGTATGTTCTTATTGCACTGGGAATTGAGAAAAGGCTGTAAGTATAGTGCATGATAGACTTTAGAGATATCTACATTTCTTAAATTCGAAAGTACAACAATTCAGAGACTAAATGTAGGGGGGAAAAGGGTTTCATAAAATCCTGAAGTTTTCCATTCAGAATTCCTAAAATTGGCTGGAGGTCAGGGACAGAGCACTGAAAAAATATGGGAAATTCATACCAAATGTTTGAGGTATTTTTTTCCCTTAAGTTAGCATATAAAAGCACCTTTCAAATGTAAAAAGCTTCAAAAGGCAATAAACTTGAACCATTTTCCCCCACAGCAGGCAAAATGACTCAGTTGCTATTAACTAAATAAAACCTTTAACAATAGAAGGACCCAGAAAAAGAGCCAGCATTAGGTAAATAACATGAAAGACTAGCTACTGGCACAGGTCCGGTTTAAAAACCTGCTCCCACTTCTTGAAGGGCTCAGAGCAAATGTGCTGTCTTTGCAAATGCTTAAAGCATCCTAGGTCCCATCATCCCCTGCAAACGGGATGAAACAGAAGTCTTGGTAACATGAGTTACAAAACTCATGGGCCAAAACACTTTGTGTAGATGCTGCAAAGATACTGCACAGCGTGCACAGCCTTCACATAGAAGGGCACTTTGCTGTGTCTCATCAGAGAGATGACTTTTCATTTGCGACCTTGGATCAAAAGGATGAACTGACTCCGGGTCAACAAAGCACTTGCTTCAGAAATTCAGAGCCAAGCCACGGGAAGTAACTACTCACCCTCTTCCGCCTTCGATTTTCCCATCCCTCACCCAGTGACCTCTTCCCAGGCTCTTTCCTCCAAAGCAAATCTTTGGAATTCAGAGTCACAGCAGATGACATAATCATGGTGACACGTGACACCAGAAATATCATCTCTGTTCTAATCTGAAACTGAGCACCAAACTAAGCAGTTAAACTAAATGATTCAGCACAAAGAAATAAACACTCCAGGGCAATGGGTCACACAGCTATGGCAAATCATCTATATTACACATATTTTAACTTTTTAATTGTTAAACCTAATAACGTTTTTCTGTATCTAGGGCTTTATATTCTTATTTTTTATGTACATCATAAAATTTATGATTTGCATCATTATCAAGTGGAACATCATCAAAGAAGTCTTTACTTGGTTAGCTAACTTTTATAAGATGAGCTTCTCCAGCTTCAGACTGCAATAAATATTTTTATCAGGCTTTATTTTGGGGAGTAGTTGAGGTTCAGTTTACCCACCGCCCCCACACATGCGCAACCTCCCCCATTATCAGCACCCTCCCGCCCCTCGAGTGGTGATTTTGTTACAATTGATTAATCTACACTGACACATCGTAATCACCCAAATAGTCATTTCTATACCCATTTTGTATTGGGGTTGAATGCTTTACAAATGTGTGCGTGTGTGCGCGCGCGCGCACGCGTGTGTGTGTGTGTGTGTGTGTGTGTGTGTGTGTTTTATAGACAGCTGTTCTGATATTTTCCTTAGCATAAAGTCTTTCATATCTTTGAAAGAATTAGAATGAATATAAAATGATAATGACATTTGAGCCTGGGACATTTCTGAGATCAAATTGGGACAATGGAAATGTGCATTTTTTAAAATATATTTTTAAATATATTTTTATTGATTTCAGAGAGAGAAAGAGAGAGAGAGAGAGAGAGAGAGAGAGAGAGAAACATCAATGATGAGAGAGAATCATTGATTGGCTGCCTCCTGCATGCCTCCTACTGGGGATCAAGTCCCAAACTGGGCATGTGTCCTTGACCGAAATTGAACCCGGGACCCTTCAGTCCATAGGCAGACACTCTATCCACTGAGTCAAACTGGCTAGGGTGGAAATGTGCATTTAAGAAGATTTCAATCTCCACATATCTTCTACAATCATAATAAGTGATAATCTCTATCTAAATTATGTTATCCAGCCATGAAGAGAGAAGAGAAGCAGTCCAGAGATGGAAGACGCTGACAACGCCTTGCCATACTAGCAGTCAGCAGCTGTGCATTACTGCAGGTTGCCCAGGACCAAACCAGAGATGGTCGGACCTGCATTACCACCACCATTTGTTCATAATCCAGAACTGAAATATCATTGCTGACATGTACATATAAGGAACTGTTTGACATTGAAATTGGGTCTCAAAAGAACTGTTGGCCCAGAAAGAAACTCACTACAGACTGATTCATTTGCCTTTCAGCATAACCATTATTGCTTGTCTCATTTTCGGTTCTTATAAGTATACTTCTAGTAGGACATGATCTCACTCATCTAGGGGAAATGATGAACAACATAGACTGATGAACAAGAACAGGATGAGGACAAATATGTGATACCTTAATCAATAAAGAAATTAAAAAATAAATAAATAAAAGAACAGACCCAGAGACAAGGAGGCATGGATCAGACTGTCTGACCTCAGAGGGAGGGTAGGGGAGGAGAGAGATAAAGGGGAGAGATCAACCAAAGGACTTGTGTGCATACATATGAGCCTAATCAGTGGTCAAGGACAACAGGGGGGGGTGGGGGCATGTGTGGGGAGGGGTGTGGGATGGGAATGGGGGGATGAGGACAAATATGTGATACCTTAATCAATAAAGAAATTTTTTAAAAAATTATTTTATTACATACTAGAGGCCCGGTGCATGAAATTTGTGCAGGGGGGGTGTCCCTCAGCCCAGCCTGCACCCTCTCCAATCTGGGACTCCTCAAGGGATGTTCAATTGCCTGTTTAGGCCCGATCCTGTTGGAATCGGGCCTAAATGGGCAGTCAGACATCCCTCTTACAATCCAGGACTGCTGGTTCCCAACCACTCGCCTGCCTGCCTGCCTTATTGCCCCTAACTGCTTCTGCTTACCATCCTGATCACCCCCTGACCACTCCCCTGCCAGCCTGATCGACGCCTAACTGTTCCCCTGCAGGCCCGATTGCCCCTAACTGCCCTCCCCTGCCGACCTGGTCACCCCCAACTGTCCTCCCCTGCTGACCTGATCCCCCCAACTGCCCTTCCCTGCTGGCCATCTTGTAGTGGCCATCTTGTGTCCACATGGGGGCAGCCATCTTGTGTGTTGGAGTGATGCATATTACTCTTTTATTAGATAGGATATTGTCAGAATCAAAAGTAAAAATCATTCTTTGTTGAAACCTTTAATTAATAAGTGCAACAGTATAGTATTAATTATAAACACTTAAAAAGTGTTTAAATAAATTTTTAAAAAACCTAATACTACAGTAACTCATTAAGGAGAATAGGCATGTAAATGTAGACTATTTATAAAGTGTAAGAAAACATCCAAGTAATAAAAGAAAATTTTTAGTCACTTGTGAACATTGAGAGTACACACACTTCATATTGTATCTTAGGGAACTGCTCTTTTTCTTCACTAGATCTGTACAGACTTTCATTCCTTTTATTTTATCAAAAATAGGATCTCTGAAAGCTGTTCAGTATCATCCATAAGGAAAAGAATTAATGACGAGAAGCAACGAATCAAAGAAAAAAAAGTCCTTTTATCCCCCATGTTTCTAACATACAATTATCATTCCATCAAATTCACCTGAAAATGTCCTTGCATGCCTTAACGTAAGAGCCCTTTCAGTAGTTCTCAGAGCTCCAAGTAGTACTAAAAACAGCATCCTGGGTTTAGGGGTTGCTAATCCCACAAACATTTAGAGCTAGAAATCAATCCCTCATCTCAGGAAATACTAGAACCTGTCTGCTAGAGATGAGATACAGCCCCAGTTACTAAATTTAATGCTACCCCAACTAGTGGACCTCACTTCACTTTCAGTATCACATGGACCCACACAGTTTTAAATTTATGTTACTTTCTTCCTGACTAGAGAGACTCCTGACCATTCATTTTCCATAACAGATTGATGATCATTTTCATTAAGCACTTAAATTCCAAACCTCTAACATGATTAGTAATTTTAATTTGAGCAGATGCCCTTTCTTTGTTAACTTTACAGTCACTGACAATCCCACAACATCATCAAGCAATTTGAAACAACTGTTTTGTTATGTTTTTTCTTTATTGTTGTAAATATTACAGATGTCCCACTTTCTTTTTCCCCCTCACCCTACCCCAGGCCTTCATCACATTATTGTCTGTGTCCATGGGCAATGCTTATATGCATACAAATTCTGTGGTTAATCTCTTCTCACTTCCCCTGTTCCCTCTGAGATTCATAAGTCTGTTCCATGCTTCCATGCCTCTGGATCTATGCTGTTCATCTGTTTATTTTGTTCATTATATTCCACATTTAAATGAGATCAGGTGATATTTGTCTTTCTCTATCTGGCTTATTTGCCTTTCCAGAATCTCCAGGTCCCTCCATGATATCTCAAAGATAAGAGATGCTTCTTTTTTTACAGCTGCATAGTATTCCATGGTGTAAATGAATCACAGCTTTCTTATCCACTCATCTACTGATGGGCACTTGGGCTGTTTCCAGATTTTAGCTATTGTAAATAATACTGCTATGAACATATGGATACATATATTCTTTCTGATTGGTGTCTTGGGATTCTTAGAATATATTTCTAGAAGTGGAATAACTAAATCAAACAGCAGTTCCATTTTTAATTTTTTGAGGAAACTCCATAGTGTTTTCCATAGTGGCTGCACCAGTCTGCATTCCCACCAGCAGTGTACTAGGGTTCCTTTTTCTCCACATCCTCACCAGCACTTGCTGTTTGTTGATTTTTTTTTTATTTGCATCTCTCTGATGATTAGTGATGTTGAACATTTTTTCATATGTCTATTGGCCATCAGTATGTCCACTTTGGAGAAGTATCTATTTAGGTCCTTTACCCATTTTTTAATTAGATTGTTTGTCTTCCTTTTGTTGAGTTGTATGACTTCTTTATATATTTTGGAGACTAACCCCTTCACCTATGTATCATTGGCAAATATATTCTCCCATACAGTGGATTCCCTTTTCATTTTGAGGATGGTTTCTTTTGCTGTGCAGAAGATTTTTAGTTTGATGTAGTCCCATTTGCTTATTTTTTCCTTTGTTTCCCTTGTCCAAGGAGATGTATAGGTGAACATTCTGCCACATGAGATGTCTGAGATTTTGTTGTCTATGTTTTCTTCTAGGATTTTTATGGTTTCACAACTTGCATTTAAGTTTTTTTTTTTTATCCATTTTGAGTTTATTCTTATGTATGGTATAAGTTGGTGATCTAGTTTCACTTTTTTTGGCATATACCTGTCCAATTTATTCAACACTATTTATTGAAGAGACTGCCTACTCCACTGAATGCTCTTGCCTCCTTTGTCAAATATTAATTGAGTGTAATGGCTTGGGCCAATTTCTGGGTTCTCTGTTCCATTCCATTGATCTTTATGCCTGTTCTTGTGCCAGTACCAGGCAGTATTGATTACAATGGGCTTATAGTATTACTAGAAGCCTGGTGCATGAAATTCGTGCACTGGGGGTTGGGGGGGGCTGCGGGGCGGGGGTCCCTCAGCCCAGCCTGAGCCCTCTCATATCCGGGACCCCTTGCTCCTTACCGCCTGCCTGCTGGCTCCTTACCGCTAGGCTCGCTGCTCTTTAGCACTGCCGCAGAAGCAAGAGAGGCTCCCCACCCATGAGCCTGGCTTCTGGCTGAGCAGCGCTCCCCCTGTGGGAGCACACTGACCACCAGGGACAGCTCCTGCATTGAGCATCTGCCCCCTGGTGGTCAGTGCGCATCATAGTGACCGGTTGTTCTGGTTGTTCCGCCATAATGGTTACTTAGGCTTTTATTATATAGATTTTATATCTGGTATTGTGATCCCTCCAACTTTATTCTTCTTTCTGAAGATTGCAGCAGCTATTCAGGGTCTTTTTTTATTCCATATAAATTTTTGCAGTTATAATTTGTCAATGGCTAACTTCCTCTATATTGTTCTAGATCTGTGAAATATGCCATTGGTATTTTAATAGGGATTGTGCTGAATCCATAGATTGGATGGACATTTTAATGATGTTAATTCTTCCAATCCATGAACATGGAATATGCTTCCATTTGTTTATATTTTCCTTTATTTCTTTTTTTCAATATCCTGTAGTTTTCTCAGTACAGGTCTTTTACTTCCTTGATTAAGTTTATTACAAGGAATCATATATTTTTTGTTGCAATGGCAAAAGGGATTGTGTGGTTTTTTTGGTGGTTTTGTGTGTGGGGGGTTGTGTTTTTGTTTTTTGTTTTTTCTCTCTGGGAGTTTTATTGTTGAATAAAAATGCCATCGATTTCTGGATGTTGATTTTGTATCCTGCTGCTTGCCTAATTCATTTTTTAAATCTACTAGTTTTTTGGTAAAATCTTTAGGGTTTCCTATGTACAATATCATGTCATCTGCAAATAACGACAGTTTTACTTTCTCCTTTCCAATTTGGATGGCTTTTTTTTCTTCTTGTTTGATCCCTGTGGCTAGGACTTCTAGTACTATGTTGAATAAAAGTGGTGAAAGTGAACATCCCAGTCTTGTACCTGCTTTTAGTTTGGCCCATTGAGTATGATGTTAGCTGCAGGTTTTTCTTATATGGACTTTATTATGTTAAGTTATGATCTCTCTATTCCCATTTTGCCAAGAGTTTTTATAAAAAATGGTTGTTAGATTTTGTTAAATGTTTTTTCTGCATCTATTGATCTGATCATGTGATTTTTATCTTTAATCTTGTTTATGTGATGTATCACATTTATTGATTTGCAAATATTATACCAGCCTTGCATCTCTGAAATAAATACCACTTGGTCATGGTGTCTGATATTTTTAGTACATTGCTAGATCCGAATTGCTAATATTTTGTTGAGGATTTTAGCAACTCTGTTCATGAGGAATACTGGCCTATAATTTTCTTTCTTTGTAGTGTCTTTATATGGTTTCAGAGTTAGGATAATGCTGGCCTCCTAAAAAAAGCTAGGAAGTCCTCCTCCCTCTTGAATTTTTTGGTAAGTTTTAATATTTATGTTTACGTAACTAAGTTATGGCTCACGAAGCTTCAAATTATTTATGTTCCAAAGTGACAGTTGTATAACATGTATCACTTATAATTTTTGTATTCTTTAAGTATATTCATTAGCATATGCTATACGTGCAGTGGCTAAACATCTTTTTAGAACAGTTCTGTAGTGATATGGTAAAGAAAACAGAATTTGAAGTCAGACTGTCTGAATTTGAACCCTCTTTGCTTCATTTATGATCCGTGATTTTCTTAACCTCTATGCGCTTAGTCTCCTAAAATGTAAACAATGGACATAAATAAATATGGAAGCACTTTGAATGGTGTCTGGTACCAATGGGAATCCTTGGCAAGAGATTGGAGGGTGGGAGTGGAGAGAGTTTGGACACTTATCTTCCAAGCTTCCTCTTTGCAGAACTATGATTTGTCAATAGCTGACTTTCCCCATATTTATAGCTCCTCTCTTATAGCTCCCCCACTGACCTCTTTTCCTTGGTTCCAGCTCTCATTAGGATCTGCCACACCCTTCCTTCTTCATACCCTTCCTCAGACCAGAGCTGGGGGAAACATTATAATGTTGCTGGTTTGTGTCTCTAATCTTTTTGATTTCTCTTATTCTTCCAAAACCACTATAAATAGTTCCTTCATTAATTTCCCTTCAGTTATATCCTTTTCAGTATGTCATTTGTCTCCTGCTGGGAGTTGTGATACACAAAGAGGATCGTTTTTCACTGTGACAATGGTGGGCAGGATAAATTTCAGGGGCAAAATATTTGCTTCAGAAAAATTAGTGAGGCGGATTCAGCAATAATCTTGGTAAAATATGGTGATTGCCTGGCTAGGGTAAAGGTAGTAAGTACTGGTATATTTGAGAAATATTGAGCAGTAAAATATTTGAGAACTCTTTAGATTTCATTGTATTAGTGATTGATGGAATGCAGATGACAAAGAAGAGGAAGGGCTCAGAGGCGAAGGCCAGGTTTCTAGCTCAGGAAGTGACAGAGGACTTGATCATGCTTATGACCAACAGAACAGAAGTTCTGCAAAGCTTTTAAATGCAAGAACAGAATAAATTTACTGGGGAAAACAATGAGTTGGTTTTCTCCATGTGTGTTTGAGGTGTCTGTGAGACATAGAGTGGAGATGATAATCAGATCTGGAGAGGTACATGCAAACCCAAAGCCTGGTAGAGTGTTTTGAATTTTAGATGTAGATTTGGAAATCATCAACTACAAGTGGCAGTTAAAACTTTGGGAGTGGTGTTAGGGAACACAGGCATTCAAGAGTGAGCAGAGGAAAGATAGCTATAAAAAAGAAAGAGAGAAGAAATAGCCAAAAATCCTATATAATAAAAGGGTAATATGCAAATCGACCCCACAGCAGAACAACCAGTCACTATGACACGCACTGACCACCAGGGTACAGACGCTCAATACAGGAGCTGCCCCCTGGTGGTCAGTGCGCTCCCACAGGGGAAGCGCCACTCAGTCAGAAGCCAGCTGACAGCTGGTGAGCGCAGCGCCGGTGGCGGGAGCCTCAGCTGCCCCCACAGCAGCCTAAGAATGTCTGACTGACAGCCTAAGGATGTCCATCAGTCAGACATCCCCCAAGGGCTCCCAGACTGTGAAAGGGTGCAGGCCAGGCTGAGGGACCCCCGCCCCCAGTGAACGAATGTCATGCACCAGGCCTCTAGTATATAAGAAGAACGAAAACAATGTGCTCAGTCCAAAGGCCAAGGTAGTCAAGAGACAGAAATAGAGAGGAGTTATCAAGACTGTCAGTTGCAGAAATATCAAGTGATCAGGATTGCTACTACAATACTATTTTACTACTGAAAATAGCTATTAGTTTTGACACTTTTTTTTTCAGAGACTTGTTACAGGTACCAAAATAGAGCATATTTCCAGCACAGGGACCAAACACATTATTGGGCATTTTATAAATCTTCATTAATTTTTCTAAAAGCATTTACAAAAATTCACACAAAGTAAACAGTAGAGATTGAATGCCAATTTTTAAAGTTAATAATAAATTGTATAAATCCTATATAATAAAAGCCTAGGTGGCGCGATACCCTCGTGCGATGTCGCCACAAGATGGCCACCACAAGATGGCTGGCAGGGGAGGGCAGTTGGGGGCGATCGAGCCAGCAGGGGAGGACAGTTGGGGGCAATTGGGCCAGCAGAGGAGCAGTTAGGCATCAATCAGGCTGGCAGGGGAGTGATCAGGCTGGCAGGCAGAAGCAGTTAGGGGCAATCAAGCAGGCAGGTAGGTGAGTAGTTAGGAGCCAGCAGTCCCGGATTGTGAGAGGGATGTCCCAGATAGGAGAAGGTGCAGGCTGGACTGAGGGACAACCCCTCCCCCCCTGTGCACGAATTTCATGCACTGGGCCTCTAGTTTTATTAGAATTCAGGATACCACTTTAACTTTGAAAAAGTTAAAACAGTGATCTAGAGAATAAAGACTTGACTACTTTGGATGAACATGTGGCCAGGGTAAGCAACAATCCAGAGGCTACAGACTTCTCAATCAAGTTTTGGGTCCTGCTAGGTAAAATGGGTCCTTATTGGTAGCTGCTGGGGTTGAGGGGGATTCTATCAAACAAAAAGGGTGAACATTTTATGGTAAAGTGTATAAGGCATTACCATTGGAACTTTCTCCAAACATGTAATGGATCTAATGGTGAAACTTTTTTGAACATTATTGAACAAGAGATGTTGGTGGTAAAATCTATAGGACCAATATAATCTGTGCATGTGTGAAAAAAAATACTTACCTTTTGATGTAAACTTAACTGGCACACATCTTCCTTGGATATGCAGAGATTTCCACCAGCTTTCCTAGAAGACAGGCAAATGAGCAGATCCCAGGAGCCTAAATCACCTAGTAGCAAAAAGCATTGAAAAAAAAAATTATCAGATTTTTTAAAGGCAGCATTTACTTCTTCAGATTAAAGAATATAATTACTTTGGTCCTAAAACACAGGCAACAACGATTCTGATTATATTTAAAAATCAATATTCAAAGTGACTAAAGTTCAACTTTTCTAATTTAGCAGACCTAACATTTTTATATTTAGCATTGTTCCCTAGGAAAATTCAATTATCTAAAGCAATATCAAAAAATTTCTGGAAAAAAAACTAAAATTGAAATATAATAAATTTACAAAGTCTCATTTGGAAATTGGGAGGAAAGAAGATTATAAAGTATTTTAAGATAGGAGATAGTTGCAAAATCAAATAATGATAAGTCAAAACATATTTAGTTTTGGGCTTCAGCAACACCATTACTTTCCATAGGTCTTAAACATTAAATATACTTTCATAAGATTTCTTACAGAGAAAATATTGTAGTGGGCAGAAAATAAAATTCAATGAAAAAATTAAGACATAGGTTTTGTCCAAAAGAAATTTGTAGACAGCACAGAGTTAGATCAAAATACAGAGTAAAACATGGACCAAAGCAAAGGATATTTCATTTATTTCACCAAGGACGAAATTCTTTGCCAATAAATCCTAATTACTTACCAAAATCATCTCAGAAGAGTACATTCTCACATAATGTTTAAACATTTAAAAGTTAACATTTGCAAAAAAAAATTAACATTTGCATATATTTCACTTATTCTCTTTGATTTATTTATATAAATTTTTATCAATATGCCTTACATAAAATTGGTGCTTTAAAAATATTTGTCATGCCCTAACTGGTTTGGCTCAGTGGAGAGAGTGTTGGCCTACGGACTGAAAGGTTCCAGGTTCGATTCCAGTCAAGGGCATGTACCTTGGTTGCGGGCACATCCCCACTAGGAGGTGTGCAGGAGGCAGCTGATCAATGTTTCTCTCTCATTGGTGTTTCTAACTCTCTATCCCTCTCCCTTCCTCTCTTTAAAAAAGCAATAAAATATATTTTTTAAAAAATAAAATAAATTAAAAAAATATTTGTCAAATTAATGAATGAATGAGTAGCCCATGATAGGGTAGTAAACACATTTGTTCAGAGAGGGTATACAAATGGGTAAACCAAAAATAACCAGAAAAGGTTATGTATAAAAGAATTAATATTATTTGGAAAACTTCCCCTATTTTGGATGGAAATCCAGTTTAAAAAATTAAGCCATTTCTGTACACATGATCTTTTGTTGACCACTCGTGACATAATGTTCCTTCAAGTAACTATGCCAGACCTCACAAATCATTTCCCACAACAGGTATTAGTGGTCTCTAAAAGGAAGATAAACAATGTCTCCAAATCTTATCTTTTAATAATGTCCCAGAAGGCCCTGGCCAATGTGATTCAATTAGTTGAGCACTGTCCTGTGCACTGAAAGGTTGCCAGTTCAATTCCTGGGCACATGTCCAGGTTGCAGGCCTGATCCCCAGTTGGGGTGGGTGCGGGAGGCAGCCAATTGATGTTTCTCTCTCTCTCTTCTTCTCCCAGAAAAATATCTCACTTGAGAGCATAATACTTTCAAAGAAGGGCTTTATAGGAAAAAAAAGAAATATTAATAAGGAAACGTGAACTGTGATAATTAGGAATGAAATTTCACTCTTCACTAACCAAGTCTTTTACAAATTGAGAAGCTCTGTGCTGTCTGGGCTATTGGTTCCTCTGTAATTGTTCTGTTGCTAGAAGAGAAACCACTCTGTCTAACAAAAGTTGAACGAGGCATTTGAGTTCAAGTTAACATATGAGCTCTTGGCCCAGAAATTCTCTATTTGCTTCTTGTATCCCAAGACACTGAAGGATACATAACAGTTCAAAGGACAAGGAGAAATGGTGCTGCCATTTGGGAATGGGAGAGAAATCTCTACATGTAATTGCTATCAGGCCTTAGGTTTGAAGGGTCTACCTTGTTCCACTCATCCTCATTTTAAAGAAACTACAAGCATATTCCATTAGCCCAATCCAAATATGCCAATGATTCCAATACTTTAAATATGGCATTTAAAAAATCTTTATTGATTTCAGAGAGGAAGGGAGAGGGAGAGAGATAGATGCATCCTATATAATAAAAGGCTAATATGTAAATCGACCAAACAGCGGAACAACTGGTCGCTATGATGTGCATTGACCACCAGGGACAGATGCTCAATGCAGGAGCTGCCCTCTGGTGGTCAGTGTGCACCCACAAAGGGAGCGCCACTCAGCCAGAAGCCTGGCTCACTGCTGGCGGTGGTGGCAGGAGCCTCTCCTGCCTCCATGGCAGGCGGACATCCCCCGAAGGGGTCCCAGACTAAAGAGGGCGCAGGCCGGGCTGAGGGACTCCCTTCACCCCCAGTGCACAAATGTCATGCACCGGGCCTCTAGTCAATAATCAGAGAGAATCATTGATCGGCTGCCTCCTGCACTCCCTCTACTGGGATCAAGCCCAAGACCCAGGCATGAGCCCAGACCTGGAATTGAACTGTGACCTCCTGGTTCATAGGTTGCCACTCAACCACTGAACCACACTGGCCAGGCCATCTGGCATTTTCAACCAAAACCCTTGATGTGGATTCAAAAGAAAAAAACATAAAGACTATTTCATTCAATATTATTTCTAGCCCAAGAAACATTATAAACCTAGAAGAAATGTCCTGTCTTAATATACTCAACTAAATATTTTAAGAAGATATGAATATGCAAAGAAAGAATTTCAAATTATGGACTCTATTGTTTGGGTGTTAAAAACAGAGTACATTTTTTATATTCCCCTTTCACTACCCAAGGCACACGCACAATTTCTCAATTTGATAGAAAATAATATTAAGCCATAAATGTTTAAAAATGGAAGACACCTTTAAATAATTCAACGCATTCAATTTATCAAGAACCTCCTATGAACAGAACATTGTACTAGAAATATGAAAGTAACTAGCAGAAAGAAAAAGAAGAGAGAGCAGTAACTGCCTTCAGCAATCTATTTGAAGGATCTAAACATTAAAAAGAATTTAGAATAACTTATAAAGCATCACATAGTTTTTGAGGCTCATAAGAGTTGCCCATCTCTCAAAAAATTTAATTAATATTTAAAATTCAAGATGAATATTTTAAAAATACTCTGTAGCATATCAATTTTACAGTAAAATGAATAAAGTAGAACTGAAATTTTCAAGTCATCTATTTATACTTCTTACCTAATTCTTGCTACCATGATCTGAAAAATACTGATTGTTTCCATTCAAAATTCCCATTGCTACACTCATTAAATTCTACCTCAAACTATTTTCCAATTAAATATTTAATAGACCTTTTTCACTTTCTTTTCAGTTCTTTCTCCAACATTAGAAACAAACTACCTCTGCTGACTCCCACAGCCCTTTTTTAGAGTAGAAGCTTGTTTATTGCATGAGTGTTATTCTGCATTCAAAGTTGACTTAAAAAAAAAAGTCACACTGACTTGTAGGAACTGGGCAGAAAGCAAAGCACATTCCCTAGCTAAGTAAATCACACTCAGAAGTCAACCGTGGAGCATTTGGGATACAATTTGTGCCTCAGCAAAATTACAAATTACTGTATATTGTGAGCTTCGGGTCATGCTCACATAGCTGAAAGCATGAGACTGGGTACGCACATGCCCAGTGTTTCACCGCGAGACTGCAGGCACACAGGCAGAGTCAAGCCCACATGTGGGGTGCATGTGGCCTGCACAGTGTTTGTTTTGTTGTGTTGTACAGTTTTAAGTATTTGACAAAATGCAAATGTCAGCACAGTTCACATCAAAATCCAGTTCAGCCTTCATTTGAAAACTGGGCAGCACCTGGTCCATGCCTGCGTGGCAGCCAGTAGCTGGAGCTAAGTCCAGCTTCCCCACGTTCTCCAGTTGACCGTAATGGCCCTGCCTGCTCTAACGCTGCGTGGGCTCCGCCTCTAGAAGCAGAAAACGGTGCTAAACCTGCTGTAAAATACTGGTGTGTCAGTGTCCCATCAATTGCTCATTCAGCAAGTTGATGATCCATGTTTCAGCTTTTAATGAATTACACTGTTCATTGTGTAAGTCGATTTTGATGAGCTGACTTTAGGCAAATTGATATTTGGTCAGTGGGTCTTAAAAGCATATGTGACTACACCCTTTGATTTCCAGATTTGGCCATCCTCTCCCGCAAGGTTGAGTAAGGTCACCTCAGCTCTGAAGACATTTTATTGGCTGTGTTACAGTTAGAGAGGACTGAAGTGTGACTTCTTAGAATTGTTCTTTTTCTCCGGAGCCTGGAAAAGGCAAGAGTTGCCCTTGATCTTGTTTTTCATTTATGTCTCTTCTCTGGTTGGATTGCTAACGTGGCTCAGGTCCCACTTCAAGGTTGGTTGGCTCTCATCTTTTTCTCACTCACACTCTCTCTTTGGACTTTTTCCACATTCGGCCTGTCTCAGGGCTGTTGCCACAGTTATAAATGGCCTTTCGAGGACAGGCTCTTTCAAGGCATTGGGACAAACATTCTTGGTGTTCATCTTGCTTGGTGTGTTTCTTCAGCCCCCAGAAGATTCACATTAGAGTATAAGAGCTGAGAAGGCAGATTTGGATTTGGGGAAAACAGGTAAAGTAGACCAGAAAGGTTAAATAACTGGTCCAAGGTTAGCCAACTAGTTAGTGGTGGGAAGAGAATTTTAATACATGATGTCTAGCTCTAGAGGCCATGTTTGAGATCATTAAACCGTTATCCCTTTGAAAAACAAAGAGGCAACAGAGAAACTTAGGTTTTGGGGCCTTATATGTTAACTTATGCAGAACTTCCAATAACATAACTTTGTGGGATAGAAACAATTATTACACACTAGAGGCCCTGTGAACAAAATTCATGCATGGGTAGGGTCCCTAGGGCTGGCCAGCGATCAGGGCCCATTCTTCGGCTGCCAGCTGGGGCCTTCCTTCGTTCCGCACCGCCCCCTGGTGGTCAGCGCACATCATCCCAGTCTCCCAGTAGAACTCCTGAGGAGACACTTTGCATATTAGGCTTTTATATAGATAGATATAGATATAGATACTTTATAAGAGAGGAAACTGAGACAAAAAGGAATTATTTAGCTTTGGTATTTTTCCAACTACTGTCCATTGCATCTATTTCCCTTTGGGAACTTGGAGGAAAAAATGCCTACAACAGGGATAATTCAGGTATTCCTAGACCCTCACCCAGCAGCAGCACATCCCAAAATATTATTAGCAATACCACTGGGAATTGAAGTACAATTTTCATATGTAAAAGAGTAGTAATCTAACTGCACGTGTACTCAGAATCTATAAGTATTAATTTGGCCTCCACTTACTTTTGAAAAGAAATCTCTAAAAGTTGCTTAGATTCTTTGATGGTTAAAATGATTTCTTTCAAAAAACAAAAAATAAGAAAAAAATAAAATGATTTCTTTCCCAAAGAAACCAGAGCAGGACTAGCCCTCCAGACTGAGTCAAGCCTTTGAATACAGAGGTCATGGGACATTGTTCTAGGAAAACAGGATGTGGATGTTCCCTTCTCCATCTCAAAATTACAAAAACATGAGAAACACTTACAGGCGTGTCTCCATAAACAGTGAAACCAAATGGCTCAGAGCACCACTCACTATCACTCCCCGCGCTGGCTCTGGAAGCAATGAGGACGCCACAGACAATTTCAGGAGTTGTCAGGGCCCAGATGTATTCTTTCTGATATGGAATAGCACTGATTGTTGCGTTTATCCTTCTCTAAGGTTGCTCGGAAACAGCGAACATCTTAGTGTTAAAAGGAAGAACAATTTTTAAAGGTCTTTGTTCTTAGTTTTAATCAAGCGTCTGCCCTAAGGAGTGGGGCTTCCTTTAAAATATTTCCAGCCTCTCACAGGCAGGCTGCCATGCAAAATAAACAACCATTTCCTGGCTCTCACGTGACTCCCTCATTGATAAGGTCTGCCCATCAGTAATTCAACCCAGAGAACAGCAGAGAGCAGAGAGTTCTCAGACTGCAGCATTCGGATAAATGCTATTTATTCCCAAGGAATGACAACTGCAATTTTCTGGCACACTATATAAACATCTCTGAATATTACGGCTATTTCTGCTTTATTTGTCTTCATAGCCCTTATCATCATCTGACAGATTATATACTTGTCTATTTATGTATTGTCGGTCTCTCCCCATTTGAATGTGAGCTCTCTGAGGGCAGGGCTGTCTGTTTTGTTCATTTCTGTGTTCTCAGAACCTACAACAGGGTCTGGAATGTAAGATATACTGGCTACATGTTTGTTAAGTGCATACATAAATGTGAGTAACAGGTCAACAATTAAAAGTCAAAAGCCAGTATATTGAAATACTTTTATAAAAACTAAAATTGAAAGGTAGTGAGAAAAAAATGTTAATGTTTTTTAAGAAAGGACATAAAGATATATTTTGGTTCTTAGTAAGAATGAAGAAGGAGAAGTAACTATAAAAATCAAAGTTAATTATTCATTGCATTGAAATAATTATAAAAACAAACAGCCAATTCCAAGTGCTTTACTTGTTGGAAACTTTTCTGTGAACACACACATTAGATTGAAGCAGAAAAGATTTATAAAGTATGACTCAAAACATAAATCTGTCCATGAGTGTCTAAGATGCATAGCTCCAAAACCCAAGCCTCGTTTACTTATTCACAGTATTAGATTATTATACTCCATAAGGATACAATTAGACTGATTTCCTAAAAATTGTTTTCTTTCAGTGTGAAATACTGAAGATATTTACTTTTTAAATATAATATAATATAACATAAGGCTATTTCACATTCCACAATGCCATCTCTATACTCTCTTTTTTTAAGATTTTAAAAATATATATTTTTATTGATTTCAGAGAGGAAGGGAGGGAGAGGGAAAGAGAGACAGAAACATCGATGATGAGAGAGAATCATTGATTGGCTGCCTCCTGCACACCCCCTACTGGGGATCGAGCCCACAACCTGGGCAGGTGCCCTTGATTGGAATTGAACCTAGGACCCTTCAGTCCACATGCAGATGCTCTATCCACTGAGCCAAACCAGCTAGGGCCTGCATCTTTTAAGGTTCATTAACCAGTTCCCTTAACTGAACTCTTAATATGATGGATGTAACAGAGGACCCATAGCTTATTTTATTTATGGCTTTTTTTTTTAAGGATAAAAAAATACTTGCCTTCTTATATCTAACACTGATTCTAGTAGGCACTTAGCAGATATTTATTGGATTAAATATTTCAATTGTTGGAATGCACTTGAAGAGAAATCATATATACAGAACCTTGAGATCTTCAGTGAATTTTACAACATGGCACAAAATCTATTTAAATCTGGTTCCCTACCCTCAGAGACTGGTTTTTGCTTGTTATGCCTCTGGCTTCTTATCCTTTAAGAACTGATGATGAAAACTTTGCATTTTATCACAAAGAAATCCTCAACCATTCTCTCCCTTGATGTTCTAAATCCATACCAAGGATCAAGCTTTTCTGTCCTAATGTCTACACTCTTTCTGCCCTATGAGAGGTTGTACAGGACAATAAGATGGCTTATGTGAAGAGTTTTGAGGTTCTGAAATTCTTCCAATCTATGCAAAAGTTCAAGAAAACAATATTATGCCTAAACTCTTGCAAACGTTTAAAAGCTTCCTGCTTTGAAGAAATTTTCCTTTAAGAAGAGCATGAAAGGAAATAGAACAGTCTATTCCTCTGAAATAAACTCAAGACATATTTAATTTACAGAGCTTGCTAAAGTTCCTTCCATAGATTTTTAATGACTTTTTTCAGACTTTTATGCTACTTCTGTTGCTTTCTGTTGCAGTGTAACAGATTGAATACGTGTGTATGTGTGTTTAAACTTTTACTGCTTTCAATAGTATTGTCCTTCTGGGGAAAAACACTTACTACTGCATTTTTACAAAACATCTGATGTCTGAAAGCCTTACCACTTAAAAGAAATGGACGCTGCGGCAACTTAAAAATCAGACTACATCTAGTGCCCACATACTGGTTTCTAACACTTTTCTTCAATAAAAGAAATCAAGGTTCCTTGGAGAGTTGGCTGATTTGAGGGCTGGAGTAGTAAATATACAGGATGAGCCTGGAGCATCACAGCGCCAGCAAAAAATGAAAGCGCTCAAAACAAGCAAACCAGCCAGCAAAAGCAATGATGGAGATATGTCAAGGGGACACGGGACTCAATGGCTAAAGCTGGAAACAATTTGAGCAACAAAATAAGTACTATTGGA
This sequence comes from Eptesicus fuscus, assembly GCF_027574615.1. Lineage (NCBI taxonomy): Eukaryota > Metazoa > Chordata > Mammalia > Chiroptera > Vespertilionidae > Eptesicus > Eptesicus fuscus. Next base: position 69,254,268 of record NC_072486.1, read on the forward strand.
TTATAATCCGATTATTGAAAAAATCCATAAGACCATATTGATATAAACAAAAGGTTAAATAAATAAATAAGGAATAAAGAGACAAATCTTCCATGCAGAAAAACTCCAAATGACATAATAGTTACTCCTCCATCAAGGATGTGGAGTACACTTACTCTCTTGGTGTAGGCTGTGCATAATGACATCCTTCCACAGACTTCAATATGGAAAGCGGAAGTAAAAGAAAAACCTGGCCAACACTGTCAAGTTATCATCAACAGCGATAAGTCGTGTTGACAGTATTGTACCCTTGGTATAATGTGATGAGAAGCGTTGTGGTCTTACTCCCCAAAACCACAACCCCAGTCCAATCATGAGAAAAACTATAGGCAATTCCCAACAGGAGAGACATCAAAATGCCTGACCAGAGAGAAACCAAGATGGCGGCATAGGTGAAACACCTAACCGGCAGCCGGGCACAACAATTTCAAAGGCACAACTAGAGGTCAGAACGGACATCGTCCAGAACCACAGGAGAGCTGGCGGACTGAAATGCCCACAGCTGGGGGGAAGGAGAAGGCCACGGGGACAATCGGGGGAGCCGTAAAAGCCTGAGGTATGGAGAAACTGGCGGAGACACGAGCACGCACGCCTGCGGGGAGGATGGAGCCGGAGAGGAAGGGGCGGCTGACGGCCTGGCCGGCGTTCACTGGCAGGAAGGAGATAAAGGCTCCGGAGTGTGCTAAGCGCCGGCTCCGACTGCACTGAGCGCCAGTTCCGGGCGAAACCCTGGGAAGCCAGGCGCAGGCTGGGGGAATGAATCTGGGCTGTGGGGCGCAGGCACAGAGGAGCGGGGGAAGGCAGAGCTCCAGAGGCGCGCACGGGAAGGGGCGCAAAGGACGGACTGTTGCCTGCGCCACTGAACTGCCCTAGCGGGAAGGAGACATAAGCTCAGGACCGTGCTGAACCCCAGTTCCGACTGCACTGAACCCCAGTTCCGGGCGAAACCCTGGGAAGCCAGGCGCACGCTGGGGGAATGAATTTGGGCTGTGGTGGCGGAGGCACAGAGAAGCGGCAGCTCCAGACGCGCGCACTGGAAGGTGCGCAGAGGACGGACTTTTGCCTGCGCCACTGGGTGGCCCTGCTGGGAAGGAGACAGGGACGCCAGACTGCGCTGAGACCCAGTTCCAACTACACTGAAACCCAGTTCCAGGCGAGAATCTGGGAGTCCAGATCCATTAGGGGAGGGACTGGACTGTTTGGCAGTGGGCGAAACTCCAGGGCGCGTTTCTCTCAGAGGTGTTTGCAAGGAATACAGAGGGACACAGACACAGGAGCCTCATAGGGCGGGGCTGACAGGAAGCCAAGGTTGTAGGCTCCACCCTGTAGCTCCGCCCCAGCCAAGCTGAGCAGAAGCTTTTTCCTGCTGAGTGCCTCAGGTAGTGGCTGACCCACACTACATTGGAGACCCAGAAACGAGGGCATCTAGTGGTTGGTGGGAGATGACACCAGATTTCAATCACTTGCATAAGGGAGGCATTCTAGAGGCAGACTCAGTGAGCGCCAAGGCATTGCTGCATCAAGACCCGGCCCACAAACATGTCTCCTGCACAGCAACTCTTCCTATATAGACAAAGAGGGTCCTCATGGCCAATTGGCCTGGAGGACAATTCCTCCCAGTGACACCAACAACAATCAAGACTTAACTGTACAAAGGAGGACCAAGATGGAGACATAGGGCGGCAGCCTGATCGTTCCCTACCACAACAATATTGAGACTACGACGGGAGAGCAGAGCAGACACCAGCCAGAAAGACCGGGGGGCTGGCTGAGCAGATGCTCTACAACTAGAATAAAAGAGAGGGGTACGCAGGATGATGCTGATGCCGGTGACCCAAAGTCCACACTTTAAGAACTATGGCTCAGGCGACACAATGGTGGCCTGGAACGTGCTCGGCGCAGTTCCCCCGGCGGTCTCCGGCTGAGGGGACGGCTCCACTCGCTGCCGAGCACGGACAGACGAGCCCCTGGGAGACATGGGGAGGGAGACTCCGTGCTTGCTGACCTCCGAGTCCTTCAAGAATCTCAATGCCCCGAAGTGGCCAGGTGCGCACGCTCAGCGACTGGCCACCGTTGCAGACCCAAGGGCCGACGCAGCGACACCGGACCAGCCCACCGCCGGGCACCGGGCACACCAGAGCCTTGCCGAGCCCGCCGCCCAACGAGTTCTGCGGCAGCCGCCCTGGAGCTCTGAGAAAATGACCGAAGGAATTGCTGAGAGGGAATTGACCAACAGGAATTGGGATCAAGAAGACGAAACCCCGCTGAGACCCGAGTCCAGGCGAGCCTGCGAACCTCTGGGCTCAGATGTGGTCACACGCCTCTGGGTCTAGGTGAGGCCTCACGCCCCTGGGTTTGGGTGAGGCCACGCGCCCCTGGGTCCAGGTGAAGCTGGATTCCGGGTTCGGGTGAGGCCATGTGCCCCTGGGTCCGGGCGAATCTGAACCCTGGGTCCGGGTGAGGCCGTGGGCCCCTGGATCCGGGTAAGGCTGGGTCCCGAGTACGGGTGAGGCCGTGAGCCCCTGGATCCGGGTGAGACCACGCGACCAGGGGTCTGAGAGAGGTAACGCGCCCCTGGGTCCGGGTGGCTTCGTGCACCTAGGTCCAGGTGAGGCCACGTGCCCCTGGGTCTGAGAGAGGCCACGCACCCCTAGGTCCGGGCGAGACCATGTGTCCCTGGATCCGGGTGGAGCCTCGTGCACCTAGGCCCGGGTGGGGCCGCGTGCCCCTGGGTCTGGGGGAGGCCAGGCGTCCCTGGGTCCGGGTGAGACCGTGAGTCCCTGGATCCGGATGAGGCCTCGTGCGCCTAGGCCCGGGTGAGGCCACGTGCCCCTGGGTCTGGGGGAGGCCAGGCGTCCCTGGGTCCGGGTGAGACCGTGTGTCCCTGGATCCGGGTGAGACCTCGTGCACCTAGGCATGGGTGAGGTCACGTGCCCCGGGGTCTGAGAGGCCAAGCGTCCCTGGGTCCGGGTGAGACCATGTGTCCCTGGATCCGGGTGAGGACGCGAGCACCTAGACCCGGGTGAGCCCAAGTGGCCCTGGGCCTGGGAGAGGCCAAGCGTCCCTGGGTCCGGGTGCGACCATGTGTCCCTGGAGCCGGATGAGGCTTCGTGCACCTAGGCCCGGGTGAGGCCACGTGCCCCTGGGTCTGGGAGAGGCCAAGCGTCCCTGGGTCCGGGTGAGACCATGTGTCCCCGGATCCGGGTGAGGCCTCGTGCACCTAGGCCCGGGTGAGCCCAAGTGGCCCTGGGTCTGGAAGAGGCCAAGCGTCCCTGGGTCCGGGTGAGACCATGTGTCCCTGGATCCGGGTGAGGCCTCGTGCACCTAGGCCCAGGTGAGGCCACGTGCCCCTGGGTCTGGGAGAGGCCAAGCGTCCCTGGGTCCGGGTGAGACCATGCGTCCCAGGATCCGGGTGAGGCCTCGTGCACCTAGGCCCGGGTGAGCCCAAGTGGCCCTGGGTCTGGGAGAGGCCAAGCGTCCCTGGATCCGGGTGAGACCATGCGTCCCTGGATCCGGGTGAGGCCTCGTGCACCTAGGCCCGGGTGAGCCCAAGTGGCCCTGGGTCTGGGAGAGGCCAAGCGTCCCTGGATCCGGGTGAGACCATGTGTCCCTGGATCCGGGTGAGGCCTCGTGCACCTAGGCCAGGGTGAGCCCAAGTGGCCCTGGGTCTGGGAGAGGCCAAGCGTCCCTGGGTCCGGGTGAGACCATGTGTCCCTGGATCCGGGTGAGGCCTCATGCACCTAGGCCCGGGTGAGCCCAAGTGGCCCTGGGTCTGGGAGAGGCCAAGCGTCCCTGGATCCGGGTGAGACAATGTGTCCCTGGATCCGGGTGAGGCCTTGTGCACCTAGGCCAGGGTGAGCCCAAGTGGCCCTGGGTCTGGGAGAGGCCAAGCGTCCCTGGGTCCGGGTGAGACCATGTGTCCCTGGATCCGGGTGAGGCCTCGTGCACCTAGGCCCGGGTGAGCCCAAGTGGCCCTGGGTCTGGGAGAGGCCAAGCGTCCCTGGGTCCGGGTGAGACCATGTGTCCCTGGATCCGGGTGAGGCCTCGTGCACCTAGGCCCGGGTGAGCCCAAGTGGCCCTGGGTCTGGGAGAGGCCAAGCGTCCCTGGGTCCGGGTGAGACCATGTGTCCCTGGATCTGGGTGAGGCCTCGTGCACCTAGGCCCGGGTGAGCCCAAGTGGCCCTGGGTCTGGGAGAGGCCAAGCGTCCCTGGGTCCGGGTGCGACCATGTGTCCCTGGATCCGGATGAGGCCTCGTGCACCTAGGCCCGGGTGAGCCCAAGTGGCCCTGGGTCTGGGAGAGGCCAAGCGTCCCTGGGTCCGGGAGAGACCAAGTGTCCCTGGAACCAGGTGAGGCCTCGTGCAACTAAGCCCGGGTGAGGCCAAGTGGCCCTGGGTCTGGGAGAGGCCAAGCGTCCCTGGGTCCGGGAGAGACCATGTGTCCCTGGAACCAGGTGAGGCCTTGTGCAACTAAGCCCGGGTGTGGCCACGTGCCCCTGGGTCTGGGAGAGGCCAAGCGTCCCTGGGTACGGGTGAAGCCAGATTCTGGGTCCGGGTGAGGCCGTGCGCCCCTGGATCCATCCGGGTGAGGCTGGGTCCCAGGCCCGGGTGAGACCACGCGCCCCTTGGGTATGGGTGAGGCCACGTGCCCCTTAGTCCGGGTGACGCCGTGCCCCTGGGTTCGGCCGAGACCAAACCAGAGGGAATCGGACCTCCATTACCACCATTTGTCCACCATCCAGAGCTGAGGGGTCAGTGCTGACATGTACACATAAGGAACTACTGGACATTGAAATTGGGTCTCAAAAGAACTGTTGGTCCAGGGGGAAGCTCGCTACAGATTGATTCATTTGCCTGTCAGCATAACTATTATTGCTCGTCTCACATTCAGTTCTTATTAGTATATATCTAGTGACATATGATCTCGCTCATCTAGGGGAAATGATGAACAACATAGACTGAGGAACAAGAACAGAACCAGAAGCAAGGAGGCATCGATCGGACTATCGGGCCTCAGAGGGAGGATAGGGGAGGGTAGGGGGAGGGTGGGGGGGAGGGGGAGAGTTCAACCAAAGGACCTGTATGCATGCATATAAGCCTATCCAACGGTTAAGTTCAACAGGGGATTGGGGCATGCGTGGGGAGAGGGGTGGGATGGGAATGGGGGGATGAGGACAAATATGTGACACCTTAATCAATAAAGAAATTAAAAAAAATAAATAAATAAAATAAAATAAAATAAAAAAAAAAAAAAAATGCCTGACCAGTTCTCAAAACTGCCAACGTGATGAAAAACAAAGAAAATCTGAGAAACTGTCACAGCCAAGAGGAGCCTAAGGAAGCATGATGACTAAATGGAATGTGGCATCCTAAGTGGGATCTTGGAACAGAAAAGGTACATTAAGTAAAAACTAAGAAAAATCTGAATAGATTTTTAAAAAATCAGAATAAACAAATTCTACAGAGGAAAGAATATGATGATTGTTAAGTATATGGCTGTAGCTAGAGGTAAATTCTCATATACTAATTACATGTCTTCCCAAGTATTTTATGCTAAGAATGTTGTATTACAAAACCCATCAGCGCTACCAGGCGGAAAATGGAAAATAATTGTTTTTTATGCAAAACGCATTCTTCTGTTAATAAAAATTTCAGTGGTATTTAAAATTCAGAGATCTGAAAAATAGATCAAATTTGAAGCTTGACACCATCCGCTTAATATATGCATCCCCCATATTCTATACTCTCTTTACATTTGTTATTATTTCTTTCTAAACTCAACTCCTGTGGTGATTTCATTTAGAGCCATTGCTTTAGCTCTTGCTTCTCTGCAATCGACTCCAAAACTTACCTTTCTTGACCTTTCTTATGTTTCAGAGAGCTATTTCCAGTTACATGCTAGAACACGTGCCCTGCTGAACAAGTACAAATCTAAACCCGTTATCTCCTGCCAAAGAACCTGTCTCTCCTTCTGCTCTTCTTACAATCAAAGGTGCAGCCGCTCTCTCAAGCTAGAAACAACCTCCTCTTTAATTTGTACTTGTCTCTCATTCCACTTCCCACTGATTTCCAATTCCCATCCATCCTAAATGAGAATGTCTTAAAACGTTTCCTGACCTTTCCAAATCCTATCACATTCTCTAAATCTAAGATCTTGCCAGCTCTTCAAAGACTCCTAATTCGTCTCCTTGCCTCTGATTCTTTGTCCTCCTCTAACTCATCTTCCTCCCTACAGCCACAGTCATCTTCCAAAAGCACAGCTCTTCTCATTGCCAGCGCCATACAGATCCACTCCTCAGCAAAGCGGCCAAGGCCTTCCAGAGCAGCCCCAACCTACTCCTCTGGTCTCATTTCCCTGAAAACAGCCCCCTCCTTCCTCTTCAGCCACAAGGGACCGCTTGTGGGTCCCCGAGACTCCAAGCCCTACAGACCTGTGTGCCTCCAGCATGCAGCTAATGCTGCTGAGTGTCCTCCCCTCCGATCTCTGCTGGAGAAATCACTGTTACATGCCAAGAATTCTACTTGAGACACCTTCCTAGATACCCACATTCGAAATTGGTCCCTCCTTTTCTGCCCTTCACACTGCTTCCATTGTATCTAATATTATTACAGTTCAACATGCACATCCTTCTTCCTCAGAAATGGTTCCTGGACCTGCCACATCTTCATCAACTAAAAGCTCGCTAGGAATGAAAAATCTCGGCCCCCAACTTTGACCTTACCCAATTAGAATTTGTCAGCAACACGACCCCCAGGTGACCTGCATGCACCTGGGAGCTTGAGAAGGGCCGATATACACTTCTGCCCTAGAGTTCCTTGGAAAGTCTCACTCACCTTCGCAATGCTGTCTCCCCCACCCACACCAATGAGCTCTTACGTTAAGTGAAACTGAAATGTTTGGTGTCAATTATAAAATAGCGTGATGCCTGGCTGTAATGTCATCCTCATAACCCTGGCTAGGAGGTTGGTGCTTTAGACTGGGTTCTTTTGGACTCGACATGAGTCTTTGACAGACACTCCTAATACCAAATTCCTCTGAGTGGCACAAAGAGTTTTTAATTAGCATTGTGACACTTCATTTAACTAAGTATGATTCTTTCCTCCTGTTTTATTAAAAATCATTTTGCATGACTTCTTTAAAATGCAGTGAATAAAATCTAGTCATGTGTGGTTTCACATTGTACAATAATGCACCGGGGACTTTGAGAAATCTGAGAGGGAGGAGGCAGTCATTGATTTAAAATTTATTCCAAGAATAATTCCACACTAATTCAGCACAGATGAGAATTAAGTCTTAAGAAAATATAATTCACTAACATGGAAAAAAGAATCAGCTCTCTCCATGGCTTATTACTTAATGCCAAAAGTATTTTGAGATTACACATCTCTTATTCATAATGCATTATTTTCATAATCTTTGGAGATTTAGTTATCCCAGTCATAATATTTCTGTAAGATATTTGTGGGGCCAGTCTTATCTTCCATTTTCAAATCAAGCAATAGGTAATCTAAAGAGCTTGTTCAAGGTCATTCCAAAAAGCAGTTATGGGCATAAAACTTAGACACCCTCCTCCCCAGCAATAATAATACCAACATTAGGGGGATGATATGAGAATGAAATGAGTTAATACTTGTGAGGTGCTTAGAACAGTGTCTAGTACTTGACGAGCTTTATAAAAGTACTAGAGGCCCAGTGCATGATTGAATCATGCACGTGTAGGGTCCCCTACATGCTTTCGCTTTTCGCGGTGGAGCTGGGTGCCTGTCCGCTGGTGCACCAGGCCTTTCAGAAGCCTCCGGCTCGGCGAAGGCTTCTGAAAGGCCTGGTGCCGGAGCAGACAGGCACCCAGTTCCCCCACTTTTGATGGTCCGCGGCCGCTGAGGGGGGCTACCCTGCTGTTGAGAGGCACAGGGGGCAGTACTCCCGCCCCCTGCGCCTCTCAACGGCCCCTGAGGGGGGCTGCTGCGGATACCTGGCTACCCTGCCGTTGAGAGGTGCAGCTGGGTGTCCGCGGCAGGCCCCCTCAGCGGCCGTTGAGAGGCGCAGGGGGCGGTAGTCCCGCCCCCTGCACCTCTCAACAGCAGGGTAGCCCCCCTCAGTGGCCGCGGATCCGTGCCTCTCAATGGCCGGATAGGCCACCCCGAGTCCCTCCCCCCAGCCTCCCGCCGCCCAATCATGGGCGTAGCGGAGTGATGGTAATTTACATGTTACTCTATTATTAGATAGGATTTGTTTAATGAATACATAGGTTGGTGGCAGATATATCCCACATCTAGGTGATAAACTTTCAAGAAACAAAATGTGCCCAGCCAGCATGGCTCAGTGGCTGAACATTGACCTATGAACCAGGAGATCACAGATCAATTTCCAGTTGGGGCACATGCCTGGGTTGTGCGCTTGATCCCCAGTGTGGGCCTCGCAGGAGGCAGCCAATCAATGATTCTCTCTCATCACTGATGTTTCTATCTCTCTCGCCCTCTCCCTTCCTCTCTGAAATCAATAAAAATATATTTTTTAAAAGAAACAAAATGTGACTTCTATGTGTCATTCAGCCTATTATTTAAGACTTCTGAGCAGATTGATATGATATAAGGGTCATTTAGAAAACACATGAAATAATCTCTCTCCCAACTCAATACTATCTTCTCATGTTTCTTCAAAAGGCCTTCCTGCCCTAACCGGTTTGGCTCAGTGGCTAGAGCATCGACCTGCGGACTCAAGGGTCCCAGGTTCGATTCTAGTCAAGGGCATGTACCTTGGTTGCAGGCACATCCCCAGTAGGGGGTGTGCAGGAGGCAGCTGATCGATGTTTCTCTCTCACCGATGTTTCTAACTCTCTACCCCTCTCCCTTCCTCTCTGTAAAAAAAATCAATAAAATATATATATTTACTTTATATATATTTTATATATATAAAGGCCTTCCTATCAGAGGAGAAGGATATGTTAACTCAGTGGACACTCACTGGTGCTTTCAATCTATGGGAAAGAAAGGGCCTCATCAATAGCAGGTTCAGTGAATCCACGCATATTTTCTGGGCAGGGCTCTGCAGTTTTCCCTCACTGGCACTGGAAGTGCATTTTCTAGAATAGGTGACATGTTAAGCCTTCGAACTAATGATGAAGGAATGTCAATTTTCATGCATGAGTAGCAACAAGCCCCAAGTGGTAGGCACAACCTGGCGAGATAGGCAAACCTTGTGGGACCCAAAGTGGGTGCTTTAGGTAAGGAGGGACTGACTGACCAGGGCAATGGGTAAACAGGGCTATTGCCTACGACAGGTTACATCCACTCCACAATTTTCTTAAAATTGGCCCTGCTCCTAGAAGCTAAGGGGATATCAGAAGTGCCTCCTGAAACTAATCATGTTGTTATCCGTGAGATGAATATTTAGGTCTATTTGAAACAGTGCCAAGGATTATTAAAATGTACCATACTTTAAAGTGTGTTGTTTCTACACATATGAGAACCATATTTTATCCCACATAATTTAACAGAATTCTGCAAAACCATAGTTGCCTCAATACTCATAATATTAATTTTTCACCTCTCCAGAGATGTTTGAAACAAATTTGCTTTTTTTTCTAACTATTTACTGCTCAAACTTTGTATAGCAGTCTCATTTCCCTTACTTAAAACCATTCTCTCTTCTTCATTGACATTGTAAATGTTAAGATTTATGTCTAAAATTCATTATGTTTTGATGCTTTAATTTCTAATAATATTGCTGGTTTAAAAAGTATACGTATTTTAAATTGTATATATTTTCCCAGATTGTTTCCCCCCAAAAGGCTATATTTCACATTTCCACAAGCAATGTATGAGAGATTCCTTTTCCAGAACTCCTATCAGCACTAATTTTGGGTTTTGCCAGTCCTATAAATGTAAAGTGACATGGTATAATTTCAATTGTGCTGTGATCTTTTTTGTTTTCAAGCAGCTTATTCAAACTCTTACCATTAAAAAATTATAAATAAAATATTAAGTTAAAAACAGTATTCAACATAATAAAAACACTTTTAATTAATGTGCAAGTAAAAGTTCCTTTCTATTAAAAAATTAGACTGATATGTCATTTTGACCCAATCAGATTTAAGAACATATTATCATCTCTTATTGAAGATCCATGTTGATGGAAGTATTAAGCTGGTAACCATCCCTTTGTAGAGGAATGTAGCAGTAAGAACCACAGTTTTAATATTTTCGCCAGCTGACCCAATAATTCAGCATTACACTCAAATCTCCAAAATGTAATGAAAATTAATATTGTAGGAAAGTTGTATTTATAGCAACTAGTTGAAATTATTCTAACTATGTACCAAGAAGGACTTAGTTAAAAATTATGGTATACCCAGACAATAAAATACTAAAAATCATGAAGCAAATAGTATTGATGCAGTTTCAGGAAACTAGCATGAGGCTGTGGTTAAAGGCTCAGGCAGGAGAGGGCTAGTCCTCGGAGCAAACCTCAGCCCCACCGTTTATGAGATGTGCCGCTCAGTTCCTCATTTGTGAAACAGAAAGTCCTACCTTATGGACCAGGAGTGAGAATTCAATGAGTTAATGTATATAAAGTGCATAGCAAGTGCATTTAGTTAATAATAAAAAAGGCTAACAAAACTACTGATGTGAAAATTTATTATAATTTTTAAACTGCTATGGCAAAACTTCTTTTTAAAATATATTTTTATTGATTTCAGAAAGGAAGGGAGAGGGAGAGAAAGAGAGAAACATCAATCATGTGAAAGAATCACTGATCAGCTGCCTCCCACACGCTCCCGCCCCCACTGGGAATCAAGCCCGCAACTCAGGCAAGTGCCCCGATTGGGGATCTAACCTCGACCTCCTGGTTCACAGGTCAAGGCTCAACCACTGAGCCACGCTGGCCGGGCCTAAACTGGGTGCTTTAGGTTAGGAGGGACGGACCAGGACAATGGCAAAACTTTTATCGTAATGTCAACTTTTTATTTGTCAAAACATGTGGGATAAACTATTGTGAAGAGGAAGGAGGCAAAAGGACAGAATGTATGTTTGCATGTATGCATGTGTGTGTGTGTGTGTGTGTGTGTGCATGTGTTATGCTTACAGACACACCTGGAAACATGCACAACATTGTTAACCATGTTATCTCTGGTGGTGGAATTTGGAGTAACTTTCACTTTCATCTCTTTATTTGTGAATACTTGATTCCATATTCTACCATAAACATGTAATATATTTGTAAATGGGGAAAACCATTTTCTAAAAATGTGGTTAGACTATGCATCCAGGTAAAGAAATAATATTCTCTGGGAAAAACAACATTGAGTCTTTTCGCACATCATACATCATTCAAGGTACTGTCAACATCAATTAACTTAAATAGAAACAAAAAAAATGTACAGAAAGCTAATTTGGCCCTCCATCATTTTAAAATTCTAAACATCTCTGCTGTAACGCAGCCTTTAAAATACTCAGTGTGACAAAGTCATAGGACTTCTTGAAACAAAATTCAGTGTGGGCATGAATTCAGTGTGAGTCATGCTGTGTGCAGTTATGAGTTGGAGATTTCAGGCACCACACAAAATAAAGGCTTGCTGATAAATCTGAATATGCTATTTCTCCAAAAATGGACAAATAATGAACAGAAATGCTTGAGTAAACAAACCAATGCAAGTGCAAACACTCACTATTCCTGACACATTGGGTATCTGGACCAGCCTTCAGATTAGCATGGAATGTGCCCGCCTTTCTAGCATTCCCAGCATTCCTCTGTGATGCAAATACCCATTTCCAGCAGAAAAGTCTTCTGTTTTACACCACAGCTGTGAATTTGGATTTCCATGCCGTTCTTCTATAGAATAACAAGTAAAGTTCTCATTCTTAAAACAGCCTCACTTAAGAAAATGACACTTTTTTTGTTAACGAGGTTTGGTGAGCTGGGAAATTTCTTGCATGTCTAATAGGCAATGTTTTAACCTTCTCAGGTAGAATTTTGACATGAATGAAGAGCTTTAAAAAGGATCCTCATTCTTCATGCCACTAAACTAAATTTTAGAAATCTATGCTAAAGAAATCATTTGAAATGTACACAACGACTTATTTACAAAAATGTTGTGAGTGCATTATTTACAACAAAACATTCATATCTAGATTAAGGAAATTAAGTAAGCATGAAATACATCTATATAATACAAGTTTATATTGCCATTGAAATAATGTTTACAAAGTTTTTATGGCATGTGTTTGGGATAAATCATGTGACCATATTCTTACCTTGGTCTCACTATCTTCAAGCAAGCCCAATATATCCAATAAATTCAGCTGCTTACTTTTCAAATGGGGTCATTGGCCTTGACTGTAAAGAACTGAGCTAAGATGTACCAAGGCTTTGCATGTCAACTCATAATTAATGGGTTTATCATCTATGTATATTTAGGAGTGGGGCGTCTCACCAATGTGGAAGGTTGATTGAGGGTCTGGTAAGGCGAACGGGGAATTGTTTGGCCACTAACTACTTAAATAGCAAATAGGCAGAACTTTTTTGTGCTTCTAGAAGAACCACTGAAAACCTGCAATAAAGAAGTACCTAGCACAGCAATTCTCAGCACACAGTCAGGACCAGTATGCTAGCATTACCTGGTAGCTTAGTTCTTAACCAGCCTTCCGCTGTTACTGAATCAGATCTACGGGGAGCAGAGCCCAGCAGTCTGTGATGTACTTAACAAGCCTTCCCGACAATGCTGAAGCATATTAAATTTGAGCATCAGGCTCCTAGCAAAGAGGTAGGTACTATGGTGGAGCTTTGCCAAAACTAAGTACTTGAAGCAAACACTCAGACAGGGATTCCCTTCCCCTTCTGATAATTACAAAATAGAAAGCTAGCTACGAGGGAGGCGGGGACCTGGAGCCATCTCTGCCCTCCACACTCCGTCATCAATTGTTTGGTTTCATCAATTGTTTGGTTTCTCTGATAATGAGGTGGAATGCTGAACAATGTTTTTTTTAAGTTCCAAGAGTTCCCTGATCTAAATGGACCATTTTGTTGCATAGCTGATGAGATTCACACATGACTCTCGTATTTTTCCTTAGACAAGGAGCTGAAATGAGTTATGAAGGTTATTAAAAGGTTATTATTAACTAGTTGGCAGAATTCTTCCTTCTTTGAAAACTGAGACATCGCTGGCTTGACTGACTCGGAACCAGGGTTACAGAGAACATGGCGGTATGAGTCCTGTTCTTCCCTTGGCTTTTCCTGGTGTGTGTTTCATTCTGCTCTGCCACACAGCTATTTCCCGTCATACTCGCCATTTTCCCCCTAAACTTCAAAAGAGGCAAATGGTGCTTGAATATCTGAAGGAAAGATTATGCTGTTTAATTAGTGTATTTGTTGGGTTTATTGTTTCAACTGTCAATTCATTTCATTGTGTACCTACTGGCTATGCGCATGGCACTGTCCTATGCAGAATAGCATGTAAATAGACCAACAAAACACTGCCTGACTTAAAACTTTGTAACATAGAAGGGCAAATGAGATGAAAATGCAAAAATTATTAACAATGCAGCATAAGCATACTTTGGACCTCAGAGATGTATAAACAATGGGTGATGAGTCCTCAGCTAACTTGTTTACCAGTTCTAATTTGAGGGGAATTCATGGGGGAATATACATATTAATTTGGATTTTAAGAGATGGCAGAAAAGAGGTGGTTGTAGGAGACAAAAATCTCAATAGCATTGCAAAATATGATGTTATCAGGCAAAGGTGAGTAGGCCGATCTCATGAATTCTCCTACCTGCCCACATGTTAATATCACCTGGGAAGGTGTGTGTGTGTGTGTGTGTGTGTTAATTACAGTTTCCATCCAACAACATTTTGTGTTAGTGGCAGGTGTACAGCCTAGAGCAGTGATGGCGAACCTATGACACGCGTGTCAGCACTGACACGCGTAGCCATTTCTGATGACACGCGGCTGCATGCCGAGGATGAAACATTTGCTGCTCCTGAGGATGAAACATTTGCGACTAGAGTCTTGGAGTTAGTTTTTTCCTCAAAGTGACACACTACCCGAGTTATGCTCAGTTTTTTGGCGAAGTTTGACACACCAAGCTCAAAAGGTTGCCCATCACTGGCATGGAGGTTAGACAATCCTACACTTTACAAAGTGTTCCCCCTGACATTTCTAGCACCCATCTGGCACCGCACACACTTCTTACCATATTATTGATGATAGTCCCTATGCTGTAATTTACCTCCCTGTGACTATTTTGTAGCTACCAGTGTGTCCTTCTTAATCCCTTCATCTGGAAAGTTTTTAAAAAATATGTAGTGATGCCCAGGCCCATCCCCTTCCTGAAAATACTTACACACTTTTTGAAATAGGGCCTGGGCATTGGCTGCTCTGATTTTTAAGTTTTCCCCGGATAATTCGAGAGAGAAGACAGGCCTGATTACCAGGCTACAGCAGGGATGTGGAGGGGCTGACCCCGCAGCATGGGAAGCCTTGGATGCAGGGCTAGGAGGTTTGGATGCTGTGTAGGAGGAGACGGGATGTCATTGGAGACTTCTTCACAGGGCAGCGAAGTGAACGGGGCTGTGCTTGTGCAATCACCTGGCAGTTGGTGGGGCTGTCCTATGGCAGGCAGAGGCCAGCAGCTGGGAGGGTCCTGGATAGGCACTGTGGTGGCCCCAGAGAGGCACAGTAACTGCAGGGAATGTGGAGCCATGGCTGATGGGAAGCACACACTTTACGGAGCATGGTGCCTGCTGTGTGCTGTGGCTGAAGGAGAGAGTGGACCCACCTGTGAGCTTTAGAGCCGGAGGGAATGCAGGGCTAACAGAACATGGTGGACAAGAACCACAGATAATTAAGACAATAATAGTTCAGTTGTATGCAGGTTGAGATAGTGGGACACACAGATCAGAACATCTGACAGGTCCCTGGAAAATCTGGACTCTCAAAATTCTGCCCGGAGGAGACAGATTAGGAGGAGACCTTGTTGAAAGGTTATATCCTCCGAGGAGATCATTGATTCTGCAGAGGAGAAAAATGTCGCGATGGAGTATCAAGAGAAGGTGCAAACAGATGACCAGGGATAAACATCTTGGAGAATGCCCAGATGTGGAGGAAGAGCATGAACAAGGAGGGGTCAGCAAGATGCCAGAAGCAGGAGGCAGCGGTATGAAGGAAACTGAAAGAGAAAATGGTTTATAAGAAAATTCTAGACCCTGCAGCACCCACTCTGTGTTGGGGCAGGCGTTTAATTCAGGCTGAGTCATACGTCTCACCAAGTTTGAGGAACACTGCCAAAGAAAGATAAAGAAAACTGAGGAAATTCCACAGTGAATTCACATTAAAGCTCAATTTATAGTTTTAAATTTTTTTTCTATTATTTGAGAAATACTGATATTCTACTTGTGCTCAAATCTGCTCTTGTACCAAAAAAAAAAAAAAAAAAAAAATGCAATCATAAATATAGTGACTTAATTTTGTAACAAAAAGGTATTTCTTGGTAAATTCTGAAAGGTACTTTGGGGAGGAGGAATATGAGAGGGGTGAAAGTCAAATTATTGAAGGTTAATTGGAGAGACATTTCTAAGGAAAAAATATCCACTTTTCCTTAGGTCTTTGCTTCCCAAACTGAATGAAGAGACTCTCTAAGGAAGAAGCAACTTAGAATGAAGAGAATATTCCTAGGGAAGTACTGTTTCACTGGGGGAAGTAAAATCTGAAAAGGAAGTGATTCGGGAAGTTTCAATAATAGTTGTAACATGAAGGGTGGAAAGTAAAAGTGGTACAAAAATTAAGAGGCAGTCTTGAAATATGGTAAGATGCCCTGAAGCTCCTCCCAAATTGGGGATATCTAAAATATTTCAAGCAGCTAATTCTGACAATACAATATCTGAGTCCCCAAACTCCCCTGGAGTTAATCCGCACAGTCAGTTGAAAGGTCCCATATGAAGGAGTTCATTTTTCTTTCCTGGAGTCTTTCCTCATCTAAATATAATATGAATATTATTCGTTTTTGCAAATTAAATCTGTCATTCAAAGCACTTTTTTTAGTATTTGGCAAACCAAACAAAACTCTCTAATTTCTTTTTTTTAAAGAGTCTTTTTAATTTTAAAGAAATATGAAAAGAACAATGATCTGAAATATATTACCTATAAAAAGTTCAATGCTGCATCCTTTAAAAAAAAATGAAAGCAGCAGAAAGTGCATTTAAAGAAACAGGACGGAGAAAGTATCTTCAAAGCTATATTAAGCATTTCCCAGCTTTGGAAAATTCACATTCCCAATCTGGTTTCTATGAAACTTTTAAAAAGATCAAACAATTAGAAAGAAGCTGGGCTTGAAGGAGAAATGCTAGGGATTTTGGTAAACATCTGGTTACCATTTCCAATTGTAAGAAGTAACCCACTTAAGGAAGCCGTTCGGTTCCTTTGGAGTAAAAACGGAGACACTGGCTTTTTGTTCTCCGTGCACAGTGGTGGGCAGAGGAAACATCAGAACCGGGAGGTCACTGGAAACTCAACTTTTATAAATAAAAACGTTTTTTTCAAAAGCTAAAGTAAACTGAACTCAGGTCCCTGTTATATAAACAGCTCAACTGAGTTAAGGTTAAATAAACATTCCTTGAGCTCGAGGGTGCCAATTAAAGAACACATTCTACTTGGTCATAAATACACCAGTAATTCTATAAGCATTCAGGAAAACAGCAATAAACCTGAACACACAATTACCATGTGCCATAACATAATAAAAGGGAATGATGCAGACTTATAAGTTTATTTGATTCAACTCCCCCTTCCCCGCCCCCCAGGTTGATTAATTAAAGGCACGGAAGCACTTCTGATACCATCCAAAACCTATTATTCGCATAATAAAAAACGTATGTCAGATGCGTCCTAGGTGAAATACTGACAAGGCAAAAAAAAACAAAACAAAACACTGTGCTTTTTAAATGTGACCTTTACTCTCCTGTCTTCCTGGTAAACAGTCACACAGCACATTAAACTCAGGAAAGCAGCCGGGGTGCCGGGGTGGGGCTGGAGGGGGCCAGGAATGAGCAGAGAAGTTCACTGGGCTCTAACGGTTTGGGTTTTAAAGCATCAGTAGAAGCATCTGCTATAAACGTGCACAACTAGCCAAAATGAACCGCTGCCAATTTTGCCTTCGGATCCACGTTTCTCCACTCCTTTGCCAGCCACGCCTCTCCGCTGCCCACAGGACACAAGACTAAAAGCAAAGACTGAAGAAAGGAAATCCTGAGAAGGATGGGGGTGGAAAATCTTGCCTTGCTTCTGTGTATGTGAATGCAATAGCAAATCACAGAACTGCGAATTTGAAGAAAGGCTTTGGTGCTTGTTGACATTCTCCTGAGTAATAAAACCACTCTCTCAGCAGCCTTCCTAACTCCTTTTATTCCAACAAAACTTCCTACTTGTTGAGATGGGCTCTGTTCCATGGCTGGATAACTCTAATTGATGCAGTGTTCATCCTTCAATTGATCCTGGTTACACCTTCTGGAGTTACGACAAATGAATCTCGCACTCGAGTATCCCATTAAACTTTAAGTGGGAATACAAAATGATTGGTCCGACTACTTGCAGGGCCTCCCAGAAACGTTCTTTTCAATTGGAACAATCGATTTCCTCGTGCCCACTGCCATTCTGATTTCCGCTACAACTGTAGAAATATGCCCTCTTCAAGGATACATAAATAATCCTGAACCAATGATAACATATATTATGTCAGAGTCTCTTGAACTACATATTACTTAGATTCTATCCGGGGAGCAAGTTTAAAACTTTTGAAAAACATTGATTCTCTCTTAGGCCACTATTTCATTCTACAAACTCAAACAATTGCTTGCTAAATAGTATCTGGATGATATGAAAGACAATAATTTGATGGTGCCCTATCTTTTTCTTTAGAGAATTATATAGAGTCATAAAAATCCTGCGTCATCCTATATAATAAAAGGGTAATATGCAAATAGACCTAACAGCAGAATAACCGAACAACCAATCAAAGCGTAATATGCTAATGATATGCTAAGGCCGTTCAACCACTTGCTATGATGTGCACCAACCACCAGGGGGCAGACAGTCAACTGGTTGACCAGTCGCTATGATGTGCACTGACCACCAGGGGGCAGATGCTCTGACCGGTAGGTTAGTTTGCTGCTGGGGTCTGGCCGATTGGGACTGAGCGAGATGGGCTGGACACGCCCTGGAGCCCTCCCATGGTCCCTCCTCAGACCAATCGTGCACCAGTGGGGTCCCTCAGCCTGGCCTGCACCCTCTCACAATCTAGGACCCCTCGGGGAATGTCGGAGAGCCAATTTCAGCCCAATCCTGCAGGACACTCCCCTTGGGAGGGCACCAGATGCAGGGCTCGTGGCTGGCGAGCACTGCTGTGGCAGCGTGAGCCTCTCCTGATTGGGACTGATTGGGCGCGAGCCCGTGGGAGGCACAGTGGGGCTGGGATGAGTGGGAGCAGCAGGTAGGAGCTGCAGGTGGCGTTGGACTGTGAGTTTTGGCCAATCCCTGCAGGCCACCCAGAGGGACCCCACCCATGCACAAATTTGTGCACCGGGTCTCTAGTATGATATATTTTCCAAAGCGAGGGACTGGAAGAGCATAAAAGTTAATTTTTACACTTTGCTAAGAAAAGAACTAGAGAGCTCAGTGTAGAGGACACAAAGGGACCTAAATGACGTGACAGGGGGTTGGCCCTTAATACTTTCCACGCACTCACGCAGCAGAAGCTGTCTGTGTACTTTCACATGTATTTTACCAGGGAGCATTTGTAGGTAACACTATGTGTTCCCTGTTTTATGGACCATTAAACCTTCAGTGAGTCCACTGTCACCTCTAAGCAAAACACCCACAAGTCTTCATATCCTGGCCTCTGTTCACTCCAGGTTCTGCTACATACATCCATGTGAAAAGCTCATAGCACTAGTGACTGAATTAAGTATAAACTCATCCACCTCCCCCAGAACCCACAGGCTGAGTAACACTGATAAATGATAGGGGACTCTTAAAAGCAAAAGAAGAGAGGAACTGTGAAAAATGGACCCAGCATTTAAAAGCCTCCGAGTCTAGAATCCTGGCTGTACAAAGCATCAGCCCTATCTATATACCACTGCATTGGTGGTTGCGTTATTTTCATTATAAGAGCAGATCTGAGCATTATCAGTGTTCCTCTAAAGTTATATAAAATCTAAAGCTTTATCAATGAAGTTTTAATGTGGATTCTCTCAGGCCATTCACTATGTAAGGGGCCCAAACATTAGTGCATCATTTGATCTCCACTGATTCATGTATTCGGTACAAATTTATTGTCTGCCCCTCTTGGAGGGCATGCTTTTAAGTGATAAGCAGAACAGACAGGATCCCTGACCTCAAGATTTTTTGGAAGTGGGGTGTCTTTTCCTAAATAGAATGAATGATCCAGGATACTGTGTGTTGGAATTTCAGGAGTGTTTACAACCCAGACCTTTCAATGAGAATATCTAAGAACCTTGTGTGCACATATGCATGGCCCATGGCCACTGACAATGGGGCGGTGAGAGCCTGGGGCGGGGGGCAGGGGCGGGCTGGAGGGGGTCAATGGGGGGAAAAGGGGGCATATGTAATGCTTTCAACAATAAAGAATTATTTTTTTAAAAAAAGAATATCTAAGTTGAGACAAAGTGCCTTGAAAACACCTGAAGTATTCATTTATCCCAAAATATTCAGCAACAGCAGCAATCTCTTCTCTGTAGTAACAGTATCATTTTCAATGGATATTAGAACTACAGTTCCCACTCACTGAACAATCCGAAACAACCAATTTGCTGAGGAGAAAACCCAGGCTTTGAGAGAGTAAGGAACTTGCCCAAGGTTATGTAACCATGAAACAGTAACACTAGGGACTCCAACCCTGGCTCGATCTAACTCTAAAGCTTTTTCTTTTTAATTACCGCAGTCTGCTACTTCCCCAATAAAGCAATTATTGTGGTTAAGCTCTTCTTACTTAGGGGTAATTTAAATCTCAGCTTCCTTATAGCTTCTTTTTGAATACAAATAAACAAAAGAAAAATTTGAAACAGGTTTTTCATACAAAAGTTCAGACTGGTTTTTTGGTAGCTGTTTCTTTTCCATACAAACTTCAGAAACGGCTTTTGGCAAATAGCCATTCTAAATAAACCTTCAAAGTTAGGCTAGCTTTCAAATGGTCCACGGATGTGTTAGAAATGTTTTAAGAGTGCAAGTGAAAGTAAAAGGAAATACAAGAAAGTAGAAATCTATTACATTATGTACAGGAGAGGAAATAGCCTTTTTTTTTTTTTCTTTTTAAATATGTTTTCCACAACATTAAGTCGTGATCTGTCTCTCTCGCTCTATTATCTGTTAATAGTGTTCCCAGGAACATAATTTGGTAAATTATAGTGCCCTTATTAGAGGGGGGAAAGCCGTGAAGCAACATTATTTAAAATACCATTCTCTAAAATACAATATATCAAGTGTAATGTCAATACAAATATCAAAAAGTGCTGTTTATCTCCATCTTAATTCTAGCCCTTCATAGATACGCATTCACTATTCCACGCTTACCTATAAGAGCCAAGATCTGACATCCATTCATTTGCATGCAAATGCTGCTTTGGTCCTTGACCTGTTAAGGTAGCATAGGGTTGTCTACTTCGTAACCCCTTTGAGAAAGGTGTTGTAGACATGCGACCTGGGCATGGGAGAGGTTTCCGGAAGGAACTGCAATGCTCCCTTCCTGAGGGTAAAACATAGTCTTTCCCTGTTGCTCTAGATACACCAAAACTCAAAGCCAAAAGTAAGCCTCAATCATAATAGCTAACATATCCATATCCAGTTTGAGCCCAATTTTTGTATTTTCATTTTAGTAATTTTGTAATTACATGTTTTATTTTACCATCAAATCCTTTTTAAATGAGGTTTGGTGTAAGTTAAAAATACTAAACTATCTCAGCCCCAGACTTTAATCATCAGCTTGGTAAGGGGTCAAATGACATAGAATTAGACGAGACACGAGGGTCAGCACACTTTTTCGGTAAAGGGTCTAATAATAACTAGTTCAGGCAGTGAGAGCCAGGCAGTCTCTGCTGCAACCACTCAAGCCCGCCGGTGCAGAACAAACGCCACAAAGCCAGGACGAAATAAATGAGTGGCTGTGTTCCAGCGAACTTCGTTACAAAAACAGGCGTTGGGCTGGATCTGGCCTCTGGTCCATCGATTGCCAACCCCTGGCAAGAAAATCAATATGGCCTTTCACTTTTTGTATTTCTTCAGAAAACATTCCATACACAACCCCAACATTACAAAAACAACAGCAATTTCCAACCATCAGAGTGACTCCGATTCTGTAGCTTCGACAGCAGGTTGACGTTGGCTTTTCAGGTGAACTATATAATACTTTTAATTGACTAGTAAAAGTGCAAGATGCATTCAGGAGTGGACAGAAAAGTGCTAACTATGCACTATCCTTCAATTTCCAGTTCTAACATATGCACATAAAAAATTCTATCCAATGATAAAATCTACTGAGTCAGTCTCTTGGACCCATACTACTTGGATGTTGCCATGGAAAAAGTTAAGAACTGTTTGTTGGAAGGCACTTATTCTCTCTTAGACCACTACACTCTTCCATGGACTAAAGCACTGGTTTTCTAAATGCTACTTAGATACCAGGAAAGGGAATAACTGGTTGGTGCTTCTATCTTTTCCTTCAGAGAATTATATGTTCTTAGAAATGCAGACATAGGATATACTTTTCCAAAGCAAGAGATTGACAGGCCATGAAAGTATGTTTTACATTCTAAGTTTTGCTGGCCTAAATCTATAGACAATTGTCTTTTTACTGTTCTCAAAATCAGCTTACAGATGACATGCTTGTAAATACTCACAGAGTTCAGTCTTAAGGAGTGCAATGGCATTATAGCAAACTGACTTTTGCATCATTTTATTCCCAAAATTAACTCTAAAGATTGTTACTCCTTGAACCATGTCCCTGAGGACAGTGTTCCCCAAACTGGACTACATGTCAGGATTACTCGTTTCCAGTTTTTAACATATACATTCCTGGGCCCCACTCCCAGACTATTGAATGAGGAAAATATTGGCTGAGTTTTACTGGGTCTCAGAACTCTGATGGGGGTGGACAAAGTGCTTAAATTCTCGGCACATCCTACGGTGAAGTAAATATCATTTTTGTCTTTAACAGATAAGAGAACTAGGGCTTGGAGCACTTGACTTGCTTAAGGTCATGTAGTCACAACCCTGCAATCCTTCTGGATAGAGCCACCAACTTCTGTTATGTCACTAGAATGGAATTAACCATATTAGAACCCAAGACTTCCTTTCTATCCAATGAATATGAACTAAATAAGTAGTAGGACAATTAAATAAAATATACAGCCCAAATGTTACTCCACAAGAACAGATTATATTTAATAGTGGCATGTTGCCTGCTTGGTCTAGGACCCCCTCTTATTTTTTTCTAATTTTTATGCATTTCTGGCCTTAAAAGTTTAGGGGGAAAAAAAAGTGGCCCCAAACTGGAAAGAAGCCACATGGGCTTCAAAGGATGACACAAAGTTCAGCAGAAGTGACTTGGGGTCATCAGGAGAGGAGAGGAAAGCAATGGATAGATAGAACAGGGAAAATGCATTTTGTATTTAATTTCCTATGACAAGAATATCCTATCTAATAAAAGGGTAATATGCAAATTAACCATCACTCCATCACAAAGATGGTGGTGCCCATAACCACAAGATGGCGGCGCCCAGTCCTCTCAGCCCCACTGGAGTCCCCCAGTCCCAGGGGGGCGGCTGCTGAGCGCAGGCAGCGTGAGTGGCCTGGAGGAATGCTTGCTTTATTGCCATGGCCATGAGGCAAGTGTTCCACGCTCAGCCACAGATGGGCCTCTGGGCCACGGAGAGCCTCTGGGCAGCGGGCACAGAGCGGCCAGGCCCCGCAGAGAGCTACTGGTGCACGGATTCCTGTGCAGGGCTGCTAGTATTTTATAAATGTGTCAATTCTGCTCAGAGGGAAGGAGGGAGAGGGGACGGGAGAGATTAACTGAAGAACTTACATGCATATATGCATAACCCATGGGCACAGTGAAGGCTGGGGTGGACCAGGAACCAGGTGGAGAGGAATAATGGGGGACATCTGTAATTCTCTTAGCAATAAAGATAAATTCACACACACACACACACACACACACACACACACACAAAGTAAAAACCTTAAGTAGATTTGGAGATATTCCACCCCATTAGCTGGCACCATCAAGCCCTCATTGTATAAATGTAAACTACCTCTGCCCCCCTCTGTGGCATTAAGACTTAAGGTATAATGGGTGACCTTTCTCTCTCCATCTATGTAACTATAGTGACTTGTTTATCTCAGCACCCTACATCTTAGCCTACAAGGTGGTCAGTCCTCCATTTATATTCCCCGAGTGCATCACAGAATTTCTCATCAGAGGTAGAGAACCAATGACCACTGAGTGTGGGGTAGGAATTCCTTCGAATTGTTCCAATAGAGAAAGTAAACAGGTAATAAACCCAAGAATATATGCAGCCTTGCCAGTAATAAAATAAGTCCAAGGTAAAAGAAAGAAAGAAAGAAAGAAAGAAAGAAAGAAAGAAAGAAAGAAAGGAAGGAAGGAAGGAAGGAAGGAAGGAAGGAAGGAAGGAAGGAAGGAAGGAAAGAAGAAAGGAAGGAAGGAAGGAAGGAAGGAAGGAAGGAAGGAAGGAAGGAAGGAAGGAAAAAAGTCAGTCAAGTCTGCACCTGGGTACTTAGTAAGTTTTGTTTCTAATGTAATATTTCCAATTTCAGGTTAGCAAACAGCAGACACTGCAGTGGTGAAGTGAAAGATGGTGGGTAGCTTTCTAGATCATTCTGAGTTGCTTCCACTTCCTCTGGGCTGCTCCACAGGAGAAGATTAAGTTTCAAAGCACCAACATAGCCTCAGACTTGTTGTTACTGCACATGTAGCAGAATAAGCATGAGATGGCTACGTGAAACTAAAGCAAAACAAATTTTACAAGACTCGAGTGTATAGAAAACGTTTTTTGTAGTAAGTGCTTCCTTGCAAACATAATTTGTACGTTAAATCTGTAGCCATGGCAAATAAGCTGCAATAACACAGTGGGGTTTTTTATATGTTAGGTAATCGAGGAAATGTCAGCTTATAGTCACAGAGCTTTTTTATTTCAGGTATTCAATGCATAGGAGCTCAGAGAAAACGACAAAATCAAATGAAAAACAAAAAAGAAAATCAATTTTCCATATGCGTGGAATTGCTACCCTTTCCTGAGGCCTATCCAGGAACAATATCTTACTCTACAAAGTAAAAGAATAGCCGTAGCCAGTTTGGCTCAGTGGATAGAGTGTCGGCCTGCGGGCTAAAGGGTCCCGGGTTCGATTCCAGCTGGGGGCACATGCCTGGGTTGCAGGCTCGATCCCCCCAGTTGGGGGCGTGCAGGAGGCAGCCAATCAATGATTCTGTCATCATTGATGTTTCTATCTCTCCCTTCCACTCTGAAATCAATAAAAAATATATTAAAAAAAAAAAACAAAGTAAAAGAATAGTAGGAGATGGATGTGTTAAAAGCTGAGGGGATGTGGGGAAGAGCAGACAAGCCAGCATTTACGCTGATACCCCGGGGACGCCACTTAGTTATCTTGTGCTGCTCGCTGGGCCCCTCGGCTCCTGGGGCTGCCAGATCCTATTGCCTTTCGGGGTATTTGGAAGCTGCAAAGTAATCCTCCTTTTTCTTGTAAAACTGACCCAAGGACATCAAGGGAGCGAGGAGACATATTCCCGCTGTGGTGCAACTGGAGAAAACTGAACATTGGAATGGAATGAAAGTTGAAATAACCCATGTTGAGCCCGTACCCAGCCAGTCACAGCATGGAGGAGGCCGAGGAAGAGGAACTGTGACAACGGTGCTGTGTGATCAGGGCCCGCGCTCTGCACCACTCACCAGCTACGCAGGCGCTGGTCACACACAATCACCAGGTTCGCTGATGGGGTAGACCAGGGGTCCTCAAACTTTTTAAACAGGGGGCCAGTTCACTGTCCCTCAGACCGTTGGAGGGCCGGACTATAGTTTAAAAAAAACTATGAACAAATTCCTATGCACACTGCACATATCTTATTTTGAAGTAAAAAAACAAAACAGCAAAAACACCCGCATGTGGCCTGTGGGCCATAGTTTGAGGATGCCTGGCTAAACTATTTTGTGGGATGAGAACAAACATTTTATTTATTTGTTTGTTTGTTTGTTTGTTTGTTTGGGGAGAGGGGTGTCTGGTCTGTGTTCTAGGGGAGGATCTAGAGGTTCCCATGCAGGGTCTCATATGTTCCTGCGTTTCTGAAAGTCTGTTTAGGGTGATCGGATGGCTTCAGAATGAAGGTATGTGGTACTTTGGGGCTATTTGGCCTGTTTTTCAGATTCTGAATGTTAGTGTTGGGGATCTAACAGACTTAGGTGGGTGTCTGAACAATTTCCTGGTGCCTGAAAGCATGCTGGGGGTGTCTTATGGCACCTGCGTGGGTGTCTGGCATGTGTTTGGGATACCTGGGGGTACCTATGTTGAGGTGTGTGGGACCACCTGAGACGTATGGAAGTACTTTTTTCCAGACTTTTAGTCAATTCTGCCTGTAGCCAACAGTGCCCCTTCTTCAATGGTGACAAATCTCTTCATTTCTTGTATCCTCCACTCTCCAACTTCTTGCCCCCAACTCGCCTTCAAGGCCATCAAGGTCCCCAGGCACCCGCTGAACACACGTCCCCTCGCACCCATTCCCCCAAAACAGCACCCAGCCCCATTGTCCTCCCCACACAGAACCCAGCCCCGCTGCCCGGCCCTCGCAGCCTGAAGTGGGATTCCACAGGCTTCTCCGCGAGGCCCCGTCCCCCATCCCAGGACCACACCCTCTCACCCGCCCTGGAGAATATGTGTTTTACAGCTTTCCTTTACACCTGCTCTGATCAATGGTTTCTGACACTATCATTTATGGATGTTCTAGATTGGTCCTTCTCATTAGAACCAACCCCGACGGGGTTTGTAAAGTTTGTCGCCAGCCCTCTTTGCTATGCCGGAGCTCTCTCCTCCCTGTTTCCTCCCGGGCTTCCAGAAGCCCGGTGCTCCAGGTTTCCGTCTCCCCGCCCCGGGCCAGGGACCAAATGGCATTCCTGGCCTCAGGGCCCGTACCCTCCACACTTTTCATACCTTTCTTTTCATCCAAATGGATTTTTTTTTTTTTTTTTGTGGGGGAAGAATATTTTTTAATCCTCACCCGAGGAGTGAGGATATTTTTTCCACTGAATTTTAGAGAGAATGGAAGGGGAGGCGGAGGAAGAGAGAAAGGGAGAGAGAAACATTGAGAGAGAAGCATCAATTTGTTGCCTCCCGGCTGCTGCCCTACCAGCCCGGGACTGAACTTGCAACCAAGGTACATGCCCTTGGCCTGAGAATCAAGGCCACACTCCTTCAGTCAGCGGGATGGTGCTCTAACCACTGAGCAACTGGCCAGGGCCAAAGTAGTTTTTGTGTGTGTGTGTATTTTTTGTCTAACCCCTGGGAGCTTTGCTAGCTAAGTAGCTTACAAGTTTACAGCCAATGTGGTAAAAGGTGAACGTGGTCAAGAGTGATCTTCCATTCACCAGCATAAACCTAGCACTTTAAAGAGTACCGGGGGGCGGGGGGCGGACACCTAACTGCAGAAGTGCTATGACGACGGCATGATTGTTGAAACCTGAAGGAAAAATAAATATTAGTATGGCCCCGGGATCTGCATATTCTCTCCCAAAGAAAACCTCTGCCAAGTTCAGCGGTCGATTCAAACCGCTTTTCTTCCTCCTTTTATAAAGAGAACAATCTGGTTTGCTCCTGTGAATGAGCACTCCACATCCTTGCAGATTTAATAATGACAGAGTCAAGCAGGATACTGGGCCAGAAGAGAGACGGGGGCAACGGAGAGGTGAGGAGGAGGCGCACAGACGTGAGGGCTGGAACACAGGGCTTCAAGTCCTGCCCTTCCCGCCACCCAGGTGTAAGACGCAGGGTGAGTCCCTTCGTCTCTTGAAACCTCAGTTTCCCCTTCAGGAAAATCAGGGAGAGGATTTAATGTGCCTTAAGCTTAGGGCACACAGAGAGTGTCCGTGGGGATGAAATGAGGTCATGGACACAGAATACAACATAGTATCTGTCACAAGGTCAGTTGTCCAACAAGCGTTAGCTGTTATTGTTAGTGCTCTTTCTGACCCTTATCAGCTATTCAGCTCTCTTTCTCAAATAACTTGTTTAAACACTTGTCTTTTATTTTTCACTGCAAATGAAAGAAAGAAAAGCAGTTGACCAGTAATAGCATGTGTGATAAATACGCACACTTCTTTCACAGTTACAGACCATCTATGAATCACACTGAAGCTGGCTTCTGGAAACAATTCCCAGCACATTCCACTTGCAGTCAGATGAATTGGCAATTTTCTTAAAATATGAGCAGTTCGGCGCTGGGCAGAACATGTACTCAGGCTCATAAACATAAACATGTTTTACGCAGCGTTTAAACATGAACGATGCAACTCCAAAATGCTGCAAAAATACAAGCAAAATAATTTCAAGAAAAAAGACAGCTAGCTAAAGAAACATTGAGAGGAAGCAGAAAAGGAGCCACGTTTTCTGTAAGGCAAGGAAGCTGACCAGGGAGGAAAATTCGTGTTTCTGGATTCTTTTAGAGGGAGAGAGGAGCACATTCCAGGAATTATTTAACATTCCACGCCAAGCCCCTTCGGTAATCACTCTCACAGCCTGACCTTTTTCTAGCAGCTCCAGCCCAAGGTCAGGACCGGGCCCCTCTTCAGCGATGACCACTGTGTAACCAAGTTGAGCGAGAAGATGCTGGTGGAGCCGAAGTTCCATTGTGCTGGAGGAGGGAGGCCTGTAGAGGATGGCCCTTCTGCCGTGGCTGCCAAAGTGGGTCTCCATGGATTCTTCCAGCTAAAAAAGAAAGGAGGCATGAAAACTCAAGAGGAAAGAGCATCTTTCTCTTGAAGGACATCATTCACGCAAATCAAGGACCATTCGGAAAGTTATCTTTTAAGTTTTGTTCTCTAGACATGAAAGACATCGTCTCTGAAAGGCTGACAAGGACAGAGACAACCTCCTATGCAAGAACTGAAGGTGCACTGAATTCTTCTCACTATTACAGAACGTTGAAATTTGGGGGCCATTAACATAGAGCTCCTAGAGGAATACCGTGGTGCAGAAATACAGAGCGCAAATGTAAATGAATAGCAATGCCTGTCATCTGCATTGTGCTTTTATAAAGTCGTTCCAGCTGCATTATCTTAGAACAGGTCTTCTGGGTAAACATGGTGGAGGAAACGGACTCAGGGAGAGGCTGGGTTTTGTTCTGGAAGGAATTGTTCAGGAAGTGCCACAGCTGGGAAGCAATCCCAGAGCCCTTTGGAGACATATGTTGCTACCGCTTCTCTCAGGAAGCAGCAAAGCTTGAATGCATCTCAATGAGACTGGTGGGTCTTTGTGTGAGGGGAGCTAGCAAAGTGTCATAGTTTTAGGTTATCCCTCCAACAGTTTTTTGTCCTCCAAATAAACATTCCCTGTTCTCACAATAACGTTTGGAAATACCATTAACAAAAGGGAGTTTTCTCATTGACAAGTAGAAAGAATGACAACATTTTTATAATGTTTTTAAAATATATTTTTATTGGTTTCAGAGAGGAAAGGAGAGGGAGAGGGAAAAAGAAACATCTATGATGAGAGAGAATCATCTGAAAATTACTAGACAATGCACAGTGGAGTGCAAGAGAGCAGAAACTCCGGGGCCAGGCTGCTGGGTTTGAATACCCCGGCCCCACTAGCACCATGTGTGTGACCTTGGACAATACTTTCCTCCCAAGGGTGCTGTGAGGATTAAGGAGTTAATATTTGTAAAGTGCTTAGAACTGTGCCTGGCATAGAAGAAGTACTAGATCTGTGTTTTAAAAATAACAATATACCGTATCATAAAGATCAGAGAGTCAGGAAAAACGTTTCTGATTCTGAGCTCTGCCTGCCCCATACAGATGTGTGATGAATATAATGGAAAGGAATAGAACACTACCTAATCACACTCTCTGCGCATGGTACTTTGGCAAAACATGGCTGATTAAAGGATATCACGTTTATTGGAAACGAAACTATTTGAACTCAAGAGTTTAACTGCAAATTTGGACGTGCTTCCCCAAAAAAATCTGGTTCTAGTTTGCAATGATAAACGTCTAAGAAGGAGTACTTGAACCTCAATAGAGTACAAACCTTTGGACACAGGAGTTAGAGGGAACCAGTAGCACCGAGGAGGCCAACATAAGCAAGCGTGCATCGAGGTGGAAGACCAAGGCAGATGCTTCCAAATATATCGGCGTCACGCAAGCAAAATGCAGGGTCCAGAATTCCCTTCTCGTATTATTTTCTTACGCAATCCCAGGATGTGTTTCTCTATTACAGCCGGTTCAAATATAGCAGTGATTTCACGGAAAGAGATGGTACTTTCAAACTTCAAGTTATTATTTAGGAAGATGCCATTCCTCTTTCCCCCCAATCAGGATCAGGTTAAGCAACACAGAGGTAACTCTTACCAATATACCTTATAGAGAGCATATTCTAAATAAAATATAATGACTGGGCATTTTTGTAATAACCTTGACATAGGCTGATATTTTAACTCATGTCTCTGACTACAAGGACCAAATAGGAAATGAGCTTGTCAGTCAAATTATGTTGTATCATCGTGTCCTACAAACCGCCCTGTCCTTGCAATATTTATAACACACTGTATCAGCAGAGTGGCCCAATACCAAGGAATGAGAACAGTTTTAGCCGGTCTGGCAACAGGTGCACGCACTGGGTATGTGAAATGAAAACTGTGCTAACAGTACGTCAACCGCACTAGCAAATGCGGGATTAGCAAACGCCAAGAGCGGCACTTTCAGAAATAAAAGCTCCTGATTACTCAGACAATTTTGAAGATATATATTTAGTGGGAAAATACATTCAACCTGGGCACCACTACAACTAGACTGGAGACTTGCAAGCCTCAAAATCTAATTGAGAAGCTAGATATTCTATTCTAATGACACTCTAATCCCTAAATTACTTCCCTCTCTCACTTCCTGAGAGATCAACAGAAAAGTCCCTCAGACATCATTTTGCTAGACTACATGGAAGTTGTTTTATTAACTGAACACATTCTTATTGGAAGGACTTCCAAATCCGAAACCTTTATACCACTTCGATAAAGCAGAGGACAGAGTGTTGTAATAAACCGGTTGGAGTGTTACATGAAGCAAGGCAGAGTCAGACTAGAGAAGCATTGGGAAATCCAAAATCTGGATGTGAATTCCGGCTGTGCTAATCACTTGCTTCATCCGCTGGGGCGAGTTATTACTGAATCTCTCTTTATCAGGCTTTTTCTTATGTGTAGTAACAAATCCTACCTCATGAGGTTATATTGGGAATTAAATATATTTTCTATGTTAAAGTGTGTAATATAGTGTCCTATCAATAAATGATCTTAAATGTATGAATGAAGTTGATTAATAATGTTATATTGTAACTGCTTTTATAATAGGAATTCTAGAAACTTTTCAATTAATATAGTTTGGTCTCTGTCAAAAAGAAACAGTTCTAAAATAAACTATGTAGTTCCAGATGCCCTGTTATGTTTTTCTTTGTAGTACTCATTACCTTTTAATGCAAAAATATAATTTATTTATTTACTATGTTTATTTTCTGTCTCCACACACCATAAGGGAAGGTAAATGAAAGCATGTATTTTTGTCTGTTTTATTCACTTTGGTTTCCTCAACCTAAGAATAGTATTTGGAACGTAATGGGCACATAATACATATTCTTTGAGTGAGTGAGTGAATGAATGAATGAACGCAAACATCCTTTTTCTCAATATGTAAAAGTCTTTGCTATAAATATTACTATAGAATATTTGGAATAGAAAAGGGAAAAATGTATTATGAAATTTACTTCAGTAGAATTGTGAATAGTAGCAAGAATGACAAAAATAGAATTAAATATTTGAACAAAATAGTAACTTTCAGTAAAAATGAATAAAAAGCTATATTATGAAAGTACTATATTTCTCAGATACTTATACTATTAAAAAGTTTTCTCCAAGACTCACCAGAAAACCAAGAAATACTGCCCTTTTAAAATATAGTAGGAATCAAAAATAAAACTTTTTTCCTACACAACAGAAAGATTATTTCTGGATTTATTAAAGTAGCCATGTATTTATGACATCTTTTGGTGCTTCTACAAATATATAGTAGACCTAGGATGTGTGTCATATATAACTAAAAGTCAAATTGCTTTGCTGGTCTAGATTTTTGGCATTTTAGAAATATTGCAGAGCCTATTACTGTGAATTATGTTTTAATTTTTTCTACTATAGAATAAAATATTTTTTCAATTGATGAAATGTGCACTTATTTTAGGTAATTCAAGAAATAAAATGGATAAAGTTTGCTAGGATGTATAACTTACACATTTTCTACTTAAAACTTATTTATAACTGCAGGATGGTTTAGGAGCCACAGGTTCCCTAGAAATGCAAGCAGGGTCTCTGGAGAATGCTCCTCTCCTGAATGAACCTTTAGTGAACCTCTGCCTTGGATCTCACAGCTGACTCAACTGAATTTTAAGCCCATCATGGAAGGACCATACAGTTGTCAGAACTTCTCCATAATCTGACTGTACATTCAAACTGTATGTTAGGGCTATCTCAACACCCAACACCCAGTGAAAGGCAAGTTTGCTCATCTGTGGCTCTACATAAGTTCTAAACAAATAATGAAGAAACAAAAGCAATAACATATATATATGCAGGGACTGGGCCAAATCTGTGCACCAGGCCTCTGACATCCCCTGAGGGGTCAAGGACCGCGAGAGGGCACACGCCAGGCCGAGGGACCCCACCGGTGCAAGAATCTGTGCACCGGGCCTCCAATATTAATATAAAAAATATTATGTATGCTCAGTACAGCTTTGAGAAAATGGCAAAACCCGTCATCACCCATTCCTGAATCTAATTTTCCCTTTAGCACTCTTCACAATTTCTAATTATATGTAATTTGTTTAATGTCTGCCTCTCCTACTAGTTGGTATGTTTCATGAGAGCCTAGACTTGTCTGCTTTGGTCATTGTTGTACACACAGCTTTCTGCAGGTTCTGAATAAGAGGGAATGAATGAATGAATGAATGAGCAAATGAATTAATTTATGAATGCAAAGTATGAGTTAATTATTTGTAAATACATGCATGCCCTTTAATTATTGTACTCACTGTCAGGTGAAAAATCCACTAGAAAATCTCAGTGGAGGCTTTGACATCTGCATCTCAAGCCATAATATATCCATTACTTCTTCATCCCCAATGACTATCTCTTCTACATCATTGCTACCATCCATTCCAATGGTTACACCTTGAACTTTATGGTTCCTCCCACAGTCTCACCTCTGAAATTATAAGTAAAATGAGACATTTCATCCTCTAATCACATTCATATATTTCCAGCTCTTCTCATATATTTCCAAAATGTCCATTCTTCTACCACTGGTCTTTCCCCCAAATGCCAACTTTCTTTTACTAGCCTCCTTTTCACCGTCTTTCTCTGCAGCTCAGATTCCATGATTCAACATCTAAGCACTGCCTGCCTGATCTATTAAATTCCCTTTCTCCACTGTGCTTCCATCATATTTACATGACAAAAGCTCAAGCATGGAAGAGCTGGGGATCCAGCAGTAAACAGACAGGTGACAGCCCATCAAAGAAAGCAGACTTAGGCAATTATTTATAAGAAGTCAGGACAGGGGCAGGTAAATCAGGAGGAATAAGATGTTATGGAAACTTAGCCAAGAGACCCAAGGAAGGTCTCTGCAGTGAGATTCTCGTAGGCAAAGCCAATTGAGTCTTCAGGCTTCCCAAACCATTCTGCTATGTGTCCTTGGTCAAGTCTTTCTTACACTGTCCACAGTGACAAGACTTCTTCACTCTCCAGGTAACTCTAACTTCCATAGATAACTGCTTCCCCACTCATAGAGGAAATTAGCACATTAGAACGAAACACATTGAGTTACACAGCTTCTCTTTTGGCAAACCTATAGGCTATTGGCTTAATGAACATTTCCTCTTTTCTTTTGATTTCCATAAAGAAATCTGTCCTCCACTTATCTATGGCTAATCACTCTGCTTATTCTCCAGATTCCATATTCCCCCTCCCCTAGGCAATAAACCTCCTCCCTATTTCCACTCTCAAATCCCTGAGAACTTCATCCATCTCTAGCCGCCCCTCCTCCTGGGTCCTTAATATTCTCTCCCCCTTCTCTCCCAGTGGCTCTTTTTCAATGTTCATTCATTTAATACTAGAAGCCCGGTGCATAAAATTCATGCACGGGGTGGGGCAGGGTGTTCCTCAGCCCAGCCTGTACCATCTCCCATCTGGGACCCCTCAGGGGATCGGGCCTAAACCCCTGTGGGATTGGGCCTAAACCAGCAGTTGGACATCCCTCTCACAATCCGGGACTGCTGGCTCCTAACAACTTGCCTGCCTGCCTGCCTGCCTGATTGTCCCCTAACTGCTCCCCTGCCGGCATGATTGACACCTAACTGCTCCCCTGCTGGCCCAATCACCCACAACTGCCCTCCCCTCCTGGCCTGGTGCCCCCCCCAACTGCCCTCCCCTGCTGGCCATCTTGTGACGACGTGGGGGTGGCCATCATGTGATGTGAGGGTGTGAGGGTCAATTTGCATATTACCTCTTTATAATATAGGATTTTTAAACATTTTATATATGACAGGCATGTTTGTAGGTTCTGGGGACATAACAGTGAAGAACCCTGGCAAAGGACGGTCTTTCACTGAGCTTACTTTTTAGTGGGAGGAGCAATACACAAGTAATGAAATCAGACAATATAAATTCCTGCAGAGATGAGGTCAGGGTAGAGTGCTAAAGAATGACCCAGGAACTCCCTTTAGATGTCACAATGCTGTTCTTGCCTGTGTTATGAACGTTCTGGATGAAGAAAAATGAGAGGAGAAAGGTAATTCTTAGAGGGAGAGAAAAGATGGGAAGAAAATTTAAAACAGAAAGATGTTGAAGGTCAGC
Source organism: Eptesicus fuscus (assembly GCF_027574615.1). Taxonomy (NCBI): domain Eukaryota; kingdom Metazoa; phylum Chordata; class Mammalia; order Chiroptera; family Vespertilionidae; genus Eptesicus; species Eptesicus fuscus. The sequence continues at coordinate 69,288,505 of NC_072486.1, forward strand.
AGCACAGGTACTTTTTATTGCGAATGGTAAGTATGGTCGGGTAGGTAACAAAAGCTAACTAGCACCAAGGATAAAAATACAGGTAATGCCACATCACTTATTATCTTGTTAAGTAGCTAGTTGGGAAAGAAAACCTGGTGACTAGAAGAGAATTGATGCTGGTAACTTATGCTGGTCTTTCGAATTAGGCCCAACTGGATGAACTTCGATTCCTTTTATTAAAAGCCAGAGAAGTGTGAGAAATGCTCACCCATCTGAATTCAAAGAATGGACTCGGAGACAGAAGTATGGCAAAAACGAGACTTTTAATATGTTTTCGAGAGCGGGTGTCCATCCCATTGTACAGGTACACGTGGGGCAGGGAACACAGCCTATTAATTTAGTCCCTCCTCCGGTTCCTCATTGGCTGAGTACTATGGGGTCACCTGTTTCCTCATATGCCACGTAGGTCTTGCGGTCTCCCATTGGGCCATTTAAAAAATATGGCCTGAGGCCTTTTTAGCTGTTTCCACCTCCCCTGTCTAGCTGAGGCAGACGCCTCAGGGGTTTCCACCAGGGTGCTGGCCCACGTGCACAGTTCTTTGTTCCGCTTCCCTCATCCCTGCATTCTGTTTGTCCTGGGGGAATTCAGCAAAGTCCATCAAAAGCTGACCATGCTGGAGATGGATCCCAGAGGTCCATTTCCTACAGAAGGGAGGAAGTAGATGAGGAAAACTGGACGTACTAACAGATTGGTGTTGTCCTTGTTTTATTTTGTTTTCTGAGTGGATGGGTATCCGAATAGATTCCAGAAGCCCAGACTTTTACAACCTAAATCATAGGCTTTCCTACAGACTATCTGCCATCGCTCCCTTTGCTCCCATAAGGCAGAAAAGAGGCTTCTTTAAAGGGAAAAAAAATGGGAACACTCAGGGGCCTGAGTGATCAAGACATGAGAGAGGCCTGAGACCTGTCTTAAGGGGTCATCTCCTCGCATGGGGGTGGGGGGATAAGGGAAGGAAGAGCACCGGGAGTGAGATGGGGTACATGGCAGAACAACCACAATCGATGAAATGTACAGGAGCTGCCAAGGAGGACAGCCACCTCACACCAGACCAGGTTCATAGCTTAAACCAGCAGGGACCAGCTGGATCCAACATGACAACTCATTTCACCTGACGGTAAGCGCTAGCTGGATCACATGCTCACTGTACATCAGCTGGCTGAAGGACACTCCACATGCCACCATAATCCGAGATGGAAAGCCCATATAAGGACACAAGTGGCCACAGAGTTCCTCAGAGAAGTCTCCACTCTTTCCCGGGAAGATCCTGAATATTCCTTCCCATCCTTGAATACCCTAGCCCCCTCTCCCCCCATTAAATGAACCTCAATAAATGAAGCAAATTCAGCTAAAAGGGCTGCAGCTCTGCCTCACTGCTTCACTAATAAACTCACTTTCACTTTAAACTTGATGCTGGCTTGTCTTTGAATTCTTTCCTGTGTGACGCCCAGAACCTACAGTGGGTCCCAGAGCCTGGGGTCCCCAGACCCCGAGCGCCTCCTGCATCAGGAGGGCAGGCATGTACGCACTGCACTGCGGGGCCTGGTTTGGTTAAAAAGAGTCAAGCGAAGCAGCCACAGGCCAGTCAAACCTCAAGTCATGGTGTGTGTCCCTGGGAGAGAGCGAAGTGCAGAGGATGAAAACATTCCAGGAGTGGCGAGAAAAGTCCCAGAAAGGATTTGCTGCGCGGATACTAAGTAAACAGAGAGCGAGTCCATCAGCTCAGTGTGAGAATGAGAGGGCCCAGCACAAAAGTGGAAACAGGAGAGCCGCGGGCCACCCCAGGCGTGGACAGCCCAAACTAGGGATTGATACGGCCAGTCGCCTTAGTCCGCTGGGAACATCTGAAACACTGAGGCTTCAGAGATAGATGAGGATGGCTGTTGATCAGAAAAGACTCCATCACTTCTAATAAGTATTAAGCCTATAATCTGAAGGTAAACCCTGAGAATACCCAGGTCATCTCCAGGCTAAACGCCCATGCGCCTCACCCACAACCTGGAACCGCAGTGCCTCCTAAAAGGGGCGCACAGTATTGGGCCTGTGTAACTGAAAGAAGGAGAAGGGGAGAGGCTGAAGAAGAGCAAGTTGCAAAATAAATAAATCAATAAAGGAGCCTGGCCGGTGTGGCTCAGTGGTTGAGTGTCGACCTATGAACCAGGAGCTCACGGTTCAATTCCTGGTCAGGGCACATGCCCAGGTTGTGGGCTCAATCCCCAGTCGGGGGTTGCAGGAGGCAGCCGATCAATGATTCTCTCTCATCTTAATGTTTCTCTCTCTCTCCCTCTCCCTTCTCTCTGAAATCAATAAAAACACATTTTTTAAAAAGGGGGGGCGGGGGGAGGAGGCAGACGGAGCAGCTTCTCAGCACTTGGGTCATGCTGGGGTTCCTCAGAGGCGTGCTGCTTGCTCAGCCCTTGCCCCGCTAACCCTCACACGGAGCAGGAATCTTGGAGACGAGGACACATTAAAAACAAAACCAAGGGCACAAAAACAGGGATTTCTCCTCCAGTCCGTAGCTGGCGTCCCCTGCCGTGACTTCTTGCCTCCTGGGCCTGGCAGTAGTTATTGCCTGCCTCAGTTTACCCCCACCGAGAGGCATCCACTTCACAACCAACCTGGAGGAGTTGATATTCCCTTCGGTGCTTCTCCCAATTTTTTTTTTTCTTTTCCATCTCTTTTGAAAGTCATATTAAGTGCTTTTTCCAGCCCCCTCTGGAGGCTTTTCCTCCCACTAATTTTCCTTAGGGTGCCACCCACGGTGCACAGCTGCGGACCATCAGTTCACTATTTGCTGTAACTTTGCAGACATAACAAAGACTAAACTGAGATGATAAACACTGGGGAATAGCTGGGAGATGGGGGTCATGGCAGCTTCCTTCAAGGCATCTTTGAAAAACAGATAAAGCTTTAAATGCAACCAGGAGAGAATGCAGATTGCTTTTTCTTTTGGTCCCATCGATTTTGCTTCCTATTTTGGAGCAAACCAAAGCCACTCCAGTGAAACCTTTTATACCTTCTCCTTCCCTCTGCCTTCCTCTTTCACTGCCTCTCCCCCACCCGCTCGCCCCCCACCCCTCCACTCCCACCCCCTCTTAGAAGCCCACATAGAGCTTCAGAGGAGGAAGAAGTTATTTTCTCTCTATCCTCAAGCCCTGAGGGCATTTGCAGCCTTTCCAGTAAATGTTCTCCAGGCCCCTGAATCTTACCACAGTCCCAACAGGAAAGGGCATCCGTAACAGGGAAATATAAAATCGACAACTAACACTTATAAAAAAACCAAGCAGAACACAAGGAGAGACCCTGTTCTTTTGGAAAAAAAAAAATGTTCAAATAATGGCAAGTCTCTGTCCCCTGGCACCAAAACAAGTTAATACAGCAATTCAGTCTTAAAATAGCAAGTCCTTACAAAGGCAACGTACAAAAAAGGAGAGAACACTGCGTTCATTACAACCACATCAATACCTAAGCATCATACCATCTCCGACCATTTTCATAGACGCCAGAGACCCTGAGTCTAAGTCCCAGGCTTTGCCAGCAATACCCCAAGGCCTTCTGCACCCTGGTTCTCCCCTTACTTCTCAATCCCCATTCACTATCTGCTGGCACTTGCCGTCCTTGGCTAGTTATGAGAAGGAAGAGAGCAAGGAAAGTCAGAAATTGTTCAGAATGGTCAGCTGGGGACACTGGCCTGCTAGCTTCACCAGGAAGCCAGAGCTTCACACCCCAGGGAATCGCAGCATTGTCCCTCCAAGGGATTAACACCCCTCCCTTCCTCCCTGCAGGATTGTGTGTGTGTGTGTGTGTGTTGTGGGGGGGGGGGGGGGCAGGGGGAGATAAGCACAGGCACAATCAAGTCAAAGTGATGCAGGGGGAGGTACTTAACCACAGGTCAGTCTAACCTGGGAGAAAGCTCCTTGGCAAGGAAGTGGCCCGAATGCAAGGCTGGGAAAATTTAGGAAGTTGATTGGCTATTTTGAACTATTTTGAAAAAGGTCCTAGTTGAAACTCCGGGAGAACAAGGTCTCCTTTTCTCTCTCTCTCCCTCTCTCTCTCTCTCTCTCTCTCTCTCTCTGATCTGTACTCCACCCATTGGTTCCTGTTCTCTTCCACCTGGAAACACGTGACCATGTGGGTCACGTGGCCTCCTGGAGCCCGAGGCAGACTGTGCAGGCTGCAAAGATCTCTGAAGCAGAAACCCTGGGTGCTGGCTCCGATTCTGGCCCTGCTGAAGGCACAGTGGGACTTTTCCATGGTGGGACGAAGGGAGACGGGACATTGGGAACCCAGGGGCAGACGCAGACTTCCTGAACACATTTTGTCAGGAGACCACCATCTCCGGTGCCTGGGTCCTTGGCATTCTTCCCTCACGATCCCGTGGGAGACCCGACTTCCACCAACAGCACCGCTTTGGCTTCGCCTGAAGCACTTCGTTTTCCTCATCTGCAAATGAGCACCAACCTCCATCTGACTGTCCATGCGATTGTAGGCATCCAAGGAGACGCAAACCATGAAGATAAAAGCATTTTAACATATATTGCCCCTCATAAATGTAAGGCACTCTCAAATATCTCTTAAAGAAGTTATTGCATCGAAGAACCTCTTGACAAATTAAAATATTTTAAATTGTTAAAAGATAAACTGAAGTCTATTTAAATGTTTAAGATTATTTGAGCAAAAGTCAATTGGAATTGGGCAGTGTCAGCCCAAGAGTGATTAGGATGAAGTATGGTAGCAACCATACTTAGGTAAAAACTGCTGTTTGAATTTTAACCCTGCTATTCTGGCTTCTGTATGCACTTGCTTGCTTGGACAATAGGGTGGTCACCTCAGCTTCCAGACTGAGACCTGGAGACTCACAGAGGTAATTTTCCTGTGGCTGTGGACCAGGACTACAGGAGACTGAGTCCCACTGACTCAGTAGCTCCGGGAGTAGAAACTGTAGATAACCTTTAGAGATTACTGACTCCGCTTGGGTCTGCTTCTGTAAAAACCTGCTTTCCCAAGATAGGGCCACATTCCAATAATGTCCAGCAGGGGCTGGGAACCCCCCTGCAGGCTGTTCCCAGACTTTAGAATTTAGAACAAAGGAAAATTTTTGTGGTTTGGACCTTTAAAAGGACTGCCTACACCTGGGACAGCGCGATTGTGGACTCCACCTGCGTGTGGTGCTCTCGCGGCCATCCTGGCCAGTTCAATAAATCCTTGCCTGCTTTTTTTAATCAATCAGCAGCCTCCGGTGGTCTTATTTTTGATTCCAGGGTTCGACCCCACAACAAGGAGTGTGCCCCCCAACCCACTGTAGGAACCAGGGGCAAAACTATATATAAAGTATAGAAGCAAAGAAAGAAAATTCTTTTGTTGCCTGTCCCTGGAGGCACTTACAGGCTTAGAATTTGGGTTTGCTTACACAGGCCGCCACAGCACTAGAGCCACCTCAGTCTAATGGCCTCCTCGTTTAATTAATTTAACAACATAAAAACCTTAAACATTTTAATCATATGATTTTACAAGGTCTGTCAAATTACAAGTAGAATATGATAAATATAGTGTGTGCATTTAGGGACAATAAGAATTTATTTTTTAAAAATATATTTTATTGATTTTTTACAGAGAGGAATAGAGAGTTAGAAACATCAATGAGAGAGAAACATCAATCAGCTGCCTCTTGCACACACCCTACTGGGGATGTGCCCAGCAACCAAGGTACATGCCCTTGACCGGAATTGAACCTGGGACCCTTGAGTCCGCAGGCCGACGCTCTATCCACTGAGCCAAACCGGTTTCGGCAATAAGCATTTATTTTATTTAAATTTTATTTTTCAATTACAGTTTACATTCAATGCTATTTTGTATTAGTTTCAGTGTACAGCATAGTGGTTAGACAGTCATATACTTTACAAAGTGATCCCCCCAATATTTCCAGTCCCCACTTGGCACCACACATTGTTATTACATAGTTAATATAATGTTATTAACTATACTAGAGGCCCGGTGCATGAAATTCGTGCACAGGGGGAGGGGGTCCCCTCAGCCCAGCCTGCACCTTCTCCAATCCAGGACCCCTTGGGGGATATCCCTCTCACAATCTGGGACTGCTGGCTCCTAACTGCTCACCTGCCTGCCTGCCTGATCGCCCCTAACTGCCCCCATGCCAGCCTGATTGCCCCTATTTGCCCCCCCTGCTGACCTGGTCACCAACTGTCCCCCCCTGCCAGCCTGGTCGCCCCAATTTTCCCCCCCCCCATCAGCCTGGTCACCACCAATGCCCCCCACCCGCCAGCCTGGTTGTCCCCAACTGCCCACCCTGCTGGCCTGGTCATCCCACGCAGCCTGCTGTTCAGTCATTTGGTCATCCCTCACTAACTCCCCTGCCGGCCTTGTCGCCCCATGCAGCCTGCTGTTTGGTCTTTACTGTAACAGAGTCCTGGACAATTTGCATATTCCTGTATTATTAGTATAGATTCTTTATGCTGTATTTCTATCCCATGACTATTTCGTAACTCTTAATTTGTACTTCTTAATCCCTTCACCTTTTGGGATAATAAAGCACTTAAAAGTCATTGGTGTTCAAGTGCCCATTATGTTCCCATCCTATGGTGGTGGTTGGGGCAGGGATGGGGGTGGGTTGGGGACAGGGACCACACTTTGGTTCTGGGTGCAGCTGGAGGCCAAAGTTCTCTCCTCTGCGCATGCTTCAGCTGCATGACAAGTGGCTTAGGTCCATCCTCTCTAAAAAGCAACTCCGTGGTGTGGCTCAGTGGATAGAGCACCCGCCTGCAGAACAAAGGGTCCTGGGTTCCACTTGGTCAAGGGTATGTACCTCCATTGCAGGCTCATCCCCCGCCCAGGCCCTGGTCAGGGCACGTGCAGGAGGCAACCACATCAATGTTTCTCTCTGTCTTTCCCTCTCTCTTCCATTCTCTCTGAAAATCAATGGAAAAATATCCTCGGGTGAGGATTTAAAAAGTAATTAATCAATTAATTAGGTAAGTAAAAAGCAACTCTGGATCTTGCTAAACAGGAGAGGACCATTTTGAGCTGGGTCTGAGGTTACATAATCAGTGGACCATCTCTACTATTCTTCTCTGATAAAAACCCAGTGTTGAAGCAAACATTACATATGGATAAAAATGGCCACGGACATCATATATACAACGAACATACTTCCTAGGTTTGGGTGTTACATAAAAAATAGTTTGATAATTGCACAACTAAATATGATTTAATTTCATACTTTGTTATAATGTTCTATAAATAAATTTGCAGTGGAAATATAAAAAGCCCTTTATTGCATCCCCTCTTTTTTGGTTTAGAAGATATGGTCACTATTGTCTGCACTTAGGACCTTCAAAAGTATGCACCTGTGAAATTTCCCAGCCTCCCATTTTCATTCCTCCTTCTCCCCTCTCCCCTCTCCCTGCAAGGCTTGCTGCTCATCCTCCCACCACCCTTCCTGCCCAGTGATGACTTCACGCTCCTCCCAGCCCTGCAGCCTGGCCTGCGTTTCCCCACTGCACACCCGCAGCCCCTGGCCTCTGCAGCAGGCCACCGTGAGGGCATCTGTGGTGGCCAGCCTGGCATCTCTTAGCACCACGGCGAACACGCCCTACCTGGACAGATTCTAGCCAAATGACACAACTGGGGACACCAGGGTAGAAGTCAGGCACTGAGTTGGGGATGAAGATTTTCCATCCCCCGCCTCTCCAGTCTCCACGTTCATACCCAGAGAAGAGGATAAATTCCACATCCCACTTCAAATGTCTAATGTGTCCATCCCAGGCAGAGAGCGTCTCTGGCTCCATATTCACATCCCTGTACCAACAAGTTCATCGGGATTCTCTCCGGAAAGCCAGGCTCCCAGGAACTGCACAGAGGCGTCCGGACGAAAGCCAACACACTCCATGCAGGTGGCCCCGCAGCTCCAGGCCAGCAAAGGTCAGTGCCAGTATTTGGTTGAATGAAAGGCTGCAGGATAAAGGCACACATCTCACAAACCCGGAGGGGTTCTGCCTCATCCTACCCATGTGGGGGCCACAGTGATAAGAATAGGGGAGCCCTGGCCGGTTTGGCTCAGTGGATAGATCATTGGCCCTTGGACTGAAAGGTCCTGGGTTCAATTCCGTCAAGGGCACGTACCTTGGTTGCAGGCTAGATCTCTAGCCCCGGTCAGGGGCACGTGCAGGAGGCAACCAATCGATGTGTCACTCCCACACAGATGTTTTTCTCTCTCTCTCTGTCTCTCCACCTCTCTTCCACTGTCTCTAAAAATCAATGGAAAAGTATCCTCGGGTAAGGATTAACAACAAAAAAAGAAGAAGGGGCGGGGAGGGGGGAGACTGTGAAAGATTCAGACATGAACCTGCATAAAAGAAACATCCTGTCTTGTACCAAATTTTCACACCAAGCTCCCTTAAGTGCACATTTACTCCTAGGTACTTATTCTGATTTTATGTGTCCTCTGAGCACCCTTTTGGCTGTTCACTTTCCAGGCTTTTCTCATCTTGTCCCTTCAGCCCACTGGCCAGCACTAATATGCAACCTTAGCTATCCCTGGTGACTACCCTGGGTAACACTTTTCCCAGCCTGGCTGAGCCCCAAGAACCCTAGAGGCCTCCACCCAGTCTACCCTGATCCTGCTCATGTTGCCAGATGCTGCCCTATTATACCAACACATCATTACACAACCTCACATATTCCTTTCAAACTCTATCTTAGAGCTCTCAAAATTACACACTCAATCTAAATCTATACTAATAAAAGGGTAATATGCTAATTAGACTGAACATCTGGGTGACCTTCCAGAAGACATGTTGGCGGGGCCAAGGCAGAGGAGGTTAGAGGTGATCAGGCAGGCAGGGGAGAGCAGTTAGGGGGACCAGGCCAGCAGGGGAGAGCAGTTAGGGCAAACAGGCTGTCAGGGGAGAGCAGTTAGGAGGATCAGGCTGGCAGGCAGGTGAGCGGTTAGGAGCCAGAGGTCCTGAGGGGTCCCAGATTGGAGAGAGTGCAGGCTGAGCTGAGGGGACCCCCTTCCCGTGCACAAATTTCATGCACCGGGCCTCTAGTGCTTATATATTTAATGGCCAACTTTTTGCTTTAAAAATAAAAAGTTGGCCGGATGACAGTATTTAGTAATAGCACAACATAAGTACTACCTCTAAAGGAAAGAATAAACCATCATCTAATGCTGTTACCAAATTTTCAACTCCCTGAGCTCTAGAATCCTTCCTTTAGGGGACGAATGATGGCAGAATGGCATTTGGCATTCTGTGATGGCCTAGAAAAATGAGTCCCCTTCCTGGGAATCCAGTTTATTCTTAGAGGGTCCAGCACAAGGCGAGGATGTGGAGAAAAGGGAACCCTAGTTCACTGCTGGTGGGAACGCAAACTGGTGCAGCCGTTATGGAAAACAGTATGGAGGTTCCTCAAAAATTAAATATGGAACTGCCATTTGATCCAGTGATCTCACTTCTAGGAATATATCTTAAGAAACCCAAAGCACCAATCAGAAAGAATGCATGCACTCCTATGTTCATAGCAGCACAATTTACAATAGTTAAGATCTGGAAACAGCCCAAGTGCCCAACAGTAGATGAGTGGATAAAAAAGCTGTGGTACATTTATACCATGGAACACTATGCAGCAGTAAAAAAGAAGAATCTCTTACCCTTTGAGACAGCCTGGAGGGACCTGGAGAGTATCATGCTAAGTGAAATAAGTCAGTCAGAGAAAGACAAGTGTCACATGATTTCGCTCATATGTGGAATCTAATTAACAAAATAAACTGATGAACGGAGTGGATCCAGAGACATGAAAGCATGGAACAGAGTGTGGAATCTCGGGAGGGAAGGCAGAGGGGAGGGTGGGTAGGTGGGAGGTAATCAACCAAGGACCTTGTATGCATATATGCATGGCCCATGGACAGAGATAATGGGACAGTCAGGGCTTGGGGTAGGGAGTGGGGGCAGGGGCAGGCTGGAGAGGGTCAATGGGGGGAAAAGCGAGACATAAACTTTCAACAGTAAAGAATTATTTCTTTAAATTAGCTTATGCAGCACTAAAATACTTGGATAAATAGGTTTAGCTTGTGTGTAGGTTGTTTCAGATGTGTTAGCAATGTTTTCATTGTTTACTCAGAAAAAAAATAAAGATAGTTAATAATAAAGGGAGGAGTGATGAAAAGCCCATTTGAAATCACTTGTGCCCTCTGGGTATGCCCGGCAGGAAAGGTTTACTGCTCAGTAGGAAAGCCAACTTCCTGGTTGGTACTTTTCTAAGGTTAGGTGGCTCCTGCACTGCTACAGAAAAGTTAATTTCCTGTTCCATTTTCCCTGAAGCATTTGTGCACTTTGGCTTAATTAATACTAGATTTTCCACTAGGGAAGAACCAGGCGGAGGGCTGCAACTATTACACTTTCTATTGCTTGTTAAAGAAACAGTGAGACATCAAGAAGAAACTCAATTGCGACCGCACAGTTTGGGACTCCCAGTGACATTTTGAAATATAACTGTATAACTTGACATTTAAATAGCACACTATACTGTACCTTTTTAATGAAAAAGAAGGGGCATTCCTGGTACTTGGATTTATGTTGCTTATATGCATTCTCTCCCCTCAAGAGTCTCCAAATGCAAAGAGAATCTTTTCATGACATTATCCTTTGGGCTGTGTTAAATTAACTGCACAATGAGGCCATTAGAATGACGTGGATCTAAAGCCTCAGCAGCCTACATAAGCACACCAAAATCTGTCTATAAATGCCTCAAGATTATGAAATCAAAACAGAAGAACAACCAGAAACAAACAGCCAACTAGGCTTTACCTTATACTCAGTCATTTCCTTGCTTTGCTTCCACCTTTTCTCTATAAAAGTTTTTACCAGGTCTCCTGCTGCTGGAGTTCTCCTAACCACTTCTGGTTTGGAGCTGCCTGATTTGAATAGATTTTTGCTCAAATAAAACTCGTAACATTTTTAATATGCCTGTTTCTCCTTAAGTAATTTTTTCCCCCTGTTCTTTATATTCTCAATATTTTCCAGAGCACTCTGCTACAGTGTCTAATTTGATCCCATAACATCTCTGCAACAGACATTTCCATCCCCAGGCTACAGTCTAGAAAAATGAAACCCGAAGGAGTCACTTGTCCATGGTCACTCAGTCTTCACCATTGGAACTGGGTCCCCATTGGTGCTTGTGCCTGGAGAGTGAGTGGGCACAGCAGGGTCAGACTCAGATGCATGGACCTTTGACAGATGGCTCCGAAGGTTCCCAGAAGTCTGCACCCCCCCACCCCCCACAACATCCACTCTTTCTTCCATCATCAGGACCCTGGAGCAATATTACTGTTTAAATAAATTCCATTTTCTCTCCATAAGTTATTCACTATCATCAGGCTTTTTCACTTGCCTGACTCTCCCATCCCTGAATTGACCTTCCCCGCCCCGCCCCCTCCCAGATCACTCTCTTAGGCATAGTCAGAATATACTTAGAGCAGCAGAAATCAGCTCATTTGTCAAGATCAGTTGTGAGGTGTATAAGAAATTGACTATAGCCCTGGCTGGTGTAGCTCAGTTGGTTGAGCATCATCTGACATACCAAGAAGTCACTGGTTTGATTCCTGGTCAGGGCACATGCCCGGGTTGCAGGCTTGATCCCCAGTAGGGGGCATGCAGGAGGCAGCTGACCTCTCTCTCTCTCTCTGTCCCCTCTCCCTTCCTGTCTCTCTAAAAAAAAAAAAAAATATATATATATATATATATATATATATATATATATATATATATATACCGTATATAAAAGTCTAAGCGATCAAAAGACTGAACCACTGGAATGACTGGAATGACCGGTCGCTGTGATGAGCACTGACCACCAGGGGGCAGATGCTCAATGCAGGAGCTGCCCCCTGATGGTCAGTGCACGCCCACAGTGGCCTGGTGGCAGCCACTCCCTCATTAGTCCTGCAGGTCCAATCTCCAGAGAATGGGCTCGGCACTGAGGGACCAGCACCACCGGCCTCCTGAAAGTTGGCCTCAGCACCGTCGTCACTTCCCTTCCCTAGACACTCTGCAAGGAAGAAAGGATATAAAAGTGGCTGCCAGGTGGCTCCCGACAACCAGTGGGGACCATCAGCGAGATGGATCCAGATCCCGGGCCCACCCAGAGGGCAGATCACGTCGTGCCTCCCCCCACCCCGTGGGGATCCCACCCATGCACAAATTCATGCACCGGGACTCTAGTAAAATATAAACGCTTTTTTTTTTTAATCTAATGAAGAAAAGACATAGGCTGAGGATCAAAAATATGTACTGCACGTGCATTCTTGAAACAAGAACAATATAAGCCATCTAAAGTGCTTATTTTTGTGCCGGAGCTAAACCCAGCTTCTCAGGGGCAGGAAGGACACATCGATTGGGTGCCAACTCTGGTCTGCCACCATTTTTGGTGTTTCCAGACACACATTCAATTCTCATAAGTAGGGCTTAGTTAGCTCCATATTTCCAGTGAGAAAACTGAGAGTTTAGAAATCCGGGTAAAATGTGTCTGCGTCCTATAGCTAGTAAATGACACAGCAGGAATTGGAACCAACACGTACCAAAGCCTCTGTTGCTTCCACAACATACCTATGCTCTGTGAGACTTCTTAGCCAATATACGTCACAGGCTTGAAAGTAGAAGCCTTGCTGGAGATAGTTAGGTTTGTTCTCACCAGCAATGTGCAGAGTAACGAAGCCTCCTGCTTAGCAAATTGCCCCGATTGAGATTCAAACTAGTGTGGGTTTCTCAAGAGTCCCCACGTAAGGATTAGAGACACCAAATACAGTAATATTTCAGAGCACGTGACCAGACCCATCTGTACCTCCAACTCCATGTGCTCTTCTTCATAATAATTTTGGCTCATTTTTTATTTTGAATCATAAGTACCCTTAGCCTCCGCTAGTGAATTTAATTGAAAAAAACGTTTCATGAAGATCTTTATATATAGCAAAGATCAATTCCTATTTTGCCATTGTATTCCCTTCTTCACCCTGTACGTCATATGTTTTGTTTTTAACACAGTTGACAAAGTACTGTTTCCCTTGCAAATGTCCAACTTCGGTATAGTTTCTGTTGGAGAACATAAGTCCTATTTTAGAACATGAGCTCATCTTCTCAGTGAACCTGGCTATCTAGAAAAAAATATCCAAAGGAAACCAAAGGGAAAAATGAAACCAAGACATTCCTTTTGCCCCAAAAGGCCATACACGCCAAGTTGATAACAGGAAGCACTTTTTTTATGTCATTGGTTTCCATTTCAAAGGGCTTATCTAATGTGAGTTCCTAACTAACTGCATTAGAAGAAGAAACAGAATTCATTAGAGAAAGAAGCAGAAGCTATTGACACGTCTTGAAAAAGAAAACAAGACAGAATGAAACTTATAAACTGGTTAATTTCTTGATTCACAGGAAATTTCACATAACTTGCTTAAATGAGCTTCATCAAGGCTCCATTAAAATTTATCTGAGTAAGCAAATTTAAATTTAAAATTCTCTCGGTATGAACCATTTCCACCCATGTGCATATTTCATTATAAAAATTTAACATAGCTCTAATCAACTATCTCAGAGAAATCTACAGGCATTAAATGCTCATCAGTAAGCCCAACTGATTCTATGAAAGTTGTATACCTATTAGTATTCTGACAACATCTCCTGGGAGTCTTTTATACACAGACCCCTGTATTTTACATGCTACCAGCATGATTTCAAAATCTTTACCTTCAAATCTGAGGTTGACAAAGAAGCCAAGAGAGATGAAAAGAAGTTAGAAAATAATTGTGAAAGAACATTGGCTTTTGCTTTTTATTGGTTCGTTTGTTTTAATATGATAGAACCTTGAGAATGTTTATAGGATACAGATCCCAACGAGACAAATGAGCTGAAGAGAATAGGAAAGACAGATGATAATTGAAGAAGCAGATTCAATGCAGCAAAATGGCAGGATGATTAGCATTAATCAGAAATGCAAGAAATGGCCGGGAGTTCAAGGGATACAGGTACAGGGAAAACGATGGAGTGGAGAACTTGAGAGTTCAGCAAAGAAAAAGAAAGAGAGGGAAGAAGTGGTCCCTCTCATTTCCTTTCCTAGCCTCTGGTCCAAAGCAGGCCTTCTCTGACCCTTAAGTTCTTGATTCATTTATTTATTCACTCACTGACTATTTCACTCAGCGCTCACTAGGTGTCAGACACTGTTTTGGTAGGGAAGGTGTAGCAGTAAGTGAAATGAACTCCTTGCTCTTAAAGAATTTATATTCTATGTGGGGAGGCAGACAGTACATACATGGGGGAGGGGAGAGGGTACAAAAGTAGGTGTACAGTTGTTCGTATAAAACACAATACTATAATTAGTAAATGATAGTACAAGAATAAACTGTGTTTTGTGCACTCACAACTCTAAACATACTTTTGCCCAACCCTGCATATATATTTGTTCAGGGTCCAAAATTTCAACCTTTTCCCCTACTGCCACCTAACTCATCTTTCTACATCCCCACCTATAGCATCTTATTTATCCCAATATTGCAAACTAAAAAAACACACAAAAGGAATTCAAACTGAAGACCTGGCCTACAAGAAGCAGACCTGACTCTGCAGTGACATATCAGCCTTCCTAAATTTGTCTTGGTTCTAACAGTTCATTTTCCTGTGAAAAGGCATTACTTAGAGGCTGGCAACAGGGAGAGAAACCCAACAAGGCTTTCATCCCAGGCACGCTTGCCCAAGTGCTTATATGCACTTCAACAATTGCTTATTGAAGGCCAGAGGTTAGAGTCTGGAGGGAATGAGTAAATGAGTAAATCTTCAAGGTATTAAATAATTATTCTTTTTTTAAAAAGATATGTTTTATTGATTTCAGAGAGAGGAAGGAAGGAGAGAGAGAGATAGAAACATGGATGAGAGAGAAACATTAATTGGCTGCCTCCTCCACGCCCCCTATGGGGGATCAAGCCCAAAACCTGGCATGTGCCCCCATCAGGAATCAAACCTGTGCCCTCTTGGTGTGTGGGACCCAATCAACCAACTGAGGCACATGGCAAGGCTAAATAATAATTATTCTGATACTTAACATTCAATGAGCACTTTCTATCTGTCAGACACTTTAAGGGCTTCACGGGACTTATTTCATTTAAGCCTCACATTAGCCTAGTAAGGTAGGTGACAATATATCCACTTGTAGGCGAGAAAACAAAATCCTAAAGAGGTCAAGAGCTGTGCCCAAGGCCATGAGGAAACAGTGCTATTCATCTGACTCCAGAGCTCAGGTGCTGAACTATGCTGCCTCCCACTTCATTCTTTTCCTAGGGCTGCCATAGCAACTACTGAATGCTTTTCAGGAGCAATATTGTAGGAGTTGTGCATAGATGGTTTCAAATGTGAAGGTATATTGAGGGGTAACTAGTTAGACTACTGAAATAGTCTAGGTTGGTGACAATGAGGGCACAGCATAGAGATTGTGGAGGTAGACTCTAAGATTTTGAAATATTGATAATTCTCTGGATTCAAGAGTAAATTCCACTCTTTACATGGCCATAAATCTTGTGCAAAGGTGATACTTACTAAGGTCCCTCAGTATGATGAAGGGACAAAGGCACATCATGGTCTCAGAGAGAAGTTCAAAGTCAGAGCTAGAAAAGGTAACATTATAAACTACACAGAGGGAATCTAGGCATGGGTCAGAAACGAGGGAGATGCAGACAGACTCGTTGAGTGGGGTTGAAACAAATGGTCCCAAATAAGGGCTGTGAACAAGGCAAGGATGTTGTGGCCTTTACACAACAATGTAAATATAAATAGTCCTACTGAACTGTACTCTTAAAATGGTGAAGAGGATAAATTTTATATTTTGTTTCTTACCTCAATTTAAAATTTTTCTATAGGTAACAATTTTAAAAAAGAAATCTGAAAAATGTCACCTTTCTAACTTGGAGCTGTCCAGGCAGATCAGTGACAGGCCCGACAGATTAGGTGATGGGCAAGTTATGGAGAAAGAGTAATAACTATCGAATATAACTAAGTTTTAAAACCTATGCATCCAGGGAAATGGGGAAGGGGTAGTCCTATTCCTGGAAATAGAGAGGTCAATAATAGTCATTGACTTGGGCATGAACATTTTGAGAGAAAATTATTTGAGTTTTCATAGTTCTTGTTACTCCTCAATAAAAGATTGCAAGAGAAATTGGAGATGCAGGTCTGGAGGTTCAAGAGTGAAAGCTAAGCTAGAAATGCACATGCTATGTTATCTGTAAAAGGGTGAAAATGAGCAATATGCAAAGTTGATACAACCACTGAAGGGCACAATAAACTAAACCTGGGAATGTCTTTTAGCATCGGAGTAAATGAACCCAGAAAGGAGACCACACGTTATTCATCTTGGTCACAGAGTAACCCTGCCGTGTCACAAAACTCAAAGGGGCAGTTTCTAGAACAAGCTGTACACAACGGTGTGAAATTCTTCAGAGAAGAAAGATGTGGGTTGAAAAGAAATTATTTGATTTGGTAGCCAAGGAGTCATCAAGATGGATGGGTGGTTCAGTAGGAAAAAAGGCCAACGGAAAAGGGTACGGAATGGGGAGGGGTGGCCAGGAGTGCACCCAGAGATATCCCGCTACAGGTTCCCTGAACGAAGGGAGAGAGAAGGCGCACATTGGGTGAGGTGGGCTGCCAGGGACAGGGACAGCTTGTTTTCTCAGTCCTGAGCATGTTTCTGCTCAGAAGGGCTGGTCTGATGGGGAGGTATAAATGGTAATACTGTAACTAGTGAAGAGTACCTCTGGAGTCAGTTCTGGAAAAGGTCGAAAGACCATGTTCAAGAACACAAGGAAAGTAAGATTTGAAATTGCCTCCCAACTGCTCTGCCTATCTTCTGTTCTATCCACTCCAGTCCATTCTGGAGTATTCTCTCTACAACATAAATCTACTCATGCACTTCCAAACTATTCCATAAATATTCACTTAATGAGTAAAGAAAAATGAATAAATAAATTAAGGAATGAATGGGGTGAGGAGGAGAAAGAGGAGGATTCTCAGTGAGGTAATTACAGACAGGTTATTTCAGATCATTTCACTTAAGGAAAGTGATGCCGTTTCAAGAGTAAGAGCACATTTTGATGTTTTCTATGGATTTCAGAAAGCAAATTAACATAACTACTGTATCGGACACTAGATCACCTTGCCTCCCGAACCTCTCCGGTGGGCATTACTCAGGCCATAGCTGTGGTAAGCTGTGGACACTGTTTTCACCACTTGGGAGTTCTTAGGAACAGTACTGGTTGAAAAGGAGGGAGCGGCTCCTCTGAGGCCCTGGCTCCCCCATGGCTGCCCAGAGAGTCCATCTAACACTACTTGGAAGTAGGATGGGGCAAACTCTAGCCAATGAAAGACAGAAAAGGGGAAAAGCTAGGAGATAAATTGCTAGCCCTTCTTGCCCACTTCCCCCAGTGCCAGTACTGAGACGCAGCAGTTTAACACAGACTCTCTGAAAATGTCTCCCAATAACCCACCCATTTCTGTTCGCTCTCCCCCTTCCTTTTTGCTCCCCACTTTTGTGTCCTGGGATTGCACCATTCAATAAGTTGTTAACATGAACTCTGTGCCTCTGCTTCTGTTTCTAGAAAACCTGGTCTAAACAAGTAATTTTGGGACATTTTTCAATGTTCAATATCTTAGGAGATATTTGAAGCACGTTATTAGAAGCACAAACAAAAACATATTTGTACTGAGAACATTCGTTTATTTGCATTGGGCTATGTTTGGACACTGGAAAGAGTAGTTGCAAAGAATAGTTGCAGTCACTGAAGGAGAATGAAAAGTCAAGAAGAAATGGTGAATGGACAATCAAGCAATAAGGAAATAGTCATTCTCCTTGCAGAATATCAGCAGGAGATAATCAGAAACACATGGCTATGGCGAGTACAGATGTAGTCCCCAGATAGCAAAGTTTCCACTAAAGGAGCCCACATTAAGGAGATTTTCTCCCATTGTGTCTGTTTGTAATTAATGTGTTCCTGTGTTATGACATATTAAAGTGTTAGATTCCAAGAAACAAAAAAAAAAATCTACTGAGTGACGTATCTCAATGAAGACAACTGAAATCGTCTTCAGTTTATATATTAAACTGAAATAATTTTAAGGCACAACAAATTACCAGCTAAAATTCAGACAACTATGAAATGACAAAAAGTATATTTGCTTAGCAAAGCCCTTTGGGGAGTTAAAATGGAAAAAAGGAATTAAAAATTGGCCAGAAAGAGGGAGAGTACTTCCTTGCTGTGGAAAGTTGGCATACACTATACCATGATCTCAATCTGTACTGAAACCGTTTTAGACATTGAACCAGATCCCAATCGTAAAGATGTGAAGGGAGCAGTCAGTCACCCACCTTTGAATATTTGCTACTACAAATATTTAACCCTCTGTGCCCAGGCTGATATAGCACAAAAGGTCTTCTCTTCAAACAACTGAAACCAAAAGACTGGGACATACTCATTGCTCATTCATAAAAGTATGAAAACGATGATTCCAGAAATACTCTGTGAGTACACTTTGGTTTCTGAACGTGTATTCCTACAGACTGCACAGCAGTCATTAAATCATTTTTTCAAATGTCCTCAGGTAGATTCTTTAAGAATTTTTTTTCCTTTTGTACATTTATAAATCCAGATGCAACTGCCACTTCCTGGAGGGGCAGTTAGTTTAAAGTTTAAATGTATTACTTTTTAAGCATGTGTCATGTTTCTTTTTTTAAAAATATATTTTATTGATTTTTTACAGAGAGGAAGGGAGAGGGACAGAGAGTTAGAAACATCGATGAGCCGAGACCGGTTTGGCTCAGTGGATAGAGCGTCGGTCTGCGGACTGAAAGGTCCCAGGTTCGATTCCGGTCAAGGGCATGTGCATTGGTTGCGGGCACATCCCCGGTAGGGGGTGTGCAGGAGGTAGCTGGTCGATGTTTCTCTCTCATCGATGTTTCTAGCTTTCTATCCCTCTCCCTTCCTCTCTGTAAAAAATCAATAAAATATATTTAAAAAAAAAAAAAGAAACATCGAAGAGAGAAACATTGATCAGCTGCCTCCTGAACACCCCCTACTGGGGATGTGCCCACAACCAAGGTACATGGTACATGCCCTTGACCGGAATCAAACCTGGGACCCTTCAGTCCGCAGGCTTACGCTCTATCCACTGAGCCATACCGGTCAGGGCTAGCATGTGTCATGTTTCTTAGTATTTCTTTAGGTCTGAATAGCTGAAGGGAATTATGATTTTTCCCAGAGAATTGCACATACACATACATACAACATTTCCATAAAGTACATAAGCTCGGTAGACACCTCATACATCCAAATACTTTCTGGAATCCATGAACCTCAGGTCAAAGCCAGCTGCTTTAAGTAACTTTAAAAATCACTTAAAGATGGATAAACACAAGTAAGGGAAAGCCCTAGTAGCATGCATATTTTGGTATGCCAATCAAAGTAAAAACAAATCCCAAAATTTTTTTAAATTTTTATTATTTTTTTAATCAGAGAGGAAGGGAGAGAGAGAGAGAGAGAAAAAAAAAACATCAATGATGAGAGAGTCATTGATCAGCTGCCTCCTGCATGTCCCCCATTGGGGATCAAGCCTGCAACCTGGGCATGTGCCCTTGACTGGAATTGAACCCAGGACCCTTCAGTCTGCAGGCCGATGCTCTATCCACTGAGCAAAACCGGCCAGGGCAAATCCCAAATTTTATAGATAGAAACAATGCTTCTACAAAAGGCCTAAAAGCTATATTTTAGGTCTTAAGGAAAAGCTATGTAGTATCTCATCAGTATTTTTTTTTTATAATCCTCACTTGAGGATATTTTTCCATTGCTTTTTCAGACAGTGGTAGGCAGGGAGAGAGGAAGGGAAGGAGGGAGGAAGAGAAAGAGAGGCAGAGGGAGAGGGAGAGAGAAAGTGGGAGAGAGAGAGAGAGAGAGAGAGAGAGAGAGAGAGAGAGAGAGAGAGACAGAGAGAGAAATATTGATGTGAGAGAGACATATAGACTGGCTGCCTCCCGCATGTGCCCCAGGGAGTGAACTCACAACCCAGGTACATGCCCGTGGTGGGAATCGAACCTGAGACCTTTTGGTGGCAGGGCCAATGCTCTAACCACTTGGCAACTCCAGCCAAGCTCTCATCTGTCATTTTTTTAAATATATTTTTATTGATTTCAGAGAAGAAGGGAGAGGGAGAGGGAGGGAGCGATAGAAACATCAATGATGAGAGATGATCATTGATTGGCTGCCTCCTGCATGCCCCCCACTAGGGATTGAGCCCACAACCCAGGCATGTGCCCTTGACTGGAATCAAACTCAGGACCCTTCAGTCCACAGGCCAATGCTCTATCCACTGAGCCAAACTGGAGAGGGTTAATTATTTTTAAATAAATTTCATAAGTAGCTGTTTTTGAGAATAATCTATATGTTGACCCCAAAGACATTACTTTTTTCAATTAAGCTATCTGAAAGAATATTAATATTCAAAACTGGATTATTATTCAATTCTCTTTTGGATCAATTACTATAAGAATAACTAATTTATACCTGATTTAAACTAACTTCCACATGCTACGTTCTCTCTAGCTTCCTTTCTATCTCTACAAAAAATGGCTCTAAACCAATGGCTGGCACAGGTTCAGTTAAAAATAGAGGCATGTGGCAAGTGTTTGGAAATTTAGTGTTCATATCTATTGGATTTCTGGACTGTAATTGTGAATTTAGAATCTTGCTTATGATTAAAATATTTAAGACTATCAACAATTTGGAAAAAAAAATCATCATGTGTTTGTCATTTTTTGTGAAGAAAAATTCTAGAGTGAATGTTTTACGCAAGCAGCCAAAAAGATCCAAAGTGAAATGAATTTTCCTGGGACAGCCTAGAAATAACAGTTAACATATGCCTAAGTTACAGACAAAAGCAGGATGCATGTAAAAGCAAGTAGGAAGTACAAAGGACTGTTAAATTAATGAATAAAAACCTTTTTGTCCAAATTTCTTAGCAAAAATTTTAGGTACTTAAGGAGCAAAACCATCTCAACTATTTTTAAAGAAATTATATTTATTAATATTAGAACCAAACAAGAAGTGACTTTCAAAGTCACAGTTTACACCCATCATAAATTTGATGTGCTAAAAAAACAAAAACAAAAAAATTACAAGAGTTAAGTTAATGCTAGTATAAGTAAACAAAAATACACATTCTTCCATTACTTTAGAGCCGTGGTCGGCAAACTGCGGCTCGCGAGCCACATGCGGCTCTTTGGCCCCCTGAGTGTGGCTCTTCCACAAAATACTACAGCCTGGGCGAGTCTATTTTGAAGAAGTGGCGTTAGAAGAAGTTCAAGTTTAAAAAATTTGGCTCTCAAAAGAAATTTCAATTATTGTACTGTTGATATTTGGCTCTGTTGACTAATGAGTTTGCCGACCACTGCTTTAGAGTATTTAATAATTGATTCTCACTTGCAGCTGATGTTCATCTAGAAGTATTTCTAGTTAACTTATTTATCTGCTATTTTTTTGCATAAATATTTCTTGGTCAAGATGCTTCTTGACATTATTGATAAAATAAGTCATTAAAAGTTTTCAGATTGTCTTCATTCTAACCAGTGATGGGCAACCTTTTGAGCTTGGTGTGTCAAACTTCGCCAAAAAACTGAGCATAACTCGGGTAGTGTGTCACTTTGAGGAAAAAACTAACTCCAAGACTCTAGTCGCAAATGTTTCATCCTCAGGAGCAGCAAATGTTTCATCCTCGGCATGTGGCCGCGTGTCATCAGAAATGGCTACGTGTGTCAGTGCTGACACGCGGGTCATAGGTTCGCCATCACTGTAAATCTAACCTAATATTATTTTGTATTTCAGTAAATTCTTAGAGTTGTGCTTTCACAAATTACTATTAGATCTTTGAATTTATTTTTATTTAGAGCCGGTTAGATGGACCATGTCAGAATGCTGGCCCAGTGGCCTGCCTGAACATCTTGGAGCATCAGTGATCTTGTCTGTAAAATAATGACACTCATACCTACCTTAGCTCTCTCACGGGGTTGAGTCCCATGTGAAATCCATAAAGAGCTTTTAAAAACAAGATGGTACTGGTGCTGGAGGTGTTATCGATAATGGTAAAAGTGCTGTTTGGTATTTAACAAGAAATTCTGCTCCAAACAATAACCGTGATCATAGAATTTACTGCAGAAATAAGATATTAGTTTACAGATTGCTAAATTATCTTGCTGCAATACCTGCTGTGGCGTAGAAATCATTGACTTTGCTACTGTGAATTTTGTCTGTGTGTTTTCTTTTTCTTTTATTTATTTTTTTAGACCGGACTATTTTAAATATCATGTCACTGACAGGCATAAAGAGGGGTGGTATTTTAAAATAGGAATTGGAGCGTTTTCATGTGTTTTGTGTTTTCTCTAACACTTGACAAGTGAGATTAATAAAGTTAATTAGCAGAGTATAAGTATAGGATAATCTACATTTTCCTAATTCTATAAGCAATAAAATGCAGTGTATCAATTCTTTTGAAGAAACCTATTGTAATTTTCTTTTAAATGCTTCAGAAATAAATATTTGCTCTAGAAATGTGTTCACCAACAAAAACTGATTTAACCTATTACAAAATGAAATTTGGGAGTATCTTGGAGTCTGGAGTGGTCTGAGTGCTCACACTGGCTGCCTTGAGGAAAGAAACATTTAGTGTTTATCAACTAATTTTAGGGATCTTTATTTATGTTCCTAAACTTTAAATCTTTAGTTCTATTAGCATCCTGAGTTTTAGAAAGCATTCAGACCACTCCCACCTCCTCCAAATTGCCTATTTCATTCAGCTGGAATGAAGTGAAAACCTAAGAGAGAAAATAATGGCCAGGACTTTCTGGGAATAAAAAGAAGTTTGAAGCAACATGTGTTTGGCTGTCATGAGGTCACTCTCTGGGCTGGGTATACCCTGGACCTCTTTCAGAACTCATCATGCAAGTTAATTTTAGTTTTGCAGAAAGGACAGAGCGAGGCAGAAAATGTCAAGGTTAAGCTTATGACCGCCTTACCGTTCTGATGTCGCGAGCATTGCCAGGGAGAGAGAAGCACCGTTCGTCCACAGACCATCTTCTCTTGCATCTGCTGGCCTGGGCGTCGGGGGGCGTGTTGGGGGCAGCCCCAGGCACAGTGGCTGCGAGCTTCCTCGCCCCTCGGAGTGTCAGGCTCTGGTAGAAGAGGCAGAGGGCCACCACCAAGCCCACCAGGAAGGGCCGGGGGCAACGTCGCCGACGACAAAGGAACCCTGGACGCCAGACCATGACCAGTTCAGCTGCACTTGGCCCCTGTCCGCGTCGCCGGAGAAGTCATAGCAGCGATTTCTTGTCAGCATGAAGAGGACAAATCCGCCTCCTTCTCCCACAGCCTAAGTGAAGATTGCTCCATCCCGCTTAAGAACTTTCCGAAGAATCATGCCAAAGAGTTATAGGTCCCAGAAGTCGGAGACGGCTACGAAGCGCCTTTCCATGGATGACAGTAAAACGTGGGCTGGCCTGGGTGAGATAATAACGGTTTTAAAAGGACGTCCAAATAATCATAGTCGTAACCGGTAACCCGAGGGGACCCCAGGCTGCCCAACTGTTGCTTCCGGCGATGCCTTATTTCCACAACATCCTTCAACTCACAGTGACGACATCACAGGGAAAGAGAAGACACCCCCAGGGTGCCTCTGGGACCTCTGAACAGCTCCGAAGAGCGCAATCGGTTAAAACGCAAAGCGCCCGTGGTGCAGCGGGGGGTGGGGGTGGAGGGGGGTGCAGCTTGCCTTAGCAGGTCCCCAGTTTTCCCCCGGTTTTAAAAGCTGCCCCGCTTTCCGCCTTCCAACTTCCTTAGCTGCTTCCCTTCATTCAGTTTCAAGTCGCCACTTTCCTGCAAGCACTTGTGGCTCTGACCATAAAAACGGAATAAACGGGTTGCACGGAGAGGGTTCCCGTTGGGGTTTTTGCCTGTTATTTTGTAGCATTCCGTTTCAAGTTCAAAGTTCTGTGTACTTACTCGGTTTTCATCCTTTTAGCCAGAAAAAAAAAAGTTTCCACGAGTCCCTAATGGATTGTTGATCGGAGCCACTCGGAAGGAAACACCCCGTCCTGTGACTCCAATTCATCGGACACACACGCGCGCGCGCGCGCAGACACAGCCACACGCGCGCCTGCCGCCCTCCAGCCCTCCCGGCGGGGAGCTGCGGCCCGCACCCCGCAGCCAGCAGGCCGGGGAGCGGGGAGCGGGGAGCGGGGAGCGGGGCGGAGCTACTCTCCGGGCGCCTCCGGCCCTGGGGCAGCCTGGAGCCGCGCGTTCAGCTCCGGATCAGACAAGGTGGGCATCCATAGACTGGGGGCATCGGTACTCATTTCCCCGAAACGTGACGGCCTCCGCAGAGCTGCAGCAATTTAAATGCACAATTGATGTTCCATGCCTTAGGTAATTTCTTTTTCCTAAGACAATGGTGCAAAAACAAATAGCCCTGCGTCCACTGATGACAAACGTCGAGGATCTTCCCTTAGGGGATTGTGGTCCCTCTTTTGGGGGATAAGTGGGCACAACTCCTGTCTGGACCCCAGAACAGCAAGCCTGTTGTACGCACAGAACAACTGAGCTTTCTGTTTGGTACCTAACTCATTTCACAGTTGTTCAAAGGCTAATTGCTGACACGTCTTATAAGGAGTTGATGGGAGCGGGTATTGGGTAACTTTTGCTCAGTAGGAAGTGGTACACAGCAGGCTTTGTCCATATTCAACGCCATCTACTGCTGCTCCACAGACCGCCCCAAGGACACTCCCAGCCAGGCATTCTGCAGACTCCATCCACGTTTGCTGAGTCAGCTGAGGGAACTTCAAGGAGGAAAGCAATCTGTCTTGTGCTTGGTGCTCACCTCTCCCTGCCCCCGCTTTTCAAAATCTGCCGGTTTAGGCTCATAACAGACATTCCCCAAAGGCTCTGAATCTAAATAGATGTTGTAGCCTGTTTCTAACCCCAAGTCATTCTTGGGGGCTGAGGTCCTCCTGTGAGGCCACACCCCCAGAGTGATTCCACGCTTTAGGCACATTCCTGTCAGTCACTTGGATTTTGTGATACGGGGCGCCCCCTAGGGGTGCCCCGCTACTATAGAATGGTCATCTTACAGATAGGAAACTGTCAACACCGTTATAAAACAGATTAAAATTTTAGAGAATACATATTCACATTGAATCTAAACTTATTCCAAGTCCTTGCATATATTTCCTCCAGTGTGTTTAATACTAATTTACAGAGCTAGAGTCGTCAATCCCGTGACAAATGAAGGAATAGAGAAAAATGAAATGACACTTGACTTTAGGAAGCCAAAAGGTTTTGTAGAAGAAATGGCTAAACAATGTGTTTTGGAAGATCTAGTGTTGGTGAATGCACTGTGACTTGCAACATCATAGGAATTACGAGATCTCTAAGCTGGAGTTGTTCTGTGTTGATGAGGTCCAGGGTGTGACAAAGTTATTTACTAGGTGAAAGGAATGGAACAGGTGCAGTTCTATTAAGTCAAAAAGTCTGGAAAACCAAGAATTTGAGAAATATCAAGGGTCATTCGTGTGCATTGTTAAATTGTTGAGTACAGGATACAAAAGAGAGCATAAAGCAGATACTAAAATCATATTGCCGTTTGGACTAGGGCAGTGGTCGGCAAACTGCGGCTCTGTTGACTAATGTGTTTGCTGACCACTGGACTAAGGGAAGTGAAAAATAGCAGCATAGATAATTTTGGAGCTAGACTTCAGATAACAGGAGTTAGAAAGAAGGTGGGAAATTAGTGTTCTAGAAATGATGCCAGCAGATTGAAAAAAAAAAAAAACATTTCCTATTTTACCAATAGTCTGAGGAAGAAGCTAGTAGACAAAGGGATGTCTGATAGAAAAAGGTTAGTTAGAGTGGGATGGTGGGAAGAAGAGGTGGAAAGAAGTTACAGCAAAAAGTAGAACCCAACTAAGGGAATCCATAAATAGCATTTGATATTAAAGTTAACCCAACCTGAATATGGATCATGTTGCTCTTTATCAATTGTTTTCAAGCTTGTGATTTATGAAATGAGGCTACTCATGCCTCCTTTGAAGTGTTATTGGCATAACTAGATGAAATAATGTATGGAAATCACCTAAGCACTTGCACATTTGTTGGAAGAATACAACATGCTGAATGCATGTCTGCGATGTCTGGGATCCTGAGCCTGAGCTCAGTCTTGTTTGTGTCAAACACATGAACAGATAATCCTATATAATAAAAGTCTAATATGCAAATTGTCCCCTCGGGTGGTCATTCGAGACTGGGAGTTCCACCACTCGCTATGATGTGCACTGACCACCAGGGGGCGGTGCGGAACATGGCGTGTGTCAGTGATGCAGCACTGGCAGAGGGCGGCAGTGGAGGTGCTGTCGGCCTGATGGGCCCCAAGGAGAGTGGACTGCAGCGGGATGGTAGAGCAGGTGAGCAGGTGGTACCAGGACAAGGCAGGTGTGAGCGGGGGCCTGATTGCCCCACTGATCACCCCGCAGACAGAGACCGGCAGCAGCAGCAGGGGAAGGGGCCACTGCCCGGCTCCCAGGCGCTGGGGGAGACGGGTGGGGAGCCCGGCCCTGACAGATTGCCCCACAGATGGCAACCTGCAGTTGGCAGGCCCTGATTACCCCATCAGGGCCAGGCCCCAAGCTGGGATGGGGACCTGGGGATGGGTGGTGGCAACCACCCTCCCACAACACCCAGGCAAGGGGGCTGTGACCTCTCGCCAGCTACCTGGGGGCGGGGGTAATGGGGACAGACGGGCAGTGAGAATGCGGGGTGTCTGCTGAGCTCGCTCTCACTCCCTGATACCCTCTCCTGAACACCAGGGCTTGCGCACCAGAGAAGCTCCCGTGCTCAGGTGCCGAGCGCCCGCTGGGAGCCTACCCTGACCCCGCACGGCCTCTTCTGGGTGAGCAGGGCTGCAGCTGCCAGGACCACAGGCGCTGGTTAGGCTCCTCGTGGGTTCACGCAGGAGCCAGTCTGTGAAGCCGGCTGGGAGAGAGCTCGCTGTACGCCTGGCTTCCATGCGGCACCGCTGGGTGGCCCAGAGGCCCATCCTGCGCTCCAGCCCACAGCATCCAGCTGCGCTTATCGCATCTCCACGTGGGGACTAGGGCGCTGTGACTCAAGTGGAGAGGGGCACATGGTGGCCTGGGAGCCCAGAGGTCTAGATGCTGCCCAGGGCCCAGAGGTCAGCTGGGACCTGCTCTTCCACGCGACACTCGTGCTTCGATCGATGGCCATGCCTAGGGACCACACCCATGCATGAATTTCGTGCACCAGCCCCCTAGTGATCAATATAATGGCTTTTTGGAACACAGAAGCAACAAAAGCAAACATGAGCAGTGTTAGATCTCTTCCCTTTGTGAGATGGAGGTGGGTGGCAGATGCTCGTTTTGAAGAGTAAGAACGAGGGTGGAGTGGGAGTGGTTTGTACGTAGAGACTACAAGTGCGAGGGATTTATGCCTGAGTGGTAATGGAAGCATGTGTTAGAGCATGAAGGTGACAGAACAGGGAAGAATGAAGATAGAGTAAGTGGTTCAGTGTGGGGAGTGGGAGGATAAATACACAGAAGTACGAACCCGTGGATTCTGGCAGAGAATAAAAGTGAATGCTTTTGTGCATATGGTTTCAGGCAGTAACCCTTCCACTAAATCATTTTGGCGTCCAAGAGATGGTATGTTAGCAGCAGCAACCTGGGACAACAGAGTGACAGAACTCTCCAACACAAAATATGCTCTTCTATCACACATGTTTCAACTTAGCTTTTGGTATGGAGTGGGGATGGAGGGAGAGGATACATTTAATAATCGTTGTTTAAAGAAGGTATTTTCAAATTTTTATTATATGATTTAAAGTAGAGTAATAAAAATGTCCATAACAGAGAGGATTCCAGAGTGGGATCAGGAACTTTGGGAAAGTATCAGCTTCCTCGTAAAATGCCTCCTCTTTGAGTATCGGCTTCAGCGATCACTAGACCTCAGAGGTCACCAGAGGCTTCAAAGTTATGCTTCTAAGGATGCATTTTGACACAGATTTCCTCTCTATTACAACCTGGGAGGAAGGTGAAAGCTTCAGATTCTGGGCCCTCTTGGTTTCCTACAGGAAAAAGCTTTCCTCCCATGGAGATGTAAAATCCAGCTGTAGCTACTAACGGAGACGTTGTGAAGTAAGTCCTGGCCGTCCTGTCAACAACTGGGCACTAAGCTCCCAGCACTTGCCCCCTACAGTTTGACTGCCCTCTTCTCAGCTCCTATCACCTTTCCTCTGATGCTGACTTTAGAACTTTCTCCATTCGCACTGAACGTAAGATGATGTTTATAGACTGTGAACCACATACTTGAATCCCTACTGTACCAAAACATCGTTCTAGGTACGGGGGAAACAGAAGGCATACGACAAATACCATACATGACTAAACTACAACACATTGGTCAGTGTAGGGTAACTTCTGTAACAAACAACCTCAAAATCTCAGTGACTCCGTACAATGAAAGCACTCATCATCTTCCCATGTTAGTTTCTATTAGGACTGGGACCAGGGTACTTCCACCTGGGGACTTTCCATACCCTAGGATCTTGGCTCCCCACTGGGGTCCTCTGAACCCCACGGGAAGATGAAGAATGAGAGAAGGGCACAGAGGATTGTGTGGGAGGTTTTGGGGGGACAGACTTCAAACTGTCATCTATTCTTTGGCCAGAGCCCAGTCACATGGACCCACGTAACTGAAAATGAGCTGGGAAAGGAGGTTTAGCTATGTGCCCAGGAGGAAAAGGAAATGAGGCTGATAAACATATATCTGTCCCAGCCACAACTCAGGTGGAGATAAATGCCATGGAGATTCAAAATAGGAAAATCAAATTTTGGGGGAGGTGATAAGGAAAGTGGTCATTTCTTAATTGGGCCCTGAAGAGTGCCAAAGACTTCAATTGCCTCAAAAGGGCAAATACAGGTTTTCTGTCTTAGTGGAAGTTCACTAAGGATAAAGCTGGAGAGTCAGGTCCAGGTCAAGTTCTGCTACACTTCCAATTTCAAGAATTTAGCCTTTGTCTGCAAACAGTAGGAACCCCAAAATAAGCAAATTTCTTTCCCGGAATACTTATTAATGAAGATATCATGATTGCTGTCAGGATATAGGATGACCTTTATTTACAACTAGAGGCCCGGTGAATGAAATTCATGAACTCGGGTAGGTGGGGGGTCCTTCAGCCTGGCCTGTGTCCTCTCGCAGTCTGGGACCCCTCGGGGGATGTCCATCTGCTGGCTTAGGCACACTCCCCGGGGAATCGGGCCTAAGCTGTCAGTCAGACATCCTCAGTGCTGCTGAGGAGGCGGGAGGCTCCTGCCACTGCCGCTGAGCTCACAGCCATCAGCCTGGCTTGTGGCTGAGTGGAGCTCCCCCTGTGGGAGCGCACTGACCACCAGGGGGCAGCTCCTGCATTGAGCGTCTGCCTCCTGGTGGTCAGTGCGCGTTGTAGCAAGGAGTCTTTCTTGGTCTTTCCGCCATTAGGGTCAATTTGCATATAACTCTTTTATTATATAGGATTATTTGAGAACACTGTTATATTACCATTAATCTTAGTGGTAAATTCACAGAGCGAAATCTCTTTTGTTGCTTTTTTTGTTTTTTTTTTTAGGTGGAATAAGGACAACAACATGGGTCAAGTTCATGTGGTTACTCTCAATGGTGTAAACTACACACACGACTTAACGGAAGTCTATGTGCAGTGCCTTAGAGCCCTCACTGTCCCTCAGAGGAAAAGGGTATCTACACTGTTATGAGTATGTGTTTTCCCATAGTTATGTAAACGTGAGTACTAACTTATACCGGGTGTAGGATCATGCATCCTTTCGCCTAAATTTAGAAGTTGACATCTGCCATCCGTTACAATGACACACCGGAAGCTCATCTGCAGTCAGGCCATGTGTGTTCTTTAGATGCTGGAGGACAGTGAACAGAAATCCCAAAACAGTTGTCGTTTCTAATGCATTCAAACGTGTGAATTTCCTTTCAACTCAGCTATGTTGCTTCTCTCCAGATCTTTTCAATTGTGTAGTCACTTTGTGTATAAATCTATGAGTTTAAATTTAAGACCACTAACCCTTTTATGGAGTTTTGCATGAAGAAAAAAAAAAAGTAGCCCGGCTGGTGTGGGTCAGTGGTTGAGCATCGACCTATGAACCAGGAGGTCACGGTTCGATTCCTGGTGAGGGTGCATGCCCACAGCTGCGGACTCAATTCCCAGTATGGGGCATGCAGGAGGCAGCCGATCAAAGATTCTCAGCATTGATATTTCTGTCTCTCCCTCTCCCTTCCTCTCTGAAATCAATTTTTTTTTTTTAAAGTAAAGATTTTTCTCTTCCTTCCCAGTGGCTGCTGACTGGTGACAGCAGGGTTTGACAGAGGTCTAGGAATGGTGTTAAAGGGTAAAAGGGACGGTGCAGGACTTCCCTCGGGCACAGCATTTGTCAATTTACACATAGAAGTAAGATGCTGCATTGCACATCTTCATTTTTCTACTATCCTTTTCTCGTTTGATGTATTTATTTGAACAAATATTCTGCACTGTTTCTAGATGAACAACAGTCGAAATAAACCAAATGCTTCAAACTAAAGGCTTTTCATTTAAAATTGTCCACTAGACCAGTATTTCTGAGCATGCACATCACCTGGAGTCCCATATGACAACACTTGGCACTGCCTTTTTAAATGGGACATACAGTAGGTCCTCATTTAATGTCATCATTAGGTTCTGGGAAATGGCGATTTTAAGCAAAATAAGGTCAGATCAATTTTATCACAGGTTACTTGATACAATTAAAAGTTAAGTTCTTACAGCATATTTCTGGTTACAGAAACATCACCAAACTTCTAATTACAGACCCAAAACACTTCTAATATTAGACATCAAAATATATATGAACTATAGATACATTTAAGAAAGATTAATAGCCTGGTCAGAGTGGCTCAGTTGGTTGAGCGCTGTCCCATCCACAGAAAGATTGTCAGTTCAATGCCTGGTCAGGGCACATACCTGGGTTGCAGGTTTGAGCCCCAATTGGGGAGCGTGTGGAAGGCAACCAATTGATCTCTCTCTCTCTCCCTTTCTCTCTCTAATCATGTCCTTGGGTGAGGATTTTAAGAAAAGATTAATAAGAACAAGGAAGATGATTTTCCAACCCACTGATACCAAAGCCTACCCCAGTAGTTCAAGGTACAGGGAGGAACCCAACCTGGACAGGATGTCCTTCCATAGCAGGGCCACTCACACCCATCACACTACCTCAGACTGGGACAATGTGGACACACCAGCTCACCTCAGGTGCACATCTCTGTGATGTGGAGGAAACTGGAATCCTTGGAGAAAACCCAAACAGACAAAGGCCTAACCGAGAATCGATTTTATTTCTCTTGTCAACCTTATAACTAAATGATGTTGAACGGAAACAATGCTACTCAAGGACCTCCTGTACACTCAGCAGCTCTTCACAGTTTTCAACGGGGTACATGGCTAATTTTTCACAGCTTTCTCTCTCTTATTTTAGAAATATTTTTTTATTGATTTCAGAGAGGAAGGGAGAGGGATAGAAACATCAATGATTTGAATCCTTGATCAGCTGCCTCCTGCACGCCCCCTACTGGGGATGGAGCCCACAACCCAGGCATGTGCCCTTGACCAGAATCGAACCCGGGACCCTTCAGTCCGCAGGCCGATGCTCTATCCACTGAGCCAAACCAGCTAGGGCACAGCTTTCTCTGTTTATAAGCGATTTGAAAATGATTGCATCAGTACCAAATGTACTTTTGTTAAATTCTGTACTGTATTTTAGTTACTAGTGTACTTATATCTCTTTACAATATAGACTGCTTTATGACAGAACTATTTTACTCATCTCCATTCTCTTGTGTCATCTAGATGTGTCTTCCTATGATTTACTGCCTCCTCAAACATATGCAATTTGTGCATATGATCTCCTCTAAGTCTCTCAAATTTGCTAAGATTTGCATCCTCTAAAAGACTTTATATATGTATACACATACACATACATATATTTACACATACATTCTAAAAGACAAACAGAAGACAGATAGACAAATAAACTACTTACTTCAAGCAGTGAGCACACAGGTAGAATGGCAAACATTTAATCCAATGAGTTATTTTTTTACTTTCTTTAGGACACCTATACCTTGGCATAAAGCCAGAATTCCGATGATTTTATCCATCAACTAGAGGCCTGGTGCATGAAATGAGTGCACTGGGTGAGGGGTGTACCTCAGCCCAGCTTGTGCCCTCTTGCAGTCTGGGACCCCTCACTCCTTACCGCCCGCCTGCTCGCTCCTCTTTACTGCTCAGCTTGCTGCGCCTTAGCGCTGCCGCAGAGGCTGGAGAGGCCCCCGCCACAGCCGCTGCGCTCACCAGCTGTGAGCCTGCTTCTGGTTAAGTGGCGCTCCCCATGTAGGAGTGCACTGACCAGGGGGCAGCTCCTGTGTTGAGCTTCTGCCACCTGGTGGTCAGTGCGCATCATAGCGACCAGTCGTTTTGGTCCTTCCATTGTAAAGGTCGCTTAGGCTTTTATTATATAGATATATAAAAAACATACAAATATAGCTTTTTTTTTTTGTCATATCATGGTATCAAATTATTTTCTTTTACTCAATTAGATCTATCATTTGTTCTCTCTGTAGATCTGCAATATTCCTTGGAATAATACTTTTTAAAAATTGCTGCAAGAAAGTCACATAATTTAGCCTGTTTCTTTTTAAAATGTAATCACAATTCAGTCATCTATTTTTATTTTCAGAAAAGGTATTTTGAAATGTTTACAGTATTAAATTTGCTTCCTAAGAAATTAATGTGTTTTATGGGGAATGGGAGGTGGGTAGGTTTTGTTTTATCACTCAGATGAAGGCTGGCATTCATTTAGCTAACCTATATATACAAAAGCCTAACATGCAAACTGTCCCTTCAGGAGTTCAACTGGGAGACCAGGAGTTCGATCACTCGTTATGACATGTGCTGACCACCAGGGGGCGGCGCGGAACGAAGGAAGGCCCCAGCTGGCAGCCGGAAGGCCTTGATTGCTGGCCAGACCTAGGGACTCTACCCGTGCGTAAATTTCGTGCACTGGGTCTCTAGTCCGGGTGACAAGAAGGAAATATTCTTTGACAAGATATGGGTTTTGGTCACAGGTATACCACATAAAGTCAAATGATTACCTCTATATCTAAAACATATGACCTCTGACATATCAGCTTATTTTTTTTCTTGTTTTCAACAAAAGAACTGGACTCGTCTTTTAACATATACTATAAGTGACAACAATTGGTAAAGTGAGAACATCTTTTGGCACACTTGAGAAACCCATTAAAAAAGGTCATTTGTCATATTAAAGATAAATACAAAATGCTTCAAAGATACGAATATGGGGAGGTCATACTAAAACTTTCTACTAACTAGTTATAATATTAGTAAATCATTCTAATGAACTGACTCTATTTATGCTCAGTTACTTAGAAATATTCTTGACTGGCCCCTTGTATTGCATTTGATCTAGAAAGCTTTTTAAAGTTAACTTGGTAACTATTACAATTGTTCTTATTTTCAACATGAAGGTAGATTTAACAATGCAAAAAGAATCAAAATATGACCATTGCTTTCCCCTGCAAATGATGTTAAATTTGTGAATGCTTTAAATTAGTTCATCATTGGAGACTAGCACTTACACTTTCCTAAGGAAAACTATTCTTTTGTTCTTTTTCAAATATACTTTTATTGATTTCAGATAGAAAGGGAGAGAAAGATAGAAACATCAATGATGCAAGGGGATCATTGATTGGCTGCCTCCTGCATGCCCCCTACTAGGGATCGAGCCTGCAACCCAAGCATATGCCCTTGACCGGAATTGAACCTAGGACTCTTCAGTCCACAGGCCGACGTTCTATCCACTGAGCCAAACCAGCTAGAGCAGGAAAACCATTCTTATTCATTAGAGTAGGCAAAGAGGAATGGCATGAGAATAAGCAACATGCACACAAGCATACACATTCCCCACACTCACCACACTGGCTTCTGAACTGTTAATAAACAGCAGGAAATGAATGATTATAATGCCTCTTTTGCCACCAGTAAAGAAAATAAAAAGAGGCTATGACTTAACTAAAAACTGAATCATATGGCTCTAGAGAATTTATTAATAAATTAAATTTATTTCAAAAAACATTTTGATATATCGAAGTCTCTAATAATTTATTAAGATATTGACTTATAAGATATACATGACTTACTACCTTCAAATATAAATGGCCAGAGGGAATATGCCTCTTTCCTATGACACACTTTAATTAAAATAAAAAAATACTGAAGTCAGTTCATAACTTTA
The DNA here is from genome assembly GCF_027574615.1 of Eptesicus fuscus. Lineage (NCBI taxonomy): Eukaryota > Metazoa > Chordata > Mammalia > Chiroptera > Vespertilionidae > Eptesicus > Eptesicus fuscus. Next base: position 69,323,051 of record NC_072486.1, read on the forward strand.
ACTTACTTCTCTGTAGAATCAAATCATGAATATTAAGATCCTGGGTCAGAAATCACAATCTGCTTGAATATTTTAGATTTTATCATCTAACAAAGGAAATCTAAAAATCTTGACTAGCAATTCTAATTTGTAGTGTTTAAAAATATGGGAGAAAAGGTTAATCTTAAGTATAGAATTTTTAAAATATTTCCAAGTTTAGATAATCAACTATTGTCAGCCTATTTTATAATCATTTTGTTGTTGCTGTTAATCCTCACCCAAGGATGTTTTTTCCATTGATTTTTAGAGAGTGTGAAGCGGGGGTGGGGAGACAGAGAGCAAAACATCAATCTGAGAGACACATCAATAGGCTGCCTACCACATGAGCTCCACCCGGGCCGGGGAACAAGCCTGCAACCAGGTATGTGCCCTTGACCGGGAATGGAACCCATGACCCTTGGTGCACTGGCCAATGCCAGGGCTGATTTGATCATCTTAATTTAAAAAATGCTGCCCTGGTCGCTGTGGCTCAGTCGGTTGGGTGCCATCCTGTGCACCAAGAGATTGTCGGTTCAATTCCCGATCAGGGTACATGCACGGGTTGTGGGCTCAATTCCCCGTAGGGAATGTGCAGGAGGCAGCCCGTCGATGTTTCACTGTCACACTCATGTTTTTTTCTCTCCTTCTTCCTTCCTTGCTCTCTAAAAACCAATACAAACATAAAAAATGCTATTTTACTAAACTGTTACATAATAACAATATAATGTATTTAACCAACAATAAGCAAATGCCACTACTATTCCTATTAACAACAATTCCATGGCACAGTGTAAAATGTTCTTGCTGAATAGACTCTTGCTCAGCTTCGTTCTCTGGCCTGACACATCTCTCTATCCCAGGTTCACCCATTCCTGGCTACTTTTAAATTCCCAGAATGTATGTGCCTGTTGAACAATCTCTTCTGCCTTGAAAACCTTCTTCACTATCCATCTTTAAGAATCAGTTCAAATGAAACCTCCTATGTCAAGTCTCCCAGTGTTCCCAGAGTGCTTTGTATACCCATACACAATAGCATGTATCAAAATACCACAACTGTTTGTAGACATGTCTGTCTTTCCCACTTCCCACAGGAACATGCACAAACACACACACACTTGCATTTCTGTATTCTCAACATTTAGGTGCTTAATGTTTGTAAAATTATAAGCATTTTCTAGGGCATCTTTTCTCTTAAAGCCCATTTGTTGAAAGATTTCTTTTTAAACATGTGAGAGTTGAATGTCTACATTCTATAATGTCTACACATGCAAAGAGTATCTTATCCCTTCCAAACCAAGTATACTGGTCCTTTATTTTTCTGACATTGAGTTAATTCATTAGATCAAGAAGACCATTTATGAGGTCTAAGGACAAAGGGCACTAATGCTGTATAAACCTAAGGTTGTTAAAAATCTAAAATATGTGGAATTTGTTTTAAAGGAGAAAAGAGCAAAAAAATTTAATTGCCCTTAAAAAGAATGATTGTATGTTTATCAAACACTCAGCTTCATTTAGGCATTTAATTAAGCCATTTATTGCTTCAAGTGTGTTACCATGAACATTTTAATATACACTCCACAGCAGTAAGGCCTCAATTTTCACCACCTATAAATTGTGAACCCACAATTGAATTTTTTTAGGCCACCAATTGTTACATGAATTTTGTACACAACAAAGATTTTGAATGTGTATTTTATAATACCAAAAATGCTCATTATACCCCTTGTAAATGTCACAACAAATACTAATAGTTGGCCACATTATTTTTGATGAGGTAGTTCCATGTCTGGCTATCTGAGATATTAACAGGTTCCACCCATTATTAAATGACTGCACAAAGTTTTGGTTTACTCTTTATACACACTTCATAAAATATTCAATGTTCGGGCTGAAGATTTGTCAAAATGTTTCGGAGTGATTTGGAAGCAGTGGAATTCACATACTGAAAAGGGCTGTAGCAGCTGGACATAGGGATGTTCCTGACTCTGACAAGGAACTTTCTCTTAAAATAAGGCTGAATATAAGGCTTTATCCTTGGACCAATTCCTATAATACAAATAAGTTTGGAAAAATCATTACATATAATTAGAACATTAAACAATAACACTAAGCATCTCCAGGCAACATGCTGATAAGCTAGTTGAATACTACGTTATATATTATTTCTTAAAGATTTATAAAATTTTCATGAAATATTGAGTACCACCAAATCGTGATACTAGTGATACTATGAAATCACGGTAACCCACCAATGAGCCTAACTTAGCTTTATGGGCTGACCCGTTATAAAACAGACTGCAGCAGCTCAGAGCTGTGGCACTGGGAAGCTGGAAGAGACCTTTGAAATCCCCGATCTACCCCAAACCCTTTGGGTAGCATTGCATAGACGTCACAGTTTTCTGAATAAGTTCTAAGAGGCTCATAAGTAGTTTTCATTAAAGTAAAAATCTGATGTACCCAGTACGTTTTGATATAAAAAATATGACATAATAAATATTTTAAAAGCTTTAAGGATTTTTCTACTGATCAGACTCAATAGTATGCAAAATTTATAATTTAAATAGCACCTATAGAATAAAACCATAGAAGTGCTTTAGAGACTTCCTACAGCTAGCATCACCCTGGTTTAATAAGGCCCAGAGTGATTAAAAATTTGAATTAACTGTCATACTAGTATATGGTAAAATAAAAAACAGAATTGAATTTTAAGCTCCAATTCAGGGGGTTACTTTACTTAAATTGGCCACACTGCCTTAAGTCAAATATCTATAACCATTATTTTCATTTTACCTGCTGTAATTAGACTTCTTTCATGTCCTTCCAACTGAAGGAAAAGCCAGAGAGATGATCTAAAAAAATACATCTGCATTTCAAATTTACATTAAAAATGTCTTTCCCTTATTTTCACATCACAAATTCTAAGCATTATTAAAGAAATCACAGATTAAACAGCTTTCTGTGTCTCGGGCCTCGGTCCTTTTTAGATTATGAAAATTGGAATTTAATTAGAATTGAGAAATTTTCATTAAGTGTGTAAAGTATAAATACAAGTAATTTTTTAAAAACTTTATTTTAACACCTAATACAATTCCAATTTTAAGGATTACTTGCACAAAAAAATAAACACATTTGGTATAAAAATGTATCCCTTTAATACCCTTTCCCCTTCAGTCCCTCCCCTCCCACCCTCATAACTGCACTCGGTCTGGATGTAGACATATAGACTAATGGCACAGATTAGCTTTTACCTACAGGAGTTTCTGTTTATGTACCCAGGTACTCTAGAGGACACCAGCTCACTTTATCACATGAACCACTTCCTTCAGCCTGCTGAACGTAGTTTCACAAAGAAACAAAGCTTATTAGAAAGGCATTTAAAAAACCATTATCTTAAATTCTTTTTAGAAGCACTACCTTTTTTTTTTTTTAACCATTTATATACAGTATTACATAACAGCTCTGGAGTGCAGTACATGCAGCAGAACATACCTGTTGAATATAAAATACTTTTCTTAAAACCTTCATCGTTGGAATTCTTAAAGTCTAAATTATAGAATGCCCATTACTTTGTGAAAACGGCTGAGGAATACAAATGTCTGCATATGTTGGCCACTGAAAGAATCCAAGGCTAACTGGAATAATATTCATAGCACACCAGGAGTGCATAAATAATTTACTTACATTATTAAAATACAACCCATAAAATTCAAGTTCAAGATCTTACAGGATTGCCTATGTAAATCCTTTTAAGTGGTTGCCTGGAAATGCACGGTATCTTCTTTCTCTTTTCTTCCTTTGTAAAGTCCTATATAAAATGTTTAGTTGAAGTCTTACTCTTTCTCAAATGAAACGACCGTCTTTATTTGTGCCGACTGCCTCTTCTCTTCATGGCAGCAGTACACTGCGGACAGTACCATTTCCCTTTTGGTGCTTCTGTCAACCCAACGCATCCGTAATGGAACCATTCTATAGGGCACTGGAAAGCAAAATTGCAAAGAAGTTTTCAGTTCCTCTAAAGAGTAGGGAGTATATTAAAATATGTCCACTACACTGAATATTAGATTAATGGAAACATAATATTTAGATCTAGGACCTGATTTATAAACCACATGGTCCAACTGATAAGCTTCAGAGATGAGGAAATGGAGGCACAGAAAAATTATGCACCTTTGTTAACTGAGATTTGTGTAATCTATTCCCATAATTCTAAATAATGAACTAAAATTTACTAATTTTCATGTTCTTGGAGAGTAAGTTGATACCAACTTTTAAAGATAAGAAGTGAGATGGGTCTCTTATGTAAAAAGGAAATGTATTTTTAAAGATTTTATTTATTATTAGAGGCCCGGTGCACGAGATTTGTGCACTGGGGGAGGGGGTGGTCTCTCAGCCTGGCCTGCACCCTCTCGCAGTCCGGGAGCCCTCAGGGGATATCCGACTGACATCCTTAGCACTGCCGCGGATTTATGGCTGAGCAGTGCTCACCCTGAGGGAGCACACTGACCACCAGGGGCAGCTCCTGCATTGAGCATCTGCCTCCTGGTGGTCAGTGCACGTCATAGGGACCGGTCGTTCTGCAGTTCAGTCAATTTGCACATTAGCCTTTTATTATATAGGATTATTATATAGGATTCAGCTTTATCCACTCCCACATGGAGTGGAATAAGCTACTTGTAATTAAAGACATAAATGCCCTGGCCTTCCCTTTTGGATAAACCCATTCCTGGCTATACAGAGAGGAAAAGTGTTGTACTCTGCAATATATCAGGCAGTTCTACACTTCCATAGAAAATCTTAGCATTCAGAAGAGTGTAACTGGGAATGAGAGAGGTCAGAATATGATAGAGTAATCACAGAAATCTTATTTGTCATTTACACTAACAGCCCAGGAGACAGTTTCCAGTGGTGTTCTTTAATTGTTTGGGCAATACTGTTTTACAATAATTACAAGCAGCCCACAAGTGAGTCTAAAGAGGGGAGTGGAAGGAGGGTCTTTCTCTTTCTGTGCGAACATGTTTTGGGGACCCTGTCGGGTCAGAGAAAGTCCAAATTTCAAGGTACCTAGCCAACCCTGCTCAATCTTCACATTGTTTACAAATTTAAATCTCTTAGGATAACATTCCTGAGTAGGATTTCTATAGAATTCAGAGTGGTTACCCCTCTGGAGTAAAAGATGGACAAAAGAGTTATATGAAAGTAAAGAGGGAGTGAAAATTACTAAACAGACATATTCTCAGCACTCAATAAAGCTTATCTCTAATGAAAATTAAGCTTTCAAAAGAAGAGTAATTTCAAGACTCCATTTTTATATAAGTGATTTTTTTATATATCAGCTGACACCTGCAGAGTACAACAGGACATACTACACTAATGGGAGGAAAATAATCTCACATTAGATCCTCAACATCCCCACCCTTCATCATACTTCGAAAGAATGTATTGTTTTCAAGTTCCAATTCTTCACTGTGATTAGTGAATTGGATTCTAGCAAACACAATATTCTTTAGCAAAGGGGGGGGGGGTGTTTCTAATTTTCATACAAGGTAACATCTTTTTGAGAAATACAATTTGCATAAAACCATAAAATTAGCTTTAAAAGTTAAAACAGGGAACACATTAAGAGATTATCCTATTTTGGAGAGGAATATTCTAGCACAAATATGACAGAATTAACATAAACTGCAAACTGTTTTCTTAGACTGAAAGACACAATAAATAAAAATATTCAAGTAATAATGTGCTTTTTTTCATTCCTGAATAGAAAAATGTGATACTTACATCTTGGTTATCACAGCCCACCATCTCACCATAGGATACCTGGTTAAAGGAAAAATCTTATTATGACTACTGAACAAGCATCTAAATCCAAATTAACTGTTTATGATACTATTAGAAAATAGAAATACACTGAATATATACTTGCATTAAGAAACAGGGTACATACATTTATATATTTACATATTTTTTCCAAAAGACTTTATGGAGGCATAGGGGGAGACACACAGAAATTTTATGCCCTTTGAAGGTCTGAAAGAACCTGCTCTGTGGGAGTCATCTTTGTGGGTGGTTCCTTTATTAAAGACCTTAAGTTTCTTTTTTGGTTACTTATCTACTTAGGTTTTTATTTTTTCTTGGGTCACGTTAGGTCATCTACATTTTAGCAGTCAATAGTCCATTTCATTGAAACTTCTAAACTTATTACCTATTATATGTCCTTTCTCATTTTCCTTTTTGCTGTTCACTGCTAGCACTTTATAGCACAACTTCGTAAGTCCTGAATTCAATGAAATTCTCAATGGACTGAATAATTTTCCAGAAAAGGTAACTAGATGGCATACTTTCAGATTCTATGGACATGAACAATGAGTTTACTCTGGGTAACAGTTTTTGGGGGAACACTCAAATTTTTCCCTCCAAGTTCTACATACGTATTTCATCAACTTCTGATTTTTAGTGTTAAGGAGGGGAAATTGTGGGTGAATCTGATTTTGTTCTTTTGTAGGTAACCTACTTTTATTGCCAAGATTTAGACAAGATTTCCTTTCCTTAACCCAGGAATGAAATCAGTCAGCACCTTTATCTTGGACTACACAGTCTCCAGAACTGTGAGAAATAAAGTTCTACTCTTTAAACCACGTAGCCCGTGGAATACTATTATGGCAACATGAACAGACTAAGACAATATGCCCGTGGGATATGTAGTAGTGGTACATCAAAATGTTTAATTACAGGTTACATCTGAGGGCTGAGATTATGGACAACTTACATGTTTCTTTATACTCTTTGTATTTACAACAAACGTCATTTTTATAAAAAGCCAGAGAAAATTGTATATATATATAAAAAAAGCAAGCGTATTTTAACTGGAGTAAAAATAGCACTTGAAAAAAATGAAATGGTTTTTTCCTAGTTTGTTCAGATTATGCTTTTATAGACACATGCCAGACTTTTACCTGATTACAGATGCAATATCGTGGTTCATTTGGGTCATAAGTCCAATCAACCTGACTATTTGAATCTGATTCTGGTACGACTGTTGTTTGTTGAGAGATTTCTTGTACAACAGTTGATGATGAAGAACACGATGACAAGGAAGAGGAGGAGGAGGAAGAGGAGGACTGCTGGCTTGAAGACTTGTTGTTGTTTCTGAAAAAACAGCATCAGTTTTATTTGCTAAGCATCCAGAAGTTACCTGAGAATAACTACTAAATAAAAGTGGCATGAAATAAAATATATGAATTAATGTTTAAGACCAAATTAATCTGATAAATAGATTTAAAAGTATAGTTGTTTAGAACAAAGAGCAACATTTTTCATAATGGTTTATTTTTCTTTAAAATTTTTTTGTTATCTGGAGAATAAAGGTATTCAAAAGGAAATTTTTTCAAAATATTTCAAAGTTTTTAAAATAATTTTTTAATCAGTTACTATTTACATTGACTTAAATTGTAGGCAATATCTTTAACCTTTTGCACTCGGATGTCGAGTGTGACTCGACACGGTTAGCATTAGAATAAAGGAATCGAGAAAAAAGCAAGCGAGTGCAAATTAAGAATTAGTATTAGTTATGGCTCCCTTACAGATATTCTTTGTATTTTTAAGCACACTGAATAGTCTTCATCTAAATCTAAAATACAAAGATGTATGCAAAAGCATTTGGTGAGCCTGGCCAGCGTGGTTCAGTGGTTGAGTGTCCTCCCAAGTGGTCACTGATTCGATTCCTGATCAGGTACATGTCCGGGTTGCGGGCTTGATCCCCAGTATGGGATGTGAAGAAGGCAGCTGATCAATGTTTCTCTCTCCCTTCCTCTCTCTCAAAAAAAAATTTAAAAACGTATTTTTTAAAAAAGCATTTGGTAAAAATGATCATGATCATCAACCAATGTGTGAATACTTACCTGTGTAGGACAGGAAACCAAAAGTTTTAAAATTCACAAGTAACTTACCATTATCTGCATGCTAATTCAATTTTAAAAGTACAAAAATTTATTATCAGCAGTTATAATAAACTGGGGTCATTAAGATGAATTAATTTTTAAAATACTTAGCACTTTTGTGATAATTCTACACTGATCACTCTTTCAGGGACTTACAAAAATAGACTACATTAAAAAAATATAATACAACTAGAGGCCTGGTGCACGAAATTCGTGCACGGGGCAGGGGTGTTTGTCCCTCAGCATAGGCTGCACCCTCTCCAATCTGGGACCCCTCAAGGGACGTCCAACTGCCCATTTAGGCCCGATCCCACTGGGCAGTTGGACATCCCTCTTACAATTCAGGACTGCTGGCTCCGAACCGCTTGCTTGCCTACCTGCTTGATTGCCCCTAACTGCTTCTGCCTGCCAGCCTGATCACCCCCTAACCACTCCCCTGCCTGATCAATGCCTAACTGCTCCCCTGCCGGCCTGATTGCCCCTAACTGCCCTCCCCTGCTGGCCTGGTCACCCCTAACTGCCCTCCCTTGCCAGCCTCGTCGCCCCTAACTGCCCTTCCCTGCTGGCCTGGTTGCCCCCAACTGCCCTCCCCTGCAGGCCTGGTCCCCCCAACAGCTCTCCCCTACAGGCCTGGTCCCCCCCAACTGCCTTCCTCTGCTGGCCCGGTCATCCCTAACTGCTTTCCCCTGCAGGCCTGATCACCCACAACTGTCCTCCCTTGCAGGCCTGGTCACCCTCAACTGCCCTCCCCTGCAGGCCTGGTCCCCCCCAACTGCCCTCACCTGCTGGCCTGATCGCCCCCAACTGCCCTCTCCTCCTGGCCATCTTGTGGTGGCCATCTTGTGTCCACATGGGAGTGGCCATCTTGTGTGTTGGAGTGATGGTCAATTTGAATATCACCTCTTTATTATATAGGATTATTAGGTAACTAATTCTGTTGACCTTGCATTTGAACTTTCATTATGTGTGAACACCTAACATATGCAGGTACTTAGGACAGACATTGCTAAGTACCATTATTTTCATATTTAAAGTTAATATAATCATCCTAAGAGTGTAATATACAAAATCTAGGGATATTTTCATAATTTCAATTTTGGGGACATAGGACCAAGAATTAAGACACCTTGTTCTTAATCAAAATGAAGAATCTTATTTAAAATTCCCAGCATATAATTTGTATTTTATGTATTAATTTACCTAAAATAAGAGGTTATAAATGAAGTTTCATAAAATGGTTTATCCTAACGAATAAAAGTAAACAGAAATAATTAATATACCCAATTTAAGACTAGAAATATTAAAGACTCTTAACCCTTTTTAAAGACTTTACCTCTCCAAAGTATGACAGTGTGAATGACAATGTCATGTCTTTCACCTCTCCAAGCATCCTGATCCCTCTGCTGCCTGTTTGACCTGGAAGCCAGTGGGTGCCCCGCCAGCTGCACACTTGGGAAAGGGGCAGGGCTCCCGGAGCAATCAGACTTACTTGCTCTTTCTCCCACTCCGTGAGTCTGCGGCTGATGAACTGGCATTCTGTGTCAATGTAGTCATGAGCGCTGAAGATGACGAAAAGCCAGCTGTTTCCCTGGGCATTGAAAATTCTTTTCCCAGCTGAAAGTCATTATTTTTAAATGCTTCATAACTGGCTTTTAAACTTGATGTCCTTCGGCCCTCTTTCATCTTGAATAGACATTCATTGATAGTATTAATATACATAAATATGTAGATTTTCTTTCTCAAGTGTTACTAGTTACATTACTTTGGTTTAACCAATACTACTTTATTTTGTTTAAACCATTTTCATCATTGTAATTTTAAGCTATTTTATGCAAAGAATTTAAAATCAAGGCAACCTATGTTCTGAGGCTACGGAGAACGCGCTGGAATGGGTAGATAGAACCAAGTATTGTCCTAGCAGGTGCTATAGTCAAGAACATGGACATCATGAATAATTATTGTGAGAAGGAATCTGCATGAGATTATATGAATCTATTTTTTACTTTTCATTATCGAGCAAGTAATTTCTACATGTTCATTTCTTTAAATAAATATCAGATATCATAAAACTATGATTTAAAAACGAACCTATGCAATTAAGAAAACTTCTTGTTCACACCTAGTTGTTTCTACTAGAATTTGCCAATATTTCGAACAAAACAAAACACCATGTTCCCAAACCTTTTCCATTTTTACCTGAGCTGTAGCTTGAACTGCCTGAGCAGCTGCCATGGTAATTGCCCCTGCACCAGTTCCCGAAGATAATGAGCCAATATTATAGGATGCCAGAGGTTGGGAGGAATTCACATTGTAAGCATTGTTGGATGAGGCCGTAGAATTATTATTTCGACAACCTGTGTAGAATTAAAGAATAAATAGAAATGGTCAGAGAGAACATAATGTTAGTGTGTTTAAAATACATTATTTCTCACTACAGATATAATCATTACTTTAAAATTTTCATGTTTCTATAAAATTATCATATTTTTTCTTTTTCTTCTTTCTCCTTATGTAGAAATTAACCAGGTAAAGAATCTGTATATTCATTAATCCTGAATGCTTTCATTTTCCCTTATTTTAACATGAACAAGCAAAAACAACCAATCACATTTAAGAATAAACTTACCTAGTGTATTTTCCTTAGAGGCATCGGATGTTAGGGTAGATAGAAGAGCTTCAGATTTAAACTTCTTTTCAGGAATATGGTCTGCTGTCGTATGGTGAGAAGTAGGATTATACTTCCTTTCTGCATATAAAGAATCCATGTGTTTTTTAACTTTAGAGAACTATGGATATTGCATAATACTTGCATTTAATTGTAAACTGGTACAGTTTATGACCTGAGTTCCTCATGAAATACAGAACATTATGTTTTCTTATAAGACAGGACAAACAGAACTCTATGTCACATGTTTTATCAAGAGCAAATTTCTTAGACATTTAAAAAAATTTTTTAGTAGGAAAGTATTGAAGTTAATCCATTAATGCACCATGGGTTCACATGTAGCAAGAGGGAAATTCTGTTTTGAAAACATTATCTACAATTTAGATAAATTTTCAATAAACCCTTCTATCATGTCAAATTGATTTGTCAAAAAATGCAGATAGTCATCAAGACAACTGACTAACCATTCACTTAGTCACTAGGTGAAACGTTATTTCTGCCAAGCAGTAGACTAAGCACTGGAGAAGCAAGAATGAAAAAGACAAAGAGCCCGCCATGGAGTACTTTGTTGTTTGCCTCAGGTATTTGTGTGTAGGAAGTATATGCTGCTATTAGTACCACATAGTCTTCCTCTATGGATTCCAGGGAAAAACAGATCCCTGTTCCCAAATCAAAGATGCTTTTCCCAAGTGAAGAAAAGTCTACCAATAATTGCAATGACAAATATATATCTAACAAAATAAAAGGAAGGGAAAGATACTTATGTCTCAATCAGTTTTGTAGATCTAATAAAAAATATACAGGTAATATCAGCTTTTAATTGTATTTAATTTTATTTGTACTAATAAACCAAACTTACTTTCCACTGGAGTATGTGAATGAGCATGGTGATTGTTCACTGGCTGGGAAGGAGTATCTAATTCCAAAGATCCTGAAAAAAAAGAAAAAAAAAGACAGAGAGATTCACTGTCATTAACTGTCACCACAGAACTTGACATGTCAATCAACTACAGGTACTGTGTACCCTTACCCAGCAGAGGACTAACAAACTCTGATGTACATGCCTGTGTCACTTTAGTCAAACACATTAGGTCACCACTGTCAATTTCACCCTGAATCAATTTCATACTTTCTGTAAACAATAAGTAATCCATTTCTCAATATTCACCTTAAGTACAAAACGGGTAAGGCATGCTAATTTCGATTAAGGGAATGCACAACAATAGGTACCAAATACTAGTAAGTGGATGAATGGATATTATAACTCAACCCAGTTTTACTGAGTTGAAGACTTTGGTATGGGAGATCCTAAAGTATTAAGCAACGGGACATTACTATACAAAAGGAAATTCTTTGATCATTAAAATGACCTAAGATAGTAAAGGGATTTTGCTTGTGAAAAGTGAAGCATAGAATCTACTGCCAAGCTTTACAATACTTTTAAATAAATGTTCTGGGTTTATTGTGATCCCTTGAGATGAAATTGTGGCAGGGCATAGGTGGTTCAGTTTCTGTATCTTGATCCAATTTAGCTTCATTTGTCTGTGTCCTTAAGAGGATGCTTCATGACCCTTCCTGCAGTACTGAATAGGCATGAATTGCTGTTACAGCATGTCAAAAAAACAAACAAAAAATCAAAGCAGCTAAAGGACATCTTATTTTGTCTCAAAATACTTATTATTATCAGATAGGGTTCCCCTGGAATAAAAATATCACAAATCAATTAAATGGTCATTTAAATTGATGGATCTACTTTTGAATACAAAATGCAGCTATGGATTCATACCTGGCTGCTCTCTAGTTGACAAAAGTATATTAACAGAGTATATCAACAGAGATACATAACCTAACACTGCAAGTAAATTTTTCGGGTATGTGTGTGTAGAAATATGTACATGTTCTTGCCACGGAAATGCACCAAGTAAAAAAGATGTTTGAGCCCTTTACTAGATTCTAGTAAAAATCAGCCACAATACTGATTTGGCTCACTAACATTTAGCTGGTGTCTACTCTGGGCTTAACACCACACTATATGCTTTTATGGACATCACCTATTTAGGTTGGAATAAATGCTAAATTAGTTAAAGAAACAAAGCTTATGTCTCCACTTTTGGGAAGTCTCCTTAGTTAAACCTAATAAGTTATAAGGGTAACCAGAGCAAGAGATCAAAATGACCCTTGCAAAGAAATGCTAAAATGGCTTCTCGCTGATCCGAGAAAGTTTAGAGGAAAGAGACAGGACTGTGGAACCTATTAAAATTTTTCTTATTGACACAGTTGAGGAAAAGCCTTAAAACGATTCTTAAGGAGAAATAATAACCTTCTTCAAAGCTTACAATTTATACAAAGCCTAAGCGGGCAGGGCAAAGTCAATACATTTAATGACAAATGGTAGACTTGTTTCTAGATGGTTATTTTTCTTTAAATCTCTGCTCTTACCATTCAGCTCACTAGCACATATGCATATTAAAAAATGGAATGACTTAACATATTATTTTCATAGCCAGTGAGAATATTGTATGTTATCTCTCTCCATTTCCATGACCCAAACAGTTTCAACTGCCAAGGTCCAAGCTCTCCAACCCGGTTGCCACCATCCACCGAGCGCAGGATCTGAGAAGTCTCTGTGGGCCCAGTGTCTCCTCAGTGACTTGCACACATACTGTCCAACATTGATGGAAAATGTTAAGTTTTACTTACGCCTCTCTAATATTTCTGTAATTCCAGCATTATCAGCTTCCAGCTCCATTTTAAACTTAGCGAGTTCCTGATCCAGCTTTCTCAAGTGTCGATCTACCTGTTTCAAAGAAGATCAAAGATAACCACCAAATATGGGACACTATTGAAGTGTCAGTTTAATGAGGAAACCTACATCTTTGTTTCTGTTAATGAATCTGTTTTGCATCCTTGAGCAGATCGATTAACCTATACTTCAGGTTATTCATCTATAAAATGAAGATGCTGGCTAAATAATCTCCGGAGTCTCCTTTAATAAATTTTAAGTTTTAAGAAAGCAGACTGCAATTTGTTAGAAAATGTCTGAAAAAAAGTGGTATATAAAAAGTAAAGCAACAATGATATTAGGGAGTTGGGGAAGGAGGGAGGTGCAGGAGGGCTGGTAACTTTTCATAGTATGCCCTGGATTACTTTTAGCCTAATCTGACCCTACTCATAACAAGGCCATCCACACTGCCATACCACATCATTGTTATTTAGAATGAGCAATGAAAGACCCTCAGTCTACAAATAAAGAAGCTATGATATTCTATACATATATTTCTCTAAGGCAGGAAAGTGAAACATTTATGTAAAGGGTTGAAACAAAAGGAATTTTTAGCCAGAAAACTGCATTCCTCAAAGAGCCTGGTTAAAATAGTTTTACTATAAAACTATTGCCCTTGTAAAGATGGCAAATTTTATTTTCTCATTCACCTAGAGATCTTTTGACTGATTTCAGAAAATTATATGATACCTCAAACTAGCAACAAGTCTTCATTTATTTTTTAAGCTTAATATTAATTATTTTTTCAAATGTACTACTTTGAAGTGAAGGAAAAAAATCATAAATTCTTTGAAAAAATATTCATGTTGCATTATTGACAACCTCTTTTTCAAACTCTAATTTCCCACAGGATCACTGTTATAATTAGTAACTTTCTTACAAATATCAAAATGTCTCTGGTACAAGAGCAAAAACTTTTAAGAATTTCAATTAAATAATGTGTATCTAAAATAAGGGGGGAGGGGAGAAAAGTAGAGGAGACAATTTGTGTGTTAGGTACTCGGTAAAGTGCTTGATGCATTAGATGGTCTATTTTTTTCTAACCCTCCCTCTAACCTTTTGAGATAGGTTATTATTGTTTCTATTTCATAAGAAGAAACTAAGGCTCATAGGGATTAAGTCAATAGTTACTGCATTACAGAAATGAGACTTAACTCTGATCTATATGTAATAAATTGTGTTTCACCATTTATGCCTAACATTATCCTCTGAACTTGTATATGCAGAAGCCAACTGTTTTTTTTTAACTCAGAGTAATATAATTCGATTTGAAAAAATAGGAATATTATCTTATTATTTGTATTTTGTATATTAAAACAGCAACCACTGTGGTGTTGGTTTGCAATTTTTCAATAATTTAAAGCCCAACTGTCCCTCCATCTTCACACACAAGTTATTTTTCAGAGCTTGGTTGTAATTATAATATTTAAAATCCTGTAAGGTCACACATTATGAACACTTGCTCCTATTCAAAGAACCTGCAGGTGATTGAGCATCCTTTCCAAAAATAAAGTGTGAACACAGACCTCAGTTATTCGAGAATATATTTTACATTGTCAAAATTTAATCTCAAAGGAAATCAGAAAAAATACTCATATTTAAATTCAAAGACCACTTAATCCACCACTTTTCCTACCTACAAATATACTACTAATAAATACTGAGTTCTTATTATGTGCTTAGCACTTGGAGGATACATGAAGTATGAGAGAATCCCTACCTTCATAATAATTAGAATGTAGCTAACAAATCAAGATTTATATAATTAATTTATTATTATTTTATTAATATAATAAAGTTTTGTAATATATCTTTATTCTAGATGTAACAAATAAGCAACAGCTGAAAAAGTCAGAAGTAAGCACCCCAAAAAATAAAACACTGGAAGTTTGTATGTTAGTGAAGAATGGATGGCATTCAAATATACAGAAAAGGGAGTAATAATTGGAAAGTAGAGACAGGAAGACAAATAGTATTCTTAGAGAAAAAGAAAGTAAAGTATGGTGTGGCCTGTAACAGGTATATATGGTATAGAGAGGAAGAGCGTTGGAATCTCGGTTGGGGAGTGGGGTCAGGGGAAGATGAAGACATCATACACACTTCACTCACTCCATCCCTGCAGTTAAGATCGCTTTACTATACGACAGACAGTGCTGATAAGGTTTATTACACCTGAAAGCATGGGAAATAATGATGAAAAGAATTTCCAATACTAGTTCAAAAAAAAGCAATGGAACCCAAAGAATTACTAACTCTAAAATCCAAATTCATAACTAAAATAAACAAACACAGAAAAGCCTTAACTACACTGTGGTGGGCAACTTTGTAAAACAGCTTCCAATCATTCCCACCTACAGGGCTGTAAAAAAAGATTACAACTTCATTTATTAGTTATTTATTAGCAATTATCAGTTAGTGAGGACTTTCTTAGACTCACCATTCCTACTAAATCAAATTAGAAATTGGAAAGTAAGTTGCTCACAATATTTAATTTAAGCTATAAAGCACCGGGATACTTAGTGTTAAGCAGCCCTAGCAAGAGCTTAATTGAACTTGACTGTACTCTATATAAAGTGCTCTCCCTCTACCTACATGATTCTGAATGGTTAAAGCATCTATTCTAACTGATCATGATAATGGCCCCACAATTTACAGACAGAGCAAGAACCTAAGTTATGCCACCCCTGCACACACCCCTAACCCCATCAGACTGATTTACAGCAGTAAAGAGGGTACTGATCCATTGACCACAGATTACTAACACAAAGCTAACCATAGACTCTGATTATTGAGTTGTTCCCTACTTAATGTCAACAAATGCTAGCAATAAGTTTCCTTAAAGCCAAAAAACATATCCTATAACCCCAATCATCACTGCTTTAAGTTTACATCTATTATCCTTTTTCTGACCTCTTTAGAGACAAAGGAAATTCTTTCAACATTATTTAACATATTCATGATTATAAAGATGTTTAAGTCACAGTTGGCCCCTCTGCATGAAATAAAAAAACCTCATTCACTCTTTAACATTCTTCCATAGTTGTAATCCTTTATTCTCTCTCAACTCTCCCAGTGTTCTAATATTCAAATTTTCATGTGTCCCTGAGGACCCAAACTTAACTAAATACATATAGCTTTGTAAAAGTTTCTACATGATTAATGGTTCCCAATATGGTCAAATTCTAAAATTTAGATGCCTAGCTTACCCTTTCAAAATGAGCACTCAGTCCCTAAGCTGAAATCCAGGGCAATAAGAGATAAATTTCTATCCATGAAAAGATCAGGTAGTAGTGAATAAGAAGGATAAAATGGTGAAGAAAAAGGAACCATGATGGCAAATTATTTCTCTGATAAGTCATGAAAATTATTCTTTCCATCTCTGAATTATATTTAAACTAGATGAAAATTTGATCCATCTTTAGGCTGAATCAAATAGTTGAGGCATTAGCACATGAACTACATCTAATCATCTTCCTAAAAGACAGTAAAGATAAGAGACAAATCAAAAGGTCAAACATATATTTCATTCATTAGAGTATCAGATGAAGAATTCTCAAATTTATAGGTAAAATGTGAGCCTGAAATATAACCATCTCAGGAATAGGCAAAGGTATAAAAAAGAACAGGTTCAAGGGTAGTGGGCACTGTAACCGACTGTTAAAATCATTCAAGCATTAACTAAATCTCAAATTTTATCCGAGCATACATAAATGAACTTTATTAGGTATTGTAATCTAATGCAGCCATATGACAGTGACATCTGGCTGAGCAACACAAACAATTGTATATGATTATGAGTATCAAGATTCTAGAAGGGGATTATTGCAATAGAAGATAGGTATTTTTTCTGTTAGTCAAATTTCACTAAAAGACACTGATATTTTTAGTTACATTGAACCCAAATTCCATACATTTTTCATTTGCTGATATTTAGGCAGTCCAGTTTCTTTTCTTAATAAATATACAGTGCAGGTCATAGGAATAAAAAGTTTACCACTGATTTTAAAAGCAAACAAAATATTTCAATGAAAAATAATGCAATTGCCATAAAATGTGTTTAAGCAAAGCATATATCAACCTTCTAAGCTAAGGTATAGTTCACTCCTCCGGTTAGAATCCTTCATTGGCCTCCCATTGCTTTTAATTTAAAAAAAAAATTTCCATCACCATTTATCCCCTCTATGACCTCTTCCACCTCCAATCCCCTCTCCTACCCCCGCCCCCAACAACCACACTGTTGTCCATGTCCATGAGTTCTCTAACCTTTTTTTCTCTTTGGTTCACATCACTTCCCTCCCCACCCCCACCCCCCACCCCTCCGCCACCCACTAGAGCCATTTGCTTGGTCTCTATCTATGAGTTTGTCTCTATTTTGCTTGGTAGTTCAGTTTGTTCATTAAATTCCATGAGTGAAATCATATGGCACTTGTCTTTCTCTGACTGTATTATTTTACTTAGCATAATGTTCTCTAGGTCCTTTCATGCTGTTGCAAAGGTAAAATTTTCTTCCTTTTATGGCAGAGTAAATGTACCACAGCTTTTTTACCCCCTTATCTGTGGGGAAGCACTTTTTTCACCTCAGACTTTGCACTTGGTACTTCATCTCCCTGAAACGTTATTCCTTAAGCTTTTCACATGGCTGGCTCTTTCTCATTTTCTAAGTATCACCTCAATTGTCACCTCTTGAAATTAATTTATCCCGAATATAGTCTTAACAACCTCCCCCAGTTATTCATGCTTTTCCCTCTCTCCATAATGTTTATATCCTTTATAGCACTTAGCAAAATCTACAATAATCTTTATTTACCAGTTTGCTTATATGAATGAACTATCTGTGTCATTACTGCCCACCTACCACCAGTAACTGTTTATAGCTGGAGTTCTATAAATATCTGCTGAGTGAAAGTTATACTCTCCCACTATGAAGAACTGAATCAGTAGAGGTGCCACTGTTTACAGAGTGAATGATCTATGAATAAAAATACTGTAGTTTTACACTTACGCTATGTACCATCTACTCACCTCTCAAGTACATAGCATTCTAAGCTCTCAAATGTTAAATCTTGCCAGAATTTAACTTCTCTTTAATATTTATAAAAACTTTCACTTGGATGTTTATTGTTGACTAGAGGCCCGGCACATGAAATTCATGCATGGGCAGGGTCCCTAGACCTGGCCTGTGATCAGGCATGATCATTCCAGGCTGCCAGCAGCTGGCCCCACCCCCTGCTGCTGCCACTGCCAGTTGCCCTCTGTGTGTGGGGCAACCAGCAGGGTGATCAGGGCCCCAGTGCTGCCACGTGCCACCCCCCCCCACCCCCAGTTCCCCATTGGGCAATTGGAGCCTGCCAGCCAGGGGGAGGGACCGAGAAGTTGGCCAGCAGGCCCCAATCAGGCAATCGGGGCCTGATGGCTGGAGGAAGTTCCTGCATTGAGCATCTGCCCCATGGTGGTCAGTGTGCGTCATAGCCCACCGGTCAGTCTGCCGTCCGGTTGATTTGCATATTACACTTTTATATATATATATATATATATATATATATATATAGACTAGAGGCTGGATGCACGAAATTCGGATGCACCCTCTCCATCCGGGACCCCTCGGGGAATGTCTGACATCCCTCTCACAATCCAGGACCACTGGCTCCTAACTGCTCACCTGCCTGCCTGCCTGATTGCCCCTAACTGCCCCCCTGCCAGCCTGATCCCCCTAACTGCCTCTGCCTGCCAGCCTGATCACCCCTAACTGCTCCCCCTGTCAGCCTGGCTGCCCCCAACTGCCCCCCACTGCCAGCCTGGTCGCCCCTAACTGCCCCCACCCCTGCCGGCCTGGTTGCACCCAACTGCCCCCCCTGCCAGCCTGGTTGCCCCCAATTGCCCCCCTCTGCTGGCCTGGTCGCCCCCAACTGCCACCACAGTTGCCTGGTTGCCCCCAACTGCCCCCCTCTGCCAGTCTGGTCGCCCCTAACTGCCCCCCGCCAGCCTGGTTGCCCCCAACTGCCCCCCACTGCCAGCCTGGTCGCCCCTAACTGCCCCCCCCTGCCGGCCTGGTTGCACCCAACTGCCTCCCCCTGCCAGCCTGGTTGCCCCCAACTGTGCCCCCTGCCAGCCTGGTCACCCCACGCAGCCTGCTGTTCAGTCATTACTGTTACTGTGACGGCATCCTGGACAATTTGCATATTCCTATATTATTAGTATAGATATGTTGGGGAGTAGAACAATTTGAGATGGTAAATCCATTTAGTGACCTCCCTACTTTAACAAGTCAATGATTCCATTATGTTTGATTGCAATTACTTGTGAGGCTAATAAAGTAAATTTCTTGGCCTCAAGCACAAAGTGTTCAAATACCACAAGCCACTCTGGCAATACGGTGTAACGCACAAAGCACAAGAATTCCAAGGAGGGTGTATAATTGGTGTTAACATTTTAATAATTATTTATTTGCAATGCTAGTTTCCATTTATATAAGTAATATCAAATTTTTAAGTTTTAAACTTTCATTTAAAAATGTACTTAGTGCTCTAACTGGTTTGGCTCAGTGGATAGAGCATCCGCCTGCAGACTGAAGGGTCCCAGGTTCAATTCTGGTCAAGGCCATGTGCCTTGGTTGCAGGCACATCCCCAGTAGGGGGTGTGCAGGAGGCAGCTGATCGATGTTTCTCTCTCATCAATGTTTCTAACCCTATATCCCTCTCCCTTCCTCTCTGTAAAAAAATCAATAAAAAATATATTTTTTAAAAACATACCGTATTTTCCGGCAAATAAGATGACTGGGCGTATAAGACGACCCCCAACTTTTCCAGTTAAAATATAGAGTTTGGGATATACCCGCCCTATAAGATGACACCTGGCTTATAAGATGACCCCCGACTTTTGAGAAGATTTTCCTGGGTTAAAAAGTCGTCTTATACACCGGAAAATACGGTACTTAGTAAATAGAGAGGTGTAATGGAGATATTATAAAAACCTTAAAGGTTTTTAATGCAAATGATTAAGGTGTGGAAAATACTGGATTAGATCACATACAAAGTCTTTGTTGTCCTTTTGTATACAATTCAACTAGTCTATTGAGCCAGGCTCTGAGGGTACAGAATAATTAAGAACCTCAGCTACTCTCAGGGCCCTGGTTGCCTCTAATATTTTTTATTTTCCAAAAATAATAAGACTTTATTGGGAATGAGTTAACTGGAAGTCCCGTATTGCTGTTACTCTGTATAGTAAGGTCTAATAACATTTAATAAATGTTTGTCATGATTTAAAAGGAACTTCTCTAAAAGAAAAGAAATTGAAAAGAATGATAAATTTCTATGAAATGTATAATTATTAAGCAGAAGATATTTTTTATTTAAAAATTCCAAGACACATGTATCACAATAAGTGTTAATATTTTTATACCAGAGCCTTTTGTTGAAGGCACATCTATAAATTCTGTTTTAGAAGAACTTTCCAAATGAGCTTATGTATCAGAGAAGAAAATCTATCCTAACTGAGGAAACTAATAAAATTGAGAGCAATTGAAAGAGAGGGACACCGAAAAGATCTGAGCAAAAACATGGATCATAAGACTGTTTGGTCTCTGAAAATGAGTCCATAAAGGAAACTAAACTGATCTGAACTGTATGACTTTCGCTTTTCCTGGTTTAAAGCCATACTTTGAAAAGAAGCGATTTGCACTGCAGTCTACCAAACCAATCTCAGCACACTAAAATGTAACTCTATTGCCTTCTGAGAAATAGTGACCCAACTAAAATATATCTGACACCAACAACGGCACCATTAAACTCTATCCATCCCTCAGACTCATATCTTGGGAGTCATGTTACTGCTCCTTTTTCTCCATCAACTTATTCAGGTGATTTTGTTCCACAAATATTTACAGAGGACATGGTTCTTGACATTTAGAGCAGGGAAAACGCAAACACACCAACAAGAGGTAAATAAATAATTACAATGTGATTCGAGTGATAATAAATTCCTGGGATTAACAATGATTTGGAGGCTGGCATGATGTTGTTGAGGGTTAGGGCAAGGCACAAACTGCGTATCACCTCCTCAATATGCCTTCTCTCCTTTTCCCTGACAGAATCCCACATACCTGGGCCGGCAATGTGCCATACCTCAGCCTCCCTTGCAGCTAGTGAGATTTCCAGGGAGGATCTTTAAAGGAGGTGACTGAAACTGCTAAATGCACCCTTTTGAGTAATCCCCTACTGCAATTCTACTTGCCCAGAGTGGGAACAGACTGGAAGGAGTCTGGGGCACTGAGGATGTTGAAGTAGCCATACAAGCCCTGGACTGCCTCCTCTAATAGTTATTTTACCAAAGAGAAAAATAAATCATGTGTTTAAATCACTCTTGTGTGGCTTTTCTGTTGTAAATGGTCAAGTCTCTTCTAGATATAAATGACAACTATCAAGATGATTGAGATGACTTTAATAAAGAAGCAATGCTTACACAGGATTATGAAAGATGGATAAAGTTTACCAAGCAAAGATGAAAGGAAAGGCATTCCAGTCAATTTTTTTATTTTAAAGTCACTTGAACTACGGCAGGCTGAAGTGGAGAGGAAGGGATAATGAGAGGTAGTTAGAAAGTAAAATGAACAAGATATGGAGATTAACAAAATGTGGAGAAGTTAGGGACAAAGAAGAGACTCGGATGACTTTCAGTATCCCACTGTGAACGACTAGGTCAGTAGTTCTGCTAAGATTAAGAAAGAAAACGTGGGAATTCCAAGATGGCTGCATCTGGAATCTCCATCTGTTTGCTCTCAACTCTGGACTGGCCTCGCAGCTAAACTGCAGAGCAATTATCTTGAAAGACCAGAGGGAAGTGTAGCTGATCTGAAATACTGAGAACGGGAAACACAGGGGGAAGCACAGGAGTCTCCTCGCGCAGGTACAACTGGGAGGCCTGAGGGATATTGTGGCAGCGGAGCCCTCCCACTGGGAGCACAGGGTCTCAGCTCCATGCAGGGATCCCCAATGGAGAGCAACAGAGAAAAAAAAGGGAGTCCACATAGCATCCAGCAGTGGGAATTAGTGAGGATCAGTTTGGACAGCACCATCCCAAGCACAGTGATGTCTTCCTTATAACATCAACCTGGGCAGCTCACTCTGGTTAGGGACTGCTGAAGGGGCCACGAAGCAGCGCTCGGGGACAGAGGGGTCTGCTAGGTACATCCAGCAGTGACTTTGACAGGCCCTCTATTCTGTAGAAGGACTTTGAGCAGAAAGTTGGTCAGAGACTTAGCCTGTGTGGTTTGGGAAAGATGATTGGTCATGCACAATTGATCTTTTGGGCATGAGTGGCACCTCTCCCCCACTGCTAAGCTGCTGGGTCTCTGTGCCCAAACTACTTGGTTTGATGGTTTGGAGAAGACAGATGTTTGGGAAGGTGGGAGCCTGGGAAGAGGCCCTGCCCAGCTGGGGCTAGCCATGCAGATTAGAGTGCCAAGTGGGGCTGATTTTTATTCCCCCATGGACGCCCCACTCCATGACACCACCCCTAGCACCCAGGCCTTCACAACACTATTGTCTGTTATATATGCATACTAGAGGCCCGGTGCACGAAATTCGTGCACGGGGGCAGGGGGCGGGGGTGTCCCTCAGCCCAGCCTACACCCTCTCCAATCTGGGACCCCTCAAGGGCAGTCAGACATCCCTCTCACAATCCAGGACTGCTGGCTCCCAACTGCTCACCTGCCTGCCTTTCTGATTGCCCCTAACTGCTTCTGCCTGCCAGCCTGATCACCCTCTAACCACTCCAATGCCAGCCTGATTGATGTCTAACTGCTCCCCTGCCAGCCTGTTTGCCCCCAACTTCCCTCCTCTGCCGGCCTGGTCACCCCTAACTGCCCTCCCCTGCAGGCTTGATCGCCTCCAACTGCCCTCCCTTGCAAGCCTGGTGCCTCCCAACTGCCCTCCCCTGCTGGCCATCTTGTGTCCACATGGGGGCAGGATCTTTGACCACATAGGGGCATCCATATTGTGTGTTGGAGTGATGGTCAATCTGCATATTACTCTTTTATTAGATAGGATACAGGCCTGGTGCACGGGTGGGGGCCAGCTGGTTTGCCCTGAAGGGTGTCCCAGATCAGGGTGGGGGTTCCCTTGGGGCGTGGGGCGGCCTGAGCGAGGGGCCTGTGGTGGTTTGCAGGCCAGCCACGCCCCCTGGCGACCCAAGTAGAGGCCCTGGTATCTGGAATTTATTTACCTTCTACAATTGAAACTTTGTAGCCTGGAATGGAGCCAAGCCTCCTGCTCACTCCATGGCCGGCAGCCGTTTCTGTTGGGGTTTGTGTATATCTTCTATAATTAAAACTTTGTAGCCTTAAGCGGAGGCCTGGGCCAGCCAGGGTGTGTGGAAAGCGGGGGCCAACCCTAGCCTCCTGCTCTTTCCAGCTCAGTGGCTGCCGCCATTTCTGTTTGGATTTGTTTACCTTCTATAATTGAAACTTTGTAGCCTTGAGTGGAGGCTTAGGCTGGCAAGGGCAGGTGGAAAGCTTGGCTTCATCCATTGCCTGGGAAACCCAAGCCTCCCTCCTGCTCTCTGTGGCTGTAGCCAGCTTGGTTGGGTTTATTTGCATACTTGCTCTGACTGGCTGGTGGGCGTGGCTTGTGCATGTAGCAGAGTGGTGGTTAATTTGCATATTGCTCTTTCATTAGGTAGGATAATCTTTCCTGCCCCCCACTCACCCCTTGCCTCTGAGATTTGTCAGTCTGTTCCTTGCTTCCAGGTATCTGGATCTATTTTGTTCATTAGTTTATTTTGTTCATTAGATTTCACATATAAGTGAGATCATGTTATACTTGTCTTTCTCTGGCTGACTTATTGCACTTAACACAATACTCATCAGGTCCATCCATGCTGTTTCAAGGGTAAGAGATCCTTCTTTTTTACAGCTGCACTGCACTCCATTGTGTTAATGTTACACCTCTTTTTTATCCACTTATCTACTGTTGGACACTTGGGCTCTTTTAAGATCTTGGCTATTATAAATAGTGCTGGTATGAACATAGGGTGCATATATTATTTCCAATTGGTGTTTTGGGATTCTTAGGATATATTCCTAGAAGAGGAATCATTGGGTCAAATGGCAGTTCCATTTTTAATTTGTTGAAGAAATTCCATACTGTTTTTCATAATGGCTGCACCACTCTGTATTCCAGCCAGCAGTGTATTAGGGTTCCCTTTTCTCCACATCCTCACAGCACTTGTCATTTGTTGCTTTGTTGATGATAGCCATTCTGACAGATGTGAGGTGGTATCTCATTGTTGTTTTAATTTGCATCTCTGATAATTAGTGACTTTGAGTGTTTTTTCATATGTCTTTGGCCATCTGTGTACCCACCCTCTTTGGAGAAATATCTATTTAGGTCCTTTGGTCATTTTTTAATAGGATTGTTTGCCTTTTGTTACGTTGTATGAGTTCCTTATATATTTTGGAAATTAAACCTTCATCAGATGTATCATTGGTAAATATATCCTCCCAAACAATGAGTCCCTTTTCATTTTGTTGATGATTTCTTTTGCTGTGCAGAAACTTTTACTTTTAATGTAGTCCCATTTGTTTATTCTCCTTTGTTTCTCTTGCCCTAGGACCGTGGTCGGCAAACTGTGGCTCGCGAGCCACATGCGGCTCATTGGCCCTTTGAGTGTGGCTCTTCCACAAAATACCACAGCCTGGGCGAGTCTATTTTGAAGAAGAGGAGTTAGAAGAAGTTTAAATTTTAAAAATCTGGCTCTCAAAAGGAATTCAATCGTTGTACTGTTGATATTTGGCTCTGTTGACTAATGAGTTTGCCGACCACTGCCCTAGGAGATATATCGGCAAACATATTGCTATGAGAGATGTCTGAGATTTTCTGTCTATGGTTTCTTCCATATTTTTATGGTTTCACGACTTACATTTAAGTCTTTTATCCATTTTGAGTTTATTTTTGTGTATGGTGTAAATTGGTGGTTTAGTTTCATTTTTTTGCATGTATCTGTCCAATTTTCTCAACACCATTTATTGACGAGACTGTCTTTACTCCACTGTATGCTCTTGCCTCCTTTGTCAAACTGTCACTGTTTGCAGATGACATGATATTATAGATGAAAAACCCAAAGACTGCACACACAAAAAAACTATTAGATTTAGTATATGAATTTGGCAAAGTTGCAAGATACAAAATTAATATCCAGAAATCGGTGGCAGTTTTATACACCAGTAACAAACTCTCAGAAAGAAAAATTAAGAAACAACTCCATTTACCATTGCAGCAACAAAAATAAAGAAGGCATCTAGAAATAAACTTATCCAAGGCGGTAAAAGACCTGTACTTGGAAAACTATGGGACATTGAAAAAAGATACAGAGGAAGATATAAACAAGTGGAAACATATACTGTGTTCATGGATCAGAAGAATTAACATCATTAAAATGTCCATACTACCCAAGCAATCTATAGATTCAATGCAATCCCTATTAAAATACCATCAGCAGAAGTGCCCGGCTAGCTCAGTTGGTAGAGCATGAGACTCTTAAAATACCATCAGCATATTTCACAAACCTAGAACTACTCCAAAAATTTAAATGGAATAAAAAAAGACCCCAAATAGCTGCAGCAGTCTTGAGAAAGAACAAAGTAGGAGGCATCATAATACTGGATATCAAACTATACTTCAAAGCCATTGTAATCAAAAGAGGCTCATACTGTTATAAGAACAGGCATCTAGATCAATGGAATAGAACAGAGAGAGCAGAAATCAACCCACTTATTTATGGTGAATTAATATTTGACAAAGGAGGCAAGAGCATTCAATGGAATTAAGGCAGTCTTTCCAATAAGTGGTGTTGGGAAAATAGGATAGAAATATGCAAAAAAATGACCACCAACTTACACCATGCACAAGAGTAAACTCAAGATGGATAAAAGACTTAAACATAAGTCATGAAACCATAAAAATCCCAGAGGAAAACATAGGCAGCAAAATTTCAGGCATCTCTCGTAACAATATATCTCCTACAGCAAGGGAAACAAAAGAGAAAATAAGCAAGTAAGTGAGACTACATCAAAAAAAGCTTCAGCACAGCAAAAGAAACCATCAACAAAATGAAAAGGGAACTCACTGCATGGGAGGATATATTTGCCAATGATACATCTGATAACACTTGATTTCCAAAATATATAAGGAACTCCTACAACTTAACAAAAGGAAGACAAACAATCCAATTAAAAAATGGACTTCGATAGCCAGGAGGACATACAATGGCCAAGAGACATGAAAAATGCTCCAAGTGTCCTAGCCGGTTTGGCTCAGTGGATAGTGCATCGGTCTGCGGACTGAAGGGTCCCAGGTTCGATTCCGGTCAAGGGCACATGCCTGGGTTGTGGCTCAATCCCCAGTGGGGGGCGTGCAGGAGGTGGCCAATAGTTTATTTTCTCTCATCATTGATGTTTCTATCTCTCTCTCCCTCTCCCTTCCTATCTGAAATCAATAAAAATATATTTTAAAAAAATAAAATTTAAAAGAAAGCTCAAAGTCATTGATCATCAGAGAGATGCAAATAAATTGACAATGAGGTCTCACCTTACACGTGTTGGAATGGCTATCACCAACAAATCAGCAAATGACAAGCGCTGGTGAGGAAGAGGAGAAAAGGTAACCCTACTACACCACTGATGGACATGCAGACTGGAGTAGTCACTATGGTAAACAGTATTGAGTTTCCTCAAAAAATTAAAAATGGAACTGCTATTTGGCCCAGTGATCCCACTTCTAGGAATATAACTTAAAAATCCTGAAACACCAATCAGAAAGAATATATACACCCCTATCTTCACAGCAGCATTTTTTACCACTAGAGGCCCGGTACACAAAATCGTGTAGGGGTGTGTGTGTGTGTGTGTGTGTGTGTGTGTGTCCCTCAGCCCAGCCTGCACCCTCTCCAATCTGGGACCCCTCGAGGGATGTCCGACTGTCCGTAAGCGGACATCCCACTCACAATCCAGGAGTGCTGGCTCCCAACCGCTCGCCTGCCTGCCTGCCTAATTGCCCCTAAGCACTTCTGCCTGCCAGCCTGATCACCCCCTAACCACTCCCCTGCCAGCCTAATTGACGCCTAACTGCTCCCCTGCCGCCCCGATTGCCCCTAACTGCCCTCCCCTGCAGGCCTGGTCCCCCCCCAACTGTTCTCCCCTGCAAGCCTGGTCGCCCCTAACTGCTCTCCCCTGCAGGCCTGGTCCCCTGTACTGCCCTCCCCTGCTGGCCTGGTCCCCCCCAACTGCCCTCCCCTGTAGGCCTGGTCCCCCCAAATGCCTTCCCCTGCAGGCCTGATCGCCCCAACTGCCCTCCCTTGCAGGCCTGGTCCCTCTAACTGCCCTCCCCTGCTGGCCTGATCTCCCCCAATTGCCTTCCTCTGCCAGCCTGGTCACCCCTAACTGCCCTCCCCTGCTTGCCTGATCACCCACAACTGCCCTCCCCTGCAGGCCATCTTGTGTCCACATGGAGCAGCCATCTTTGCCCACATGAGGGCGGCCATAGTTTGTGTTGGAGTGACGGTCAATTTGCATATTACTCTTTTATTAGATAGGATAGCCACAATCTGGAAACAGCCCAAGTGCCTATCAGTAGAAAAGTGGATAAAAAAGATGTAGAACATTTCACAATGGAATACTACACAGCTGTAAAAAAGAATCCTTACCCTTTCCAACAGCATGGATGGATCTGGAGAATATTATGCTAAGTGAAATAAAGTCAGTCAGAGAAGGTTTAAGTATCATATGATCTCACTTATATGTGAAATCTAATGAACAAAATAATCTGATGCACAAAATAGGACTAGAGATATAAATACTTGGAACAGAGGAACAGATTTCAGTGAGGAGGGGCCTGAGTGTACAGGAAGAGATTAACCAAAGAACATATATGCATAGGCCATGGACACAGATAATAATGTTGCAAAGGTCTGTGGGGGTGCCATGGCTGGGTGGAAGGTGGCAAAAGGGGGTAAAATGGGGATATCTGTAACAGTGTCAACAATTAAAAAAAAAACACAATAAAGAAAATGTGTGTGTGTGTGTGTGTGTTGGGGAGTGGGAGGGAATAAGAGAAGAAAAAAGGAAGTCTAAGAGTTAAGTTTTAATTCACAGAGTTCCAGGGCCTGGAAACTCTCAAATAAGATGAATAGACTCAGAAGCCAGGTCTGAGCATGAGAAATAATTAATGCATGATTATCAAAACTAAGAGAATACATGGAAAAGCAGTGAAAAATGTTTCTCAACTTGGGTGGGGTCTGTGGGATCAAAGAAGGTAAAACTGGCATTTGATAAAACAAGTTTTCACCATGTGGCATTTGCTCTTCCTGGCCTCTGAAGCTGAGGTAGCAGATGGGAAGAGAGTGTCCTCTACAAGAGAACCACTTGAATAGGGTAGCAACCATTATGAGCGATATTCAAGGAGGAGGAAAAAGGCCAAAAAGGTGAGAGGGTGATATTGATGATTAATATTAAATCTCAAAGAAGAATAGATTTTTATATTATGAAGATGATGGTCACCTGAAATAGCAACCAAGTATTAAAAAAGGAAGGGACGAATAGAAATAGGAAAAAATTAATAAGGGAGCAAGGTAGGAAGGAGGAAAGGGGAGAGGAGAAGGAAAAGAATAAAGAGAAATCATTGCTAGAAATACCGGGGAATGGGAATTAAATAGGTTCAGGGTGGCAGAGCTGAAAGAGAAGTGCCTTCAGGAAAGTAGAAAATGGCAGTTAGGGAAATGAGATGGAGTGAGAATTTTTTTTTTTTTTTTTTTTTTTTTTTTTAAATATATTTTATTGATTTTTTACAGAGAGGAAGAGAGAGGGATAGAGAGTCAGAAACATCGATGAGAGAGAAACATCGATCAGCTGCCTCCTGCACACCCCCTACTGGGGATGTGCCCGCAACCAAGGTACATGCCCTTGACCGGAATCGAACCCGGGACCCTTGAGTCCGCAGGCCGACGCTCTATCCACTGAGCCAAACCGGTCTCGGCTGGAGTGAGAATTTAAAAATGGAATGAGTGCCTACTATCTGCCAAGCTAAGAGCATTACATAATATGTGGTAAATCCTCCTGTAAGATACAAATTAATACTCTATTTTACAGATAAGGAAACTGAAGTTCCAGGATTAAATAACTTTTCCTGCTATCAGTGAGGTAGCTGAATTCATGTCTGTATGGCTCTGATATGGACACTTGCTTTTGATTACATTTTATTAAATTTATTACATCATCTTTTAAAATTGAATTTATTGGGGTGGCATTGATTAATAAAATTACATATATTTCAGGGGTACATTTTTATAATATTGTATTGTATGTTCACGACACCAAGTCAAGTCTCCTTCCCTCACCATTTATCCTCTTTATTCTCTCTTACCTCTCCCCATCCCCCTTTCCTTTGGTAATCACCACACTGTTGTTTGTCTACTACATACATCACCTTTTATTACCTTACTCTTTTTTTTTTTTAAATCCTCACCAGAGGATATTTTTTCCATTGATTTTTTTTTTTTTTTAGAGAGTGGGGGGGGGGGGGGAGAGAGAAAAAAAGAGAGAGAGGAACATTGATGTGAGAGAGACACATACATTGGTTGCCTCCCACATGAGCTCCAGGGACAGGGATCAAGCCTGCAACCGAGCTATGTGCTCTTGACCTGGAATTGAATCCAGGATTCTTTTGGTCTGTGGGCTGATGCTCTAACCACTGAGCAAAACAGCCAGGGCTATTACCTCACTCTTTTAGTCTAATTAATCTATCCTCCTCAAAGAATTTCATTTTCATTTCATTCTGTTTATCCATTATTTCTCAGTGAAATACTTTCCCCTCAATATAGTACCTAATCCAGACCCAAGCCTCTGAATAAATTCTACTCAAAACTCATCTCATACCCTCTAAGAAATCAACAAAAATTCCGCACGACTTAGTTCAGTCTTTTACCAGATATCCCTTAATACTCAACTGCATTAGTCTTTGTTACGTGTTCCTATTCAGGATCTTTACCTTACTTTGAGGGCATGACTTTCCAACTAGCTTACTTTGAGAATAGGAGCCATTTGTAATATTTTCTCTTTATTCCTCCATTACACTTAGGTAAACTCCACTATACCAAGCACAGAGTGAATGAACACTGTGGTTCATAAGTAACAGATGGATACAAACACACACATTTAAAAAGCACATATTTAAAGAAGCAAAATCACAAAATATAAACTAAACAGAGTACAACCAAAGAGCTATATGATTTAAAAAGCAGGTAGTCTATGCCCTAGTCGGTTTGGCTCAGTGGATAGAGCGTCGGCCTGCAGACCAAACAGTCCAGTTCGATTCCAGTCAAGGGCACATACCTTGGTTGCAGGCTCCTCCCCTACCCGGGCCTTGGTTGGGTCTCCTGTAGGAGGCAACCAATTGATGTGTTTCTCTCACATTGATGTTTCTATCTGTCTTTCCCTCTCTCCTACTCTCCCTAAAAAAAAATCAATGGAAAAATATCCTCGGATGAGGATTAACAGTAAGTAAATAAATAATAAAAAGCAGGTAATCCATATACAAAGATTGATATATACAGTCATTAAAGGCGAGAAAGAATACTACTAAAAAAATTAGTCTTGGATTCAAAGAAAACTATCTTTTTCTATGTTTATAAATATAACTAGAGGCCTGGTACATGAAAATTTGTACACTCGAGGTGGGGGAGGGGGTCCCAGCCTGCACCCTCTCATAGTCCAGGAGCCCTCAGGGGATACTGACGGATTAAGCCACAGTCTGGCCTCCCTCTGAGGGAGGCAACCAGGCCGATCAGGGGAAGGCGCTGCCCCCATCAACTCGCCGCTGCTGCCACTGCCGGCCGCTGCGGCCACCCTCAGCCCTCCCTGCTGCCATGGCTTTGTCCAGAAGGACATTCGGCTGTCCGGTCTAATTAGCATATTATGCTTTTATTATTATAGAAGATTCAAGGCCAAAATAATAAAGAACTTTTTTTCATTCCACAATAAATGAAGCCACCACCCCCTCTGCCTTTCTTCAGGCCGTATCTTTTATGAAATTGTTTTCAGAATAACTGTAAGAACAAACACGCCTAGGTTATTATAGCCACAAAATATTTTCACTATATAAAAACAACTAAACATTTTCTATACATGACAAATATTTACTAGTTTTGTGTAAGCATTTACAATGTACACCATAAGTGCACCTTTTTTCTTGTGTCTTGCTCACCAATGGCATTTATATTTACATGTTACTTTTTCAGTAATAGGACTGTGACTACAAAAATAAGATAAAAAATCTGTATACTGAAGTTCACCAAAAGTGAACATTTGTTTTCAGTTTCAACTTGCTTTAAGGCAAACCAGAAATGATATTAACTAAAGTATCTATTTCAAGAAGACACTTCACATTAAAAAGAGCACCATACTTATACCAGTTTGAGAAATATTGCATATACCTGTCTACTTAGTAATTTCAATCTTTTATAAGCGCTGCTGCAGCAAAAAAGAACCTTTTTAAAAAGTTTATTTAGTCTACTATTTCCCATTTTTGCCACCTAAGCCAATTGTGTACTGCCTAGTGACATCCCTGGATAGTTGAGTACGATCTATTAACACTGATTCAAATGATTCTCTTCTTCATTCTAATTTGACTACCAAGAGTCAACACAGTAATCTTATGTGTATTTTACCACAGAAACAATCTCAATATGATTTATCAGGAAACTAAACACACTACCTTAAGAAGAAAAAGATTACTAAAAGAAAGCTAAACAAACAAACAAAAAGTCTAACATCAGATACAATTTGAAAGCAATATAGATTTGGCTAAAATGTAAGGATCTTGACCTGTTTACCTAACACTGTAGACACTACAGGAATCTTTTCCACACAGAAACCAAACAGATTCTGAACTCTCAAATTAAATGTTTTATTCGGTTCTTCCTTTTACATTTAAGCAAATAAATTTAAAGTGACCACAATTCAAGTATTTATGGCATAGCATGCACATTAATTTTACTTACCAAATCATATATCTGGTTCGCCAACTGTACCTTCTCATCTGCATCTTCCAAAGCTTTATAGTAATCCTAAATAAAAACATTTGCATTTCAAGAATAAATTAATAATCTTAAAATATGTGTATCTAGGACATAAAACCACATTCTCATTCTCATTCCTTGTTATCACTGTCAGTCATCCTAAATAAGCAATAAAAACCCAGTTAAGATTTAGAAATTACGCACAATGGCCAAGAATTAGAGATGTTCAGAATTCCTAGAAAAGATATAAATAAAGATAAATACTATTCCAAGTCTAGCCTCTATACCAGGCGTCCTCAAACTACGGCCCGCGGGCCACATGCGGGTGTTTTTGCCGTTTTGTTTTTTTACTTCAAAATAAGATATGTGCAGTGTGCATAGAAATTTGTTCATAGTTTTTTTTTAAACTATAGTCCGGCCCTCCAACGGTCTGAGGGACAGTGAACTGGCCCCCTGTTTAAAAAGTTTGAGGACCGCTACTCTATACTAATGAAAGTTATATACGGTAATGACTAGATCTTTTCCTTTAAATTTTTTTTGAAGTTAAGATTTATCTAATTTGTAAATAACATTTAAAGTCTCCAGTTTTAAAACATGTTTTTTATAAAAGTACAACTACTGAAAAAATGCTAACCTGAATGTCTCTGTTTTCCAATTGCTGTATAACTCTCATTTTAAGTTAGGTATCAATTCATACAGCTCAACCTATACTTTAGATTCTCCTCAGTAGAAAGCAAATTATTATTTAAAAAAATAGATTCTATGAAATGTCCCCGGAGAGTCAGACTTCTCAGAGTATATGCAAGCTGCACTCCACCAAAAACTTACCTTAACAGATTAGAGGGATAATGAATGACGTTGGGGTGTATATATGTGATGTCTATATTCAAACACACCTAAGCCTCCACGTATCCTCTAAGCCAGGACCAAATCTGTCATAAATTCTAAATTCTTTTTCTCTTAACAGAAATAATCTTCCCCCCATGTGGTAAAATAAATGACACCACTACTCTAAACTTGTAGTTTTCAAATTTATTAGCTGATCCTTGAACAATTCTATGTAGGTTGGAGTTGGGGGAGTCATTATTACTCAGAGATATTAATGGACCTGTCCCATGTCACAGAGCTAAATGGCAGAGTCATCACCAAAGCCAGGTGTCTGAAGTAGTTCTTTCAATGAATCCCAAACAAACTAAATCATATCCTTAAAGCAAACCTCGTAGGGAGAACTGAAATCCATTCTAATCTGAAAGACAGCTATAAGTACTATACAACTAATTAAAAACTCAAATAAATCTTTATTTTTAGGCCTAGTTCATGTATGAATTTAGAGTTTTAAACTAAAATACTTTTAAAGAATCCTTCTCAGCTCTTAAGATTCTGTTCTTCTGTGATAACACCAACTTGGGTACCTAGTAATATAAAAAAATATGCTTCAAGTCCTGCTAATTAAAAGTGTACTTTTTTATGGCTCTTAACTCTCTAATAAAAGTCACTAATTACTGAAACAACTTTTAAATAAATTACCAAAATGCTTCAATGAAGCTCTAAAACACAACAAATTATTTAAATTCTAAGAAGCCATTGGTAACTTTCCCACATTTTGATATCCAGAAACTATTTATTTTTAAAATATCTTTCTCAGAGTCCCAATTTTAACCAACAAATCACCCAGAATGTTGAACATACTTTTTTGATGGATGCCATTTGTTCTTCTCTCCACTCTGGTTTATTTTTCTTTGCATTCATAAAGAATTCACTGACTCTTTGCTCTAGTTGATCCATTGCATCTATGACATAACAAAAACATTTCATATTTAGACGACCAAGTTCAGACACTGAATATACATGCTTTGACTTGGGGAAAGAAACAAATATCTGACAATATACACTCCTTCACGTGGTCACTAACTTTAAATATGGCAGCTTTAATTCTGTAAATACAGAATGCCTTAATTACCTTAGTAAAAAACAAAGTTACAATTTCCCCTACTAACAATTTATTTTTGTTGTTGTTATTTCAAAATTTTTTCCAATAGTCAAAGTAGTCAACAATATAGATAGGCTCTATACTGTAGTTTCTGAATAGTACAGTCTTGGGTCAAAAGGTTACGGTATTAAATCAGCCAAATGTGTCAAAACACGATGTCTTATTGTAAGTACCACTAGGAAATTGACACATTCTTTTAATGAGAAAAAATGATAAAGACAATTTTAACCTCTTGCTATATGGCCTTAAACACATGATCATCTCCTTAAAAGCAGTAGGTACAATCATTTATTCACTTAATATAGTATATTATTTATTCTAGATACATTTTTTCCTAAATGTGTGCCAAGAATAGTCATTCCATGACTGCTAAAAGAAGAAAAATAAATAAAAGGGATTCTGTTGCCACATAAATTAAGGAAAACATTTTTACTATATCCTTCTTTTGGAGATTTTCCGTGAAATAATAGCTCTTTAAAGATTCTGAGAAGTCTTACAGTTAATTTTTAAGAGAATTTTCCTTTGTTTAAATAAGCATTTCCAAACTTATTTGCTTAAGAAGTCTCTTTTGTTAATCCACACCTATTAACTTTAGAAAATTCTAATTATTATAAAAAATGTAAGTTTAAAAACCTCTAATTTATATAATCTAATTTATATAATCTAAGTCCAAATTGCAAGAGAATTTAAAATTTGTAATAAATAATAAAAAAGCATAAAATAAGTTACTCCTTATTGAGTGCCTACTTTCGATCAGGCACTGTATGTTCTAATTTATCTGTATTATTATTTTTTTTTAATATATTTTTATTAGTTTCAGAGAGGAAGGGAGAGGGAGAGATAGAAACATCAATGATGAGAGAGAATCATTGACTGGCTGCCTCCTGCACGCCCCCTACTGGGGGTCGAGCCTGCAATCCAGGCCTGTGCCCTTGACTGGAATCGAACCCGGGACCTTTCAGTCCGCAGCCTGAGGCTCTATCCACTGAGCCAAACCGGCTAGGGCTATCTGTATTATTTTAATTCCCAGATGATTCTCATTTTGTAGATGAAAAACCCTCAGAAGTGGTAATGAGACCAAGGTCAATGAGAAGTCAGTAAAGCCCAAAAATGAACTCAGATCTGAATGAACTTCAAAATC
Organism: Eptesicus fuscus; assembly: GCF_027574615.1. Lineage (NCBI taxonomy): Eukaryota > Metazoa > Chordata > Mammalia > Chiroptera > Vespertilionidae > Eptesicus > Eptesicus fuscus. The sequence goes on from NC_072486.1 coordinate 69,358,646, forward strand.
TGTGCTCAAACCTATTGATAACTGCTACCTTGGCAAATTTTTAGCATTTCAACTACATTAAAGTTACAATGAACTTTGTGAGCAAGCTGGAGAAACACACAATTCAGACTTGCACACCACAATATACTGAATAAAAGAAGGCGCCTTCCACATCATATCGCCTCCTATTATGTGCCACATGAAACTGACAACAGGCTGAGAAAAGTGTATTCCTGAACAATGGGTATGGAAACGTGTGTGGTGCTGGTGGGGCAGAGAAGCGAGGGGAAGAAAAGAACAGGTTCTTAGCTACCTCAAGACTCCCACCCTCTGGAATGTCTGGTTCTCTGATCCCTCTTCATGGTACTTCCTTCCTCCCTATCAGGCCCCACATCCCAGATCTTCCTCCACCCCCACTTTTCTAAGAAAACCTGGCAGCGTGAGAAACATTTCATGTATAGCTTAAACACAGCTGGAATAAATGGGATCAAAAAACCTATTTTCTGCAGATATACTCTCACAAGGCCAGCCATTCATATCATTTAAAGAATTTAAGTAGAGTTATCTTCATTTCTCCCAACAAAGGGCGTGACACAAGGCCAAAAGGTACACTTGATTATTCACTTTCATTATGTACCATATAATTTCACATTCTTAATTTTTAATATAGTATCTAGACAAGATAGTGAACAGCTATATTATATTCACTTCACAAAGGACTGTGAGGTTCTTTCAAAACATGATCAACATAAATTTGGTACTCATCACTGTTTCCTTGTTTTTGTTTTTTAAATATGTTTTGATTGACTTTAGAGAGAGGAGGGGAGCAGGTGAGAGAAACATCAATGAGAGAGAATCACTGATAGGCTGCCTCCTGCACACCCCCCACCAGATCGAGCCCACCACCCGGGCATGTGCCCTGACCAGGAATAGAACCGTGACCTCCTGGTTCATGGGTGGATGTTCACCCACCAAGTCACACTGGCCGGGTTTTCCTTGTTTTAAGTGTAATTTTGCTCAATGTATTGGCCTTCTTATCTCCAGAAGCACTGATTCTTGACCTTCTCTGAATCCTGAACAATTTTAAGAAACTTCACAGAAAAAAAAAAAAAGATCATATGAACCAAATACTGCCCTATGAAAGAGTAAGGTTAATTTTGGGAAAAAGTCACAGAATTACCCACTATCACTGATATAAGAAGAGGAGCCAAAAATTTTATTATGGCATACAAGAAGCTTTACAGTAAAATCTTATTTCCCTCACTCATTCTGATTAACAAAATACCCCGCTGTTGACAACTGAGAATACATTCTATAATGCGTAACTTTTCAAATGTGACATTCCAAGGGTCTCTAAAAAAACTGCATATAACCCATACTTCTGTTTGTTTTCTGCTCTTGAAAAAAATTTTAAAACGATGAACTTTAACAAAAGTATTAATGCTAAAATATATGTTCAATACATAAAGGCTCAAAGTCAGAATTTTAACATCTATGCCGCTGTGCATTAAAACATCTACAGTCCCAATGAAGGTATAGACACGTTGATTGCACAGTCCAAAATCCGAGAGAGGATCACAGGCGTGTTCTAATATCTCCTCTTGTCAACGCCAGGAGAACAGAAGAGTGAGGCAAGATTTGGCATTGAATTCTTTTTGACAATTCCTAGGTACTAATCAGCCAGAGAGTCAAAGAGCAGAGGCGCTGGAGTCGATAGCAAGTAAGTCTGGCACTGAACCTGCGCGGCAAACAAGAGCAAACGCGCCGACTTACTCTGCACCTGCAGGTCCATCTCGCGCATCTCCGTGAAGCGGTCCCGCAGATCCATTGGAAGCTGCTCAATCACTGTCAAAGGAAGAGTCCGTCAGAGGGGCGGGGCCAACGGCGAAAGTACGTGCCTACGTCACCGCGTGCGTGCGTGCGTGCGTGCGTGCGTCGGTGGGGTGGGGGTCGAGGGAGCCGGCAACCCTGAGCGAGGCTGCCAGTTACCGTGAGAAAGAAACATCCCCCGCCTCCCCCTCCCTCCCCGCCATCCCGCCTGCCCGGCCACTCGCGCTCTCGCCCGCCCGCAGGTCCCACAGACGGCCCCGGCCAGCGCCGCCCACTCACTTTCTAGATAGTCCTCTAGGTACAACATCGCGGCCTTTAGCGCTTGGGGGACGAGGGGATCCAGGGGTTTATTTGTGTCACTCGCTGTCGCCGGAGTTTTGTCCCTTCCAATATGGCGCCTCCGCTAGCAGCGCCCGCTCAGCTTCGGTGGGAAAAAAAAAAGAAAAGGGGAAAAAAAAAACCACTTTGGCGCCTGACGGCGCTTGCCTCACTGCCGCCCGGGGCTGTCATTGGCTGGCTGGGGCAGTGACGTAGGCCGACCGTGCCTGCGCCCGCGCCGTTGTGGGAATTGTAGTTTTCTTCCCTTTGCAGCAAGTTAACCCGCCGGCAGTTTTTCACACGGGAACTACAAATACCAGGCGCCAGGGCGAAGGCTGCGCAACAGAATCCAAAATGCGGTGCCCGTGTTTATTTGTTGATTTTTGCACAGGGATTGACGGGAGGTGTCTGCGTCTGCAGGACACGGCTAGGAACAACTTTTCACCTGTGCCTGCCGCTGTGATTACGGCCCCGCTGTTTGTGAGTCCTGGGTTTCGAGGAGTGCAGGAAAAATAGCCAAGGTTCTGACGCTAGAATACCCAGCAAAGTTCAGGCAGTTTGGACTCTTTAAAGCAGAACTCGCTGCTGGAATTTAGCCTCAGTATCCACTCCCCAAAATGTAAACAGGACGTCTGATTGGCTTCCATGTCACTGAAAGAGTTTATTTTAAATATGGAGTGAATATTTCCCATATTAAAAGATGCACAAATAGTTCTCAATAGTTTCTCATATATTCTATTTTGCGGTCCGTCTCGTCGTCATTCTAATGAAATTGATCTATACGTACAACCTGCATCCGCAAAAAAATAAATAAAAATAGCAAGCAGAAATAACGGATGGAGCCTTCATGTCTAATGGGCTGTGCTAGGAATAACTTTAGATTATGTTGAGCAAATAGCCTGTATTAGACGTCCGTAGTCCTGTGCGTTGTCTTTTTGTATCTTTTGACACCACTTCTCAAATGTTCATCCGTGATAGTCCTTCACTGATCAGTTTTTCTCTTAAAAACTTTTGCACTCAGTCAAGGTTGGCTGTTACTTTCTACCTGTCTTAACTCTCTTCATGTTTCCTGGTTCCCCCTCCTTGACATTTTCTTGTACTAAAGACTTTTTCACCGCTCTTAATCAGGATACTTAGCTGTCATATTCATGAAACCCAAAGGAAATTTACCTCAATCCTAATAACAATTACCTAATTTATTTTTTGTACTTATATTTAAAATCTAATGACTTCAGTCTTCCTCCCACCCTCCCCTTCCTTCCTTCTGGCTGTTTTTAAGATCTCTGATATTATCCCAGTTTCAAAGCAATGAATCTAGGTATAATTCATTCCTTCCTTCCATCCATCCTTCCTTCCTCTCCCCTCCCATCCCCTCCTCCCTTCACCCCTCCCTCTCCTCCCCGCCTTCCCTTTCTTTCCTCCCTCCTTTTCTTCCTTCCCTCCTTTTCTTTCTTTCCTTTCTCCCTCCCTTCCTATTTCCTTATCAGTGTACTAGAGGCCCGGTGCATGGATTCGTGCACATTGAAAGGAAATGAATTAGAAGGTGGCCAGTGGGGCAGGACTGAACAAGACGTGCCGGACACACTCTGGAGCCAACCTCCTGCAGTCCCACCCCTGGCTGCACCTGGGGTGGCCCTGGGGCTCAAAGGGCATCTGCAGAGTGAGTGGGGTCCCTCTGGCAGGTGGGGTCCCTCTGCCTAGCCTGCTGGAATCAGGCCTAAACGGGCCAAAACTGGCAGTCTGACATCCCCTGAGGGGTCCCAGAGTGCCAGAGGGCACTCTGCAAATTTGCTGTTGCTCAGCAGTTCCTATGTTGAGCGTCTGCCCCCTGGTGGTCAGTGCACATCATAGCTACTGGCTGGTGGGCTGGTCTGCCAGTTGCTTAGGCTCTTATATATATAGATTTTTAACCATGTTTAGGATTTGACAGGATTCCTGAATCTCAGGATTAGTGTACTGAAACAATTCTAGAAAATTCTCAACCATTATATCTTTTTTTTTTTTTATAAATATTCATAGGGGGCTGTGTTTTATTGACTTTTTTTTTTTTTTTTTTTTTTAGAGAGGGAGAGAGATCAGTGTGAGAGAGAAACATCTTTTCTATATGGTCCACCTCAAAATTTTCATATACCTTGTATTTTTAGAAGTTCTGTTTGGTTTTCTTTACAAGCCATGTTCTAATTTCTTATACAAATTAAACACAGTCTACATTGTGTCTATTAAATTCAATACTGAAAATTGCATGGGCATTTTGTACTGTCTGTTATTTCTTCTAGCTTTTGCTCATGGTGCCTGTTTCCTTGTGGCTTGTGATATGGACTCTGCACTCATGTTTCTGGGATTTTAACTATGGGGATTCTTTGGAACCTGAATTAAAAGTGAGTTTTCCTAGAGAGTATTTGAATTTGCTACTGCAAGTTGCTTGAAGGCAACAAAAACCCTAGATCTAAATTAAATATTTCACTTAAGATGTATTGAATTTCCCAGGTAAATTGAATTTGGGCCTTATGCCAAGTAGCTTCTTATACATACTGAAGGGAAAGGTTTTCTTCCTCTCCTGGATTCCAAGGTCAAGACAGACATGTTTCCTTACTGACCTGTACATCAGGTTTGTTTTTGTTTTTTTCCTGATTCACCTTTACACGGGGAATGTAGCCCTTTGGGGCCCCAGATTTTTATCTCCTATTAAATTTCTCCTTTTAGATGGGCTCTTGGCTTTATTTCCTGACCCTCACAACTGCACAGCTATCAAAGTAGAAGACCTAGGTGTACAGAATTTAACAGATAATCTCATAGCAAAAGTCCACATTGGCCCTCATTTCTTTCTCAGAGTATTCTCTTTTTTCTTCCTTTCTTTTTTTACCCCTCTGAGAATTCCTTCACTTCCTACCAGTTCATCCATGTGTTTGATTCTTTTTAATCCAGCATTTTTTGTTGTTTTCAGCAGGTGGTTCATTCAGATAGCTAAAATAGCATGCTGTCAGAAATAGAAGAAATAGAAGTGCATCATTTCAGCAGGTGGCTCTGTTGGTTGGAGTGTAGTCCTGTATACCAAAAAGTTACGGGTTCTATTCTCAGTCAGGGCACATACCCAGGTTGCAGGTTCAATCCCTGGTTGGAGCACGCGCAGGAGGCAACCAATCAATGTTTCTCTCTCAACTCCTCCCTCCCTCCCTCCATCTCCTTCCCTCCCTCTCTCTAAAAATCAGTGAAAACATATCCTCAGGTGAGGATTAAAAAAAGAGTATCATTTCAGTGTAAACTGAGTTTCTTCAGTGAGCTTTTCATATTAAGGAAAATGAGATAATAGATGGTTCCAGGTTCAGTTACTATAGATACACACTCCAAAGAAACTAAAAAATAAAACACTAAACACTATATATTTTTCTTGATGAATGTAATTCTTATTTTGGGACCATGGATCAGCTGCAGAAAACCTGTGATTGCTTCTTACATCAGTGGTCGGCAAAATCATTAGTGAACAGAGCCAAATATCAACAGTACAACAATTGAAATTTCTTTTGAGAGCCGAAAACTGACTTCTGTGCATGGGCCACGAAGTTTCAATCGCACTGTACGTGTGCGCCCGCACCTGGTATTTTGTGGAAGAGCCACACTCAAGGGGCCAAAGAGCCGCATGTGGCTCGCGAGCCGCAGTTTGCCAACCACTGTCTTACATCATTAGGTCAAAAAGTAGATACCACTTAAAGTGGTTGCCCACTTACAGCCAATACTGCATGTCTAGGCTGTGCCCCTCATTGATAAGGTTGACCATATGTGTTTTACATTATTATGCTCCCTAATCATAGCTCATTAATTTAACAGGGGCAGGCCAGAGCTGGGTATATTAGATACACTCTCTTGGGATTTGAAGCTGGGAATGAAGAGACTTGGAGACAGAAGGAATTGAGGCAGAATTGTATTAATTGCAGCACAATAAATACATTGTCTACAAGTTTCTCCTGCTGAGGTCCCGAACAACAGCCCTAGTTTTATCCTTGGCTTTTTTTCCCCCTTTCTCTGTCACTTTTTCCAACACTAGTTGCATCACCTTGAGAAAGATACTAGTATTTTAACACTCTGTGCCTTCGTTTCCTGATCTGTAAGCTGGAAATAGCAATAGTACCTAATCATAGGATATTTAGATTGAAATGATAGAATCTATGCAAAGCACTTAGGTTAGTTCCTGGTAAATGTTATAATACAATCAATGTCAGCTTCTATTAATACCCTCAGTTCCCCTTCTAAATTATCCATATTGCAGATGCTCCTTTGCACTACTCTTAGCTTTGCCTTGTGCCCCTGCTTATTTTGAAGCTTTGGGGCTGGCCACCACTTACAACTCACTAACGAGTATCTCACCTCCAACTGTTGTCACTGTCATTAAATTCCAAGGGGAAGAGATGCAAGGAAGGCTATGGAAGGTTGCTATCCTGAAGGGTACTGGCGAAGGAGAAGGGATTGGGATGTAGGGAAACGATTTTAAAATGAATGCAAACTCTGGTTGTTACCAGGAGTCCAAGAGAAAGGACATTTTAAATTCTTCATGTAGCATGTCCTCAGGGGGACCTTTTGCCTTATGTCTTAAGATTCTGACCCTTCCTATATTACAAAGAAAACCACCATCTTTAAACCTTGCTGGTAAAACTTTGAAATGAAATATTTTCTTAACTTTGTGCCAACCAGCCTATCCTCCCTGACAGACCTCTAAAACATGGGGTGAAAGCAGAACAGAATGCTGTCTTTACATGAACCTCTCTAATTTTACATTTTAAAAATCTACTGAGTCATTCACTGCATCTGTTATAAGCAGCAGGATGATAGCCTTCACTTAAAATATCTATGGATGTTCCTAGCCTTTTCCACTCCAAATTCCTTTCTACTAAAAAAGACCCCTCTAAGGAAGGTTGTGATTTTCTGACCTGGTTCCTGGGTGTTTGTAATGAATAATTGGAGAGGACAAATAATGGGTGGAGAGTTAAGGAGATTTAGCAGAGGGGGTTGCTGGGCGGGGGTTCAGTGGATGGGAGAGGGATACTATTGAGAAAGAGGATGAATAACCAGATATAAAGCTGTCATAAAACCGTTCCTGCAAAGCAATGGAAATTCTGGATAAAATGGAAGGAGAAAGCCCGAAACCAAGAGAATAAAATCCCTGGGTCCAGAAATAAAGACTACACTCAATGTCTTAATAGTGAACAAGAGTTGAAAGAGCCAGAGGGTTTAGGCCTTCTCTCTTAGGTCTTTGAAATCTGATTGTGGTAGAATGAAAATATTAAAAACTAGAGGCCTGGTGCATGAAATTTGTGCACTTGGGGGGGGGGTCCCTCAGCCCAGCCTGTGCCCTCTTGCAGTCCGGGAGCCCTCGGGGGATGTCCGACTCACAGCTTAGGCCCACTCCCCATGCTGCCATGCTGCCGCAGAGGCAGGAGAGGCTCCCATCACCACCGTTGCACTCGCCAGCCATGAGCCCGGCTTCTGGCTGAGCGGTGCTCCCCCTGTGGGAGCACACTGCCACCAGGGGGTAGCTCCTGCCTTGAGCGTCTGCCCCCTGGTGGTCAGTGCATGCCATAGTGACCGGTCGTTCCGCTGTTTGGTCGATTTGCATATTAGCCTTTTATTATATAGGATGTTGAAATAAATTTCTAGGTTCAAGATGGAACTGCTCCTACCTGGGATGTCACATTAGCAAACCAAAATTTATATAACTTTCATATCCCTGTAAATGCTCCCCTAGACCAGAAATGCAGTATATCCAGTCAGCCAATCTCCAAATACCATTCCAAATCTGGGCTATATAATTTTCCTTGTTCCTTCTCACCCCAAACAAGGCTGGCTATGTGGCACCAGCTAACGATAGGTGTGGAGTCCAAATTCAGACTTCTCACAAGGTGCAGGGACCCTTTATCCAGATAGTAAACATTGGTCTGGCCCAATAAAACATGAGAGGGCCCACATAGAGACAAATGTGTTAGTACCCATTAGGGTTGCTCCTCAAGCTAGAACACAAAGAAGAGCAACATCTGTTGGAAATGAGCACACATTCAAATATTACAAATCACTTAAGGAAATGAAAACTCTGAGAGACTATTAGCAGACAAACAGGGGAATTCTAAATATGCAAGTATTAGAAGATGTGATTGACAAAATTAACCTAGAAAGTAGAACAAACAAGAGAAAGAGAAAAGAGAGTAGATACAAAAAGTGAAGGGTCAAACTTGAAGTTTCAATACCTTATTAATAGGAGTATCAGAATGAGAAAACAGAAGAAAAAAAAAAGGAGACACTACAGAGTACATACTCTATGATATCATTGAGGTGAAGTTTCTACAAAGGTAAAACAAACCTGTGGTAATAGACATAGAAGGGTGGCCACCTCTGGGGAAAGTGGGGTGCTTGACTAATCTTAGAACCCTTTTCTGACAGCGACTGTTTCTTATGCACTGCTCTATTACCAGCTTACAGAAGGCACTTGGGTCCTATTTGTGGCATGAAAAAGATGGAAGCAGTACTGGGTGGATTAGGGCTTTTGAATCAGAGAGACCTGCGTTTAAGCATTGCTTCTGTTATTTGCTCATAAAACCCGAATCAAGTTATTGAATGTCCCTAGGATTGCTTCTCCATCCATGAAATGAGAATAAGGAAGGCTACTGGCACTGTTAGGTTTGGGCAAGGCTCAAAGGAGATAATTTGTAAGAGTACCTAGCACAATGCTTGGCACAGAAATGTAATCATGAAATAATATTATTTGTAGAAGTGACAGTACCTTTACGTGAATGGTCTAGTAAGTTCCATTTCAAGGGCATTGAAGTGGGAATGGACGCCTCACAGAAGGCAAATAAGGAGAAGCATTGTCTTTAGAGTATTTAAAAAACAATAATAAAACTGACTTTTACAGTCCGGTTTTATTATTACTATTATTACTATGTGCCAGCAATTCTAAACAATGTTAGTGATAAAATATTTCTCCCTGAAAAACATTTTCTTGGTCTACTTTCTAAACAATCTCTGAAGTTATGGTTGAATTTTGATAACTGGAATTACATATTTTCATTAAATAATGGCTTGAAATAAACATGGAAAGCACAGCGATTGTAAAGGCAAAGACACAGAACTTGAGTTATTTATATATATAAAAGCCAAGAGACCGGAATGACCAGAACGACCGGTAACTATGACACGCACTGGCCCGATTGGGGCCCCAATTGGCCCCCCGCAACCTCCCACGGCCCCTCCCCCCAGCTGGCCCAGCTCTGATTGGCCCCCATCGGGGCAGGCTGGCCAGACCCCACCTGTGCATGAATTCGTGCACTGGGCCTCTAGTTTTGATTATAGAATTCGATATAATCACTTGGAGTTTTCCTTTGTATCTTAAAACTGAAAATGACCATGAACTGTTAGGTGTATTATTTTTGCTTAGCAAATTCAAATTTTAGTTTATACACAAAACTTATTACTAAATTTGAATAATATCTTGAAAATTAATATATATTCTTTTAAAATTGTTATTTTTGTTAAATTGGTATATAGTTGCTATTACATTTATTGTAGTTATTTATTAGTGCATCAAATCAATATGTTTTTCTCTTTTCAAAAAAATGCTTAAATATAGTTAAAAGGGATTAACACATTCCTTTTTTCCTATTTTCTTAATTATAAAATTAATTATTCATTACAATCTTGATTATATAATGAAATTTAATAAAATAACATTTATACTGTGAGTTTCTTTTCTGGCCATTATCATTATTTCACTTAATGACTATTTTTGAAAATAATTTTCCTGTAAGGAGAAGGGGTATATTAAAAAAGTGATACTCTAGGTATGCTTATTTAAAGGCTTCTCACAGAAGACATGTAAATTTATTAATACACAGTGGCATCACTGTTAATAACTATTTCTTGTGTTTGATTTTGACAGCCTAAGGTTCTCTAATGTTCATTTTCATGAGACTGAGAATGTAAAGATAAATTACCAAACAGAGACTTGTTACCAAGAGAAGTCTTTATGATGTAATATGGAAATATTTTAGTGACTACGAGGATTTTTAGCATTACTGAAAAATCTTCAAAGATTGCATTTTTCCTTTTCTTCCCCCCTTTATCACTTAGGTTCTCTATGATATTCACCAAAAGTGGTGCTTCTTATTTTTATTTAAAACTTGTTTTTTCATTAATACAAACCATTAACGGTTTAGGAAGCCGTATTTTGCTAGTAGGTGTAAAGCATTTTTCTAAACTTAGTTAGGGTATTCCTACCATTGAGGAAATGACAAAATAGTGCTTTTATACACTCAGTACATAAATATCTTATGAGATGCACTACATTGTAGTATAGAGCCTGTCTCCCCCACTAATCTGGAATTTCTCAAGGGCAGAGACTATGTTTTATTCATCTGTTGATCCACAGATCTGGCAGGTAATATGAGTTCAATAAAGAAGTAATTAATTATTGAATGAATGGGTTAATTCATGAGCATCAAGCATAAGTTTGTAAGTTTTCATTCAGACCAGAGAGGACAAGACAAAGTTATGATTGCTAACTAAGCTCATGATTACTAAGCTCTGCGAAGGAAATAGGATTCCAGTGGTCATTCAAGTAACTGGACTAGAGTGCTGAGAAGAATTTTCTAAATAGAAGACTTTGAAAAATTCTCAAATACAGGAGTAGATTAACTTCCAAAGTGGTTCTTAATTAGGCTTGCCTAGAAGACTAGGCAAAGGGAAAATAAATACAGTAATACAGTGACTCATGATGCTGTATATTTTGGAAAAATCCTTTGAAGTTCTAAATCTTAAGTAGATTAATAAATATGACTCATATGGAACATGAGAAAAAAATTACTACAGTTAATTTTAGTAATCATTTATTGTACAACAAATACCACCAATACAAAACATCACCAAGGCACAGTCCCTGTTCTTGCAGGATGCACAGTTTGGTAAGAGAAGCAAATGGTAGGGACATGATTTAAATATGATATGGTAGGAGCTATAATGCGGTAAAATTTTGAGGAAGGGACTAAGAAATTTACATAAACTGGATTGAGAAGTGATGGTTCATTTGATGAATAATGAACATACAGATTCAACAAAAGGATAAAGCGCTGGAACCAATATAAAGATGCAGTGGATAAAATATCCACAAATTCAGGTACTTTCCAGCCATTCAATATTATGTTTTGATTTAAGTAGATACTGAAATATAATGTATTAGGAATGCCAGTCAGAAAATTTACACTGACACAACACTACCCAGTTGTTAAAATATTGGGATAAGATGTTCAACAGCATATGTTATCAGGGAAATACAAATTAAAAGGAAATACCACTACACACACATTAGAATGGCCCAAATCTGGAACACTGACAACACCAAATGATGATAAGGATGTGGAGTGGAGCAACAGGAATTCTCTTCATTGCTGGTGGGAATGCAAAATGGTAAAACGCTCTGGAAGGCAGTTAGGCAGTTTCTTACAAAACTGAACATATTCTTACCAGATGATCCAGCAATCATACTTCTTGGAATTTACCCATAGAAGTTTGAAAACTTATGTTCACTCAAAAAAATTGCTTTCAAATTTTATAATTGCTTTATTCATAATTGCCAAAACTAGGAAGCAACCAAGATTTCCTTCAGTAGGTGAAGGGATAAATAAACTGTGGTACATCCAGATAATGGAATATCATTCATTGTTAAAAAAGAAATGAGTTATAAAAGAAATGGAGGAACTTAATGATTCCAACTATGTGACATTCTGGAAAAGGCAAAACTAGGAAACAGTAAAAATAGCCAGGTTGCCAGGGTGTGGGAGGCGGTTTGGAGGTGGATCACTTGTAGAAAGAAGTATGGGTCATGTTTTTGTATCCATTCAGCTACCCTATGTCTTTTGATTGGAGCATTTAAGCCATTTACATTTAAGGTTATTATTGATAGGTACTTATTTATTGCCATTTTAATTATTTATGCCTATATTTCTCTCTATATATCTCTTCTCATTACAGCAGTCCCTTTAGCATTTCTTGCAGTGCTGGTTTGGTGGTGACAAACTCCTCTATCCCTTTTTTGTCTTGGAAGCTCTTTATTTCACCATCTATTTTGAATGATAGACTTGTTGGATATAGTAATCTTGGTTTCAGATCCTTGCTTTCCATTACCTTGAATACTTCATGCCATTCCCTTCTGTCCTGTAGAGTTTCTGATAAAAGAAAAATCAGCGGACAGCCTTATGGAAGCTCCTTTGTAGATAAAAAAAATTGCTTTTCTCTTGCTGCCTTTAAGGTTCTCTCTTTGTCTTTAAATTTTGGCATTTTAATTGGGATATGTCTGGGTGTGGGCCTGTTGGCTTCTTCTTACTTGGGACTCTCTGTGCCTTCTGGACTTGTGTGACTTTTTTCTTCACAGGTTAGGGAAGTTTTCTGTCATTATTTCTTCAAACACATTCTCAATTCCAGGCTCACTTTTTTCCCTTCTGGCATTTTCCATAGTGGCTGCACCAGTCTACATTCCCATCAGCAGCATACTAGGATTCCCTTTTCTCCACATCCTCGCCAGCACTTGTCTGTGTTTTTTTTTGTTGTTTGTTGTTGTTTTTTTAAATTATTACAGCACATCATTGGAAATCACCAATCTAAGCCATAAGCTCTGCTTTCTGGGAAACCCAAGCTAAGATAGTTAATACCAGAAGAACCCTAAATAGCATGTTGTTATTAGACTTTTGGAGTTTATTATTACTTGGGCAGAGGGCAATGAGTGGGATGGTGAAATCACCTGTCATAGAGACCTACTCCTTTGATAAAGTCAGATAGCAGATAAAACATGTGGAGACTGAACATAATGGAAGCACTGTTAATTACAAGAATTGTGTAGTGGGATGACTTGAGGTAAGGAACTAGATATACCAATTTGTGGATATGGTTAATGGTTTGACCAAATGATCTAGAACTTGGAAAAATCCAGACTGGAACATTGGTCATAAGTACTTAGGGGTAATAGATCTAATGTGTGAGATTTTTTTTGTTTCATATGACTGTTCACAAAAAGACCTCCATACCAAAATAAACTCTCTACAACTGAATGAGCAAAATGCATAATTCTGCTGATGTCTGTCAATTACTTTTCATATTCAATCCCAAGGTTTGCTCAATGGGCATTGTGGCAAGAACAGAGGTTTTGCTTGGGTTCAATAGCTTTATAGAATGTATAAGTTGACAATCTTTCAAGTCAGAAGAGGCAATGATTTTTTTCCCTTAGGGAATAAAGTTAGTTTTGAGCCACTTTCCCTGCTACCATGCTTCTGCCAATACCACTATCTATAGATTGACTAAATATCTAATCATAGTCACTGCACCTGCTTCAATAATTCATTTCACAGTGAAATAAGTCAAGCAATGAGATAATATTTATAGGTTTCACAGGTCTTAATATATAACAATCCTAAAAGTATATGTCTCTATAGTAGAATGGTCAATTGACGATTAGAATTGGATATACTGCCTTATATGATATACTATATACTCTAATTCATGGACTAATATATAGAGTAATATATGAATCCTGGAGTATAAGGGTTCAAGTGGGAGTGAACCACTACCCAGATATTTAATTTACAGCCCTCTGACTGCTGGTTTGGATGTACTAATTTATAAGATTTTGCATCATCCCTTTTAAAGTAGAGGGTGACCTTGTTTTCATTTATGTGGGGATAATGAAATTATGTTAGTTATGTTAGGTTATTTTTATTGATGCCACCAGAAGTTTAGCTTGGAGAAGAAGAGTGTATGTGATGTTGGGCAGCTAATGCAGTGGGCTGTGATGGTACTGGTCATATTTTTGAGCTATCATTGACTACACTGCCTACTATTTGGGGAATTCTCTATTTTATGTGAATAAAAGCCAGGTGGATAATGGCTTTCCTAGATTTTCTTACAACATGTGATCTCAGCTGTGCCAATCAGATGGGGCCACAGCAAATACAATCAGAAATCAGAAACTAGTGATAAAGCTGACCTGATGAGGAATTCATTCTGATAAGGGCGATGGTGTCCACATCCAATGCCTGTGATGTGCAGTGGTGACTATATGTTCAGTTCATGCTCTGATCATTTTATATTGTTTCCAGCTGTGGAGCTAAGCCTGGTTTGTGGATCTTGCTAGAGGGCGAGTTGCTTAAAGTCTCCTCTGATAAATTCATTAACTTCCTACATTTATCAAACCTAGTATCTATTGGTTTTAACCAGAAACCTTACTGTAACAATTCCTTCTTTTTCATCTTATTTGATTGTTCCTTTTCAAATGTTTTAGTTTGATGCTTATTTTCACTCGTTCTCATCTGGTAATATATGTGCAAAAGGCTACCATTTTCTTTAGACATTGCTTTATTTTTTTTCATTGTCACTACTATTTATTACAAGTATTATAAAATTTAGGTTTTGACATTCTTTCACCCGACCAAAATTGTTTGACCAAAAATGTTTTGAACTTCTTAGTTGTGAGGATGTTATGTTGATTTTTTTCTATTTTTGTTGACTCCTAATTTTGCTGTGTTGTGATCAGATAGTGTGTTCTGTGTTGTTTCTATATTTTAGAATTTATTGAATTTTTGTGGCTTAACTTATAGTAAATTTTTACAAATGCTTGAAGTCATTTTTGTAAAGTTGCTGTTTTGTTTGGAGGATATTGAGTTTAATATCTACCTCTAAGTTCTTCAGTAGGATCTTTATATGCTTACTTGTTTTTCTATCTATTTCATTTATCATGTAGGAGGTGGATATTGTCATTGTTTTTCTGTGTCTACTTGTATTTTCAACAGCTTTGCATTTTTTAATTCGGAGCTGTTGTTTGCTACATAAAAGTCCTCGAGAAATCTTTATTGTGGATTGCATTCTTTATTTTTTATTTTATTTTTTGTTAATCTTCATCTGAGGATATTTTTTCATTGATTTTTAGAAAAAGTGGAAGGTAGTGAGGGAAGGGAAGCTGAGAGAAAGAGAGAGAGAGAGACATCAATGTGAGACCCATTGATTGGTTGCCTCCAGCACGTACCCCAAATCGGGTAAAGGATTGAACCTGCAACCAGGTGTGTGCCCTTGACTGAGAATCGAACCCACGGACCTTTGGTGCCTGGGCCAACACTCTAACCACTGAGTGACACCAGCCAGAGCTGCATTCTTTATTATTTTAAGAGATCCATTTTTTTTAAATGCCCTTTGCTTTGAGTTAATAATTGCCTGATACTACCATTGCAATTCCTATTTCCCCCCATATGATTATCATTTGTTTACACTTTTACTTTCAACCTTTTTAAAGTAATTTTATTGTAAATATGTTTCTTGTATGTAGGTGATCATTATTTTATAGCCAATCTAATAGATTGATGTGCTCTATTTCACTTATGATAAGACAAATATGTTGAGATTTAGTTCTGATCACATGTTGTTTTCTGGTTTTAGTGTTTCCATTTTTTTATAATTTGCCAAGAAAGAGATGTAAAGCATAATTTTAAAAAGCATAAAATACTGAAAAAATGTTTCTCTCTAGACATTAGTTGCACTGATTACTAGTTAACGCTGGCTTTCTCTTCTACCTTAAGAACACTGACTGTGAGCCCTTCTTAGTGTCATGTATACTTTCTCTGTCTTTCTAGCACCAGCTTCTGATTTAGCATTTTGGACACGTTTCTGCTGATATATAAAATATAAGACATTATTTTTCCTTATGAGTACTCCCAACTAGCTTCTCCGTGTTGAAGGAACCGCTTTCTTTCTCTCTCCCTTTCACGGTGCTTTCTGCTTTGAAGCTGTGTAGTATAATCTGGTAGAAAAAGAGCTCATGATGACCTGTGTATGTCCACAACACTTCTCCTAGGTTTCTTAAAAGAGTTTATTTGTTCAGCTGGCTACTCCATGTCATTTTTTTAAAACTCAGAGCTTTAAAGTCAGGGCTCATTGAATTATTTAAGAAAATTTTACAACAGACATAAACTTAGTTCAATAGAAACTGTATCTCTCTTTTCTCCTCCTACCTTCCCTTCCCATCTACATTATGAACACATACTCATATATACAACTTGGTGTTTAGAATGATGCAATCACCTGTTCTTTTTCTCAGTAGTAAGCTTGAATGTTAGCCATCTTCAATGTAAATGTAAATACTGGTAAATACAATTTGATAATAAATATTGAATAAATGGTGCTTTATCATAAACATGTCATTCTTATGAAAATATTCACTTTAAACTATTCATATATTTTCAACTGAATAAATAAATTTGCAGTAGAAACATCTATTTCAAGATCAAGATCGTTAATTACTTGGTGCATCAACAGGAAAATGGAATTTCCGTATATCTTCAAACTTGACTTTTAGCCCAGATTTGGATAAGTACACACCTTCTCTTTCAGTTCATTTTATTTACAGATGAATTAGTCATAATTTCCTTTTTCATTTCCTTATGCTCTGCAAAAATATCATCAGCTTTAACCATTTAATTTCCAATTTCTCAAAAGTTTGTTTGAATCAATTTACATTCTTATCTACTCCTGTTAGCATAAAGACCTTTAAAGGTAATTAACTCTTAGACAAATGAAATTTAAGAAGATCAATTTTAACCTAATATTTTTTTGTTTGTGCAGTAAAAAAATAGAAGTTTTATAAGACCTTCTTTGCAATGGTTTTTAATTATGAAAGGTTGCTTTTGGATCATTAAAATATTAAAATGTCTCCAAAGTCTGATTCTTATTCAAAGTTGTTGATTAGATACAATTTATTATTTTTAATGCTATGAAATTTTAAAGATACATTTCAACTTTAATTTCCTTAAAACATTTTGTAGTGTAGTATCTTCTAAATATATATACTTTAAAAAAACTTTTGTTGATATATTGATTAGTAGTATGTGCTTAGGAGTTGGACAACAGGGGTTCAAATGCCTTCTTTATAACTCCTCTAGACCTCTCCTTGCCTCAGTTTACTTATCTGAAAATGGGGATAATATTCTTAACCCATAGGTTGTTGTGAGGATTCAAAGAGTAGATATAGGCAAAGTTCTTAGAAGAAGACTTGACATTTGTTTATTTTTTAAATTGAATTTATTGGGGTGACAGTGGTTCATAATACCATACCAGTGTCAAGTGTCCAGCTCAATAAAATATCATCTGCACACTGAATCATGCACCCAGTGCCCTCAGCAAAGTCTCTTTCCATCTCCATCCCCCCCCTCTCCACTTGGCCCACCTGTACCTTTCCCCCACATCCTTTCTTTCTGGCTATCACCACACTGTTGTCTGTGTCTATGTGCTATGTATATATGTTATTTGACTAATCCCTTTGCCTTTTTCATTCAGTCCCTTCTTTCCCCTCCCCTCTGACAGCTGTCAGTCTGTTCCCTGTTATCCATGCCTCTGGTTCTATTTTGTTCATCAGTTTACTTTGCTCATTAGATTTCACATATAAGTGAGATCATATGGTATTTGTCTTTCTCTGACTGGCTTATTTCGCTTAGCATAATAATATCCAGGTCCATCCATGCTGTGGTAAAAGGTAAGATTTCTTTCTTTTTTACGGCCATGTGGTATTCCATCTGTAAATGTACCACAGCTTTTTTTATCCACTCATGTACTAATGGGCACTTGGGGCTGTTTCCAGATCTTGCTATTGTAAATAATGCTGCAATGAACATAGGGTTGTATAAATTCTTTTGATCTTTGGGTCAAAAGGAAGTTCCATTTTTACTTTTTTGAGGAAATTCAATAGTCTTTTCCACAGTTACTGCACCAGTCTGCATTCCCACCAGCAGTGCACAAGGGTTCTTTTTTCTCTACATCCTTGCCAGCATTTGTTTGTTGATTGATGATAACTATTCTGGCAAGTGTGAAGTGATGTCTCATTGTGGTTTTAATTTGTATCTCTCTGATGGTTAGTGATGTCATATGTCTACTGGCCATCTGTACGTCCTCTTTGGAGAGGTGTCTATTCAGGTCCTTTCCCTATTTTTAATTGGATTGTTTATCTTCCTGGGGTTGAGTTGTATAAGTTATTTATATATTTTGGAGATTAACCCCTTATCAGATATATCATTGGCAAATATGTTCTCCCATTCAGTGGGTTCCTTTTTCATTTTATTGTTGGTTTCTTTTGCTGTGCAGAAGCCTTTTATTTTGATGTAGTCCCATTTGTTTAATTTTTCCTTTGTCTCTCTTGCTCTAGAAATTATTAATAAAAATATTGCTACGAGAGATGTCTGAGATTTTACTGAGAAGGCCTGACATTTGTAGCAATACAATAAAGTTAGCTATATTTTCCTTAACTATACTGTAGTAATTAAAATCATGGGCACTGGAGCTGGGCAGACCTGGGACATTCCCAGTTCTATCTCATACAGTCAGTGTGGCACCAGCAAGCCATTTCTTTGCTCTCTCCTCCAAGCTCCTTCCTCCCCTATTGTGTGAGGATAATAATACACACTCGCCTACATCAGACGAAAGGCTTAGCATCATACTTAACATGGGGAAAGCAATCAATTAATGGCACCCAGAAACTTCAAATATGTTTTAGAAATATTTTTAAATGTTTTTGACAGAAATCAGAGAAGAAGTTTTCATATTAAGGTGAAGAGAGGCAAAACTAATTGACAGATATAAAGATAGATAGATGAAGGAAGGAAAGAAGGAAGGAGGAAAGAAGGAAGGAAGGAGGGAAGGAGGGAAACAGGGAGTGGGTAGGAAGTAAGTAACTTAGTCTATAATCCATGGTATTTTTAAAGAATAATACTCCCTTAAGTGCTAGTCTGTGGAGGTAGACAGGCATGAAAATCCCTTGCTCTTGAATTTACACAACTTTGTGTACCTCTTTCCTTACTCCAAAGCCCAAATAGTCTAAATGTCCTGATTTACCCACACACTAACTCCATGCTGATGTCCATACCCAGGCCTGAGTTCTTGCAGGGTTGGCAAACGTCTATGTGGGAAGACTCTCCTTCTGAAAGGAGTTTCTTCACAAACAAGTCACCACCAAAAGTATTAATTATTCCTTGTAAAATGGCTATTCCTTGGGATCGTCAGAAATGAGTTTATTTTATGAATGGTTTATTTATTCTCTCTTAACTGCTAGGCAAGGAATAGGGCACTACAAGGTGAGTTTGAATCCAGAACAGAATGGGGAGTATTTTAAATACCCAGTTGATTTCAGGAGGGTATAAAATCTTTAGCAGGTCCTTGGGAGCTCAGAAAGTAATAACCCTTGAAGAATGCTAGATTTAAAATTTTCTTTAAATTAAAAATACAAAGTGAAATTATGATTTCCACAAATACTCATCTATCTATATATATAAAACCAGGCGTCCTCAAACTTCGGCCCACGGGCCACATGCAGGTGTTTTTGCCATTTTGTATTTTTTACTTCAAAATAAGATATGTGCAGTGTGCATAGGAATTTGTTCATAGTTTTTTTTTTAAACTATAGTCCGGCCCTCCAACGGTCTGAGGGACAGTGAACTGGCCCCCTGTTTAAAAAGTTTGAGGACCCCTGTTTAAAACCCTAATATGCAAATAGACCGAACGGTGGAACAACCGAACAACTGGTCACTATGATGTGCGCTGACCACCAGGGGGCGTGTGCGTAACATGGCGGGCATTTGGCAGGCGTCGGCCATGGCAAGATGATGGAACAGGTGAGCCAGGGCACCAGACCAAGGTGGGGCACTGGTAACTGTCATCAGAGCAAGCCTCTGGTGGTTACTGAAAATTCTTTGCTCCCATGCGCCATGTTCCCGCCTGGTGCTCACACCCACTGCTGGTGCTGGAGCTGCCACTTGCATCTGCTTCTGGTGCCCGACGCCGGCCCCAATTGCTCAGCACCATCAGCGGGTGCAAGCAACGGCTGCCAGATGTGATCACCCATCAGGGCTTCTCCACCTCACCCTGCTCCTGAGAGGCAATCAGGGCAGCAGCTGCTGCTTGCACCCACTGATGGCGCCAGCCCCAATTGCTTCATGCCATCAGTGGGTGCAAGCGAGGCCAGCGCCATCAGCGCGTGGGAGCGGCAGTAGCAGGGGCGGTGGGAGCAGGGCTTCCAGCAGAGAGGGGACCGGGGGTCACGGTTGGAGGGGCTGGGCTGGGGCATGGAGGATGGGCCGAGATCCTCCCCTGTGCCCACCACAGCCTCACAGTCCACAGTTCCTTTCAAGGTGCATGAATTTGTGCACTGGGCCCCTAGTCCTACATAATAAAAAGGTAATATGCAAATCGACCATACCATCGACACACCCACAAGCCATGCCCACAAGCCACGCCCACAAGCCAATTACAGCAAGTATGCAAATTAACCCAATCAAGATGGCTACAGCCACAGAGAGCAAGGTTTCCCAGGTAACAAAGCAAGCCAAGCTTTCCAAGAGCCGTTGCAGGCCTAAGCCTCCACTCAAGCTACAAAGTTTCAATTATAGAAGGTAAACAAATTCAAACAGAAATGGTGGCAGAACGGAGCTTGAGAGAGCAAGCCAGGGTTGCCGGCGGCAACAGGGGAAGCAAAGCTTTCCGCACACCCTGTCCGGGCCCAGCCTCCGCTTAAGGCTACAAAGTTTCAATTATAGAAGGTGAATTAACTGCCACAGAAATGGCTGCCGGTGGCGGAGGGAACAGCAAGCTTGGCTCTGCTCCAGGCTACAAAGTTTCAATTGTAGAAGGAAAATAAATTCCAGATACCAGGGCCTCCGCTTGGGTTGCCAGGGGGCGTGGCCGGCCTGCAAACCACCACAGGCCCCTCGCCCAGGCCGCCCCACGCCCCAAGGGAACCCCCACCCTGATCTGGGACACCCTTCAGGGCAAACTACCTGGCCCCCACCCCTGTACCAGGCCTCTATCCTATCTAATAAAAGAGTAATATGAAGATTGATCATCACTGCAACACACAATATAGCTGCCCCCATGTGGTCAAAGATCCTGCCCCCATGTGGACACAAGATGGCCACTACAAGATGGGTAGCAGGAGAGGGCAGTTGGGAGGCACCCGGCCTGCAAGGGAGGGCAGTTAAGAGGGGCCAGGCTTGCAAGGGAGGGCAGTTGGAGGTGATCAACCCTGCAGGAGAGGGCAGTTAGGGGTGACCACGCTGGCAGAGGAGGGAAGTTGGGGGCAAACAGGCTGGCAGGGGAGCAGTTTAGCATCAACTAGGCTGGCAGCTGAGTGGTTAGGGGGTGATCAGGCTGGCAGGCAGAAGAGGTTAGGGCAATCAGGAAGGCAGACAGGTGAGCAGTTGGGAGCCAGCAGTCCTGGATTGTGAGAGGGCAGTCGGACATCCCTCCAGGGGTCCCAGATTGGAGAGGGTACAGGCTGGGCTGAGGGACAACCCCCCTCCATGCACGAATTTTGTGCACTGGGCTTCTAGTATATATATAAAAGCCTAAGCAACCAGACAACAGAATGACTGGTTGACTGGTTGTTATGGTGCGCACTGACCACCAGGGGCAGACACTCAATGCAGGAGCTGCCCCCTGGTGGTCAGTGCACTCTCACAGCAGGAGCGCTGCTCAGCCGACTGACAGGCGCCAGACCGCAGGCTCACAGCTGGTGAGCGTCGCTGCTGCTGGTCAAGCCTCTCCCATCTCTGCAGCAGCGCTACCGAGCTGCAGCAGAGGCAGGTGCAGTGGGGCCGGGATGTGCAGGAGCGGGGCAGCGCCCGGCCCAGGCTCGGGCTCCTCCCTACAGCCTGCCACTTCGCTCACTACTACATCCCCTGAGGGGGTCCTGGATTGCGAGAAGGCTCAGGCCAGGCTGAGGGACCCCACTGGGCCTCTAGTATTTTATGAACAGAGCGGAAACAAAAAAATCTTGAAACACACTTTTGGAATTACTGTGAACTTTTTAAAATTTATAGAGCAAGAAATAATAGCTTCAAAATATTTTCTGTTTTCAATGGCTTAGAAAAAAAAAGCCCAAATTCAGGACTAGAGGTCAGTACATATAGAAGCATGGCTCACATAAATCACATTAAAGTCCCATCTGATAAAGCAAGTGGAATCATTTTCATTCATATTTACACTATACACACATTAAAAAAGTCCTTACACGTACAATTCAGAGCCTTAGATTTCTTCCTATATATCAGTCTTTCTCATTTGTATTCACTCTCCCCTTCTAGTACCTCAGTCGAAGCACATCATTTTGTATAGGGTGTATCTTAGGCATTTTTCCCCCTCCAAGCTCTTGGTGATCATGTAACTGACCCTGTATCTCATATCCGGGTCACTGTCACAGTAACTCTTGTGCTTTGAATATTGAAAGTCCCTGATTTATTGTTATTGTTCTGCCTGCCTCTTTACTGTCTTAATAACGATTACAATATGCATTATTTATCTATTGTTTCAAAACAAATTAAAACTTAGTGACTTAAAACACCAATAAACATTTATTACCTCTTAAAATTTCTGTGTCAGGAGTTTGGTTGTTGGTTGGCTGGGCAGCAGTTTTGGCTCAGGATCTCGCATCATGTTGCAGTCAAGTTGTCTGCCAGGGCTGCAGCCATCCGAATGAAGGCTTGACGAGGGTTAGAGGACCTGCTTCCCAGAAGGCTCTTGCACCTGCATGGTAAATTGGTGCTGATTTTTGGCAGCAAGCCTGCGTTTCTCTCCACATGGATCTTTCCCTACAGCTGCTTGACTGTCCCTACTACATCGTGGCTGGCTTCCTTCAGCACAAGCATTCCAACAGAGCAAAGCAGAAGCTACAGGGCCCTTTATGAATTCACGTCGGAAGTCACACTCTCATCCTTGCCATCCTGTTTATCACACAGAGCAGCCGTGATTCAGTGTGGGAGGAGAGAATGCAAGGGGATGAATACCAGGAGGAGAGATCCTTAGGAGCTGTCTTGGAGGCGGCCTACCACACAATATAAGGGTATCTTCTGTTGTCCAATATGAAACACTGCTTTTGCCTCCTGAACAACAAGCATTTCTATTTTCTAATAACTGTAGATGAGCCTGTATCTGATTTGTTGACCTTAGTGATTTATTATAATGCAGGTTCTGGCCACTCCTAGTCTTTACCATCCACCTAAACAAGACCCAAGAAAGGCAAGTCCAACAAGAAATATATTCTCAATTAGATCATCCAGGCGTTGGTAACCAGTCTTGACTCTCGGTGAATCATTAACTTGTGAACTTAAGAGTATCCTTTTCCCTTTTCAAGCTTATTAATATTACACTGGTTAGTGTAAACCTTTTCAGAGTCAGTAGGTGTTTTATCCAATTTCCCCCTTTGGGATAAAAGGTGTAAAGACATTGGAGAAAGAATATTAACTGCATTTAAATGTGCATTGTCTGTTTAACCATAATAATGGAACTTTATATTTTCCAAACTGCACGTCTGCGCTTGTTTTTCTTATTTATTTGGGTTATACATTGTGACTCCTTACCCTGGGTTTGCACTATATGAGGACAAGCCTTACCTGGAGGAGGTTATTTGCTTTTGTTAAAAGGTTTTTTGGAATTCTTATTGATTCAAGTATGAGTTTTCCTTGATAAGAAATTTTACCTAACAGTGGAATGGTTAATGGCACATTGCTCTATAAGGCAAGGTAGTTACAGAGAATGTGGTAAAATGATAATTCTATAACTAGTTTAACCAGAGAGTGTCATGATTAATGACAGAATTCTATAAGCACAAATATTTATACAAATGTGGAAATTCATGCAGTAATTTTTAGGACAGCACATTGTTCTTTTAATTTTCTTAAAAACAAAATTACAATGAAAGGTGGGTTATGTAAATAAAGAATGTTGGATTTAGATTTTTAGACTTATTGAGCAGATACTGAATTTCAAAATCAATGACCTAAAAGTGTTCTAAATCTATATAAATGCACAATAGTTAGTATAAATTAATTGATTCTTATAATTAATTTTATTTACTTTAATTTCAATTAAATGATTCTTATAATTAATTTTAATTGATTAGTATAATTAATTTTATTTACTTTAATTTCAATTAAAATCTATTAATACTCATTAAAGCATAGCAAAATAAATTTCTTTAAAAGTACATCTCTGCTTTAAAGCTGGAATTCTTAGAAGATATTATTAAACTGTATATCAGTGATTCAGTGAAACTCACAGGAGATAGAATTTCCCATTAAAAATTTCCCAAAACAGCTCATTGGGCAAGCTATATGAGTCTACTTTCAGTAATATCTATAAAGTACTCTTGAAGCTCATAGAATTAAAAATTGAAAATGCTGGGAGAAAAGAACTGAAATACTTTCCCCTTCCCTTCCTCTAAGCTTTCAGTCTCCGTCCTGCTGGTTTTTACCCATTAACCTGGTAGCGATAGGAAGGGATAAACAACAACAACAAAAATCATATGAAAAGGTGGATGATAAGAAGTCAAGAAAAAGAAGGCAAGAGGCTCACTTGGAGCAATTAGAACCTACTTGGAGGTTTTGCTATAGACCGAATGTTTACGTCCCCTTAAAATTCCTATGTTGAAGCACTAATCCCAAATGTAATGGAACTTGCAGGTAGGGGTTTGGGGAGGTAATTATTAGATGAGGTCATGACGGTGAAGCCCCATGATGGGATCAGTGCTCTTATAAGAACAACATAAACTGATGAACAAAAATAGACCCAGAGACATACAAACATCAAACAGACTGTCAAACCTCAGAGGAAAGTGAGGGGAGTGTGGAGTGGGGCGGTGGGGGTGGTGGTGGAGGAGGGGGCGGGAGAGAGAGATCAACCAATGAACTCATATGCGTATATGCATAACCCATAGACACAGACAATAGGGTGGTGAAGGCTTGGGGGGGTGATGGGAGGGGGGGAAGGGAATGGGGAAAAAGGAACATATGTAATACTTTCAACAATAAAGATTTATTGAAAAAGAAAAAAAAAAGAACAGAAGACAAGAGCCGCCTCTCTCTCCACCATGTGAGGACACAGTAAGAAGGTGTCTGTCTGCAAACCAGAAAGAGAGCTCTCACTAGACACCAAATCTGCTGACATATGATCTTGGGCTTCCCTGCCTCTGGAACTGTGAGAAATAAATGTCCATTGGTTAAGCTACCCAGTTTATGGTATTCTGTTACAGCAGCCCAAGCTGACAAATATAGGCAGGTACCTCAGGGAAGAATATTCTCAAAAGTAGCTCTGTTTTGTATAATGTCTTGTTCATTCCAAGACAATCTCTTACTCTTTTCTCTTGAAGAAGAAATCAATCTCCGTAACAGTCCAAACTACATAGTTATGTATATAGTTACAAGCTCAGCACGCTAATAAAACCCTCGTGTTTTACTTTCCCTGGACAAACATACTGTGGTCAATTTTAATATGCACTGCACCTCTCTCTCTCTCTCTCTCTCTCTCTCTCTATATATATATATATATATATATACATACACTAGAGGCCTGGTGCACAAAATTCATGCATGAGGGGGGGTGTCCCTCAACCCAGCCTGCACCCTCTTCAATCTGGGATCCCTCGAGGGATGTCCGACTGCCCGTTTAGGCCCGATCCCAGTAAGACAGGGCTGCTGGCTCCCAACTGCTCGCCTGTCTGCCTTCCTGATTGCCCCTAACCACTTCTGCCTGCCAGCCTGATTGATGCCTAACTGCTCCTCTGCCAGCCTGTTTGCCCCTAACTGCCCTCCCCTGCTGGCCTGGTCACCCCTAACTGCCCTCCCCTGCAGGCTTGATCACCTCCAACTGCCCTCCCTTGCAGGCCTGGTCCCTCCCAACTTCCCTCCCCTGCTGGCCATCTTGTGGTGGACATCTTGTGTCCACATGGGGCCAGCCATCTTTGACCACATGGGGGCAGCCATCTTGTGTGTTGGAGTGATGGTCAATCTGCATATTACTCTTTTATTAGATAGGATAGAGGACTGGTGCACAGGTGGGGGCCAGCTGGTTTGCCCTGAAGGGTGTCCCGGATCAGGTTGGGGGTTCCCTTGGGGCGTGGGGCAGCCTGGGTGAGGGGCCTGTGGTGGTTTGCAGGCCGGCCACGCACCCCGGCAACCCAAGCAGAGGCTCTGGTATCTGGGATTTATTTATCTTCTATAATTGAAACTTTGTAGCCTTGAGCAGAGCCAAGCCTCCTGCTTGCTCCGTGGCTGCAGCCATTTTTGCTGGGATTTATTTATCTTCTAAATTGAAACTTTGTAGCCTTGAGCAGAGGCCAAGGCAGGCCAGGGCTGCAGAAGTTTGGCTTCCTCCATCGCCAGGAGCAACTCAAGCCTCCTGCTCTCTCCAGCTTCATGGCTGCTGCCATTTTTGTTGGGATTTATTTATCTTCTATAATTGAAACTTTGTAGCCTTGAGTGAAGGCTTGGGCCAGCCAGGGTGTGCGGGAAGCTTGGCTTCCTCCATTGCCGGAGAAACCCAAGCCTCCTGCTCGCTCTGTGGCCGCAGCCATCTTGGTTGGGTTAATTTGCATACTTGCTCCTGATTGGCTGGTGGGCATGGCTTGTGGGTGTAGTGGAGGTATGGTTAATTTGCATATTACTCTTTTATTAGATAGGACTTTAGGCCCAGTGCACAAAATCTTGCACAGGTAGGGTCCCTAGGCCTGGCTGGTGATCAGGGCTGGCCGGGGCTTTTCTTCATTCCATACCGCCCCCTGGTGGTCAGTGCACATCATAGCTAGTGGTCAAACTCCTGAGGGGACATATTAGCCTTTTATTATATAGGATTTTTTTTATTGTTTTCAGAGAGGAAGGGAGGGGGAGAGAGAGATAGAAACATCAATGAGCCTGGCAGCATGGCGCAGTGGTTAAGTGTCGACCTATGAACCAGGAGGTCACTGTTCAAATCTCTCCCTCTCCCTTCCTCTCTGAAATCAATAAAAATATTGTTTTAAAAAAGAAACATTGATGATGAGAGAGAATCATTGATAGGCTGCCTCCTGCATGCCCCACACTGGGGATTTAGCCTAATACCTGGGCATGTGGCCTGACCTGGAATTGAACCATCAAGTGATATGTCACTGTACTTTTAATTTGCATCTCTCTGATTAGTGACTCATATGTCTCTTGGTCATCTATATGTCCTCTTTGGAGAAGTGTCTATTCAGGTCCTTTGGCCATTTTAAATTAGATTATTTGTCTTCCTTTTTTTGAGTTGTACGACTTCTTTATATATTTTGGAAATTAATCCCTTATCAGATGTATCATTGGCAAATATATTCTCCCATACAGTGGGTTCCATTTTCATTTTGAGGATGTTTTCTTTTGCTGTGCAGAAGATTTTTAGTTTTATGTAGTGTAGTCCCAGTTGTTTGTTTGTTTTTTTGCCTTGTTTCTCTTTCTATGCAAGATACATCTGTGAAAATTATGCTAAGTGTGATGTCACAGATATTACTGCCTATTTTTTCTTCTAGGATTTTTATGGTTTCATGCCTTACATTTAAGTCTTATCATTTTGAGTTTATTCTTGTGCATGGTGTAAGTTGGAGGTCTCATTTCATTTTTTTGCATGTACCTGTCCAATTTTCCCAACACCATTTATTGAAGAGACTGTCTTGACTCCATTGTATTCTGTTGCCTCCTTTGTACAATATTAATTGACCACAATGGCATGGGTTGATCTCTGGGTTCTCTGTTCTGTTCTATTGGTCTATATGCCTGATCTTGTGCCAGTACCAGGCTGTTCTGAATACCATGGCTTTGTAGTATAGTTTGATAACCATTATGGAGCCCTCTCCAACTTGTTCTTCTTTCTCAAAATTGCTGTGGCTATTCAGGGTCTTTTTTGGTTCCATGTAAATTTTGGGAATATTTGTTCTAGATCTGTGAAATATGTTGTTGGTATTTTAATAGGTATTGTGTGGAATCTATAGATTACTTTGGATAAGTATGGATATTTTAATGATGTTAATTCTTCCAATTCATTAACATGGTATATGCTTCCACTTGTTTGTATCTACCTCTATTTCTTTTTTGATGTCTTAGTTTTTGGAGTATAGGTCTTTTACCTCCTCTGTTAACTTTAATCCTAAGTATCTTAATTTTTTTGTTGCAATGGTAAATGGTATTTTTTTTGGTTTGTTCATTTGTTTCTATTTCTAAGAGCTGATTATTGGTGTATAAAAATGCCATCAATTTCAGGATGCTGATTTGTAGACTGCTACTTTCCCACATTGATTTATTAAATTTAGTAGTTTTTGGTTGAATCTTTAGGGTTTTCTATGTATAATATCATGTTGTCTTTGAAAAATTACAATTTTACTTCCTCCTTTCCCATTTGGATACCTTTGTTATTTTTCTTCTTGTCTGATTGCTGTGGCTAGGGCTTCCAGTACTATGTTGAATAAGAATGGTGAAAGTGGACAACCCTGTTTTGTTCCTATTCTTAGTGAAATAGTTTTAGTTTTTGGCTGCTGAGTATGATGTTGGCTGTAGGTTTTTTATATATGAACTTATTTATGTTGAAGAATGATCCCTCTATTCCTACTTTGTTGAAAGTTGTATTCAAAGTTGGTGATGGATTTTGTCAAATGCTTATTCTGCAGCTATTCATATGATCATGTGATTTTTGTTTATGAGATGTATCATGTTTATTGATTTGAAAATATTGTAACAGCCTTGCATCCCCAGAATAAATACAAGATGGTCATAGTGTATGATCTTTTTAATATATTGCTGGGTCTGATTTGCTAATATGTTATGGAGGATTTTGGCATCTATGTTCATTAGGGATATTAGCCTATAGTTCTCATTCTTTGTAGTGTCTTTATCTGCATTTGAAATTAGGATAATGTAGGCTTTGTTAAAAGGTGCTTGGAAGTCTTCTCTC
The DNA here is from genome assembly GCF_027574615.1 of Eptesicus fuscus. NCBI lineage: Eukaryota > Metazoa > Chordata > Mammalia > Chiroptera > Vespertilionidae > Eptesicus > Eptesicus fuscus. Next base: position 69,387,551 of record NC_072486.1, read on the forward strand.
CTCTTGAATTTTTTGGAATAGTTTGAGGAGGATAGGTGTTAGTTCTTCTTTGAATGCTTGGTAAAACTTGCCTTTAAATCCCTCTTGTCCAAGACTTTTGGCTGGGAATTTTTTTTATTATTGCTTCAATTTCATTAGTTGTTATCTAGCTATTCCGGGTTTCTGATTACTATTGATTGAGTCTTGGAAGATTGTGTTTACAGGAATTCATTCATTTCATCCAGGTTGTCCACTGGTTGCTTTGCTTCTTTCATTTCTGATTTTGTTTATTCATTTCCTTTCTCTTTGTTTCTTTATGAGCCTGGCTAAAGGTTCATCAATCTTGTTATCTTTTTGAAGAAACAGCTGTTGGTTTCATTGATTTTTTGTATTTTTTGTGTGTCTGTCATTTATTTTCACTCTGATCTTTATTATTTCCTTCCTTCTGCTTCTTTTTGGCTTTTCTTGTTGTCCTCTTTCTAATTCTTTTTTGTAGTATTAGATAATTTATTTGAGGTTTTTCTTGTTTCTTGAGTAGGCCTCTAATGCTATGAACTTCCCTCTCAGACTGCTTTCACTATGTTCTATAGATTTTGCATTGTTGTGTGTTTCTTTTCATTTTTTCCCAGGAAGTTTTTTATTTTTTCCTTGATTTTTTCCATTAATTGTTTAATAACATACTACTTAGTCTCCATGTGTTTGAATGTTTTTGACTGTTTTTATTGATTTCAGAGAGGAAGGTAAAGGGAGAGCGGTATAGAAACATCAATGGTGAAAGAGAATCATTGATTGGCTGCCTCCTGCATGCCCCCCCACTGGGGATCGAGCCTGCAACCCAGTCATGTGCCCTTGACTGGAATTTAAAGAACCCAGGACCCTACAGTTCACAGATGCTCTATCCACTGAGCCAAACCAGCTAGAGTAAGAGTTTTTGTTTTTGTTTTTTGTAGTTTATATCTAGTTTCATGCCATTGCGATCTCAGAAGATGCTTGATATGATTTCAGTCTTCTTCAATGAGTAAAGACTTTTTTTGCGTCTTAACATGTGGTCTATCTTTGAGAATGTTCCATGTCCACTTGAGAAAAATGTATATTCTGCAGCTTTGGGATAAAATGTTTTGTAAATACCAATTCAGTCCATCTGATTTAGTGTGTTATTAAAGGTCACTGTTCCCTTATTGATTTTTTTGTCTGAAAGATTTATCCAGTGATGTCAGTGAGGTATTAAGTCCCCTACTATGACTGTATTGCTGTTGATCTCTCTCTTAAAGTCTTGCAGGAGTTTTTTATTATATTTAGGTGCTGCTATATTAGGTTCATGTATGTTTACCAGGATTATAACCTCTTGTTGGAAGGATCCTTTAAAGGAACTTATTATGGATAACAAAAGATACGCTTATCACTTAAGAAATCCATGAGTTTTAGGACTTCTGTGTCAGGAACAAAGACAAAATATATATTTTTGTTATACCACAATCTACTCATTTTATGTCTTTCTTATTAGACACCATAAAAAGTTTAAGGTGTCCTTAGGAATTAGTTTAAAGGAGATCTAACAAGCCAAATCTTGAAAAGATAAATGTCAGAGGAGGAAAAACTCTTAAGTAGAATGTCAACTATTAAATGTTGAAGGAACAATGAAGTTTGAAAGTAACCATTGGGCAGCAATCATTTCAGGCAAGAATTATCAAAGGACACTAGAACAAGTGGGTGCAAGTGTAATGAGAAATAAGATATTTAGGTAGTCTCCAAGTATCTTCCCCCAAATACTTATCGGTTAAAAGAGACATATAGTAATTTTACAATAAAGAAATCTGGCAGAAACTGCCTAAACACAAATGATTAATAATAATAAAAGTGGGAGAAAACAATATCAAAGTATCTGAAGTGATACTTTGGAAGAACCCAACATTACTTCTGTCATATTCTTGCCAAATATGTTGAACCTGAATCTGGTCATAGGAGAACATCAGATAAGCCCAAATTAAAGATACTCCATTAAATAACTAACCTATAGTTTTAAAAAATTGTCAAATACATAAAGAAAAAAAAATGGCAGTGGAACTGTTTTGTATTAAAAGAAACTAAGACATGATAACTAATAATATCTACATGTACAGCTTGTGATCTTTTTTTTGTAAAGAACATGTTTTTAAAAAATATATATTTCTTTATTGATTTCAGAGAGGAAGGCAGAAGGAGAGAGAGATGAAACATCAATGATGAGAGAGAATCATCCATCGGCTGCCTCCTGCACACCCCCCACTGGGGATCGAGCCCGCAACCCAGGCATGTGCCCTTGGCCGAAATCGAACCTGGGACCCTTCAGTCCGCAGGCCGACGCTCTATCCACTGAGCCAAGCCGGCTAGGGCAGCATGTGATCTTTGATTACATTATGTACTGTTTTCTTTTGTTTTTAAATTGGTTTTTCTTTAAAGACATTATTGGGACAATGGACAAATGGAAAAGATTTTTAGATAAGGGTATTGAATCACTGTTAATTTTCCAGTTTTCATAATTGTACCATAGACATGTAGGAGTGATCTCCTTTTTTTCTCAGGAAACAAATACATGCTTAGGTATTAGGGGCAGAGCCTGGCTTCATGTCTGTAACTACTCTTAAGTTGATACATATTTATATCAAATATTGACAACTGGAGAGCCTCAGTGAAAGATAAATTTGAAAGTATTTCGAAGTACAAAGTTATATACAGAACTCTAGCTGTCCTACTTTCATTCTGTTGTCTTGCCGGGACCTCTTATAAGGCCCTGGAAAGAGCTCGAGTGATGATATGGTGTGTCATGACGGGAGCTCGGTAACTTAAAATAAGAGAGCTTTATTGTCTCATCCTCTAGAGGCCAGAAGTCTGAAATCAAGGTGCGGGCAGGGCTGCACTCCCACGGGAGCCTCTAGGGGAGAACATCTCCTTGCCTCCTTCAGCCTGTGGTGGTGTTTGTGGCTGCATCACTACAGTCTGCCTCTGTCTTCACATGGTCTTCTCTGTGTGTCTTCCCTTCTCTTATAAGAATGCTCATCATTTGATCTAGGCTCTCCCCTGAGTAATCCAGGATGATCTCATCTCAAGATCCTCCATTACTTCTACAAAGACTTTTTTCCCCAAATAAGGGCATATTCACAGGTTTGTGGGTTAAGATATGGATATATTGCCGAAGCCGGTTTGGCTCAGTGGATAGAGCATCGGCCTGCGGACTCAGGGGTCCCAGGTTCGATTCCGGTCAAAGGCATGTACCTTGGTTGCGGGCACATCCCCAGTGGGGGGTGTGCAGGAGGCAGCTGATCGATGTTTCTAACTCTCTATCCCTCCCTCTTTCTCTCTGTAAAAAATCAATAAAATATATTTTTAAAAAAAGATATGGATATATTGTCTGGGGAGCACCATTCAATCTATTACATACTAGTATGGTCATATTTTTTAATTTGCATAAAAAGGTATTTTTAAATGCACTTGACTAAGACATATCTCTTTACACTTCATTGTTGTCTTTGTTACATTTTTCCTTGTGTTAAAGGCTTTGGAGTAGTAAGCAATTTGGGGAAACAACAGGAATTTGAGTTGAATATACATTTGGTGTGAATTTAGAATGATATATTTATGTGTTTGTAGTCACTTGTAAATGCAGGTAACTTATTGCTAACACCAGGTGTAGGGATGGCTTCCCAGAATTCTTTTTATGTCCACTATACTAGTACTCACATAATCCCAGGAGACTAAGGTGCAAGGTTATACCCACAGCAAGCAGCACTGGGAGTACCTGGGTGGGGCCTAAAGTATAAAACAAGAAGTTAATATATGAAAACTTCTTCCAATCATTCTGTGTATAACATTGTGAGCAAATGATTCATTTTTTATTAATGCCTTGTCAGAAAATGAAGTTTCTCTTATCAGAAATATACTTGATAATACAACAATATAGTATTACAAATAATGTATATTTCTTCAATATGGAAATTGAGCAAAATTGTATGTTTCAGAATTCTTATGTTCAAATTTTAGTAATACTGTAAGCAATTAGTGTCATACACTTGATGCTTTCCAGAATACTACATTGTATCTTAGCATATCTGCTGCATCATGAACTGAAGAAGTCTGGCTGTTACAACCAAAGCAGGATGCAAATATCTAGTGACTCAGTGAAATGACCTGAAGTGATAGTAGTTCCAGTGACAAAAGCTTATATCCATCAATGTGTGTAGTACTAGAGTGATTTAATTATACAAATATATAGGACAATATAATATAGTGGCTATTTAAAAACAGACATTTTCTTACTTTCAGATTAATTGTAGGGTTGTTTTGTGTGTTGTTGTTTTTTTCAGAATTATTGATCCCACCAAAATTCAAATATAGTTGTCAGGAAGTTTCTGAGTTGAAACAAAAATAATAATAAATAAAACCTGAAACAAAAAAGAATAGAAGTTTTAAAATGCTAAACACAGTACCTCACAGTAAAATATCACGGAGATAAGGAGAATAATCAGGATATCAGAGAAAATAAGGAGAATGAGTATGCAACAACATTGAAAAAGAAAATGATGAGAATCAGTAAATTTTTAAATAGAAACTTTAAAAATCGATTTGCGGAATAATGGACAAAAACACAATTTATATGAACATCAGTGACAAACTGGTTAATGAGTATTGTCAACATGAAGTTTTGTGCAGACTAGGAACTGTACATAAAAGTGACCTTTTTGAAATCATACAGGTCATTTATGAAATCAGTTTTTTTACAAAAATCCTAAATGTTTACATGACATTAGCAAAGTATTATGAAGCTGCAAGATATCTGTCAATAGTACTCCTATGAAAAACAAATTTTGATCAACCATTTGTGAAGAGACTGAATTATCTTTCTATCTCTTCTATAGAAACAATATTATAAAATTATCATCATATGAAAAGTCAATCAAAAGCATGTATACCCAAAAAGATAGTGAAAAAAGAGTAATTCAGAGCTGGGTCAGACTAATCAATAAAAAATATTAGCATGGAGAATCAAGATGGCAGGGTAGGTAAATGCCACACTCACCACCTCTCACAACCACATCAAGATTACAACTAAAATATAAAACAAGGACCATTCATAACTGCCTTAATCTGGCTGAATGGAAATCCTACAATTAGAGAAGTAAAGAAGGAAGCACATGGAGGCTGGTAGGAGGGGTGGAGGCACAGAACAGGCTGGTCTGACACATGTGGTGTTTTGTTCTTTTTTTAATTGGGAGGGATAGGTAGGCTGCAGAGGCCTCCCATGAGAAGCAAGGGGTCCCAGCCCCACACCAGACCCTCAGCCCAGGCTTCCAGTGGTGGGAAGAGAAGTCCCCATAACTTTGGCCTATAAAAATCAGCAGAGCCATAGCTGGTTTGGCTCAGTGGATAGAGCGTTGGCCTGCGGACTCAAGGGGCCCAGGTTTGATTCTGCGCAAGGACACATGCCTGGGTTGCGGGCTCAGTCCAATGTGCAGGAGGCAGCCAATCAATGATTCCCTCTCATCATTGATGTTTCTATCTCTCTCCCTATCCCTTCCTCTCTGAAATCAATTATATATCCTATCTAATAATAGACAAATATGCAAATTGACCATACCTCCGACACACCCACAAGCCACGCCCACAAGCCATGCCCACAAGCCACGCCCACCATCCAATCAGAGCAAGCATGAAAATTAACCCAAACCAAGATGGCTACAGCCACAGAGAGCAAGGTTTCCTAGGTAACAGAGGAAGCCAAGCTTTCTGCCTGCCCTTGCCCAGGCCTAAGCCTCCACTCAAGCTACAAAGTTTCAATTATAGAAGGTAAACAAATTCAAACAAATGGCAGCAGAATGGAGATTGAGAGAGCAGGCCAGGGTTGCCACCGGCAACAGGGGAAGCAAAGCTATCTGCACACCCTGGCCGGGCCCACCCACTTAAGGCAACAAAGTTTCAATTATAACCCCAACACAAATGGCTACCGACCTCGAGGGAGCCCCAGGCTTGGCTCTGCTCCAGGCTACAAAGTTTCAATTGTAGAAGGAAAATAAATTCCAGATACCAGGGCCTCCACTTGGGTTACCAGGGGGCGTGGCCCGCCTGCAAACCACCACAGGCCTCTCGCTCAGGCTGCCCCATGCCCCAAGGGAACCCCCACCTGATCCGGGACACCCTTCAGGGCAAACCAGCTGGCCCCCACCCCTGTACCAGGCCTCTATCCTATCTAATAAAAGAGTAATATGCAGATTGATCATCACTGCAACACACAATATAGCTGCCCCCATGTGGTCAAAGATCCTGCCCCCATGTGGACACAAGATGGCCACTACAAGATGGCCAGCTGGAGAGGGCAGTTGGGAGGCACCCAGCCTGCAAGGGAGGGCAGTTGAGAGGGACCAGGCCTGCAAGGGAGGGCAGTTGGAGGTGATCAACCCTGCAGGAGAGGGCAGTTAGGGGTAACCAGGCCGGCAGAGGAGGGAAGTTGGGGGCAAACAGGCTGGCATCAGAGTGGTTAGGGGGTGATCAGGCTGGCAGGCAGAAGCGGTTAGGGGCAATCAGGAAGGCAGGCAGGCAAGCAGTTGGGAGCCAGCAGTCCTGGATTGTGAGAGGGATGTCCGACTGCCCGTTTAGGCCCGATCCTGCGATGGGATCGGGCCTAAACGGGCAGTCGGACATCCCTCAAGGGGTCCCATATTGGAGAGGGTACAGGGTGGGCTGAGGGACAACGCCCCTCCGTGCACGAATTTCGTGCACCAGGCCTCTAGTGTGTATGTGTATGTGTATATATATATATATATTATCATATATATATATATGATAAAATAAAAAATAACAGCAGAGATAGTGGCTGAGTAACACAGACTCTGTTGGAGACCCAGACTATCAGCTGATTTCTCAAGGGAAACTTTACAAACCAGAAGGGAATGACAAGAAATATTCAAAGTGATGAATAGTAAGGACATACAACCAAGATTACTCTGCCCAGCAAAGCTATCATTTAGAATTAAAGGTCAGATAAAGAGCTTCATAGATAAGAAAAAACGAAAGGAGTTCATCACCATCAAACCAGTCTTATATTAAATTTGGAAGGGTATTCTTTAAGAAGAAGAAGAAGAAGAAGAAGAAGAAGAAGAAGAAGAAGAAGAAGAAGAAGAAGAAGAAGAAGAAGGAGGAGGAGGAGGAGGAGGAGGAAGAGGAGGAGGAGGAGGAGGAGGAAGGAAGGAAGGAAAGAAGGAAGGAAGGAAGGAAGGAAGGAAGGAAGAAGAAGAAGAAGAAGAAGAAGAAGAAGAAGAAAAAAAAGATGAAAAATAAAATAACAATAAATACATATCTACCAACAACTGAATCTAAAAATCAAAATAAACAAGGGATCTAATGAACAAAATAAACTGATGAATAAAATAGAACCAGAGGCACAGAAACATGGCACAGAGAAATCTCAGAGGGAAGGGAGGAGGGGGGTAGAGATTAACCAAAGAACATCTGCATGTATGCGTTACCTACAGACACAGAAAATAGGGTGGTGAGAGCCACGGGCAAAAGGAGCGCATCTGTAATACTCTCAACAATAAAGGTTAAAAAAATATTAGACCATCTTTTTGGATTTTATATATGTGCTTTTTGTCACTTTAAAAAATGTAAACTTGTGGGTTTTTTTCATTTTGAAGAAATATTGATTTTTGTATTGAATCTTATATTTATATTATTTTCCTTAAAGGGGGCCTCAAAACTGTACATGTCTTAGTGTCACTCCACTAGGCTAAGAGGTATTGGATAGACACTGAAATTTGAATATGTGTAAATATTAATAATTCTGCTTCAATACATGAAGTTATCTTTATTTTATAGATTCAGGACTTATTCTTGCAAAAGAGCCTCCTAACACTATAATTCATAAAGACCTAGTTTGTAAAATAAAAATGGTGTTCAGAAATATCAAATTCTTGAATTGTGATTAATTGTTTGAAAAGGTGCCCTCCAATCAAACAATTAGAAAGTACTTTATTTTATTTAATTAATTTATTTTTAAAATTTGTCTTTATTGTTGAAAATATAACAGATTTTTCCCATTGAACCCTTCCACCATACACCCACCTTTTCCAGGTCTTCACCACACTATGTCCATGGCTATGCATATCCTATCTAATAAAAGAGTAATATGCAAATACACCCACAAGCCACGCCCACCAACCAATCAGGAGCGAGTATGCAAATTAACCCAACCAAGGTGGCTGCAGCCACAGAGAGACCAGGAGGGAGGCTTGGGTTTCCCTGGCGATGGAGGAAGCCAAGCTTTCCGCACAGCCTGGCCAGCCCAGGCCTCCGCTTAAGGCTATAAAGTTTCAATTATAGAAGATAAATAAATCCCAGATACCAGGGCCTTCGCTTGGGTCGCTGGGGGCCGTGGCTGGCCTGCAAACCACCACTGGCCCCTCGCCCAGGCCACCCCATGCCCCAAGGGAACCCCCACCCTGATCTGGGACACCCTTCAGGGCAAACCAGCTGGCCTCCACCCATGCACCAGGCCTCTATCCTATCTAATAAAAGAATAATATGCAGATTGACCATCACTCCAACACACAAGATGGCTTCCCCCATGTGGTCAAAGATGGCTGCCCCCATGTGGACACAAGATGGCCACCATAAGATGGCCAGCAGGGAAGGGCAGTTGGGTGGGACCCAGGCCTGCAGGGGAGAGCAGTTGGGGGGGACCAGGCCTGCAGGGGAAGGCAGTTAGAGGTGACCAGGCCTGCAGGGGAGGGCAGTTAGGGGTGACCAGGCCCACAGGGGAGGGAAGTTAGGTGCAAGCAGGATGGCAGGGGAGCAGTTAGGCATCAATCAGGCTGGCAGGGGAGTGTTTAGGGGGTGATCAGGCTGGCAGGCAGAAATGGTTAGGGGCAATCAGGAAGGCAGGCAGGCAAGCAGTTGGGAACCAGCAGTCCTGAATTGTGAGAGGGGGGTCCCAAATTGGAGAGGGTGCAGGCTGGGCTGAGGGACACCCACCCCCATGCACGAATTTTGTGCACCGGGCCTCTAGTCTATATAATAAAAGCCTAAGTGACTGTTATGGTGGAATGATCAGAATGACCAGTTGCTATGATGTGTACTGACCACCAGGGACAGACACTCAAAGCAGGAGCTTCCCCTGGTGGTCAGTGCACTCCCACAGCCAGAGCACTGCTCAGCCAGAAGCTGGGCTCTCCACTGTAGTAGTGCTAAGGAGCAGCGAGCAGGAAGGTGGTAAGGAACGAGGGGTCCCGGACTGGGAGAGGACGAAGGCCGGGCTAAGGGACCCTCCTCCTCTAGTGCACGAATTTTGTACACTGGGCTTCTAGTCTATAATAATAAAAGCATAATATGCTAATTAGACCGGATGTCCTTCCAGATGACCTTCCAGATGAAGCTGGGGCTGCGAGGGAAGCCTGGGTCCCAGGTGCCAGAGGGAAGCCGGGAAGGAAGGCCTACTCTTGCATGAATTTTATGCATTGGGCCTCTAGTCTTCTATACAGTATAGATAAAAGCCTAAGTGACCATTACGACCGAATGGCTGGAACGACCGGAACGACCAGTTGACCAGTCACTATGACACGCACTGACCGCCAGGGGACAGAAGCTCAATGCAGGAGTTGCCCCTGGTGGTCAGTCTGCTCCCACAGCCAACCTCCTGCTGCCGCTCCCCCTAGCCGGCCCCCCAATGGCCCCAATGGGGGGCCTGGCCAGCCAACCTCCTGCGGTACCTCCCCCTGGCCAGCCAGCCCCCCAATAGGCCTTGATTGCCAGCCAGGCTGAGGGACCCCACCCATGCACAAATTCATGCACTGGGCCTCTAGTATGCATATAAGTTCCCAGATTAATCTCTCCCCACCTACCTACCCACCCCTGCCTTTCCTCTGAAATTTGTCAGACTGCTCCATGCTTCTATGTCTCTGTATTTATTTTGTTCATTAGATTCTACAAATGAGTGAGATCTTGTGATACTTGTCTTTCTCTGACTGTTTTATTTCACTTAGCATAATGCTCTGTAGGTCCCTTCATGCTGTTTCAAAGGGTAAGAGATCCTTCTTTTTTACAGCTGCATAGTATTCCATGGTGTAAATGTACCACAGCTTTTTTGTCCACTCATCTACTGATGGGCACTTGGGCTGTTTCTTAGCTACTGTAAATTGTGCTGCTATGAACATAGGGGTGCATAAGGAAATACTTGATTTTTAAAAAGTAAACACCTATTGGTAAAAGTACAAAAATTTCTAGTTTGACTTTTTTTCCTGAATGACTATATATGTATACATTTGTACATTGTTAAGATATATATAAATTAAATAGTTTTGATCTGCAACAATATTTTCCAGGAAAGTCTTAGGCTCAAAAATAATTTAATTTTTTATTTCATAAGAATAGGCCACAGGTCAAATAATAACTAAGTGGCTTATTTATTACTAGTATTCTTTTTTAAGGTAAAACTTTTAAATTTTGCCTAATAACAAAAGCCTTGGTTGAAAAACAATAAACTTTACAGGCAGGAGGTTATTCAAACCAGCCTTAACCTCCTCTGCCTGCTCCTCTCTGTAGTTTGCACAGTTTGAATGCATTTAAGGCTACTGAATTGTACACTTAAAATGGTTAAAATAGTGAAGTTTAGGTTTTGTATATTTACCACAAAAATTTGTAGATACATTGTAATATTTCATTTAAAGTTTATTATCTGGAAGAAACTTTTCTTAAGTTAATATCACAATAGGCTTTATGACATAAAAATCCATCATCTTCACTAAGAAGTCTAGTCAAGGAACCTCAGCTCGTAGCTGCCTCCTTGTTCCTTTATACTTGAAGCCTTAGTAAGTGACAAAGTCTTTATTTGATTGACTTGATTGTGTGGTCCCAACTCCCTAATGCTTTATTTTCATTACTTCTGTTGCGCGATATCTGCTTCTGTTGTTGCAGCCTCTTTGTTGCATTCATGTTCTTAAAAAAGGGAGTTATATCAAAACAGCATGGTACTACCCCCAAAACAGTCACATATGGAGCAGATAGAGGGCCCAGAGACAAACCCTCACTTTTATGGTCAACTAATCTATGACAAAGGAGGCAAGACCATACAATGGAGAAATAGTCTCTTCAGCAAGTGGTGCTGGGAAAACTGGACAGATACATACAAAACATATAAACTGGACCAACATATTATACCACATACAAAAATAAATTCAAAATGGATTAGAGACTTAAATGTAAAGCCTGAAACAATAGAACTCCTGAAGAAAACATAGGTAGTAAACAAAAGGAAAACCTACTGAATGAGAGAATATATTCACAAATAATATATCTGATAAGGAGTTGATATCCAAAATATATAGAGGAACTCATATAACTCAATAACAAAAAAATGAATACTCTGATAAAAAAACAAATGAGCTGAGGACATGAAAAGACACTTCTCCAAAGAAGACATTCAGATGGCCGATCAATATATCTAAAGATGCTCAATTGTAGTAATAATCAGGGAAATGTAAGTCAAAACCACAATCAGATATGACCTCCCACCAGTCAGAATGGCTATAATAAAAAAGTCAACAAATAACATGTTGGTGAGGATATAGACAAAAGAAAGCCTTGTGCACTGTAGTGGGACTGCAAATTGGTGCAGCCACTATGGAAAACAATATGGAGATTCCTCAAAAAAACCCACGCAAAATAGATCTTCCATATGACTCAGCAATGCCACCCTGGATATCTATCTAAAGAAAATGAAAACACTGACTCAAAAAGATATATGCACCCTTATGATGATTGCAGCATTATTTACAATAGCCAAGAAATGGGAGCAATGTAGGTATTGATTAATAGATAAATAAATAAAGGAGGTACTTGCTATAAGGGAAGGGAATGAAAGGATGAGTAAAAAAGTGACGGGAAATATAGTCAATAATATTGTGATAAGTTTGCACAGTGACACATGATTACTAGAATTAGTGAGGTGATCATAGTATCCTATATAATAAAGGGGTAATATACAAATCAACCGAACTGCGGAACGACAAGTCATTATGATGCGCACTGACCACCAGGGGGCAGACGCTCAACACAGGAGCTGCCCCGTTGGTGGTCAGTGCGCTCCCACACGGGGAGCACCGCTCAGCCAGAAGCTGGGCTCATGGCTGGCGAGCACAGCGGCGGTGGCGAGAGCCTCTCCAGCCTCCACGGCAGTGCTAAGGGTATCCGACTGTGAGAGGGCACAGGCCAGGCTGAGGGATCCCATCCCCCGAGTGCATGAATTTCATGCACTGGGCCTCTAGTAAGGTATAAAAATCTCAACTAACTATATTGTACACTTGGAACTAATATAATATTGTATACAAACTACTGTATACTTAAATTTTTAAAATGGGAATCATATGATCACAATTAGCAATCTCTATCCAAACTACAGCTCTTCTAACTGTCAGAGTTCTTAAAAGTTGCTGGGCTGGGTGTCCTTGGGTCAGGCATTGATCTGTGCACAATCTAATATGTTTTGGCCAAGTTTTCAGGGGCATGTGACATAAAGCATGGCAACATCAGACAAAAACTGGTTCAGGCTGTTTAGGCATTAAGAAACAACTTTAAATGGTTAATGTAGCATGCATTGGATACATGGATACATTTCATGCATGGAACGTTTGTATCAGCCAAATTGGAATTAAGGGTATTATTGCTACATACATGCCTAGGCAGAACACATTGTGAAATTATGCACTAACTGAAACAGTCAGTCAAAATCGGCTGGGCTGGAAGGCAGGGTAGTCTAGGATACTGGCTTCAGATCCCTAGCTAAAGTTAAGGTTTAAAGAATAGTGGCAGATTGTGGCCTGTTGCATATTTGTGAGATCTCATCTGTCATAATTACTATATCTTTCGCTTAGGATATTTCATCGCCATCAATTGAAGCTATACTTTATCTAAAATGACGGCAGATAATATCACCACTACCAAGATCCTGGAGCACAGCCAGTCTTCTGGCATTTCAGTGATCCTTGATGCAACCCAACACCACTGTGAACAGGATGTTGAAGCAGCTGTTGCAGTAAGCTGAAGGGGCATTTGCGATCCGTGAGCAGAGGAAACACATAGCAAGTTGTACCAGCCAAGTTCAAGTAATGCCACAACGCCTCGAACAAAACATGTTCTTGGGGAAGAGTTTAGTTGTATAAATTAAGGCAGACCTGGAAATATAGTAGTCATTTCCCAATGGAAAGCTCTCCTCTGGTAAAATATGTGAATTCGTTAAATTACTGAATGTATACATTTATGTCAGTTACCCAGTTTGGAATTTTATAGGATGTGATTTTTCAAATCACTCTTGTTGATAATTAAAGAGGAAAGAACTAGGGTCAGGTATAGAAAAAGGAAGAAAATCGAGTAGTAGAGAAAGAACTATTTCTTTTGCAGACAAGGCTTGGAAAAGATAAAGAATGTTAAGAGGAAGAAAACTTAGTCTTTAGAAGAGCATAGTGAGCTGGGTCTTGTACAAAAAAGAGCTCAGGGAAATGACCTAGGGCTGTGGGGACATGGAAGCAGGGACAAAGGGATTGGTAGGTAGATGTCAGCATCTCTAAGCCATCAACTCAGAAAGGCATTAGCGTTTGGAAAAAAAAAAAAAAAAGTCTCCTCAGTGTGAGGTGGCAAATGTCTTAAACAATAAATGATACTGACCTTCTCTCCCTTATCTACTAAAATAAACTTTGGCTTCACCCTTCTGATTTCCAAAAATGGTTCCGTTTTGTTCCACTTATCTTTGGGGCTTTCGTGATGAACTATTAGAAGAAGGAATGTGGGCTGAAGGAGAACTATTTGAGTACTAGGTTGGGTTAAGGATTAAAACTTTCCTGCGAGTTTTTCAGAGGAATTTTGGAAGGAGTGGTACACAAGTGAGAAGCTGATGAGTGAGGGAAGGAAAATTTTAAGCATTACGATAGAAATATGCCTCCTTCATGGACTTTAAAAAATACATGTGAAGAGCTTAAATTATTTTAAAATTATCTTCTTGGCTGTGTTCTGACTGTACTATTGATCTCAGTTTGGACCTCGTGGATTATGACTTTATAAAATTACATTAGCTTGTACATGATCCTCAATTTAATCCAACAGCTGTGCATATATCATGTTAAAGCTTCAGTGAAGAAAGGGAGCTTTCATGGTGATTTAGGTGGTAAACAAAAAATAATAGTACAGAGCACGTTATTACTTGCTTTCCTTAATCATCATTGATCTTATCTTAAGTGATAAAGTTTCTTTTCTGTTTTGTGTAGCAGACATTAAAGCTTTAGTTAGTTAATTTTTTTTACTTCAGTTTCTGTTCTATTTTTTTCACTATAACTTCCCTCAGGAATTTTCAAAGACACTATCTGTACAGTCAGGGAGCTGTTATTATAGTTTGGAAATTTTTATTTTCCATAAATTTTATTGTTCACCTCACCAATACAGTTTCATCTCATCTTCCATATAGATTTCAAGTGTACAGACACATCAACATACAAATAAGCTGACATATATACAGATATTCCCGCATGCCCCATTCTCTTTCTCCTTCTCCCGCCCTCTGTCTCTGACTGTTTTTCTCTTAAACACACATGTACACACATACACACATATACACGCACACACACACACACACACACACACACTCACACTATTTATTTAGTGGGATAGCTAAAAATATGGCAACAAGAAAGATTAATAACACATTACTCTTGGCCCAAACCAAAGAGTTGATGGCAGTGTCTCTTTAAGCCTCACAATCTCAGCCACTAAGGAAAGGATGCTGTGGTTTAAAATATAATTAATGAAGGCCTAGATGTCCTGTCAAAATGCAAATTGAATATTGCCACAGTCTGAGCTGAATAAGTTTCTGAGACCTAGCTGTAGCTGAGGGGCGTAGCTGAGGGGCCTAGCTTCCAATGGGTATATTTATGACTGTAAGAGAGCCACAACATTGAATTAACATTTATTGAACTCTGTTGGAGAAGTTACTATTTGGAGTGTCTAGTCAAGTCCAGCCCAGGGTTATCTGCAAGGCCTATTCTCCAGCAATGACATCTGGTGGATAGCAGCCTTCTCATTAGCTGTGTGGTCTTACTAGAGGTAGTATTGTCAAAGAAAGACCAAAGCTGGACAGTAAAGCAATAAAAATGGATTTTATTTAGAAAAACTGTTGCAATAAGAAAAGACAACAACAATACATCAGTGTAGAATGGAGCTCAATTCAGAATATAACAAGGAAAAGCAGGAATTTTCATCCAAGGAGCAGGCAGGGGGGTTGGTGGATAGAAAATTACTTGAAGAAGTATCTGGAGTAACGGGGGGATTCTGGCCAACCTGATGTAATAGGATTCTTGGTGAAGGCAGGCCAGAGTGGTCAAAAATCCCTTGGAGGATGAGGAACCTGATTAGATACCAACCATGGAGTATTCTGGCTAAATCAATTGAGCAGGATTCTTGTTGACATTGGACAATGCAGATCTGAGCAAGGAAGCCCAAAATCTTTTGAGGCCTAGTTGAAAAAGACCCAGAAGAGCATGGCTAACGTTTAGAAAGGGAGCAGATCTCTGTCAGTATGAACTGGACAAATTGTCTGTATCTGCACCCATGTTCTGGGACCCAAGCCTGTGTTTCCAAGGGGGTAAATATTGAGGTAGCTCCAGAGCTTGCTCCTTCCACTCGCCCCAGATGTCAAGTCCATTTCTCCCCAACTTCCTTTGGGCTTTTGATAGCGGATATAAAAGTTTCTCCAAATTCTGTCTCAAATGGATGTTATGAACACATAATTTGCTATTGGAAATTTCTTCTCCCTTCAATTCTCATATGCAATCAAACCTTCCTGAAGATGTTGAGACCAACTGATCTGCACTCTGAGAAACACTAAAGAAACCTATTCTCCCAAGGTTTTGCTTTTCCACAAGAGTAGACTAGTCATATGCTCCCTGATGAACTCCATATGCTCCCTGAGAACAGCCTTTCTTTACACTCAAATTCCTAATTCTCCCTGGAAAGTCCCCTAGTAACGTCTATCAGAAAGTCTCCCTGAGCTGTGCTAAACTTAGTTCCATTTTACTCATCATACACACTCAACTATACAATCTTTTGCCTCAGCCTTAACTGTAATTAAAAATCACTTTCAGGAAGATGATTTTCTATCTGGAGAATTAAGAATTAGTAAAATAGGCCCTAACCGGTTTGGCTCAGTAGATAGAGCGTCGGCCTGCGGACTGAAGGGTCCCAGGTTCTATTCCGGTCAAGGGCATGTACCTTGGTTGCGGGCACATCCCCAGTAGGGAGTGTGCAGGAGGCAGCTGATCGATGTTTCTCTCTCATTGATGTTTCTAACTCTCTATCCCTCTCCCTTCCTCTCTGTAAAAAAATCAATAAAATATATTTTTTAAAAAAAGAATTAGTAAAATAGTTTTAGATAGCATTCGAGTTCTTTTCTCAAAGTCAGGCAGAAGCAGAGAACTGACTCCTGTATTGTGATTAACACATCACTCCAACCCCATCACAGCTTTTAGAATATTTGCTGAGGGACAGAAATAGTGTCACAAATAATTCTCTCCTTCCCTCCTGAGTCCAAACTCCAGAGAACCCTCCCACCAAAAGAACCCTTGGTGGGTTGGAGACCCCTTTGTTCAGCTGAAGTAGAACCATAATCTCACATCATTTGGTCATTTCCCTAATGGAAGTGTGTTTGTCTAGCGTTTCTTCCCAAAGCAACTTCACCTTTCCACCAGCCTTCCCATTTCCCCCCACTTCCAACTTCCTTGTGTACATGATATTTTTGGGAAAAAAGTAAATGCCATCATGACATTTAATTATGATTCCCATGCCTCTCTCCAGTAGAGAGTCATGCCACTCAGAAGCTCATGTTTTCTTACACTGGATTTTGCTGACCCACATTAGCATTTTCCACCTCTTGCATGAGTTTAAGACCATGACATTTCACTTGAGTTGAGGAGGTTTGAGTACGAGAGCTTAGTGTAATGGATGGGCATCTTCCCCAACTCCTGTGTTGAGGTGAAGGTCTTCAGACTTTTATGGCTATATTAGTACTTGCAAGCATTGAGAGACTTTAGACACTCTACAGAGTCCACTTACTTGTGAGCCATGAGTTATTCAAGTCTAAATTATAGTCACCACTGGAAAAGAGACTAACCCTCTTCTCTGTCATTGATGTGGCATTGGTAAGTCTCTATCACATATCCTATTTTCACTATGTTGGTAAACTTAAAACATTACACAAAACAGAATTTCTATATCAGCACATTTCTCCACTATCTCCTTAAGAATCATTCCTTAATATTTTACATACCATGCTCTCTTTTCTCAATTAAAATGTTGTTGCTTAACAAAGAAAATGAAAAGTAAGCTTAAAAAATCATAAAATGAGAATTGACATTCTTTATAAATTTATTTTTAGAGAAATTAAAAATCTCATGAATTAACTCAATTTATATTCATTTTGTCACATATCCTAGGTTTGGGTGCAATTCTATTAGAATCAGTTTGCTAATTAGATTCATGATAATTTAACTTGATCTATATTCATTTTAAATAGATTATATAAGTTTTTAAAGCAACAGTTGGAAATAAATAATGAACAAATCTACATGCTAGCAATATTTTATTTTATTTAACCAAGTTAATCCATGAATATCTTGCTTAAGAACATGCTAAAAAAGATTATTTTTTGTCATGTAAGGTTTTTTTAATTGGCCTCTCTATTAATAAAAAATGGGAATATCTAGGTTACACCATTAATGTTTGTTTCTAGTTTGGCATAGATTTTATTTTTATTTATTTATATATTTTAAAATTTATCTTTATTGTTGAAATTACCTATGTCACCCTTTCCCCCTCCTTGAGTCCCTCCTCTCCACCCCTGTCTCTCCCCAGGCCTTTCACTGCACTATTGCCTGTGTCCATGGGTTATGCACATATGCATGCAAATTCTTTGGTCAATCTCATAATATCAATGTGAGAAGTCATGAGAGTATTTTTAAAGAGTGCTGTGATAGAAAAAATTTATACAGGATAGAATTTGATATTATCTGCCCTATATTTGTATGGCTTGAAGCCCTGGCTGACAATGGATCACTCATCAATTTAAGGAGAGAAAAATGTCAAAAATTCCAGAAATCTAATAAATGTCTGCTCTTGATGGCCTCATTCCATGTTATCTCTTCTTTCTAAAGTGATACTTTTATTTTCCTAACAGATTCATAAAACAAGTGCCTTTTTACATATGTCTTTTGCATCTTATAGCAATTGTTTACATTTATATTAGTTTCTCCTGAAAGCTTTAATTTTTATTTCATTAAAATTAACATGTATGCTAAATTTAAATATGATTTTAAATTCATTCTTTTATTTAAAAAAAAAACATGAAACAACTTTGCTTTGCTTGGTCTTTCTAGTTTGAAAAAAATATTACTTAAATTTATTATTTAATAAAACTGGAACAATTTTTGCCACTTCTGACAAAAGAATATATTTATTTCCCATGTACATCAAATAATGAAAACTGAACAAATGCTAACAGCTGCAAACCCATCAACTTTCAGCTTGTGTCAGACAAAACACACATTTAAAGAGGCAGACATATGGGCTTTATATCATGTTCATGTAGGCATTTGTGAATTAAATGCCAAAAAATGTTCTGCCCCCAAACCATAGTTATATCTTTTGTCTTAAGGAAATCCATACAAGTTAATGCATCAGGTTTTGTTAGCGTTAATATACTCCATTTAACCACAGTATGTTTTGTAGTGTACTAGAAGATATTTTACTTTTTGTTGATGGTGGTGTTTGTGTTTTTATTGAGGTGTAATTTACATAGAATGCAAGCTATTCATTTTGTATTTTGGAAAATTTACCACAATCAAGGTGCAGTAGAGTTCAATCATTCTCCCAGTTTCACTTATGTCCCTTTTGCCATTATCCTCTCTCCCCATACTCAGTCCCTGGCATCCAAACCCCCTGATAGATTTTTTTTTTCCCTATAGTTTTGCCATTTTCAGAATGTCCTATAAATAAAGTCAGACACTATGTAACTTTTTGTGTCAGATTCTTTTTATTCAGCATTTCCCCTTTTATTGATGCATTCGAGATTAATCAATGTTTTTATGTGTATCGGGAGAATATTTGTTTGAATAGCTGAGAAGTATTGCTTCAATGTATGTACCATAGTTTGTTAATGCACTCATTAGCTGAAGGTTATGTAGTGTGTCTCCAAGTTTTGGCAGTTATATAAAACTGTTATAAAAATTTAGTGGTTTTTGTTTTTTTTTTTTTTTGTTTTTACTGTAATCTTAAATCTCCATTTGGGGTAAGAATTAATTCATAGAAATGGGAATAGTATAACAATTCACTCCTATCAATGCATCACAATATAATTTTCTGGAGATATTTTCCTGACAAAGCAATATGTTACCCATGATCAAGGTACAGGTACTCTTGTCTTATATTCTTATCATCTAGGAATTCTTTACCACTGTGGCTTAGGTATAGAATATGATCCTACATGCATTTATTTGATTGTCCTCAGATTATGAAAGCGATCACAGATGAATAAAATATAAAAGAAAGATAGTGTATTCTTTTTTAAGAGCAGCTGACCAAGACTAAACTAAATCAGTGCTATGTAAGACGATGGAAGAGACATTTAACTGTATATGTGTAACACAAATATGGCCCTGGGTCTATATCTTCTAAGCGATGTGGCTCTCCATATTACCTAGCATAGTGCTTTGTGCATATGGCTTCAAACAATGGTTTTCTAAAAAATAACATCAGTGCATATGTGAATATATATACAGCAAAACCCCAAGGGAGAAATAACAGTGTGTCTATTACACTTCACCCTACTTCATTTCCCACATTAATAAGTCACACCTTTTGACTTACTAAACATTTTTCTATCTCCTTTCCATTTTAATTCTTGATGCTCTAATTCTTAATACACATAATATATCTAGGAACAAGTGATTTATTTTATTATCTAACCTAAAATCCTTTAAAATACCTCCTGATCATTTAGTTTTATTTGAGAAATTCTTTCACAATGAAAGAAAAATACAATTTAAAGTGATGGGAAAGAAACTTAAAAATGACAGGTACAAAAAAATAAGATGCTTTGTGATACTTAGGATATATAATGTCTTTCTTTTGAACCTAAAGTTGGTATTTCATTATCATTAATTGAAAATTATTTCCCCCCCCAAATTAATTTTAAACAGATATTTAAAGACGCACACTGCCCTGGCCAGTTGCTTAGTGGTTAGAGCATCTGCCTGCAGACCCTAGGGTCTCAGTTTTGATTCCCAGTCAAAGGTACATACCTGGGTTGCTGGTTTGATCCCTGGCCCCAATCAGGGCACATGTGGGAGGCAACAGATTGATGTGTCTCTCTCACATCAATGTTTCTCTCTCACTTCCTCTCTCTCTCCTCTCTTCTATTCTCCACTCTCTTCCATTCTCTCTAAAAATCAGTGGAAAAAATATCGTTGGGTGAGGATTAACAAAAAAATAAATAAAAAGTAAAGATGGGGCACCAAGTTATGAGCTTACATGATATACCATGTGCCTCAATCTGACTATGTTGTAGAAAAATTGATCATTACAGGAAATACTTACAAACAAACTAGCTATCGGTAAATTACTTAGAACCATGAGTTCCACAGAACTGATATTAATATTGAGAGTATTTAATACAAAAAAATGGGATTAGCCTGAAATCACCTCAAGGAATTTATTATATAGAAATAAACAAACATAAAGAATTATTTTGTAAATATTTTCACCTAGGAATATTTACTGAAGCATTTTTAATGATTAAAACAACTATAAAAATTTGAGTATTATTAGGAAGAATGGGTAAATAAATCTTATACATCCACACAATGCAGCTATTCAAAAGTATAAATTCAATTTATATTATTGTCTCAGAAGAATACATAGGATGTATTTTTTCAAGAAAAATAACAGATTGCTTATTAATGTATACACTGTTACTCCATTTTTGTAAAACAAAGAAAACCTGTGAGAAAAAGAGTGAGTGGGAGAGAGAGAAAAATAAAGAGACAGAGAGACAAAGAAACAGAGAGAATATGGTTATGCATTGGTTTGTATGACCATGTGCAAATGCAGGTTATCTCTGTTAGAAGGGTATTCAACCATGGGGCAGTGTATCACCTTTTATCTTTTTATAATTTTGCATGGTTCAGTTGTTATAATTAGCGTGTCATAGAGTAGCACTGTTATAATTTACAGTCATTTAATAAGAAATGAAAAATTCAAATTGCTGTCTGAGAAAGCCTCAGCTTACTTACCACTCCATCTCCAGCTTTTCTCCCTGCAGCAATTTGTAGCTAATACAGCAAAAGGATTTTTTTTTAATTGTTTAAAGATTTACATATGTCTCCTTTTTCCCCCGATTGACCTCCCCCTCTTACCCCTAGCCATTCCCACCCCGGGCAAGCCCCCACCACCCCAGTGTCTGTGTCCATTGGTTATACTAATATGCATGCATACAAGTCCTTTGATTGCTCTCTAACCCCCCCACACACACCTCCCCTACCATTTGTCTCTGGATCTATTTTTGTTCATTAAATTATGTTGATCATTATATCCCACATATGAGTGAGATCATGTGATATTTATCTTTCTCCGAATGGCTTATTTCGCTTAGCATAATGCTCTCTAGTTCCATGCATGCTGTTGCAAATGGTAAAAGTTCCTTCTGCAAAAAGTTTTTAATAACTATCGCACTTGATAATTTAAGGAACCCTCGTCCCCAATCTAGAGGCATGGTATGAACTTCTCAAATTCTTTTTGTCTCTACATGTATACTTGCATTGATATGAACATGTGTTCATCCATATTAAATTATATGAAACTATGGTACATTGGCCCCACATATTTTTTGTATAAGTCTGTAGATCTCTAGAATTAGAGAGTACAGGGTATGGCAAAAGGAGGTTTACAGCTGTTCAGATGGAAAATAAGACTAATTAAAAATAAATAATAATACAAGAATAAACTCTGTTTCACATACTCATAACTGTAAACTTTTACCCCTCCCTGTATTTTACAGTGGAGTCAGTGAATGGCAGACTTTCAAGAAATTTTGATCTAGAAAATTCTCATGAATATACATATGTACAAATTGAGAGCTTTTGTTCCTCATACTTATATGTACAAATAGCAGAAACATATATGCACAAACTGAGGTAGATATAACAATGATGTGAGAAAATATGAAGCTAGCTAGTTGCATTTTAAAGTAATATTTTTTTAAAATCTGGAAACACACATTTATTACTAAAAAGGATGTCATACAGATGTATTCTAAGCAGCCTTCTTACACTAAAACATTAATGTTGAGGTTAGGAAGTAATGAATGTCCTGTTTTCTTACCTCTTCAGAAAGGAATGAAAAGGTAATAGAGATAATTTTCCATAGCAGTTTTACTTAAATATGAAATGAAATGTAAGTATTCTGCAAAGAAAAACAGAACTGTAGTATTCTTTTCCCCATCACACCAAGTGACCACAGTTACACAACAACAACAACACAATAATATGCATTTCAACTATTTCTCCTTCTGAAACTGAGTTTTGGGAGCAAGGATCAGACCTCTGTGTTTCATAAATATTCTTGCTATGGTATCTTCTGTGGAACCTTATTTAATAAATATGGGTTAAAATGTTTGCTTGTAAATATTTTCAGTGAGTAACCCAAGAATATAACAATCAAATAATTGCTAGTTGAGCCCTGGATGACAAAGAGTAAATACCGCCCCCACCTCTTTTTTCCTCCCTCTGATTTCCATGAAATTTACAAATACAACTATTCTCAGTATTGGATATCCCCATATGCAGATATAAGTATTCCATTTATTATGGAAGAATGTGGGGTATAATTGAGTTATTTCAGGGGGGTTGAAAATGGAGCTTGGTATACAAGAAACCAATTTAGAATGATCTGCTTATATACCTCTATAGCCATATGACTTGGTAACTTATAGACTGGCTTAATAGGATATTCTAATCATATGGCTAAGGTACTGGGGATTGATTAAGAATATAGACTTTCCTGTCAAAGTGCTTGGGCACCTGCTTCTGCTTCACTCATTACTAGCTAGAGATGTTAGTAAGTGAGTTTTTCTAAACCAGCTTCAACATTGTTGGTAGCTTAGCCTACTTCATAGGGTTGTAAAGAAGGTTATGTATGCCCTAACTGGTTTGGCTCAGTGGATAGAGCGTCGGCCTGCGGACTGAAGGGTCCCAGGTTTGATTCCGGTCAAGGGCATGTACCTTGGTTGCGGGCACATCCCCAGTAGGAGGTGTGTAAGAGGCAGCTGATCGATGTTTCTCTCTCATTGATGTTTCTGACTCTCTATCCCTCTCTCTTCCTCTCTGTAAAAAATCAATAAAATATATTAAAATAAAAAAAGAAGGTTATGTAAAAGATTGCTTGCAAAGTACTTGCAAAGTGCCTGGCACAAAGTCAGTGGTAAAAACAGGGTGTGGCAAAATTAGGTTTACCATTGTAAGGAGTGAGGTTTACAAAACACAGTTTATTATTGTATTATTATTTATTAATTATTGCATTGTTTCCCATACAAACAACTATAAACCCACTTCCCCTCATCTGTATATGTTAGCCATTAATGATATTAAGTACATTCAGGGCCATTTCTTGCATCCACTGAACTAGAAAAATTGTTTTGTTCTATCTCTATGTGTTCCCATTTTCTAGGTCTTGAAATTAGGAAGACCACTGTAAGACCCATGTAAGTTAAACAGAAATTTAGCTAATTCTCAGACCAATTAGACCAAGGGAAATCATGACCCTGAAGTAAACATATTGGAAAATACTCTTTGGAACTGTCGTGGTTCTTGGGAAATAGTCAAAGGTGATATCATTCAAGGAAGATAATCCACAGCTATCCTTGTAGCTCCTGGGGGATGAAAAAAACAAACAACAAACAACAACAACAACAAAACCAATTCCAGGTGATTTTAATCAGTCTTTAAATTCTCTTTCTTGAGACAGTCACTGTGAGGAGTGAGGAAATGGTTATGAAATACTTTTTAAGTCTCTCTTTATAATGGCCAGGAGCCAGGGAAAGAGACAGGAGAGGCACAAAGGTAATAGAGGAAGATAGAATTGGTGTAGGGAAAACTTTATTAACTTTATGTTTGTAAGCTTATAACAGCAGACCTACTTTAAAAAAATGCACAAGCTTAAAGAAAAAAAGAGAAGGAAGAGAACCAGTGTAAATGGATCAACTAATATGATCTAAGCACTCAGCTAGGAGCTTTATTTTTGTTATTTCACTTCATCCTTTCATTAATTCCACAGTCAGAATAGGGTAGGTTACCCTGTGGTAACATCTCCCAGTGGCTTAAAACAGCAAGCATTTAGATCCAGGTAATTCTCAAAGGCAGTTCTCCATGTGTTGGCTCAGACTTACAACTCCATATCATGTCAACATATGCTCCCAAGACCATCCCAGAAAAATAAGATGCTTCTATAAAGTTTCATAATGCCAATTAATGCTTCTTCCCAGAAATGACATGTTACTTCCACTCATTTCATTGGCCAAAGTAGGTTATAGCACCATGAGCAACCTTAATGGGCAAGAGAATGCAATTTCCTCATGTACCCCAAAGCATGAAAGCCAGAATTCTGGCGAGCCGCATTGATGCCTATCACATAAGGGGACTTCCTAGTTTGGAGATGAGGAATCCAAGATTCAGAGACATTAACGACTTAGGCAAAAACACCCTGTTCCTCCTATATAGCAGGGGTGGGGAACCTTTTTTCCGCCAAAGGCCATTTGGATATTTATAACATCACTAGAGGCCCGGTGCACGAAATTCGTGCACTGGGGGTGGGGGTGGGGGGGTGTGCCCCTCAGCCCAATCTGCACCCTCTTCAATCTGGGACCCCTCAGGGGATGTCCAACTTCCAGCAGTCGGACATCCCTCTCACAATCCGGAACCGCTGGCTCCTAACCACTCACCTGCCTGCCTGCGTGATTGTCCCTAACCCCACTGCCTGCCTGCCTGCTCGCCCCTACCTTGATCTCCTGCCAGCCTGATTGCCCCTACCTTGTCCTCCCCTATCAGCCTGATCACCCCAAACTGCCTGTGCCTTGGCCCCCAGTCTGGCCTCCCTCTGGAGGCACCACCCCCATAACCCCAATGCTGCTGCCACTGCAGCTGGTTATGGCTGCCTGAGCCTTGGCCTTTGTAGCCACTGCGGCTTTGTCTGGAAAGATGTCCGGAAGACAACCACTCTAATTAGCATATTATCCTTTTATTAGTATAGATTTGGGGACCATTAAAACCACGCAGAACTTGAAGAAAACACATGGCCCTGGTCAGTTTGGCTTAATGGAGAGAGCATCGGCCTGTGGACTGAAGAGTCCAGGTTTGATTCTGATCAGGGGCACACATGCCTGGGTTTTGGGCTCAATCCCCAGTAGGGGGCCTGTGGGCGGCAGCTGATCAGTGATTCTTTTTTTTTATTTTTAATAAATTTTATTGATTTTTCACAGAGAGGAAGGGAGAGGGATAGAGAGCTAGAAACATCGATGAGAGAGAAACATCGACCAGCTGCTTCCTGCACACCCCTCACCAGGATATGTGCCAGCAACCAATGTACATGCCCTTAACCGGAATCGAACCTGGGACCTTCCAGTCTGCAGACCGACGCTCTATCCACTGAGCCAAACCGGTTTCGGCTGATCAGTGATTCTTATCATTGATGTTTCTATCTCTCTCTCCCTCTCCCTTTCTGACATTTTAAAAATATATATTTTTTAAAGAAAACACATGAGCTTCACTTTGGGCTTTGTCATCTTACAATATCCTTTGTGCAGTGTTTTAACTTCCCTCAACTTTCCTTTACCCACCTTTAAAGTGCAATCTATTTTGGGGAAGATGATCAGGAAAGTGATTCCAATGGGTAGAAGTTTTTTTTGGAGGGGATGGGTCATGAAGATATTTAAAAATTGAGCATGGTGATGGTTGTACCACTCTGAATTTACTTTAAAAAACCAGTTCATTGTACACTTTAGGTGACATGTACAGTATATGGATATTTCTCAACAAAGCTGTTCTTTTATTTCTTTTTAAATAAAGACCAGTCTTATAATCAATTGCAGATGTTTACAGAGGCCCCTCAAGATTTGCTCACCATGTCCCAAATCACGGCTGTGATTCCCAGTTGCCTCCAGTCCTGGTGGATCTGGATGGTGTGGTTTGCAAAGGAGAAGGTGGCAAGAGGCTTATGGAATTTCGGCAACCCCATTCCCCCGGTCTCCTCATAGGGCACCAGGGCCATTCCCACTGTGCCAGCTCTGCTCCCTTTAACCTGTTGGGCAAAAGAATCCTGCGTGCTCTGGCCAGAAAGTGCATTCTTTCTTAGGTGGCCCGGATGCTTTTTTTAAGGTCGTTTTATGGATTCAAAAGAATAAACAGAGATGTGGAAAGCTTTTGTCAAAATCCTTTTACATGGTTCTTCCACTGTCATGGGAAATGAGATGTGGCTCTGAATTCATCCCAAAGTGTGTCTTTGGGCAAAAGCACCCAGAACGGCACAACTCCTGCAGAATGCCCCACACACTTTGCTGTCAGGACTCAGGGGAGCTTGAGGGTGAGCGAGGCGGTGGTGCCAGCACAGGACCTGGGAGAAGGTAGCGCTTTCTACACTGCCCAGGCCACGTGGACTACAGCAGTACCCGCCCAGGTGGGCAGGGTGTTTCTGCTGTTTTGTTTTGGTCTGGCCTCCACCCCGTCAGCCACAGACCTGTACCTGCACTGAGACTGAATGCTTTGATGGCCCTACTTTTTGGTGGACAGTGGATGCACTCCCAGAGACTGGCAGTTAGACTCTGGTGGCTTCTGAGTCCCTTGTGGGGAGAGTCCGGCCCTAGGTCAAGAACAGACTCAGGCGTCCTCGGCCAGGAGGCCTCCTTGGGCTAGGGGCCGCCACAGTTTGAAGGCTGGCCATGACCCCAATCCTGGCAGGGGTCTCCTCTGGGGTGCTGGCAGGCCTGGGCTAGGGCTGCGGGAGGTTTAGAGGCTGGTCACGCCCCCGATCCTGGTGGGGATCTCCTCTGGGGGGCTGGCAGGCCTGGGTTAGGGTCACTGGCGGTTTGGAGGCCGGTCACGCCCCCGATCCTGGTGGGGGTCTTCTCTGGGGTGCTGGCAGGCCTAGGCTAATGGCCACCCTGGTTTAGAGACTGGTCACGCCCCCGATCCTGGTGGGGGTCTCCTCTGGGGTGCTGGCAGGCCTGGGCTCTGGCGCCGCAAAGGGAGAGGTTCCTGAATCTGCTTCCCACACACCTAGGCTAGGATACATCTTGTAGGAGGCGGCTTTAACGCCCGGGGTCGGTGACCAGGTCCTCCGGAGCCTCGCTTTCTGGGCTGCAGTCCCACGTCTCCCAGTGCCCCAGCCTCGGATGCGCCCATGCAGTTGCCCCCACCACCAGCCACCTCAGCGCAGGCTACAGCAGCTGAAGCCAGCCTCTTGGAAGCCAGGCCACCACACCCACCACCTCTAGTAGCTCTCTGCTGCTTGCTCTCTGTGCCCTGTCCACTGGGGTGGGGGAGTGCTCCCAGCCCAGAGGCCCTCCCTCCCTCCGCAGCCTGGCTTGGGAAGCTGGCCTCATGCTGGGGCTACTATGCCAGCATGCCCACTCGGCTACTATGGGTGCGACTCGGGCCCCACGGAGGCCAACCTGGAGAACGTGGACCCCAGCTCTGCATCCGGCTGCTGCAGATGGCCTCGGTGGTCAACTACCACCTGCTCCTTCCACTGGCCCCATTGATCCCTCTCAGCACCAGCCATTTAGGCGAGGGTGGCGATTGCCCAGGGACATCACCCCTGGAGCGGCTGGCTGGGCCCGGCCACGCCCCCCCCCCGGGTCGCCATTGAACCTGGGACCCCCGGGAGGCTGCTGGCCGTGGTCGGCCACGCCCCCCCGGGTCGCGTTGGGTCCCCGGACACTGCGGAGGCTGCTGGCCGGGCCCGGCCACGCCCCCCCGGGTCGCGATGGGTCCCGGGACCCCGCGGAGGCTGCTGGCCGTGCCCAGCCACGCCCCCCGGGTCGCAATGGGTCCCGGGACCCCCGGGAGGCTGCTGGCCGTGCCCGGCCACGCCCCCCCGGGTCGCGATCCCCGGATCGCGATGGGTCCCGGGACCCCCGGGAGGCTGCTGGCCGTGCGCGGCCACGCCCCCCGGGTCGCGATGGGTCCCGGGACCCCCGGGAGGCTGCTGGCCGTGCCCGGCCACGCCCCCCCGGGTCGCGATGGGTCCCGGGACCCAGCGGAGGCTGCTGGCCGTGCCCGGCCACGCCCCCCCGGGTCGCGATGGGTCCCAGGACACTGCGGAGGCTGCTGGCCGTGCCTGGCCAAGCCCCCCCGGGTCGCGATGGGTCCCGGGACCCCCGGGAGGCTGCTGGCCGTGCCCGGCTACGCCCTCCCGGGTCGCGATTGGTCCCGGGACCCCGCAGAGGCTGCTGGCCGTGCCCGGCCACGCCCCCCGGGTCGCGATGGGTCCCGGGACCCCAGGGAGGCTGCTGGCCGTGCCCGGCCACACCCCCCGGGTCGCCATGGGTCCCGGGAGGGACCCCGGGGAGGCTGCTGGCCGTGCCCGGCCACGCCCCCCCCGGGTCGCCATTGAACCTGGGACCCCCGGGAGGCTGCTGGCCGTGGTCGGCCACGCCCCCCCGGTCGCGATGGGTCCCGGGACACTGCGGAGGCTGCTGGCCGTGCCCGGCCACGCCCCCCCGGGTCGCGATCCCCGGGTCGCGATGGGTCCCGGGACCCCCGGGAGGCTGCTGGCCGTGCGCGGCCACGCCCCCCGGGTCGCCATTGACCCTGGGACCCCCGGGAGGCTGCTGGCCGTGCCCGGCCACGCCCCCCCGGGTCGCGATGGGTCCCCGGACCCAGCGGAGGCTGCTGGCCGTGCCCGGCCACGCCCCCCCGGGTCGCGATGGGTCCCGGGACCCCGCGGAGGCTGCTGGCCGTGCCCGGCCACGCCCCCCCGGGTCGCGATGGGTCCCGGGACCCCGCGGAGGCTGCTGGCCGTGCCCGGCCACGCCCCCCCCGGTTCGCCATTGAACCTGGGACCCCCGGGAGGCTGCTGGCCGTGGTCGGCCACGCCCCCCGTCGCGATGGGTCCCAGGACACCGCGGAGGCTGCTGGCCGTGCCCGGCCACGCCCCCCCGGGTCGCAATGGGTCCCGGGACCCCGCGGAGGCTGCTGGCCGTGCCCGGCCACGCCCCCCCGGGTCGCGATGGGTCCCGGGACCCCCGGGAGGCTGCTGGCTGTGTATACCATGCCCCTCTAGGGTTGCCATCACTCACCAGGACTCCCGGAACTAAGAGGATTTGACGCCGCCATCTTGGTTTTCTCAATGGCCAGTTAGGCCACCCGGAGTCCCGCCCCCAGCCTCTGGCAGGCCCAATCATGGGCATAGCGGAGGTGCGGTCAATTTGCATGTTTCTCTATTATAATGTAGGATTGGAGGGCCATGCAAAATTATCAACTTAATTACCCAGCTATATTTGGTCAAACATTTAACTAATATCCTTAATGCCTTGGCAGGGCCTGACCAAACGATTTAATGGGCCACCCCTGGTGTATTGGAATGCAAAACTCCTAAATCTATATTCTTTTTCATTGCATTACCTTGATTCACATACACCTTTATATTAATGGAACTCACAGAACAAACATTTTCCATTTAAATCAATGTAGAAGTGAGCATTATAAGCCATTCCATAGCCAGACAAACACAGATAAGTGGGTCAATTATGGTAAAAACCTAATATCGTAATCATGTACTTTGGGATGAGATGTTCTTATCTGTTGGTATTGAGATGAAAGGTTTTCAATTTTGCAGTGCTGGTGTAGTTTCATTTGTCTTTGTTTTCTAAGGATTTTAGCCCTCACGTGTCCTGAAGAAACCTCTGTTGTGCTCTTATAGCTTCGTAAAATCCATGGCACGCAGTTCAAAGCAAGGGCACCAATGAGGCTAAGAACATTTTCCAGGTTCAAGGAAGCCTTCGCCACAGTTTGAACGTGGTCTATGGATCAGTGAAGACAGGAGTTCAAAGGGACTAGTCGGTTTGGTAAAATAAGTACCTTGGTTACCCATTAAATTGGCCTTGGTAAATAAAGTACAGCGAGTTTCCCTTTGATCTTGTGAAGATAGTTCAGCATGCTATACATAGTACGGAGATGAAAGTAGATGAGGCTGCTTAAAATGAAACATGCCACTGGGTGACAGAAAGCTTTCAAACTCTCTTGAGCAGAAGCAGAAGTAATTAGGGGTAAGTAATGTTTTAGCTTTGCGGTATTTTCATAGGGCCTTTGGCATTAATTTCAGGTTATTTTTTTATTAATATGGATAAACAATGGGTGCTATAGGGAAAAAAACACTAGGCATACATATGATCAATGATTTATGACAGACTGCATATATTTGTTTCCATTTCTTGAAAAATTACATCTAGCTTTCATATTATTTCATCAAGAATCCCTTGTCACTCTCCTCTCCGGCCAGGACATTACATTTTTAAAATTTATTAGAAATGCCTCTATCTACATTTTACATTTTATCTTCTCCTAGCTGGTTGACATGCCTTGTCTTATTACTGCTGGAGGAGGGTACCTTAAAAGTAGGAAATAGGAAAAGTGAGATTGCTGTATTTTCCATTTTAATGACACACTTTATAGCTTCTGGTAGATTTCTTCTGGTGCATGTCCCTCCTCAAATGTCAAGTTTTATCCTGGTTTTTAAGAAATTCAGGCCATGGTTTTTGCAATGTTTAGCTTATATTCTGAGAGCTGGCATTTTAATAGAGTTTTTGAACCCAGAAGAATGAATCCTATTGGAGGAATTTTCGACAAAGGTAATAGGTGGTGCACAAGAAATGGCCTGGACAGTGTGCAGCCAGGGGTTTCTGCTGGCATTCTTGTCACCTGTTTGGACAGCTGACCCTGGTTGAGGGATAGTCTTAAGAGGTAGAATAATTCCTACTCCTGCTTTGTGGCAGTTTGATTTCATTGTCTTTTCAAAAGTTTGTTGAAGAAACCTTATTTTATAACACGTTAAGCACTCAGCCTGTTTTGTCTTCCGGACAGAAAGTATAGTGTCAGTCACCGGTGATTGACATGGCGCTTAACGTGTTAAAATCCCTAAATTACCTATAAAGTTTGGACTTCCAGTATTTACGTGACTGCATTTTTCTTTGACAATTAAAATCAGTACCTATTTTTCAACTGGGTCATTATCCTAAACCCTTCTTTCTCTGATTTATTCCTTCCCACAGGAGGTACAATGTCTTACCTAATAAATGAAATTTGGAAGAGAGATATTACTCTTCGCCCCCCTCTCTGTCCCTGTCTCTCTTTTGCCTCTTTGTAAACCATCCTTCCCACAGGATGCATACATTTTGCTCTCTCCAGTTTCCTGTAGTCAGGAGCCTGGCTGTGGGGGTGACGGGGACAATGACAATTGTCCATGGGTCTAATTCAGTGGAGAAGTTTTATCAGTGCTCTTAGTAGCAAGCTGTGTCTGTAGGCTAGCCTTCATCAGTAGTAAAGCTGACATCTTGAGCTCCATCTGTTTGACTCTATATTTGCCTTATAGTTCGTGCCAAACTTGTGGGTAGAAGGGATGTTATCTATGAGGCTCCTCTATACCAGATTTGTCATTAATTACCCAAATCATATATTTAATTTCTCTTGTTCTAATTCCATACTCACCAAACAGCCTTCAGATGATAACTCACCTCTTTACAAAACTTGTTTGTATGAAAATAATCTGTGCACCAGAAGATTTTAAGGGCCTGGATTCCTTACCGGTTAGATTTCTTTTTATAAATTAAAATACTAGCATTTTGTTTTGATACTTTACTTCCATAAGCCTGGTTTTTAATGTTCATTTGCCCTTGAGACATGAGTCTGTCAATAGACTGACCTTGGAAGTGGTGAGCAAAATAGATAAAACTCCAAGACATTTCAGAATTCAATCCAATATGGTTTAAGTGCTAGAAGAATTAGGTGCTTTCTATAGGGGGGTAATGGGGGAATAAGGACATATATGTAACACCTTAATCAATAAAGAAATTAAAAAAATAAATTACAAAAAAGAATTAGGTGCTTTCATGAATGTGAGAAAATGCAGATTGCCTTATATTCAAGCTAGAGGCCTGATGCACAAAATTTGTGCACTGGTGGTAGGGGGTATGTGTCCCCTCAGCCCTGATTGTGAGAAGGATGCGGGAGGTTGGCCATCAGGGGAGAGACAGCAGAAGGGCTCCAGGGCGTGTCCAGCCTGTCTCACTCAGTCCTGATTGACCAGATCCCAGCAGCCAGCTACAAAATAACCTACCGGTTGGAGCATCTGTTGTCTTATATTCAAATGTCTTTACACCTGGATGTGAATACATTTAGTTGTCTTAAGAACTAAGAAAGCAAAACTAAGGAAAGCAAAAATCCAATGAAGAGGTATGGCAATCTGGTGGGAGTTAGAGAGTCTAACCTGACTTTAAAACTAGAGAATGATGTGATTCAATTCTAATGAATATGAGCCACATGAAGTTTCCTTCTGTCACTTTTGAAGTCCTTAATATAGTCTGCTATAATCTACAGGGTTAAGTATGTTCTACCCCTGTCACAGACAGGATCCAGTCTTATTCTAGGAGTAGCCTCAGGTCATTGAGAAGCTGAGAAGGAGCAATCATTTTGGGATATAACACTTAAAATTTGTGAGATGGTATATTTTCTTTGTTTGAAAGAGTTTTCATATCTAGGAAGATTAAAATTAATTGTAGAAATTTTTAAGAGGATCAAAATGTAATACTATTTTTACATTAATGAATGTGTGCATACTTGCTATTTTAAGTATCTATAATATATGAGACATTAACCTGTTAGGATAACAAATCAACCTTGTAACACCATTTTAAAAAGTCTAATTGGGAACTGATTTAGAATTGTGTATCTAGACTGAACATAATTAATTTTATGTATAATACCTGGATAAAAGAGACCTTGAAACCATTTTTAAAGTTTCACTTAGTAATTGTATAAGTATTGCTTAAATACTTGAGGAAATTTGTTAATTTATATACACATAGAAAATGATTATGTTAAATGTGTTAATGCAATTAAAAATGTCAAAAAGAGTTTAATTAATAAGATTCCAGATAGTAATTAAAGCCACCTTTAAAGTGACTGAAAATTTGCTAGCTTTATAATGGGATAATAAGGTTTATAATATGAACTGAAAACTCTAAAGAACTAATCCTTTTTTATTTCTAACTATAATAAATTGAATATTTTAAAACTGACAATCTACTAATAATTTTTTTCCACATAAAAACCAGTCTGGAGGAACCAAATCTCTCATTTAATAGGAATTACTTCTAGTATCAAGCACACATCAAGCTTTCTATACGAAAGAGTTGAGGCCAGTGTCTAGAGTAGGCCTTGGTAAATTCACTAGAGAATGCCAACCTAGGACGGCCCTTTGGATGACAGGGAGCTGACCTTTAACATACCGCATTCTGACCGCATCATTGGTAATGCCTTTCCTTTTTTGGAACTTCTACAACTTTTTAGTGCTTTATTAAAATGTTATTTCCGTAAAGTACTGAATATTTAAATTATAACTGTCATTGAGATAAAAAAAACACACACTTTTAAGTAATCAGAGGTTTTTATGGTTCTCAAGCAAGTCAGCTCTGGTAATAATGAAAACAGGCTTGTGTCTTTAATAATAGAACTTACCTAAATTCTTAATGACTTTATGAGTTTGCTTTTCAAAGAAGCTTTTGCCCCTTCTTTAGACCCTCCTGTGGTATATAAATAGATCATTATTTACCAATGCCAATAGGGTTTGGGAACCAGACAGATCTTGGTTTGAGTTATAGTTCTGGCTTAAACTAGTCTGAGTCCTTGAGCAAGATAGTCCACCTCTTAGTGGAATCATCTATAAATTGGGGATCATAATACCTACCACATAAGGTTGCTTTAAAGCTTGGAGATATTATATAAAGAGAGTTGACACACATCTGGTCCTCAATGAATCAGATATGATTCTGATGGGTAGTTTGAACACAAGGCTGTGCATGTGTTGGTAGGTGAGAAAGGGTTAATTTCTGCAGCAGGTTGAGTATGTGTATGTGTATGTGTATGTGTATGTGTATGTGTATGTGTATGTGTATGTGTTGTGTATGTGTGAAGGAGCAGCTGCCCTGACAATATGCTGCTGCAGTGAATCATGGCTGGCTGCCAAATGGAGGCTCCAAAGACCCTTGTGCTATGTTAGGCGATGGTCTGCATAGTGTAAATGATACCCTGCAGGAACTCTAACTTCAGACTTCATGGGGTTGAAGACCTGGCCTCATGCAATCTCCCAGAGATCATAGGTCCTATATCCCACTGGAGTGAGAAAAATCCCTAAGCCCAACAATTGCCTATATAGATTTCAGGCTGCCTTCTTAGTTCCTAAGGTTTCCTTCATTCATTCACCAGCCACATGCCCATGTGTTAGTTTCGCTCACACAGCCAGTGGATGCTTGGGGTTTTTCCCCTCCCATGATTATTTGAAGCAAAATATCAGACTTTGAAACTCTTGGGAAAACTGTAAAAAAGGTTGCCCTCTATATGCTGTTGTGGTTGATGAAATTGTGAAAGTGGCATTTTATATCAGGCTCCAACTCTAAACAATTTTAAATAGGGTGATCTAGGGAAGGGAGGGAGAGAGGAAGGGGGAGAGAGAGAGAGAGAGAGAGAGAGAGAGAGAGAGAGAGAGATCAAAGATGCTGACAATATTTGGAGGCAAAAGGAGTGAGGCTTTTTTGGGGAACTATATAAAAGGGAAACTATCTTATCCATTGACAACCTTGCTGAATTTCACTATTTTTTAATGAAGTCTTTGTACATCTAAAGACACCTTGTAAATAGAATAACAGATATGGGCTCTAATGAGAAACAGAAGAAAACTGATGACCAATTCCATAAAGTAAAGAACATTGAAATAAAATACTTTACTATCATCCCAAATGCTCTTTGTTGATACCTTCTGTTTGGTATGCCAAAAGTAAAAATTGTCCAATTGACAAACTGTTCCATTGAACCCTTCCCAATCTAGCTAGAGGAAACCAAATCTTTTCGGCATTAAGATATATGTTTGCCCTAACTGGTTTGGCTCAGTGGATACAGCGTTGGCCTGCAGACTGAAGGGTCCCAGGTTCGATTCCAGTCTAGGGCACATGCCCAGGTTGTGAGCTTGATCCCCAGTGTGGGGCGTGCAGGAGGCAGTTGATCAGTGATTTTCTCTCATCATTGATGTTTCTCTCTCTCGCCCACTCACTTCCTCTCTGAAATCAATAAAAATATATTTTAAAAAAATATATGTTGATTGACTAACTTTAAATTGCCTTCAAGAGTTAGTTATACTTCTTATCATGATGTAGATTTTAATTGGGTAAAACAATGACTTTTTGTTGTATTATTTTAGAGAAGTTAGTTTTTAATTTGAAAAATATGTTTACAGAGTGCATATATTAGTAGTCTGTTTTTAAACACTGAGAAGATTAACAATAAAGGCTGCTTTTAAAGAGGTGAAGAATATATACCAACAAATAATTACGATACACAATTTACATGGTAAAAGAGGTTATATGGGTGTATGGCAGTATCAGTGAGGAGCACTTAATTTAGCTTGGGGCTGTCAGAGAGTTCAGTTTTAAGCCTACTGTGTTGAAAATGTGAGTTGTCTGTAGAAGCTGGATGTGTAGTATTATGATTTTGAAGTACGTAAAGGCTTAGATGGAGCTCTAGGAACTATTCACAATCATGAAAGATTCAAATGTCTTGAGAAACATTTGTCACTCATGCTTAAATGCCAGGTCATTCTTTATGACTAATCCCAAGTGTACATGAAAATGCAGCTGAAATAAATATAAATATTATTTAGGGAGGCTTAGGAATGAACAAAAACAGACTGTTAATGGTAGATTTGGCCAGGAAAATATAGAAATAAAGCAAAGTCACAGAAGAGTATCAAAGAACCCTTTCTTTCTTTTTTAAAAATACTTTCATTTATTTACTTATTTATTTACCTTTAAATTTTTTATAAAGAATCTTTTGATTACTTCCTATAATACAATCTATACAATTAATAAAAATCAATTAAATTATTAAAATGATGAAAATAATGATAATTTGGTTATAAAATTGATAGAAAAGGATCTAATTGAGAGACTGCCGTTTTCTTGACTAGAATGGATTTGATGTATATTTTGCAGTAGAATTGTTAGGACTTCCCATTAGAGTGAATACAGTGTTGAGGTAAGAGAAAAGAACACACCAAGGGAAAAAATCTAGGTTTTGGGTTTAAAAATGAATGAGCGGTGGTTCCACTTAAAGTGGGAAGTGGTGTGGCGCTCCATTGCTGGGAATTCCATTTTGCACACATGAAGCTTGAAATACCCTGTAGGTTGGATAGTAAAACCTGGAGTTCCTAGTAGACGGAGTCTGGGTTAGAGATGTATTTATATGTGTCAAGATATGAATGTAATTTATAAGCCTGAGAACTAATTGAGATTGTGTAAGGAAAGGAAGAGACTATTGGAGGAAAAGAAAAGGGAGAAACAGAACGAAAAGAGACAGAATAGCTCAGGAAATGCAGCTGCTTCCCATTCCATCATTTCCCAGTGCCCTGTAGGGAGAAAGAGCTCTTGAAATTAATCCCGCTGTCTCTTTCCTGGGTTAACTTGGTGGATGGAGTAGGGAGGGGACAGTAGAGGCACATAGGAAAGCCCTAAATAGAAGCAGCTGCTAACTCTTCTGGGTAGTAATTCGACGACTATTTATTTAGCTTCAGTAGAATAATTTTGTTGAGTAGATAAAATAGTTTAAAGTATTTTTATGCTGACTGTATATGCCTTTATGTCTTTCCAATTAAAAAAAATTGCATGGGTAGATTTACAGAAGGGCATTTACTGGTACAATTGAGATGTTCTTAGGGTATGAAAGACTTGAATATATCCTATGTTCAGTATACGTTAGTCCAATGAGCAAATACTAGTGTTAAAATTCTAAAGACTATACATCTATTGATGAGGAATGATCATTTCTATTTGTACTTTCCATGTTGTCATTAAATAAGATAGATTTATATTGACAATTTAAATATATTATGTCTGTGATAGTAAGTGATTTTTGGTTGGTAGCTAAAGGAAAGCAATAATTTAATAAATCAATGGGAGTTTAAAAATTATTATTTTATGAACTAAGAAACTTTTCTTCATTCTCCTTATTTAGCCTGTAAGCGTGGGTACTTTTTTCCCCTTTCTTTTTTCCCCCTAAGGAATGAAAGAGATGAAAATCTAAAGCATCTCTGTTATGGTCTGCACTGAAGTTACTAAGTTAAAAAACAAGTTCAGCAAGTTTTAAAGAAAAGACCTGTTAGTTAAGTAGAAGGCAAATATTTTCATTAGTGCTGAGTGGGAAGGGAAAGTTTCATGTGACACATCAATGTTCTATCACTTCTCACCCGAAGCCCTTTTAACTCAAAGGAGAAGAAGAAAACAAAATGATGAATTTAAAATGAGAGTTTACATCAGCAAAATATTTTTTTTCTCATATCATGCAGAAAGAAGAGATGGTGTTGTTTTATTCAGCACCTCTGTACTTTTTCTTGTGAAATAGAAACTCATGCAATTATTTTGGATATGTTTTCGACTAGGATGGAGCAATTAAGGATAACAACTCAGAAGAAAATGCTAAATGTAGCAAGGAAGATTGGGAAAGGAAGTATATTCTTGTAGCTCATTGTGTGCATGTGGTGATCAAACAGATTTCATCTCCTGAAATCATCTCAGACCTAGATAGTGCCCTGAAGGGGTTGTTTAACTCCAAGAAGACATGTGCTTTTTGAAACAAGGTCCCTGGAGCTGACAGGAATTTCTCTCAACAGTGGTCTTAGTCCCAGGAATTCAACCTGGAAAGGGGTAAGTACAGATGTTCCATGTTAGACCTGTGGATATAATTATGA
Organism: Eptesicus fuscus; assembly: GCF_027574615.1. NCBI lineage: Eukaryota > Metazoa > Chordata > Mammalia > Chiroptera > Vespertilionidae > Eptesicus > Eptesicus fuscus. The sequence continues at coordinate 69,425,642 of NC_072486.1, forward strand.
ATGAATAGAATTGATTTCTGCTGGTTGTGGTAACTTCCATCCAGCTCCAAAGGAAGTTTGCCCCAGGAAGCTCATCAAGAGCTCACATGAAAAATTTGTACAGGAAAATACTGGGATGCCAAACCACTCTGATCATGAACCTATGAAAAGAACTGTTGTTATACTTGGCTGGAGGAGGACGAGCCACCCTGCTGATACACATCCTTCCTCTTCAACTGAGGAAGGTGTGGAAAAGATAGTAGGAAGGAAGGAGGCAATGCAGTCATGCCATGATTTGCTTCCTTCACCAGGAGACACAGGAGACTTGAAATGGAGGTCAACAGTGACAACGGAAGTTGAGTCACTCTATTGGCACCTGTGTCTGTAGAACAAATTTCTAATGGTATCCAGAGACTAGGTATGGACATTGTTGAAGGAAAAAAGAGCCTAAAAGCTTATAGCTTAAAAACCAACAAAAACAAAACAAAACACACAACACTATGGTTATTATATCCCCTTTCCCCCCTGCAAACGTATTCTCTCAAGCTGGTGAAAACTGGCAGCACATTTCACTCAGCCATTATACTTAAAATATTTGATACACACCTACAAGAGTACATGTCCCAAAGTCTTGAAAACAGATCCCAGAGATCATTGTTTCTAGTCAACTGAGAATCTCAGATGTACTCGTACTGGGCTGTTATTGATTATTGCTGTGCTAATTATTTTGTGAAGACTGTTGAGTCATAAAATCATGTAATGTCATGTTTATCCTGTAAAAAAGAATAATAGGATAAGTGAATCATGATTTACGGTCTTGAATCTGAATTAACAGGAAATTAGTAATGAGCATAAATTTATAAAGTCAATTATGCCTACTATTAATGTCCAATGTACGAAAAATTACAGGATTAAATATGAATGTGGATACAAAATACAATTATATGTTTTAATCACAACCATCTTCAGAGTTGAAAGACAAAGGAAGAATAAGAAAGGAAGCAAATTTAACATCTCTAATACTTAGATACACTTAAGACATGAATATTTGACTTATATAATATGAGGACCATATCAAAAGTTCTCTTAGAAATAGATATTTTTAACCAATGATAATATGTAAACTACTATTATAAACATAAACCTAACTTTGAACCTCGACAACTAAAATGTGATTTGTCATAATAGTTCAGTATTTGTAAAACACTGAACTATTACTGTCAATAGAATTGAAGCACACTCGTCATATCAGTACTTAGTCTTTAGATTTAAGAAAAGGATGTTAGATCATTAATATTTTGCCCTAAAAAATTGGTATGGGTAGTAATTTTTGTACTATCTAAAAAGGACAGAATTTTAAACATGTGATCAAATGGCTTAATGTTAGATTTATAACTAGTGGCCCAGTGCACAAATTCGTGCACATTGAAAGAAAATTAATTAGAAGAAATATTTTAATACTAGAGGCCTGGTGCACGAAAATGCAGGCACTGACGGGGGGGGGGTTCCCTCAGTCTGGTCTGTCCCCTCTCACAGTCTGGGAGCCCTCAGGGGATGTTCTACTGTGGGAGGCGACTGGGAGGATTAGGGGAAGGCGCCACCCCCATCACCCCGCTGCTGCTGCCAAAGCCAGCCACCGGGGCTGCTGACCCTGGGCCCTCGCTTCTTAGAGCTGGCCCCACCCCATGTCCATGTGTGGGGGGAGGCAATCTGGGGCTAGGCTGGCTGGGGGAGGGGCAGTGGGAGATTGAGGTACCAAGGTTGCACCCAGTCCAGCATCTGCAGAGGCTTCATGACCATGGACTGTCCCCCCTCTCCTAGTACCACCTCTGCAGACAGAAGGGCCCCGTGGCTCGGGTGGGATCAGCCTGGTCCCACTGGCGCCACCCAGCCTCTCCCAGTGCCGGCCTCTGCAGATGGAGGGGCTGCACAGTGTGGGTGGGACCGGCCCGGGCCCACTGGTGCCCTCACAGCTGCTGTGGCTTTGTCCAGAAGGACGTCTAGAAGATGTCTGGTCTAATTAGCATATTACCCTTTTATTAGTATGGATTGCTATTTACCCTTTCTTTATAATAGAAGTGTCAACAATGACAGATCGAAACACACGCATGTGATTGGCACTAGTGAGAGCTTTATATGTATCGCACATGCACGAGTCAACTTAGAGGCCCAATGCACGGAATTCATGCAAGAGCAGGCCTTCCTTCCCCTGGCTGCCAGCACCGGCTTCCCTTTGGCACCCAGGACCTGGGCTTTTTTCCAGCCACTGGCAAGCACCTGGGACCTGGGCTTTCCTTGCAGCCCTGGCTTTGTCCTGAAGGACATCCGGTCTAATTAGTTGCTAGGTAGAGGAAGCTGGGTGTTGCTATGTGACGTCATTACCCAGCACCCAGTGACCATTTCTGGGCTGGGCTGTGGGCCCCATTTTGTGCCATGGGGTCTCAGCAGTGTTGGCTGCGATGTGGTGGGCTGTCGCTCCAGGGTGGTGGCAGGGCCTGTGTCCCACTTGAGGGAAGCCGAGTGTTGGTTTGTGGGCACCAGGTCCACAGTGCCATTTATTATTAAATGGCCTGTCGCTAGGGAGAGGAAGCCAGGTGTTGCTGCAAAAGACGTCATTACCCGGGGTCCACAGCCACTGCTTCCGGGCTGGGCTTGGCTATGGGCCGCATTTTGTGCCATAGGGTCTCAGCAGCCTTGGCTGCAATTTGGTGGGGTGTTGTTCTGAGGTGGTGGCAGGGCCTGTGTCCCACTTGGGGGAAGCCAAGTGTTGCTTTGTGGGTGTCAATTCCGTGGTGCTGTTTCTCTGTAAATGGCCAGTGCGTGTCATGGCAGCTCCTGCATTGAGCATCTACCCCTGGTGGTCAGTGTGCGTCATAGCGACCGGTCGGACAGTCAGACACTTAGCATATTAGCCTTTATATATATATATATATATATATATATATATATATATATATATATATATATATATTAAAAATTTTAAAGTTAACAGAAGGTGAGAGATTAAATTTTCATTCTTTTTTTTAAAAAATATATTTTTATTGATTTCAGAGAGGAAGGGAGAGAAAGAGAGATATAGAAACATCAATGATGAAAGACAATCATTGATTGGCTGCCTCCCGCATGTCCCCTACTGTGGATCAAGCCTGCAACCCAGGCGTGTGCCCTTGATCAGAATCAAACCTGGGACCCTTCAGTCCGCAGGCCAACGCTCTATCCACTGAGCCAAACCAGCTAGGGCTAAAATTTCATTCTTATCCCTCCAGAGAGCCATTAAATAACTTCAGGTTTTTTGGCTCAGGAAAAATCTGGATTACAAACTCACTATCAGAATTCATACTTTTTTTACTCTTACCAGTGAAAAAAATCTCATTTATATTTATGGACTAACTCCCCAAATCGAGTCTTCAGTCCACTGAAGTGCAAAGACCTTTCCTTCTACCAATTAGCTTTCGTAAGTTCCTGGATGAACAATTTTTTAAACTAGAAACAGAAAGGCTAACCTTGAGTCTTCTGCGTCCACGTTCAGTGGTCCTTTCATATACTCTACAGGCTTGAAGTGGCTTAGATACAAAATTAGAATTGATCTGCTAAAAGTAAAATTCCTTTCAAACATTTTTTAGGGTCTTTTTTTCAAAAGTTTAGTTCAGTAACACTTTCATGAATTAGAGGCCTCTGATCTCAGAACTTTAACTACACAGAACAGACACACACACACACACACACACACACACACACACACACACACACACACGATGCTTACATCAAATCCTTACGCAAAACAGACAGCACACAATTCTTACACTGAAGCTCAGGGATTGCCTAGACTCTCTCTAGAGTATATTTCCTCTGACTTTGAATTCTGTTCTATCATTTCCGTCCTCCTGATTTTCTCCCCAGAATAGATCAGAAAATGTGTTTCTTTGCTGTTGTCAGAAGAGAGAATAGGGAATAGGGAAGGGGAAAGCTGTGTAACTTCATGCAAGCACCCTATGACCAGCAAAAGTAACAAAGAGACTAGCAAACCCCAGCACAAAATGTTACATTACAAACTCACTCAATGGAGAAGCGAATAACCTGCCTCCTTCGATAAGCTGTGAGCTCAGCCCTGAAAAGAGACTTTCATGTGTTGGCCATTAAAATTTGAGCACGCTTAGGCAGAACGAAAACAAAGATACAACTCTACAAACCCCTCCAGGTCAACAGGAAAGGGCTGGGACAGTGTCCCCAGCTCTAGGGCTTGAGGTACAAGTCTGAAAGGTCAAGGCAAACTCAAGTTTGCTTCTCGCAGGCTTTAGTACCCAAGGTGTTCCAATGCCGTGTATGTAAATGTGTGTGTGTGTGTGTGTGTGTGTGTGTGTGTGTGTGTGTGTGTTGGAGAGTGATAATGGTGTGTGTATTGGGGTGGGGATGCTAATGATCCACAACATCACGAAAATTCCAGATTAAGCCGGTCACACTTTGTGGTGGTTTAAAGGTTCAGTCTTACAGGTCCCAGGAAAGTAAGAAAGCATTCCAGTTGCATGTGGCAGAGGCCCGGGGAATCGCGAAGGGGGTGCTAACCCAGCTCTTAGGGCCATGGCAAAGGCCTGTGGCATATTTATCCAAGAGACTAGACCCTGTAGCTGCAGGATGGCCAGGCTGCCTGAGGGCGGTAGCGGCCACAGCCATGCTGGTCAGAGAAGCCTCAAAGCTCACCCTTGGGCAGGACTTACAGGTGGTGGCCCCCCCATGCCATGGAAACCCTTCTGCGAAGCCCACCTGAGCGGTGGCTTTCAAATGCCCGTATTACCCAGTACCAAGTGCTCCTGCTCGACCCTCCGCGGGTGAGCTTTCTTAAGACAGCAGCTCTAAACCCTGCAACCTTGCTGCCGGATGATGATCCTGAGCAGCCCCTCCACAACTGCATTGAAACCCTGTCCTCGTTGAAAAATCTTCGAGAGGACCTGACTGACCAACCCCTCCGAGACCCGGATGAGACTTTGTACACGGATGGGAGCAGCTTCGTGGACGGAGGGACCAGGTACGCAGGAGCAGCGGTCGTGACAGCTGAGAAGGTAATCTGGGCACAGGCGTTGGGGCACGGGACATCGGCTCAGAAGGCAGAATTAATTGCCCTCACCCAAGCGTTGCGGTGGGCAAAAGGAAAAACAGTAAACATATATACCAACAGCCAATATGTCTTTGCTACGGTTCATGTCCATGGGGCCCTATATCAGGAAAGGGGACTCCTGACATCGGGGGGAAAGGAAATAAAAAACCTCCAGGAGATCCTCACCCTCCTGGCAGCCCTCTGGCTGCCAAAGGCAGTAGCAGTCATACACTGCAAGGGACACCAATCAGCTGACACTCCGGAGGCGCAAGGAAACGCATTTGCAGATAAAACAGCAAAAGAGGCAGCCAAAGACCAGTGGGGCCTCTACATATCCTGCCAGCTCTCCCGACAAAGGTCTTCGAAGAGACCCCTGTCGATTCAGAGACTGATGACAAACTGGGAAGGAGACTCCAGGTTAAGGAGGTATCTGGAGGATGGAGAGAATTACCCGACACCAGACTGTTCATTCCGGAGGCCCTGGGATGGGAACTCATTTCTCAGGTCCATCAGAGCACCCATCTAGGGGGAACCAAGCTGGTAGAATTGCTTAAACGAGACTATTATATCCCTAAGCTCTTCCAGGTCTCGAAGGACATTGCAAGGAGATGCCACGTCTGTGCACAGGTAAACCCTGGAAAACACTCCCGCTTGGCCCAAGGAACCAGACTCAGAGGAAGAAGTCCTGGAGAACATTGGGAAGTAGACTTTACAGAATTGCCCCCAGGGCAGGGAGGATATCGATACCTGCTGGTTTTTATTGACACGTTCTCTGGCTGGCTAGAAGCTTACCCTACCAAGTCTGAAGCAGCACAGATAGTAGTTAAGAAATTAGTTTCAGAAATTATCCCCAGGTTTGGCCTACCTGTTGCGATGGGGTCCGACAATGGCCCGGCATTCATTGCCCACATCACTCAACTATTAGCAAAAATGTTAGGCGTAAGATGGAAATTACACTGTATCTATAGACCCCAGAGTTCAGGGCAGGTAGAGAGGATGAATCGGACCCTGAAGGAAACCTTAACAAAATTAAAAATGGAGACTGGTGAAAACTGGGTAAGCCTCCTTCCTTTTGCCCTACTCCGGGCCCGTTGTACCCCTTACATAAAGGGCCTTACCCCCTTTGAGATTCTGTTTGGCTGACCCCTACCGCTGCTTCCCAAGCTAGGGGAAGAAGTGTTGGCATCCCTCTCTAATCACAACCTCCTAAAGTCCCTACAGGCCTTACAGTTGAGTTCCAGACTTAACCACCGGCTGGTCCGAGAGGCTCACTGAGACCCACCCCCTGGGACTACACCTGCACCACCTGCATTCCAACCAGGAGACCTAGTGTGGGTTCGGAAGCACGAGCCATCATCCCTGGAGGCCAGGTGGACTGGACCCTTCACTGCTGTCCTCAGCACCCCATCAGCAGTGAAGGCTGCGGGGGAAAAAAAGCACTGGATCCATTGAACTCAAATCAAGAAGGCGGAATCAGGGGACCAGCTGGGGAGATGGACCATCCAGCGCACCAAGGACCCCCTGAAAATCCGATTCAAAAGGCAGTCCTCCTGATCCTGATGTGCCTGTGGCCCGGTTCGGCGAGTAATCCCCACCTGAGGGTTAATTACACATGGGAACTGACCAAGACTGTGGATGGGACTGTTATAGGTCATACCACGACCCCAGGGCCCCCCTCAATAGAGGCTGACTTATGCCGATTATTTGGGGAGACCTGGAGAAAGCCAGAAAGCAACCCCCCTACATTTCCCCAGCAGCTTATGGGGCATATCATGTAGCCACGGGTTATGGGTGTGGCACCCTCCACTTAGAACAAGGACTTTGGCAAACTCAGCATTATGTATGCCCGGCCGAAGGCAGCCCTGAATGTGGAACGGACAGGGACTATTACTGTGCCCAGTGGGGTTGTGAGACTATGGCACTGTGGACTAACAGAGATCCCGCCATCCGGTTCAAGAGACTAGTCCGCCCGGGGGCCCCTTCCAAAAACTGTGCGGTAGGAGACTGCAATCCCATTGTTATTACGCCCCTAAACTGGCGGGAGAGTTACTGGGATGCGGGAAAAACTTGGGGACTGAGACTGTATGTAGCTGGGAGGGATCCCGGGGTCCTCTTCACCCTCCAGAGAATTGGGCCTTTAAGACCTTTAGACCAGGGCTGCCTCCAGTACAGCTACTGAGGCCCTACCCGAAACAATATTGAGTTAACTCCTCTGACCGAGGTGACGGTGACCCTTGTTCCTAAGACTCATACTACCAAACCAGGCCGGAGACCTGTCCTGGACACTCTGGATGCGGTCTTTAACTTTCTAAACCAGACCTCCCCAAATGCCACCAGAGACTGTTGGTTGTGTTTAAACCCAGAACCTCCCTACTACGTTGGGATAGGGGCAAATGCCACTGTTGGTTCAGATTCCTCAGACATTAGAAATGTTTCAATTGCAAACCCCCCACAAGGGATGTGCAGATGGGGGCACACCCCAAAATTAACCCTTGGGGATTTCCAGGGACGAGGTACTTGTGTTATGTCCTCAGAGTTTGATTTATCAAAATACCCCTAAGGTGAATCCTGTTCCTCAGTACTGAGGTTTGGTCAGGACAGTGAAGAGGAGACAGACCAGTACCTAGTGGCCCCTGAAGGCACCTGGTTCGCGTGCACCACAGGAATCACCCCTGGTGTCTCTCCTCTGACACTGATGCACCCACACAAGCCTTCCTTATGCATCTTAGCTCATATCCTACCCCAGGTGTATTACTATTCTGGGGAGGGAGGGCGTGAGCACCTGGGCCTAGCCCCTGGGCGAGTTCTTAGAGCCCCAGTAATTGTCCCCCCAGCTTGTTGCTCTGGGAATAGTTGGATCAGCTGCAGTAGGCACTGCAGCACTGGTCACGGGGGACAAAAACTTTAAGGAACTTAGCAGCCAAGTGGATCTAGACTTAAGCACCCTAGAGGAGAATGTAAACCGCCTAGAGGATTCCCTCAGTTCGTTAGCAGAAGTAGTCTTACAAAATAGAAGGGGTTTAGACTTACTATTCCTGAAGCAAGGAGGACTCTGTATGGCCTTAGGAGAAACTTGCTGTTTTTATACCAACCATTCCGGGGTCATCAGAGAAAGCCTAAGTCAGGGGTCCTCAAACTATGGCCTGCGGGCCACATGCGGGTGTTTTTGCCGTTTTGTTTTTTTACTTCAAAATAAGATATGTGCAGTGTGCATAGGAATTTTTTCATAGTTTTTTTTTAAACTATAGTCCGGCCCTCCAACGGTCTGAGGGACAGTGAACTGGCCCCCTGTTTAAAAAGTTTGAGGACCCCTGGCCTAAGTCAACTCAGGAAAAGACTCCAAGATAGAGAGGAGAGGCAAAGAACTGAGGGAAACTGGTATGAAAATCTATTCTCTTGGTCCCCATGGCTAACAACACTCCTAACATCTTTAGCAGGACCTTTAATCCTATTGTTAATAGCAGCAACATTTGGACCCTGTCTTATAAATAGTCTCACCAACTATGTACAAAGGCGAATACAGGCAGTAAAGCTGATGGTCCTGCGCACCCACTATCATCATGTCTGTACTGATAATGAAGAAGCAATGATTTGATTCTCCCATAAAAACCAGTGGGGAATGTTAGAGAGTGGGAATTTTTGAACATGCTTCCTCCTAGTCGACTTGGCCATAAATCCCAGCTGCAACTCACAAAACAGCCCATGAGAACAGGATGCCAGTAAGCCTTACAAGATAGATCAATGTCAACTTTCCTGATAACGGGATGCAGTTACTTACTCCACCAGGTGCCAGGACCCTGTAAATAACATGCTGACATTACTTAAGAAAAACTACTTTGTTTTAAATTGTTTTAAACAGGATGTAGTGAATGTGTTTAAAACTGTCATTCACAAAGGATCGGGGCTGCTCTCTGGACTCCGTGTGTGGAGAAAGGCAGAGCAGTCAGCCGGCCGGCAATTAAAGGCTTCTTAAATTTTAATTAGGTCTGGACTCCAGTGGTCATTCACTCGCGTTCGCTCCACAACACCCCATCCAAGAATTCCCAGAGTGATTACAAGGGAAAACATGTTGATCCGCTGCTTTTGAAACAGAATTTTTGGACTGGAACCCGGATTCTTTGTCCTCCAGAGTCGAAGAATGAATCCATGGACAGAAGGTGGAATAGCAAAGGTGGAAATTTATTAAAGAACAAGTACAGGCTCCCATATGGAGAGGTGGAAGAGTCCCACAGAACAGACTCCCATGTAGGGAGGGGAAAAGGGTCCCACTGAGTTCCTTTTCCCTATGGCTTATAAAGGCTGCAGATCCTTGTGCCTTGATATCCCCTCTGATTGGTCACTATTCCCTTAGACTGGTTACTATAGTAACTCCTGGGGTCAAAGGTCTGAACCTCACATGGGACATGTGAGGCTCTCCCCCCTCCTTCCTTATTGTTTTCCTATTCCTTTGGGCTTTCTTCCTCTCCTTTTGGATGAAGGGCTTCCTTCTCTTTATTTTGTTAATATAGACCTTTTGCTGTTCCCAGCTCCCTCATTCTATGGAAATGTACCTGTTGCAGTTTTTCAGCTCCCCTATTCCATAGAAATATACTTTCTGCTGCTCTGCAGCCCTGTGCTTCCTCCATGGTCCCCCTAATTTCTAAAATTTCCTAAACCTGTCTTTTTCACCCCATAAAATCCCCTTTTCACTTTGCTTTAAGACTTAGAAGCTCAGTCCATTCTATTTAAACTTCACAGGACAGCATGACTCCAGCTACATGTGGGCCATTCACATCCTATATCATACTCATGCCCACTTTAGGAGGTGGGTATGCGGGAAGGAAACTGAGGCTTACAGAGGTGAGGAGGTGAGGTCATTGGTTCATCATCACCCTTCCAGCAAGCGGTGGAGACAGCATTCAAATCTAGGTCTGACTTCAAAATGTCTGCTGTTGTTGGCTGTGTTATTCTTTTTTTTTTTTTTTTTAATATTTTTATTGAGGTATTATATGTGTACATATCTTACTGTTACCCCCCCCCCCACCCCACACCCACACATGCCCTCCCCCCCCAGAGTTTTACGTCCATTGTTTATGCTTATATGCATGCATACAAGTCCTTCGTTTGATTTCATAACTCCCCCACCTTTCCCAAACTTTCCCCCTGTACTTTGAAAGTCTGTTTGATGCTTTACTGTCTCTGTATCTATCTTTTTGTTCACCACTTTATAATGTTCTTTACTATCCCTAAATGAGTGAGATCATGTGGTATTTTTCTTTCATTGACTGGCTTATTTCACTTAGCATAATGTTCTCCAATTCCATCCAGGTTGCTGCAAATGATGAGAATTCCTTCTTTTTTATGGCAGCATAGTATTCCATTGTGTAGATGTACCACAGTTTTCCGATCCAGTCATCTGCTGATGGGCACCTAGGCTGTTTCCAAATCTTAGCTATTGTAAATTGTGCTGCTATGAACATAGTGGTGCATATATCCTTTCTGATTGGTGTTTCTAGTTTCTTTGGATATATTCCCAGGAGTGGGATTACTGGGTCAAATGGGAGGTCCATTTTCAGTTTTTTGAGGAAACTCCATACTGTTCTCCACAGTGGCTGCACCAGTCTGCATTCCCACCAGCAGTGCACGAGGGTTCCTTTTTCTCTGCATCCTCGCCAACACTTGTCGTTTGTTGATTTGTTGATGATAGCCATTCTGACAGGTGTGAGATGGTACCTCATTGTTGTTTTGATTTGCATCTCTCGGATAATAAGTGACTTTGAACATGTTTTCATGTGTCTCTTGGCCTTCCTTCTGTCTTCTTTTGAAAATATTCTGTTTAGGTCTGTTGCCCATTTTTTTATTGGATCATTTATCTTCCTCTTATTAAGTTGCATAAGCTGCCTGTAGATGTTGGAGATTAAACCTTTATCAGTGATAGCATTTGCAAATATGTTTTCCCATGCAGTGGGCTTTCTTGTTGTTTTGTTGATGGTTTCTTTTGCTGTAAAAAAGCTTTTTATTTTGATGTAGTCCCATTTGTTAATTTTCTCTTTAGCTTCCATTGCCCTAGGGGCAGTGTCAGTGAAGAAGTTCTTGTGGCATATGTCTGAGATTTTGTTGCCTGTGGATTCCTCTAGTATTTTTATGGTTTCCCGTCTTATGTTTAAGTCCTGTATCCATTTTGAGTTTATTTTTGTGTATGGTGTAAGTTGGTGATCTAGTTTCATTTTTTTGCATGTATCTGTCCAGTTTTCCCAACACCATTTATTGAAGAGACTGTCTTGACTCCATTGTATGTTCATGCCTCCTTTGTCAAATATTAATTGAGCATAGTGGTTTGGGTCGATATCTGGGTTCTCTATTCTGTTCCATTGATCAATATGTCTGTTCTTGTGCCAGTACCAGGCTGTTTTGAGAACAGTGGCTTTGTAATACAGCTTGAAATCTGGTATTGAGATTCCACCTACTTTATTCTTCTTTCTGAGGATTGCTGAGGCTAGTCGGGGTCTTTTTTTATTCCAGATGAATTTTTGGAGAGTTCTTTCTAGGTCTGTGAAATATGCTGTTGGTATTTTGATGGGGAGTGCATTGAATCTGTAGATTGCTTTGGGTAGTATGGACATTTTAATGATGTTGATTCTACCAATCCAGGAACATGGTATGTTCTTCCATCTGTTTACGTCTTCCTCTATCTCTTTTTTCAGTGTCCTGTAGTTTTCTGCGTATAGGTCTTTTACCTCCTTAGTTAAGTTTATTCCTAGGTATCTTAATTTTTTTGGTGCGATGGTAAATGGGATTGCTTTTTTAGTCTCTCTTTCTGTAAGTTCATTATTGGTGTATAGAAAAGCCATAGATTTCTTGGCGTTAATTTTGTATCCCGCTACATTGCCGAATTCATTTATTAAGTCTATTAGTTTTTTGATGGAATCTTTTGGGTTTTTTATGTACAATATCATGTCATCTGCAAATAAGGACAGCTTCACTTCTTCTTTTCCAATTTGGATGCCTCTTATTTCTTCTTCTTGCCTAATTGCGATAGCTAATACTTCCAGTACTATGTCAAACAGGAGTGGTGAGAGTGGGCATCCCTGTCTTGTTCCTGTTCTTAGGGGAAATGGTTTTAGTTTTTGCCCATTGAGTATGATGTTTGCTGTGGGTTTATCATAAATAGCTTTTATTATGTTGAGGTATGAGCCTTCTATTCCCACCTTGTTGAGAGTTTTTATCAAGAAAGGGTGTTGGATTTTGTCAAATGCTTTTTCTGCATCTATTGATATGACTATGTGATTTTTATCTCTCAATTTGTTTATGTGATGTATCACGTTTATTGATTTGCGGATATTGTACCATCCTTGCATTCCTGGAATAAATCCTACTTGGTCATGGTGTATGATCTTTCTGATGTACTGCTGGAGCCGATTTGCTAGAATTTTGTTGAGGATTTTGGCATCAATGTTCATGAGGGATATTGGCCTGTAATTCTCTTTCATTGAGTTGTCTTTATCTGGTTTTGGTATTAGGGTGATGCTGGCTTCATAGAAGGAGCCTGGAAGTGTTCCTTCCTCTTGAATTTTTTGGAATAGTCTGAGGAGGATAGGTTTTAGTTCTTCCTTGAAAGTTTGATAAAACTCTCCTGTGAAGCCATCTGGCCCCGGGCTTTTGTTTGCCGGAAGCTTTTTGATGACTGCTTCAATTTCTTCCATAGTTACTGGCATGTTGAGCTGTTTAGAGTCTTCCTGATTGAGTTTTGGAAGGTTGTATTTTTCTAGGAATATGTCGATTTCCTCTAGGTTGTCCAGTTTGTTGAAATAGAGTTGTTCGTAGTATTTTGTAACAATCCTTTGTATTTCGTCGGGGTCTGTTGTTATTTCACCTCTTTCATTTCTGATTTTGTTTATTTGGGTCCTCTCTCTTTGCTTCTTGGTGAGCCTGGCTAGAGGTCCATCAATCTTGTTTATCCTTTCAAAGAACCAGCTCTTGGTTTTGTTGATCTTTTGTATTGTTTCTTTGGTCTCTATGTCGTTTATCTCCGCTCTGATCTTTATTATTTCTTTCCTTCTGCTTACACTGGGCTTATCTTGTTGCTCTCTCTCTAACTCTTTGAGTTGTTGGGTTAGGTAATTTATTACCATTGTTTCTTGTTTTTTGAAGTAGGCTTGTAGAGCTATGAACTTCCCTCTCAGGACTGCTTTCATTGTGTCCCATAGATTTTGGATTGTTGTGTTTTCATTGTCGTTTGTTGCCATGATATTTTTTATTTCTTCCTTGATGTCTTTGGTAACCCAGTCATGGTTTAATAACATGCTGTTTAGTCTCCAAGTGTTTGATTTCTTTGGGTTGTTTTTATTGTAGTTGATTTCCAGTTTTATGCCACTGTGATCTGAGAAGATACTTGATATGATTTCTATCTTCTTGAATTTGGAGAGACTTTGCCTATGTCCTAACATATGGTCTATCTTTGAAAATGACCCATGTGCACTTGAGAAGAATGTATATTCTGTGGCTTTGGGGTGAAATGTTCTGAAGATGTCGATTAATTCCATCTGTTCTAGTGAGTCATTTAGGATTGATGTTTCTTTGCTGATTTTTTGTTTAGAGGATTTGTCCAATGGTGATAGTGGGGTATTGAAGTCTCCTACTATGATTGTATTACTGTCAATCTCTCCTTTGATATCTTCCAGGAGTTTTTTAATGTATCTTGGTGCTCCTGTATTGGGTGCATATATGTTTACCAGAGTTATTTCTTCTTGTTGGATTTCTCCCTTTAGTATTATGAAGTGGCCTTCATTATCTCTTGTTATGTCCTTCACTTTGAGATCTAATTTGTCAGATATAAGTATTGCAACCCCAGCTTTTTTTTCATTTCCATTTGCCTGGAAAACCTTTTTCCATCCCTTTACTCTCAGTCTGTATGCATCTTTTTTTTTGAGGTGGGTTTCCTGTAGACAGCAGATATCTGGGTTTTGTTTTCTTATCCAGTCTGTTACCCTGTGTCTTTTGATTGGGGCATTCAATCCATTTACATTTAAAGTTATTATTGATAGGTACTTATTTGACGCCATTTTTATTCTATACCCCTGTGTACCTTCTTTGCTTCCTCTTTCTTTCTTTTTCTTTTTTTTTTTACAGCAGACCCTTTAGCATTTCTTTCATTGCTGGTTTGGTGGTGATAAACTCCCTTAGTCCTTTTTTGTCTGTGAATCTCCTGATTTCACCTTCAATTTTGATTGATAGCCTTGCTGGGTACAGTATTCTTGGATTTAGACCCTTCCTTTGCATGACTTGGTATATTTCATTCCATTCCCTTCTGGCCTGATGAGTTTCTGTTGAGAAATCAGTTGCTAGTCTGATGGGGGTTCCTTTGTATGTAACTGTCTGTCTCTCTCTGGCCGCTTGTAAGATTCTTACTTTGTCGTTGGTGTTTGCCAACTTAACTATAATGTGCCTTGGCGTCGGTCTTTTGGGGTTCATTTTGCTTGGAACTCTGTGAGCTTCTTGGATTTGTGTGGGTTTTTTCTTCCCTATATCAGGGAAGTTTTCTGTTATTATTTCTTCAAACAGGTTTTCTATTCCTTGCTCAGTTTCCTTTCCTTCTGGCACCCCTATTATCCTGATGTTGTTTTGTTTTGTATTGTCCCGAAGTTCCCTTACGCTTTCCTCAATCTTTCTAATTTTTTTTTCTAGAAGCTGTTGTAATTGGGTATTTTTTTCCATCTTGTCTTCTAGCTCACTTATGCGGTCCTCTGCTTCATCTAGTCTACTCTTGATGCTTTCTATTGAGTTTTTTACAGCAGCGATGTCATTTTTCATTTCTTCTTGGTTCTTCTTCATTTCTTCTTGGTTCTTACTCATATTGTCGAATTTGTCCTCCATCCTTTTCAGCCACTTTATGACCATTTCTCTGAATTCTTTCTCTGATAGGTTGTTTGCCTCTAAATCGTTTACTTCCTTTTCTGGTGATGCCTGCTTCTCTTTCCTGTGGGGGCTGTTTCTTTGTCTCCTCATGGTCTCTCTTCTCCGGATGTCTGGTTATATAGATTTCTCTCTCTGGCGTTGATTTAAAGGTATAAAATACAACACAACCAGGCACAACAGACAAGGCACTGAACAGAATTGTATTCACGATATTAATAACCTCCAATAAAGGTAACCACCAGAGAAAGACAAATTAGGGAATAGGAGTGGAAGAGGGAGAGTAAAAAGAAAGAACAACAACGAAGAAAAAAAAAAACAACAAAGAGTGTGAATCTGAATTTGGGAAAAGAGCAGAAAGAAAGAAAAGAAATAACAGAAAAGAAAAAGAAAAGAAAAAAAAGTAAGAGAGACAAGAATGATACTAAGAGAGAAAAGGGGAACAAACTATATATATGGGGAGTAAACTCCACTAGAACAACCACTATTCCCAGCAAATTCCAGCAACACGAGCCTGGAGATTAATACAAACTGCAACAGCAGCTAATATCAAGTGAGGCAAGGGAAAACAAAAGTAAAAAACAAACAAAAACAAAGCAAACAAAAGAACCAACCAAACCAACAAAAAGAATAATCAAAACAATCTCATAAAAAAGCATAAAAATTCAATCTAATCAACATTCAAGCAAACAACAACAAAAGGCCCGAGAGAAAAATAATTTTTTAAAGGTAGCGTAGAGAGAGGTTTGTATGGATTTGGAGCAGGGGGTTGGGAATTAGATATATAAGTAGGGTGAAGTTTTAGCAGGGAGTAAACTAAAAAAGTAGGGAAAATCTAAAGCCAGAAAGGGTTAAGATAAACTGGGGACCAAAAGGGGAAAGGTTAGGAGGAGAGTGATGGCATAATGTTAGCTTTGAGATAGGGTAAAGCGATTGTAAGGGAAAGATGCAAATCGAATGTAGGACACTAATCCAAAAATAAAAGAAAGAGAAAATCAAATGACATTAAAAAAAAAAAAAAGTAAAATAATAGTAATAATAGTGCTGATTGAAAATAAAAATGTAATAATTAAAAAGGTGAAAATCAAGTGAGGAAAAGAAAAAAATATTAGTTTCTTAAGTAAAAGATGCAAAAAATGAAAATAAAAAAATATGAGAATAAAAAATTTAAAAAATTGAAAAAAGAATTGAAAATTAAAAAATAGGAAGACTAAAATGTGCAGTAGCGGCTGTCATTCACTTCCTCTGTTATTCTGTTTGGTACGCCTTTTTCCCAGTCTGGGCGGTATTTCAGTTCAGCTTCATTCCAGGGCTCCTCAGTGTTGGAAGCCTGTCCTGCTTTTTAAGCCAGCCCTGTCTTAATTTCTCGTATTTATTTTTGATTACACCAGAGACAATTAGCGTTTCAGCCCCTGGGTGGCAGTGTTTCTGAATTGACTTCCGGGCCTCTCTAGCTCTTTTTTCTTTTTTTTTCCCCCTTCTATGGCACTCACTACCGGTTTGTGGAGGTGTGCGCCTCAGAGCTGCCTCTCTGATGGTCACACGCAGCTCTGGTCCCCAGGTTCCGAAAAAACACCTTCCCCCTGCAGTCTTTCAGGGTTTCCACCTGGGTTTACCTCTGTATTGGGCTTAGCAATCAGAGTCGGAAAGAGCCCAGGTGTGCGGACCGTGGGTCTGTGCCCCAGACTAAGGAGCCTGCACTCCTTTGAAAATTCTTAGTCTGACCCTCCTCGTCAGATTAAAATGAGTTGCTTTCAAGAGGTCACTTCTGTTAGCAGCTCAGAAGACCCCCCTCCTCATTCACGGATCACGGCAGTTCCAACTGCAGCCGATTTTTCTAGGCACAGACCTCCCGGCTCCTGCCGGTCCTGCGGCTGCCGCACTTCCCTCACCCAGCGCTTCCCTCACCCACCGCGGGGATCAGAAACCGCAGCTTATTTCAGACAAAATCTGACCTTTCCGTGGTGCAGTGAAGAGTTTCTTTGAATCCAAATGTTTGCGCTGATAGGGGACCGGTGGTCTGGTGCTCCCAGAAGTTCAGTGTTTGCAGTTGTCGCGGAAAGTCAGGTTTCCACTAAAATCCTCCTTTCCTTGCAAGATGGCGAGCCCGCAGCTCCAGGAGGGGACCCAGCCCCTGTGGGTGCTGCGCGGTCAGAGGAACACTGCCCAGCACTCCCCCGCCTTCTCCTGGAGTTTAGCTGTCCCTTGGCTTGCCCACATACACTCCCTCTGCGAGCCTCTGCTGCTCCGACTCTCCGCCCCAGGAACAGACTCCAAACCCGACTCTATTCCGTCGCGATTTTTTCGTCTCTCTGGAGTTGGCGTTTTTGAAAGAATCTTGCTTAGGCCTCTGGCTGTGTTATTCTTCTGCTCGTGTCAGAACCTGTCAGTGGCTGCCGTTGCTTCCAAATAAAGTGCAAACTCCTAGGCTCAGCATTTAAGCTCTTCCTTAATCTGGAAACCACAAACGTTTCTAATCTTCCCAGTCTGACTCTTTAAACTGGGGACGAGAGGACTTTCTCCTAGAGTCCAGTGATGGGCAACCTTTTGAGCTTGGTGTGTCAAACTTCGCCAAAAAACTGAGCATAACTCGGGTAGTGTGTCACTTTGAGGAAAAAACATTATTTCACAAATGTTTCATCCTCAGGAGCAGCAAATGTTTCATCCTCGGCATGCGGCTGCCTCAGCGGCCTCGTGTCATCAGAAATGGCTACGCGTGTCAGTGCTGACACGTGTGTCATAGGTTCGCCATCACTGTGACCTAGACTGTGGCTCTTGTTCTACAGTCTTGCTTTTTGAGGAACCTGCCTTCATCTCCCTGGCCCAGCCTCACCCACTAAGCCTTGGGCAGAGGGATTCAATCACCTTGACATGGAGAAGGTATTTTCTTGCTTTCCCTGTTTTTTCTTTTTCTTCATTATTTTTTCCCCTGCCATGTCCTGTGACACGGAGTTCTGTCTGTCTGCCAAGGCACCTGCCTGGCACCCTTTGCTGGGCCTCTCTGATGCTGCCATCCGTCTTCCTGCTGAGCTTTGCACCTCACACTCCCCTCATCCCTGGTTCCGCTCCCCTGCCTGGATTTGCAGAGCCTTTCGATGGGTCTTCACTCAAATCCCAGTCACACCCAAAGGATTGGTCTGGCTTTTAGGTCCTGGCCATCCCTGTCTGCTCCCATCGTGGAATGAGGCACGTCTGGGAACCTTTGGGTGCACAGCAAACATGATGAGTGCACTGGATAGTTGGCGATCCCGGCCTGAATAGAGTGAGGGTTGTGAGATGATTTATCACGGCCTCAGTACAGTGCAAGTTGGGGACAAAAGAGAGTAAACTTAAGCAACATAAATTCTTGGTTGCTGTATTTCCAGTTTTTATGTCTGATGCACGAAATGGCTGCCGGGACCCAGTTAATTAAGTTAAGACATGGTCAGCCTCGCAGCCCAAACTGACTGCCGCCAGGTTACAGGCCACCTTCCCTGAAGCGAGAAGCGGCTCATCTCCACAGTGACAGACCTGGAGAGATTCCTCCCTGTGACCCAGCGCTAAGGTGACAGTGACTCATAAAACACCATCAATACAAACTCCCACCAGAAAACACACACTTTAATTCCTACTAGCCATTTTGGAAAATATACATGCATACGATTTCTAAACCAAACACATTATACCCCGAGTCTTTTCTCTAGTCACTTACAGTGAGTAATTTTACTGCTAAAGCTAAGAAATGCAGTAAAATAACAGAAATGCTTGTAAGTTATTAAAACTAACTCTATGAGTTACATGTGGATGTCTTCTGCCCCCAACATGGTATCTCTTCCTTTATTTCTGTGAACAGTAATCATTAATGCTGCTTTCTAAGAAAGAATACTGACCATACAAAGGTAGTAAAACATAATAACAATTGTTAGTTCTTTGCAATGAAAAAAAAAAAAAAAGTAGCATCAGCAGGAACACTAACTTTTTCTTTTTTATTACTCAATCACTAATGCATTTATAGCATGAAATACAAAAGGAAAATTCACTACATCTCTAAATGGCTATGGCTAAAACACACACACACACACACACACACACACACACACACAAATAATAAGATAGGAAGTTTTAAAGACTGAATTATAACCACCAAAATCACAATTGTTTTTGTATATAAAATGGTTGGTTTATATGTGTTAGGATGAAGACACTTGTGAGCTTGGATTAGCTGATTGAAAAGAAATTTTAAAATTAAATATTTTTTTTTGGTGTAAAGAAATAAACGTGTTGCGAATGTGCCATTGGAATAACATGGAAGTTTTAAAACACAGCAAGTGAACTGAAGGGACAGCAGATGAAGACAAATGACTAATATGCATGATAACAGTTTATCCTTCTCCTAGCTGTTGTGCCGCGGGCATGATAAGAAGGTGATGTGCTAGTATAATGGGGTAATTCCTGAGGGATCTTTCTAAGAAAACTAAGGTCTGACAGCTGTTTGTAAGTGGAGCCTGGGTTCCCTCCTTTTCTTTACAGTTTGCTTCAAAGAGCTGTAAGTTAAGAGTTTCTGCTAAGAGAGCTCTTGCTTTCTGAAGAATATGTGTGTAATGGAGATGTAAATTCTTTGAGAGCGAAAATTATTTTAGAACTTTTGTTATGTCTTAAGCACAATTCTGAATTTGTAGAAACAATGCCAAACATATTTATTGAATAGGACTGGATTATTCGTACCGATGCAAGCTGGTGAAATGAGTCCAAATCTGTGAATGTTGGATGGAGGCTGGGTTTGGATAGATTTTAACAAGAAAGTATTCTAGGGGGTTTCTCTGGGGCTGCTGCTTTGGGCAATCCTTTAATCAGTAGTATGGTGTGCACATGCAAATGTGGTATAGGATGTAAGCTCATGGCGTGGGATGGAAAAAATGTGATCTGAGTTTTCTTAGGGTTTTGCTGCGGCCAGGAGGTTCCTGCTTCAGTGGTTGTCTGAATGACTGAAAGGTGCTTGCTGAATAGTGCCACAGAAGTAGTGGGCTGAGGGCTGGGTTGTTTGAGCACTGCGAAGGAGAGAGGATGGTAGCATCGGTTCCTTTCTATACCCCACAGGCCAAACAAAGTTCTGACTGTGTTCCACTATCTACCCTCCTCCATCTGGCCATGTGCTCCAGAGCGGAGTTGCTCCAGGCACAGGGAATATGTCCTGATTGTTTTAAACCAGTCACAACAGACCCATACTCCTTGCCAGTAGTTGCCACATGACTGAGTATGTGATGGGGTTCCAGCTAATGAATCACAAGGAATAGCCTGCTGTAATACTTCTGGGAAAAATTTCCTTGATTCTATGAGAGATCCACAGAAAGGATGAGTTTCTTCTAGAAGAAGTAGTAACCGGATGCCATGGCTGGGTTTGCACAGCTATCTTGTGATCAGGAGAAGAGGCAGCCCAAGGACATTAGCTGACACTTTGTGTATGTCAGAGGAGTAAAGCAGAGAAAGACTGATTCCTCGATGCTATTGTGGAATGGATGAATTGTTATTTTGAAACTATTGTTATGTAAAATAATGTATTTATTTATATCCTTATTGTTGTGGCACTTTGAGTTGAATATTTTAGGGTTGCCTGAATTAGCAAATATAAATCTAAGATGTGCAGTTAAATTTGAATTTCCAATAAATATAAATAAATTTTTAGTGCATGTGTGTCCAATGTGGTACTTTCCCCATGCAATATTTGGGATATCCTTATACCAAAAAAGTATTTGTTGTTTATCTGAATTTCTAATGTTACCGGGAATCCTGTATTTTGTTTGCTAACCTTAAGCCTGTAGTTGAGAGAAGTCTGCCTAATTCAGTGATAAAAGACTTTTCTCAGGTCCTATTGGGTGTACTGTTTGAGAAATAAAAGGTAAAATTAGATTCACCAATCATAGTTTGAGTATACATATTTGAAATTCAGTCTCATATTCTCAAGAACTAATAAATACTCCTTAGAATATTTTTTCTTTTTGAGGTTTGTCAATGACTCCCCACCCAGATTTGAAATATTATTTTAGTGCAGATTAGCATAGCGAAGAGTCAGACACATCTTATAGTCTGTTTCTTTACTTGCTACCTGTATGACCCTGGAGAAATCAAGTGAATCTCAGTATCTCACTGTGCGTTTATGATAAATTAACAAGATACATTATGAGAAGCATCTAGCATGTCAGACACATATTACTTGCTCAAAACACATTATGCCTTGTTTCTGCATTGATTGTGAAGAAGTGTTCTAAGTGTACTGTAATGGGTATTACAGTGAGAAAAAAAAAGAAATTCATTCTACCAAATCCCTATGCTGCTGCTTCCCTCTGTACAACTTGAGCAGAATGAGTGGAATAACATATGGACAAATTAGTTGCCTCGTGGAGTGAGGAACTTATATTACCTTAGTGCATAGCTGAGTTTTAGTTCTGACTCTGGGACTGACACATCTGAGATTGTTCCTAAATAGCAGCTGTTATCATCTAAACTGAAAAGAATAGTTTTGCCTTTTCATGGAGGATAGGGAACCCATCTTATTCCTAGTATCTTAAGTATTCTTAGTAGGTGCCACACAGTCAAAAGGTATTTAATGAAGCACACGTAGCTACTTAATTGGATTCCTGCCTCATGGGCAATGAATAGACCACACAATCTTCCTAATGTGTTATTCTACATTCAAATTGTCATGCCCATTTTGGGATTTTTCTACCCTCCTTTTTTTGTGTGTACAGAAAAAGATGTTATTCTCACAGAATAAAATATGAGCCTGTAAAATGACAGCTATGATGTCAAGTCTTACTGTGCTTCTGTAATTCTGGAGAAGACAGCAATTGGAGAGGGAGGGGATAGCAGCTGCCCTCGAGGAGTTGAAGGGCTGCAGATGGGAGAAGGATGGCTCAAGCTGTGGACTCCAGAAGGCAGAACTAGAGTTGAGGGGCAGGAGTTGAAGGGAGGCATGGTCAGGTTGAAACAGTCACGGCTGCCCGGTCCCGCAGTGTCCCCAATGTGGTGCAATCTTCTTTACTGAAATTTTGACTCATATACTCTGATAGCGGTTTATTGGGCATTTACAGCAGAAACTAGAGCTCTGTTTTCTTCTTAACTTGTAAAATGAGGATATTAATTTTAATTTATCAACTCACAAGTGAAGGATTGGATCCAGCTAAACCTGAAGAGACTCCTTTGCTAGTTTTCTGGCATCTGTAAGGCGTCAGTTGCAGTGATTTTCAGCCTTCGCTGCAGGTTAGAATTAACTTGGGAACTTTGAAAAACCTGGATGTCTAGACCACATCTGCAGCGACTCTGGCTTGACTGGTGTGGGGTATGGCTTAAGTGTTAGAATTTTTTCAGAACTTCCCAAGTGACTCTAATAGACAGCAATTTTGAGAATCGCTGAACTCACGTACCGTTAGAGAGTATGATTCTGAATTTTAGTTTGGAATCTGATTTAGCTATAAGTATAATGTTGAGCAACTCCTTTAACTTCTATGGTTCCATATTACTTATTTACTAATAAAAAAAAGGAGGGGGGGGAATACATACTTCCAAAGCAACTTCCTCTAAAATTGTATTATTCTAGGGCCCTTAAGAGTTTAAGAATTATGCCCCGCTGGCTTGGCTTAGTGATTGAGTGTTGACCTATGAACTAGGAGGTCATGGTTGCATTCCCAGTCAGGGCACAGGCCCAGGTTGTGGACTTGATCCCCAGTGGGGAATGTGCAGGAGGCAGCCAGCCGATCAATAATTCTCTCATCATTGATTTTTTTTTCTCTCTCTCTCCCTTCCTCTCTGAAATGAATAAAGAATACATCAAAAAGTTTATGAATTATGGAAAGGCACTGTGTCCCAGAATTAGAAGAGGATCTCTGTTCAGTGCCATGGAAGTTTTTTGTGCTGTTTTTGTCAGTTTTGACGCTAGTCATAGATTGCCAGTGTGGGGGTGTTTCTATCTCTCAGAGGAACGTGTGGTTCCAGCAGCATTCAGATGATGGGCTGTCTTCGCAGCTCTCTCATTTGAGCGGAAACTGATGGTGGATAAAAGTGGGTTCCTTCACTCTTCTCCATGTTTCTAGAAGATACTTTGCTGCCAGGGTTAGAGTCGCCTAATGGATGCCTGGACACTTTTCTTGGCGTTTTGTGTAGATGGTTGGCTGCCTTTGGCTCTTCGGGGCTTGCTGCCTTACATTCAGCTTAGTGACTTGCTTTCCAAGATTGTGCTAACTCTAACCCAGAACACTGGTTCTCTTGTAGTGGTGATTTTATTTCTACCCAAATGAGTGTATGTCTCATTGTCACTTGGGTCGTGCAGCAACTGATGTAGACAGGCAATGACAAACACAGGATTCTATCCCCCTCTCCCCCTTAGAGCAATGTAAGCAGGATCCCCGTTATTAGGTTTTCTCAAAGATGTTGCTTGCTAAACGAAAAGACAACCTACGGAAAAGGAGAGCATTTTCGCCAATGATATATCTAGAAAGGGGTTAATTTCCAAAATTTATAAGGAAGTCATTCAACTCAACACCAAAAAGCAAACAATCCAATTAAAAAATGGCCAAATGACCTGAATAGACACTTCTCCGAAGAGGACATACAGATGTCCAATAGACATACAAAAAGATGCTCAACATCACTAATCATCAGAGAAATGCAAATTAAAACCTCAAAGATATATCACCTCACACCTGTCATAATGGCCACCATCAATAAATCAATAACAGTAAGTGTGGGTGAGGATGTGAAGAGAACCCTTGTGTACTGTTTGTTGGTGGGAGTGCAAATTGGTGCAGTCACTATGGACAACACATGAAGTGTCCTCAAAACATTAAAAATGGAACTGCCTTATGACCCAACAATTCTACTTCTGGGTATATATCTGAAGAAAACTGAAACACTAATTCAAAAGAATGTGTGCGTCCCTATGTTCATTGCAGTGTTATTTACAATAGCCAAGATATGGAAGCAACTCAAGTGCCATCAGCAGACAAATAGATAAAAAGTGGTGGTGTATCTGTACAATGGAATATTACTCAGCCATAAAAAGAAGGAAATCTTACCATTTGTGACAGCATGGATGGCCCTAGAGAGTATTGTGCTAAGTGAAATAAGTCAGTCAGAGAAAGACAAATACGGTATCACATTGTAACAACTATGTAAGGTGTCAGGTGAGTCCTGGAAATATGAAGGGGGGGAGCACTTTGTGAAGTGTGATTGTCTGACCACTGTGCTGTGCCCCTGAAACGAATACAAAATAACATTGCCTATAAACTATCTTACCCAATAATAGACAAACATGTAAATTGACCATACCTTCGCTACGCCCATAGCCAATCAGAGTGACTATGCAAATTAACCCAAAAAAGATGGCGGTTAATTTGCATACATAGGCGCCCAGTGCCTGTGTCCCAGGAACATCCTGGCAACCAGGTCACTGTGAGGTAAGGCCTGGGCAGGAGCGGACCCCCTGCGATCGATCGCAGGGAGCTGGGGGTCCACTCCTGCCCAAGAGGCTTTCAGCCTGGGCAGGCCTGGGCAGGGGCGGAGCCGGTGATCAGAGGGAGCTGGAGGGGCCTGCTCAGGGCTAAAGCTTCGGCCAGAGACTTTAGGCCTGGACAGGGCCCAGCCCTCCATTGGTGTGAACTATAGAGGAAACACCTTTTCGGACTGCACATTGGCTAAGCTTCCTGTATGCCACTGGTAATATTCTTAGGAACTTGGGTAATAAGAATCTAAAAAGGTGATCTAGGGTTTTTCCACCACACTTCTGGAGAAAAAATGAAGGTCCGCTGCTGGAAGGCTAAGAAATGTCATATCCTGCCCTAGCCAGATTGACTCAGTGGATAATGCCTCAGCCTGCAGACAGCAGGGTCTGGGTTTGATTCTGATCAAGGGCATGTACCTAGGTTGCAGGCTCCTCCCTGGCTGGGGCCCAGATCAGGGCTCATGCAGGAGGCAACCAATCAAAGTGTTCCTCTCACTTTGATGTTTCTCTCTGTCTTTCCCTTTCTCTTCCACATTCTCTAAAAGTCAATGGAAACATATCCTCAGGTGAGGATAAAAAAAAATAATAATAAAGAAATGCATATCCTATGAAAGACACATCTTGAAAATGCCTAAAGACAGTTGTCATTTTTTCTTGGTGAAGGGACTGGAGTCGGTGTTGATGAAAACACCTTGGTGGCTGCGGTGACTGGCAGTGTCTGCAGCAGCGGGGTGATGGGGCTGGTGCCTTCCCCTGATCAGCCCAGTTGCCTCCCACAAAGGGAGGCCAGACTGCGGCTTAGGCCCACTCCATGTGGGGCTCAGGCCTAAGCCGTCAGTAGGACATCCCCTGAGGGCTCCCAGTATGTGAGAGGGGGCAGGTTGGGCTGAGGGACCTCCCACCCCCAGTGCACGAATTTCATGCACTGGCCCCATAGTAATAAAATAAAATAAGATGTATAACTGCCATTCTCTGGCACATTTCCTCAATTCGTTGAGATTTTGCTTCCCGATAATTGCTGTCAGTTCGGCTCAAATAAATTCCTAATAATTCTCTAAAAAATGTTTTTTTATGTCTGGGGATTCAGATTTGTTATTCTAGATTTATTTGCCACACAATGTGCATAAAAATAATTATAGAAATGTGGGCTATCACGAGGCATAAAACATCACATTTTTATATGGAGATATGATGGAGTGATTTTTATGTGTGAAACTTCTTACTCCCCAAAGAAACTTTTAAAAAGAAGGATAGTTTCCCATTATTATTTCAATACTTCCTGAATCTCTAGCTTAAAAAAAAAAATCCAAATCCAATTCCATTAGTATGTACACAATTCAAGGTAAATCAGCCACTTAAAACACCGTCTTATTGGGAGAAAAATTTGAAGTCTTTGTATTACCTGTGAAAGAGTTAAAAATACCTTCTTCCTGTGCTGGATGTCAGACCTGGACACGTTTACTCTGGGGTCTCCTAGTGCATTATGGAAGTAGGAAAGAACTCTGTGTGTGTGTGTGTGTGTGTGTGTGTGTGTGTGTGTGTGTTTTAATCTGGGAGGCAACAAAGCAATTAAAAGGATCACAGGGCACCACGTTAGTGACAAATCACAGGAGGTGGTTCCCGAAAGGTTGTGCAAACTGGTTTCTCCTTGCAGGAATTGGGTTGGTCCACTCTTTCACCCCCCTTCCCAAACACAAATATTTTCATAGAATAAGAGCCCGCTTCCCTATGGTTATAGCCTCCCCTCCCCTCCTCCGGCACCACCATTTTACTGAGTGGACTTCCCCAAAGTCCCTGGCTTTGGCTCCTGGACGGTGTCTTGCAGAGGTGAGGCGTCCCTTAAGGGGCTCACTCGGGGTGACGGGACTAGAAACACCCACTAGGACCCGACCCGGGCCGGCGGCCGGAGCATGCGCCGAGAGTCTGTGCAGCCAGCCCTGGCTGCCGCCGCTGCCTCGTCCGGACTTGGCGAGAACTTGGGAGGGACAGCGGCGCTGGGAGGTGGCTTAGCAGAGACTTTCCAGCAACTGCTGCCCAGGACTCTTTTTTTTTTTTTTTTCCTTTTTCCCAGGAGGCGGCGACGGCGGCGGCGGGCGGAGAGGAAGCCAGGGAAGCGTCTCCAGCTTGAGCCGATGCAGCCCTTCGGCTCCGCGCGGGGAGCGTCCTGGCCCCGATGAGCCCCCTCCGTGCGTCCCCGACAGCCGAGCGGCGGGAGTGTGGAGCGGGGCCAGACGCGGACGGTGAGTGGCCGCACGTCTGCCGCCTTTCCTGCCCGCGGTCCCGCCAGCGCGCCGGCAGCTGCCCGGGCGCCGTGTGCTGAACGACTTAGGGGCTGCCTCGGCCGCTCCCCGCGCCGCGCTGCCCCCCGCGCCCTGCCGGGGGCGCGCGCACGCGGTGGCGGGCGGGGGACCGCGCTCGGCTTTGTGCTCCCGCGGCGGCTGGGAGCGCGGGGTCGCGGCCGCGGCCGGGGCCGGGGGAGGGGACGTGAAGGACGAACCCGGTGCCTGCACAGCTGCACGGGCCCCGATTCCCCTGCGCCCGTCCCCATCCCCGTCCCCGCCCCAGGCTAATCCATCACTCCGGGCCGAGACATCCTTTTCTCACGTTCTCCCCGAGAAACTCTAGTCGCCGGGCGGAACCCCAACTCAGCGCGGCGCCCCCTTCGGAGCCGCGCGTTCCCACCGGAGCTGCGGGATGGGGTGGGGGGTGCGGAGTTGGGGGCCCCAGGAGTTGTCCTAAGGAGAGGCACACTGCCACCCTCGGACTCGCCGGCGGCGCCTGGGATGTCTCCAGCGGGGAGTTTGGAGTTGAGCGGAGCTGTCCCCAAGGAGGGGCGCGGACGGAGGGAGGTTGTCCCGAGCGTCTCATCAGAATTCAGAAGACAGCGCCCGCGGGTCCCCCGGGAACCGGAGTTGACTCCGCGCCTTCCTTCGTCCGGGGAGCCACCCTTTTCTCTGCTCAGCAGGTGTTATCTGCAGGCGGTTTGGGACTTGGCGGAGCGGGGAGGTTACGCTCAGAACTTCACCAAGTGATTTTGGGGGAAGCGGTGTCTGGAATGAACCAGACTCCGGACCCCGCCGAGGGCTGGCAGGGAAGGGATGAACTGAGGGTGCGGAGCGCGGTGGTAAGTCCTCTCTGTTCTCCCCTGCCCGCTGCAGGTCGCTGCCGTCTTGCCCTTGGGGATAGGATGTGGTGAGAGAATGGGGCTTCTCCCTCCCGGGGGTCACCATGGCCAGAGAAGATTCCGTCAGGTGCCTGCGCTGTCTGCTCTACGCCCTCAATCTGCTCTTTTGGGTAAGTCAGGGCCACCGCACCGACAGGTGGGGACGGCTGGACGGGGGTTTCCTGCCTACAGCCACCACGGAATGCGCCCAAGGGCACGGCTAAGCATTAATTAGTGACATGGGATCACACCCTCTGTTTTCCAGAGAAGTAAATTTTGACCTTAAAATGTCTTTGATCTAGCTCAAGTTCCATTTCAAAAAAGAAATCCACCCCTGGATACCCAGTGGCAGTAAAATTAGACTTGAAGTTAATCTGGGGATATAAATAAATGCACGTGCCTGTGCTTGTAGATAAGAAAATTATGACCTGCTCCTTGGGGAACTGCTTGTTTTCAGGAATTTCAGATCACTGTGCAAGCCGGGAATTGTTTCCCCACGTCATCCCAGCCCGAAAACCTGGCTGTGGCTAGCCAGTCTTACTTATGTTCTAAAGAGTTGGTGGGTTTTTTCCCCAGAAGATTCCAATCAGTCTGAAAAGGTGGTTTTCATGTAAGGGTTCCTAAACTGGGGAAGTTTTCAGGAATTTTGTGTATCCTTTTGGAAAATCCCATAACTATTTAATAAAATAAAATACACTAAATGTTAACAAGCTCATAGAAATCTTTATGCCCGATGAGCTAGTGACTTTTTATGCTTTGCACTCAGACACAAATTTTCATTTTGTGTTGCTCATACTCACATTCTTATTTATAAAACTTTTGAGGAGAATATAAAAATTAAAACTTTGTTGCTTTAGGAAACTGTCATGCTTAAGCAGGTATGTTTTTGGACAATTTTGTATTCTATGAATAACATATTCAAAAATGTTCCATTCGAAATGGTAATGTGTAACTTATTTATTTGGCTGTCTGGCTGTCACTGACCAGCCTTTTTTCATAGAGCTGTTACATGTGGTCTCTAGAGAATGACATTTTTGTTGAACTATTCCTTATGGATGGCTCCATTTTAAGGTGACAAATCAAGTCTTACTTCAGTGAGTAATCTGAATGATACCTAAACTGGTAACTTTTCCCCCTCAACATGAAAATTAAAGCATTGAGTAGTTAAACTCACCACTTGAAACTGTACAATTCCTAATTAATTCCTAAATTAATCTTAAAAATGTATAATTTTAAGTGGCTCATCAAATTACCATTTTCTTTAAAATGTTAATAATTATCACTCCTATTTGCTAGTTTTTCACTTTTCTCCGTTGTACTTGTTAATAATAGAATCATCAGACTTTTATATATCTAAAAAGGTATTTAAGGGTGATCAGGTTGAACTTCCTTACTTTGTGGATGAGAAAACTTAAGTGTCAGTTATTAACTAGCCAAAGGTCAAATAGCCCAAAGACGACAGTGCCAGGAGCAGAACTCAGCTTTCTTTCCTCTACACCAAGCATGTCAAACATAATCTATATTAATAAAAGTCTAGGTGGCCCTCGCACCCTCATGTCATCACAAGATGGCCGCCACAAGATGGCTGGCAGGGGAGGGCAGTTGTGGGCGATCAGGCCAGCAGGGGAGGGTATTTGGGGGCAACCAGGCCTTCAGGGAAGGGCAGTTGGAGGGGGGGAAGGCCTGCAGGGGAGGGCAGTTAGGGGTGATCAGGCCTGCAGGGGAGGGCAGTTAGGGGCAACCAGGACAGTAGGGGAGGGCAGTTAGGGGTGACCAGACCTGCAGGGGAGGGCATTTGGGGGTGATCGGGCCTGCAGGGGAGCAGTTAGGCGTCAATCAGGCCAGCAGGGAAGCGGTTAGGGGGTGATCAGGCTGGCAGGCAGGCGAGTGGTTAGGAGCCAGTGGTCCCAGATTGTCCCCTGCAGGATCGGGCCTAAACTGGCAGTTGGACATCCCTCGAGGGGTCCCAAATTGGAGATGGTGCAGGCTGGGCTGAGGGCCCCCCCCCCCGTGAATTTCATGTACCAGGCCTCTAGTTATTAATAAAGAACTACAACATTCGCTAATGACTGATTACTATAATGGTGTTGCATTCATTTCCTTATGTGCCAGCGTACCATTTCTCTCCGCTAATACCAGCAGCAAGTATTTTAGCAGCCGATTGCCCTGTCATTAGTCTTGTACTGACTTGTTTGGTGTGCGCAACAGGAAATATTTTGCTTTTGAAGAACAAGGTTTTTTGTGGCCCACATAAACTTAAACCTTGTTTATTTGGCTTGTGTTAGCCTTTGAGTTTGACATGCTTGCTCTACCTATACAGTGCCTTTCCATGGATGAGTATGGGTTCTGAACCTTGGAATTAGTAGGGTTTTTTTTTGTTGTTGCTGTTGAACAAAGAATAAATGATTTGGAAATTTTCTCCATAATTTCTATTACCTGGGGGGGAAAACTCAAATCATTTAACAAAAATATGGCTCTTTTGAGTAATGAAGTTTGCTTGAAAATACCTGTTCCTTAAACTCCTGCAGAGCTCCTTGTGTCCCCAAAGACTGTGAAATGTTATGTCTTTGTTTTTATTCTCCACCTCAGCTTTCTCACGTGGTGTGTGTTTTGATTATTGAGATTGCTTCCTCTTTTCTCCAGCCCTCCTTGTCTCTCAAAAGTCACCTTCCTCCACCAAAATAATCCGTGCAAACTGCCTCGTGTGGGTCCTCCTGTTTTTCTTTATTTCATATAAAGATATCTTTCCTCATACTTGTCCACGTATTCCCATTCATGAACATTCAGATGTACATTCACAATATTTTTTATTAAATTGTTTTTTTCTTTTGGGTTAGAATTGCTGTCAGAGGATGTGTAACAATAGCCGCATAAGAGCTAGTCTTACCTAATAAAACAGCAATATGCAAATTGACCGCACCTTCGCTATGCCCAAGCCACACCCACCAGCCAAAGCCACGCCCACCAGCCAATCAGGACGAGTATGCAAACTACCCAACAAAGATGGCGGTTAATTTGCATACGCTGAGGGAGGGAGGAGTGAAGACTGAAGACAACTTTGAAGGAAGAGGGAGGAAAAGTGGAAAGCAAAGTGGCTGCCAGAGGGAAAGCCCAGGCGGGGCGGAGCGGGGCGCGCCGGTGCAGGCGCGGTGGCAGCCACAGCGGCAGCCACAGCGGCAGCGCACACGGCAGCAGCGGCCGCTTACAGGATTCTTCCTGCAAATGGGCTACTAGTATCAGTATAAGTTCTTATGTTTGCTAGGCACGTTTATGCCTCAATTTCCTAGTCTGTGAAATAGGAATGAGAGTTTTTGTTTTTTAGAGTTGTTGTGAGTGAGGATTCAAGTTACTGTATGTAACGTGCTTGAACAGTGGCACTTAAGTACTGTCTCTGTAGCAGTAGTAGTAGTAGTACTTGCAGTTGTTACTGCTGGTACTACTACAATAATGATCTCCTGTAAGTAGATTACCAGGAGGTGGGTTGCTGAGTCAAAGGACTCCTTGCAGTGGTAATGGTGGTAATTGTAATTGTGTTAACTCTGCCGCTAGTGTTACCACTATTACACTCCTTAGCTGCAGCAGTCCTGTGCTGGGAACCCAGCCCCTAGAAATCAGAGCACCACTACACCCCATTATAAGGATGCGAATATTTGTTGCCATCTTGGTGATGGTACTTTTTAATTTTTGCCATTCTGAAAGGTTTAAAGCAGTGATAATCAACCTTTATCCGCTCATGGCACACATACACTAATTATTAAAATCCAGCGGCACACCAAAAAGTATGATATATTTTTTGCCTATCTGACAAAAAATAGGTATAATTTTGATTCATTCACACCGGATGGCTATTGTGTTGGCTGTTGTCATTTTTAAATTTGACCATCTAAGGGAAAAGAGGTCAGTGCCCTTGACTAACTAGTAAGGCATTGCATGTTTTAAAAATTCTTGCAGCACATGGGTTGAAAATCGCTGGTTTAAAGTTTTATCTCACTGTTACTTTACTTTTTACTTCCTCCACCATCAGTGAGCATAGCATCAATTTACATATGCATATATATTTACATATATTACTTCATTTCATAATTAATATTCATTAAGTATTTTATATTTAAATTTCAGTTTGCGCTATTTTTTGTTCATTTCACTTATGTTATCTGTTGCTGCATAAAAAAACAAAATTATCTGTGTTTTTAATAGAACTTTTCTCTAGAATTTTATGCATTCTTGCATGTTCTGTTCTTTTTAAAGCACTTGCCTTTTTTGTCTTGGTTACAGATTTCTTCTTACATACTGATTGTAAGGTTGTGGTATACAATTAGAAATAACTGTGGGAGTTTTGTTGGAATTGTATGAAATGTATAGGCCAGCTTTGGGGAAATCGCCATTATTGTCTCAATGTTAAAGCTGTGTCTGCTGATCCTTGATTTCCTCTCGCTACTGCAACAGAAGCAGTTTTCTGCCTTGGGCTGGGCACATGCCTGGCCATCCTTACACTACTCTCTCCTCTAATTCTCATCACAGCTAGGGAAGATAGTGTTTGTTTGTTTGTTTGTTTGTTTGTATGTTTGTTTTTGCAAGGGGGTGTTACTCAGAGAAGTTCTGTAACTTGCTAGTAAGTAACAGAACAGAAATGCAAAGTTCCAATTTTTTTTTTTTCTCTCCAAGTGCCAGGGGAGTTGTACTTCTGGACACAGTGGGGAATTTATTTGCAGCAAAGAAGTAAACAGCCTTAGTCGGAAGGGATTAGCTGTCCACTGCTCACTCCAAGTCCTCTGCGTGCGGACCATCACCTGGGCCTCGTGTGTGTTCAATGCAGAGGCTGATTCAGTGTGTGGAGTCAGGCCTGAGCGTCTGCATTTCTAAAAAGCTCCTCTGTGCTGCTGAGGCTGCTGGTGTGAGGGCCACATTTTGCGGAGCAAGGCTTTGTCCTTGCTTTTGGTTCTCTTTGGAATTGGAAGCAGAGCAAACCAGTGTGGCTTATGAATCCCACTTCTTAAACCAGACTTCACATCCTGAGTATGGATTGGACAATTGTTCCTTCCTCTCGATCAAGAGCTATAGTCTTTTGCTCTCAATCGGCATTTTAAATGGACTTTTCCCAGCCTGTATCTGCTATACTGGCACCCTCTCCCCTTCTCTACCCCACAAGGATTTGAGAGAAAAGAAAAAGAAATCTTAATTGGGAAAACACTGGGAACCTATATACAATTTTGTTTTGCTGTTCTAGTAGTTGAAAATCACACTGAGTGAATTTTTTATTATTTATTTTTTTTTTTTTAGTAAAAAATAGTATATCTTAAGTACTTAATTTTTGGAGGTGTGAGGCATAGACATGTCTAAGAGGAAACAATCCCCAGCACATTTCGGACTGAAAATGCACTGCATTCACATTGCTATGTGTCCAGGCACCTTGATTTGTCCTCTGTTGAGTGGTTTTTCCTCCTTACAAAGAAGCATGATCCCCCTACAGCTGCACAGGGTTTGGCAGACAGATACTGGGCCTTGTAGGTTTGTCATGAGTGTGTAGTGGGTTTGTAATGGGAAAGGCGCATGGGACACGGTGCACGGGAGGAAACTACCCCTAAAATCTCTTTTGAGGCCATGGTTCAGTCTCGCCAAGATGGAGCTAGGAGCTGGATTATCTTTTCTTTACATTTATCCTATTTTTACTATTTAGATGGCAGATGATTGAAATAAATGAAAAGTTTTCTCCATTTTGAAGACAACTTCTATGGATTTATGATGAGTGCCAATGATAATTTTCTGCTATTACAAATATGGACAAATATGGTTCTCTTTGAAAGTTCCTGAAATTGGTGAACATGTAAAATTCCTCAAATATGTTTATTATTTTTTAAAAGTATAATACCATATTTGTAGTTTTAAAAAAAATTTTTTTATTGATTTCAGAGAGGAAGGGAGAGGAAGAGAGAGATGGAAGCATCAATAATGATCGAGAATCATTGATCAGCTGCCTCCTGCATGCGCTCTAGTAGGGATTGAGCCCACAGCTTGGGCATGTGCCCTTGACCGGAATCAAACCCAGGACCCTTCAGTCTGCAGGCCAACACTCTATCCACTGAGCCAAACCAGTAGTTTTAAGCTCCTATTTCTCCTTAGTAGATAAGAGCCATTGTTTAATAGCAATGGCTCTTAAATTACCTTGATGAAAAGAAACATATAAAAGAAAGCCTAGTCCAAGCTGGTTTTGCTCAGTGGATAGAGCGTCGGCCTGCTGACTGGGGCGTCCCGGGTTTGATTCCGGTCAAGGGCATATGCCCGGGTTGCAGGCTTGATCCCCAGTAGGGGGCGTGCAGGAGGCAGCTGATCAATGATTCTCTCTCATCATTGATGTTTCTCTCTCTCTCT
The DNA here is from genome assembly GCF_027574615.1 of Eptesicus fuscus. Taxonomy (NCBI): domain Eukaryota; kingdom Metazoa; phylum Chordata; class Mammalia; order Chiroptera; family Vespertilionidae; genus Eptesicus; species Eptesicus fuscus. Next base: position 69,459,608 of record NC_072486.1, read on the forward strand.
CCCTCTCGCTTCCTCTCTGAAATAAATAAAAACATTTAAAACAACAACAACAACAAAAAGAAAGCCTAGAAAGTAGACAGGAGACAGGACATCTAGTTCATGCTTTTTTATCTTGTAGATATTTTTCAAGATTATTGATTTCAGAGAAGAAGGGAGAAGAAAGAGATAGAAACATCAATGATGAGAGAGAATCATTGATTGGCTACCTCCTGCACACCCCACACTGGGGATCAAGCCTGCAACCTGGGCATGTGCCCTGACTGGGAATCGAACCGTGACCTCCTGGTTCATAGGTCAACACTTAACCACTGAGCTATGCCGGCCTAGCTAGTTCACACTTTTGGAATATATGAAAGGTAGGTGAAACAAACAAAAATGATGTTCTGTCCGCCCCCCCACAACACCCCCCATAACCCCTCCCCCCATCTGTAGGTGTTTGACCCATGCATACCCTAAAGGGGTTCTTGATGAGTGGACGTTTGCATCCCCACAGCACTTATGTATAGTCAAATTCAAGTACTGCTTTCTAAATGAATGCCCTCAGCTTTACTCTATGACAGGCTTCCAGTTTCCTTTAACTCTTCCTAAGGAGTACTGGAGAGCCCTCAAACAAATATTAGTGCTTTATAAAAATAGACTTTAAATAAACTTTAGTCCCAGGGGCAAAGCTGATATATATATATATATATATATATATATATATATATATATATATATATATATATATATATACTAGAGGCCTGGTGCACGAAAATTCGTGCACTCGGGTGGGGGGGTCCCTCAGCCTGGCCTGCGTCCTCTTGCAGTCCAGGAGTCCTCAGGGGATGTCCAACTGACAGCTTAGGCCCGCTCCCCAGGGAGAGTGGGCCTAAGCTGCAGTCTGGCCTCCCTCTGTGGGAGGTGACTGGGTGGGCCTATCAGGGGACAGTGGTGGCCAGGGAGCGGCCCTCCCCATCCCCCGCTGCCGCAGCTGCTACTGTCACTGGTGGCCTCCCTCTGTGGGAGGCGACAGGCGGGCGATCTGGGGATGGTGCCCTCCCATCGCCGCCTGTCGCTGCTCCTCCCCACTCCAACCCCAATTGCCGTCCCCTCCCTCTGCCCACTGGCATGTGCCTTGGCTGGCCTGGTGCTGCCTCCTGCTCGTCAGACAGTTGTTCCACCGGTTTGGTCGATTTGCATATTATGCCTTTATTATATAGGATAGTAGAGGCCCAGTGCATGAAATTCATGCACTTGGGGGGGTGGTTGTTTCTCAGCCCAACCTCCATCCTCTCTAATCTGGGACCCCTCGGGGGATGTCTGACTGCTGGGGAATGTTCGACATCCCTCTCACAAACTGGGACTGCTGGCTCCCAACCGCTCGCCTGCCTGCCTGCCTGATTACCCCTAACCACTTCCCTGCCAGCCTGATTGATGCTTAACTGCTCCCCTGCTGGCCTGATCGCCCCAAACTGCCCTCCCCTGCCAGCCCAATCGCCCCTAACTGCCCTCCTCTGCAGGCCTGGTCACCCCCAACTGCCCTCCCTTGCTGGCCTGTTCTCCCCCAACTGCCCTCCCCTACCAGCCCAGTTGCCCCCAGTTGCCCTCCCTTGCTGGCCTGGTCCCCCACAACTGCTCTCCCCTGCCGGCCTGGTTCCCCCAATTGCCCTCTCCTGCAGGCCTGGTCCCTCGCAACTGCCCTCCCCTGATGGCCTGGTCGCCCACAACTGTCCTCCCCTGCAGGCCTGGTCACCTCCAACTGCCCTCCCCTGATGGCCTGATCACCCACAACTGTCCTCCCCTGCTGGCCATCTTGTGGCAACCATCTTTGACCACATGGGGGTGGCCATCTTGTGTGAGGGCGTGAGGGCATGAGGATCAATTTGCATATCACCTCTTTATTATATAGGATATATATATATATATATATATATATATATATATATATTATAGTGTGCTCAGCAGGGCAATGATGGGCAAACTGAATGCTTCTTAAGGAATGTCTTTTGAGGAGAAGGGCAGGGAGGATTCTTTGGAGCACATACTGGGGTGGTAGCCCCTCACTCATTTGTTTCCTCTGAGAATAATCACAAGCTGGGCTACTGGGGAAGTGAAGGTGGAGTTTACTCTCATTGGTCTGCACAGAAACTGTGGTGCAGAATGAGGCATCTTACCCTTCTGTTACCTGCATTCTCTCTAGGGTGATCATGTAACCTGTCCTGGGAACCAGGAAAGGGAAGGGGATGTTCCTACTAATAATTATGACAGGACAACAGAGGCTTACAGCCTAGCCAGAGTAGGACGTATGGTCTCCCCATCTACAGGGCAGCATGATGATCTATAAAATTATTAGTCAAAGCAGCTCCAGGGTGCTATTGATTTATTCAGCTCCAATTAATAGATGTCGACGCTCAAATCATACCCACAAGTAGTCTCCGGAACTCATTTCGGCCATAATTTATGGTGCCCTTTTCCCCCCACGGCATTCTCAAATGGTGTTACCTCTTTGCTCTCTTTCTGCTGCTCATCCCTTGGTAGAAGGAAACTGGTTAGGTCCCAACTAACCAAAAGTCAGAGGGAGCGGGCAAGAAATAGACACATTACTGGGAAGTACTGGCATTGGGCTGCCAGCCCCCAAATAATCAAGAATTTATTTACATTTTAATAAATAACTATTTGAGTTCTTTTTTTTTTTAAGAAAAAGGGGAATTTAAAAGCCTCTAGTCCATCTTCTCAATTTTTAAGATGAGCAGTTTTAAGGTTCAGAGCGTTTGTATTGCTTCTCCAAGCTCTCTGCAGACAGAGCTGTAACTACGTCCCCATCTCTTTTGCATTCTGCTCCTTTCTAACGATCTGAAAGGAAAAGTTCAGGTAGGTGGTTTCAGACATCTGTCAGCCTTGAACAGAATCGATCGGTGTCACTGTCACCTTATATGAGACTATATATATTTTTTATGGCAGACAGTGGACGGATTTAAAAATCTGTTTTTTGACTGTGACCTTACTATTTGGTGGAAACTATAGATATACATTTCATAATAAATCTAGGGTATATGAATACACATAAAATTCTGATTTAGAAAACAACTTGATTCAGTACTTGTTTTTACATAATTAGATTCAAACAGAACCAGAATATATCTCCTACATGGGAAATTTCATACTTATAAATATTTATTGAGAGCTAGCATTTTCTAAATGTTTTTCAAGACAGAATGTGGCAAATGTCCTGCCAAGGAGTATATTAAATATAGCTCTTTGAAGTAATATTTGTATTATTTGCTAAGCATTCCTTTGAACTGCAAATAATATTTTGCAATATGGGAGAAAATGCAAGGAGCTATAAGCCTAGTTACATAGGGTAACTACAGTGTTTATAGTAATTTAATCATCATGAAATAGTTTAAGAATTATTTTATTTTAATTTGGAAAACTAGTAGAAAATACTATGATTAGTAAGGAGTCCAGAATTAGTTGCATAATTTGTTTTCCTGGATTTAACACATCAGGATTACTTGTCAAGGTGAATGTGTCTCATTACAACTTAGCTTGCTTTAGCTTGCACTATCTTTGTTGTTACTGTTATTATTTTCTCAACCCTAGTGGATAAAATCACTCTTTGAGAATGAAACTGCTCTTAGACATTTGATGTGGATGGAAATAACGTCACAATAAAAAGCAATTTATTCTCAGAGTTGCTTGTTTACTATAAAATAAGGCTTTGGGTTGATGTAACTTATGCTGATTAATGTTCTGTGCACAGCTCCGTCCGGTGCTTGGGCAACTGCTGTGAGAAATACAGTAGGGCCAAGTAGGACACAAGGTTTGTAGTTTAAAGGACTTTTGAGAACACTAAGCCAGCTTCTGACCTGATATGTAAATCTTTGATCTTATAATTCAGCAAGCATCTCTCCACTGGAAAACTTCCAGTGATAGGAAGCTTCATTTTGCTTAAAGTGTCTCCTAATTTTGCTAAAATTCTCTGAGAGCTTGTTTAGCAGTTGAAATCATCTCCCTTTACTTTTTTCTCATCCATTCATCTAGCAGTATTAGGCCTCACTATGGGGCCTTGTGCTCTTGCTATTTGATGGAGCTGTAAGTATTGGTCTAGGGGAGTCAGACCGGTGGGTAAAAATCGGAAGCTAGATAGCTGCTCTGTGAGGTCTGAACTAGCACTCTGACCGGGGAGGGGGGAGTTGGGAGAATGTCTTCACACTCATTTGAGCTGGTCTCTCCGGATGGAAAGGCTGGGACAGGATAGCACTGCAGGCAGAGGAAACTGGGCAAAGGCGTGGAGGCTTTGGAGATGTGCACGGTGCATCTTAGACATGTGTGAGCAGTTTTTTTGGTCATCTGCATGCAGAATGTGTGTGGGTAGGAGCTGGCAGGAAACGGGTTTAAGAGGTAGGTCAAAGGGTGACTGAAGAGGGCCTGCTGAGGAGTTGAACCTTTCTTCTCCAGGAGAGCGTTGGGGGAAGTGGAAATGAGAGTTGGGGAGGAGCCACCAGAGGCAGCTATTAGGGCTTTAAAGCAGAAGAACTTGATCTCTGTTTTATAAAGCTAATGGAAGGGTGGATTTGAGGTGCAGTCTGTGAGCTGGAGAGTTCTATTGGAAGGTGATTGTAATTGCCTGGCAAGAGATTGAGGGCCTGAACTAGGCAGGAGTGGCAGGAAAGAGGGAGGGATTCACCAGACGCGTTGCAGGAACAATCTGTAGGACTTGCAAGTAATTCGTTGTAGGACTGAGGACGAAGGAGAGGTTCAGGCTGCCTGCCCAGTTGCCAGTTTATGTGATAGAAGCATTGCTTATACCATTTACTGAGGTAGGGAAAATGGTGTGAGGTGCATGTAGGTTTTCAGAGGAATGGAAATTAGTTCCGTTTTAGAGATGTCAAAAGTGAGAATGGCCATGGAAGCCCTATAGGTAGCTATGCCACCCTGCTTCTGCCCTTACCCACTTGGTAGACTTTCAAATATATGACGATGTCGTTTCTGGACTGATTTTGCAGTTGACTTGGCTCTTAAACTGATGGAGAAAGATTAAGAGAAGGCCTGAGGTCAAAAGTGACTTGAGATAGATTAAATGACAACCCAAAGTTATATAGCGAAAAGGAGCAGAGCTGGAATTCAAACCAAGGTGTTGTTGTTTTTTTAGATAATGGCTTCTCATTGTCCTTATGGTCAAATTCATACGCCTTACAATGACTTCTAAGACTCTGTGATCTGATCCTGATCTCTGCCTTGCTTTCTGTTCTTACCACGTGCCAATTTCCCTTCCTTGGATATATCATGATGCCTTCTACCCTGGGACCTTTTCTGTTCTTTCTGACTGGAATATTTTTTTCAGCCTTCCTTTCCCTAATGAACTTGATAATTATCCTTCAGACCTCAGATCTCTTAGACAAGTCCCTTTGACCCCTTGGAATAGGTAAGTCACCCCAAAAGGAGTTCTTATAGCAACTTGTATTATTCCTCCCCTGTACTTATCACAGTTTGCAGTTATGCATTTATATCTCTGACTAGAGGCCCGGTGCATGAAATTCGTGCATGGGTGTGTGTGTGGGTGTGTGTCCCTCAGCCCAGCCTGCACCCTCTCCAATCTGGGACCCCTCGAAGGATGTCCGACTGCCCATGTAGGCCCGATCCGGGTGGGCAGTCGGACATCCCTCTCACAGTCCAGGACTGCTGGCTCCCAACTGCTCGCCTGCCTGCCTGATTGCCCCTAACCGCTTCTGCCTGCCTGCCTGATCACCCCTAACCACTCTGCCTGCTGGCCTGATTGCCCCTAACTGCCTTTGCCTGCCAGCCTGATCGCCCCCAACTGCCCTCCCTTGCCAGCCTGATGGCCCCCAACTGGCCCCCCACGGGCTTGATTGCCCCCAACTGCCCCCACCCCCTGCCAGCCTGATTGCCCCCAACTGCCCTCCCCTACTGGCCTGATCACTCCCAACTGCCCTCCCCTGCCGGCCTGATCCCCCTAACTGCTCTCCCCTGATGGCCTGATCACCCCCAATTGCTCTCTCCTGCTGGCCTGATCACCCCTAACCGCCTCTGCCTCGGCCCCGCCACCATGGCTTTGTCCGGAAGGACGTACAGAAGGTGTCTGGAAGGTCTCCTGGTCTAATTAGCATATTACTCTTTTATTAGTATAGATGGTAAGGCCAACATGTCAGGAGATGACTGGCATTGAAAAGATAGTTCATTATACTCACAAATCCCAAGAGAGTACATGTCTCATCATAGTGGGCCAAGAGGGGGAAGCAGGGGGATCTACCACAAGGCAGAGAGGTGGCGGGACCAGGCAAGTGCTTTTATTGTGGCTTCTTTGAGAAGGACCAGGCAAGGCAGGGTAAGTAGGTTTTGTATTGGCCACTTGGAATATTTTCAGCATTTTGGAGTATAGGGACTGCCTCTAGTTGTCTGGCACTGGACCTTGCAGGGGTTAGGGCAGGTGTAGAGCAGCCCAGACTGAGGGAGCTCAGTAACGGAGGTGGGCTTTGGATTGGTTAGTTTGTATTTCAAAATGAAAAGCTTGTCCCAGGAGAAGGACTCCTCCCCAAGGCAATGGACAGCAGGTGGCCGAGACAAGCTAACTCAGGCATATTATCAGTTTCTCCAGACTAAGGTATGTCCAGCATAACATGTAGAACAGATGTCAAAGCATCGAGTTTACAGAAGCTAGGAGCAATACACTGTGGCTGATTCCCTGAGTAGCCTTTATTAGGCTTGCAATCTGTTCTTCATTCCCAACAGAAATGAGGACAGAATAACCGGCCTAATTCTCCTCTGAACTGTGGTCCCAAGCCTCCTAACCTGTGTTGGACAATAGGCCCCTGCGCTCCTATTCACCGATGAATGTAGTTCAGACATTCAAATTGAGCCTGACCACTATACACTACCTCCCCCTCCTCTCCCTTCTCCTCACCCCTTTTGAAAAGGAAGCTTGCATGCTCTGCAGGCTGGTCTCCTCACTGTCTGTGGAATTTCTCACACTTGTCTCTAAATTGGGAAGGTAGTTCATTACTGTGGGTAAAGCTCCAAAGGCCTGGATTTGAATCCCAGCTCTGCTACTTAGAGTCTGTAAGACCTTGAACAGGTTACCTCACTTTTCTGTGTCTCATGGTACTTTTTATAGTCTGTAATCACCTGATTTATATATTTATTTCTCGTGTCCCACAAGAGGCTCCTCAAAGTCTGGCGTCTTGCTTGTCTTATTCATTGTTGGGTCTCTGAATCTAGCACAGACAGTACAAAGCAGACAGTATGTGCTGAGTAAATATTTGCAGCTGAATGAAGGACACGTGAATTTACTAATGGATTTTCCAAGCAGGTGTCCATACGTCACTGTCCAAGAGGCACAGGGCTCTCCATGTGATACTCACCCTAGAGCCTTTTTCCAGAAAGCATGTTTCATGGCCACGGCTTGAATCAGTACAGACACATTCCATCTTGTATTTTCATCATTTCTTTTAGCATTTAAAGCTAAATCTATAACATATAATGGTAATTGATATATTTATAATGTGCCAGAAATTATTAAAAATCAAATGAAATAGAACTTCACTATATTGTGCTTTAAAAGCCAAGTATAAGGTACATTTTAGAAACATTTCCATCAAAATAGGAAAGACCTTCAGAACTGAGGGGTTGACTTCAGCCTTTTGGATTATTTATTTAACCATTCAGCATATATGACTAAAAGATAAGGATCTTTAAAAAAAAACAAAAACCTCAATACCATTAGTATATCTAAAATAAAAAACAACAATTTCTTAATATTTTCAAATATCCAGTCATGTTAAAATATCCCCTGTTGTCTCATAAATGTCTCTTTGTTATTGGTTTGTTTGAATAAGAATTCCTACCAGGTCAACATGTTGCATTGAGTAACCTCTTAAATCTCTTTTAATTTTTAATGGTTTCTCCTCCCCGCACCCCTTTGCCAATTTTTAAAATTAAATAAATCAGATCATTTGTCCTGTAAATTTCTCATATTCTCAATTTTGCTGATTGCATCCCCATGGTGGCATTTAACAAATTTAAATCTATTCCCTGTATTTCCTATAAACTTATACAGCAAGGGGCTTGATTAGATTCAGTTTTGACTTCTTGGTAATAATACTTCAAATGTATCTGTGTATTTCTCATTGCATCATGTTGAGAAACATCTGGTTGTCTCTTTTTGTGATACTAAGATTGATCAGTGGGGTCTGCCTGCTCTCCCATTCTAAACTGTCATGTAATGCAGTGGTTCTTAGTCCTGACTACATGTTAGTATATCTGTGGAGTGTTTACACATTTCTGATGCCTACCTCCCACTCTCAACAATTAATTGGTCCAGGGTAGATCAGGCTCAGTAATTTTTTTAAAGTCCTAGGTGATTTTGATGTACAGACAGGATTCAGAACTACTATCCTGATCATTTTTACCTCTATTGAGGATCCTTGCCTAGAAATTCATTATTTCAGAAGGAGTTGATAAATAGTGATACTCCATCATGCTTTCTTCACTATAAAAGCTTTCATTAAGTCTTCGGTTCTTTAATTTTTATAGAAAAGGTTGGATAAATATTGGATTCTTAACAGTTTTCTGAATAATGGTTTGAGTATCTAACATTCTACAAAGGTGACCAGTGAGTTTTGTTTAAGTGTGATTATGAATTTATTCATTTTTAGCATATTTGATATTTCAAACTATTGTGTTGATTATTATTATTATGGCTATTATTTCGATTCTCAAATTGTTTGAAATTTAGCCAGAGGAAGCTCTTCCAAGTTAGCTCCTTGGACTTTTATTTTTTTATTTTTGACAACATCAATAGTATTTGATTGCTTCCTTGCTTTTACATTTGACATATTTTAGGCTTATCTTGTGCATTTCATAATTTAATTGTTCTGTGGCCTCTTCATCTTGTGCAATTCCCGTTCTGGACCTGGAATCAGCCATTAAATAGTCTAGCTATGTGTGTCCTATTTGGTGACTTTCTATTTAGTGGCTATGTCATGATTACAAAATGGAATGGCAGATATATAAAGTAAAAGTAAATCTCAACAGGAAATTAGGAAAAAGCATAATGGTTATGTAAGGCAATATCCTTATTTATTTTTATTTTTTTACTGTTAATCTGGCAGAGAATGTTGCATAAATCTTTCGTAACCTTTGTATTTTTTTTTTTTCTTTCCAGTTAATGTCCATCAGCGTGTTGGCAGTTTCTGCTTGGATGAGGGACTACCTAAGTAATGTTCTGACTTTAACTGCAGAAACAAGGTAGGCTTTACAAGTAAGGATTGATTTCTTTGATCAGGTTTCCTCAGGCACTAGTTTCTAGGTAACTTTGCCCTCAGCTGTTTAGAGGGTATTGCTCCTAAGTTCATTTGGAAAGTTTTCCCTGCCCATGGCAACCATTGTCTGCATTTTTCTAGCATTCTCATTAAGGTCCTAAGAGATCATTCCTGTCCTCCTGACAGGGTGTCAGCTCTGTCATATTTGCATATAAAGGACAGCAGAGCTACTTTTTTCTACAAAAATCATCCCCAAACTTGTTACCTTCATATTCCTGAGCTCCGGAAAACCAAACCCACTCAATGCCATTTCTTCTCAAATTTCAAAGGTTGATCTACTAACCTCACTAAGAGCAAATTACTCAACTTCTCCTAGCCTCAAAATTTTTCATTTCTAAATGGGGAATGTAATATAGTCCACTCTGAAATGTCCTAAGGATTCACTGAGATATATTTTTGTAAAGCCCTTAACACAATGGAGTGTTGTAAGGGTAATTTTTATTGTTCCCATTATTCTTCCTATTATGGCTGTAGTTAATGATTTTTTTCATCGTTTTCTAGCAAAAATCATCTCTCCCCCTTCCTTTTTCTTTTAAATGGATCCCCAGATCTGGGGGGCGGAGGGTGGAGACTCCTTAGCTGGGAAATAGCGAAGGGTCCAGTGTGGTTCCCCAGGCTGAGGCTTCAGAGCTAACAGTAGACCAACTTCTTGTTAAGGACCTCTAGCTCATCATATATTTTAAATCAGTTGAAGTTGGGATGTACCACTTGTATAAAAACTAAAAAACAAAACTAAACAAAAATAAAACAAGCAAGTGCATTGCTGAGATAGCACAGTGATTTTGAAAATAGCAATACAGCTATTGTCTTTGCACATGATGATTTAAAGATTATTCAGGCAAATCACAGTGGTGTCTTGTACCAAGTGATCACATTTCTTTGTAAGGTGACATGATTGTTCTTTTCCAGGGTAGAGGAGGCTGTCATCGTGACTTACTTCCCCGTGGTCCATCCGGTCATGATTGCCGTTTGCTGTTTCCTTATCATTGTGGGGATGCTAGGATACTGTGGAACAGTGAAAAGAAACCTGCTGCTTCTTGCATGGGTATGGTGTTTCTATCTTCTCTTTATTATGGTCAAAAAGACCAACCAGTCGTGGACTATTTTTCCTCAGTGCCCAAGACTACGTGCTTCGGGGACTGTGACAGCAGTGCTCTGACCCGGGGTAATTGTTCAACAGCCTGTGCGGAGGGAAGCTTTTTCCAGGAGAGATGACTTGAACCCAAGTCTTTGCTCTCCTCAAATGATGAGGAATGGAAATATGTGCTCTACTTAACTGTCTCACTCAGGCTATGTGCTGACGTTTTCATTCAAAAGTATGAGTTTTGTCTTGAGCCATGGGCCTTATGGCCACTCTGACAGGTCCCTGAGACATCATACTGGAACGCAGTTTCTTTCTTCCTTTTAAAACCCATCTGCTGTCTAAGCGCGTGTGGAAGTTCAGGTGGTCAGGTAGCAGACAGACATTACCGTCCTGGCACCGCCTTTACGTGGGTTAGCACATATAAGTGAGTCTCGGTGTCTATGATCTCGGTGGTTTTTTATTTTTAATTCTGAAAGACTTGGCTAGATTACTTCTTAAAGTCCCTTCAGCACTCAAGTTCTATGATTCCCAAATCTGTGCTTAAACTTTTAATGAAAAAAATTCGCAAACTCTCTTTTTAACATTAAAAATCTGAGTCAATTAAAAGTACAGCTTATATAAAGATTAAAAAACATTTTTTTTTTTTTTTTTTGCTAATCCTCACTTGAAGATATTTTTCCCCTTTGCTTTTGAGACAGAGTGGAAGGGAGGGAGGGATGGGGAGAGGGAGAGGAAGAGAGAGGGGGAGGGAGAGAGAGAGAGAGAGAGAGAGAGAGAGAGAGAGAGAGAGGGAGAGACATTGATGTGAGAGAGACACATCGACAGGTTGCCTCCCGCATGTGCCCTTGACTGGAAATCGAACCTGAGATCCTTTGGTGCGTGGGCCAACAGTCTAATCACTGAACACACCGGCCAGGATTATAAAGATTTTTTAAAAATATATTTTATTGATTTTTTACAGAGAGGAAAGAAGAGGGATAGAGAGTTAGAAACATCGATGAGAGAGAAACATTGATCAGCTGCCTCCTGCACACCTCCTACTAGGGATGTGCCTGCAACCAAGGTACATGCCCTTGACCGGAATCAAACCTGGGACCTTTCAGTCTGCAGGCCGACGCTCTATCCACTGAGCCAAACCAGTTAGGGCTATAAAGATTTTTTGAAGTGCATTGAGTGTATAAAATATTCCATGTTAGTGGCACCAGGTATTGAGGCTGCTAATATAATTGCAAACATATCAGGTGCCCCCCAGAATTCATTGAATATATTCATTTCTGTGCAGTGGTTTTCAAGGCTAGTTATGCATTAATTCCTTGTAGGGAGCATAATAAATTTCTGTGTGCTGATATGCTGGATATCTGGGCAGAAAAAAAAGCCCTGATTTGTAGCATTTGCAGGTTTCTATGAGGTAAATACTCCCAGCATGGTGGATTTTAGGTTACCAAATGGTATCAGTGAATGCAGAACTGGGGAGAGAGAGTACAAATGGGCTCCGAGGAGCCAGCTTGGCACACCAGTGCTTGATGGCTCCCTCCCAAGCCAATTAAGCAGAACCTTCGTGTGAAGCTGCACGGAGCCTTCGCGTTTCCCAGGGACAACCTGTGTTAATGCATTCCTTGGCTTCTTGGAGGATAACTCTTCAGGCCCGTGGTTAGAAAACAGAATATGCTGCAGACAGTACCCCACGCTCAGAGCAGGGGAACATGCCGAGGGCCTCACTGCGCTCCACGTTGTTGAGAAGCATGGTGAAGGCTTTGGAACCTTATTTTGCCATTTAAGATATTTGGACAATAACTTAAACATAAACTAAAGGACTTACTTCAAATGAAACTGATAGTTTAAAGCATGGATGAAGTATTTTAAACTGAAAAAACTCAGAATTCTTATTTATTTATTTATTTATCCTCACCTGAAGATATTTTTCCATTTATTTATTTATTTATTTGTTTATTTGTTTATTTATTTACAGAGGGAGAAGGAGGGAGTGAGGGAGGGAGAGAAGAGAGAAGGGGGGAGAGAGATGTAAACATCAATGTGAGAGACACATTAATTGGTTGCCTCCCAACTCAGCCCAGGGATCTGAACCTGCAACCCTTCAATGCGTGGTCTGACGCTCTAACCACTGAGTACCACTGTCCAGGGCTCCGAATCCTCTTTAAACCCACAATCTCACAATGATGCTTTATTTACACCAATTTAAGTGTGACCGCTATTCTCCCCTCCCCCAGCCCATATGACTGGATGGTCCCTGGACGGTGGGATGGGGTGGGGGTGGGGAGGCATAGCATATTTCAGGGAACCTAAAGGCTTTAGAAACACATTTCAAAACCATTTATGCATCACATTAGTCTGCTCAAATGCTGGTAAGTCAAGTGGACAAGAACAAAGTAATTTGGTCTCTACTTGAGGCAGGATGAGTCATAAAGGTTTGTGCCTGAGAGGCTAGTATGTGAGGCTGGAAAGAGCCTTATGATGCAAAGGTGACTGTGTTGACTGAGGACTGAGGTTCTAAGGGCCATTAAGTTGTTCATTCACTCATTCTTCAAATATTCCTTGAGACTATAGGCACTACTAATCTCTGCCAGTGCGAATGGTAGACAAACAATCCCACTACTCAATGATAAGATCTTGAGTAGGGTTTACACCAGGTGCTCTGAGGTGGAGTGGAGGACCGCCAAGCTCAGCCTCAAGGGCTCAGCACCTGCTCCAGGAGGCTGATCGGCCTACGTTGATGTGCTGTATCCCACTCCCTTTACTTGGCTGCACTCCTTTTCACAGTGTAGCTTTTGGGGCTTTGCCGTCCAGTGTGTGCCTGTTGGATGCGCCTTCCCATGGACTGCCTGGGGCATTTCATTCCCATTGCGCTGCTTCTCTTATCATGGCTGGTTTCCAGACCTCAGTTTGTCTAGACCCAACACAGCTTTCCCCTCGCTCAGGAATGATCGGTGGTCTCAACTCCCAGTTACCTGTCACCCATAACCAATCCGCCTCAGACCTGTTTCTCAGGTAGTTCTTCTCTGGTTTCCTCTCCAGATCCTCCTCCTCTAAGCACTTGCCAAGTCCTGTAAGTTCTGCATCGGCAGCTCAGGAAACTGTCCCCTCTTCTCTACTCTTATTTGTAATGCCCAGATTCAGGCCCTCCTGACTTCTTACTGACACACTGCAGAGCCGCCTAACGAAACTCCTGCCTCTGTTTCCTTCTGACTTACCCAAAACTAATGCCACCAGGTTAATATAATGCAACAGCAGTCATGTTACTCCTCTGTTCTGAAACCTCGAGAGAGTCCTAGTTGGGTAATGAAGCATTTAGTGATGTCTCAGTCTTGCGTCAGTTTCTTCTGTAATCCAGTCTTTGTCTTCCATTTTTAGGTTGCTTACCCACTTTAATATTCTCTGGTCAAACTGTATCTTCTGAGCCTTGAACAAACTTTTTGCTCCATTCTTCCCTGCTGTTATTCTTGCTGTCCCCTTAGCTGGGAATTTCTTCTTAATACTTTTGTTTTAATAATTCCAGTCCATTAAGACTTGTGTACTATCTCTGGAAATCATAATAATGACAAAGATGATGGTGATAATTAAAGTAATGAACATTTCTCAGGTGCTTACAGATGCTGCAGAGGTTTAGCTAAATTTTGTATATGAACAATTTTACTTGAATTAATCAATTTTGTCCTCTCCAAAATTCTAATGAGATAGACACTATTTTTATTACCATACTATAGACAAGGAAATGAGGCACAGATTGGTTAAGTGATTTGCCTAAGTTTGCATAGCTAGGAAATGGAGAATCTGGTATGCAGACATGGCAGTCCAGTTCCAACAACATATTTGTAACAACATCACTCTTTTACTCCATAATTGCTCCCTTTTCCTACGTGCTTATAAACATATCTGACAGTGTATAAAACATTTTCCCTATGATCTTTCATTTTAAACCTGACAATAATAATCTAATAAAGATAATCATAAATGAGATTCAGAGAAGTTCAGTAATGTGTCCAAGGTCACTCAGTAATAATGGGTAGAGTTTTGATTCAGGCCTTAATGTTTCTGACTCTCAAGCCCATTCTCTCTGGGCCTTTACTGATGTCTGTAATAGATGCTTCTCAGCCTTTGTGGTCCAATGCGTTTCCCTTGTTATAAATTTCATTTTTTTTTATAATCAGATCAAACTACCAGATTACAGACAACTTGATAATATGAACCATTCACCTTGCCTATTGCTTTTTAAAAATACGTTTTTATTGATTTCAGAGAGGAAGGAAGAGGGAGAGATAGAAACATCAGTGATGAGAGAGAAGTATTGTTCAGCTGCCTCCTGCACGCCCCCTACTGGGGATCAAGCTCGCAACCTGGTCCTGTGCCCTTGACCGGAATCCAACCTGGGACTCTTCAGTCCGCAGGCTGACGTTCTATCCATTGAGCCAAACCAGCTAGGGCTTGCCTATTGCTTTAATAAGTGTTTACTAAATTGAATAATGGACAAAATTAGAACGGTGGGAGTAGGAGTGACTACACATCAGGTGGGGGATGGTGCCTGGAAGGCAGTGAGGAGATTGAGGTTTTAAAGGAGGAGCCTGGCTGGTAGGTAGGGTTAGCCATGAAGGGATTGGCTTGTTAAGGGAGGGCAACTGAAATATGAAATGATGTTGTAGGTCTTTGGCAAATATTTGCAAGGCAGCTCTCATGGTTTCTTCCTTTGTGCCCTTTAGCTTTTCATCCTAAGTTAGAAAAAATTAAGGAAGTTCCTTATTTTAATTTATTTTTCAAATTAAAGCAAAAGTTTCTTTAGAGAGCCATAGAGGTAGAAGAAGTGAGCTGTGGAAGAAGTGAGCCAGCTGAGCGGCATGGGCTCAGGGAACAAGTTACAGAGGAAAAAGAAGGGATCTTGGAGCTTAGGAGAGAGGCAAGGAAGATGGACCTGAGGGGAAGGGAGTGGGGAAAAGCGTGGGCTTTTATTCCATAGAGAGAGCTGCCTCTTTTTTTGTTTTGTTTTTTTTTGTTAATCCTCACCTGAAGATATATTCTTTCCATTGCTTTTTAGAGAGAGTGGAAGGGAGGGAGGGGGGAGAGAGAGAGAGAACATTGATGTGAGAGAGATGACTGGTTGCCTGCCCACCCCCACCCCCTCTCCCAAGTGCCCCTACCAGTGCTGGGGATCAAACCTGCAGCCCAGGTACATAGCCTTGACTGGGAATCGAACCCTGGACCCCACAGTGCGAGAGCCTACACTCTAACCACTGAGAAACACCAGCCGGGGTGAGAGCCGCCTCTTTCTTTCTTTTGTTTTTAATGTGAATATTTAAACAACCAGAATGCATTCAATCCAACTTGTCCATTTCTCTGGAGTCAAAGTCTTGTTTCATGTGTAAGACCTGTAAGCCAGATGAGCAGGAGGAAATTTTTTTAAAGATAAGCAGTATCTCTGAGAACCACCATATCTCTTAGATGGTCAATAAAAAAGAACTGGCAACTGGGCTATGGTGATGTTCCGGCAGACATAAAAATGCCATTATTCATCAGACTGATCAAGAGCAAGTGAGAAAACCGCAAAACAGAGCTTTGTAACCAACCTGCCTGACCACCCTACCTTCACCCCCCAAAAAAACAACTCTTCAGGCTCAGAGGACACCCATAGAAAAATGCTTCCGGTGAACCGTGGTCATGAATTTGACCATCTGTTGAATTATAGATACAATTTAAAAATATCCTAATTTAAGGTTCCCAAATAATGTTTAGGACATCCAATTAAATTTGAATCCCCGATAAACAACGAATAATATTTTAGTATAAGTATGTCCCATGCAATATTAAGCTATAATGTACTAAAACATTCTTCATCGTTCAGCTGCAACTCAAATTTAAATGAGCATCCTGTATTTTTTTTTTTTTTTTTTTGCTGAATTTGGCAACCCTACTCTTACTACATTTGTTCTTAATAAATGTGAAATTGTCATAGAAGAGAAACGTTTTTATACTTATATGAGGAGATTGGGAAAAATTAACTTCTAATTATATTGGGAAAGCAAGCCAAAAATGACTAGGAAAACAAACTTGATTATACCGTGACTTTCAAAGTAATTTCAGTAGCAGAAATTCCTTCTCTTTAAAAGAGAAATTGGAGCTAAATGGGAATTGGTTTTAAGCCTATATGGGTACTTCTCAAGGCTTTTAGCTGTAGACCAAATGAAATTCATTTATTTTTGCAGTTCTACCTTGCTGTTAACAGAGGCAATGGGGGAGCTGTGCCAGCTCAGGGGGATTGTAAACAGATTGAACAGACATGGTTACAATATTGACAACAGCTGAGTGCCACTGTCAGGCGTTCGTCCTTTGTCAGAGTGGGAGGCTAATGTATGCTCAATTGCCAGCAAACCACAACTAGTCAAACACTGGTCAGAAATTAAGTTGGATGCATGTCACATGTTTCAGAGCAATACCTTCTGTTTAAAGGCGAAAGTTTCCTCTTTTTCTTCCAATTTTATTTTCAGGAGAATTTTCATATGGCCATTGATTGTATGGAAGCTTTTCTAAAGTGTTCTCATAATAAACAGTGATTAAACCAGATTTGAAATGATTATCTTAAAGGAAATCAAATCAATTTTTTTGTTGTTAATCCTCACCCGAGGATATTTTTCCATTGATTTCTAGAAAGAGTGGAAGGAGGGGGAGAGACTAAGAGAGAGAAACCTCGATGTGAGAGAAAGACATCGATTGGTTGCCTCCTGCACATGCCCTGACCGGGGCCAGGGATCAAGCCTGCAACCGAGGTACATGCCCTTGACTGAAATCCAACCCGGGACCCTTCAGTCCAAGGGCCAACACTCTATCCACTGAGCCAAACTGGCTAGAGAAAAATCAAATTAATTTTTAATGATCGTGGAGAGATTGTCATCCTCAATGTTTTTTTGTTGTTTAATAATAATATAAAACTGGATAACCTTTATAATTTTTCTATAGGCTCCGTTTAAGGCCTTTTCATAAGTAGTTATAAATTTTGTTTATATAGTTATTAAGTTAAAATTAAACTACCACATTTAATATCTTTATTATTTTCTATTTTTAATATTGGTTGATGGTTAGCAACCTTCTTATTTTTTAAATATATTTTTATTGATTTCAGAGAGGAAGGGAGAGGGAAAGAGATATAGAAACTTCAGTGATGAGAGAATCATTGATCAGCTGCCTCCTGCACACCCCACATTGGGGATACAGCCTGCAACTCTGGCATGTGCCTTGACCGGAAATCAAACTTTTACTTTCTGGTTCATAGGTTGATGCTCAACCACTGAGCCATGCCAGCCGGGCTTAGCAACTTTATTTCTAAACCAAGGTCCATCGTATCATCGACTGCTTGTTCAGCATGTGCCCAGTGTTTTACCCTTGTTTTCTGAGGAAATACTTAAAGGATGTATTTCACAGATGAGGGGAGTAGGATGCCCAAGGATACACAGCTGCTAGTTGCTATAGTTACTATCAGTAGTGTGCGAACACTGTCTTATGCCCAAAGCCCAAGCATGTTTCACCCACCACACTGCTATGGTTAATTAATTACTGGCATTATTTCTGTATGACTTAAATAGACTTTGTTTATAATTCCAAGGCAGTCAGTAGTCATTTAACTTTTAAAATATAATCTTTTAATGTCCTTATTATAAGAGGAACTCTAAAAGTTCTGCCATGGTTCTCTCTCATTCCGTCAAGGAATAAATGGTTTTTCCTTTCCTTTCTATATTCTTCCCTCCCATTCCTCTTTTTTTTCTTTCCTCCTCTTCCCCCCCCCCCCCCCTCTTAAACATATATTGAGTACCTGGTCTGTGTTAGACACTGGAGGGGCAAAGATGAAAGGGGAGAATGCAAAGAAAATAACAAAGGGAAATACAATATTAAAGTAAAAAATAGATTGCTGTGGGAACACAGAATAAGAAGCAATTGGAGGCTTCTGGCAGGCTTTATAGGACAGTTATTTGAGCCGGAGACTGAAAATGTGTAAGAGCTTATTGGTAGAGAAGGAAAGGGGCTTTAGAGCAACATGATTATGTGCAAAGACATAAAGACATGGAGGAGTAAAGGAACTTGGCAAGTTTAGGCAAAACTTAGAAATTCAGTGTGGCCGTGGTGTCGGTGCACAGTGAGAAACACACGAAGTAGTCCAATTGTGAAGGTTTTTATAGGCGAGTGTGATGTTCTGCTTGGGTGTTTCCAGCATGGGATGAGATGATAATGTTTAGGGCGGGAGGCACTGGGAAAGCCCTGTTAGAGGTCACACCATAGTCTTCAGAAGCCATGGACGGAACTAAGATTTGGGGGGATTAAGGAGGGCAGCCGGATACGGCAGACCTTGCGGGAACAGAATTATGGATAAAGAACTGCACATGATAGTAATGCTGGTGACAATGAAAAAGGCACCAGCTGTCAGAACGGATCTTGGTTCAGCGATCTCAGTACTTAAGTTCTGGCTAAGAAACACTTCAAAGACGAGACTCAAACTATAAGAGAAAGTTTATTTAGAAAGTCAAAGAGGTAGAAGTGAGCTGTCGAAGAAATGAGCTCAGGAAACAAGTTACAAAGGCAAAAGAAGGGCCCTTGGAGCAGAGGAGAAACAGAGAGGCCAGGGAATGTTCCTGAGAGGAAGGTGTGAGCGTGCTCCAGAGAGAACCGAAGAGGGTCTTGAGGGTATTTATCTGGAGGTCTCAGGGGAGGATCTCAGTAGAATATTCATCAGCTTTCCAGATGTGTCTTTTCAGGGTCCTGGTCTGCACTGATTGTCACACCAGGGCAGCAAGCGGGTCATTAGTTGATGAAGCTGATTCTGATGTCAGCCAAGGCTTCCCTTGTCTGGTTTTGCTGCTTGTCTGGGCCTGGAGCTGAAACACAACTGAGCTGTAGATGTTACCTCCAGGGGTTAATGCTTCAGGGCCTTGTTCCTCTTCCCAGAGAATTTACCGAATGACTAGCAACATGCCCTGGGAGGAAAGGTCAGGGGAGGGTCCAAACTGCATGACCAGCGATATGAAAGGTCAGGGTCTAAACGGCATGACCAGGGATATGCTAGTGGAGGAAAGGTTACCCTGGGGGTGAATTCTTGTTTTCCCAGTTTTGCCTGTTGCTAGGCGCCCTGGGCTTTCTGCCCTGGTGACCTTCTCTACCTGGCCCAGCATCCTTTCTCTGCTGCACATACCTGTCTAACTGCCTACCGCAGTAATGTTTGTATTACTTGACATCTGGAAATACAGTATTCAATATTTATGCATTTTTAATATAACAGAAACATATCCTTTCAATGTATGCATTTTATTTTGCATGTTGACTAGAATTTTCTAAAAACCACAGTTGTTAACTATAGTTGTTAAACTCACAAAAGTCTCAAGCAGAGGAATCTGAAGGTGATTTAGGCATTCCTGGATAGAGAAGCTCAGTTTGTACATTTCGTTTCTGTATGTATAAGAGCCTCAACCGAGCTCCCGGACCACTCCTGCTGCTTAAGTGATGTTTGTTCGAATGCTTCTAATTATGCCTTTGAAAAGCATGTGCGCTGATGTCTTGAACAGTAGCTATCGTGCCAATAACTTGGACCCAGGACAACCGTGTGAAATTCGTGACCTTAGTGTTGGGTCTTTGTGACAGAATTTGAGTGCTCATGAGACTTTCTGCCTACTTTAAAATTTGAAGTATGAAAGCTTCAAGTATTTGTATTTCTGTCATTTGCATAATATGATGGACTCTGTCATAGGAAGCATTTTAAGCGTTACTACATACTGTTTCTTCATATACTCATTTGAGATAACTTTGGTTAAATATAAGCCATGTTAATCTATATCCATTGATTGGGTGATGGTCCTTAGTCCGTGCAGAGTTCAAAGCCAGGTATTTCTCTATCAGCACATGCTATTGAAAGGCTTGTCCAGCTGTGAATGCTGCTCACCAGTTCAAATGCTACCTGGAGGCAAATCTAGCAATTGGGCAGTGTTTTTGTATTCTCATCTGCTTCCACATTGTCGGTCTATTGACTCCCTTTGTCAAACACAGAACATAGACATTCATTTAAAATCATATAGTTGTCTAGATGACTCAGGATACAGTGTCCCTCAATGAACAGAGTTAAAATAAGAAGACACATAACACATGTAAAAGGTGAGAGAATTAAGTCATTTAAGCCCATGCGGAAAGCAACTTTCAGAGAAATATTTTAGAAAAATGATGTTTAATATTTACTTTATGTGCAGTGTCTAATGAAGTTGATGACTAAACAGTAGCTCATGAATTAAAGTTAAGCTTTTTTGCATGAAATTTTACAAACTTAATAACCTTACATCATTTTCAAAACTGTCATCCATATAGCTTTTCCCTTTTTAAGACAAACGATAACAGGCCCTGGTTATGTACTCAGATTAAGATATACACTGAGTGGCCAGGTTATTATGATCTCTGAACGCATACTAATCTGGCCACTCAGTATATATATATATATATAGAGGCCCGGTGCATGAATTCGTGCATGGGTGGGGTCCGGCCAGCCTGGCCACGGGGAGGGGACATGGGCAGTTGGCTGGACTGCCTGCTGGTCGAACTCCTGGTCGAGGGGACAATTTGCATATTAGCCTTTTATTATATAGGATATACTCTGAGTGGCCAGATTATTATGCATTCAGAGATCATAATAATCTGGCCACTCAGTGCATATATTTAGCTCAGATGATAGAAACACTAATTTAAATTTTATTTAAAGTGTATAAACACTGTAGTTGTATCACTTAGTATTCTTGTTAAGCAGTACATTTGAATTATTCTAAAATAAGTGTTTATTTCTGAATTTTCTTTAGGTTACCATTATTTTAGTTTCAAAACTTTAAAATGTGAAAACTGAAAATTTCCTTAAAATGATTACAACTAGCAAGACATTTTAGAAACAGTGCCTTTATGAATATAGGAATTTTATTAGGTGATACTTGCCAATGAAATCATTATTTTTAATTAAGTAGAAATATGACTTTTTGGTGTTTATTATATGAAACAAGAATTTAAATGTTTTAAAATTCCAAGTTCTGTGCAGGGTTTGCACAGCTAGCCGAAGACATGGACTAGTAACTTTTAAATGAGACAGTGAGAGGTTTGCCTTTTATAATGAAAGTGTTTTAATTTTAAAAGTTTTCTCTCTGTGTTATTGGAGTTCCTTTAAATGAACTCTAAGGAACAATAGCCTTGCTCCGGAGAGAACCTTTAATGAAGGGACAGGAGAAGTGTTTGAGCTGAGATGTGGTGGGGGAGGGCAGAGTGCGGAAGGTTGGTGCGTTGTGGTCAGGAGGAGGGCCATGGCTTACAGAAGAGCCCTTGCCAGGGGAGCAAGGTGCTTTTGAGGAATTGAAAGGCTAGTGGAGGAAAATGAGTGATAATACTCGGAAGCTCAGGGTGTGTTTGGAGAAGGGCAAGTGTAGGGCATGGGTAGATGTGTGCCAAGTGTGCAGGGCTGAGAGTTGGCTGTGTGACCGAGGGCCAGATAATGGAGAGTCTTAATATTGTGCATATGCACTCTGCAGTTTGAAGGTTTGTGAGCTGAAGAGTGATGTGAAGTGATCTATCTTTTGCTATGTAACCCTAGTAGCAGGGTCTGTTCTTGCTTGCTCCTGGGCCTTTTGCTTATTTATCTGGGAGAAAATAGCTACCTGGTCCTGCCACTCTGGGCTAAGGTGCCTTCCTGTTTGAAGAACGGGTTTTTTTTTTGTTTGTTTTTTTTAAAATATATTTTTATTGATTTCAGAGAGGAAGGGAGACAGAGAGAGGGAGAGAGAAATATCAATGATGGGAGAGAATCATTGATTGGCTGCCTCCTGCACGCCCCACATTGGGGATGGAGCCTGTAACCCGGGCATGTGCTTTGACCAGAAATCCAACTTGCGACCCTTCAGTCCACAGGCTAACACGCTATCCACTGAGCCAAACCGGCTAGGGTGGAGAATCGTTTTTTGTTTTTTGTTTTAATAATAGAAGAGAGAATGGAAGACATACTCTTACTCTAACGATGTGCCTTTTCTGATGAAGGAATAAAGGTACTCAGGTGGGGCAGGCTAATGAATGTTTTGGAATGTTTTCCAGGTGTACATTATAAGTGCAATTCTGTTGATTTGGGTGTGTTTAGTTCGGGTTTCATAGCGAAAATATAATTACCAAGCTAAAGTAGTCACCGGGAGACTGGCTGCTGGGCTAAGGTGCCCTTCGGGAAACAAGCCCTGTCAGACCCAGCAGTTCTTTGGACGCTACAGCAACTTCCAGACGCAGGTGTGTGTGTGTGTGTGTGTGTGTGTGTGTGTGTGTGTGTGTGTGTGTGTGTGTGTGTATGGCTGGGGGTGGGGGGTGGGAGGGAGTCCCATAAACAACTCATTAGTATCAGAGGGTCATTAGAGAGCTGCTTACCTTGACTGAGAACCAACTGATAGTGGATGTGATGCCTCAGGTCGTCATTGACCCGTTTACAAAAGCAGGTCTTCAAGGGCCTCTACTTCTCAATGTCCTTATGACTCAGGTATTTGTGGAACAAAAGTGCATTTCTGTAAAATCATTCCCTGGTTTATTCTGCTGAATTCACAATGCTTCTTGTATCAGTTAGCCTGAATTACTGATGTTTGGGTAGGTCTGGTGAGAATTTAGTGCTTTTATCATTATTCCCACAAGTTTTTCTTTCCCTGAACATTCAGCATGATTGTGAATCAAGTTGTGTTCTTATACTTTCTTCTTTGAAGAAGAAAATTTATTTTTTGGTTCAGGAAGAAAATGTTTTTGCTTGAATCCATTTATCAAAATGACAAAAAAAAAGTAAATATTTGTATACATGGATTTTTAAAATTTAAAGAAAATATTTTTCCTTTAATTTGTTCAACAAACAGGTTTGTGGTTATTCTGGAGAATATGCAAACGTAAGTTCAAATGTATATCTTGTCTGAAAAATAAAGGCAAAATAAAAGAACATGATTTAGAAGAAGATACTTTCAGAGACATAGAGCCATAGATAGATGCAAAAGTTATTGGCAGGTATTAAAGAATGAGTTCCTGTTCTAACTAATAGAACATCTTTTAGCCCTAGCCTGTTTGGCTCAGTGGATAGCGTGTCAGCCTGTGGACTAAAGGATTCCGGGTTCGATTCCGGTCAAGGGCACATGCCTGGGTTGTGGGCTTGATCCCCAGTAGGGGCGTGAAGGAGGCAGCTGATCAACGATTCTCTCTCATCATTGATGTTTCTGACTCTCTCTCCCTCTCCTTTCCTCTCTGAAATCAATAAAAATATATTAAAAAACCCCCCACCAAAACATCTTTTAAAATTGCCAATTTCCTAACATTTTTGTATTGTAAAAGGTGTCATAACGGTGCCTGCAGTAAATTCCTGGCCCCTTATGTTTGGAAGGGATCTGGACATATTTGTTCGAGTCTGAGTGAGAGACATGCTCTGGATCAGAATTAAGTCTGGTGTTACTTTGGCAGTGTTTCTAGGATATATTTCCAAGGCTCCTTTCTATTGGCACTTTCCTGCCCAGGTTCTGGTGATAAAGATCCCTGTCTTGCATTCTGAGGAATGGCCCAATAATATGTAGAGACAGCCTCTTCAGAGACTGGTAGCAGCTTGTAAATCTTTTGAGATGGGGCTAAGCAAGCAGACCTAGCTTACAAAGCAACAGAGATTATGCAGTGACCTGTCTGACATGTCCAGCTACTTTACTGCCTCAGTCTTAATGCTTTATCTCATGATAAAGACCACCGGCTCTGGCGACTCGGAGCACTTGACTAAGTCCCTCAGAACCTGGTGTAACACAATTCTCTGTCGAAAGGTTTGAACAGCACATGAAGCAGTCACATAGTCATGCGAGCTTCCCCAACATCTTTGATCAAGAAATTGGCTCAGCAATAACCAGTGGAAATAAAATTGAAAAGGGGAGTAAATTGATACATTTTAGACATAGTCTTCTATATTTATCTATACTAATAAAAGGGTAATATGCTAATTAGGCTGGGAGTCCTTCCGGATGTCCTTCTGGACAAAGCCATGGTGGTGGGGCCAAGGCAGAGGCGGTTAGGGGCAACCAGGCCAGGAGGGGAGGGCAGTTGGGGCAATCAGGCCTGCGGGGGGGGGGGAAGTTGGGGGTGAGCAGGCTGGCAGGCAGAGTGGTTAGGGGTGATCAAGCAGGCAGGCAGGTGAGTGGTTAGGAGCCAGTGGTCCTGAATTGTGAGAGG
This sequence comes from Eptesicus fuscus, assembly GCF_027574615.1. NCBI lineage: Eukaryota > Metazoa > Chordata > Mammalia > Chiroptera > Vespertilionidae > Eptesicus > Eptesicus fuscus. The sequence continues at coordinate 69,484,232 of NC_072486.1, forward strand.
GATGTCTGACTACCAGTTTAGGCCCGATCCCTGATCCCTCTGGGATCAGGCCTGAACCGGTAGTTGTACATCCTCTGAGGGGTCCCAGATTTGAGAGGGTGCAGGCTGGGCTGAGGGATAACCCCTCGTCCCCTGCGCGCCCCCCTCCCCTGTGCATGAATTTTGTGCACCGGGCCACTAGTTCAAATATAAGCATGAACAAAGGACCACAGCGTACCAGTACTTTCTTACTTTAGCTTCAATTTCTGCGTGGGCTCAGGAGTTACAAGACTTTGTTTCTTCAAAAACTGGTTCATAGTTCTAGCTTTTTCTCAATTAGACTGAACTCATTCCATTTATGATTCTCAAAAGAAAGGAATTTAATGTTGCCTTTTCTTTTAAAACTGTGTAGAGAGACATAGAACGTGGTGAATACTGGCCTTGAGAAAGAAGAAAGCCTGTGTCTGCTATGACATCATTTCAAGAGGAGACTAAAACAGAGGCATGTGTAGGTGTGTTTTAAGCAGCGAGGGCTCTTGGACTGTTAGTTTAGTCCCAGTGGATTCTTAACAGAATGCCGGCTGTTCCATTATCTTGTACAAATATTTGGCACTGGAATTCTCTTATTTACTAACTATAAGTAATACAATATTTTTAAACCTCCAATCACTGGGAAAGGCAAAATAAACAACTGACATAGACCTACTTAGCCCTGAAAGCTTGCAGGGTTTGGTATTTGACAGGGGAGAGCCTGGAGTTTACCATTTATCACTTAGTGAGTGCAGGCCTTTCATCAAACTTCTTGTTTATCAAAAGTGTTGGTTATGTAGCATGTAGCTAGGAGTCAAAAGGCACCATGTTTTAAAAATACTAAAATATACAGTAAAGTATGTTATATTTTGAAATAGTTTTTATTTGGGGGAGTTGAATCTCAGACGGTACTAATTTTCAAGGATAAGCTAACCTGACTCCTGCAGTTTCAAAATATGTTGAATGTTAGTTATGAAAAAAGGATCTATGTTTTTAGTTATAATTGAAGAGAGTAGCAGGTTAAAACCACCTTCCAGTATTTATAATTTTTACTCTTCTTCCAGTGAAATATATTCTCAGTGAGGCGGTTCTGAAAACATGTAAATGTTCAAGAAAGACATTACATCTTTGTTTTAATATAAAAATTCTTTCCTAGTTGGCATTTATATAGAAAAACAGTTTAAAAATAACTGTTTTGTCTATTTGTGGTAGGAAACTGGAATGAAGCTCAGTTTAAGGCTTACTAATCGAGAGTATTTTCCTATATTTGTTCACTGCTTATTAAGTTTAATATTATCAATAAATATACGCCCTCAGTAAATTAAGTGGCTTTTTAAGGGCAGATTTATTTATTTTTTGTTTTCTTTAGATTGATAAGTTAGAAATGAAAATTAAAAAGAATCTATCTTCCCAAAAGTGAAAATTATTTGAAATATTTTTTGCAAAATCAAATATTACTTTCTTAGAAATGTTGTTAATATCAATTAGTAATAGTAAAGAAGTGAAGATGTAAAAAGAAAATAAATCACTTTAACTTATTAGTGCTTTTATCAAAGTTCAGTTTAATGAACTGTTAAGCACTCATTGGCTATATGGTACTATATACTTCATTATAAAAACTGTAAAATGCCCCCAGCCAGCATGGCTCAGTGCATGGTCTTGACCAATGAACCAGGAGGTCAACAGTTTGATTCCTGGGATTCTGAGTTGCAGGCTCGATCCCCAGTGTGGGGTGTGCAGGAGACAGCTGATCAATGATTCTCTCTAATCATTGGTGTTTCTCTCTCTCTCTCCTGCTCCTTCCTTTCTGAAATCAACAAAAATATATTTTACCCCCTCACCCCCTGCCTTCCCTCATAGGTTGTACAGTCTGTTTGATGCTTCTATGTCTCTGGTTCTATTTTTGTCAATACTTTAAATAATAAAGAATTATATATACATTTAAAAACCTAAAATGTAAATAAGAACAAAAGTTAATTTTTTAATCAATTTTAAAAGAAGCTGTTCTGACTCACTTAATATAAGTTCAAAACCTAAGAACAAAAGATGGAATTGTTGATATAATTTGTTGAGGATTTTGACATAGCAATTAAAGCAGCATTTGTGCTTTATCTAGCCATATTAGGAGGAAGGAAAAAATAAAGGAATATTTTTGGACATCCTTAAATTCTTGATATTATTGGAAGTCTTTTTTTTTCCCTACTGGAAAATATTAAAGATGGGAATATAGGGGTTTTAGGTCATTCCTCCTTAGTTCAAAGACAAGAAAGGTTTTATAAATACATGCATGAACATGTATTGCATGTGTGCCCAGAAGATGGGGGTGTACATGATGAATTGTGAGGTATTGCTAACACCACCACCAACATCCCTAACATAATATGTGCTATGTACTAGCCGATATTATGTGTGCTCTAATGTACTGACTCATTAACTTCTCCCAACTATACTATGAAGTTGGCACTATGTTGTCCCTATTTTATAGATGAGACACAGAAAGGTAAAGTGGTTTGCCAGCTATGAAGTGGTAGAGCTGGAATCCGAATCCCAGATGCTTGGTTCCCAAACCTGTGCTCTGAACAACTTAGTGTTCTGTTGTCTCTCAATCATGGATGGAAGCACCTAGCTCCATTTTCTCTTGTAACAAAATAGAGTTTATGATATTTTATGTAATATTTTTTGAGGAGTAAAATAAATAATATATGTAAATCTCTTGCATAATAAATGACTTGGGCATCCATACTGGTGTGTATTTACTCGTACACACAATTGCATATACACTTACATACTAGAGACCTGGTGCACGGGTTTCGTGCACTGGTGGGATGCGTGGCCTGCAGGAATCGACCTGCCGTGGGAGCACCGCTCATCCCGGTCAGCCGAGTGGTGCTCCCACTGTGGGAGTGCACTGACCACCAGGGGGCAGCTCTTGAGTGTCTTTCCCCTGGTGGTCAGTGCTCATCATAGCGACTGGTCAAGTGGTCATTCTGGTCGTTCTGCCATTTGGTTGCTGGGCTTTTATTATATAGGATAAGTATATTGATATTTTACATACTTTAAATTTGATATAGTCATAATGCTTGATTACATACAGATGGGGCAAAAGTAGGTTAACAATTTTGAGTACACAAAATGTAGAGTTTATTCTTGTATTATTATTTATTCATTATTGTATTATTTTCCATATGAACAACAATAACCCTACTTTTGCCTCATTCTGTATGTGTGTATATATATATATATCTTTTCTGCCAATAAATAAAATTCAGGTCTTCATTATTGAACAAAACCCCATGTAAGATAGAATTCTAAGTTCAAATTTTTAAAAAATAGGTTTTTATTGATTTTCAGAGAAAGGGAGAGGGAGAGAGATAGAACATCAATGATGAGAGAGAATTATCGATTGTAAGCTTCATAATTTTGTGATTTAAATTAACTATCCTGGGTAATAATTCACCCTACAGTGATTTGAGCAGACTGTATGTGTAGTTAAAGAGCAACATTGCAGGAGAGATCCAAATTTCCAAAAAGGGTCTAGTGAAAGAGACCTCTGGGATGGTCTATAAATTACATTTAAATATACACTTGTTTATTTCGTTATAGCACTCCTATTTTGAGCTTCTAAAAGAAAATTTAGCAAAAGGATGATAGTTTCTGAGCATAAAGCTTCCAGTTGTCATCCACCTACTTTAGTTCATGAAGCATAATTGGGCTACTTACAATTTTCAGCCATTTTGAATAACTTTTTCTACGTAAAACATATATAACATCCTTTGGCTACCAACCTTTTTCCTTTGGTGTGAAGGCATCAGGGGGGCTATTTGTTTTTTTTTTTTAATTTTTTTACTTTTATCAGAGTGCTTCATAACATAATTTAGAGTTAATTTCATTCTAAAAGTCTTATTATGAGAAATAGTAGTCCTTCACCCCTAACAGTTCCACTCCTAAGACACAGTCACTTTCAATTTTTATTTTAGCAGATTGCCTCGAAAGCACATATTTATGTAACTCATCTCATTCAATTAACTTTCAGTTTTAAGCACTCTGGGCTGACTTCACACAAAGATGAAGAACTGGCCCCCTTCCTCCCTTTATATTCCCCTCCCCCGGGCATACTTCCCATCTCACCTCAACGCGGACACCTCATAATTTTGGTTGGATCAGTGTTTACATGATCATGACTATGTAAATGCTGTTCACAGCTGGGCTAGGCAAAGGACTGGTTATCATTTTTTTCTGAAATAATACTTTCTTTTTCTTGGAATTAACATGACTGTTTTCTGTGTATTTCTGTTTAATTAAACTCTTAAACGCCCCAGTGTAAGTTTCATCCTTATATTTTCATATATTTGGGGCATTTTATTGATGGTTTTTTAAAGAGCTCCCTCTCCCAGAGCGTTTTAGACCTGCTCCAGTCTGGACCTGCTGAAGAGTTGCTGTCATGGGCTATTCCTTTACTTCCTAGGGCTGCAAAGGGTCACTAGAAGGTTCCTGGCAGGATCTTGGCTCAGCAACCTCTGTGCTTGAGTTCTGGCTAAGGAAGAATTGAAAGTCAAGATTCAAACTATAAAAGAAAGCTTATCTAGAGAGACACACTAGGTAGAAAAAGTGAGTCGGCGAAGAAATGGGCTCAGAAAATAAGTTACAAAAGCAAAAGAAGGGCCCTTGGAACAGAGGAGAAACAGAGAATCAAGGAAAATGGGCCTGCGGGGAGGGCGTGGAGAAAGATGTGGGCGTGGTCCTGTGTCTTGAGGCTATTTACCTGGAGGTCTCAGGGGGAGGGTCTCAGTAGAATATTCATCAGCTTTCCAGATGTGTCTTTTCAGGGTCCTGGTCTGCACTGATTGTCACACCAGGGCAGCAAGCAGGTCATTAGTTGAAGCTGGTCCTTATGTCAGCCAGGGCATCACTTGTCTGGTTTTGCTGCTTTTTCTCTGCCTGGAGCTGAAACACTACTGAGGTGTAGATGTCATCCCTAGGGATTAATGCTTAAGGTATAATGGCAAAAATCAGGTCAGCGAGAAGCTACAAACCATATGCACTCGGAGGTTCAGAAAAGGACTGTTTATTCGCACTGGTGCTGGCCCAGCAGAGTCCTCTCCAAAGGCTGAGTTCCGAACAGCGGGATTGGCCTTATATACCCCTAGTCTCTTTGTCTCTCAGATATGGCATACATACATATTCGACATTCTTTCTATGTTACATGCTAAGCTTCCGGGTATTTCTTGGGCTTTCCACACCCGTCCCAGTTCACGCCGAAGGCCTGTTGCCTAGGCTACAGACGGAGGACTCGGGTCCTTGTTTGCGCCTAGGGGAAAGCCCTGGACCACAGGGGAAGAGTGCCAGGGGCGCATGCACGCAGACCTCCCCTGCTTCTCACTGTCAATCTGCCAAGAAGCCAGCCAAGGAGGTGGTTACGGTGATGCAGCCAAGAGGCGGTGGGGGTGGCTATCTGCTCTCGACTTGCCTTCTCAAAGGGAGTGGTGCAAAGGCCTGCATGGGAGTCTCATGAGGCCAATTTTCAGTCCCTTGTTCCTCTTCCAATGAATTTACCGAATGACTAGCAACATGCCCAGAGGAGGGTCCAAACTTCATGACCAGCAATATGAAAGGTCAGGGTCTAAACTGCATGACCAGGGATATGAAAGGTCAGGGTCTAAACGGCATGACCAGGGATATGCTAGTGGAGGAAAGGTTACCCTGGGGGTAAATTCTTGTTTTCCCAGTTTTGCTTGTTGCTAGGCTCCTGGGCTTTTGCCCTGGTGACCTTCTGCAGGTGGCCTATCCTCCTTGCTCTGCTCCTGTAGGTATAGCTGCCCATCACACTATTATTCTGGGATTTTCTTTTGGCCTCATTCCTATTTTAGGTCCCATGTTTCCTGGTATCCGAGCCATTGTCCTCTGTTTAGTCTCTCATTTTAGGGAGACATCTTCCATTAGTTTCCTGAAAAAAGCAAATAGAGGAGGTAGATTTTTTTTAAAAAGCCTGTATGCTTAAGAAGGGCTTTAGATAGCCTTTGTGTTCATATTGATGGCTATAGAATTATAGGTTAGAAATCATTTTTCCCTCAGAATATTGAAGAACCTCTTTCACTGTCTTCTAGCTTCCAATATTTTTGTTGAGAAATCCAATGCTATTTTAGTATGATTTGAGTTTTGAACCTTTGCGGAAAAGGTATATAAATTTGAACTTCAATTCTCTGTACTTTATCCTCTACTGTACCTTCTGTCCACAGTCCTGAGACTCAGTTTTACGGTTTCCACAGAAAAATGACCCCTCTAACTTCTATGTTGGTGGGGGTGGATAGTCACCCAGTTGCATAGCCTGGGGAGGGACCTAAGTCATCCTCTTTTTAGCCTTACCTTCCAGAAGTATCTGAGCATTTGAGGGCTCTATAGTGTGAGTTAGGTTGTTCCAAACTCTCTCCAGTACTGGTTAAGCATTCAGCTTTTGAAGGACTGCTGAACATTTTGCTAGTTTTCCATCTTCTTTGCACCTTCCAAAATATGCTTGCTGTTGTTCTTTTCCTTTATCTCTGGGTTATACCCTTAAAATATGTTTTTATTGATTTCAGAGAGGAAGAGAGAGGGAGAGAGAGATAGAAACATCAATGATGCGAGAGAATCATGGATCAGCTAGCTGCCTTGTGCACGCCCCCTACTGAGGATCGAGCCTGCAACCCAGGCATGTACCCCCACTGGGACTCAAACTGTAACCTCCTGGTTTATGGGTTGATGCTCAACCACTGAGCCACACCAGCCTGGCAGGTTTATACCTTTTAAAATATCACTATTGTTTTTCCAGTGAAATTCCAAGAGGGACATGGGATAAGGGGAGGTGTTTAATCTGCTTTCTCTATTAGAAAATCCTGGGGAGTGGGAGTGACAGGGAACCCAATCATTTTTATAAATAAACGTTCCTTTAAGAAAGGACTTCCTTGAGATTTTACTGTTTTGTCTGCACACATAGAATAAGATGAAACATTCAATAGGGGGGATGAATTTACCTACAAGTCACGAGGGGCTTAAATAGGAAAGTGAGATTTTATGCCCCTCCCTTTCTCCTCAAATACTTGCAGGGGACAATACTGGTAGCCTTTGCCATTCTTGCCATTCTTTGGTCAACTTTCGTTTAAAATAACAGACGAATTGATTTCAGTATTTTAATAAAAGAAGTTGGATTCCACACCCTCCACACCCTTCCTGCTTTAGTTTCCCAATAAAGATGTTTTGAAAAAATACCAGCTATGTTTGCACTGGACAGGGGTTTTCCTTGTGCTTCAGTGAGAATGACGCTGATAGTCTTAGGTGGAGATAAAAAGCTTTATTCACCACCTCCAATCATAGTTCCATCTGTGTGCATTGGGTATGTGCCCTATGTCAGGCTGTGTGTGAAGTACAGTATTTAAAGCATTACATGATACCTCTTGTCCTCATGGAGTTTATATTCTAACAGATACTGTAATCTGGTTGATAATGGTTATCTTTAGGTAGTGCTTACCATGAGACAGCACCGGACCTGCCTGAATCCTTAGTACAGCACTGCCAGGCAATTCTAACATTCTCATTTTACATGGGAGGAAACGGAGGCTTAGTGGTTTGCTCAAGGTCATCCAATTGGTATGTAAGGAGCCAGAACCTGAAGCCAGGTCTCTTTTATTTCAGAGCCCATGTTATTCCATTTGTATAGTTAAAAAAAAAAAAGAAATCAACAAAGCAATTTCACATACAGTGTTTTATAAAATCTCCTATTATCTAACCCAGTGAGGGCACTTTTCTTTTTTTTTTTAATCCTTACCTGAGGATATGTTTTTATTGATTTGAGAGAAAAAAGGGAGGGAGGTTTGGAGGGAGGGAGGGACAGAGAAAAAGAGAGAGAGAGAAAGAAACATCAACCATTGCCTCCCTCCCATAAGCACCCCAACTAGGGATTGAACCCGCCACCTTTTGGTGTATGGGATGAAGCTCCAACTAACTGAACCACTTGGCCAGGGCAAGGGCCCTCATATTTTAACTAAAAGTAATTATTCTCAGCTTGAGAGATTTGATGGGAAAAAAAATCACAAATTAATTACATCTTTTTGGGGCTGTGTCCTATTATCAGCTTGCCTGACTTGATTACATTTTAATGAACATTATGTTTAGGAATAAAACCTCTTTGTATAACACAAATTTTACTTTAATTACAGTAGGAGAACTTAGCTATTTTAAGGAACTCTGTATTGAATAATATTTAAAGCAAATAAAATAGTGTATAATGCAAATAATTGCATTCTCACTTCCTTGTCTAAGCACATGCTTTTCCAGTCTTCATTTGTTTAAAATGTTTAGATAATAGTAACCCAGGAAATATGGGGAGAGCCTGTATATTGTTTCTTTTCTTTAGCCGTGTAAATTGTCTTAAATGCTTAAAGGCACACTAAATTATCATAGTATAATTCACATAGTAAAACAGAGGCAATATTCAAAATAGAAATGTGTAAGCAGAAATCCAGGGGAGTCAAACGATAACCAGAAACTCTCATTTAGAGAAACTCAAGGAAATCTGAAATTGTGCTGTTTTTTTTCTTCAGTTGGTAAGCTGATCATTATTTCCACTGACATTTATTGAATACCTGCTGTGTGACAGCTACTGTTTGGACACCGGGGATGAAATGATGTTTAAGGATAGGCTATCTGCCAGTCAGAACTGGTGGTCTGGCAGATCAGTGAGCACTGAGACTTGTGGGGGAGGCAGCCAGCTGGCTTAAACGCCGAAGCCTCCCAGGATTGATGTGCAGCCAGCAGAGAAACCCTGATGCGTGGAAGATGGAATAAAGGAAAATGGTAAAGAACAGGAGATGAAATACTGGAAAATGATGATGAGGAAGAACCGTGGCACACTGCTGGAAATTAAGGCGAAGTCCGGGAGAAATGGACAAGTTAATATTGGATTGTGTTTCACAAACTAGTTCAGAATAGTGTTGATATAATACTTCACAACTTCGAAATTTAAAAAATTTCACCCCTAGCTGGTTTGATAGAGCGTCAGTCTGCGGACTGAAGGGTCCCAGATTCGATTCTGGTCAAGGGCACATACCTTGGTTGTAGGCTCCTTCCTCCCTGGCCCAGGTCCTGGTTAGGGCTCATGCAGGAGGCAATCAATCGAGTGATAATTTCTTTCTGTCTTTTCCTCTCTCTTCCACTCTCTCTTAAAAAAAAAAAGAAAATCAATGGAAAAATATCCTCGGTTGAGGATTAAATTTTTTCAAAGCACTTTCCCATTTATCAAATCAACCTTGATAGCAGTAAAGAAGGCCTTATTTTTAATTTCATTATACAGATGAGCAAACTGATGCCAGGGTAGTATGATGATTTTGCCAGAAGGTCACAGAGTGTGTTTCAGAGCTGTATTGGAACTTCAGTCTTCTGACTCTAAGTTCAGAGCTCTTCACACCGTTCTAGAAGGAGAGCAGTAAGGAGAGGAAAGAAGAGGAAAGATCTGCAAACTAGGTTGGTACAGATCCTCTCAGGAAACCGCGTGCGCTGGGAAAGTAAGAAACATGAGCCGAAACCGGTTTGGCTCAGTGGATAGAGTGTCGGCCTGCGGACTCAAGGGTCCCAGGTTCGATTCTGGTCAAGGGCATGTACCTTGGTTGCGGGCACATCCCCAGTAGGGGGTGTGCAAGAGGCAGCTGATCGATGTTTCTCTCTCATCGATGTTTCTCTCTCATCGATGTTTCTAACTCTCTATCCCTCTCTTCCTCTCTGTAAAAAATCAATAAAATATATTAAAAAAAAAAGAAAAGAAAAAAGAAACATGAGAGACACATGCCGACACCGTTACCAGAGATGTGTATACATGTTCCCAATACTGTTGAGGACAACCGATGGTTTTGTAGTGAAATATGACACACGAGTACACTTCCAACCTTAACAAAGCTCAGCGGAGCTGTAGCTTAATTCTTGGTTAGTTTTGTTTTATTAAAACTATGGATTAGCACCGTGCCTAATAGATGCCTCAATTAGATCCATCCCTTAAGCTAATTAATGGCAGAGTGATTCTTTGTGCAACAACCAACATGAGGATGCCTTTATCTAGGACTCGGAGGTCCCTGAAAAAGGAAATGCAGTCCTAGCTGAGTAGCTCAGTTGGTTAGAGCGCCGTCCTGATACGCCAAGGTTGCAGGTTCATTCAGTCCCTGGTCAGGGCTCAGGCAAGAGTCAACCAATGAATGCATAAAAGTAGAACAACAAGTCCATGTGTCTCTCTCTCCCTCCCCCTTCCTCTCTCTCTAAAAAAACAAACACACAAATAAGAAAATGTAAGCATAAATGCAGTTGAGCTGTGTATGCTATATTAAAAGTTTTCCTTGGAATTAGAAGACCGGATGTTTGAGACGAATGCAGTGGCAATGAAGCAGAGACCGCTGACCTTGAAGCTGCAGCATCATTTGTAACAAAAAACAAAAAATACATTTTCTTTGAATTACATTTTAGATTTAATTTGTCGTAAGGTCAAGTAAATCTGTGCCCTGTACCTTTCCCAACCAGGTACCACTGAGTTCTTGATTGACTAGCTCACTCTGAAAGGTGGCCATGCTTTTGATATTGCCTCTTCCTAGTTGCTTTCGCACACATCTTCACAGCATCACCTTCTCCTTGTCATTACGGATTCACCTTGAAGATTCCCTTCATGAAGAGGCCTCTCCCGATCACCCAGCCCCAGGGAGCTCCCGGCCCCTGACCACATAGCGATCTGCTCTCTCTTCATTTATGCTTTTATGGAACACCTGCTTTGTGATGAGGAACACAATCAAGTTCCTGGCCTTAAGGGAGTTGCCACTCCAGTGAAAGGAAATAATCAATAATCATCACAACCTGGTACCCCCATTCTGACCCCGCACCAGAAGCAGCGTGGAAGATTCGAGAACAGTGGCACTGTTTTCTTTCTGCTGCAATTAGTGCAGAGAACTTTCAGAGAACCCATTCTTTCTCACACTTTTACTACTTACTTCTGTAAAGTTATCTGCACAACCGGAGAGCTGACGAGTTATACCATAGAGAACATGGCTGGCAACTTCTCCAAAATTTACTATGCACATTCGTGAGCAACTCTCGTTTACTTTTGGCATTAATTTTCTCATTTGCAAAATGAAGTAGACCTATCCATTTCACAAGGTTTTTGAATGAATTAAGTATGAAAATATTTGAGCCCTAGCTAGTTTGGCTCGGTGGATAGAGCATTGGCCTGTGGACTGAAGGGTCCCGGGTTCGATTCTGGTCAAGGGCATGTACCTTGATTGCAGGCTCGATCCCTGGCCCTGGTCAGGGTGCATGTGAGAGGCAACCAATAGATGTGTCTCTTTCACATCGATGTTTCTCTCTCTCTGTCTCCCCTGCTCCCTTCCACTCTCTAGAAATCAATGGAAAAATATCCTCAGATAAAGATTAACAAAAAAAAAAACTATGAAAGTATTTGGTACGCAGACCACTAGGTGGATATTCAGTGTTGTCTGCAGATGTCTCTAAGTTGCTGAAATTTCCCCCATCTGCTCCTGAGGGAGCATCCCAGATGTGCGCCTCTTTTCTTTCATTGGATAAACAGCACCAAGTAATATTTAGCTTGTCTCAGATGGCCATATTTTGCTTTGATGCTACTCTAACAGCATTAATTTTCTGTTTTCCTACAGTATTTTGGAAGTTTACTTGTCATTTTCTGTGTGGAACTGGCTTGTGGTGTTTGGACATATGAGCAGGAAATTATGGTGAGTTCAAAATGGGGTACAATCACAATCTGAAACTATATCCAGGTCAGTCTTGTAGATCAGATCCTTTGGAGTAATTTAGGCACATGGTTATTGATTTGAATATTTATACTATAGGATAACATGTAGTCCCAGTACTTCTGAAAAGTAACACTGTCTTTTCTGTGTCTAAAGCATAGTTCCAAACCCTAATTTGCAATATTTCCTTTGGTGTACTATGATATGTGTTTTTAATTCCACGGATTGCTTAAGCATGGATATAATAGACTTAAAATAATATGTGTTTTAAAGTAGTTTTACCAATTTTTGAGTATATAGTTCGGAAAGATTCTTATTTGCAACAAGTTTAAGAAAGCTTGAAAATCTGCCCAAAAGCCTTATAAAAAGCTGTCCACCCATGACTGGGAGGCACGCATCCCCTGTTGGCCCCACGCTGAGCCATCGTCCACTTCAAGACGCGTTATTTGAAGAGTTGCCGTGCGTTTCCTCCAGCCTAGAAACACTCTGACAGTTGGACACTTGGCTACATGGAAACAGCTCTTCAGTTTTTCTCTCTTTTACTTTTGCAGTTGAAACCACAGGACCAACGTTTATAGTTATACTAGTGGCCCAGTGCACGGAATTCGTGCATGGGGGGGTGTCCCTCAGCCCAGCCTGCACCCTCTCAAATCTGGGACCCCTCGAGGGATGTCCGTCTGCCCGTTTAGGCCCGAGCCTGGTAGGATCGGGCCTAAACGGGCAGTCAGACATACCTCTCACAATCCAGGATTGCTGGCTCCCAACTGTTTGCCTGCCTGCCTTCCTGATTGCCCCTTACCACTTCTGCCTGCCAGCCTGATCACCCCCTAACCACTCCCCTGCCAGCATGATTGCCCCTATCTGCCCTTCCCTGCAGGCCTGGTTACCCCTAACTGCCCTCCCCTGCTGGCCTGGTCACCCCTAACTGCGCTTCTCTGCAGGCCTGGTCACCCCTAACTGCCCTCCCATGCAGGCCTGGTCCCTCCCAACTGCCCTTCCCTGCAGGCTTGATTGCCCCCAACTGCCCTCCCTTGCAGGCCTGGTCCCTCCCAACTGCCCTCCCCTGCTGGCCTGATCACCCACAACTGCCCTCCCTGGCAGGCCTGGTCCCTCCCAACTGCCCTCCCCTGCTGGCCATCTTGTGGCGGCCATCTAGTGTCCACATGGGGTCAGCCATCTTGTGTGTTGGAGTGATGGTCTATTTGCATATTACTCTTTTATTAGATAGGATTAGAATGGATGAGAATAAAAGTTTCTCAGTCTTAAGATGTTAGCAGTCATGTTTGCTTTACCATGTGCACTTCACTCTTGCTCATGTAGGCCATTATTACTTACTTACTGTTTGTTCACTTTATTGGTGGACGTTGGTAGGTTTACACCTCTGCATGCCTGTGATCGCTGGCTGTTTTCATGGTGGCAGGCCAGATTTCCCCACTGTAAGTGTCAGGGTAATTCCAGTAAGATGATGCTTTTCAACATGGAGTCCTCAGACTGTCTAGCAGGAGTCACCAAAGGTGATTCTCAAAACTAGGGCTCGAGGCCAGGTTTGCTAAATCAGAATAGAGGGAAAAGCAGAGGGAGAAGGGGCAGAGGACTGGGCATGTGCATTTGTGACAGTTTCCCCAGTTGAGTCTTCAACTCTTTAAAATGTAAGAGTTCTTAAGCTGAGAGGCAGATCATTTTGTATTTGTTTCAGAGAGGCATTTCGGCAGCTGTGTAAGAAAATTGAAGTTGTTTTATGGTACTGATGCAGTTATTAAAGATTTTATGCTGAATCTGCTGTGACACTGTTTTGATTACTAAGTGGTAATTGCAGACTAGTTGGTTCTCTGCATACTCCAATTTATATGTAAATGATGCTTTGACACTGCCTCTGCTCAGAACCCCTCTGAAAAGCCCTCTGAAGCGTCCCCAATGTGTGACAACTCTCAGAAAGAAGAGAGAATTTATAATTATGTATTTTTCTATAAAAATTGAAAAATCGACACAGATTCTAAGTAATTTAATGTAACTTAACTTTCTGAAAATGAAATCTATTAAATAGGAATACTCGTGCTATCTTTGAGAATCATATTTTCACTTCTTACCCTAGAAACTTTGCATATGTAGGGGGGTGAAAAATTAGTTGTTTTCAGGGGTTCAGTTTTTGTGTTTCATTGATAAAGAGATGGTCTCTTAATATTTTTCTGTTTTTAAAAAATGCATGTGTCTCTGACATTCAAGCAAAATATAGAAAATTATATAATTAATTATTGATCCCCTCACCTCAGCTTTCGATTGAATTTTTTGGATAATTAAAGGGTTTTTAGAGATGAGTTTACTTTCTCTGGATTTTAAAAATGGTTTCTACGGTGTTTATGTCATACTAATGTTGGTAAATCTCCTAAGTTAAAACAGTTTGAAATGAATTAATTTAATGTATTTGACTGGAAATATTTTGGTTCTAATATAATTCTAAGATACTTGAGTTCATCGAAAAGAATTTATCCTTACTGTTTAGATACTGTCTTCTATTCTGTTAAGGAGCTATCTGAAAATATCTTTTTAAGTATCACAGTGGTAGTAGGTGGGTTCAGACTGCCATCTCAGTTGATGGCGTACATCACGGTTTTGCTTATGGTAATCTTCCCCATTAATCTATCCTTCACCAGGATAGAGCAAGGCCTGTGTAAAAGTAAGCAATTTTTGCATGTTTTTAACTTGTTTTTTTTCACTAACAGCAGTGTGAGTGAAAAGTGCCCTTAGAGTTTATTAGCTGCCAAATCGCACAGAATCTAGCCTCTGCATAGATTCTGTGCGATTTGCGCTCTTAGCTGCTCCATGCAAGGAGCCAGCAAATGAGTGTTTTCCTTTAAGGACCAGATCCTTGTACTTTATTCCAGAACCTCAGTGATCTCTGTTTCTTGCCACATTTGGTCTCAAGACTGATTGTGGCCAAAAGGGAGAAACAACTTATGTTTATTTTGGAAAACAACATTAAGAATGAGACTGTCCTAATCACCAAACCAAAAGATTTGACATCAGACTGTCTGTTTCTCCATTCTTTCTCCGTACATTGTCACCTCTTATTCGTTATTTCTTTTCTCAAAAAAAAAAAAAATCTGTCAGTGATATTAAGTCAGATGATAAATTTCTGGAGAATTCATTTCACTTTCATGTATTTTATGCTTAAAAGGATAGGAGACGATAATAATTTATAGTGAGTAGCTTGCGCTCTGGTTAGCACCTTGAGCTTTGTTGAAACCACATGAACACTAAGCCCGTGATGTAGGAAACAAAGTTGTGTGCCCAAGTACGTGTTGGGGTGTTTTCTTTTGTACCATGACATTTCCAAGTCATAAAAAAGAATATTAACAAAGGGAAAATGAAGAATGTCTGTGGTCAGGGATTTTTAAACTACCCCTATTGGTATCACTATTTTTAAAAATAAGATTTCCAAGTGATCCAATTCTTGAGGGAGTGTCAAGCTTGCTTGTCTAAGCCTGGTGTGGGTGACACCATAGGTCAGATGTGGATGTCTGCCCGCCTCCCAGAAGCCACGTTAGCACCGCACATGCCATGAGACGGGGATTTGTGTGCCCCATTCCTCCTGGGGCACAGTTGGTAACAGACTGTTGCGCTGACTGGATTTCTGGTCCGGTGTTGTGTTGTGTACCGGAAGCTCTGGCACGATTAAACATTCTGTCAAGGGACACGGTGCTAGGTGACCTGAGAATAGAAGCACAGACAATGCTTCGATTTGGGAACTGATTTTTCTAGAATTCCAGCGTGCCTATGAAATCCAGATTTTGAAAAGGTGTTCACAAACTTATCCCAGAGTGACGCTTGAGTTGAGCTCTTTTTCTTCTTGATTCTTCCCCCTTTATGTTAATACCATAATCTGCAGTTTCTTCAAAAACAGCTATTTTCTGAAGTGAAGTCAAAAGGCACTGCTCTGCAGGGATGGTTTGTTGGGGAGCTCTTCAGGTGTGTCTGTAGAACACACCGTGCACTTGTCTTGTGATCTCCTGGAGCTCAATACCGGCATTAGCTGACTTTGCATTACTTTGCTTTATATGACATACCTCTACATTTAGTACAAAAACCTACAAGCAGAGATTGCCCAGTAAGTATTTAGTAGCTCTGAGTTAACACAGGCTACAACAAATATAAAGTACTTGTCAATTACAGCATATTCCAGGCATGTGTGAGTATGTGTATGAGACTATGAGCAACCGAGTTTGTGTATCTGTGAATGTCTTTGCGTCTGAGTGTGTGTCTCTGTGTTACAGTTGCTGATATTCTGTTTTTTATCTTCAGCTTCCAGTACAGTGGTCAGACATGGTCACTTTGAAAGCCAGAATGACGAATTATGGCTTACCTAGATACCGCTGGCTTACTCACGCTTGGAATTTTTTTCAGAGAGAGGTAAGTGCTACCATTGCTGAGGTAAAGGGTGGTCGGCAAACTCATTAGTCAACAGAGCCAAATATCAACAGTACAACGATTGAAATTTCCTTTGAGAGCCAAATTTTTTAAACTTAAACTTCTTCTAACGCCACTTCTTCAAAATAGACTCGCCCAGGCCGTGGTATTTTGTGGAAGAGCCGCACTCAAGGGGCCAAAGAGCCGCATGTGGCTCGCGAGCCGCGGTTTGCCGACCACTGGTATAGAATAAATGGCGTACTTTCAAAACAAATGTTCAAAGCTTTGGCCTTGGTCACGTTCTCTGTGCTGAAAAGTTAAGCCTGTGATTCAGTTACCACTGGTGTGATTCTTTATTGAGAAATGCCTTAAGGACAGCCAGGTTCTGCTTTCCTTCCCATGTATACCATTTCCTCTACATTGCACATGCTTCTCTATAGTTTCAAAATTTTTTAAAAGCCTCTTTACTAAGCTACTGTGAAGTTTCCTTTTCATGAGTCAATAAATATCCACCTTCTCTTTGAATAGATCATTTTTTCATCACTTTTAGAGCTATTTGTATTTTAAACCTCATTTAAAATTTTATTTTTATTTATTTTTATTTATTTATTTATTTATTTATTTTTTTTTTTTTTTTCTTTTTAAATTTCTTTATTGATTAAGGTGTCACATATTTGTCCTCATCCCCCCATTCCCATCCCACCCCCCTCCCCATGCATCCCCAACCCCCTGTTGAACTTAACCGTTGGATAGGCTCATATGCATGCACACAAGTCCTTTGGTTGAACTCTCCCCCTCCCCCCACCCTCCCCTATCCTCCCTCTGAGGCCCGATAGTCCGATCGATGCCTCCTTGCTTCTGGTTCTGTTCTTGTTCCTCAGTCTATGTTGTTCATCATTTCCCCTAGATGAGCGAGATCATATGTCACTAGATATATACTTATGAGAACTGAATGTGAGACGAGCAATAATAGTTATGCTGACAGGCAAATGAATCAGTCTGTAGTGAGTTTCTTTCTGGACCAACAGTTCTTTTGAGACCCAATTTCAATGTCCACCAGTTCCTTATGTGTACATGTCAGCACTGACCCCTCAGCTCTGGATGGTGGACAAATGGTGGTAACGGAGGTCCGACTCCCTCTGGTTTGGTCTCGGCCGGACCCAGGGGCACGGCTTCACCCGGACTAAGGGGCACGTGGCCTCACCCATACCCAAGGGGCGCGTGGCCTCACCCGGGCCCGGGACCCAGCCTCACCCGGGTGGATCCAGGGGCACACGGCCTCACCCGGACCCAGGATCCGGCTTCACCCGGACCCAGGGGCGCAAGGCCTCACCCGGACCCAGGGGCACATGGCCTCACCCGGACCCGGGGGCGCGTGGCTTCTCCCAGACCCAGGGGCACGTGGCTTCACCCGGACCTAGGTGCACGAGGCCTCACCCAGATCCAGGGACACGTGGCCTCACCCGGACCCGGGGGCGCTTGGCCTCTCCCAGACCCAGGGGCACTTGGCCTCACCCGGGCCTAGGTGCGCGAGGCCTCACCTGGATCCAGGGACACATGGTCTCACCCGGACCCAGGGGCGCGTGGCCTCTCCCAGACCCAGGGGCGTGTGGCCTCACCCGGACCTAGGTGCACGAGGCCTCACCCGGATCCAGGGACACATGGTCTCACCCGGACCCAGGGACGCTTGGCCTCCCCCAGACCCAGGGGCACGTGGCCTCACCCGGGCCTAGGTGCACGAGGCCTCACCCGGATCCAGGGACACATGGTCTCGCCCGGACCCAGGGGTGCGTGGCCTCTCCCAGACCCAGGGGCACGTGGCCTCACCTGGACCTAGGTGCACGAGGCCTCACCCGGATCCAGGGACACATGGTCTCACCCGGACCCAGGGGCGCTTGGCCTCTCCCAGACCCAGGGGCGCTTGGCCTCACCCGGGCACGGGACCCAGCGTCATCCGGGTCCAGGGGCACATGGCCTCACCCGGACCCGGAATCCGGCCTCACCTGGACCCAGGGGCACGTGGCCTCACCCAGACCCAGGGGCGTGAGGCCTCACCTATACCCAGAGGCGTGTGACCACACCCGAGCCCAGAGGCGCGCAACCCCGCCTGCACCCGGGTCCCAGCGGGGCCCCGTCCTCCCGATCCCAATTCCTGCCGGTCAACCCCCCCCTCAGCAATTCCCCTGGCCATCCTGCCAGAGCTCCAGGACGGCTGCTGCAGAACTCGTCGGGCGGCGGCTCGGCGAAGCTCCGGTGCGCCCGGTGCATGGCGGTGGGCCGGTCCAGCGTCGCTGCGTCGGCCCTTGGGTCCGCAGCGGTGGCCGGTCGCCGAGCATGCGCACCTGGCCGCTTCCGGGGCATTGAGATTCTTGAAGGACTCGGAGGTCAGCAAGCGCGGAGTCTCCCACCCCATGTCTCATAGGGGCTTGTCTGTCCGTGCTCGGCAGCCAGTGGAGCCGTCCCCTCAGCCGGAGACCGCCGGGGGAACTGCGCCGAGCACGTTCCAGGCCGCCATTGTGTCGCCTGAGCCGTAGTTCTTAAAGTGTGGTCTTTGGGTCACCTGCATCAGCATCATCCCGCATACCCCTCTTTTATTCTAGTTGTAGAGCATCCACTCAGCCAGCTCTATGGTGGTCTTGGATGGTGTCTGCTCTGCTCTCCTGTCGTAGTCTCAAAGTTGTTGTGGTAGGCAACAATCAGGCTTCCGCCCTATGCCTCCATCTTGGTCCTCCTTTGTATAGTTAAGTCTTGATTGTTGTTGGTGTCACTGGGAGGGCTCTCTTTGTCTATAAAGGAAGAGTTGCTGTGCAGGAGACACGTTTATGGGCCTGGTCTTGGTGCAGCAAGGCTTTGGCGCTCACTGAATGTGTCCCTTATGCGCGTGGTTGAAATCTGGTGTCATCTCCCACAGACCACTAGATGCCCTCGTTTCTGGGTCTCCAATGGGGTGTAGATCAGCTACTGCCTTAGGCACTCAGCAGGGATTACAGCAAAAACTGTAGTTTCCTCCTCCTGTCTGAGTGGCCCTGCAGCAGTCCGACTAGAACAGCAGTTCATCTGGTCCGCTGCCAGAGGGCAGGCCACCCACATGCATAAGCCGTTGCTTGGAGCGCAGGTGCGCCTGCAAGACTTGCGGGGCGGGTCTTCAAAACATGCGGGGCGGGTCCCAGGGCGGGGTGGGTCCCAGGGCGGGGCAGGGTCTCAGGGCGCCAACAGGCCATGGTGCGGCGAGCCGCAATGGCTGCAAGTCTGCTCCTTCTGCCTTCCACGTTTCTAAATCCCCTCGTTCCGCGCTCCAGCGCAGCAAACACTGATTGCTGGGCGCACCTCCGCAAGAGTCCCGCCTCTCCCCGCAGGCATCTGGGTCTCCCGCGGGTCCCCAGAAGCTGGATTTCAGGGTGATGGAGAGCTAATCTCCCCTAGGTTTGGAACAAAAGCCCCTTTCCCCCGCCACCAGCCCGACCCACGCGCCTCCGCACCTCGTCCCCTCCGATTTCGCTGGTTTCCTCTTCCCTCTTAGCTGTAAATCTACCATTCAGCCATCTCTCCTGTAGTTCTGGGCTGCAGACGCTCTGTCCTCCAGTCGTGCCCCTGAAATTGCTGTGCGCGGCGCAGTTCGCAGTTCCTTTGTTTAGCTTAGCCGCCTTCTTGATTCTCCTCTGTCAAAATGGCTAGAGGACTTGAATGTAAGATGAGAACTCCTAAGATTCCTCCAAATCGGTGTTGGCGGCCTCCAGGGCCCCGAGGATCTCACTGCGCAGCTCGGCCAGGTCGGTGGCGCAGATGAGCCCCTCCTGCAGAAAGATGGTCTCTTCCTTCACCGAGAGCCGCTGCGCCGAGTCCGCGGCCGCCGCCACAGCAGCCGCCGCGGTGCCCACGAGCCCATGGCCCCAGCTGCGGTGCTGACTGAGAGGAGCAGCCGCCCGGTCTGGGGAGACACGAGCAGCAGTCGCCACCCTCACCAGTCCATGTTTCAGTTGTATTTCCGAAACTGCCATGCGAGGCAACAGATCAGCCTTTCACCTCCGCCGCCATCTTTTTTTTCTCATTTAAAATTTTAAATGATCATTCTCACTTGAGAATTAGGAGTCAATATGTTGTTAAAGGCATGAGCTTTCTAGTCAGAAAATTCTGGCTCTCCTGCTTCCTGTTTCATGAGCTTCTATAATTTCCTTAACTTTCTTAAGCTTCAGTCTCACCTGTAAAGTGGGGATAATACAATATCTCCTCAAGTTCTTGGGAAGATTAGATAAGTTTGATCTTATTTAGCTTATGGTTATTAACAATAACATTACAAAGTATAGTGGCTTTTAGCTTTTCTTACCTAACTTCCACACCGCACTACATGCAAGCATCTGCTCACATGGGGACTATATTTAGATGCTGAAAGTCTGGTGACTTGAAGTTCATCACTGATCTTGCTTCAAACCAAGCTTCTCTTCCAAGCAGTTTCCTTGTGATGGGAGTGACATTTCCAGATGACCAAGTGTATCCGTTTCCTTTGATTTTATTTAGAGCTGGGCCACAAAGCATTTGAGGGCCAGTGTCTTCCACGATAGATAGCCAGCTCTCTGCTCAGTTACTCTGGCTTGAATATGGGCAGAAGTTCAAGTCCAAGATAATCTCCAAATCTGGCCCTTTGTGTTCTCGCTGTTGAGATGGTGACCATTATCATTGTAACACAGATTTCCTGTTTATTTAAATGCGTCCTGACTTTGTTTGTTTACTGTTCATTTGTACTAAAAACAACATGCAACAAAAATAAGCGAAGCATTAGGGAATTTATAGGAAGCTGAGTTTAGCTACTGCCCTGGGTAGAAGGTGCCCAGAGTTCTTTATTTTATTTTATTTTTTTTGCGGGGGAGGAGGGTTGTGATGTAGACCATGATAATACAGGTTAAAAAACAAAGCACTTTTTTTTTTTTTTCCTTAAATGGTAGGAAAAGGAGTTCCACTTAGATAGAGAATGTACAAGCATTGCAAATTTTAGATTTGTTGCATGCTAAATTTCCTCCTCCATATCTTAGGCCTATTTCACCCCAGAGGAGGTGGTGAAGACCTCTGGGTATCCTAAAAGATTAAAAAAACACCCTTGTACTAGTTTTCTAGGGCTGTGGCTATCACCAAGCACCACAGGCTGGGGGGCTCAAACAACTGAAATGCACTGTCTCACATTTCGGGAGGCTCAGAGTCTGCGATCACGGCATGTGGGGTTGGTTTCTTCGGAGGCCTCTGTCCTGGGCTCGCAGATGGCTGTCTCCTAGTGGCTTCATGTGGGCTTCCCTCTGCATGTGTTTGCGTTTAAATTTCATCTCCTTAGAAGGACATCAGGCATATGGGTTTGGGGTCCACCTGATGGCCTTAATTTAATTACCTCTGCAAAGACACTGCCTTCAAATATGGTCACATTTTGGGGATGAGAACTTCAACATGAACTTCAGGTGGCATACAATTCAGCCCATAACATTCCTTTTGAACAAAATAAATAGTAGAGCTGAGAGGGACCTGTCAACCCGTTTTCCTGACTCTTTCGGTGCTGTTCTGTGCATGTCCTTCAGCCTCGTGGACTCTCAAACCCTGGGGATGCTTATTAAATACCTTATTAAAAACAAAAACCTCCTGCTTTTTAAAAATGTGGTTATTTTAACATAGTGGTTGGAGAATAGGCTTTGGAATTAATAGGTGCTGCTTCCTGCTAGTCTGTGATCTTGGCAAGTTACTTGGGCCATCAGAGCCTCAGTTTCTTTATATATAAAACAGTGATGGGATTTTCTTGACTTTGATACAATGTTAGCTGGAGTGGCCCTGCCTCACGCTGTGGTTTTGAGGGAGGCAGGAAACTGCAGGGAGATGTAGACCACAGTCATACGCGGCATCATAATGGGTTTGCTTAAGGGAGTTTTCAGGAAAAGTTTCAATTCGGTATCTTCTGCTAAGGATGAAAAACAACTGTGTACAAAGAAAAAATATCTCAGTGACATTAAGATTTAAAAAAAGTTTGGCACCGAAGGTGATATGCGTAAGTAATTTGGAAGAAGCAGTTTCTGTGGAGCACCTCATTTCCTGACAAGGCCAGATGAATGGGCTGCCCTGTTGTGGATGGGGTTAGAATGTGCCAAGAGCTATTCTTCTGTCATCAACCAGAAAAAACACATGTCGTTAGGAAATGAGAGAGGCGCGTTCTCTCTTAGTGCAAGGATTTTTGAAAGACTGACTTGGAACTCTTGTAAGTCGTGTATGATTTTTAGAAAGTAAAGTCTTTTTACTACATACGATTTTTTATGAAATCTTAATGACATGAAATATGTGGTGTCAAATGCTGTTTGACTTAATTTGTGATGCCTCTGATATATATTCATGGCTTTGAGAACAAGTTTATAAAAGGAAATTACTAAAAATATTTTAAAGTTTCTTGGAAAATTTTAGTATTACTCATAGCGTTCAGTAATTCATCATTTGTAATACTCTTAAGGTGATTTTTGCTTTTAAAAATTATACATGTAGGCAAATGAAAAAATGTAAAGTCATTTTTAGGATTTTCCTTGTTTCATTTTTACTTGAGAAGTTCAGAATTCTTCACAGTGGATTTTAGTTGAATCTTGAAATGGTGGGTTGTGGTATTTTATGGCACAGTGTAAATCCTGGGCACGGATGGATGTGTTGGGCTACATAATTTACAGAGCCAATCACTCTTGGCAGAGTTCTTCTCAGACACTGCCCATAGTGCTTGTTTTTCACTCTATGAAGAGTATAACCCCCCTCTACCCAAGGGCAAAAAATTATCATAGTTAATTATTCTGAACCTAATCTACATCCATCCTTAAGCAGCGTATCTAAACCTTGGCCAGAGAAAGTTTTTGCAAAACCTTGGTGAAATGAGACAAAAAGAAAAGGAAAAAGAAAAAAAATTTTTTCTTAATCTAACTTTACTTAAGTTAAAGGAATATCATTTCTTCTGTTATTTATGTGATGGAATATGATAGTTTATTTCTAGAATCTTATTTGGATGGATAAAAATTTATTGGCCAAAGTTATGTTTACATCTCAAAAAGTTTTGGAGATTTTTTTTGGTTAATGAACCCAAGTCTGTAATCTTTGTGAGGGGAGCTTTGGTCAACAAACCTTTCTCGGGAGATTACAGAAACGTTTAATATAATATTTGAATTTTTAAGCAGTTAAACTGGTAAGTAGGCATATACACGTAGATTTATCAGCTACTCTTCAGTGTCTAGAGGCTTAATGATAAATATAAGACTTGAGCTATTTGTTTTGTTAGTTGTGCTTATGAACTCTGTTGCTGTAAGATCACTTGTGGAGGATCTTAGGGTGGGGGAGGGAGAGGGAGACTGAGTCCTGCTTGGTCTCTGTTCAGGTGTTAGGGGCATTAGTGTTCAGAATTGTTCCACTGGGGACTCCTTTACGACATTTCTGTCATCCACCGAGAATGTACACATGTCATTAAGTGATGAAGAATAATGTTCGCTTTGGCTACAAAAATTTAAGAAATCTGCTGTTTAACCTCCTATAAATAAAGAAAATATTTGTGTAGTCTCTGAGCCTGACCAGTATTCTTTTACAGTTCAAGTGCTGTGGAGTGGTGTATTTCACCGACTGGCTGGAAATGACAGAGATGGACTGGCCCCCAGATTCCTGCTGCGTTAGGGAATTCCCAGGATGTTCCAAACAGGCCCACCAGGAAGATCTCAGTGACCTGTATCAAGAGGTAAGGCCGTATGTGTTTAGCTTATCGGGGATAAAAGTTTTCTTATAATGACAAGTATAGAACCCGCAACATGCCAGTGAAATAACCTCTTCTGTGCAAATACAAAGGCCCTTGAAATTTTTGCTCTGGTATGTGGAAAAACAGGATAAAGGTAAAAATTAATGTACAAATCTGAACACTGATCACGTGTTAACAAAGGACATTGGGAAGGTGTAGGTTTTAGAATTAATTGGATTTTAAAATGTGTTGTCTAAGAATCAAGTTCCCTTGCCCCCTCCTCAGGGTCCTTTAAAAACAGACGCAGGCAGAGGGTGTAGCTGACTCTGGAGGTCAGGAAAACACACGTTGGAGTTCCTAGCGGACTGTGGTATAGGACCTCCACGTACCATTAGATTAAAACGTGTAGGGGAAAATCCCATTCTCCAGAGAAAGTGCTGGCCTCTTCCCTCCCCCCTGCTGGTAGCGAGAAGTGATGGGAGTTTTAGTTAGCTGTTGGAATGGAGTTAGATGCTCCCTGGAATGAAAATCAATTGTCCCCTGCCCAAGAAACTTGCATATTTGTGTTTTCTGGAAGAACTTATCCGAATAATCCTTGTTAGCAGAAGTTTTCCTATCACTTCACTTTTAGTGGTGATTTTCAGATGTTTTCAGCCACAGAATTCTTTTTCTTCCAATTAAAATCTAGAACTACACCATCCTGTACAGCAGCCGAGAGCTACGTGTGGCCATTTGAATGAAAATGAAATCAAACACAATTTTCATTTCCTCTGCTGCGCTAGCCACATTTCAAGTGCTCAACAGCCTCTCCGAGTTAGCTCTTCCTGTGGTGGACCAGGCAGATGTAAGATATTTTCCATCCTTACCGAAAGTTTTACTGCAGCCTCGATCTAGAGGGGAAGCTCAAAATGGAAAGGAAGCTGCTCAGGCTGAGGGGCCGGAATCATTTCCCAGATACATCTCCAGGCAAGCACCTGGGTACACAAAGCACTATTGTAAACCTCTGGCTTAACAGACACACTCGTGATACAACACACACACACACAAACACACACACACACACACACACGCATGCACGCACACGCACATAGAATATGCTATAAAGAATGAAACTGTAAAAAAAAATGCCTTTTTATGTGTTTCAAGATCATGACCTTAGGAGGTTAGGCGTTTTTTTACTAGAAATACTAACATTGTTCAAAACATCTTTTAGCCGGTCTGCCAAAGGCAATTGTAGAGATGCACAGGAATGAGCTTCATTAATTTATAGCGTAAAGGAACTAATTTGAAAAAGATACTGGAATACTTACACAAATGATCTGTTACATCCGTGTCTCAGACATGAGTAACTTTGGGTTAAAAACATCATCTCGGAGGACAGGACCCTGCCACCTTGAAGGATGTCCAAAATAAAGTGCTTTGGGCTCCAAAGGCACACACAAGGAAGAGGGCCAAGTTGTTTTTTTTTAAGAGGTTCACAATTGTATTAATTTCCCAGGGCTACTATAACAAAGTGCCACTAAGTGAGTTGCTTCAACAGCAGGTACTTCTTGTCTCCCGGTTCCGAGGCTGAGAATCTGAGATGGAGGTGTACTAGTAAGCAGGGTTGGTTCCTTCTGAGGGGTGCGAGGAAGGACCTGCGCCACGCCTCTCCCTCACCTTCCGTGGTTGGCTGGCCATCATTGGTGCTCCTTGGCTTGCAGCATCGCCTGCTCTCCGCCTTCACCTTCCCACGGAGTTCCTCTTGTTTGTGTCTGTCTCCAAATTTCCCTTTTTATAAGGATGCTAGTCACTCACTCTTCTCCCGTCTGACCTCATCTTAACTAATCACACCTGCAACAACTCTGTGTCTAAGCAAGATCTGATTCTGAGTTAGTGAGGATTTGGACCTCAGCATAAGCATTTGGAGGGGACACAATTCAAGTCATAACAAGAATTGTTGAAACAGCTGAATAACTCAGGTTGTTTATTTTAAAAGATAACCAAAATACTTTTCGTCATGCCTCATGTTACTGAGAAGCATTGTGTTGGATATTATCATTTGAAGCATATTATGTTTAGTAACATTTTGGCTTTGAATAAAAAAGAATATACAAGGTCTTGTATATTGAACAAAGAATTGTTGGGTCAGTGTCTCTGAGTTCCTCGGTGGTTGTGCTGTCTCTTGTGTTCTGGGTGAAAGCTGAATATTGGCTGGTGTCTGTAGCAGGGATGGCCAGCTAACAAGTGCAACAGTCAAAGTCCTGCTGATTCCATAAAGCAGAAGCAGTGCTGAACATTTCTAAGATAATATTAACCGCAGGCATAATTGTGCACATTCACACACATTACAGTACCACTAGATTTAAAAACACACACACAGATGATTACAGTATAGGTACAAGTGTAAACATGTGAACTAAAACCTATTGACTTACCCTGTGTAAACTTAATTCATTTATTAGTTTTAGGAGTGGCAAGGCAGTATGGGAAATTATTGGACTATACCCCCAAATACACTGAGTGGCCAGATTATTATGATCTCTGAACGCATAATAATCTGGCCACTCTGTATGAATTTGTGCATGGGTGGGGTCCAGCCTGGCCAGGAGGAAGGGACATGGGCGGTTGGCCGGCCTGCCTGCTGGTCGAACTCCTGGTCTAGGGGACAATTTGCATATTAGCTTTTTATTATATAGCATATACACGGAGTGGCCAGATTATTATGCGTTCAGAGATCATAATAATCTGGCCACTCAGTGTATAGTGATTTCTATTTTCTTTAGTGATTAATACTGATTATAACTAATATTGACCATGAGAATGGCAAAACATGAATCAATTTTCCAGATGTTCCCACAAAGTCTTTACTTCAGTTTTACTTTATTTAGTTGAAAAGCCTGCAGTTAACATTTAATAAAATTTTCTTGTAAAAGTACAATTCAATTTTACTAGCTTATCTTAATGGTCTCCACTAGTAATATTTATAATGGGATTCTTTACTTTCAGGATGTCGATAATTGCTTGTTCCATGAATTTTAAACTGGAAAGAAGCCACACTGTTGTGCCTGGGCAAATTTGAGGGCCCAGATTATTTAAAAAGTTTTTCGTATTTTCATCAAAAGACCTTCAGTAGCAAGCTGGCATTGTCAGTTATGAGATATTTCTTTAGACAGAATTCCAGCAGAGATGGAGGTTCATTATATCTGAGTAATCTGCTTTTGCACTTTCTAATTAATAACAGATGTTGCTATTGGTAATGTTATAGTGCATCATTATATGCATAGTTGACTTACCAACGTGAATCACTTAGTAGCTTTATTGCACAAGTACAATTAAATCCATCATTAAAAAGAAGACTTAATTCCACTTTGCCCTGTAATGCATGTTTCCTAATTGCAGTGTGCCCGGGGATCATCCACCTGGAAGATGAGGGATCTAGAAAGAAGAACAAGGGAGGGACAGTTGGAGGTATTTGGAATGTTTATTCTGAAGTAGTGAGTACTAAGGGGAGATATTTCAGATGTCTTCAAGTATTTCAAAGTTCATCAGTCAGAACAGGAACTGGACTTACCCATTGTTGCTCCCAGGGCCAGAGTCTCAGGAAGGAAATTTTGAGTCAGTAGAAGGAAGAGCTTGCTCATCAAAATCTGTCCAATTGTGATACAGGTTCTCTTGTAAAATAGTGAGTGTCTTATCTCTAAAA
The DNA here is from genome assembly GCF_027574615.1 of Eptesicus fuscus. Classification (NCBI taxonomy): domain Eukaryota; kingdom Metazoa; phylum Chordata; class Mammalia; order Chiroptera; family Vespertilionidae; genus Eptesicus; species Eptesicus fuscus. The sequence goes on from NC_072486.1 coordinate 69,511,815, forward strand.
ATATTAAAGTCAAGGTCATGGGTGTTAGAATGGGTTTTTAAATTAAGAGTGAATCTGGACTAGATGAACTTCAAGGTCCCTTTTATCTTTCATATTCTGTAAGCTCAGAGATAAGAACCGACTTTCTTCCTGCGATTTCTGTTCAGAGGTCTGAAATCAAGGAAATAAATCATTCTCAACCATCTGGTGGCCTGCTTGGTCCCTGACCCAATAATATTTTATGACACATTTAAAACCTGTGAAAAATGACAGAGCAGAAATAGAGCAATAGTTGCACATTTTAGGAACATTCCCATCAGAGTTATTGTTGGGTCTGGTATACAACTTAAATATCTGCATTGAGTAAAACACATGTCTGAAAGTATACATCTAAAAATCACAATTGAAAATATCTCTGACGATCAGTTTGGTTCCATTGCATTCATTCATTCAAAATGTTTTGTGGTTACTGACTGGGATCCAGGTGTTGAAGATACGGTGGAGAATGTTGCAGACAGAAATCTCTCCTCTTGTATAACATATATTCTAGTTAGGAATATAAACAACTAACAAGAAAAAAGCAATAAAAATAATTTCAGGTGGTGTTAAGTACCTTGAAGACTCTGAAGAGGGTCATGTGCTGGAGAATTTCTTTATTGATGAAGGAAGTACTTAAGATAGGACAGGTAGGATCTAAGCTCTCTTAGGAGGTGACATTTGAACTGAAACCAAATGATGAGAAGGGCCTAGCCATGCAAATATATGTTGAAGAGTTTATATTTTTAAATATGTTTTTTAAAATTGATTTTTAGAGAGAGAGAGAGAGAGAGAACATCAGTGATGAGAGATAATCCTTGCTTGGCTGCCTCCTGCACACCCCCTACTGGGGATTAAGCCTGCAACCCGTGCATGTGCCTTGACCAGGGATTGAACCATGACCTCCTGGTTTATAGGTCGATGCTCAACCACTAAGCCCCACTAGCCAGGCTCAAATACTCTTAATAATTTCTTTTGTAACAAATAACCAAACCCTTTCTGCCTCTTTAGATGGTTGTTTATTTCTTTTCTGAGTAACAGGAAACATGCACAGATAGGGAGCTAGAGAAGGGCAGGGTGTTAGATGTGAGCAGATGCGATCTTTCTGGCTTCTGGGACAAAGAACCGGATGATGACAAGTATGGACAGGTCTCCAGTGCTCACGGTAGTGAATGGGAATGGAGGGGTGCTCCCTCACAGTGAAGGTGGGACAGCTCATGGTGAACCATGTGGGGTGAGTGATTAGAGGTTTTCATTCGCTCAGTTATATGTTACCTGCTCTGTGAGTTGAGAGCAGTTTTGAGGTTCTATCCTTACCCATCTCCTTTGTACCCAGACCTCGTTGGCAAGTGGTTTATGTTTTATAATCTACATACATTTTTTTTTTAAAAAAATTTCTGAGCAGTATTGCAGCCCTTGGCACTTTTTGTTAACACTCTTTTGCTAACATCTTTGACCAATGAGAAAAGTGAGTCAAGCTGTATGTCTGTTTTGACTAATAGAAACAACTTTTATTTTATCGTTTTCTCATACAACATTTGAGACATGTAAATTTTTCCTCAGCACTTCTGAGCCAGAGGTAGAGACTTGACAGTGTTGTGGATGAAAAGGAGATGGTGGGAGTGAGGATTGATAATTTTTCTCCCAGGTAACCTTACTCGTAAGTTACTAGTGGCATTCTTCTTAGAACCAAGTAAATTACCACACTGGAAACAAACAATTAGAGGGGTTGGTGTTGAAAGACAAGTCCTAGGCAGAAAGTGAGAGGTAGCAGCTTAGGCCCCAGGCCAGGTCCTGGCCAATGATGCTAACCTAAAGTGAGTCAAATCTGCATAGAAATGTCTCACATCAGTGTTAGAGTAAGAGGTAGGAATGATCTTGAATTGGGACACAAGAAGGAGCCTGGCATAGGGTAGGCATTCCTTCATTGCCATTGTGTTTATGCGTGAGATATGCAATGAGAGCACATAGAGGAGGTAGAAATTCATTGGGCTTCCAATCTTTTTTAAATATATTTTTATTGACTTCAGAGAAGAAGGAAGATGGAGAGAGAGATAGAAACATCAATGATGAGAGAGAATCATTGATTGGCTGCCTCCTGCATGCCCCCAACTGGGGATTGAGCCTGAAACCCAGGCATGTGCCCTTGACTGGACTCAAACCTGGGACCTTGAAGTCCACAGGCCGACGCTCTATCCCCTGAGCCAAACCAGCCAGGCCTGGACTTCCAATCTTAAAAGATAAGCAGTCATTACCAAAGGCAGCAAATATTTGGGTGGCGTGAGGCTGAAAAGGCCATTCCAAGCAAAGAGGCAGCAATGCAGTGAGAGCTGGAAGGCGGACAGCACAGCACAGCGGGACTGCGGGCATGAGGAGGGCCACGCAGACGGGGCTGGACAGACGGGCACTGGACTATGCAGAGCCCTGGATACCTGATAACGCGTGCGTGTTCCACAGAGGTCTGCGGATGGTTGCGAAATAAAGAAGGCGAGCATGTTTGCAAAATGGAAGCATTATTATGAAAGGAGTGCTGAGGGCAGAGTAGTCCTGGGATTCTGACTTATCCATAATGAAGCTCCATTCTCAGATGAACACACACACAGAATCTCCTGCCCAGACAGTAAAAGGTAGGCTGCTTTCCGGCCAGCCCAGTGGTGATTTAGATGGAATATCCCCAAGAAGTTCCATTCCCAGGGTTCTTTTATCTAGAGTCAAAGACACGCCCTCCTGCCTCTCTGCTGACTTCATTATCTCCTCAGCAACTGCTGGCAGGGGTCAGCTGGCCTCTGACAGGTGATATCTGCTTTACCATTCAAAGCCTTGCCAGGCCAGTTCGGGCCAGGAGGGCGGATCCCTTTTATCTCTAGGCTTTGCTTGATCTAATCAGGCCTTGAACTATCCTGCCAGCTTTGCTTCAGGTTACAAATGCATTCTCATTTCCTTTCATTCTCTTCCTCAACTTAATTCAATGGTGAGTTTCTTGTTACCTATTCACTATTCAAACACCCCCTCTCCCCGTCCCCATGCTCTATTTGTAGGTTTTGCCTTTAGAATTTACTGATGTGAAAGCCATTATAATAGGCTTGACCTGGGAAGTACCTCACAAAGTATAACAATTTTAGATTTGTGCTTAAAGATCATTGTATAGGCAGAGAATGGGTTGAGGTGAGAATGGGGTCTTGCATGAGGCAAGGGAATCAGTAGGAAACAGTTGCGGGTCACTCTTGTGAGTGACTGTTAAGGCTGGGGTTCCCCTTGTGCCATCAGGATGGAGAGGAGGGAATGGGAGTGAAGGATGTGAAAGAGGGAGGGTGAACAGGACTAGGTGATGAGTTGGCTGTGGGGATTGAGTGACAGGGACACAACAAGGACACTTGACTTTGACTTGGGCCCTGAATAGATGTAGAAACCATTTTCTGAGAGGGGGGCGGGGGGAGGTTGGCTTTGATTACTCCACTTTGGAAATGCTGGGTTTTAAGGGTCCTTGTCCATGTACTCCCAGTAGGAAATATGAAACTTAGGAGACAGAACTCAGTCAGAGATATGGATTTTGTGTGTATGAATTAGGCCGCAGTGATGGGCAACCTTTTGAGCTTGGTGTGTCAAACTTCACCAAAAAACTGAGCATAACTCGGGTAGTGTGTCACTTTGAGAAAAAAACTAACTCCAAGACTCTAGTCGCAAATGTTTCATCCTCAGGAGCAGCAAATGTTTCATCCTCGGCATGCGTCCGTGTGTCATCAGAAATGGCTACGCGTGTCAGTGCTGACACGCGTGTCATAGGTTCGCCATCACTGAATTAGGGGAAGAGCTAACGCAATATACAATAGCTTGAATAAGGTGGGAGTCTACTAGTATTTCTCTCTCAGAGAGCAGTCAGCTGACCCGGGTCTATCAGGCAGCTCTGCTGCACGAGTTCATCCAGGGGCCCAGGATGCTGAGATACCTTCCAAAGTGGCTCCTGTTTTTCTCCAGTTCCAGCCAGTGGGGAAAGGAGGAAGTGGGAAGGAACACAACCCATGCTTTAAGTTCTCCATCCGTCGCCTCTGCTCACATTCCACTGGGCAGGGCTCGCATGGCTGTGCCTCGCTGCAACGAAGGCTGGGGAATGTGGTCTCTGGCTAGTAGTCTGTGTTCCCATAGACCCGTGGTCGGCAAACTGCGGCTCGCGAGCCACATGCGGCTCTTTGGCCCCTTGAGTGCGGCTCTTCCACAAAATACCACAGCCTGGGCGAGTCTATTTTGAAGAAGTGGCGTTAGAAGAAGTTTAAGTTTAAAAAATTTGGCTCTCAAAAGAAATTTCAATTGTTGTACTGTTGCTATTTGGCTCTGTTGGCTAATGAGTTTGCCGACCACTGCCATAGACTACACGAATCGCTATGAAGAGGTGGAGAACAGACTGGGGTGAGTCGGAGCACTAACAGGTTACCAGTGCAGAGGCAATTGAATGCAGGGGAGTAAAGAAGGGCACATGAAGAGGTGAGGTGATGTGTGCGGCCAAGGACAGAAGTTGGGGGATGGCAGCACTAACAGCCGAGGAGGAGTCACCAACTGTAGGAAAGAAGAAATGGGAAGCAGTGTCCTGCACGCCAAAGGAGAAGAGGATTTTAGGAATGAGTGTTGTTCAGCAGTTAAGACTAGTCTCCCCGGCCAGACTCTTTGGGTTAAATCTTTGTTAGTTGTTAGTCTTTCTGTGCTTCATTTTTCTCACCTTTATTGGTGAGATCCAACCTGAAATAAAGAGGATTGCCAGAGTTCTTATCTCATAGGGGTGTTTGGCGAGTTCTGTGAATTAACCTATTAAAAACCCTTGGAACATTGCCTGTCTGTAGCATGTGCTTATAGTAACAGCTGAGAGTTAAAGTAAATCAGAAAAGTACACATTGCGTTTTTCAAATAGGATACATATTTAATAGATCTATGAGCAAATATTTTACATGCATTATCTCCTTTAAGCCCTAGCACAATTCTTTGAAGGTTACAGTATTGTTATCTCCATTTTACAGATGAGAAAAATGAGGCCCAAAGAGGGTAAGTGACCTAGCTAGTCATAGAGCTAGTCAGTGACTTAGCTCAGATCTAATTAATTCCAAAATTTTGAGATGTGAAATATTGGTGAGGAGCAAGCTGAGCTTTTACAGATTTTTTTCCCCCACTTCTAAACCTCACTTTTATCTGTTAAGTGAGATAATAATAGTACCTTCCTCATTATAGTCTTGCAAAGATTAAATCAAGCTACTTAATGAGAAACCCTTAGCAAGCCACTTGGCACATAATAAATACAAATCTTCAAAGCATAGTAGTAGTAATGGCAATAATAACAGTAATTTATTAACAACTTACTGAAGTCAGTAGAAAAATTAGCAGCCTCTGGTTGGTGTTTACACTAGCCAGATTGCCCCTGGTTGTGCCCCTGGTTATATATATTTGGGCCGGCTGAAGCTAGATTTTTAGGTCAAGGTTTTGGGGACTTCGTGTGGTCTCCCACTTTGCTTGTTTCAACACTTTCCCACTTCTTATAGTCAATCATTTAGGTGGACGAAAGGCCCAGTGAAAGACAATGTGAATTAGCAGCTTGGGAAGGCTCTTCTGCTCGGTCCGGCAGCGCGTGCTGGCTGCTGGAACTGGCCTCGCTGGGAGGCCAGCACCTGCTGGGCTTTCTGACTCTAGTCTAGGACCGTGTCTTATTTTGTTGGTGTTTTTGTTTTTTTCCATACAAATGAAAAATGTTTGGCAAATGTAGTCTTTTCAATTCGATGGTTCTGCCTATCTAATGGAGATATATTGATGATTAAACGAGACCTGAGGGTCTGCCTTTATTAAGAAACTAGAGGCCCATTGCATGAAGAGATTCGTGCAATAGGCCTTCCTTCCCTTGGCTTCCAGCACCGGTTTTCCTCTGGCACCCGGGACCCAGGCCTTTGCTCCGGCTGGAGTCTGCTGCCTTTGCTGCAGACTCTGACTCTGGCCAGAGTCTGCCTTCTTCGTCTTTGCTGCAGACTCTGGAGTCTGCAGTCTTTGTCTTTGCTGAGGGGCTGGAGTGCCGCTCCTGTAGATCCCCTCGTCCCCCACCCTCCCTCTCATAGTAAGCGTCTTGCCCTGCCCAGCCACTCCGTGCCTGGAGCAGCTGGGCAGCTGCCATATTTGTCCTTCTAATTTGCATATTCCCTCCTGATTGGCTGGTGGGTGTAGCGGAGGTACGGTCAATTTTACATGTTTGTCTATCTAATCTAATAATAGACAAATATGCAAATTGACCATACCTCCGACACACCCAGAAGCCACGCCCACAAGCCACGCCCACCACCCAATCAGAGCGAGTATGCAAATTAACCCAAACCAAGATGGCTACAGCCACAGAGAGCAAGGTTTCCTAGGTAATGGAGGAAGCCAAGCTTTCTGCCAGCCGTTGCAGGCCTAAGCCTACACTCAAGCTACAAAGTTTCAATTATAGAAGGTAAACAAATTCAAACAAATGGCGGCAGAATGGAGCTTGAGAGGGCAGGCCAGGGTTGCTGCCGGCAACAGGGGAAGCAAAGCTTTCCGAACACCCTGGCCGGGCCCACCCGCTTAAGGCAACAAAGTTTCAATTATAACCCCAACACAAATGGCTACGGGCCTCGGAGGGAGCCCCAGGCTTGGCCCTGCTCCAGGCTACAAAGTTTCAATTGTAGAAGGAAAATAAATTCCAGATACCAGGGCCTCCGCTTGCGTTGCCAGGGGGTGTGGCCTGCCTGCAAACCACCACAGGCCCCTCACTCAGGCCGCCCCCGCCCCAAGGGAACCCCACCCTGATCAGGGACACCCTTCAGGGCAAACTAGCTGGCCCCCACCCCTGTACCAGGCCTCTATCTTATCTAATAAAAGAGTACTATGCAGATTGATCATCACTGCAACACACAATATAGCTGCCCCCATGTGATCAAAGATCCTGCCCCCATGTGGACACAAGATGGCCACCACAAGATGGCCAGCAGGAGAGGGCAGTTGGTAGGCACCCGGCCTGCAAGGGAGGGCAGTTGAGAAGGACCAGGCCTGCAAGGAGGGGCAGTTGGAGGTGATCAACCCTGCAGGAGAGGGCAGTTAGGGGTGACCAGGCTGGCAGAGGAGGGAAGTTGGGGGCAAACAGGCTGGCAGCAGAGTGGTTAGGGGGTGATCAGGCTGGCAGGCAGAAGCGGTTAGGGGCAATCAGGAAGGCAGGCAGGCAAGCAGTTGGGAGCCAGCAGTCCTGGATTGTGAGAGGGATGTCCGACTGCCCGTTTAGGCCTGATCTCAGGGATCGGGCCTAAACGGGCAGTCGGACATCCCTTGAGGGGTCCCAGATTGTAGAGGGTACAGGCTGGGCTGAGGGACAACCCCCCTCCGTGCACGAATTTCGTGCACCGGGCCTCTAGTTATTAGATAAGACTAGAGGCCCAGTGCACAACATTTGGGGTGCACAACATTCGGGGAGCTGGCCTAAGCTGGAAGGCAGACATCCCCTGAGGGGTCCTTAGCACTGCCGCATCAGCGGGAGAGGCTCCCGCCACTACCACTGTGCTTGCCAGCCGTGAGCATGGCTTCTGGCTGAGCGGCGTTCCCCTTGTGGGAGCACTGACCACCAGGGGGCAGCACCTGTGTTCAGCGTCTGCCCCCTGGTGGTCAGTGTGTGTCATAGCGACCGGTCGTTCCACCTTTCGGTTGATTTGCATATTAGGGTTTTATTATATAGGATAAGACTTTCTCTACTGCATTTCCTGTGCATGGGTTTGGTTAACCTTCCTTTTAAGAGAACAGAAAGTCCCATTGTGAATTTTATTACTTGCTGTTGAACTTTTTTTTAAAGGATGCATTTATTTCCCTGCAAAGCTTATGGTTATCAGTGGAGAACTTGTGGTCCAACCTGTTTAAAGCTCATGAACTGCTATTACTCATTTTTTAATTTTAGAAGCACTAGAGCAGAGATTATATATTTGTACCTGATGATTAGCACAGTCCTTTCAAACTTGAAAGTCATGTTTATTGTCAAAAATCCATTATGAAAATATCGTACTGGTATGTATGGCACCTAGACTGTATTTATACTTTATTTCATAAGCCCAGGAGATCTGTCTAACTCTCTGCCATGGAATGGAAAGCCATCGGTTCTTTTCTAATTTTAGAAACTCATTTTGGAGATAGATTAGAGAATAATTTCAAGTGTATCATTTCCTCAAGTGAAATGAGGCATCTGACATGCCTTCAGATAGATTCCAGGAAATGTAGGGATTAGTAATTTTTCTCTGATAAAAAGGTAATGTTATTATTTACTGTTAATAGTTGATCAGAATTTTAATATTGAAGCAAGTAAAGTAGTTTAGCCAATATATCTTATTCATAGCTTTGGATTATCTGATGTTATTAATGTAAGGCTAGCATAACTTTAGTTAGGAAGAAAACATATTCAAGGTAAGTCAACTCAGAGTATTTTATTTTGAGAAAAGCAAAGAAGTGCAAGTCATTTCTTTCCAATTCTGATTAAAACAACTTTTTTGAGATAGAATGCAGTTTTAAACTCTAACATTTCTATTTTCTCTTTTTGACTCACTTAACAGAAATGTTAATTTATGTAACTAAATATCTGTGAATAGCACAATAGGTTATATGGAAAAATGTCTATATTTGTTTTTTCTCTAGACTTAGTGTCTTGCTTTTCAATGAAAGTATCAGAGTTTGCGTTGAGAAGTATAAATATTATGCATGATTATTTGGTTGGCTTAAAATAAGTTCACAACTTGTGTTCAGACTGAATTATTTCAATGGGGATAATGCAGAAAGGACTATAAGCTCACAGGTGTTTCTATTAAGAATTTAGAGAGTGGCTGAGGAGGACAGTTATTTTATGCAAAGAAATCTGGGAAAATACTGTCTTATCAAGAAGAGGGATATTGGAAAGTTAACCTTTAACATTAAGTAATTGTGTAATGAACCACTAATATTAAGCAATATGCTGCAAGTTTCTACAATGCCTTCTGAGTCATCAAATATTAAATTGTGTCAGTATAGAGAGATTTGTGCTTTTATTTATATACTAGTTTTTTATTACATATTAGAGACCTGGTGCACGAATTTGTGCACCGGTGGGGTCCCTCTGTCTGGCCTGTAGGGATTGGGCTGAAGCTGGCACTCTTATATCCCCCCCAGAGGGCGCAGGCCAGGCCGAGGGACCCCACCAGTGCACAAATCTTCTAGTGTGCACTGGGCTTCTAGTATGCATATAAGAACTTTGGTTAATCTCTTCCTGCCCTCTCCCCTCCCCGCTTCCCTCTGAGATTTATCAGTCTGTTCCATGTTTCCATGCCTGTGTGTTGAGTGTCTGCCCCCTGGTAGTCAGTGTGCGTCATAGCTACCAGTCGAAAAGTCACTTAGGCTTTTATATATAGAGATTTATAACCTGTATCTTTTTATTAAACAAAGGGTTTAATGCAGTACACAACAAGAATGATGCAATGAATTAATAATAAAATATAAATAACATTGGAAAGTCAGGGTTAAGAACAGAATAATTAGACATGCCTAATATGAGGACAGATGGGGTTGTGGAGTTTCATACTTGCCCCTCAGCTTTCTGAAAGCTCAGATGAAAAGGAGACACCATCATTTGCATGATTTAATGCTAGAATAGAATATTTTACATTTTCAAAGGGAATGAAACTCGAAAGTATTTTTTCAAGTGAGATTTTTAAAAATCTTCTACTCTGAATTACCTAGGAAAATATCTTCAATATTATTTTGCATTAATTTTATTGAGCAGTTTCTTATGGTATTTTTAAATACGCATTAGTGGAGAATAATATATAAGGCATAGGCTAATATATTCCAGTGTAGCAGATTTTGATAGTCTGGTTTGATACTTGTATGTAATTTAAAAATATATAGAGATGTCAGTTGATTTCATCTTTTAAATAATCTGCAGATAATAACTTTTTTCTGATAGAGAAACATAAATTTTAATTAATGAATTCTGATGACAAGCATAAGTACTTAAATTTCATCTTGTTTTGAGGGGTTATCTATGTATTGTGTAAACTGAGGAAGTGATAAGACTGACACATTTTTATAAAAGTTTAGGAATCGAACTAGGATCTTTGCTTTGAATAGACAACCCTGGCCCCCCTCAGCATGGACATAACATTCAGGTCCCAGTTATCAGGAAGGAGACCATGTGATACAATGTGATACAATGCCATGTCCACTCTCCTGGGGCACCTGAAAAGCTTTTTGCATGGAATCCAAACCCATTTATAAGATCTTAGTTGTTTTAATATTTTATTGCACTTTCTAGTTTTTTAAAGTTAAAAATCAGTGTTCTTTCCAAAGAAACATTGATAAAACCAGGCAATCCAGGAAGAGATCATCAGGATGATGAAGTGTATATATTTGGAAAACTTGGAGGCAGTAGGAATATGTAGTCTAGAGAAGAGGATGGTTAAAGGGAATGTGACAGCTCATCAGGCATTGCTCTCTACCTTCTGGAAAAGGGATTGTCTGAGAGTAGAACTGTATCTTATTGAGAGACAGGTTCCAACAAGGAATGATTCTCATCATTGATGTTTCTATTATTTCTCTCTGCCTCTCCCTTCCTCTCTGAAATTAATAATATATATAAATATATATATTTTTAAACTGTTTTTCAAGTGTGGACAGAGCTGTCTAGTGAGGCCCCGAGTTCCTCTCATTAGAAGCATTTTCTTTTTTTAAAAATTCTTTATTTAAAGTATTACATTTGTCTCCTTTTTCCCCCATTGACCTCTTCCCGGCCACCCCTACACCCCAGCACATGCTCTCACCCCCCTACTGTTTGTGTCTATGGGTTCTGCTTATATGCATGCATACAAGTCCTTTAGTTGACCTCTTACCCACCCCCTCCCCTGCCTTCCCTCTGAGGTCGGATGGTCTGTTCGATGTCGAAGCATTTTCTTTGATGTATCTTTGTGTGTGTATGTGTGTGTGTGTGTGTGTGTGTGTGTGTGTGTGTGTGTGTGTGTGTATGAGACATACTTTCTTGTTTCTTTGCACCTCTTGTGATTTTTTATTTGTTTTTGTTGTAGAAAACTGGACATTTAAAATAATATAATGTGGCAACTCTGTAAATCAGGTTCTACCTCCTCCCGAAAGCTTGTGGTTTATTGTTGTTGCTGTTTGTTCATTAATGACTTTTCTGAACTAATTTTGTAGGTTCTGTATTCTTTGTCATGTGTGGCCCCTAAAGTCTATGCTCTGTTAGCTTCGTGGTCAGTTAATGAATGAACAGAGATTTCCTTAGATGCCTAGAACCAGTAAGTCTCCCAGCCTTTGCCAAGGGTACACAAAGCCTCAAGGTTAGCCAGAGGGGAGATCTTAGTGCCTTCCTAGGTCTTCCTTAGCATGTTCATAGCTCTACTCATGTGTGTAACTTCTAGATCCCACCAGTGAGTCAGAGTTTTGCTAAGGCCCCTATGGGCTTCTTTTTGCCCCAGCTTTTTCTTTTAAGCTTTTTGACTCACCCGTTGTGTGCACAACTTCATGCAGCCTCACCGTTCAACAGTTACCTCTGATTGCTTTTGACAAATATGGGGGTAAAGGGACCCCGGTTGATCTGAAGGCAAGTAAGGCCTTCCAGGGAACCACCAGATAGAACAGATAATGATGATTCTCTGGTAATGGGGATTTGAAGTAGCTCCACTCCTATTTTGTTATCTCTGGTGGTTTCTAGGCCACTGGTTTTTAATTTGTATGTTTTTAAGAAACACTTTTAATGGATTTTTAGAGAGAGGAAGGAAAGAAGAGGGTGAGATAGGGAGAAACATCGATGTGAGAGTGAAACATTGACCAGCTGCCTCCCGCACATCCCCCGCCAGGGTTCAAGCCCATGACCTGGGCATGTGCCCCGATCTGGAATTGAATGGGCACCCTTTCAGTGCATGGAACGATGCCCAAGCAACTGACCACAAATCTACTGCAGAGCTGGGGAGGGTGGGGATGGGAATAGGGTAAATTAAGATGCCACAAAGCTTACTGTTCTTACTGGACTCAGGTGAGTTTCTTACATAAATGCTGCTCAGATTGTTGAAAGCCTTCAGTGAATTTCCAGAGTTATAAAAGCATTTATTCTGATATTTTTTCTTAAAAATTGATTTTAGAAAAAGGGAGGGAGAGAGAGAAAAGAGAGAGAGAGAGAGAGAGAGAGAGAGAGAGATTTGTTGCCTCCTAAATATGCCCCGAGTGGGGATTCGAACTTGCCACCCTTTGGTGTATGGGATAATGCTCCAATGAACTGAGCCACACCTGCCAGGGCTATTTTGACAATTTTTACTAGTGCTTTCATTGTTTATATAGAGGAAAGACTATTCAGTTTCTTTCCTCTGCCTGTTTTGCTGAGTCATTCTAGAAGTGCTTTTTTAGCCATATTTTTAAAAGTTAAAAAGTTGAACTCATTGACTTCCAAGGTCCCCTCTCACTCTAGAAAATTCAGTGTTAATATGTCACATTTTCTAACCATTCTAGATTATATAATTTACTGTACCTTTTTTATAAATATGATTGTTCAAAATAAAATTGAAACAAACTTTCTTTAATGCCCAAAATATGAAACACAATAGACTGTAGCTTATTATCAATTTCTGCTTAAATTTATTGACAGATTTTTGAAGATAAATATTATCTTTCTACCTACTGAACTTTGCCATGTACCAAACCCCATTCTAAGTGTTTAAATATGTTTTTTCATTTTATTCTCCCCAAGTCTCAAACAGTAGGCTCTATTACTATGAATGTTTTCAGATAGAAAACTGGAGCATGGACAGATTAAGTAACTTGCCCGAAGTCACATAACTTATCAGTAGCAGAGCAAGGATTTGAAATTCAGAATTCAGGCTCTGCAGTTCATGATCTTAACATTCTATGCTGTGTCACAAAAGGATGCTTGTTGGAATGACACATAAACATAAGTGTGAATGGGTTCTGATAAACTAGCTCAGTGGAACTCCTTGAAAAATATTTGAACATTGGTGACTTGTATTTGTGAGATCTATTTTGGTTTTCCAGAGTGTCTGTGTGCAAATGCATATTTGTATGTATCAAATAGGTAAGATGATCAGAGAAGTGATCTTATTATACTGATGTTAAGTAATATTAAATTATAAATATTTTAATTTTATTTTTGGTTAAATTGATGAAACTTGGATAATCTTTTGCTGTTAATTTGCATTACATTATGTACCAGAAAAAGTTTTTGAAATTTGTTAATTGTTATAAAATTATTTCCCATATTTTTACCTTAATTTAGAACCAGCTTCCCTTTGGAAGAGGGAATTTTCACTTCTTTGTTGTGGATTCATTAGAGACATGGCAGGTAGCCTATGCTTCGGTCACCTGTGAGGTGACTTATGACAGTTGTTAGTCATATTCTACCTCCTTTTGTTTGCCCCTCATCCCCCATTTTCCTTGCTCATGGATATTTTTTTCTCTTTTTATTCCTTCTCGTCTCTTCTTTCTGCATTATCTTTTTTGACTACCATAGGTACTCGTTAACCTTTTGAATTAAAACTAAACGCAAACAAAAATCAAGCTTATTTTTTTTAAGTCAGATGTCAAATTCTTACCTGGTAGAACTAGAACTTGGTGCCATGTCAGGAAGTCCCCCATGTATACATCTGCTGCAGGCAGTGGACAGAGGTGTGTGTGCATGTGGAAGGTAGGGGGAAGGGAACAAATGGATTTCCGCCCACCAGCATGCTTCAGCAGCAGACTGGGGAAATGTTCCTGATCCCTGGGGAAAAGCTTCTGACCAAATGAACAATAATCAAACAGTGTATACAAATAATAATAACAATGAAACTTTAGTTTTGAAAAATTTGAGTCCGTCTGTGTCAGGAGTTGGCACTGTGTGGCTTGTACCCCAAATCTAGACCACAGCTACATCATCCATTCATTTACATTTTGTCTGTGGCTGCTTTGGAGTTTCAGTGGCAGAGATGAGTAGGTGGAACAGAGACCACATGGCCTACAAACCATAAAAGATTTACTATCTGACCCTTTACCAAAAAAAAGTTCACCAACCCTTGCTCTAGATATATGTTTTACCAGCAGCTCCCAATTTCAGGTTGTGAGGAAGAAAGGAGAAATCACTGGGCAGGCTTTTCAAAGAGTTCCCATCTCAATCTCCCCTCTGGTTTCTCACAGGTGTCCCAGTTGAGTGTCACTGTTTTAAACTTTAGGATTTAGTCGTTTTGTTCCATTAACTGATACCAATTGTTTGTTTTCACCAGTTTGGCCCTCTGTAACCCATCCAAAGTAACTTAGACTGTATTATTTCTTTTACAGGGTTGTGGGAAGAAAATGTACTCCTTTTTGAGAGGAACCAAACAACTGCAGGTGCTAAGGTTTCTGGGGATCTCCATTGGAGTGACACAAATCCTGGCCATGATTCTCACCATCACTTTGCTCTGGGCTCTCTATTATGATAGGAGGGAGCCTGGGACAGACCAAATAATGTCCCTGAAGAATGACACGACTCAGCACCTGTCATGTCACTCAGTGGAACTGTTGAAACCAAGCCTGACGAGGATCTTTGAACACACCTCCATGGCAAACAGCTTCGATACACACTTTGAAATGGAGGAATTATAGAGCATGTCAAAGAAGGAAACCACCCAGTTATTTTATTTTACTTGTGAATTTTTGAGCACAGAGTTGTTCCAGAAATGTGTAGAAATAAAAATGTCATAAATCGATGCCTACACATGTCATTTTGAACTCTAAAACAAAGAGGTAAAAGTTCCATATATTATGTTACCACCTGGACAATAGTTGATGCCCTTTACAATGCTGAGGTCAGATCTAATATCCACTTTATAGTTTGTGCCAGATTTTTACTAAACATAGTTATGCTTTGAGGTTTACGCTTTGGTACAGATTGACCAACGTTTCTGCATGCCTATTATGGAGGGATTGGAGCTACAGTAAAGTTCGATTTACTTCTGTAAGCTCTCTAGTATATAAAGTACCAGTTAACTGCTAACATAGGAAGTTAAACAATACTAATGATTTTTATTCTTTGGTGATATATTTTTTGAGGGTAAAATAGATTAGACATAAGAAAAGTCTGAAGATTGGTGACTACCTAAATGTGATTTTTGCTAGTTACTAAAATATTCTTAACTACTTCTAAGAGCAAACTAACGAATTGTCTTAAGCTGATCAGGGATCTATGTGTATATGAGAATCTGTGTTAAGTCTGTATAATTCACTAGATTTCAGTTCTTATAATGTTAATAACAATTGTGAAAAGGATACATTTGTCCTGTATAACAGCATTATTCTTAACCTTTCCTGTTAATAGAGTTTTAAAATTCTGTCTTGGTTTTTACATTACATTACATTACATAACTATTAATTTAAATACTTAACCACTAATTTTGAAAAATTGCTAGTGTGATACAAAAGGAGTCATTATAATGCAGAATGTAGTCTGGTCCCTAGGGAGTATTAATAAGAAAATTTACACACAACTTAGTTCATTTAGCAAAGACCTGGATGCTATCTTTCTCTCAAACTAAGACTCTTTTTGACATTAAACACTTGTTAAAGAAGCTTATCTTTGCCTTCTCGAAACATGAAGTGACAGTATCCAAGTTTGAATATAATTCTTCAGAGAATAGTGTTCCCTTTCTCCAGGGAAATGCTGTGAGAATCATTAAGATAAGTGGCAACTTAACCAGAGAATTTCTTTGCTTTATTTCACTGATTAAGATACTATGGTGAAATACACAGATTATTAAATTTTTTACAAGAGTAAATATATTTATTTAAAATGGGAAAAGTGCATTTTACTGTATTTTATCTATTATGTTTTTTCTCAGAAAATGGAAAGAAAATTAAAACTTGTCAATAAATATTTTCTAGAGAGTAATAATTTGTCTGTCTAATTTATATAATTGTAAGCACTTTTACCACTCAAGAAGATTAGCAAAGGTAGAAAAATGTGAGAAGAAATGATTGAATATAGTAATAATAATGATCTTCAAACTCAAGCTAATCTATAAGAATACTAGAGGCCCGGTGCATGAAAATTCATGTGCTGGATGGGGGGTCCCTTAGCCCAGCCTACCCCCTCTCACAGTCTGGGAGCCCTCAGGGGCGGGAGGCGACCTGGCACCTGGCGATCAGGGGAAGGGGATGCCCCCATCACACCTCTGCTGCTGCCACTGCCGGCAGCGCAAGCCTTGGCTGGCCCTGATTACCTGAGTCTCGGGCGGCCCTGGGCGGATGGGCAGCTGCCATCCGAGGCTTGCCTGCGCCTTGGGCTGTCCCTGGGGGGCTGAGGGGACTGGGCACCACCATCTTGTGGCTGTGGGCGATGCCATCTTTGAGGGTGTGGACGTCAATTAGCATATTTCCTCCTTATTGGCTGTGGGCGCCACCATCTTTGTGAGGGTGTGACAGTAAATTAGCATATTTCCTCTTTATTAGATAGGGTGTATCTTCAATGAGAAAAGATAAAAGATGCCCATTTACTTTTCAAGTTTGATTTTGAGCTAACTGATAATGTAACTGTTTGATATAATGTATAAAAGTACCCATTTATGTTTATTTATCTCCTCAATATCTTCATATCCCAGTTTTTAAAGTAATTTTAAGAGAAAAGTAGCCTAAGGAATACAATATTTTAAATCAACAGCTAGATTTCATCTCTTCCATATATTTAAATGAAAACAGTAAATAACTTGCTTAATTAGAATCAAAAGCAACCCTTTTTATAATTTCCTTAGCACCTCAAATCCTCATAATTTTACCTAAAATGCCCAAGTAATTGAAGCAGCTATGAGTGTTATTTGAATTATTTGGATAGCAGTCAAATTTCGCTGCTTCTCTTTTGACATCACAGAAAGAACAAGTAAATGTTTTATTGACCTTGGTGAAAAAAACAGCAACAACAACAACAACAACAAACATTTAAATTTGTAGATAAAAGTCAATTTCTACATCTTTAGACTTCAGATATTTTGACATATTGTTTGCTTTAATAATAGTCAACATAAATTTAGACAATCATCTTATATTCTTATGCACTTGCTTAATGGGAACAAATGAAACATAGCAGAGGTCTACAAAAGCCTCTTATGGTAGCAGTGCACCTGGAATAATAACACTGGAAGGGACTTTAAAAAGTATATTTAAGCCCTAGCTGGTTTTGCTCAGTGCGCCGGCCTGTGGACTGAATGGTCCCAGGCTCGATTCCGGTCAAGGGCATGTACCTTGGTTGCAGCTTCCCCACCCTGGTTGGGTTGTGTGCAGGAGGTAACCAATCCATGTTGTCTTTCTCACATTGATGTTTCTCTCCGTCTCCCTCTCCCTTCCACTCTCTCTAAAAATTAATGGAAAAATAGCCTCCACTGAGGATTAACAACAACAACAAAAAAGTGTATTAATATGGCAGAGCTCAGGGAGTTCACTGTTTGGGTCCATTGCAAACAACATTGTTAACTGGTTCTGTGAATTTTTAAAAGCTTTCTTTTGTGAAAATCACCCTTTTTTTTTTTTTTTTTTTTTTTTTAAGTAACATGTAAGAAGATTATTTTTACTCAGGCTAAGAATCAATTCAAAGTGCCCTGGAGATTCAGAGATGACAATAAGAGATGCTGTGTACCTTCCAGCTCTGAATTATAAAATCAATATGTACAAGAACATGCAGTCAGTGTTCTTAGCAATAGGAGACTGAGGAGAGGAGAATCAGGCAGTTACATGGAGGAAATGACCTTCAGACGGAGTCAGGAAAGAGGAGGGGAGCTTAGCTGGCTCACAGAGAACATGCCATGGGCCACGACCCTGAAGTTAAGAAAGCGCATGTTATTTGTGGGCAGGGCCTGTTGTTTAATGTGGTTGGAGTATAGAGTGCTTGAAGAGATATCATGGGAAAGGAAATGGGTGAAATTTGGGTGCTTAGACTTCATTCTGTAAGTTCGATGGTGAGTCACTGAAGTATTTCCAGAAAGAGAAGCGATTTGTGTTTCAGAAATGTAACTGGAGTAATACAGTGAGAAAGTGGAGGCCTGGAGACAGGTGTACATCATACAACTCCCCAGGGTGGGCCGTTCTTTAGCTAGTCCCGGTATGGCGCTGTCTGGGTTGTAGAGACTCCAGAGCTGGGCTGGCCAGATGGCTGTTGCTGTGGCCTGGAGAGAGAGAAGGGCCCTCCCCACACAATGGGAGTCAGAAGCACAGTGCACGGGACAGGTTACACGGGGTGCATCTCCAACATTGGGCAGCAGATGAATCTTGGAGAATGTCGCATGAGAAGTGAAAGAATGGAAATTTCTAGATTTCGTACCTGGTAAATTGGCAATGGCATTACCCTAGACAAAAGATGAGTGGGAACGGCTGTGTGGGAGGGTGATTAATTTGGTTGGGGACACACTGAGTTGGACATGCCTTCAGGACATGCAGATGGAGATGTCTGCAGGCGGCTGTAACCTTCCAGTCTGGAGCTCCAGAGAGCTCAGTGTGGAGCCTGAGAATTTTTGTGCTTTGCCTTCTGAACTCAGGAAGCCTGACAGAAAATGGGCCGAGAACCAAATCTTCTGTGAGGAGAATCTTAATCAGGATGCTGCAAGAACTTCCTATTGTCTGAACTCCCACTCCTGTGGATGAGTCAACGGAGGTAAAAGAAATAAAAATAAAAAAAAAAACGCACCACTGAAACTTCTGTGGCAAAAGGAGCCACCTCCCTTTTTTTGTTGTTGTTAATCCTCACCCAAGGATATATTTTCCCCATTGATTTTTTTAGAAAGAGTGTAAGGGAGGGAGGGAGAGGGAGAGATAGAAACATCGATGGCTGGGGAGAACTTGCAACCCTTGGCCTGGAATTGAACCCAAGACCCTTTGGTGCAGGGGGTCAGCATCTAACCACTTGGCAACGCTAGCCAGGGCGGGAGCCACCTCCCTTTAAAACAACACTGCCAACTGCTATTGGCTTCACCCAGCTCCCCTTCCTATTACCATATTGTGATTTACAAGTGTGTTTGTCTTTCAAATTAACTGAGTTCTTATTTCCTCATATCCAAGCACCTTGTAGAAACAAGGATGGGAGAGTTTTTGATATCATCTTGAGAGTGCATTTATTTTCTATTCTAATACGTTCTTGTGATCATTCTTTATCTCAGGCATTTATGTCAGCCTACTAGGCACTGGCCATAGGGCGCTAGGTGTTTTACACATATTTTTTTCTGCTCTTCACAACTGTTGTGCAACCCGTAGGCATCACTAACCCCATCTTACACAAGAACAAAAGGGACTTAGCGAGACAGGAAATATAGTCAACAAGTGGAGTGCTCTGCATCCGTTCCTCCCCACTCTGTGACGTGGTGTCTTCGTCAGCCTGTGGAGGGGCTCAGCTGATCCTTCATAGAAAAGCCAGGTCCTTCTACACCGGAACCAATGTCTCTAGGTTTGATTTGTCTCCAAAGCCTGTTACTTCTTCCCTCAAGACAGCTCTTTGGTCTAATTTCATCCTTCCTATTTTCCCAGAACAAGTCCTAATTATCTAAAACTTTGACTGAAGCCAAGCCATACATTGCTCTTCCCCCCTGCCCATCTCTTGTCTCCTCCCAATGATCTATCTTGCATATACACACACAGTGAAATGAATTTCTTTAATCAACTTTATGGAGGAAATATATATCACCTATTTTAAGTATCAGTTTTCTTTGTTCACCTCGTTCCAAATGACACACTCTACTTCCGTATTCCAGGCAGCAGGCCGGGGAGGGAAAGTGAGAGGGGAGGAGGCCTGTGCCTCCCTTTAGGGATGTCCCCAGAAGCACACTCACATCACTTCCATTCACATGGCACAGCTATGGGAGGGGGTAGACTCTTTGTTCTGGTACCCATGTACCCCATTAACCAGTAAGTTCTGTGACCACAGAAAAGCATATTTGTGTCAACTAGCAATCTCTGCCATATTTCTCAATGCCTGCATAATAAAATCTACTTGAATTTATTTTTCAAAGCCCAAATCCCAATACTTTCCTACATGTCACTATACACCAGCCAGATGGGCCAACCATAGTCTACTTGTGGCCTCTAACACCCTGCATATCCTGTGCCTCCTTGATTTTGCTCACTTGGTGGTTCATCTTCACAGGTTCACCTTGCCCTCAGCCTTCAGGTCTCAGCTCAGCAGTCACTTCCTACATGCAGTCTTCCCTGACTACCCCACCCACAGCACTCCTTCCTACTCTGAGTTCAGCATTTATTTATTGCTAGTTTGGTCCTTATATTTTCTATCTTATAATATTGTATTGTTTTAATCTTGAATTTTTTATTTTATAATATTATTTTTATTTTCTTTTTGTTTATATGTCTGGTCTCTCTTGAGAACTAGCATTATATTGTTTTGTATCCCACTCAACATTTTGCATAAGACTAGGTAGTGTTTCTTATATGTCAGTTGCATATTTATTTATTATGTGTATAAATTAATAAATGCGTGAATTATGAGTCAGTTTAATGAATCAAAAGTGTCCAGCCCTGGCTGGGTGGCTCAGTTGGTTGGAGCATCTTCCCATACACCAAAGGTTGCAGGTTTGATTCCCACTCAGGGCACATACCTAGGTTGCAGATTCAATCCCTGGTCGGGGTGCAGAAAGGAGGCAACCACTTGATGTTTCTCTCTTACATTGATGTTTCTTTCTCTCTTTCTCTGTCTCTCCCTCTTTCTTCCTTTCTCTCTAAAATCAATAAATATATCCTCAAGTGAGGACAAAAGAAAGCCATTGTCCAAAATAATTCCAATAAGGAGAAACTGCACTAAAGGAGGTTATCTGTTCTTGACTAGGATAGAGGACACTGGGTTATCATGGGCTAAGTACTCATCTATCCTATCTAATAAAAGGGTGATATGCAAATTAACCGTCACTCCACAACAAAGATGGTGGCGCCCATAGCCACAAAGATGGAAGCGCCAGCCAGAGCCATGGAGCCAGCGGAGCAGGCGGGAGGCTTGGCTTCCTTTGTCCCTGGGTGACAAAGGAAGCCAAGCCTCCCACACGCCCAGGCCAGCCACTGAGGGAGACATGCAGAGAGTGCAGTGGGGAGACATGCGGGGAGTGAGCGAGGTTCCCTGTCGGTGGATTCCAAATCTGCCATTGGTTCCTTTCATCGCTGATTCCCCTCCTCACAGGTATCCTCCACGCAAAAGCCGTTCCATGCAAATATGTCATGTCCTAATGGGTGAATCCTAAACCGAATGAGTGTCACACCTGGGCAACTTAACTCCCATTAGAAAAAGGACCTGGGAGGAGGGATTTAGGAATCACGAAGCCATCCGATGCTCTTCCGCAGACGTGGTGCCCACACCCAGCTGGGGGGAGGGGGTGTGTATGTGCAGAATTTAAGGCCACCAGCAGGAGGGAAGCATGCCTAAGGATTTTTTGTACATGTCCCACAGTCGAGAAGCAGAGTCAGAATCAAGAAGTGAAGTCTTACCTCAGCACTGGGGTGTTTAAAAGTATCTAAAAATAGCAGTTCCATCACTGAGTACATTGCCATGTTTGCTACGGACGGACGGCGAGGCATGCAGAGGACTTCCGGGAAAGCCCTATAACCTCGGGGGTAATAGCGGCTCTGGAGAGGGAGAGACTGCAGCACTTCCGGTATCCAAAGAGCTAGTGCTGCAAACCTTGGCCTATCCTGAAGCTCGGTGCTGCTGGAAGTTGCTGGCCCTGCCTTCTCCAGCATGGTGGAGAAAGGCTGAGAGAAGAGAGATGGATACGGTGGCTCCAGTGGTCCAAATCCTGTCGTTATCTCCATTACTTAGCCTCTGTGCCCTCTAGGACAGCCTCAGTGCAGAGTGCAGAGGAGGCTTTGGAGAGGGTAGTGGTGAGGAGAATACTCCTGACTCTGGATACCCAGTGAAACCACTGTCAAGAGCCTTTCTAGGGCTGGCAGGAAAACGCAGCCATGAGGGAAGAATAATGTCTCAAAACGAAGAGGTTGGGTTGTTTTTATTTTTATTTTTTTATCATCAGCAAAATATGAATATTACCTAAACCACAGACTTTGCGAGAATTAATTGAAATAAAATTCCAGAAATTGTATAAGGGCCAGGGTGAAGTGGATAGGTTGGTTGAGCATGAGGGTGGTCCTGTGCACGGAAAGGTTGCAGGTTCGATTCCAGGTCAGGGAACATACCTGGCACATACCTGGGTTTCAAGTTGGATCCCTGGTAGGGGCTCCTAAGGAAGGCAATTTAAGGGATGTTTCTTATGTTGATGTTTCTCTCTATCCGTCTCCCTTCCACTCTCTCTAAAAATCAATGGAAAAATGAATTAATGCCATATCTACAAATGTGGATAATCTAAAAAGAAAAAAAAAAGAAGTGGGGGGGCCCTAACCAGTTTGGCTCAGTGGATAGAGCATCAGCCTGCAGACTGAAGGGTCCCAGGTTCTATTCTGGTCAAGGGCATGTACCTTGGTTGCAGGTACATCCTCAGTTGTGGGTGTGCAGGGGGCAGCTGATTGATGTTTCTCTCTCAACGATGTTTCTAACTCTCTATCCCACTCCCTTCCTCTCCATAAAAAAAAAAATCAATGAGATATATTTAGAAAAAAAAAACCCACAGGGTAAAAGAGGTTGAATAAGTACTGTATAATTTAAAGCGTGTAAAATAATATAACTTTTTAGGGGCATACATGTTACCTATACTAATAAAAGGGTAATATGCTAATTAGACCAGACATCTTTCAGACATCCATCCAGACATCCTTCCGGACAAAGCCACGGTGGTGGGGGCTGAGGCAGAGGCCGTTAGAGGCAATTAAGCTGGCAGGGGAGGGTACTTAGGGGCAACAAGGTCAGCAGGGGAGCAGTTAGGCATTGATCAGGCTGGCAGGGGAGTGGTTAGGGGGTGATCAGGCTGGCAGGCAGGCGAGTGGTTGGGAGCCAGCAGTCCCGGATTGTGAGAGGAATGTCCTCATTCCTCATCCTATGAGATCGGGCCTAAACCAGCAGTCAGACATCCCCAAAGGGGTCCCAGATTGGAGAGGGTTCAGGTTGGGCTGAGGGACAACCCTCTCCCCCCGTGCATGAATTTTGTGCACCGGGCCTCTAGTATACTATAAAAGCCTAAGCGACCAAGTGACCGAACAACCAGTTGACGGGTCGCTATGACGTGCACTGACCACCAGGGGACAGACCCTCAACACACAGGATCAGGCTCCCTTCTGTCTGGATCGGGCCTGTGGGGATCGGGCTGAAACCAGCTATCCGACATCTCCTGAGCGGTCCCAGATTGCAAGAGGGCACAGGCCAGGCTGAAGGACCCCACCAGTGCATAAATCCATGCAACAGGCCTCTAGTTTAGCTATAAATGGATATAGATTGGATCTACAGAATGTGTTTAAAGCTCAGTACAGTCTTATAAATATCTGAGTGAACTATTAAATTGTAGTTATGGTCTAATAACATTATAGTGTCTTAGATTTATAAAATGCTTTTATGCCTAATTCCAAATCCTTTAACTTTTAAATCTACATTTGTTGACCTGGGAGTGTACAGAGTAAAAACTGAATTCACATTGCTGAGGAACTCATTCCTCAAAATTTCCTTTTTGCATGGCTTTAGGGTTGATTATTCTGATGAGAGCCACTTTTCTGATGTTCAGAAGACTTAGTCATCACTTCTTCCTTTCTCACTGGTGGCCTCATGCCTGTGAACAATCACTTCTAGATTTCTGGCCACCTCCTGGACTGACATTTTTTTTTAATCCTCATCAAGGATATGTTCTTTGTTTGTTTGTTCATTTGTTTTTATTGATTTTAGAGAGAGAGGAAGGGAGACAGAGAAAGAGAAACATCAATCTGTTGCCTCCTGTTTGCTCCCCAACAAGGGATTGAATGTACAACCTGGGTATGTGCCCTGACCTGGAATTGAACTCAAAACCTTTTGATGTATGGGACGACGCTCCAAGCAACTGAGCCACCTGCCCAGGGCTGGACTGACTTTTGCTTCCTCTAGCCTTAAGTTGTGTATGACTCTAAGTCCCTGTATTAAACCCCTTTCTAGATTGGAGTCCTCTTTCCTCATGAATCCTGAGACATAAACACATACTGTGATGGTGATGAGCAATGACTAAGAATGAGCCATATTATTTTGTGTGTTGGAGAACAAATAGAACCAATGAAAGACACAGAGAAGGAATGGTCAGAAACATTTAAAAAAAATGAACACACTAAAGAGAAGCCATTTGAGGGGAAATTGTGGGGAAAGAAAATGTTTATCAGGTCAGTGACAAAATGAAGAAAAGGAGACGCATCCCGAGAAAAGGTAATATTTGTCAAGGGAAAGGATGACTTGCAGGAATTCCATTTCAGTGTAAGGATATTCCCACACATGTGCTCCCAGGGTCAGTTAGAATGATGTTACCAATTAGTGGACCAACATAATGTCTGGTGGGATGGTAAGGTAATCAAGGCCCCTGGACATTGAATATCACAGAGAGGCAGAGAGACTTCAAAGTCCTGAGTTAATACAGGAAATCCAATACTGTCCCTGCTACACAAGAGTGAATTGCTTCTCTGATCTTTACTAATTGAGCTAGAGATAAAGCATTGGCCAGATTTAATAGTGACATATTGCTAACCACATCTTGAACAACGGTGCAAGTGGCAATGCTACTTGACTATATTTATGGTAATCACATAATTCTACAAAACCCATCTTTATTTGGCATACACCTCATAGGTGAATTAAATGGGAAAATTGGTAGAAATCCCCACCCCTTATCTGTCAAGTTTGATAGTGGCACTAATCACTCAAATATTATTGGTGATTTTCTACTTTTGAAGGGAGGAGCTATTTTAACCAATTTCGTTTGACCCTTCCTGCTCCATAGATCAAAGAGCTAAAATGGGTAGATTTCCTGTTGAATAATGTATGATTTGCATTTAGAAACCGTGTAGTTAAGCACAGGAGAGTTCACAGAGCCATTCAGTTCACCGTGTGATGGATTCTGATTTTTGCATTTCTTTTCTACGTTATAATAAAGAAGTTCTGAATTCTCAACCCCACTGAATGTAGGAAATTGACTTCCATAAGTTCCTACTCTGACTACTAGTCCACACTGACATATAGGACCTCCTGGATTAGTGTTAGCTCTGAGCCAGTTCAATAAGCTCTGGAATAGCTGAAACAAAGAGACAAAATGTTAACATTTGTTGTATGCTGGTGGTGAGAACATGAAGGTTTCCTTATTCTTCCTACTTTTCACAACATTTCATATTAAAATATTTAAAAATCTCAAACAATTGAGATGAAGCCAAGAGTTACAAGTACATATGTTTGCAGTACAGGTCACATTGGAAAATGTTTGCCACAGTTTGGAAATAAGGGCCCTTACAATGAACTGATTACAAGAAGAAATTAACTTCTCGGAAGACAAAGTCAGAAATAGATGAAATGTATGTTCTAATTTAAATTTTTTTAATGAAAAGACGCTAATTCTGCCTGTTTCTTTGACTAGTTATGTGGATAAATCTTGGCATCATAATGTTTTTGTGCATTTCTTCCTAAAGACCAGCAGCTCCCCCTAAGAATGTTGTTCTATACAAAAGGTTAGAGGAGGAAGCCAAAAAAAAAAAAAAAAAAAAAAAAAAAAGCAAAGAAAAAGGAAAGAAAATGAAAAAACTAAGTCTGAAGCAACAGTGATCACAATAAAAATCCATCAGCACTTGTGTTCTGTTTATACACATTTTATCTGTAAGGCGTTTCTCAAAGTGTGGGCTTAATTAGTAAGTGATTTTTAATTTATTTACTTTAAAATTGTATTTTATTTTTGTTGTTGACATTATTAGATGCTCCCCATTTTACCCCCACTTTTATCCCCTCAACCTCGAACCCACCCTCCCCTCCCTCCGGCCCCCACCACATTGTTGTCTGTGTACATGGAATATACATATATGTTCTTTGGATAATCTCTTCACCTTCTTTCATCCCGTGGACCCCACCCACCTGCCCTCTGACATCTGACAGACTCTACCATGTATCCATATCTCAGGTTCTATTTTGTCAGTTCATTTTGTTCATTAGATTGCACATAAAAGTGGTATTTGTCTTTCTCTGACAGGCTTATTTCTCTTGGCATTATAACCTCCAGGTACATCCATGCTGTCACAAAAGGTAAGAGAAGACACATAGTATTCCACTGTGTAAATATACCACAGATTTAGAAATATACATATTTTTATTGACTTCAGAGAGGAAGGGAGAGTGAGAGACAGAAACATCAATGATGAGAGAGAGTCATTGATTGGCTACCTCCTACACACCCCCTACTGGGGATCGAGCCCACAACCCAGGTATGTGCCCTGACCAGGAACCAAAGCATGACCTTTTGGTTCATAGATAGATGCTCAACCACTTAGCCATGCCTGCCAGGCACATTACAGAATTTTTATCTACTCATATACGATGGGCAGTTGGGCTGTTTCCAGATCTTGAGTATAGTAAACAATGCTATGAATAGAGGGGTGCATATATTCTTTCTGACTGGTGTTTTGGGATTCTTAGGATATATTCTGAGAGATATATTCTGGGCTGGTTGGTGGTTACACTTTTAATTTTTTGAGGAAACTGTCCACAGTGGCTGCACCAGTCTGCATTCCCACCAACAGTGCACTGGGGTTCCCTTTTCTCCACATCCTTGCCAGCACTTATTGTTTGTTGATTTATTGATGGTAGCCATTCTGGCAGGAGTGAGGTGATACCTCATTGCCATTTTAATTTACATTTCTGATATTAGTGACTGAGTATTTTTTCATATGTCTATTGGCTATCTGTATGTCCTCTTTGGAGAAGTGTCTACTCAGGTACTTTGCCCATTTTTAATTGAATTATTTGTCTTCCTGGTGTTGAGTTGCATAAGTTCTTATATATTTTGGAAATTAACCCCTTCATCAGGTGTATAATTGGCAATTATGTTTTTCTATATAGTGGGTTTTCTTTTCATTTTGTTGATGGTTTCTTTTGCTGTGCGGAAGCTTTTTAATTTGATGAAGTCCCATTTGTTTATTTTTTCTTTGTTTCCCTTGCCCTAGGAGATATTTCTGCAAAAATGTTGCTATGAGAGATGTCTGACATTTTACTGCCTATGTTCTTCTAGGATTTTTATGGTTTCATGACTTGCATTTAAGTCTTTTATCCATTTTGAGTTTATTTGTGTATGGTATAAGTTGTTGGTATAGTTTCATCTTTTTGCATGTGGCTGCCCTGTTTTCCCAACACCATTTGTTGAAAAGACTTTCTTGACTCCATTGTATGCTCTTGCCACCTTTTTCAAATATTAATAGAGGCATAGGTTGATTTCTGGAGTCTCTGTTCTGTTCCACTGATCTATATGCCTGTGTTCGTGCCAGTTCAGTCTGTTTTTATTACAATGGCCTTATAGTATAGTTTGATATCTGGTATTGTGATCCCTCCTACTTTGTTATTTTTTTCTCAAGATTGATAAGGCTATTCAGGGTCTCTTTTGGTTCCATATAAAATTATGGAATATTTTTTCCTAGATATGTGAAATATGCCATTGGTATTTTAATAGGGATTGAAGTGATTCTATAGATTGCTTTGGGTAGTATGGACATTTTAATGGTGTTTATTCTTCCAGTTCATGAACATGATATATGCTTCTACTTATTTGTATCTTCCTCAGATTCTTTCTTCAATATCCTATAGTTTTCTGAGTACAGGTCTTTTACCTCCTTGATTAAATTTATTTCTAGGTACATTTTATTATCGTTGTTGCAGTAATAAATGGGAATGAATTTTTACTTTCTCTTTCTGATAGCTCATTATTGGTGTATAAAAATGCCATCCATTTCTGGATATTGATTTTGTATCCTGCTATTTTGCTGAATTCATTTACTAGATCTTGCAGTTTTTTTTGTGGAGTGTTTAGGGTTTTCTGCATACAATATCACAACATCTGCAAATAATGGCAGTTTTATTTCCCCCTTTCCAATTTGGAGGCCTTTCATTTCTTCTTGTTTTCTGATCCCTGTGGCTAGAACTTGAGTACTATGTTGAATATGAGTGGTGAAATGGGCATCCTGTCTTGTTTCTGATCTTAAGGGAAACACTTTCAGTTTTTGCCCATTGTGTATGATGTTGGCTGTAAGGTTTTCATATATGGACTTTATTATGTTCAGTTATAGTCCCTCTAGTCTCACTTTGCTGAGAGTTTTTATCACAAATGGTGCTGAATTTTACTGAATGCTTTTTCTGCCTCTATTAATATGACTATGTGATTATTATCTCTCATTTTTTATGTGATGAATCACATTTATTGATTTGCAAATATTGTGCCAACCTTGCATCACTGGAATCAATACCATTTGGTCAGAGTGTATGATCTTTTTAATGTATTTCTGGATCTGGTTTGCTAATATTTTGTTGAGGATTTTAGCAACTATGTTCATCAGGGATATTGGCCTATATTTTCCTTTCTTTGTAGTGTCTTAATCTGGTTTTGGAATTAAGATGATGTTGGATTCATAAAAAAAGTTTGGAAGTTTTCCCTCCTCTTGAATTTTTTGGAATAGTTTAAGGAGAGTAGGTATTAGTTCTTCATTGAATTTCTGGTAAAGATCACATGTGTAACCATGCGGTCCTGGACATTTGTTTGCTGGGAGTTATTTTATTTTATTTTTATTACTGTTTTTATTTCATTAGTTGTTATTGGTCTATTCAGGTTTTCTGATTCTTCCTGATTGAGTTTTGGAAGATTGTATGTTTCTAGAAATTTGTCCATGTAGCCCAGGTTGTCCAATTTGTTGGCATATAGTTGTTCATAATATTTTCTTACAGTCCTTTCTATTTCGTGATGTCAGTTGTTACTTCAACTCTTTCATTTCTGATTTTATTTATTTGGCTCATTTCTCCTTATTTCTTGATAAGTCTGGCTAAAGGTTTATAAATCTTGTTTATTCTTCCAAAGAAAAGCTCTTGGTTTCATTGTTCTATTGCATTGTGTTTTTAGTCTCAATGTCATTTATTTCTCTTCTGATCTTTATTATTTCTTTCCTTCTACTTCCTCTGGGCTTTTCCTGTTGTGTTTTCTCTATTTTTGTTAGTTGTAGAGTTAGATGATTTATTTGAAATTTTTCTTACTTCTTGAGGTTGGCCTGTAATGAATGCTATGAACTTCCCTTTCAGGAAGGCTTTTGCTGTTTCCCATAGATTCTGGACTATTCTGTGTTTCTTTTCATTTGTTTCTGGGTAATTTTTGATTTCTTCCTTAATATCATTGGTAACCCATTAATTGTTTAATAACATACTATTTAGCTTCCATGTGTTTGAATGTTTTTGAGTTGATTGTAGTTTATTTCTAATTTCATGCCATTGTGATCTGAGAAGATGATTGGTATGACTTCAATATTTTTTCATTTGTAGAGACTTTTTTTGTGTCCTAACATGTGGTCAGTCTTTGAGGATGTTCCATGTACACTTGAGAAGAATGTATATTCTGCTGCTTTGGGATGAAATAAATCTTCTCTAGTATCAATTACTGGTCTATTCATCTTATCTAGTATGTCATTTAAGGTCGTTGTTTTCTGGTTGACTTTTTTTTTTTTTTCCTGAAAGATTTATCTGGTGATGACAGTGGGTGTTAAAGTCCGCTACTATGTATTGCTCTCGATTTCTCCCTTAAAGTCCACCATAAAATTTTAATATATTTAAGTGCTTCCATATTAGTTGCATATACATGTATAAGGGTTATATCCTCTTGTTGGATTGATCCCTTTGGTATCATATAGTGACCTTCTTTGTGCCTTTTATAACCTTTGTTTTGAAGTCTATTTGGTCAGAAATAAGTATTGCTACCCCAGCTATTTTCTGTTTCTATTTGCATGGAATATTTCCCCCATTCCATCTCTTTCAGCCTGTTCTGAGTCTTTTGTTCTGAGGTGGATCTCTTGTAGAAAGCATATATATGGGTCATATTTTCTATTCCATTCAGCTACGCTATGTCTTTTGATTAGAGCATTTAATCCATTTATATTTAAAGTTATTACTGAGAGGTACTTATTTACTTCCCCTTTTTTCTTTATACCTATGTTCCTCTCTCTATTTCTTACTCTTCTTAGAGCAGTCCTGTTAGCATTTCTTGCATTGCGGCTTTGGTGGTATTGAAGTCCTTTATCCTTCTTTTATCTGGGATGTTTTTTATTTCAACTTTGATTTTAAATGACAGTGTTGCTGGATAGAGTAATCTTCATTTCAGTCCCTGCTTTTCATTCCCTTGAATACTTCATGCCAATCCCTTCTGGCTGGAAGTGTTTCCATTGAGAACTCTGCTGACAGTCTTATGGAAACTCCCTTGTAGGTAATTAACTGTCTCTTTCTTGCTGCTTTTAAGATTCCCTTTTTGTCTTTAATGTTTGCCAGTTTCATTATGATGTGTCTTAGTGGATGACTCTTTGTGTTCATCTTGTTTTGGACTCTCTGTGCTTCCTGAACTTGAGTGACTTTTCTTCCACCAGGTTAGAGAAGTTTTCTGTCATTATTTCTTCAAACATTTTCTCTATCCCTTACATGCTTTCTTTCTCTGATACCCATATTATGTGGCTGTTATGTTTCATGTTTTCTAAAAGTTCCCTTAAACTAACCCCATGCTTTTTAATTATTTTTTCTTGTTGCTGCTGTGATTGGGTGATTTTTTTTTTTCTACCTTGTTTTCCAAATTGCTGATTTGATCCTCTGCTTCATGGAACCTACTGTTTATTCCTTTCAGTGTATTATTTATAATCACTATGGCATTCTTTATTTTCATTTGATTATTTTTCACTAGAGGCCCGATGCATGAATAGGCCTTCCTTCCACTGGCTGCTGACACTGGCTTCCCCCCCGGCACCCAGGACCCAAGCTTCCCTCGCAGCCCAGCTTTGTCTGGAAGGATGTCCAGTCTAATTAGCCTATTATGCTTTTATTATTATAGTTGGTTTCTATGTCATTTTTCATGCTACTGAGCATCCTTATAACCATTACTTTAAGCTCTATTTCTGATAAATTTTTTGCCTCCATTTCTTTTAGCTCTTTTTCTGAAGATTCCTCCTGTCCTTTTATTTGGTGCTTATTTCTTTCCCCCTATTTTAGCTTTACTTTTGTGTTTGTTTCTATGTATTAGATAGAACTGCTATGACTCCCAGTATTGGTGGGGTGGCCTTCTGTAGTAGGACCCAGTGGTGCAGTCTCCTTGATCTCCTAAGTTGGGTGCTCTAGGAATGTCTCTTGTGTTGCTTATTTTGCCCTCCTGTTATAATTGGTGTTTAATTACTCTTGCCCCATTTGTGGGTACAATTGACCCTTAGGCTGGCTGACTGAGGCTCAACACTAATCACTGTGTGCAAGCTGCTGTGCAGGTATAGTTTTAAGGTGTGTTGCTGGGCTCAGTGACACAATCATCCAGATCACCTGTGCTCCATGCTCTAAGAATGTTTCTTGTGCACCCCCTTGTTCTAGTTGCGTCTTGATGAATGCAGTTGGCCCTTTCATGAGTGGAGCTGACCCTTGAAGCTGGGTGGCTATTGGGGTAAACCTCGATCACCATGTATGAGATGCTGTGCAGGGTCTTCCCCATAAGGTAGAGTTGTTTTCAGCAGAGTTTAATGCCTGCTGGAATCTTCCTTTGAGTGTGTCACTTGTGTGACTGGTTTGGTTGAGCTCTGGTGTGGTCTGAAGTCTACCATTGGTTGTGTTGGTTCTGGGTCCACTTGGGTGGGGTTCAGGTACAGGTTGCTGTGAGATGTTCTGTGTAACTTGTTTGGGGATACCTATCTGGAAGTACCATGCTGTTCCCTGTTTGTGTCTGTGTCTACTGGACCTCATAGGAGAGGCCAACCCATGTATATGGGTTGGCTTCCTAGAGCTCTGACCTGGGGTCTGATCAATAAAGACCAAGGCTCACTGAGGTTGGTGTCTACCTGTCGGATACTCCACTCCTTCTCAATGTTGCCTGGATTTCCTCCAGAGTCTAATGCAGAAAGGCTGTAGAGTGGGCCCAAGCTGGCCATGCCCCAATAACCCTTCCAGAAGGCTCAAGCTCTGTAGGTAAAGGTGACCAGTTCAGGCTAGTGGGTACTCTAGTTTGGGGCAAGTGTGGTCTGGCACTCAATGGGGAGAATGTGTCCCCTACTTCAGAGCCACAACATTCAGTTTCTGTCAGTATCCAACTTTAGCTTCCCTAGGAGGAGGGCATTGCATGTTCAAGTTGGGTGTAGCCAGCTGTCTTACCTACGGGAGCAAGCTCGGCAGGACAGGATGGGGTCGCTGGACTTGGGCAAGCAGATTGAGAAAGCCTTCTTTGGGGGGGGGGGCACCAAATGTGCTATGGGAGAGGGGCAAGCTGGACTCTTCCTTTTAGCTCCGTAGCCATGCCTGGTCAAATCCTGGACTGAGATCTCTGAGGTAGATGCACTCTGAGTGTCCCAGCTCTGAGCAGAGCCTCCTTTTCCCTCAAATCTAAGCTTAGCAAGACAGTGCTAGCAGGGCTTCTGAAAACAGATCAAGGCAGTCTTCCACTGATGGTGGCACTAGCCTGCTTGATGGGAGAGAGCTGCATGCCTCCTTCCCCTAGCTCTGAGGCCACTCCTTCAGAGACCCCAATGGAGCGCATTCCAAAGCTCCTAGCTATGCTCGCAGCTCCTGTGTGTTGACCCTTAAGGAGAGACCTGGGGTTCTAGCAGACTCCCTCCTCTTTCCAGCAGGCACAAATCACAGCTTATTTTTGCTTCCAGATGTTTCGCAGGCTCTTCTTCCTGATCCTGATGCTCTAGTTTGAGGAGTTGAAACCCCACTTTCCTCAAGGAGGACTTTTGCAGCCACAGTATCCCTCCAGCTTCTCAGCTGCGGCCCCTGGGTTCAGGGATCCGCCCTCTCTGCATCTCCATCCTTCTTACTAGTCTCTGTGTAGCTTCTTTTTTCAAGCCTCAGATAAAATACTCCTGTTCAGGTGCCCTTCAGTTGTTTATTTAGGTTGATTGCTCTAAATTTTAGCTGTAAATCCAATTTGGCGCTGGGAGGTGGTATGTGTTGCCTTCACCTACTTTGTAGCCATCCTGAAAGTCCAGTAAGTGATTTTTAAAATGATCATCTGTTTACAGGTGACTGCTATGATTAGTATGATTCTTTTGAATGATTTAAACAGAGAGAAATGAGAGTAGAAACTGAAGCTGAAAATGCTTGCTAACTTGACTTGGATTCTGCAGCTATTCCCTAAGATTTTCTGCCTTTAATTCAGATAAAACAACTCATACCAATAACTGCCCAAGAGGAGAAAAAAAAACACTTATACTAGTAAAACGTAAAATAGAAGACTAGCTGAATCAGGTGTAGGGGACTGTGCTTTGGAGTGAAATGTGCTGAGCTCATACAGAATATGAACAATTTGAGAGGGGAACACTCAGGGTCACCTGAATAAATGTATTCTACCCTCCAACAAACCATTGACCTCCATCCTGCTTTCCCCATCAACATATTAATAGCAGACAGAGTAGACAGGGATGGCCTTTGTGATCATCCTACGCCTTGTCGTTTAAAGGGGCTTTTACATGCTTTATCTTATTCAACCCTCCGTCATTCTGTGAGCTAGGCAGAATTTCATTTAGAGATGCAGACATTGAGGCTCAAAAGGTTGGATCAACTTCCAGGTGTCACAGCTAGGAGGTGGTAGAACCTGGGTGTCTGCCTTTTCCTTTATATCTCACGACTCTTCATTCTCCTTACCTTCTCTGTGTTCTCTTGATCTTGACCTTCTAATTTCAGGGAGACTGCGAGGGTTTAAAGTAATTCCTTTGGAAAATTCTTTGTGAAACCCACAGTGTATTGACACTTATCTCTAGGGCTATAGTTTTATTACCAGCAATACTAATTGAGGGAGGCAGTGCTTTGACCAAAATAGCTGAAGGCAGAAGATGTTAAACACATGGACCCATGCCACAAGATTGCATTTCTCTGTGGAGAAAAAAAAAAAAGATATCATTTCTGGTCTCCCCAAATACATTTAGCAGATTTGATTTTTTTCCTCCTTAGGAGTAAAGCAATGAGAACATTAGATGGGGAAGATTATCACACATAGTTACATAGCGTTTTCTGCCTCCATTCTGGTGATGAATTAGTTACCCATTGCTCCCTAACATTACCCCAAAAGTTAGTGGCTTAAAACAACATTGTTTCACAGTTTCTGAGAGAACCACATAGCTGGTGGCTCTGGTTCAGGGTCTCTAATGAAGATATTAGATGAGGCTGCAGTATCAGGGAGTTTGACTGGAAATGAAGGGTTCGTTTCTGGGATGGTTCGCTCACATGGCTGGCAAGTGGATAGTAGCTTTCCATTGGGGCTCTTACTATCTCCCCATATGGGTCACCTTACTAAAGAGCAGCCAGCCTGCCTCAGAGCAATTGATCCCAGACAGTGGGAAGGCGCACCCAAGATAAAAGCTGCAGTCTTTTTATAATCTTGAAGTGTTAGCCTATCTATCACTCTTATAAACTCAGTTAACCAGGAGTGATTCATTAATGCGGCTTACAGGGGTGATGGTAGGGGATGAGGGAGAGAGGGGATTCAGCTCCACTTCTTGGAGGGAGAAGTAGCAAAGAATTTGTGGATATACCTTTAATACCGCCACGATGCCTTGCCCAAATTCTTAGCTTTTGTAGGAGGAAGCACATAAAATAAATGTATTCCTGTTCAGCTGTTTCACATACTAGTAAAACTGATAAAAACCGGTAAAGAAAAATCTCTCTGTTGCTATATCTCATCTCTTACTGATAGTTTTTACTATTTTCTTTGCTGCCCCTCCTCCTCTGTTTGCCTTAAAATGTTGGAGGGTCCCCGGCTGCTCAGGGTTTCTTATTTATGTGTATGCTTACCTTACTAACATCCTCTAGGACCATCCTTTATCCACCACCTCCATTCTCACAATTCTTATACGACTGTCTGCAGCCCTGACATCCCCCTGAAATCCCAGATTTATAAATATATCCAGCTGCTCTTTTTTAAAAAAAATTATTTATTTCAGAGAGGAAGGGAGAGGAAGAGATAGATAGCAATATCAATGATGAGAATCATTGATTGGCTGCCTCCTGTACACTCTCTACTGGGGATGGAGCCCACAACTTAGGCATGTGCCCTGACCGCAATTGAAGCCATAACCTCTTAGTTCATAGGTTCATGTTCAACCACTAAGCCACACTGGCCGGGCTCCAGCTGCTCTTTGACATCTCCACACAGATTACATGAATTTAAAATGTACCATGGCTAACAACTCTGGATTCCCCCTGCTTCTTTCCCAGCCTTTTCTTTTTAATAAATCCACCCAGTTGTTTGAGCGCCTCTTTATCTTATGTCTAATCCCACAGCAAGTCTGTCAGCACTTCCTTCAATATCTTTCCTGCATCTACCAAACTTTCTCCATCTCCACTGTTCCCACTCGAGCTCAAGCTACCTCTCTTCTCATTTGGACCATAGCAGTTGCCTCCTACTGGGTTTCCTACCTTTTTCTCTGACTGTTGTAAGTATTCTCATTGTATAGCCATGGTAGTATTTTGCAAATAAAATCAGTTCTTGTCACTCCTCTGTTTAAAACTCTCTATGGCTTTCTAATTCACTTAGAATAATAAACCCAAACTCCTTGCTCTAACATAGAGTTTTTTACATATTCTCGGCCCTGCCCACTAGCCAGCTATACTGTCTCTCTCCTATCTCTTTCACACACACATGTAATATGGTTTGGTAAAAAAAAAAAAATCTAAATTGGACTTTAAATCTTACTTCAATTGTAACTAAAACATTAGAATATGTAGCTCTTTGTCCCATCTATAGAGAGGAAGACCATTCTCAGCAATCAGAAAATGTCAACATCACTCTGACAGGACACACCGTTACTGTGAAGGGCCCCACAGACACCCTGTGGAGGGACTTCAATCACATCAGTGTAAAACTCAGTCTCCTAGGAAACGAGAAGAAGAGGCTCCTGGTTGGCAAATGGTGGGAAAATAGAAAGGAACTGGTCACTGTTCACACTATCTGCAGTCATGTACAGAACATGATCAAGGTGTTACACTGGGCCTCTGTTACAAGATGAGGTCTGTGTACGCTCACTTCCCCATCAATGCGTTGTTCAGGAGAATGGTTCACTTGTTGAACTCATACATTTCCTGGTTGAAGAATACATCCTCAGGGTTCAGATGAGGTCAGGCATTGCCTGTTCAGTATTTCAAGCCCAGAAATACTGAGGAAGATGAAGTTAGTTCTTGAAAGAAGGGACATTGAACTTATTAAATTCAGCACTTTGATTCAGCAAGGATATTAGAACAATTTTGGATGGTATTTATGTTTTTGAAAAAGGAACAGTTGAGCAGGCTGATGAATAAGATCTAAGTTGTCGAGCTATAGAAACAGCCGGATGATTCCTCAGACTTATTTATGGTATTTTAAAGATGCAATAAAATCTGAGTATTGATTTAAAAAATAATTAGAATACATAGTTTGAATAGTGATTATGGGAAACAATTGGACAGAATACCTAAGTCAGGCATATCCCATAAAAGTGAGGGAGATTTTCTATTTGTGCAGACCAGTGGTCGGCAAACTCATTAGTCAACAGAGCCAAATATCAACAGTACAACGATTGAAATTTCTTTTGAGAGCCAAATTTTTTAAACTTAAACTTCTTCTAATGCCACTTCTTCAAAATAGACTCGCCCAGGCCATGGTATTTTGTGGAAGAGCCACACTCAAGGGGCCAAAGAGCCGCATGTGGCTCGTGAGCCGCAGTTTGCCGACCACGGGTGCAGACTATGTAAAAAAAATATATCATAACTAGATTTGGGACAAATAAGTTCGGCACACCAGTAGGAAACTCTGATTTAATGAATAATGGATGGGATCATACATTTTGTGACTGATGAGAAGATAAATAAAGATGGCAATCTGTGTTATTGAAAAAGGTGTATTCAATGTAAAAAACTACACAGTACTTAGGTATATTAGCACACACTGTGTGCACATGTGTATCTGTTTTTTTTTGTGTGTTTACATGCATAGGTGTGTTTATGTGCATGTTGTAGATAAATATGCATGTTTCAATGCATTAGCATGTGTCTGAGTATCTGCATGTGTGTGTGTGCCTGTGTGTATCTGGTGTGCCTCTGTGTATAAAGGGCCATCCTGATTGATAAGCAGATTGGGCAGAATAGACAGCTCCCTTGAGAATACTCAGGGACTACATGCATCTTCTCTCTCAACATTAATATATCTCTAGAGACTCATTAGGTCTAAGTGGTCTATTTTCAATTGCAAATATGCTGGGAGTTGCATCCCTCATCTGTATCTTCCTGTGAGTTATGATAATGAGGTCGTGTTCCTCCTAACACTTGCTGACAACACTCAGAGATCTGAACCAATGCAAGGGTCTCAGGAAAGAAAACCTAGGGGCCCTTGGGTGGTGGGTGGGTGGCTTTATAGCTGAGATGACATCTCCTGAATGATCTCCCTGGATCACAGGGATTCCTTCTCATCCATGGGATTGGCCAGCACCGGGGAATGAGAGAAAACAGAAGGGAATTCAGAGGAAGCCGATGAAAAAGTCAGTTGTTTCCCTGTTTTGCTGAGTGCCACACATGGCTGGTCCAGTTCTGTGCTTCAGAGGTTCCCAGGTGCTCTTTAGAGTTAGGTCACTCCTCCTTTATTCAGAGCAGTGGGGGGCAAGTTGGTTACCAGGTGATGAAGCAAACCCTTGGTGAGCACAAGCAGAGGACAGTAAGGAAGCACACTCAGTGACTATTCCATGCTCAGCCACACACTGCCACACAGAATGCCTTCCCACCCAGGGCTTCTCCTTTCTTCTGCCCTCTAATTCCCTTCCTTCCTTCCTTCCTTCCTTCCTTCCTTCCTTCCTTCCTTCCTTCCTTCCTTCCTTCCTTCTTTTCTTTTTTTTAATCCTAATCTGAGGATACTTTTCTATTGATTTTTAGAGAGAGTGGAAGAGAGAGGGAAAGACAGAAAGAAACATCGATATGAGAGAAACACATCAATTGGTTGCCTCCTGCAGGAGCCCCGACCAGGGCCGGGGCCAGGGAGGAGCCTGCAACCAAGGTACGCGCCCTTGACCAGAATCAAACCCCCGACCCTTTGGTCTGCAGACTGATGCTCTATCCACTGAACCAAACAGGCTAGGACCATGTCTTCCTTTCTTTCACTATTTACATTCTTCCTCTCTTTCCTGCAACTCCAACTTTTCCTTTCCCATCCACCAGATTGGAACGTGCCATATTACATCCCATCAAATGGAGAAAATATAAATCTCACCCCCTTTCACCCCTAGTCCCTTAGAAATTTCATCTCAAAGCTGTCCTTCAGAGTCAAGCAGCTCAAGAATGTTTGAGTCTCTAATTCGGTCTCGGTTTTGTGCTCACTACATCATGTCCTGTGCTTTTGTTCAGTTGAACAATGACCCCTCTGGTGCCAGATGGCCCCACCATTTTCAGTCCGTGCCTTACCCGACAGACATTTCCGCAGCATTCCTTGAGTTGAGCCTTCCCTTGTCTTGACATACTTCCACCATCTCTTGGCTACTCTTTCTCAGACTTCTTTTTAGCTCCTCCTGGGTATTTCCAGGAATCCTTCCCTTATTCTCCACTTTATTCCTTTCCCTTGGATTTAATACTTCCTACATGATGTTGATTCCCAAAAGGAATAATTCTCGAATCCTCTTCTGTGCTGTGTACCCCTGGATCTAACTGTTTACTTAATGACCAAAGAGAGAGACCTCAGGGGTGGGTACATTTTCAGAGCCAGAGTCAGCAACATGGGGTTCAATCCACCTTTTGCAAATTATTTTTTGTGCGACTTTAGGTAAGTTATGTGACATTTCTATGTTTATTGAAAAAATGACTCTATCTATAAACTAGAAAAGCTAGTAGTAAATACTTTATAGGGCTTTTCTGGTGATAAATGAGTTAATACATTTAAAGCTCTTAAAAACTGTGGCTGGCCCAGTTAAATATTTAATAACTATTAATACTAAGCATTTAATAAATATCTACTAATTTTTATTATTAGTGCTTTATTTGCCCCTTCCTCTTTGGGTGATTCATGACATATTCAAAGCAGAATTCCTGATCATTCCATCAAATGACACTTTCTTCCACTCAGCTATTTAAATCAGAAATTAACAGCTTTCTAGAATTTGCTCATGCTGATACCAATTACTACCAAGTCTCCTTGACTTTAACTCCAAAATGTCCCTTAAATTGTCTAGTTTTCTCAGGTGCTGCTCTAAATCTGCCATATCTCGTCTCTCTCACTGGAGTCACTGAACTGGTTTCCTAATTGGTCTCCTTGCTTCCTCTTGTGTCCTTTCCCCCAACAATTCTTCAGTACAGCAACTAGAGTGTTCCTTTAAAAGCATAAGATGGATCTTGTCACTCCACAGCTCAAAATTCTTCCTAGTTTCCCACTGGACTACGGATAAAGTCCAAAATCCTTGAGTGAAGGGGTCTATAAGTTCATGCATGTCCTTTGCCATGTCCACTTTCCAGTTAATAGTCACTCCCCTCTCACTCACTCTGGCTCAACTACACAGGCCTTCTAACAGGTTTGCACATGTTACAAGACCTTTTCTGTCTTGTGAATTACAGTTTTGTTTCTAATGTCTGCTGCCTGAAATGTTTTTTCCTAATTTTTGGATAATTCCCACTTCTCATTTAGGACCAAATAAATGCCAATTCCTCAAACATAACTTTTCTGCACCTTAAATCTTAATGAGAATGCCTCTGTTATCTCTTTTGTAGTAGCCCATTATTTTCCATTGCCACAATTTGCAATTACATATTACCTATACGTTTATTTGATTAATGATAGCGTTTTCAATGATACAAACACTACAATGATAGGAAATTATATTTGTCTTTTCCACTGTTTTATTTCAAGTGACTAGCAGAGCAATGCCTAATCAATATTTGTTGAATTAACAAAGTGAATTAATGAACTCTGGCTTTTAAAAATAATTAGAAGTGCCCAGCCAGAGTGGCTTAGTTGGTTGAGCATCAGCCTGTGCACTGAAAGGTTGCTGGGTAGATTCCTGGTCAGGGTGCATACTTGGGTTGTGGGTTAGATCCTCTGTTGGGGCACATACTGAAGACAACCACCCAATTGCTGTCTCTTCCCCTCCTCCTCCTCCTCCTCCTCCTCCTCCTTCTCTCTCTCCCCCTCCACTTCTCCTCTCTAAGCATGTCCTCAGAATAAAAAAAAAAATACTTAGTGGTCATTTTAACAATAAAAAAACACAATAATACAGATGTAAGAACAACAGAAGATGCTCCTACACTTGTATTTAAGTGATGAAACCAGAATTATGTGTTGTATGCAGGTTTAATAATGAGAGAGTCTGTTACAGGGGGAAGAGTTCAGCTTTGCTGTCAGACCTGGGTTTGAATTCCATCTTAATCACTTACCAGTGTTGTGGCTGGGGCAAGTTACTTAACTCCCCTTGACTTCAGGTCCTTCGCTTGGGAAACGGTTATCCTAATAGCAGCAGAAAATTGCGAGGCAATAAATGGCTCCTGTTGGTTGCTTAGTGAATAAACGTTCGCTGACATTTTTACTGAAAGACCTTTATTTTTGCCACTTAACTATGAAAGGGAAAGATACAGGAACCACGAATGATAAACTATTCATTATTTCAAAACAACTAGAAAAATTTGGCCCCTGAATCACACAAAGGCCTGAAGTAACAGATAGTAGAAGGAAACAATTAAAATCCATGAATTTTATGGAAATCAAATAGATTGGTCCTTTATATTCACAGAGAAAATCTATGGGTGCTTCCCAGGCCCGGAGCGCTCTTTGCGTGGCTGGCTCTTCCTTCTGTAGTTCTCGTGTGTCTCTCTTTACCTAGAGGCCTTTTCTTCAACACTTTATTAATACCTCCCACCACCCCATCACCATTTCATTGCTGATCTGAGCACTATACTGTTTTTCTAGAATGTATCTCGCTCTAAATTAGGTTCCTTAACTTTCTACCTGTTTTGGGTCCAAGTCATCAAGGACATGATAGATAGCAAAGGGTAGCAGAACATGCCATACCGAAACATGCCTCTTTGTTGTGTTATGCCCAGTGTTCAGGGTCCCCAAGAACCCACCAGGAAGGAGCCAAGCCTGCTGTAAAAGCATAAGAACCTTTATTCCTGCTAGCACGAGCTCCCATCTCCAACAATCACTGGTGCTGCTGCAGAGAGAGAGCGCGCTTTGGGAGAACAAAGACTTTATAGGGGGTCCAAAGCAGTGGGCGGGGGGACGTTTGTGGCCCCGTTGATTGGTCAGGGGGCAGGGTCAGGGGTCTGGTTACACAGGGGCACTGTGCAGTTTGCCTAATTTGGACTGAATTGGCAGGTTTAAGGCCGGGTCAGGTAACTGCTCAGAAAAGGGAGTCATATACATAGTTACACAGGATGGAGGGTACAGTACATTTTGTGCTGTCCTGCTCTGCCCTTTCAGATGTAGTGATTATTTTGATCTGTAGGCACTTGAAAAACAGCAAATAAAGGGACAGGCTTTCTCTGAACTCTCTTACTTGCATAAACATACTTCCTCCAAAGGAACTCAATGGTCATAAGTCCCCTCCTCAGGAATTATATCAACTTCTGTCTTAAGAGAGGGATGAGAAGAGAACATCACCCTGGGACAAACTTTGCCACATAATATCATAACTCCCATCTAGTTTTCTAAGGGCCTATTCTTCCTCCCTAAAAATCATTTACTCTCTTCTAAGAGGCCTACATCCCCCAACTCTTCCTTTCCCTAATAAAATGCTATTTAATCCTGAATTCTAGACCACCTCAGAGGGTTATTTTCCCTGGGTTTCTCCCTGAGGTATACACACTAATAACTTATTTGTTTTTCTCTTGTTAATCTGTGCTTTGTTATAGAGAGTCTCAGCTGAGCACTCAGAAGGATGGAGGGGAAGTTATTTTTCCTCTCCTATGATATCAACAAGGGCAGGATCTTGTTATCATTTCATCCTAGCACCTAGCACAGTGCCTGAAACATTCAATGTACTCACACAGGAAATGAATGAACAGAATGACTTCCTCTACAACTTGAGTGTCCATATGCTCCTTTGCAATAGTTTTAGTCATAGCTGACATATAATGCAAGAACCATTCCTTTAAAAATTCTTCCTTATTAGAAAGCTCTTGAAATTTACATAACTTGAAACTACAGGCAATATACTGTCCAACAATTGTGTTTTTTAAAATGTTTTTATTTATTTTATTGTTGACAGTATTACAGATGTCTCTCATTTGCTCCCTTTTTGCCCCCCTCCACCCCACCCTCACATCCCACCCCAGGCCTTCCCCATACTATTGTCTGTGTCCATGGGTTATGCTTCTCTATTCTTTGGTTAATCTCTTCCTGTCCTCTGCCCCCCTAACCTCTCTCTCCCTTCCCACTGAGGTCTGTTATTCTGTCTGTGCATCCATACCTCTGGACCTATTTTGTTCGTCTATTTATTTTGTTCTTTAGATTCCACTTATAAGTGAGATCGTGTGATATTTGTCTTTTTTTAACTGGCTTATTTCACTTAGCATAATAATCTCCAGGTCCCATCCATGCTCCAACAACTTTCCTGAGGTGAATTTCACACTGTTTAACATCCTGGAAGTATTTATAACATTCCATTTGAGTGGAAGACGTTGTTTCTAGATCTCCACATGGTGTCATGTACAGCGATTAACATGGACTGGATAGTGTGGGCGTGTGTATATCTCTGTGATCCTTATAAATTACAAAGTCCAAAGAGAGAGATCTAACCAGTTGAAAAGTAGGGAGAAGAATAGCACAGAAGCTCATAGATACATTTAGAAAACAAGACTTCAAAATGCTTGGTGTCTTTTTTACTTTCATGGTAATAAAATAGAAGCATAGTTTGCTTTTCACAACCCCACTAACAGAAATGATTACCTTAATGTTTGATACAAATTTAGCTAAGAAGTGGAATATTATTATTTTTTTAATTTATGGGTTGCTTTACTTAAAAGTAACCTAATAAGGCACCGATTCTCAATACATTTGCAAGTGAATAAACTATTAGTTTCACTTCAGGTGTGCACTCAAAATCACTGCTATCTTATCTCTTTCCTGTACCAGCTAATGCAGGTTTCAGCACTCTCAGTATTTAAGCTTTAGAAAAAAGACAATGCTGTTTGGTAATCCTAAGAACGCTACTTTGATAGTTCTTTTCAGGAAGATTTGCTTAAAAAAGCCTACCCATAGCTATAATATAATTTTTTACAATCAACAAAGAAAAAACCACCAGAAACTATAATGGTTACTGGCAAAGAAAAATTTTCCTTCCACATTTCATTAAAATGCACCAGTTAGTAAGATAAATGGAACTCCACATTCTGCCTGTCTCATTGTGTGTGTGTATATATGTTAAATATCTTCCTCCCTCATTTTCTCTCCTTTTTATCTAAGACATAAAAGAATTTCATAAGAAAACCACTACATAAATTATATGGTAATCTATGATTTAAAAATAGAAATGTATGTATAAGAAAGCTCCCAAGAACTTATATTTTTATAGCAATATTTTATATTACTTTATATGTTTCTATTATGAGAAGTGCACTGGATGCTTAAGTTAATTTATTATTATTATTTTTGGCTTTCTCTTATATTATAAAAAACATTTGTTGAGACTGTGCTCTTACAATACATTTAGGGCATCAGTATATTTTCTCTGTTATAAGAAGAAATGGAGAAGGGATTAAATGTACAACTGATTAAAAAGAAACCATAGTCATTCTAAAGCTCATTTGTATTTAAATTTTGATATGGTCAGGGATTACTATAGAAATGTATTCATCAGAGAGACTCAGACACATAAAGTGAGGCATTAATACTCTCACTTTTTGACTTATGGACTTAACCCTATTCTCCTTACTTGACTTTATTATAATCATTTTAGTATTCAGTCTAACTTCAAAGTTCAGATACTTACACTTTGAGGCTAGAGGTAATGAGGGAAATGTCAAATTAATTTC
Organism: Eptesicus fuscus; assembly: GCF_027574615.1. Taxonomy (NCBI): domain Eukaryota; kingdom Metazoa; phylum Chordata; class Mammalia; order Chiroptera; family Vespertilionidae; genus Eptesicus; species Eptesicus fuscus. The sequence continues at coordinate 69,555,928 of NC_072486.1, forward strand.
AGATAATCCTACAAAATTTATAATCCATATCTCATAGTAAATACAGTGTAATCAAACTAAGTTCTCAGAACTTTGCCAATGCATTGGATTCTAGATAACCTAGCTAAAGAAACTGATGGGATGTTGAATTCTGTCCAGTCTTTCAAGCTCTGTATTTTTCAAAGGACATATACTTTCAGGCTCCTCCAGTCACTCATGGTTCCATTTTTTTCTTAGTCTCTCATTAGTGGCTTGTGCATTTTGTTTTAGATACTAGTAAGGCTGTTGAATATTCAATAAGTCCCTCCTTTGCAAATTAAAGTGTGATTTTTATATTAGAGTTTACCTGCTGTATATTCCTACTTTGGAAAATAACAGAAATGAGAATTTTTATCTTTCATAAAACAATTTGAAGACACTTTATGTCGTTGAGGCAAATATTTGTAAGTTATCATCATGTTCAACAGGATTTGACAATGATAAACCATAAGTAATATTAAACTTTTGATACATTTCTTTTAAATCATATTTGCACCTTAATTTTTTATGTAAAAGAAGTTTTGGACACAACATTAATACTTGTGATAAACACATTTACCTTTTGAGAAGTAAGAAAAGAAACATTGAGGTGAGAGGTAAAAAGATATTATTAATAGGCCAGTGCTACATGGAACATAAAACAAGCAAACGATGAAACACAAGGAAGAAGTTTTATGACAAGTACTTATACCCCAAGTACCATTTTAAAAGGTACATTAAATTTTTTACAGTTCTGTGTAAATCAGATGTCTGTGTTTATACCTTTATGGAAGCTTTCTATTTTATTAAGAGCAAATAAAAAATATCAACAACTTACAGAAAAATTTTGGAATTCTTTATGAGGGTGAAAAAATTCTAAAATCTAAGAAATTTTTATTGTATCATATTAACTTGAGACACTGAATTATGCTATTGCATTGCCTATCTGAATCGTATTTTGCATGTTATTAAATGCCATTGTTGTGCTACAGAATTTTTGCCTGCCATAATTTGAGGAAGATACAAAAGATAATTAAGGGTGGCAATTGTGGTTTTGACGTAATTCCAAAATCTTTCTCTTCCGTGAGAAAGAGCTCCAGGATGTGGACTATGGGTCAACTCTGTGTTGAGGCTATCATTGCAGCCCTGACCAACTGCTTGCACATCTTGGCAGGCCTTGTTCAAATATGGAGACAATGCCCTAACTGGTTTGGCTCAGTGGATAGAGCGTCGGCCTAGGGACTGAAGGGTCCCAGGTTCGATTCCGGTCAAGGGCATGTTCCTTGGTTGCGGGCACATCCCCAGAAGGGGGTGTGCAGGAGGCAAGCTGATCGATGTTTCTCTCTCATCGATGTTTCTAACTCTCTATCCCTCTCCCTTCCTCTTTGTAAAAAATCAATAAAATATAGTTTTACAAAAAGGAGACAAGTGAGAGAGGATGGAAGCTCTCACACTGGAATATTAACTCCGTGAGTGTACTGTGCTGATATGGAGTTGCTGGAAAAAAAAACCTTTGTCAATTAGAATGGCAATCTATTTGTCAGTCAGGTTTCATTTTATCTTTATTCACCAATGTTCAATCAGAAATAGTCTATTCATAGCATAGTTTTGGAGATTAAAAAAAAAATTTAGACCTAAGAAAATGGGAAGAAAAATTGATTGTCCTTGATGATGGCCTTGCAACCAACAGAGCATGAATATAACCCAGCTTCCTCCTGCCCCCCATTTCCTCTCACTTCTGTTTAACTCTAAAAGAATAAATAGCATCAATATTTCTACAAAGGAGAACACCATCACATCACAAAAATACATGATTTAATTTTAAAAATGTGTATTTTTTTCTGAATTAGGAGAATTCATTGTACAGCATTAAAGGGTTGGTCTCCAAGGAAACGTGGCTAATGGAATGATACATATGCTAAAGTGGTTTGCACAGTTCCTGGGCATATATTTAGGACCCAGTAAAAGTTAGCAGTCATGGTGATTGTTGTTGTTGAAACAGAACGCTGGCTCTGCTTCCTTACAGCAGGGTGGTGTGGGTAATGTAATCCTTCTTTCACGGAGACAGTACTGCCCAGGTGCTCCCTCTGTCCTCAAGTTGACCCCAGAACCTAGAATCTTCAGGATACAGAACTCAAGTAACAGAAGTGTGGCCACCAGAGCCCTTTGTGAAGGGAAAGTTCCTTCAATATGGAAGATCCAGTGCCGAGACAGAAACTATGGACAGATACAGAACTGACCAATCAAACCCTCCTTGATTGGAATTCCTTCGTGCTTTCTCTTACCTCTCTAGTCTATACCTTAATTGGCCAAGTTCCAAAAGAACTCCAATCAAAATTTGCTAGGCCAGCTCTACCACATGCCACCTTGTCCTCCTTAACCTTTAAAACTTGTCCAGACCCCAGAAGATGTAGCAGTGCCTTCTGTCTCCTGTGTGTGCACTCAGCAATAAAAAGCTTTCTTTTCTAAAAGTCAACGTCATAGTTTTGTCTCCCATGTGCATCAACCCTTGCGCAGGAACAATGTCATATTTTTATGGTTGCTATCATCACTATTATTTAGGGTTCACTACGAATCTGTGGAAGAAAGAAACTGTATATTGAAAGGCTGCATTAGGATTTTACAATCCAGATTAAATCTTATGTAGCATTGTGTGTGCATGACAGTTTACTTTTGGAATTTTTATATCCAGTGCCTTTGATAAGGAAATGTACAGATTCATCTATCTGAGGTCCAGGTCCATGCTTTGGCTGTTTCAATCCTCTTTCCCACATCCCAATACTAGTTCCCTATTGTGCTCTTCCAGGGTTTTGTCCTCTGTGGTACAGGGAACCTGGGAGATCTCAGACAGAGCAATTTATTGGTGCTTGACTATTAAAACTGAATAAGTTAAGGTAAGTACCTTTTGGTGTTACAATGTTTAGCTCTAACAAAGGAATTAACTTGATCCAACAAAAAAATTCTGGGTTAAATTAGAATAAAAATCCAAATGTGAAGTTCTGCCTCCTTTCTGTTTTGTTCTGTGTTGGCTCGCTTTCCAATCTTTCTCCAAGCAGGTAGGCCAGGATATGGGTGTCCTTTTCTGCAACCCCTCCTCCAATAGAAGGACAATGGACTGCAGAAAGAGAACTTTAATGATGTGAGGAGATTTTAGAAAGAACTTTGAAGAATACTATCTTGATGCAGCCTTTGTTGAAGAGAGGTCTTTGGGAGATTGAAGTAGCCAAATGACTGTCAGTATGCAGAAAGGAGAATACTTGTAGGATAAGATTATGAACAGCAGTGTGAAGCAGAGAGTACTCTAAGCTATTTTTCCTATATAACTGCCTGAGGAGGATTTGGTCTGGAACTTTAAATCTCTGTTTCTCTAGCACCTAATGCAATGTCTGGCACATCCTACATGCTCAAGGATTTGAGTTATATGTAGAATTAAGAGAAGTCATCTATTGGATTTCCATAGAATAACCAGAGGAAAAAAAATGATTAGGGAAAGAGGGAGAATAATCTAATAAAAGAATTACTAGTGCTCTAGAGAAAGAAAGGAAAAAGGCAAGCAGTAGAGAGCAAAGGATTAGAAGGTACAAGATAGATCTAATATTGTTTACACCAAAAACTTTTTGCAAGAAATATCTATAATAATAAAAGTGTAATATACTAATTAGATTGGACATCCTCCGGATGAAGTCGGGGCTGTGAGGGAAGCCCGGGTCCCAGGTGCCAGAGGGAAGCTGGTTCTGGCAGCCAGAGGAAGGAAGGCCTACTCTTACATGAATTTCATGCATTGGGCCTCTAGTCCTATATAATAAAAGCCTAATATGCTAAGTGTCCAGACATCCAGTCAGCCGTTCAACCAATCAAAGCATAATATGCTAATGATATGCTAAGGCTGCTCAACTGCTTGCTATGATAAGCAATGACCACCACGGGGAAGACGCTCCAACTGGTAGGTTAGCTTGCTGCTGGGGTCTGGCTGACTGGGACTGAGTGAGATGGGCCAGACATGTCCTGGAGCCCTCCAGTGGTCCCTCTCCACTGGCCAACCTCCTGCATCCCTCCCTGGCCCTGATGGTGCACCGGTGGGGTCCCTCAGCCTGGCCTGCACCCTCTTGCAATCAGGACCCCTCAGGGGATGTTGGAGAGCGAGTTTCGGCCCAATCCCGCAGGCCAGGCCAAGGGACCCCACTGGTGCACTAATTCGTGCACTGGGCTTCTAGTATTATGTAATTATCTTAAGCAAGTGTGTTATTCAAAAATAATAATTCCAAAAAAGTAATTATTTTTCACAAGTAAAAAATCTTTCTCTTTAGAGAATGTTTTGCCACCCTAAATAAAACCAGCCCAGGTAGATAGAAATTTAAACTTTTTTTTTTTTTAAATAGTGTCTGCACAATTGTGTTGAAAATTCTGGTGAAGTTCAAACAGTACAGAGCGCTAACCCTTTTTTATATCTGTGAGTTAATAAAATAAACAGCTATTAACACCCTAGGAAGAGATGCCTTTCTTATGAATCTCTGAGGAGTCATTTATTTTATATCAAGAACCATTTTTTATTCTTTTGAGCACTGTTGCTGGCAGACATTGATATAACTCTCTGGAGGCTCTTTCCAAGTACACATTGTAGCTAAGTTGAAGGAATAGGGAGGTATATTGAACCTTTTTAATGCAAGATTGACATCTCAATAAATCAAAGCCCGTAAGGAAAAAGAATTAATAAAGAAAAAAATAGAGACTATCTAACAGAAGGACCACTAGTTAAAATCACTGTCTTTTCTAAATGATTTACTCTGTATTGTTCTTCTAATTATCTTGTAACATTTTTTTTTAAACTTTTTGTCCCTTACTGGATAGAAGCCACCAACCATCGGTATGTGCATATTTTAAAAAATGAATACAAACCTATGAGTATGTGTATGAATATTACATATGCATACTCACAGAGACACATATAAACAAACAAATAAATCACCCTGTCTGTTTTCTTAGATAGAAAAGAGTCTTTGACTAAGAATCTATTGAATTCTGACCAAAGTTATTACCTCATAACGGCTCTTTCCTTAACTCAAGTAGTGGAGGTCAAGGAGTTTATAAGGTTCAGGCAGCAGCTTCCTCTCTGGCCCACACTGTGCAAGAAGCCAGTGGCATGTAGGGTACAGGCTAATAAACTGTGGTCACGCCCTGCAGAGAGCGCCCTATTTGATAGTATCATGTATAACACACCACTGGTTTTAACTATACTACATCTTTTTTTAATGACCAATAAAATCTTGCAACAAAATTAAATTATCATAATTAGTAGCTATGGAGTTGGAGTTGCCAAGATATTTCCAAAAAAGACCATTGAAAGCAGTGATACTCTTTTATCTTTAAATGCTGTTAACAAGACTACTTGACTTCCCATTGTTGGCAGAACTACTCTCTCCGCTGGTTTAGACTAGAGTTAACGGTAACAATTGATGGGTTCTTGGAGTACATGTTACAGAGCTCTCCTAGATACGCATTAGGAGTGTGGCACATTCTAGGTTTTGGAAAAGAAGAAAGTCTAAGAAAAAAGGGCAACAGCCAGCCATGTCATCCTGTTCAAGCATGCACATGTTTTATTTAAGTATTCTCCAAAGGTCTACTTTTCCAGCATAATGCAGATAGTAGGCTACCCTTTAAAATAAAGACATATGAGTTTCAAACCAAATTGCCAAAAACAATGACCTTGGTTACTCCATATGGCACACAGAAATAATTACATTTCACTTACAATACAGATGCACTTAACACAGTCATCAAGAGTCATTCACCACCAACACAGTATATTTTTAAATCACCTAAAACACCAAAAAGTTTCTTTTTCTTTTCCAAAAAGTCTAAACAAAGTAATAGTTTGGGATAAACGATAAGTTGAAAAGGAGGCAGAATTGTCAACTGAAATACTGATCTAACTGAACTGCATTTTAAAAATGTAATATTCAGAACATGAAAATAGAACTTCTCATTGGGAATCAAAAGACCTAGGTATTCTCGATGGTGGTTTCTTTAGTCTACTTTTAAAAAGATTTTCAACAAATGTCGTCAAAGAAGTTTCACTATATATTTGCTCTAGAAGCATAAAGTGGCATGAGGCAGGTGTTAATATAATCATTAGTATTCACACTCCAGGAAGGTTAGTAACTTTTTAAAAGACATTCTATAAATAAAGGCAATTCTTCCCGAGAGAGAGAAGAGTTTGTCTTCCTTTCGCTCAGCAAATGCTTATTAAAATCTACTGTGTGCACAGCATTGTTCTAGAAGCAATTCTAGAAATGGGAAGCAAGAATCTCTGGCTTCACTCAAAAATAGTTGGATTAATTCCTTTTTATGATAAATTATGATAAGCATTTAAAAATCTCTACAGTAGAGGGATAATTATTAATTTGTTCCATGAATGGAAGCTAAACTTCATTCCTTACACTGGTGGTTTGAAATAAACAAAACTTTTCATTTGACATAAAACATTTTTACACTGTCACGTGCAGACATGTCTGCTGATATATTTTAAAGGTGAAAAAGTATTGAGACTTTTTACTGAAATGTACATAGAGATCAACTTTGCATCATCAAACTCCTGTCCTCCTGATTGAGTGGAGAAAATGACTCCTTGCCATATACAGGAACCTTTCTGAGATAAACTTGGTTTGCCTTTCCAGTGGCATAGAAAGCGTGCTTTCATCAAAAATTGTTACACAAAGCACTTCAGTTTATCTCTACATTTCAATTCACATGAGTTATTCTCAAAATTTATTCCAGATCTAAAGCAAAATAAATAATACATCAAGTGAGATTCTGGGATCATTGATCCTATGATAATAGTCCCAGCCAGCTCTTTGTATGAAACATACAGTAATATATCCAATAATTGGGCTTTTCCATGACAGCAAAGAGGTTAGAAATAATTCATGGATGTGAACTCCTTTTTCCTAATTTTTGACGAGAGGATTGTTGATGATAATCGACCTACAAGATGATTTGTTGGGGAATACAAAAGTAGGAAAGTCTATTGAACTACAAAACGTTAGTCCAGTTGATGACAATAAATCCAAAAGAAAGGTTAGCACAGGAACAAGAAATGCACTGTCAGAGGGACACAGTGGATCAAATAATATTACTGAGAAACATGTATGACACAAGAGGTTGGCATTAAAAAGTTATCTAAAACCTGGCCACGCTAGACATGTTTCTATGAATGTGGCTCTTACAGAATTTATGAAAATCTGGAAAGTCTCACAACAAAAATCCCGATTCCTGATACAACAGGTGTATAATGAATTATTGCAGTTGTAACAGTATCTAGGTGCAAGGTAAAATGATAATACTGCACTATCCGCACGCTTTAGATTTATTATTGAGCATCCCCATGAGAAATGCTGCAGTGCCAATAGGAGTTTATTTGCACAGCCCACCATGGGACATGAACATCCAGCTTGTAGCAAGTGCACAGAAATTCCCCCTCTCTACATTTATAGTTTATCATGCCTATTCTGAAGACAACATAAGGAAACTGAGATCACTACTCCAAAGAATTCTAGCATGCATTATGATGGTTTCCTTCAGTTAATACAAATGTGTTGCGTGAATTTTTCAATATGCAATAATCTTCATCATAGCCAATGTTCATGGTTTTAACAGGAAAAATTTTTATCAAAATGTTTTCCATATTTTTTTGTTTGTTTTGCATTCAACTGGAACATTAGGTTCAAAGATTTATTTTATTTTATTATAAAAGAGTTCTGGTCATAAGAAGCATCAATAGGCGGCATTTCATTGTGCTCATTCACAAAGCCAAAGGGCCACAGACTATTCCTCGGTACAACAGGTCAAACTCTAAAGAAATGCCATTTGGTGGTTTTATTTCCATCCTCTAGTTTGGAAGCTTTGTTTTTATGTCACTACCAACCTTCTTGCTTTGCCGTTTCCAGCTGCAAAATGTTTATCTTGTCTTCTTTCTTCCACATTGGAATTCTCTCCACAGCCAGGGCTCAAATTCCCCTAGACCTGATTCCAACTGTCTACAAAGCAGACACTCTGACAATGTTTCCTCCTGAGTACTCGGGAGATTCTGGCCTGTCATCTCCTTCGGGAGTGGTTACTGGAGGTGTTGGGATGCTTATTATTGCTGTAGTCACATAAGGTTGTTCACAGTTTAGTTTAACACATTCTTCCATTTTGGCATTTAAACTGGATCGGCTGATGAGGGAAGAAAATAGATTTAAGAAGGTAAGTTGTTTACTTAAAAATGTTTTTGCCTACAATAGAGGTGTACATGATGTCAGGTTTATAAGTTACTTTTTAAATGTATAAGAATAATCACCATGATTTTAAAAAAGGAAGCACCAAAACCTTAACATACAAGGTGGGTGAAAGTAGGTCTACAGTTTTTCCCATGGAAAATAATACAATAATATATATATATATATATATATATATATATATATATGCCTAAGCAACCATTAGGACTGGTCGAACAAATGGTCAACCTGTTGCTATGATGTGCACTGAGCACCAGAGAGCAGATGCTCAATGCAGGAGCTGCCCTCTGGTAGTTAGTGCACTCCCACAGCCAACCTCCCATGGTCCCTCCCCCTGGCCCACTGACCCTGATGGCCCCATTGGGATTGGGCAAGATGTCCCCGATCGGTGGCCAGGCCGAGGGACCCCATCCGTGCACGAATTCATGCACTGGGCCTCTAGTTAATAAATAATAATGTAAATAATAATGAAACTCTGTGTTTCACATACAACTACAAACCTATGTTTACCCCACTCTATATGTTAAAGTGAACATTAGTCAGGTCCTTAATCATAAGTGAATGTGTAAAAACCAGCTAAATTTGATTCCATCAGTGTTTTTCAAACAAAATGTTATATAAAAATGCAAGAAACAGGATCAGGTAGGTTTTTGAAACACTGAATTGAGCAAAATAAAATAGTTTTCTTTAAGACTGAATCTCTGAGAGGTTTGAGATACCATTATGAAAGGGATATATCCTGTAGATAAGCCTCAATTATTTGACCACAGCATCATTTCACTATCTTGTCCCTTTGGGATATAGGATGCCCTTAAAATTTTCAACTTAGTAACATCCAAATGTTAAGAACCCCAAAAAAGTTAGCCATTACTAATACTTAAAGGCTTTCCCAAGTGGTATTCTTGCATGAGTTTAATACTCTAAGTGGGGAGTGGGAAGGGGGAAAGGAAAAAGGAGGGCATACTTGGTAACTTCAAACTATTTTGTTTTCATGGAAAACTTAATTTAAATGTTTATGGCCTAAAAATTTCTTTCTAAGCACTTCTCCATTTTCTATGTTGCAGTGGTAGAATATCTTTGAGACAGAAATCTTTCATTGCTCCAACATTTAATATTCTGGTTCCAGAGATATCTGATTGATGTAAATCAACATAACCTGAATTCAGAATCTCATTCAGGTTTTCCACAAACATTACTGGATACCAACAAAGAAATGGCACTGAATTAATGGTTGTTACTCTAAAAAGAAAAGCTACTTCATTTGAAGAACAAAGTAAAATTATTTGGGCCAAATTGATTTTTTTAATGACTTGTAAAATCAAGCAAATAAAGAGAAACAAAGGGAAAACACCAACAGAAAAATTTCACTTCAATTGTCCATAAACTTATAACCATTTTAGCATTTCACTTATCTTCCTTTGAATTGGATTGATTTTTGTGTTTATTGTGGCCAAAATACTTTTTTTGATCAAAATTGTATACTGATTCAAAAGATTTGTGTAGATATAGTTTCAGTTCTTACTGTCACAGTGACTGTTGATTTATTTACAGGTGCTGTTGAATACTTTTTAATCATATCGATGTCAGTTTCACTGGTCTCTTTCAGCAGTGTTAACTATCATTTCAAGCGATTTGTTTTTACCTATGGGGCTCCTGGGGATATAAGTGTCTGTTCAAATAGGAAACAGCTGTGGAATTGAAGAGGTAGACATACATTTGTGGTTGCCTGCCTTCCTTATCTTTTCTCTGTTCTTTTAATATCGCTACAACTACTCTATGACTCAAGGAATATTACAGTAGATCCATTTTCCTGCTTGTTACAGTCTAAGTCTGGTCTCATTCTAAACCCTAGGAACTAGGATTTAGATGCCACACATGTAGCAACACAACTGCAGCTGGAGATATGCTCTGGGGACCAGCACAGGGGTGTGTCCACACAGATAAATCTACCTGTTAGATAGCGGGTTTCTCTCCACGCATCTGATCTGAATGGTACTGAGTTCTTGCACACTGCCTCGATGGCTTCCTGATACGTTGGCACTTGGGATGCGGAAAGTTTTTTTGTGTCGTCGGGAACAGCAAGTGCCGGTGACTCCTTGTTGTGAGGACAGAGAGGGACTATGACTTGAAGGACGATGAACAGTCGAAACCTCCATGCAACTTTCTTCAAACACTTGTTCATCCACAAACTCGTGATTCTGTTCCAGAGGTGGAAGAAAATGTGAAGAAAGACAGAAACACACTTTAACTTTTAAAAAGCAAATGAATAGCTTTATTTTTGAAACTAAAACAATGTCCATGTACATGTAGACTATGCAATGGACAACTAGTACCATTTTTATAAAGATTAGAATATCAAAGCTACCTAATACTGGCATTTGTGGGAAAATAACATCTCTCTAGTTACACCTTGAGATTGACACATGAAGGCTGATGTGGTATCTATTTGTAGGCTAACTTTATCTTGAAATATCATTTATTTATTTAAACTGGAGATTATAAGCTAAAGAAAAAAACTTGAAAATGAATATAGATAACACCCACAAAAATGTGTAAATTCACATTGACTTATTTTTAAACAAATTGAAATTATAAAAAAGAGACTATTTTAATCCAAGTTAGATTGTCTGTTACATAAAAGCAAATATTTTCCACATGGAATTGAAAACATTTTTAAATTATAAAATAAGGTACCCAGGACACTTCCCATTTCTTTAGATGTTCCTATAAAATTCATAGGGGAGAGAAATATATGACTTATTAGTTAAACAAATACAATATATTTATCTGCAAAATGTGTCACTTTATGTCTGACTCAGAAGGGGTTAGAACTGAACTTTCCAGGTCTCCTTTCTTATCTTTGTGATACATCACTAGGTGTGTTCAGAATCTCTACCTGTGTTTAGGGTTCTAGCCAAGAAGCAAACAGTGATGGAAATAATTTTATATTCTCCATCTTAGAGAAACATGATGTAAAATTTGCTTTAAAGATATTTAAAGCAAAGCATTGTCTCCTAAAATGCTTATGGAAGACTTTTACCTCAGTCGTATAAAGGAAAATATTTTTGGTCTAAGCTACTAAAAAATGACTTCAATTACTATTTTTTCCTTTGTGTCCGTGGGAATAGTCTTATAATGAGAGACTTTGCACATGCAGAATTCCACTTAACTATCTCTCAGCCTAACCATTAGCAAAACAATTGAAGCAATTCACTGGCTAATAGGAAATAGATTGTTTTAGTTACTCATTTTGTCATTTCTTTGCTGAGACAAGCATTTTGAAGTAAACGAAATTTAACATTCTACAGTTGAAAGTCAAAGAAAAATATGTTTAGAGAAGATAGAGTTTTATGTTAACTATTAAATTTCTAGAAAAAATATAGTTCAATAAGGATTCAAACTCTGTTTTCTTCTCTGGCAATGCACATCTCACACACATAATGTAAGTTACAACGCACGAGGTTCCAATTTGTCTCCTCAGTGACTGGAAGTGAAGAAGTCATTCTGCCGCTGGTTTCCATGTATATTTATAGGCAGCTCAATTTAAACTATATCGATTGGTATTAAATAATTTTTGGTTTAAAAAGCCCTAACTGGTAAAACAGTAAAAAAAAATTAAAATGAAAGGAAAGGAAAAGATAGTCATAAATACATTCTCTTATTAATGTTACTATTTAAATGTCAAAGGTTTACATTAGGACCTGTCCATATTTTTATTTAAAATGCAGCCACAATCCTGTAATTTCCCTGTTTAAAGCCTCAAATTATTTTCCATTTGAGATGAAGATAAAACTTTTGCACGTGCCTCGAAAACCTAGCATGAGCTAGTCACTGCCTTTCTGTCTCCTCGTGTGCTATGCTACACTCTCTCCCTCCCACCGCCCTCAAAGTCCTCCTAGAGTAAGGTGACCAGACGTCCCGCTTTTGGCGGGACAGTCCCAATTTTTAACAATTTGTCCCGCGTCCCGCGACGTTTTAAAAAAGTCCCGATTTTTGGAAAGAATGCACGACAAGCTAGGGAACGGCGGGAGAACAGGAAGGGAATACACGGTTTTCGGCGGCCATGTGGCTATTTAGCCAGGATATGAGTTTTATATTACTTTTGTTAATTTTATAATGTTAAACTTTAATAATAACAAATAATTGTTGAGAACTGATTATCGAGAACTGCTTATCAAAGTTTGCATTGTTGATCAGTTGTTAGAATTCGACCACCATTGTTTGGACTTAATGAACAATGGCATTTTTTGGGATTGGCAACGACGAAAACATTTTGTAACTGTCTCTCAGACGATACACATCGTACTGCGTGCTAGTAAGCTAGTTAAACAAGTGATGTCATTACAAATCAGCTATTCAGATAATTTAGGTAAGTAATTCATTTATTTATTTCATAAATACATAAATTTTCTTGAATTTAGCAGACAGTACTCGTATTATTTGTATTTTATAGTGGCGGCAAAAAGTCTAGCGCTGGCCTTGAAAGTGACACTTACAACTTACGTTACTGCAAATTCATGACCTTTTAAACAACGACAGCAATCTACTAAAAAAAAAATTCACTCAAATGAGAAATATGCCAAAGAATAAAATAATACTATACATAAATTTTTATTTATTATATTTGTAAATTGTACTTATGTTGAAATTTAAAAAAATATATTACAATACTATTTTTGCGTTCTATGAAAATATTTGTTGCTCCATATAGACCAAATTTTTAATCAAGAACCCCCTTCACACACACACACACCGGTCAATGGTGTCCCGCTTTACCAATGTTAAAATCTGGTCACCTTATCCTAGAGCAAGTTCTAGCCTGCCTCGGGTCACTTCACCTTTTAGCCCCTTCACTTCTTTGCCTAACTAGCTCTCAGTCACCTGTGGGTCTGAACTCAGGTTCCTCCAGAAAGCCTTGTCTGATGCTGTACCCTCTGGCTCCATCCTCTTTGCCCCCTGCACTGTGGCCCATTGTTGCTTTGCTGCTCACTGCCCTTCCTAAGAATAGCCGTGGTTTGGCCCACACATACAGACTGATGGGTTAGAGACCACACCTGACTTACCGGCATATCTTGGCTCACTGTCTGGCACATGGTAGGCCAGTGATACATACTAGTATTTGTTGAATGACTATATAGGTAAATGAAAGTAAATGAATAAATGTATGGGCAATATATTGGAATTGAGAACACAAATATGCATCTCTGATGAGTGAGAAGACTTGATCCAAATATGGTGAAAGTTTCATTCTGCTCTGTGGTCACACACTGTGACGTCTTTTGACAAGCCAGCTAGGGAAAGGATGACTTTGCTAAAGATGAGGTCCAACTGGGAGCCTATAAATGGACAAATGCACATTCAATCCTCAGCCAAAGAGTCCCCACACTGATTAAACACCATTTTTTTCTTATGAGAACAAATAATTTTACTATCTGTGTTCATTATACCTGTGAATTACAGAGATGCTTACTAGTATATTGCCCTGGCCGGTTTTGCTTAGTGGATAGAGCCTCAGCCTGCGGACTGAAGGGTTCCAAGTTTGATTCCAGTGAAGGGCACATGCCCGGGTTGAAGGCTAGATCCACAGTAGGGGGCATAGGCAGCTGATCAATGGTTCTCTCTCATCATTGATGTTTCTATCTCTCTCTCCCTCTCCCTTCTTTTCTGCAATCAATAAAAATATATTTAAAAAAAGAAGAAATGCTTATATTTAGTCATTCTCTATTTTGTATTATTGCTATTAATATTCCCTTCATCCAGATGTCAGGAACACTTGAACTTCATTATATTTCCTATTTAATTAGCATTTTCAAAATCAGGGTAAATTACATTTTAAAAAAATATATTTTTATTGATTTCAGAGAAAGGAAGGGAGAGGGATAAAGAGGTAGAAACATTGATGAGAGAGAAACATCATCGATTGGCTGTCTCCTGCATGCCCCCTACCAGGGATCGAACTCAAAACCTGGCCATGTATCCTGACCAGGAATCGAACTGGTGACCTCGTGGTGCATGGGACAATGCTCAACCACTGAGCAACCCCAGCTGGACAGGGTAAATTATATTTTATAGGACTTGCAATTGGCTATTGGAAAACAACTTTCCATCCGCATTAAACTAGTATTTTAGACTAGAGTGAGGATAGCCACTAAGTTTAACAACATTTTAATAAGTCTATCAAACACTTTCCAAATGGAAATGTCACAACAGTCTTTCAAAGTAATTTCGTGTTTTGTTTTCTTTCGTTTTTGTCCTTTATTCTATTTTCTAGTGATGCGGGCAGGGAAATCCTTCCTAGGAGGACCGAGTATTCACAAAGCAAATGGGAGTACTGTGAGGACCAGGGCGGGCAGTGATGCCGGTTCCTTACCGTGGTCTTTTCCAAGCAGTGAAGCAGGTGGTGGTGCTGGCTTTCAAAGCTGGAGCCGGATTTGCTGACAAAGGCCTGCTCATCCTCAGAGGACTGTGAACACAGAGAAGACAGAGTCTTTTCTATCTTATTTGCAAACAATGAGAACCGCAACTGCATAATCTTGAGATTAAATGTCAGCATTTTATTATTATTTATTTTAGATAGAAAGGCACAGCCTGGCAGTTGCTTTTAAGTCTGAGAATCATTATTTACATTTTTTTTTTCAAATTAGCAGTCTGGTTTTTCATACTTGCCTCCCTGAACAGAAAATTTAAATATCTTCTATTCTTTCAACTACCACTTAACTTTGAAAACCTGAGAGCCATTATTTTTGGGTAATAAAATTTAATCTAATACTTAGATAATCCTGGCAATGGCATTATGCTCACCTAAATAAAAGCTATTTTGTAAGTAACGATTATTGGAATCCTAAATATGAGAAGAAAGTTTTAAGTTTTGAGCTGAAAGTGGTTTCTCAAATTGTATTTCATACTGTGTGATATTTATAACACTATATGGTGTTCCTCTCCATTAAAAAAATAAAAGGAGACATCATGCCATCCCCTACTCCCACTCATATGAACTTTAAGGAACATAAGTAATTTTTAAATAAAAAAATAATTAGGTATTTGAGTCATTGAGCATTTTTTACCATTCCCATGTAAAAGGGGTTCTAAACCCAACTCCGAAGTGGTGGGGGTTATCCCCAACACCATCAAGCAGTGAAGTGGTCTGTACACTAGTGGTGTCCTACAATTCAGCTCAATTTGGACACTGTCTACCTGGAAACAGCATCATATTACACAGGTTGAGAGCTCAGTCTTGCAAGACTGTCCTTCACGCTCCTCTCCCCACCTTAGATTCCAATTGCAAACTGACCATCTGGCTATAGGTTAGAGGTTCCAGTGACCTCTCCTTGAACTTTAGATGCCAATTGCAAGTGGGACAGTTTACCTGTGCTTCTGACCAACTGACTATAAATCAGAGATTCCCACAATCTGTTCCTTGAGTTTGATTAGTTTGCTAGAGCGGCTCACAAAACTCAAAGAAACATTTTACTTACTAGATTAATGGTTTATTATAAAAGCATATAATGTGACTCAGGGACAGCCAAGTGGAAGAGATGCATAAGGCAAGGTATGTGAAAAGGGCGAGGGCATCTGGGCTCTCTGAGTGTGCCACTCTCTCAGATTGCGAGCATAAATAGCTAGATATTAATAAAGGAAGGGAGCAAAGGGAATCAGACATTAAGAAGCCTAATCAACTAGGAAGCTGAATCAGACATCATGCCTAATAAACCAGGTAGCTGAATTGGACAATAAGCCTAATGAAGTCTGGAAGTGACAGCTTCAGGCACGCAGGGGATCACGGCATTACCCCACCAAAGGGATTACCACCTCTCCCTTTCCTGTGTTGGGTGGAAGGACTAGCTTTCCTCAGGGTACAACCAGCCCACTTGTCCAGACTAAGGGGTGGGGGAAGTAATTGAACAACAAAGGGGAAATTCCTCTGCTGGGCACATGCTCAGTAGAAACCAAGATGGTGCAGGGGGAGGTCATTCCACTATGAGGCATGCACAGTAAAAACTAAGATGGTGGCCATAAGGGGCAGAACCTCGCCTGGGAAAATAATCCAATTGGATGAGGGACACAGAACCCCAGAAGATTTAAGAAATGGATTGGTTAGGAGGAGGACCCAGCACAAGCTGGCAAAGAATTGGGAAATTGATTGGTTATTTTGAAAGAGTGCTTGGTCCTTCCCAAGCCTGAGATAATATAATCCAAGCTTTAAAAAGTCAAGCTTTCTCTCAACTCTTGCCTCGTAACACACATTTGTGGGTTCATGTGCTCACATTTTCTCTCTTCATAGCAGCCATGTGGGCTAGCAGCTGCCTGAGGCCCATCAGCCAGGTGAGCTCCAAGTGAGGGCTCCAAGCTGGGGCTCCAACTGCAAGCCCAGATACAGTACTGCAGCACCAGCTGCAGCACAGCAGGGAATAGAGGCTACTAGCTGGACAGGGACAAAAGCTAAGCTGGAGTAAGCTCTGACATGGACTGAACCATTGGTGCAGACTTTTTGGATGGTGGCCTTTCTTCTGGGCTTGATGAAAACAAGGCTGGACTTTTTCCACAGTGGGATGAACAAAAAGAAGACACCGGGAACCTTGGGCAGCCTTCTATTTCTATTCCAATAAATCTTACCACTACATCTTAGCCTCCCATACGTGGGTCCTCGAAAATGCCTCTCTTGCAACTCCGTGAAAGGACCCCATTTCCACTGGCAACGAAATCTCCACCTGTTACCTAACCAGAAAGCTCTCCAAACTCCCTTCCTTTGAGTTTTTATGGAGACTTCATTACTTAGATACGACTGAGTAAATAAATCATTGGCCTTTGGTAATTGAACTCAATCTCCAACCCTTCTCCATTCCCAGGAGGTTGGGGGGTGGGTCTGAAAGTTCTAACCCTCCAATCACTTGGTTCCCCTGGCACCCAACCACCAACCTTAGGTGAGGTCCTGAAGCCACCTCATTATCATAACAAAAGACATCTTTTTAACTTTCCTCTCTTAGGAAATTCCAGAAATGTAGGAGCTCAGTGCCAGAAGCAGGAAGAAGAACAAATATATATTTCTTATTAGAAATCATAACATCGTACATGGTTACGTCAGAGTGTGTAAAAATCTTGCCCAATCACAAATGAGAATCATGATTCACTGGCAATATTTCATAGCCCAGTTTCTAATCTGCTACCATCAATAAGACTGTAAGGAGAGGTTATTAAAAAATGGCACTTTTGTTGTTTCGGTAGCCATTTTCATAATTACCCACAACAAAATTATTTGCTTAAGTAGAAATAAATCAATATTACATCAACAAATTGAGCATTAAAAAAAGTGAGTTGCTTGACGGTACCTGCAGTTGATTACTGAGCAAACCATTCCGTTTACTTTGCATGTAAGCATTTGCACTTCCGCTTTTGGCTGCCCGTATCCTGGCGAGTCTGGCTTTCTATAGGAGAAGGAAAATGAATGTCCTGTTAATACTCAACAAATTGTTTTCTTAAAACAGTGCATATACTCTTGTATAATTCCAATGTCAGCATACATATGTTTAAAAACATGCCAGCTTTTTGTAATTACTGACAATTAAATTTTCATCAGATTGAGGCAGGTTAAGAAACTAGGAACATTCCCTGGAAAGTGGAGTGAGGAAACTGAGACAAATGGCTGAACAAACACACAAATGGCTGAACAAACTGCCAGAATGGCTCAGTAATAAATCATAAGACCCTATCTCCCTAATGAAAGATGCCTAAGAGCAGATGGTTTAAATCACTACAGTCAGGGAAGTAGATAACAAAACCAATTAGAGCCAGACTAATCCAAGATAAAGGCAAAACTAACTAGAAAATGACCCCAGACTCCATTATACACTCATTTTAATACATCAGCATATTAAACAACACACCCGGAAATCCAATGAGTATTCTGTTGAGATCCTCCCCTGGGACCTCCTCTAAAATTCTGGCCTATAGAAAATAGATAAAACACTCAGGACAAAGGATGCCAGCACATGCTTCTTTGAGTGCATCCATGCCCCCTTTCCTCAAGCGTGTATTTGTTTCTTCTACCCTAAGCTCTAAGGGTACCAACAAGACCTGCACCCAGGGGAGCAATGGGCAGTGGCAGCTCATCCTGGTCTTATCCCCAATCCTATCTCCAGGGGTCCTTCCTTTGCCTCACTGTCCCAAATGTTAATAAATTTACTGTCACTTTCACCTGGACTTGTGTCTTGAAATTTTTCTCAAATGAGTCAGAGCCTGTAGGTTGCTTGATCTGTGAAAGGTCTTTGACCTGTGAAAGGTCCAGGGCCAGCACCCAGGGCGGAAGCCATCTGGTTACAATATGAGTGCTTTATTTTAGTTAACATATCGGCAAGATCAATTAACTACTTTGGAACTGGGTTATGCATTTTAAAGATTGTAATTAAGTCTTTACAGTAAGATCAAGTTATTTCATTATTGTTTCTGTCAATAGTGTTAAGAGAAAAAAAATAGCTAGCTATATTACTTATATTTTCACTTTTATCCCAATCTGAGTAACTTAATGAAATAAAGACCCAGCAAACCAGCTGCCAACTCTTTTTTATTTAAATTAATGTCCTTTTAAAAATTAGTAATTAAGTTTCAGAAACCAATTGCCTTTTTTCCTTTCTTCCTCCCTCTATCCCTTGAAAACAAAACAAAACAAAATTTAGTTAACATCTGTGCCTTCAAATAGAAACTTTTGTGGGTTTTTTTTGCAATTAGTTTGCTAAATTGTCCAGTGTAGAACCCATGCTGAATAATAGGGGCTTCTAAGAAAAATCCCTAAATTTTTGCACTAAATTTTTTGTGTCACAGGTCCACACAAAAACATGCTCACCTAATTTCTATTTCACCTTTAAATTTGTTGAAATAAACATAGTGCTCCTTGCTGGAGAGACTAACATTATTATTTTTAATTTTAAAAGCATTTATGTATAGAGAATGTTCTTCAATTTAGAGGGTTTTGGGTGGTCAGTTGAATTGCTCACATTGACAGAGAGATCACCAAAGTGATATTTTTGAGCAAACTGACTGTGTAGCCAGATTTCCAATATTTCATTCTCCTTTAGAACTGCTGTTGTGTATCTGCTCCAACTGTCATGGAATGAGTCTGATTTTGACTTCCTGGAGAGCAATCTTCTGGTGACCACTCTACTTATATGACATGTATCTAGCACGGGTGTGTAAGGAAGCAACTGGGATATCTTGGCTAAAAAATTTTTTGTAAAATTATCCTATAAAGACTCCCTTTTTCTCCTTTCTACACAACCCCCCCCCTCCCATATCACCTTTGGTTTCTAGCCCTGAAATATTCTTTTTAATAACAATTAAAAATGATCTAGATTTTAAAAATGGAAAATTAATATATATATATGTGATAAAACTTTAATACTACAAACATGCAGGAAAAAAGTCAGTCTCTCTGGACCCTGGAGCTACCTTACTCCTATGCTTCAGAGTCAATCACTCACAATATTATTTCTAGAGCATCTTGCCAGAGGTTTTCTAGGTATATGAAAGCAAATATAAGTACATGCACGTGTGTATACATGTATATTTTACTCAGTTGGGAGAATACATTTCACACTTTTACACTCAGCTCTTTTCATTTAATACAGCTTGGAATTCCTTCCATATCTACATGTGTAGATCCACCCCATTTGCTTATGGATGTATAATATACTACTGTATGAATGAAGCATCCTTTATTTGAGCTTATCTGCAAGACAAATTTCTAGAAGCAGAAGTATTCCTGGACTAAAGTGTGTGTGTGTGTGTGTGTGTGTGTGTGTGTGTGTTTTACTAAATTTTTTCCAAAGTTGTAGTACCAAGATGGCCCTTCACCACAGCATTTAAAAGTAACACTGAAATGTCTGAAGCTCTCAAAATAGCATTAAGATAACATCTAGCTTCAACTTGACTCCCTTTCTCTTCCTCCATGAATTTCTTCTTGTGTGCCAATTCCAGGTTAAAATAAAACTTTGGAGAAAGATCACATTTATAAGTGATGGGAAAAACAGACAAATTTTTCTCTTTGCTGATGGTATAATATTTACATCACTTAAAATACTGAGACAATACTACACAATGAAGTTGGAAGTTAGAAATGTTTAATTTCAAGGCCATGCTGCTCAGCCAGGACTTCAGGCCAAACTCAACAAAACAATGGCAAGTGTCAAGCACACCTGGAAATGACTTACTAGTAGAATTGATGGTAGAAATTCAGAAATAAGTAAGTTAAATACACATTTCACTTTCAGAAAAGGGTTATTGTTGGAATTTCAGTCCCTAAGTCTCATTGGTCCCCTGGAACAGTCAATGCCTTTTTTTGTTTCTCTTCCTCGCTCTTCCCCTTCCTTCCTCCCTCCCTCCCTCCCTCCCCCTTTCCATCATCCCTTCCCTCCCTTCCTATGAGAATAAACACGTCATCTTTTTTTGTCAAAGAACAGTTTAGATAGCCGCCATTTTGGACTGTGTGACTTGGCAGCTGCCAGATTGGCCACATGGCTTGCAGCTCCCCTGGGGGCTGCCACCTTGAAACAGCAAAGGCCAACCCCTCCCTTTGAATTAGCCAATCGTGAAAGACTGTGTGCCTGAGCTCCAATCAAGAGCAAAGCACAGATCACATGCATAAGGGATTATAAATCTGAGCAGACCACCTGCTCTGTGTGCGTGCACTTCCAGACCATGTGTGCTCACCCTTCTATGTAGAAGTAAAGATGTTTGCCTTGCTGCCTGGCTCCGGAGTATGTTTTGTGTTCTACCAGGACCCCTGACTTGTGGGGCTCACCTTATTTCTAACACTTCCTTCCTGCCTTCATTTCTTCCTTTCTTTGTTTCTTCCTTTCTTTGTTCCTTCCTTTCTTCATTGCTTCCTTCTCCTCTCTCCCTCTCTCTTTCTGCAACTACTGATGGTAACTAATTTCATATCATAGTTACTCTATCATAGTTACTAGTCTTGCCTATGCCATTCCATCTGCATTTAGCAGCAGTATTAGGGCACAGTATATCTTTCATAAAGGAGACATAGAAATTAACCAAAAATAGTGTCCAGCAAAGAAAAACGAAACATCTTTCTCATGGAAAGCATGCACATGGTGGCAACCACTACCATAGAAGTAGCTCTAAAGCTTAGGAAAAAAGAAGCAGTTATGTTAGAGACAGAATAACCATTTTGCTAATCATGTGCTGTGTTAGAAAAAACACACACTTCTCATCTCAATTTCAATGACGAATTATCTTTCATTTTGGGTTAATTGGCTTAATTGTTCTTGTAGAGCACCGCACCAAATGTCTCTTGAATGCTAGCCCCTTGATGACCTGTGATTATATCTTTGTTTCCAGTAGGTAATTGAGAGAAATTCCTTTACAAAGATATTTTAGAAAATCACTTTACTTCTGTTCCACTCATTATGACAATCTTGGCAACTCTGGCTGAGTAATTGGGAGGTTAAAAGAGCGCCGTTCACTAGTAAGAGGAAATGTACTCCTCCCAGCCTGCTACCCCCAGCCCTGTAGGAAATACAACTTCTTTGCATGGTCAAGTACTAGCAACTATTATGGAAGTTAGAGCAAGATTTCAGTAAATATTAAGCCTATATGAAAAATAGGAGGCTTCCAAATTTTAATTAAAAATAAGGCTCATACTGTCAGTATAAAAAATAGCTTTGCAGTTATTTTCAAATTCCTAATCTGCCTTGAGAAATATTGATGGTGCTGGAAAAAAATTGTTTGTCTCATAAGCACATTTTTCCTATGCATCCCAATTTTTCATAACTTTATTTTTTCTTAATTCCTTAAATTTGGGGGTTTCTCAAAGTTAATTCCATAAAACTAGTATATGTTATAGGTAAAAGTGATGGTTTTAAAAGCAAAATGGTTCTGTGGTCAAGAAAGTGTTGGAGCCCTAGCCGGTTTGGCTCAATGGATAAAGTGTCGGTCTGCAGACTGAAGGGTCCTAGGTTTGATTCCAGTTAAGGTTTCAGGCTTGATCCTCAGAAAGGGGTGTGCAGGAGGCAGCCAATCAATAATTCTCTGTCATCATTGATGTTTCTGTCTCTCTCTTTCTCCCCCTTCCTCTCTGAAATAAATTAACATGTGTGTATAAAGAAAGTTTGGGAAATGCTGAGAGGTTAAGTAGGTTTCTTTGAAGTTGGATTTCTCACAAAAGATCACATTGTGAAGTAGAGAGGGGAATACAGTATGAAATTTTTCTCCAACTAATTTGACATGGAATCCTTCATTGTGGAGCATTCAGAGGCTACTGTGCAAGGGTTTTTGGCAAGTTGGTTGTTTTTCAATTGCACCAAATGACATTATGTAAACTTCACCATGCATTTTCTGGAACAGTGGCTGGAATGCCAGTCAGAGAAAGATGTACAAGCCCCAGACCCTTGAGACAGTGACTTTCTTAAATGGGTTCTATCTTCTAAATGAGGTATGATGTACATTGAGAGACATTATATTAGATCCTCTTCTTACCAAATCACAGTGTTTTCAATACTTTTGAAATGCAAAGGTATCCTAGGCAGACTTGTGAGATAGAGAAGGCTTTATCCCTTGTAATCTGAGGCACTTCCTTACTTCTCAAATAGAGACCGCATACTTCCTGTGCCTTTTATCTGGGAAATTTTACTTATACTTGTAGCTTTCATTTAAGGTTTAGTGAAATGCCTCATATGCAGATAACATATTAAGGTTTAGTAACATGCCTTATGTGGAGATAGCATATTAAGCTTTATGAGCTTTTAAAAATTTAATTTAAGGAGTTTACTGAAATCTTCCCATTTGATAAGGAAAATCACTCCCCTAGAAATGAGACAAGTTAGTGCCAAATAATAATAAAAGAAAGAGGAAGTAAGTCAGTGGGAGAAAGTGCAGGTTCCCAGCTCTAAAGCTTGTTAATCTTGGAGATGGCAAGGCTGGGCTGGGATTTAGGTCATAGAAGGGACACTGGAAGGCTCAGAGGAAAGGTCAGTGGAATGGGAGAGCAACAAAAAGACTGAATGTAGAAAGAGGGTAGAACCGAAACAGGATGTAGGCAGTTATCAGAGACAAATTGTGCTTCCCAATATGATTTTTAATTGGTCCTAGTAATGTCCACCCTACTGTAGGAATGGAGGACGTGTCAAGGCGAACAAGACCTCACTGTTCATTCTTTCAGTCATTACACAAATATTAAGTACCTGTTTTATGTTGGGCAGTGCACTCAGTACAATGGAGAAGAGGGAGAATAGAGTGTAATACATGATAATAGAGTGTGCATGATATTGTAGGAGAAGAGAAGAAGCAACTAATGATGTCCATACCATTCAGAAAAATCTTCATAGAATGGGTGATAGTTGAAGTAAGTCTTGAACCCTGAGTATGAGTTTACCAGGTGGCCACATTAAGTAGTGGTGGGATGGAATGGAGAATTAAGAAAAGAGGTAAGTAACTCAATAAGAATTAAATGTAGAGTGGATATTGAGAAGTATGTAATCTATAGATTCTTACATGTGTTGGTAATAGATTATTAAACTGCACAAAACACAACACAAGAAAAATAATAAAATTAGGTTATCTGCAGGGATTTGAAGTAGGGACTAAGGATATTTATTAATAGTGGAAAATTTAAAAGAGATCATTTTCATATTCCAGCAAAGAGTTATTTCTTGCCTTTTAAATATTCTAGAAAATTTTATATATGTGTGTATGTGTGTGTGTATGTGTGTGTGTGTGTGTGTGTGTGTATTTTTTTTAATTTGGACATTGCTGAATGTATAGGCAATGGGTCTCAAAGTGTGGTCCCCAGATCAGTAGTATCAGTATCACCTGGGAACTTGTTGTAAATGCAAATTTTCAGGCTATACTCCAAAACTACTAAATCAGATGCTTTGGGGGTAGAGTCCAGCAATTTGAATTTTAACAAACTCTTTCTATAATTCCAATGAATCTAAAGTTTGAGAACCACCATAGTAGAATGTGATAAATGGCATACTGAATATTGATAGCATATTTTTTTGTGTGTGAAAGTCAACATCTTCATGTAAAAAGTAAAAATAATACACTTACTGTACTTTCCAGCGTATAAGACGACTGGGCGTATAAGATTTTCCTGGGTTAAAAAGTTGCTTTATGCACCAGAAAATAAGGTATATTGGACTATATTGATGGGATTAGATATAATGGATTAGATATATTGGACTACCATATTTTCTGGTGTATGAGACGACTTTTTAACCCAGTAAAATCTTATACGCCCAGTCGTCTTATATGCCCGAAAATACGTTACATTGCACATTGACTGTACATCAACTGGCTCATTGATTCCAAGCTTCTCACTGTATTTGGAATTATCTATAGGAAAATCCCTAAAGATTCATAGTTCTAATAATGTCAGAATATTCTTGTTTCATATATTAATCAACTAGAGGCCCGATGCATGAAGATTTGTGCAAGAATGGGCCTTCCTTCCCATGGCTGCCGGCACCACCTTTACTCCAGCCGGAGCCACCTTTTCGCTCTGGCCCAGAGCTGCCTTTCTACCTTCCCACACTGCCCAGAGGCCCGGAGTGGCTGGGGCAGTGCGGAACGCCTGCGTCCTACCCCGCCCCCATCCGCTAGGCGCCTGTGTATGCAAATTAACCCACCATCTTTCTTGGGTTAATTTTCATACTCACTCCTGATTGGCTGGTGGGTGTTGCAAAGGTACAGCCAATTTGCATTTTTATATTTTATTAGTGTAGATAGGTGTGTGAATATGAGCAAGTCATCTATAAAGTAGAAATAATAACACTTCCTTTGCAAATTAATTGTGAAGTTATAAATAACATGTATAAAGAACCTGGGACATACTAGAAACTCTAGAGAGGATTGTTGTTGTTGCTATTATCATTATTAAATTATAATTATTATTACTATTATGCATGACAATTACTCACCAGTTAGCCTTGTAAGTATGCAGATGATTAAATGATGTGATTTGAATTTTAAAACAGGATAAGCTCTTTGCTTCAAAATATCAACCCTACCACCTGTCATTGTATCAACTTCACTTCACTTTGGCTATTATGTTCTATTCAATAAATTTTTATTGAATAATGGAGTGAATAAATAAATATATTAAAGTATAATTAACAATGAGGGTAGGGGAGAGATGTTACAGTTGATACCTGTATTCACTCACATGTTAGTGTTTTGTTAAGAATTTATCAAGGGCTGATAGAAATGGAGTAAATGATGCATTCCCTTTAAAGAGTGGGAACAGGTAGTGAAAGCAAAAAGAGTACTTGCTAGTGGGAAGAACCTAGAAGAGAGAAAGTATTCCTGAGTGATGATGGGGATGTTCTCAAATGCATATTGTGTATATTTCATGGTTTTTTTTTTTCTTGAGCTCAGAGTTGGCAATGGAACCAAACATCACAAAACCTGGTCTAAAAAAATCATTTTATAATATTACTTATTATTCCACTTGACTGATTTTTTATTGAATGGACTGGACTCCTTGCTTGGCTGAATTAGATGGTTATTTTTGCATACCTTTGGTATTTGTTAAATCACCTAGTTCCAGATGAATCTAAACTATCTTAGCCTTGTGAATATTTATTCTGTTTGTTTTTTCCTGGGGAAGAAAACAGGACGTATCCCTTGGCAACTTATTTAGTTCCATATCCACTGCTCTTTCTTAGAGAACTATGTTTAGTTTACTGATTACAGACTATTTACACCAGGTTATTATATTTGGCTTCTGCTAGCCAATTTTTCTAGTACTCATGATATGCAAAATTCATTGCTTTATGGCAGACACAGGATATAGAAGATATTTTAAAGATACTGAAAAACATTCATAAAACATGTTTTTCAATTTGATGTACTTATTTACATCACATTTAAACATTTTTGCATTTTAAATTTCTGTAGGCAAAAAGGCTTCTAAAATATTATAAGATTTTCTTTATTGACTTGCTTGTTACAGATGTCCAAGTTGAAAAAAGTACATGTATTTTGAGATTGGTTTATTTGATAATCAGATTTGTAGTTCCTACAGTTTTCATATAGGTAGTTTTTTTATGACAATGAAAAAATATTCATAGTTATTATATTAAAGAAGGAATTTCCAGAATGGAGATTGATGGGTACTGGGGAGCTAAGATTTTTGCAAGATTTCTGTTATTGTAAACACTATCCCTGTGTGCCCAGTAGAAAGTTTTTTAAAGTGTGGCCAGAGCCCCAGCTGAGGTGCATAGTTCCTGGTGGAAATTCCTCCAACTCCTGTAGCCAAAGTTGTGCCCTGTGTGAGACTCTAATTGTCCAGTGGGTGCTTTTTTTTTAAAAAAAACCCTCCCTGTTTACTGGATTATCAGATCTACATATTCATGATAACTGAACTACTTTTATTATTACTCTCTACAATAATTAGTTAAAGGTTAGATACTTGTGAAAAAGGGAGGGGGATTCTGTAAAGCAAGACACTATCAAGCTTAAAGAGTGATTCCGTTGGAGAGGAAGAGGATCTCTGACAATGGACATGAACAAGTTCTCTGAACAACATGCTATGTTGACTGTACTGATTAACTTGAACTTTCCAAAGTGTTACTTTATGAAATTTTATACTTACCAAAGAGACTGACATTGCTCAAAAGCATTGTTTATAGATTTATAAAGATTTATATGCAAATGTTTATAAATATATATAAGCTTTTCAATTTAAACATTTGCTAATGATTTACTATGTCTGCTCGTTTAAAATCCTAATCTGGAATTACCTACACATCCAATTATGAACTGGTACACAAAAATCTCTCATGATATTTTGTGGTTATACCACAGTACCCAGGTTGGTCATGGTTATACATGTTTTTTTGGTTATTAAAAAAGTTAAGAATACTGAAAATCTAGCACTATAGTCCTGAGAAAATTACAAAGAAAATTTCCAAAATTATTTTTAAACAATAAGGGCCCTGGCTCTGAAGGTGACTATTTTGACAAAGAATGGGTAAAGGAAGTGTACTAACATTTAGTCAGTTCTTCTGAGAGGCAATCTACCATTGTGTATAATGAATGTGGGAGCCGGATTGACTTGGATTGAATTGAATGACAGTTCTCCAATTTATTAAGTATGTGACCTTAGAATTTCTCAATTTATTCCACAAACTATTTTCGAAACTAATGCTTATACTTGTAATATTTTAAGAATTATCTTTTGAAAAACATTAAACCAATATCTGGCACATAGTAAATCATTAGCAAATGTTTAAATTGAAAAGCTTATATATATTTATAAACATTTGCATATAAATCTTTATAAATCTATAAACAATACCTACTTCAGTATTAGCGTGAGGTAGGCATTGTTTCCCTCATTTTGTAGATGAGCATGCACCCTGCTTACTCTTAGAGGGATTAATTAACTGGTGTGAAGTCTAGAGAAACAGTAAATGGTTGGGCCAGGAATAGAACTTAGCTACAAGTGATCAGATTTCTCCTTCCTCCTGTGTCAAATTTGTAAAATAACCAAGACACATTTTGGTGCCCTTTAATAGCCCTTGTCTACGGGCACCAGCTTAAACCTGATGGACAGAGACTGGATGAATCAGATCTAGAAATCTGATTCTAATAAAATTTGCCAAGTATCTATCTTTGATTTTGCTACTGTCATTAGTATTGGCCGCTACATATTTCTTTCTTTCTGCCTCTAGTTGCATAGTGGGATTGAATTTCCCTGTCCACTTTGAAGTTACACATGGCTATGTGAATTGCTTTGGCTAATGCAATAGAGATGGAAGTGACTTGGCTCACTTCCAGTAGGAGGCTTTAGGAGTCAGTGTGTGATTCAGAAATTACTTCTGCATAAATGATTGCAGAAGTACACTGTCAAGATGGAGTTTCCATCACTGGACCGGTAATTGACTTGTAGCATGATTGAGAAATATTGCTTGTTGTGTTAAGCCACTGAGATATTAAGGTCCTTTTGCTGTAGTATAACCAGCTTGTGCTGACTGATGCAACTATCGACCGAATCTGGAACACTTAGTAGCCAGTAAAGGTTTTTAAAGCTCACTAGGAGAAGCGGGAGATGCTAAATCATTATTACACAGGGCTGAATACACACCTTTTGTGCCCTCCTTTTGTCTGCTCGTTGATTTTGGTGGTAGATCCGACTGAAGTTGGATACAATCACTGGAACAGGCAGAGCAATGACCAAGACCCCACTCAACGAGCAAATGGATCCAAAAATCTTCCCTGCTATGGTTTTTGGTACCATGTCACCATACCTGGGTTAGAGAGGAAAAAAATATATAGTTTTAAGTCACAGAAAGTTATTTCCACCTGCTAAAAATATCTTTTTGCTTTAAGCCAAATGATTTTTTGGAGCAATCTATCTCTAATTCATGACTACAATATACATGGTTTAAGACTTTAGTAAGCCAGAAATTAAAAACATGTGAATATAAAAAAGTATCTTTGAACATTGCAGAAATTAATTCTAACATTTAGAGATCTCTTTGCTTGGAAAATATTTTAAGCCAGATGATTTAATGATAGCTCTTCAATTTGTTCTTCCTATAATATGGCATAGTTCTTTACATTTATTTA
Source organism: Eptesicus fuscus (assembly GCF_027574615.1). Taxonomy (NCBI): domain Eukaryota; kingdom Metazoa; phylum Chordata; class Mammalia; order Chiroptera; family Vespertilionidae; genus Eptesicus; species Eptesicus fuscus. The sequence goes on from NC_072486.1 coordinate 69,584,775, forward strand.
ATCATAAATATTTATATGCTAAATTTTAGAGGCTAGATAACACACTTTTTCACTTAATTTTGTTCAACATTGGATTGGTTATAAAATTTAAATAGAAAAAGTGGTACAGCCCATTCCTTTCATCAGGTATAAACACTTAAGAATAAACTTTTCAAGGTCCCATTAACCTTCAACTTGTGAAACCCAATGACCATTTCTACATGGTAATCTTACTCAGTCTCTCATTTGTGTTTGTTTAGTTGAATTCTCTCTCCTTGAAACACGTTTTGTTGGCTTCAGTATCAGAAAATTCCCTTCGTGGTGCTTTTACCTCATTGGCTGTTTCTCTATCTTCTCTCTGACTCCTTTCCCCTTAACTGATTTCTAAATCTCAAGCTAATTTACTAGTAGGTCTCAAACTTGAGTCCTTTTATCTTCTCCATATAACCCCCCCCCCCTTTTTTTGTGATTTTATCCAATCTCCTGGCTTAAAACTACTATCTACGTGCTGTTGATATTCTAATTTACATGGACAGTCCTGATGTTTATCTTAAAAATCAGGCTCATATTTTCAGTGGTCTGGTCTGAAAATCCCTGCCTCTGGATGTTTAAGAATCAATTACGACTTAAATTAGCCAAAAAGGAATGTTCATTTCCCCCACTTCCTCTGCTCCCCTCAAATCTGCTTCTCCCACACAGTCTATCACCTCTAATTTCATGGAGTTGCAAACCATCCAATTACCTATATCCGTGGTTGGCAAACTGCGGCTCGCAAGCCACATGCGGCTCTTTGGCCCCTTGAGTGTGGCTCTTCCACAAAATACCACGGCCTGGGCGAGTCTATTTTGAAGAAGTGGCATTAGGAGAAGTTTAAGTTTAAAAAATTTGGCTCTCAAAAGAAATTTCAATTGTTGTACTGCTGATATTTGGCTCTGTTGACTAATGAGTTTGCTGACCACTGATACATCAAAATGGAAACAGCCACCCAATCCTCAGTCCCCTTACCTCATTTCTCAGCTAGTCTTGTCTCTGACCAAACCAAATTATGTCCTATTTGGTTCTCTTTCCTCAGGCTCTATTTTCCCGCAGTAAACCAAGTCATCATCTATTGCCTGAGCCATGGAGATAGCTTCTTACCTGAACGCTCTTTTCCACATTTAACCCTTTTTAATGCATGCCAACATAGCAGCCAGGATGAATGGTTTTAAACATGGAGATTGGACTGTGGCTACTTTGCTTCACCTTCTAATAGATTTGAAATGAAAATAAATCCAAACTCCTCGCTTTTTTCTCTGAGGGATCTATGTCATTTCGTTCCTGCCTATATTGCGCACCACCTTCCACCAAGCTCGCTGCCCGCCGGCCACACTGGCCATCTGGCTTTCTGTCACACGTGCAGGCCCAGATCATCATAACTCAGGTTGGGCCTGAAAGGTCTCTCCATTCGAGAAGTTATTTCTGGCTGCCTTTTCCATGTGGTCTTGTTCTCTTCCTGACATTTTCCCATTTGATTCCCTTCACAGTACTTAACACAAAATATTTTCTAATTTTTTCATGTATTTCTTTTCTGACTCCCCACCTGCCGTGCCAACATTAGAATATAACTAGGGACTGTTCTATTTGTGTCTCATTAGCACAAAGCAGGCTCTTAGTAAATATTAGCTGAATGAAAGCATTTTCCCTACCTCACTCATACACAGTTCTCCTAGGAGTTCATTTCTCCCGGCGGGGGCAAGAAGAAACTCTGCTCTTGTTACTGCAGAAGTTCCCAGCTGTAGCATACAGCCCCAACTACCCCTGCTCCCTGGGGCTCTCTCTGAGGGTCTAGTCCTTAGAAGCAGGGCTCAGTAGAGCTCAGGTATTGGAATCCTGACTCCAAGGGCCTTTAGGAGTATTTGGGGAGACATTATATCTTGAAGGGGGATCTGGGACATCACCGTTGTTTGTGTGGGAACACGTTGGTGTGTCAGTATGGAGATGGGAGTTCTGAGGAACTGGCCCGGGAAAGGCTGGGGAGAGCGACGGCAGGCCATGCTCACCAGCACCGCCTTCGGTGACCCCAGGCCGGGCTCTGGTCCTCTGCGTCGAAGGCCCAGTTACTCATGCTTGTCAGTGTTTATGGGTGAGCAGTAGTTGAGCTGATTCATCAGACCTAAAATGCCCTCAGATTTTGGCATCAAAATGATAATATTAATTTATCATAAAAAATAATCATAACCCTAGAACTGGGAGGCTGTGTCCATATGAAATGTGACACCCTTTTGTAGTCCACTGGGAGAGCGAGACCATAGTCTGATTATCGTAGTGAGGGAATGGTGAAAACTAAAGGAGTTCGCAAGATGAGACCAAAAGGCTTGAAAACTTTCTTGCTATAGCGACATGTCAGTAGAATTGCAAGATCAATTTTTTATATAATGCCGTGTGCACAGGAGCCAATTTCCGTGTTTGCCAAAGTCACATTGAGTGCCCAGCCCTGTTTTGTAAACATCTTTCCCTTTGCACTGATCATGCAGCAGGCCCTGGAGAAATCAAATCTCACATATACCACCCCGTGCACACACACTGAGCAGCTTTTCAAAAGCCTCTTTTCCTCATTTAAACGTCTACCAATTAGGATCTACAAAGTGTTTCTCAAAAGGAAAGTAAATGAAACTCGACTATTTGGTATGGCCAAAGAAGACAAGCATTGAGTCTATGTAATTAAAATAAGCCTTTTAACATACAAGTACATAAAATAAAATAAACTGAAATAGCTAAATGAATCTATCATAATAATCTTTCCTGCCTTTCTCTAAGAGATTTTTAAAAATTAGTATTTTTTAAATACTTTTTTGTATTCTAGGCTCACTATGTCATCGGGTAAGCCAGGCCAGCATACTTGTAATCATTAAAATTAAGAGCCTATGAGTATAGTATGGACCCAAAGCTCAGTAAGACTTTTTATTTATTCAGAACACAATGAATTGCTTTTATTTTGGTATGCATCCACATCTCAGCAATTAGTGGTCCTGAATAGAAAAGTGGAAAAACGCAGCAATGTGCCAGGAAGTCAAGCTCACCAATTTGGGGGTTCTGACATGCACATCGTAAGACAATAAGCAGCTAGAAGACTGGCAGATTCAGGTAGCAGATGGTGGAGGGATAGGGAGTGGAGATTCATGCACTCAGAAGGGCTGCAGCTAACCGAAGGGAGAAAATAGATTATGAGGGACTTGGTCAACGGGATTCTGGGTCAACTGATACAGCAGGTTTCCCTGGGAAAGCAATGTTTGATGAGGTGCCTGGGATTCAACTAGAGAAAAAAAAAATCACTGCAGCTCCTTCTTGAATGTAAACAGAAACCATAATGTAAATAAACAAAGTAGAAAGTGCACTTGTTATCCAGAGGGGGGAAATAGGTATAATGAAATATCTTGTTTGTTTTGGGATGAAATGGTAAAAAGTAATGATGTGAACCAGCCTGCTGAAAGGCAGAACATCCATAGCCTAGCAGGTTCCATAAGGAAAAAGAGGTAACAGATACTTAAGGGAGGTTTGATAGCATAAAGCTAAGCAAATCTGCACCAAATGCCATTATATTTATTAATTTACCTCTATCATTATTTGCTTTGTAATCCAAAATTCCTTCACAATCAAGAAAGGGAAGAGGAGCGCAGGTGATGCCTGGTCAGTACCGCAATGATTACGGTGGGAAGGAGAGGGGAGAAGAAATGGCTCCTTAGCTAGAGCATCCTCTCTTATCCTTTTGTTCTCACGTTAGAGCGGGTTAGGATGGTCTCTAAGCTGTGAGGCCAAGGCGGAGAGCGATGGTGAGAAGGCACAAGAGAGGGAATGGGCAGGGTGTTGAAGGTCCTCCAGGCTGTCCTGTGATTTGTCGTAATGACAGCCTGAGCCTGGGCTGATTCCCAAGGAGCCCGCTGCCTCTTTCCACACATCCCCGTGTCCTGCATACATCACCCTTTCGGGTTTTCTGCCTGCTCTCCTCCCCTTTTTAAGATTGGGCTGCTGTTAGTACTTGTAATGCTTTAGGTATATTTTACTACTCTGGGTATGTTGGAGAAGAATGAGGAGTACACGGTGTGACTTGCATCTGTTCTCACAGCATCCATTTTGTCTCTCTCCTTCTTTAGGAATGACTTTGAGAAATGAAAGCAGGTAATTTTTATACATGAAGATGCCATTGGGCACAGAATCTGCTTGGGACAGGAAATATCCATCTCTCTGGCAAAACCAGCTGTTTCCGTTTGTTTAACAGGGGCCTTTTAACTGGTATTCAAACTCTTAGTAAGAAGCAACACAGCATTGTATACCTCAGGTGTCCTATCTCTGAAACTCAGTGGAGGAAAGATGTAGAATAGAAAGTTTTATCACGAGAAGTGACACTTGCTTTGGCTAAATGATCATTTAATAAAATAGTGCCTACAATACTGTCATCTTTTAATGATTATTTGTATCCTAGGCAACTTGTGTACTGGTTGGTATTTCATTCTTTGTTCCATATGAAAACACACTGCCTTTTTCCTGACTCCTTATTCTTAAATTTATGCTAAGCCCAGCAATATTATATATTCTGCTTTTTCTGTGATTTTTTTAATCAGACTTTAATATTATGTTTTCAGTCTTCAAAAATCCATTTGCCAAAGAGTTACACTGACACTATAAATATATGGTTCATTTTCATAGACACATTTAAAAATACTTAAATAAAATTGATTCAAAGACTATAGGGTCTTCTAAGGTCAACTAAGGAGAGAGGATAGCATAATATAAAAGAATACCTGCCAAGAAGTTGTACATAATAAAAATGAGCAGGCTTGAACCTTGCTTATTGAAGGGAAGCTTTCCCCATTCTTCTTCTGCCTTCCTCTGCACCTTCTACCTTTTCCCTCTTTCTCTTAGATCACCAGCTAAAGCAACTCCAGTCTCTTTCTGACCCTTTTCACCCTGAAAATCTGTCAAACCTCATGTTTGCTGCTCCCTTTCCTCCTCACATCAGTTAAAAGGTACACTATGGAGGTGTCATTCACATAAAACCATTAAATCGAAATTTGTACACACTGCTCCCAAATACTTGGCTACAATGACAATGTTACCATATGTTAAAGATCATATTGAGTGGAGGACCAATTCTTCAGAAGAGATTCAATTGCTAATTTTTGACTATCTTAATCTCAATAGTATCCAAAGTTTCATGTAAAATACTTATATTTCAGCATGCACTTGGTGCCACAAAAATGGGTAAATCTGGTTAATTCAGACATATAAGTAGACTGAATCTATCTATCCAACTATCAATTCATCCGTCCATCTTCCCAATTTATCAAGTAATATCAAAATAGGTTGAAAGGTGTGTGCATGCAATACATTATAAACCAAGTTTTAGTAATATTCACTCAAGTTCCCCCTTTTTGTCATTTCTCCAGAAATCATGTATCTAGAGTGGTTGTCTTTAGATCTTAAATGGAAAACTATTTCCATGAAGTTTCTTACATAAAGTTCAAACACAATATTGCTGGCTTCCTGGTCCTATTCATAGAGTTTCTATTTTTCTTCTCTTCTTTTTGAAGAGTATAAATATAGTCTCATTTGATAGAGTAGAAATGTTATATAAGGCAAACCTTCCCAGTTTAGTCATGACTTTCTACCTGTGAAACTAGTTCCCAGAGGTATGATAGAGGAAACAAAAAGCATGCATTTTATAAATAATCAGGAAAATAGAAAAGATCTTTAACAGCAGGAAGGAAATGCTGATTTGAAAATAAGCTGTAACTCAATCTCTCACTCTCCCTGTTTCTTTTTTTACAAAGTCTTAAAATTCCACGTATAAGGAATAGAGTGAATAGATCCTGCACAGCTGCACAGAAGTCTAGGAGCATCCTGTACATTGTATAGGGCAGGTGCTGGTTCAGCAAATACTGTATATATTTCAATGACTACATTAGTTTACTTTTTTTTTTTTTAAAGCAACACTCAACAACTTCATATGGGACATGGACCAGTATTTGGGGATATATTTGAAAAATAGGTATCTGTTATGAAATGTCTGAATGTGTCTCCCCCAAATTCATACGTTGAAATCCTAATATTCAATGTGATGATATTAGGAGGTGCGGCCTTCGGGTGGTGATTAGGTAATGAGAACAGAGCTCTCATAAATGGGATTAGCGTTCTTATAAAAAGATCCTGCAGATCCCTAGCCCCTCCACCATCTCAGGACTCAGCGAAAAAGGCAGTCTGAGCCAGGAAGTGGACTCTCACCTCCAGAACTGTTAATAAACTCCTGTTTATTAACTACCAAGTCTGTGGTATTTTGGTATAGCAGCCCAAACAGACTAAGACAGTATCCTTAAAAACGTAGATAAAAGTGAGTATGTACAATAATATCCTGGCGAAAGCTATTAGCTGATTGTGTGCGTATGTGTATTGTAATCACCGATGTTGTGTTTGAATTTTTCTCCTGGACCTGACTGGTACTCACAGAGGTCTGAGAAATAATTTCTTCTGACCTATAAGCTGGATCACTTCTCAATTAATAATTCGACCCCTTAGGGTCTCACTAGCTATGTTATTCATGGATTTTCTGCCATCCACTTGGTATTCTAGAAAGATCATAGTTTGATGGATAATTTTTATAGCGGCTGCAATGTTTGCAAATAGCAAATGACTTCTTTTAGAGTGTTGCTGTGTAACACCTGTTTGTGGTACAGAACTTGTTTGCCAGAGGGGGCCCTGGTCTTACTTCTAGAATAGATTTCTATTTGACATTTTAAAATTAGTGTTTGTCTAAAAACTCCCTTGATTTTGTCTCCAACTTTTGCCTGTAGGATCAAGGATCAACCACTATTCTATCTTACCTGTCTTGAAGGCTTGCGATTTTTTGGGGGGATTGTATTGTACATATAGTTATTTGAAGAATTTTATGTTCTTTCTTGTTTCTTTAAATCTAAGCCAAATTCTGAGCTGCTATTTAAAATTATATTTTTCCTTTTTCATTTTTTCAGAACATTAGCAATCTTAGCATTTACTAAAAGAAAGGGGCAGCAATAGGACCCCACACCTTAATTAGTAGTCTTAGCCAATAGTCCATGGCCTCTTAAGGAATTCATGGATAAAATTCTGATGGGTCAGGGGACTCTATGATAATTATGATTTCATAGGCATTTTCCTGACAGTTTTGAGAGCTTTCATTAAATTATCAAAAGTTGTGTGGTTTGAATATTTAGGTTGTACATCAATGTCATATATTGTTGATATAATCAGTTTAAACACACAAAAGGAGATGGCTGTAAAAATGTCATTATTTCACAGCTACAGAAGTACCAAATATCCACTAGGGGGCATAAAAACCTAAATGAAAGTTTAAAAACAAACCAGAATCCCTCTTGGTTTTCACAAGCTAAGAGAGTATTTTCAGGAAATTACCCGTACTCATTCCTTTTCTTTGCCTGTATACAGTCAATATTTAGGATCTATTTTGGACATTTTATTCCTCTAGAAATAGTTGAATAGGACCTAACCTCACCATTTTGTAGATTATCTATTATCACGGTGTTTCCAAAAAGATGCAAAATAATTCTGAAAGCATATTCTATTTCCTTTAGAAGGATAAGTGAATTTCTATAATGTGAGATATAACTAAAGCATAATTTCAAACATGAAGCCCTCTACCCAAGACCCTCACTGTGGAAATTAGGGGGAATGAAAAGATTTGGTTAGTGTATAGAAAAGGGGAAAATCAAGGAAAAGGCTAATGGGATTAGTGTTACATCTTCTCACATTTATACTTCAAGCTCAATATTAGATTTCAGTAGGGCTTACTGTGTTCCCCTAGATTGTGTCTTTTCCAAAAACAAGTTCTTTTTTTGTTTCCTATATTTTCTCTTGCTTTAAAAAAACCAAACACCTATTATATGATCAAATGAGGCTTTAAAGATAATACATGAAACATATGTTTATAACCTGGTATCCTAATAAAATGTTTTTTTTTAACCTAAATTAATACTATCAGTAAAAGTCTTTATAGTCTCTTTTAAAAAATACTTTTAAAGTATGCTTTTCAGAGCTTACATTTGTAACACTTACTTTATTCTTCATTAAAATAGTTATGAAAACAATTGTACATTGATTTTTGTGAGACACACATTCAAAAACAAAAAACACGCAGGGCTGGCTTTCCCAGCTGTGGGACCACCGGAAATATTTTAACTTGCATCTGGTTCCTAGTTTTTGTTGCCTGGAGCCATCCTTTCACTCTCACATATCGTAGAGTCTGATCATGTCAGTCTCCCACATAAAAGCCTTCATTGTCTCTCCATCACCTGCAGGAAAAAGCTCCGGCTCCTTAGCACGGCACACACAGCCCTTCAGGACTCCGCCACCCATCCTCCACTGCCCACCCACACATACTCTATGTTCCAGTTGGAACAAGTAACTTTCTATTTACATATACTGTTCTTAGTAGAACATTCCCCTTTGTGTAAGTCCTTTGGGTGAACTAATTTACATGGATAAAGCTCCAGCATCAGTCCTTATTTGAAGAACTTCTTGACTATTTTATCTCCATCCAATAAAAGGAACATCCTCCCTCTTCAATGCCTCCAATGCTGCTTGCAACTAATAGAGTACAATTAGGTTTTTACAGTTCTATTTTCTCCCATTAAACTATGAGTCCCAGGAGGTCAAGGATCATGTCATCATTACAAACCCAAGTTCATTGCTGAGCAAATAGTTGAAACTCAATAACTGGTTATTGCTTAAATAAATCCTCCAGGGAGAGGTTTGATGGTAAACAATAAATATGGGAGAGAGTCAAGGGGAATACACACATATTGCTCTTTCTCTTCACCAAGTTTCCTTTTCCTCTCATGCCCAGAACCATCTCATCTCCTCAATTTGTCTAAATTCCTCTTCAGATACTTAGATGATATGCCCAGAATAACCTAGTTCTACAGTCAATTAATCTTACTTTTTATACCCAGAGGGATCATTTTTAACCTACATGATTTTAAATGAACAGAGAAGCTGAGAGACGTGACACTTTTCCAGTTTCTACCTATTTTTCATTGTCACACGCTTAACCAGTATGTATTGGCCAGAATTTCAATATGCAAATCCCCCACATTTGACAGATTTCGCTATCCTTAAATGCCAAACATTTTGGGTGCATATGACTGCTGGTTCTTTGACTCTCACATATTATCCTGGGTCTCTCCGGACCTCTCCTAGCATCTCTCAGAGGATGCTAATCTTAGATAGTGAGCATAGCAATTCTCTGAAAATGCCATTGATTTTTATCTATTGTTCTCAACAAGGTCCTTTCCGGTTGTGCCCTGAGAGGATATTGGAGGAGGTATGCTTGTCTTCCACCAGAATAAAGTTAATCCATCACGTAAATCAAGGTCCCAGTGAATGCCAGGGCAATTTGGCTGTGGGTTGATGGCACCAGCTCCAAAGGATGTGTGTTTTGGTCTTGCATCCAAAGGGTTTCATTTTCAACATTGTCAGCTGCTCTCACACTGTGGGCTCTCTTCAGTTGCCTGCTGCGGTTGCTCCCATCTCTTCCTGTCCTTTGAAAGGTAACTCTGTTGGAGGAAGCATCCCGCTGTGCAAGGTTCCAAGTCGCTGCTGCTGTCACCCAAGGAGCCAAATCCGATGCCATTTTGACTGTTATGCTCATTAGCAGGTCTTCTTATAACCAGCCACCTATTCCATTTGCTGATATCACCAAAATTCATTGCTTAAAATCCATTTAAAGACTCTTAGGTGCCTTGGCCATCCATGGAAGAAGGAGGAGTTGGTCCCTAGGGTTATGTCAGTGCCAGTTTCAGAAGAGGGTGTAGTAAGGCAGCATAAAAGCATGAAGTGGAGTTGTTTATGGGGAAAGTTTTCATTTTTTTTTACACCTGATTTTAGCTATTACTAGCCTCATGGAGTCTTTAAAATGTCTTAAGAATTTCTGTACTGATTGTGGATTGTACTTTTAAAATTACTTATGGATTACCCAGTAATGACCTGACATGTCCCTTTTTTCTAGTTGTGCCCAGTAAGGCCTGGTAATTTCGCTGCCTATTGTCTACATCTTACGTTTATGGAAGAGAATGCACAAAAATCTAACTGTACTGGAGATAAGACAACCCTCAGATGGGCCAGAGAATTAGGCTCTGTTTTGGCAGCAGCCATGTCTGACTGGGATGGTGCTGCTGCAAACACAAGTGGTATCCCTTCTGCAGGGGATGTCCTCACATGGTGGCAGAGGGAGGCAGCTCTCTGGGGCAGTAATCCCAAGAGGACTTCACCCTCATGACCTAATCGCCTCCAAAGGCCCCACATCCTAATGCCGTCACATTGAGTGGTATTAAGATTTAATTAAACTGATGAACAAAAATAGACCCAGAGACATGGAAACATCAAACAGACTGTCAAACCTCAGAGGGAAGGCAGGGAGGGTGGAGGGGGGAAGAGATCAACCAATGAACTCATATGGATATATGCATAACCCAAGGATATGGACAATGGGGTGGTGAAGGTTTGGGGAGGAGTGGGAGAGGGAAATGGGGGGAAAAGGGGACATATGTAATATTTTCAACAAAAAAGATTTACTTAAAAAAAGATTTAACTTAAGATTTTTTAGAGGCCGGGAGGCACAGACATTTGGTGTATATCATGATCTAATGGCAATCCCATTGATGAATTGGCACCTTTCAGTCAGCTGCCCGCCTGGGCAGGACCTGGGTTCCTCCTGCTCTGAGGTGGAGGTGAGGATCCAGTTTGGAACTCCCACCACAGAGCAGTTTCTCACAAGCCATACAGCTAGCTCCTATGCCTGCCTTGCTCCTTCCTCACCTATGCATTGCTCTGCCCTGCCATTGAACAGGGACTCTTTTCCTCCTAAAAATTCCAAAATTCTTTAAGCATAAATAATTTAATATAATTCTACTTCATGTAAATAGTCACAGGTGTTTAAATGTAAAAGAAAGGTTGTTCAGAGAAGCTGTGATTTAACTTCCTAAAGGGAGCCAGGCATTTCCACGAAAATTCTAGTCTTCAACTAACCTAGAAAGTGTCTATATCGTTAAACATACTGGTTTTGATAAATCCAAGGGCTTATGTTTACATTAAAGAAGCCTTTGGAGAATAATTCTATTCCAATCAATGTGAGACAGAATTATTTCCTAAAACTACATAAAAATAACATGCATTTTATGTTCAGATTCATTTACTTCTTCTTAGGAGATTAAAGCATTGATTGAATGGTCATTCTTTCTATTAACTATGCAAATTAGGACATATCCTGGACAAATATAAATGAAGCAGATCTTAAATAAATTCATGTCTTTATAGTTTTAACTAGTCAGATTTCTATATGGAAATGTTCCAGTGGTACATTCTGATTGTATCTTGTTAAAATAACAGCATAAAATGCAATAATAAAAATGAAACAAAAGGTACATCTGCTTAAACATAAACCAACTAGAAGACTCTTCTATTAAAAAAAAACACACCTATTTTTCCTGAAGTTTCATTTTAAGAAAAAAGGGTAAACAAATTATTCAAAAACAAGTTGAAACTAGAAATTAAAATTTAAAAAAAATTTAAAATATATATCCCACATGTCAAGTAATTAAATGCATAATTTCTTGCATCTCTTCATATGTTCTTATCTACACTGATTTTTTGGCAATAAGATTAAATTATAGGCAAAATACCTCACTTTTAAAAAAGCATTGTTTGTATTCAGAGTCTAAGCAGGAAAACAGAAATCACCTCAAGCACTTAGCACAGAATGGACTTAATGAAGGGAATGAAGGGCTTGGGCAACAGAGTTGTTGAGACTGAAACACAAGACAAGACTACAGATAACCTGGAGGCAGCAGCCAGAAGCCACAACTACAGTGAAGATGGAGAGGCAAACAAGGAGAAAGTTTGCTGAGACCAAGGGTCCTTACCAGGCCTTTACAGAGGAACTAGAGCCACCAAGGAGGGTCAGCTACTGTCTTAGAAGATACAAAGACGGAGGACAAAAACCCTGACTCCTCTCCCGTCCCCTTCCAATCTCCTACCAGTGGTCCCATTGGCCAAACTGAAAGCAAATCAGATGAAAAGCCAGCCTAGAAATGCAGCACTTGCTAGCTAGTAAGAGGCATAACCAAACTGGAACCCAGGGCTTTTAGCCAAAGCTATGCTCTGCCCACCCACCGTGGCTCATGGCCAAAGTCCATTCTCGTTCCAAGACAGCATGACCAGATGTAGAGCCTTTGTTGGTGAACTCACGCCCTCCCCCTAAAAGCAGAAAATTACATTTTGCTAGAATTCGAATCCTGGTAGTGATAGGACCTCATGGGGTAGCGGTGCCATGTGTCATGTTATTCTCATTTTTGAGACTTCTCAGCCATATCCACCTTCCTGCTTAAGTATGAAGGGAAAGTTAGGGGTGGGCTCCAGGTTTTTCAGTTTTTGTCAAAGATGTACATTTCAATCCATTGTAAATTGAGAATAAACTAAAGAACCAAAAATATCTGTTTTGACAGAATGAGGGAAAAAATGCCAAACACGAAGCAATATTATAAAGATGTCTAATTAGATCTGATGATTATAAAATGTTCTACTTGTATAAAATGGGCCCGATGTGTAATAAATGCCGGCCCCTCGGGTTTCCAAGCTCTGTGGTATCTAAGTGCTGGCAAGAAGCTCTTAATTAGAATGAATCACTTCAGCGTTGTATCCTTCAACAGATCACTGAGGATGCCATCAGTACCAATGTCCTTACATATTTTAAGGACAGGTGAATATATGTAAAACCAAGTTACCTTTCAAAATGAATATAGTTCCACAATTAGTTTAGTTGTTCACGCACCTGTGTGCTGGTAGAGTTTTTGCTTTCGTTGTTGTTATTTTTCTTGTTATATCTGTTGTTTTCTGTTGGGAGTCAATCAACAAAACAACAGGTCTGCATCTGGGTCATGACATCTTGGAACCAGAATGGACCTTGGCAGTAGCCATGGCGGGTGGGCAGAGCACAGCTTTGTGGGGAAAGCCCTGGGTTCCTGTTTGTGATGTTATCAGTGGGGTGCGCTCTGTGTTCCCACCTGTTGCTGGTGTAAGTAGGCTTCTTGTGATGTCACGAGAAAAAAAAATGTTCTGAGACAGGCACAGGAGAATGACTGGCATTTATGGCGTGGAATTAAACCCCTGAGTTTCCAAGACCGCTCTCCCTCCATCCAGCCACACAGGTACATGGCAGACAGTTCAGTTCTGTCTTCAGTAATGCTAGAATTAAAGCCATTGCCCTGAGTTTCTGTTTCATATTTACACAGTCCTGTCCAGCATCAGGCCAGTTAAGCGTGTGTTCCCAGCTGTAGTCCATCAGTCCATTGCATGTGGGGTCCACATGGTCATGGGCCATGAGGCTTCTAGGGTCACATGGCTGTGGAGGGAACACAGGCAGGAGCAAAGACAGAGGAACAAGAGAGAGGAAATTCATTTGTCTGGGGATTATGTATTCCCAAATTTTTGTGAGCTTGCATTGGCCTCACCTCCTCTAGCCAATGATCTCTGTCCCAGGGTTTTTTATGTGTGTGTGTGTGTTTTGTCTGTTTGTTTTAAAACAAAGATCCATTTAATTTTTTTTTTATTAATCCTCACTGGATGATATTTTTCCCATTGAATTTTAGGGAGAGTGGAAGGGAAGGGAGGAGGGAGAAAGAGAGAGAAAGAGAAACATTGATGTGAGAGAGACACACACATTGATTGGTTACCTCCCAACTGGACTGGGGATCCAACCTGCCACACAGGTACATGCCCTTGACCTGGAATCTAACTGCCCACCCTTTGGTGTGCGGGCCAATGCCCTAACCACTGAGCACACCAGCCAAGGCTGTTCCAGGTTTGAGTGACAGGCACCTTTCCTACATCAGTCCGACTTTATTGCACATGCGTCCATCTTCCCTATCCCCCATGGTCTGCAGGGAATGGGCCAGTGGTTCCCTGGGGAGCTTCCTAGTGAAGGTGCCCAGGTGGCCATGCTCATAATGTGTGGCCTCCCTTTTACTCCTTTTCTATTATTAATAACTAGCTAATTACATTGCTAATAGTTATGCCTCTTACTAGTTACCAAGTGCTGCATTTCCCAGGCTGTCTTGTCATCTGATTTGCTTCCTGTTTGTTATTACTATAACAATGAAAGTCTATAGCTAAACATGTCAAAGCCTGGCTGTTAGTCACAGATTTAAATAAAGGAAAAATATTTGTACGTATAAAGCAGAATATAAGATTGTGGATGAGGGTTTGGGCAATAAAATGAAAAATATGATGTGTGCTTTAAATTAAAAACAAGAATGAACATAGTGGTTCCATTATAGATTTCATTACCAGAGATAGCTGGAATACATTTTTAAGATTTGGTTGCCAACTTGATGTTTCTACCACTAATGAGGTTTTATGATAACAATTTATTTACAGTTGTAGGGTAAAGCCTTCACAACACAATGCTTTAACCTCTAAAGAGCAGAAACTTTGTGATCAAGGATGATTGATTTTCATTATGAGGCCTAAACTTGAAATAGCAGAAGTAACATTCCCTGAAGTAGTCCCTGAAATATTTGCTATTGGTTTTATAAATACAAATAAAATTGTCTGCTTGGATAAAATCACCTCCATCTATTAAAAAAAGAAAAAGAAGTTAAACAATAAAGCTAAAAGCAAGTATTTCTCTTAAGTTTATTTTTCTTCTTTTTCTTCTCCCTTTCTTCCTTCCTCAAAAATTTATCTGGTTCCTATATTAAGTGGTGTACTTTGATACAGATAATAAGTTTAATACTTGGTCTTCTCCTCACCCAAAGATCTCACAGTTAGGGAAAGAAGTTAGAGCAACCCTATATAATAAAGGGCTAACATGCAAATTGTCTCCTCGGGCAGGAGTTCGACCAACTGGGAGTTAGATGTGCGCTGACCACCAGGGGGCAGCACAGAACATGGCTGGCGTTGGTGATGTGGCGTTGGCAGTGGGCAGCAGTGGAGGTGCTGCCAACCCCGATGGGCCCTGATGAGAGCAGGACTGCGGCGGGATGGTGGAGCAGGTGAGTGGGCGGCGCCAGGCCAAGGCGGGTGAGAGCAATGACCCTGATCACCCTGCCAGTTGCCCACAGATCAGCTCTGATCATAGTCTAGGCCAGTGATGGCGAACCTATGACACGCGTGTCAGCACTGACACGCGTAGCCATTTCTGATGACACGCGGCCACATGCCGAGGATGAAACATTTGCTGCTCCTGAGGATGAAACATTTGCGACTAGAGTCTTGGAGTTAGTTTTTTCCTCAAAGTGACACACTACCCGAGTTACGCTTAGTTTTTTGGCGAAGTTTGACACACCAAGCTCAAAAGGTTGCCCATCACTGGTCTAGGCCTAGGGACCCTACCCATGCAGGAATTTCATGCACCGGGCCTCTAGTAAACAAATAGTTGAACACTCAATATCTCAAGATTCTATGTATATTTCTCCTATCTCCAAGATGCCTAAGGTTATTATTTACACTCATGATTTATCTGATCTAACTTCTACTGGAAACAATTGTTAATTAAGTCTTTTACCCCTCTGCTGTTCACACAGAGGAGACTCCCCAATAGTTTATTCTCCTCAAGCCTAAGTGAATAGCCTTTCCTCATTTTCAGTTGTTTCTGAGTTATTTTTAAAAAGAGATGTAAAAAAATAAATAAATAAAAAGATATGAAAATAATGTCATTAGGTTTTCTCTGTGGTTCCTAATATATTCATTTAGAATATTTTAGGCTTTGCAGGACATAGAGCTTCTCTTATAGCTACTCAACTTTGTTATTGGAGTGCAAAAATAACCCTAGGTAATTCATTAATGAATGAGGGTGATTATAATCCAGTAAAAATGTCAGTGTCCATAAATAAATAAACTTTTTTTTATGGACGCTGAAACTTGAATTTCATACAATTTGATGTATCCAGAAATGTTCTTTTGATTGTTTTCTAACCACGTAAACATGTAAATACTCTTTGAAGATTGCAAGCAGTACACAAACAGGGGATGGGCTGTATTTAATCCACAGGCTGTAGTTTGCCAATCCCTGACTTAGAGAGACCTTCTCTGTGTAGTCAGCTCATTTTGGAGAGAGTAAGTGCTTTCCTATAGAAGAGTTTGAAATCATTCAACAAAACTTGACCTCAATACTGCTAAACATGTTTTTCAAACATTTTGTAATTCTTGACTTTAGGAAATGTAACTTCTTGGGGAAGAGAGTAGAGGAGCCTCTATATTTCACCTTATCTGCCCCGTTTCAACTACTGCCCATTACTGAATGCCTGGTGTCATTGGGTGTAGAGTAGAGAAAAGGGAGAATGAGCTGATTTGCCCTGGCTGTTGTCTGCTATTTATGTAACGTTGGTACAGGGGTTGTGGGAGGATGTGCTGTGTTCCAAACATTCTGTTAAGTGTGGGAAGGCAGAAATTAAAAACAGCAGTCCTCGTTCTTAGTGACTTGCAGTAGGGAGAGAGGCAACATAGGAAATAAGTGTAATTACTACTAAAATAGAAATGATTGTGGGATTCCTTGAGAGTTGAGTGTACTGGGGAAATACTTCCACAAGGAGGCAAGACTTGAACTGAATCTAGAAGAGTAAAAAGGAGTTAGCAAAGCAATAAATGAGAAGGGATGTGTTGTTAAGAGATTGCCAGGCAACTCCTAGCAGCAGGGGTGGTCTTATGAGTAGGTGGTGTAAACTTCTGTGATGATCAAACTGAGATGACCTCCTGCCAACTCCATCTCTCTTGCTCTTCGAATTACTAAATTCCACAATTAGAGACTTATCTGCCTAAGGATTCTTGTCTTTGCTAAAATACAACTCTTCTGAGAGTAGTAACACATTAAGCTTTTGAACTCATGTATGGTTCTTTGGGATTGAATTTTTACATCAAATTGTTTCTTAAAGGCAGGTTTTAATGGGGGAAAGTTGGAGAGAAGTCACACTCAAAGGGAAAAGGGGCCAGAAATGAAGCCTGCAGCACTGAAATTCAAACTTGGACTGTTGAAAAATTTTACCCAGAGCTGGTTGTGCCTACAAAAAGCTTTTTTTCATGAACTGACTTTTAAAAGGGTGTTTGTTTGTCTAGTAAGAGTGAATGGAGCCAGCCATTATGCCTTAGAGACCCTGTATTGATCTTCACAGTCAAACCACTAAATAGAACTTGACTGCTACACAATGGAGGGCTAATTCTCCGTCAGCATAAGCCTGCAGTGAGCATGTCAATATGCATTTCTGAAACCTCCCTCTGTGCAGGGAAAAGAGCAGAGAACCCAGCAAACAAATTAATGTAGGGAAGTCAAAAGGGGAATGAGGCCAACATATTTTGTTTATCTTAAAATCTAGCAAATAAAATCAGAAAAAAACACAAGTTTTTATATATAACTTCCTAACTTTACTTATGCTTTTTGATTTACTGTTTATAGATAGTATAATGCTAATTATTTTATATTTTAGAAGGAAAAATGTGAAAAATGTTTTGTTTTGTTTTCTCTTAGTGAGTTCTTCTTGTTGAAACATCCCAAAAGATTATAGAAGATTTTAAACAAGAGTGGATCTAGGTAATTATGAACTCTTGCTAGCCTAGAAATATTACAATTTTGAGTAGGATTTTGCTTAAACTTACTAAGTGAATGGAAGAGTAAGAAAGTTCTCTCAGCAAATTATTTGTGAGTGAACTCAAACAAATTTCCAATTAAAAGAGAGGTAGTTTTTAAAACTAGTCTGATTAAGTATGGATACAAGTTTAACTCCCTAATAATTAATTAATGACAAAAGTCAAATGAGACTACAACTGGTTTTCATGAAATATTGCAAGTAGAGAACTTGTGTAGAAAGTTACATGTTGGATTTAATATAATTTTGGTTTCTTTGAGTTGTCACTATATACCCACTTATATGTCACCGTTTAATGAAAGAGGACGAGGAGCTGTATTGATATAGGTTAATATTAAGCTCTCTGATCTTCCTCATGACATATGTGATGTGTTGTTTTAACCTCTTCTCAATTTTCCTACTCAAAAAAGAGTAATCCATCAGTAATTATAATTACTCACATAAGTGACTGAGAATAATTTTAATAAGTTTGTTTCAGCTGTTTTTGCACCTTTGCATCCGGAACATCCACCCTTCACATGGTAATGTCTTATTCTGTGAGCAGGAGGATCTCACTCTCAGGACCTAACAGATTCAGGTAAGAAGAGCCGCCAACAGTTAAGGGTTATAAACTAAAAGCAAGAAGGTAAGTGTAGCAATGTTTTCTACTCTTTCTCATTTACCTGGTTCCACAACTTTATTTTTCCCCCACGACAGTAATCTTAACCTCTCTAAAACAGAAGAAAACAAACTGGGGCAACAGAGACAATCTTGTTATAAATCCCAGTCCTGTGCAAGCAGAGATGTGATTCATAATAACTGCCTCTACCAGCCCAGAGCCTCCTTAATCAGTCAAGTTTGATCAGTCATGGCAGTGCTCTCTATCTCTAATGTCCCAGAAGGTGAATGCCATGGAAAGGGAGAGAGCTGCGTGAGGGGCATGTTTGGTATATTTGGTCTGCACTATCTTCAGGCTCTAAAGAGAAAGGAAAATTCTCATCTAAATCATCCTACCCTGACCACCTTCCTTGGTTCCTGCAATCTCGCCTGCATCAGTCAAACTGCCCAAACTGGAAGGCTCCCTAAATGACCGGAAACTTAGGCCATACATGTGAGACAAAGGAACTAAGGACATGTCTGGAAGCTTAGTCCATATTTGGGAGACAAAGGAGCTAGGGGGGTATAAAGGCCAGCTCCCAGCTGCATTGGTTTGCTCAGCCTCTGGAGAGGACTCTGCTGAGCCAAGCATCAAATAAAACAGTCCTTTTCTGAATCTCCGAGTGCGTCTGGCTTGTTGCTTCCTGCCAGCCTGATTTCTGCCATAACACTAAGTCCTTGATTCACAATTACTGATTTCTGGTGTATCAGTATGTCTTTATATCAAGAGCCTTTATGTATTTCCAAAAAGTTTTTTGTGTGATTTAATTTCTACTTAATTCTGTTAATTTATACTTAATTCAATAGAATTAAGTATAAATTAATTCTTAATTTATACTTAATTCTGATCTCTAATAAAAAAAATGAGTGCATGTTATAAAATCAAAACAAGACAAGAAGGATGTCTCAATTCCCAAAGTCTAGGAATGGCTACTGAAGTGAGATTTTCCATTTTTATGTTCTGTTTTATTATGCCATCATGCTCCTTCCCTCAGGGAAAGGTAAATGCCAAAATATTAAATGTAAGCAAACAGGATGATACAGAAAGAACAGATAAAATGTATCTTAATATTGTTAAGTTATTATGACCACACATTAATATGCAATTCTGAGAACAAGAGTTCAAAGGTGAGAAAGAGCAACTGATAAACTACATACATGTGATTAGTTGTTTGTATGGATAGTTACTTGCAAGCACAATGTTGGCTAATCTGTGTTGTGATATAAACAAATCTATGAATCAGAGCTGAACACTTTCATATGTTAATTGTATTTTGTTCTGTAAAAAACACGTTTTTATTTACATAATCAGATAAAAACAGTAATTTATTTCTTTGTCAGAACTTTCTTATCATGTAAAGAAAGCTTTATCTGACCAACTTTAGATGGTAAATTAAAATTCTGAATGGACATATCAGTACCATTCTTAATGAAAACATGTAGGAACGAAAGGACTCCTTTTTGGAAGACAAGTGAACTTCTTTTTGAGAAACTGAAGGACTGTAGGACTGAGAGTTATATATCAAATGTTTGAAGTTCTTGGATTAATTGTATGTCTATTAGCATGAGAGATTAAATAACAATCGATGTGCTCAAAAAGCACTGTAAAAGATGTGCTATCCTCCAGATATGAGAAAAAGCTTTTAAAAATATTATATAGTTCTCTTGGAATAAGCTATTGCACAGAAGAAAGGCTTGCTATCAAGTCAATATTATTACAGAGCTGTAAAATTTGTTATGTCTGGATTTGCTACTCATATCAATCCAAAGCAAGAATAGTATGTCACTACAAACCAGAACTTCTGAGGTCTTTACTCTCACATTTAAGACTGTGTAGCTCACTATTGTAAAAATAAAATAAAATGAAGAAGAAAAAAAGAAGACTGTAGTTCACATAACTATCATTATAGCAAAACTTCCCAATTACAATGAGGTCTACAAGCCCAGTTGCAACTTTTAATTGTTTCAGGAAAAATCTGATGCAACTAAATTTATATTAGTAAGAGAGGACAGGATCATTTGAATGAATGAGAGTTTTACTTGGAGGAATTTGTCACTGTCCATGTCCCTCTCAGATGGCACATTTGACCAAATTTGTGACTTGAATGGATTTTGCTAAAAAAACAAAAGCGCTTAGATTGTACTAAGATTGTAAATACAAGTGTACTATGCCCCTTGTTACTGTTTCCTAGTTGATGGTATTAAAGAAAAATCCTTATCATTGGAAGTATTACATATGTCCCCTTTTTCCCCCATTGACCCCTTCTGGCCCACACCTGCTCCCCATCCCAGGCCTTCCCGACACTATTGTCTGTGTCCATGGGATATGCATATAGATGCATACAAGTGCTTTGGTTGATCTCTTCCCACCCATTCTCCCACCCGCACTGTCCCTGTGAGATTCCACTTGATGGCATTTTATTGGAAAAAAAGATGATTGTGAGTTATTTCATTTTAATCATGGCCAGACATGTAATTAGAACATGTGTAGTCAAGTTCAGCTCTCTCTCCTCCCAGCCCAGTGACATGGAGTACATAACCTCTCTGAAACTGTTTCCTAATCTTTAAAATGTGAGGTGAGCATAGTCACTCATTCTATGTTGCAGTTTGTGGTGGAGGTTATTACTCCAAACTACCTTATCCAGGTGCTGTTGGAGATGATTTGACACATGGAAGCAGAATAAGCTTTCAAGGAACTCATCTTATAAAGGGTTGAGTTCCTGCGATTCTGGAAGTTTTAGTCTACTTTGGCTAAACAATAAATAACATTTTTGGACACTATGCTAAGAATATTATATGGAAAACATTTATAATAAGTTCACAACCCCACATGAGGTAAGTACTATTAGCGCCCTACCTTACAGATAAGGAAGAAAAGGCTTAGAGGGGTTAAATAACCAAAAGGCAATCTGAGGAGCGGTGAGAAGGGGCAGGTGAGCCTGACCACATGTTCGCCCCTATTTACAAATGATGCTCTGCAGACAGAAGTGCATGATCATCAGTGGCAGAGCTGAAACCTGAACCCAGGCATTCTGGACCTTACGGGTGAGATAAAAGTCCTTCAGGAAGCAAACTGAGATCGATCCCGAGTATGGTTCAGGTGGTCTTTGAACTTCCAATTCAAGATACCTATTTCTTTTCATTTCCTTCTGGCTTAAAATAGAATAAAATTCATTTTCTTAGGTGGAACTGTTTTATACTTTTCATTATGATTTCTGTTTGTTCTTTCTATCTAATATTCTTTTGTTCATTTATATTCTTCCTAGACTATAAAATCAAGTTAAAAATACCAGTATATATTTCAGCAATCCCAAAGTCAAAGGAAAACCACAAAACTGAAAGTTTAAAAGATGAAATAGGCTACATAAATACAAGTACAAATTAGACCTAGCATATATAAAAAAATAAAATAAAATGAAGAAGAAAAAATACCAGTTGGCTCAGTTGGTTGGAGTGCCAGTCTATACACTGAAAGGTTGTGGGTTTGATTCCCAGTCAGGATACATACCCAGGTTGTAGGTTCTTTTCCCAGTCGGGTACATTCAAGAGGCAATCAATGTTTCTCTCTCTCTCTCTCTCTCTCTCTCTCTCTCTCTCTCAAATCAATATAAAAAACCTTGGGTGAGGATTAAAAAAAAAAAAAGCAATAGCTTTCTTATATCAGTCTTTCTAGGGCCCATGTTCACAAAGAGTAGGGCAACAAGCATCAGCTGAGACTGATCACATCAACTTTCCCCCCCATTACCATTTATGCCCTCTTCCACCTCCACCCCCACACCCCTGCAATCACCACACTGCTGTCCAGGTCTATGAGTTCTCTCTCTCCTTTTCCCCCCCTCAATCCCTCCATCTCCCAGCTGTCTTCCTGCTCTTTATCTATAAGTCTTTCCCTATTTTTATTGGCAGTTCAATTTGTTCATTAAATTCCACATATGAGTGAAATAATATGGTGTGTGTCTTTCTCTAACTGGCTTATTTCACTTTTCATAATGCTCTCCAGGTCCATCCATGATGTCACAAAGGGTAAAATTTTCTTCCTTTTTACAGCAGAGTAGTATTCCATTGTATAAATTTACCATAGCTTTTTTATCCACTCAGCTACTAATGGACACTTGGGCTGTTTCTAGATCATGGTTATTGTAAATAATGCTATAATGAACATAAGGTTACATATATTCTTTCGAATTAGTGTTTCAGTTTTCTTCAGATAAATACCCTGAAGTGGTATTGCTGGGTTGGAAAGCAGTTCCATTTTTAATTTTTTGAGGTAACTCCATATTGTTTTCCACAGTGGCTGCACCAGTCTGCATTCCCACCAACAGTGCATGAGCATTTCCTTTCTCCACATCCTACCAGCACTTGTTTGTTGATTTATGGATGCTAATCATTCTGAGAGGTGTGAGGTGACATCTCATTGTGGTTCTAATTTGCATCTCTGTGATGATTAGAGACATTGAGCACATTTTCATGTGCCTATTGGCCATCTGGATGTTCTCTTTGAAGAAGTTTCTATTCTGGTCTTTTTCCCACTTTTTAATTGGAATTTTTGCTTTTTTAGGTGTTGAGTCTGATGAGTTCTTTATAAATTTTTGATATTATCACCATATCAGATGTATCATTGGCGAATATGTTCTCCCATTAAGTGGGTTGTCTTTTCATTTTGTGGATGGTCTCCTTTGCTGTTCAAAAACTCTTTAGTTTAATGTAGTCCGATTTGTTTACTTTTTCTTTTGTTTCTCTTGCCAGAGGAGATATATTAGGAAAAAATATTGCTATGAGAAATGTCTGAGATTTTACTATATCTATGTTTTCTCCTAAGATCCTCAACAAAATAATACCAAACCAAATCTGGCAATATATTAAAAAAGATCATACACCATGATCAAGCAGGATTTATTCCAGGGATGCAAGGTTGGTAAAATATCCACAAAACAGTCAACATGATACACCACATAAACAAACTGAAGGATAAAAACCACATGATTATATCAAGAGATGCAGAAAAAGCATTTGGTAGAATCCAGGACTCATTTATAGTAAAAACTCTCAGCAAAGTGGGAAGAGAAGGAACATAACTCAATGCAATAAAGGCCATATATTACAAACCCACAGCCAACATCATACTCTGTGGGCAAAAGCTATAAGTGTTTCCTTAAGGTCGGGAAGAAGACAAGGATGTCCACTTTCACCATTTATTCAACATTGTACTGGAAGTCCTAGCCACAGCAATCAGAAGAGAAGAAATAAAAGGCATCCAAATTGGAAAGGAAGAAGTAAAACTGTCATTATTTGCAGAAGACATGGTATTGTATATAGAGAACCCTAATGATTCCACCAAAAAACTGCTAGAACTGATAAATGAAGTCAGTGAAACAGCAGGATACAAAATAAATATACATAAATCAGTCACATTTTTATACAACAATAATGAACTACCAGAAAAGGAAACTTAAAAAAAATCCCATTCACAATTGCTTCAAATAAAATAAAATACTTAGGAATAAATTTAACCAATGATGTAAAAGACCTGTACTCAGAAAATTATGATGAGACACTGAATAAAAATATTGAAGAAGATACAAATAAGTGGAAACATACCGTGTTCATGGATAGGAAGAATTAACATCATTAAGAAGTCCATACTACCCAAAGCAATCTACAGATTCAATGCAATTCCTATCAATATATCAATGGCATATTTTACAGAACTAGAAAAAATGTTTCAAAAATTTATATGGAACTAAAAACTACCCAGAATAGCCTCAGCAATCTTGAGAAAGAAGAAGAAAGTTGGAGGAATCATGCTACCTGATATCAAACTATACTACAAGGCCATAGTTATCAAAACAGCATGGCACTGGCATAAAAATGGACATATAGACCAATGGAACAGAGTAGAGAACCCAGAAATAAATCCATGCCTTTATAGCCAATTAATATTTGACAAAGGAGGTAAAAGTATACAATGGGATAAAGATAGTCTATTCAATAAATGGTGTTGGGAAAATTAGACAGATATTTGCAACAACAACAACAAAAGAAACTAGACCACCTTCTTACACTACACACAAGAATAAACTCAAAATGGATTAAGCATATCAACTTTTAATCTTTTAAATTGGGAGGAAGCACCTGGCACATCAACTACTGTGCACAGCATAAATATGCAGTCTTTTTCATTCTCCTTACCATTATTTAGAATCTTTTTTACACAATAAGCTCTTTTACTGTCTACTTTACTTGTATATTTTGATTTGTTCACTTATTGAGTTGTCTGATTATAAGATGTTTTTAAAATAAAATAAATTATGACTCTAACTATAAATACAGATTTCAGTGGATCCTCATATTAAAGTGAACCAAAATTTAAAAAATGAAACTCACTCCTACAAATCTGTTATGAGTTACTTTTGCTCAGATACCAGTCTCAAGGAATACAATCAGAATGTTCCCTGAACTAAATCGGAACAGAATTTATAGAACCACAAGACCCATTTAAAGCCTTTCACTTATTCCTAAAGAAATACAAAGAATTCATGTCAAATCCTCAGTGACAAGAATGGCTATTTCTTTATGCACCTACCTTGGGGAATCCTGAGTGTCCTTTTTTAGCATGACCCTCCACAGCCTGCCTGATTTTAGTTGTATTCCTAGCAGAATGCTATTTCTTTGAATGTGGGCCTTAGGTATCCTTAAATTAAGTTTGGAAAAGAACATCTATCAGATACTGAACTGTTTTAAGCATTCTGGTAACGTAAATGCAAGTCATTCAAATACAGAGTTGAATTGCATATACTGGCCTTCAGTTTTAATGAGTAAATAATAAATGTTGCATAAGATGTGGAACATAAACCTAGATATCTAAAAGTACATGGACAATATAATGAGGAAATCAGTTCTTTGAATCGTTGATCAAATGTTAAAATCAGTATATTTGGTTTGAGAATATGACATCTCTCAAACAATTTATAACTTTACTTTGCCATTTTAATTTTATCATTTATAAATTATAAGTAAATGTATATAAAATATAACATATAATAAGCATTTTATATTTTTGTATCATATATATATATATATATATATATATGACTAAGAAACATTTTTAGTACAATAATTTTCTAATTGTAGTCTAGTTTAAGAAAATATACTTGTATTGCTAATGGCAGAACTGAAATCTGAACCAGGCAGATTTCAAGAAGCAAGCTGGGATCGAACCTGAATCTGTTCGGGAAATTTAACCTTAGCATCACTTCAGGGACCTGTAGCTGGTTATTGAACTGAATTGTGGCAGAGAAATAAAAAAAAAAAAAAAGTGAGAAACTGTAGAAAGAGGAAAAATGTGTACCCTAGAACATAGTAGCGTGAACTGACTAATGTAAATGTAAGAAGCAGAGCAGAGAAAGAAATGTAATAGCTCTAGTCTTATAAAATTGTACAGATATTATCATTACTCGATCTCTGGCTTTAGTGAGCTTGTTGAGAATAAACTGAGGAAGAACACATACTCTGCCAGTCCTGGGTACAAATGTTAATGCTGCTATCTACCAGCTATGTGAGCTAGTTCACCTTCCTAACACTAAGTTTTCTCATCTGTTCAACAGACCAGAAAACCTCGGCTTGTTAATTTTCTTGATATCATCTAAATACCACTCTTAGAAGGCTCCTAAACCAAGACCGTTCTAAGCTGTGATGGTGACTAGGACACGTGTTCTTGGTATGACCATATGCTCTCAGAACTGGGGTGCATGTCAGGAGAAAATGCAAAATCAACCCAGACCCAAAGAACTGTGAAGATGGTTGATCTTGTTTATGATTGTCTCTCCCTTCAAAGGAGGCTAAAGAGTGCAGTGTCCTCCTGGCTAAAACATTTGCAATTGCCTTACTGTATAATTTAAATTATATTCAATTTTAATAATGAAGCAGAGGAGAAAATATTGCTGCACTAAATTACCTGCTCCCTGCTCAGACTTGAATATTTCATAGCTCGGTCAATGGCAAGGCAATTATAAATGTCTGCAAATAAAAATAATTCCTTAGTCCTGGTGTGCAAACATATGTATCTGCCTCCTGTACCAGTTATGATAGAAGTTTGAAAAGCCCTTGGGAACTATTTGTCATACTTCGCTGTCCTCACAGTGGACTGAAATTATCTAGGTATCTTCCTCTTATTATGATTCATTCCTGTGAACTTGGAGTTTGGATATAGTACCATTAGGTATAAAGCCGGAGCAAAGGGAAGGCCAAATAATATAGGCATGCCATATGTGCCAGAAAGTTGCAGTTTTATACTCTCCAGGTCTGTTCCCCATAGATCCAGGAGGAAGGCACTAGACAAAGAAAGAATAGATGCATGCCCAGGAAAGTCTAAATGACATACAAGGGTGCTTGCCTATCAGTCATACCTGGGAACAGGGCACTGGCCAGAGTAGGGATGTAGGGGTGGCCACTACAAGTGTGGGGAGATCTGACAGTTCATCTCCTAAGCAGAGGGGTTCTTTCTTGCTCTCTTGCCCTTTCTTTCTTGCTGCTCGTGCCTGGCTGCTGGCTTGCAGACCTCTCTTGCTCTTCACTCGCCCACATGGCCCACAACCAAGTGGACCCCACACAAAATGGACGAGTGGACTGTGATTAGCCTGATGCTATGCTGGACTTACCTCCACCATGGAAAGGAAACTCCGGACACTGGCTTTGCTTTGAGCTCTGCTGAATCCCCAGCTACACATTTTCCAGGACTGGTTTAATAGAAACGGAACTTGGGAAACCCAGGGATGTGACTCCACACAAATGAAGCTTTCCACCACATCTCATCCTCCTGGGGGGGCCTCTGGAAATTCCTATGCCAGCAGCGCCCCAAGAACCCCACTCCCACTCCCACTAGCGATGGAGAAATTCCTCCTGTGCAATGTTCTGATAACAAAGTTGACTAGTTTCTTGCTACAGCAGAGACACCTGAGAGAGGCTAGCAATGTAGAACTACCCCTGAGCACAACACTGTAATAGGTGAAGCTGGTCTTGGCTGTCACTTTGTGTATCTGATCAGCCATCTCTCCTCGATTGCCCAGAACCCTTGTGTCAGCCTGGCTGGTTGTCCTCCGCAGCATAGGGCGTGCTTGACTGTCCCTTGTTTGCTCCAAGGAGAGGCAGTTAACAAAGCATAAACTTCGGGGGTCTGAGAGGGGTCTACTAATGTGTTCAGGGTCAAGTATATCTTTGTTTAATTCTCCAGAGTAAGATATTGTGACCACTCTAGGTTAGTGCTGCCTCTTTCCACGTCAACTTCCCCTCCTTCATATTTGCCCTATGATGAGAGAATGTGGAACATTGTGGGATCTGGCAAAAGGGTTGAGCTGGGCATATATTTAGTTGAAGTTTATGGACTACATTTATATGACTTGCAGTTACTTCCATGAATAGTTATTGTTATAGCTGTACCGGTATAGGAATTATTTCCAGGAATACACCTACCACGCTCTGTGCCACTTCCCTGAACCTGACCCAAAAGTGCAAGGCAAAATCTGTACCAACATATAAATTTATTCTACATCATTTGGCACAGGTAACAGGTGGGCTTCTCCTAGACTACCCAGAAGCTAGTCTGAGGAAAATTCTTCCCATCATCAGATGTGTAAAGTAGTAAGCAAAAGATTCAGTTCTAATTAACACCAAGTCAAAAGACAAGTGCTTTCCTATTAGTAATTCAGGGTACTCTGTATCATAGGCTTTTTTATAATGTTTATTTTTTTTCAATTTTTTTTATTGATTAAGGTATTACATGTGTCCATATCCCCCCATTGCCCCCCACCCCACTCCCATACATGCCCTCACCACACTTTTAATGGAAATTTTAAAGTAGAATTCTGCTGTGTTACATTAAGAAAGGCAGAATTTTTGCCTTTTTAGGAAACAAACCTGTAATAGTAGAAAAGTAATGTCTATTTTATGCATCTCAATGATCAGTTAGAGAAAAACAAATTTTGATCAACCATGTTATAAAAAAGATTGAATTATGTTCATATTCTTCTATAGAAAATATTACAACTATTGTTATTATGCAAGGAGGCGATCTTCAAGTATGAAACCAAAAAAGGTAGGAAAAAGGTATTATAGATGTCTGATAAGCAATTCATCATATAAATATTTTCTAGATTTTGTGACATTTATGTTACTATTCAACTTTCTTAAAATGTATATTTTGTTGTGTTTTCTAATACTAAGTAAATATTTACTTTTCTATGAAATTTTGTTTTTATTACTCTATTTTTTTCTTATCTTAAAGAGGGGCCTCAAAATATAAGCTTCAGGCTCCACAAAAGCTATTTCTATCCCAACTCCAACTCTGCACATCCTACATCAGTAAATTAATGTTAAGGTGGTAACAAGCCTTTCCCATTACCCTCTGCACTAGTTTTACGTTGGGGTACTAGCCTCTGCTGTGTACCTATCCCAAAGTGTCTTCCCACAGTCGAACTCTATGAGATGGACAGTGGATTGCATGCCCCATCCTCTGGTTGGACTTTCTGCTCCATAGCTGTCAGTGAAATAGAAGTTAGTAAGTAAGGGACCCCTGTGGGGATAAGAGAGACAGTAGTAGGTCCAGGGAACTGTGGGATATTAGAGCTGGAATAGGAAGAAAGAGGAGAGAGAAACAGAACAGATGCTCTGGTAGAAGGACACACATCATATGAGGAAAGAGAGAGAGAGAGAGAGAGAGACCTTTGTTCCTTTTCAATTTCCTGTTCCAGATCCTTGTCTTGAGATCCATGGAATTATCTATCCTATATAATAAAAGGATAGATAATTTTTTTCTAATATGCAAATCAACCAAACAGTGGAATGATTGGTCGCTATGACACGCACTGACTACCAGGGGGCAGATGCTCAACCCAGGAGCTGCCCCCTGGTGGTCAGTGCGCTCCCACAGGGGGAGCGTCACTCAGCCAGAAGCCACACGGGGAGCGGGCCTAAGCCGGCAGTCGGACATCCCTTGAGGGCTCTCTGACTTCAAGAGGGTGCAGGCCCGGCTGAGGGACCCCCCACCCCGAGTGCATGAATTTCATGCACCGGGCCTCTAGTAACCTTATAAGACTGCTTCACATCTCTCATTTATTGGATTTGAGTGGCTCTCTGTTCCTGGCAACCACAAATGACCTGAAAAATCCTCCTTCCCAATGCATTTGCATTTTACTAGAGGACTCTGGAAAATGATAGCTAAGATTAATTGAATTCCAGACAAACTATTGAATATCTATACCATTTCTAATCTTCACAGCATCCCACGCTGGTAGCTATCATCAACATTTTACAAGTGAGAAAACAGCCTCAGAGAAGGTGAGTAACTTGCCAAAGGTCATGCAATGGGAAAGCAAAGCTGGATTGGAATTCAGCTTTGTCCGACTCCAAACTGTATGTTCTTTCTGTTGTACCATATTGCTTGCCAATATCTACAACCACAGGAATTAATTTCTGCTGATGGAATTGTGGTTTTGAGCACATGGATATGGGATATTAGAAGACATACAGATTATCCAATTCAACCCTTCATTTTTGCACTTTAGGTCATTGAGGTCTCAGAAGTGATGCTACTCAAGGTTCCAGGAAAAGTGTGTGAACACAGACAAGAACTTGGGTCTCTGGGTTACTTCCATTAATTTTTTTTTTCTATTCTCATACTGTACAAGGATCTCAGACATAACCTAATCCTGTTTCTGTTGAATAAAAACTATTTGCTTTTGGTAAATTCATATCTAGTAAATCACTTTTTTATTTCCAAAGAGAACATTAATAGGCAATTTTAAAGAAATTGAAATATTAATTCCTTTAAAATAGGGTTTAAAATTATCCTACATGTTCAGTCATTTTAGAGGACTTTCTCATTTAGTATATTTAAAAGCTAAAAAGTGGCAATAATTCTTGCTATCAATAGCACTTGCTGTGTTTTACATATATTATTTCTAAACCACATGAATGTAGTATAATATATGTAGGGACAAGGAAACTTACATAAATTAAGTAATTTACTCAAGGTCAACCAAATAATAAGGGAGAAACAGGATTTAACCAGGTTTGCTTTTTTGGTTGACTAAAAATAGCAAATATTTTACCAATTTTCTTGAAGTTCAACATACATAAGTTTCAAAATGTGGACATTTAGACATGCTTTATATTATGCCCTTATTATATTGTGTTTCTTTCCTTACTATCTGTGAAATGATTATGGCTTGCCATTGAAATCAGCAGTCTGGTCAAAAGCTATTAAATATTCCTTTAGCAGAAATCTTGTTACATAAATACTCAGGGCTGTGAATTTTCTCATTGAGCAGGAATAGACACATTATAAGAAAAACAACTCACCTGACCAGGGCTTTAAGATTTAAGAACCATTTCTGTAATTTAAACTGAAATTCAAAGATTTAAATGATTCACTGAAGCCCCTGGGGGGAAAAAAAAATCTTGGGAATTCTACCATCCTGCATAATGCATCATCCATAAATAAACCAGAATTTATTATGAAATTCTGATATTTTAGAAGTGTCTCTTTCTAAAAATTGCTCCTTGGCTATGGTATGGTTGATTAAGCTGATATTGATTTTGCTCTTCTTGAATAAACTGAGAGAGGTTGTAAAAGGTAATATTCTTTATCTAGACGTTTTCAATCAGGATTCTATTAGAAGGAAAGTAGACAGAACTGGATAGTATTTGGCCAATAGCCATTACTATGTGAAGTGAAATGAATATAAATTTAGCACACAGTGCCCGGCATACAGTAAAAGCTCAGTAAGTGTTAGCTATTGCTATTTGTATTATTGGCAATACAGAGATGCCTGGGGAAACCGTCAGAGCTGTGGATGACTTCCTAAAGTGAGCATAGCATTTTGTCAAATCTCTCATGAGACGTCCGAGAGCACCGGGCCAGTGGTGAAGTGAAGCGGCTTTATGTAGCTACAAGATAGGATCTGGCTCGCCCCTGGCCCGGGGCCAGTCCTGTCAGAGCCTTGGTGGGTGACTGCGGAAGGTGGATCTGCCCTGCGCAAGTGACATTGCTGACACCACGGTGCCGCCTGAGCTACCTGCGATGTATCAGCACTTTTCCTCCTCCCAGTGCCACAGACCTCGGATAAATATCCAACGTCTCCCTCTGGGGATGCACTTTCTTCTCTTCTTGAGCTTAGGGCAACCATTTAGGCTCCAGTGCGATATGATAACTGTTCTGGATGTTACAGCCGATGAGTGGGCTCAGGTCATTTCCCCCTTGTAGTTGTCTAAAAGAACAGATTGGCAGCCAAACGCTGTCCATCTCGCCACATTGCTCCGGGTTATTTGAACTATAAAGGGTGAACAACAACAACAACACCCAGTTCCATAGCAGGTGATTCTTCTCCACTAGAGGTCACAGCATCTGAACGGCAGTGTGCCAGCGTCCCGGACATTACCATCTGGAAGGCGACGTCTCAGTGCTGACTCCTGTCATGCAGGAGGAAGAATGGAAGAACACTGACCTT
Organism: Eptesicus fuscus; assembly: GCF_027574615.1. Lineage (NCBI taxonomy): Eukaryota > Metazoa > Chordata > Mammalia > Chiroptera > Vespertilionidae > Eptesicus > Eptesicus fuscus. The sequence goes on from NC_072486.1 coordinate 69,616,552, forward strand.
GGATAATTCCCGGAGGACATTGCTGATGAAGGGCAGGGGCTGTCTGACTTCGTTGCTGGTTTAATAGTTGGTTGCAGTGAGGCTTGTATGAAGCTTGTGTGCCAGTGAAAATTGGCATGTGTGAAAATTTGACTCATGCTCAGATGCTTTGTCTCTTTGGACAGCAGCTATTCAAGAATTTCTCAACAGTGCCAATGCAGCCCCCTCCCCCTCCCCCCCCCCCCCAGCCCAACCCCCCAAAATCACTGGACCAATGAGGACATCTAGATCCCACATTCCACATTTGAGGCTGTTTTCTACTTTTTTCATTGTTATATTAGAATTGTATAAGCAGAGCTAAGACAGTGAACTATCACAAAGTGAAGTAATACAACCTCCCGGGCAACTGATTTAGAAAGATAGCACTCCTTTGAAATATGGCCAATTAGGCATCCTAAATCCCATCCTAAATTTGCCTAGTGCCTACTTTAGTTCTTGTACCATTCCCCACTGGGCAAGCAGGGAGTTTTGTAAGCTTTAAATCTTCATTGTGAGTGGAACCATGTAGCAGAAATTGCTACCATGTGGCAAAAATTGCTATTATAGCCAATATGTATAACTAGTATCCTAATTTTTTTCTGTGCATTACAGACATTTAACTAGATATAAATTTAGTTAGGTATTCCATGTGACTAAGCTCTGGCTTTGTAAACTGAACAGGCTATCACTCAATTTGGGATAACATTTCATATAGCGTCAATTGATCCCATAACAACATCGTTTTATTTCTGTTTCATATGTTTACCCTATGTTGTCATTATTAATTTACTCTAAGTCATCATCACTTATTAGTTTCTTTTGAGCTCAACTTCAGGTTATCTCTGTGTCATCCGAACCTACCACTCTGATTCATACAAATGAGGAGCTCAAGAAATGCTTTTGAATAAGTGAATGAACATTTCCTCTGCCTCTGAAGATAGAGCTATAGTTTGGATATACCACTCATTGAATCCATCCCATTTTTTCATTTTCTAGACTTTAATCACCTCCCATCTCAACTAGTCTTCTTTTTTCCTAAGTTAAATTCTTATTTATTTTAGAAACTTTTAAATTAAAAAATGTTAAGGGTTGATATTCTTTTTTTATTGTGGTAAAAATACATAACATAAAATTTACAATTGTAACCCTTTTAGGTGTACATTCACTGGCATTAAGCACATTCACAATGCTGTGCAACCATCAGCATTATTCATTTCTAGGACTTTTCCTCATCTCAAATAGGAATTCTGTACCTATTAAAAAATAACTTATCATTCCCTCCTCCATCCAGCTCCTGATAGTCTCTGTTATATATATGAATTTGCCTATTTTAAAAACTCATCTAAATGGAATCCTACCTAATAAAATAGTAATATGCAAATTGACCACACCTTTGCTACGCCCAAGCCACGCCCACCAGCCAAAGCCACACCCACCAGCCAATCAGGACAAGTATGCAAATTACCCAATAAAGATGGCGGCTAACTTGCATACATTGAGAGAGGGAGGAGTGAAGACTGAAGACAACTTAGAAGGAAGAGGGAGGAAAAGCGGAAAGCAAGGTGACTGCCAGAGAGAAAGCCCGGGCGGGGCGGAGCGGGGTGGAACAGGGTGGAGCGGGGCAGGCAGCAGTGGTGAGCGGGTGCAGGAGTGGTGGCTGCAAAGGCGGCAGCAGCGGCAGAGCACGCGGCCGCAACAGCCGCTTGCAGGATTTTCCTGCAAATGGGCTACTAGTAATATAATATTTGTCCGTTTGTGTTTGGCTTATTTCACATAGCATAATGTTTCAAAGTTCATCTGTGTTGTAACATGTATCAGAATTGCATTTCTTTTTAAGGCTGAAAATTATTTCTTTGTGTGTATATACCACATTTTAATTTTTAATTTTTAAAATTATTCTTTATTGTTGAAAGTATTACATATATGCCCTCTTTTCCTCATTGACGCCCTCCAGTCTGCCCCTGCTCTCCCTATATAACACATTTAAAAAACTTAATGTGTTTTTGTTTTTAATTTTAAAACATTCAATTGAGGTTGTTATTCAGTATTATATCAATGTCAGGTCCACATAGTCGTTAAACATTTACAAGTACATATGTGCCTTATGAAGTGATCTCCTGATAAGTCTAGTACTCACCTGACACCATACATAGCCTTTACAATATTATAGACTATATTCCCTATGCTCTACTTCATCCCTGTGACTATGTGGTAACTAGTAATTTGTCTTTTTTTTTTTTAACCCTCATCCTATGATGTGTTTTATTGACTTTCTTTCCTTCCTTCCTTCTTTCTTTCTTTCTTTCTTTCTTTCTTTCTTTCTTTCTTCCTTCCTTTCTTTCTTTCTTTCTTTCTTTCTTTCTTTCTTTTAGTGAAAGGAAGGGTGAGAGAAACATTGATGCAAGAGAAACATTGATGGGTTGCCTCCTGTATAAGCCCCAACTGGGATGGAGCTCACAATCTAGGTATGTGCCCTGATAGGGAATCAAACCCACAACCTTTTAGTATATGGGATGACATTCCAATCAACTGAGTCGCCTCAGGGACAATTTGTATTTCTTGATACCTTCACCTTTTACACCTAGTCCACCAATCCACTTCCCATCTGGAAACCATCAGTTTGTTCTTGGTATTTCTTTCTATTTTGTTTGTTTATTTTTATTTAGATTCTATATGTAAGCGAAATCATATGGTAATTGCCCTTCTTTGTCTGACTTATTTCACTAACATAATTCCCTCTAGGTGCATCCATGTTGTTTCAGATGGCAAGATTTCATTCTATTTTTATGGCTGAGTAAAATTCCATTGTATATTTGTACCACATCTTCTTTATCCTGTCATCTATCTTTAGTCTCTCAGGTTGCTTCCATATCTTGTCTATTATAAATAATGCTATATTGAACATATTTAGATAAATTTTTACATGAAAGAAATAACTAAGTGTATAGGAAAGAATTATAGAAGAATCATTGTTTGTTTTTTTAAAGATCTTATTGATTGATTTTAGGGAGACATAGAGATAGAAAGAAAGAGAAATAGAGAAAGAGAGAGAGAAAGAGAGAGAAACATTGATTTGTTGTTCCTCTTATTTATGCATTCATTGATTGATTCTTATATGTGCCCTGACTGGGGATTGAACAAACAACATTGGTGTATTGAGACTGCTCTAACCACTGAACTACAAAGCCAGAGTTGTAGTTTTTTCTTGTTTCCCCATTTTTGAACCCAAAGAACAAAATTGTTATTTTGGTGTTGGGGGGTAAATACATGCCAAATTCCAATAACAAATTCTTTTTATAGGGTAACTAGAGGCCCGATGCATGAAGATTCGTCCAAGAATGGGCCTTCCTTCCCCTGGCTGTGGGCAGCACCTTCGCTGGGGCCAGAGCCACCTTTCCGCCTTCCCACACTGCCCAGAGGTCCGGAGTGGCTGGAGCGGTACAGAACGCCTGCGTTATTACCATGGCAATGACGCAAGCATCCCGTGCCCCCCCCCACACCCCCGGCAGCTCAGTGCCTGCGTATGCAAATTAACCCACCCAGCTTTGTTGGGTTAATTTGCATACTTACTCCTGATTGGCTGGTGGGCATTGCAAAGGTACATTCAATTTGCATCTTACTCTTTTATTAGTGTAGATTGTGATTAGAAACCTTGCCTACTCACTGGGCCCAACATTAGGATTCACTCTAAGGTCTAGCCAATTAATCGGTAGCCTGGTATCAGCAGGGATACGGTAAATATTTGTTGAATGATTTTTATGCAAGTATGACTTCATCCATTACTTTAAGTTGAGATAGTATGTGAATTAGCTCATAACTCATGGTAGTCATTAATAGCTGATATTTACTGAGAGCATACTGTGTTCCAGGCACTATTTCTTACTGTTTTTTTGTTTTTACATATACAATCTCATTTAATCCTTATAACAACATTATAAGGTAGATTAATAATAATAATAGCAATAATAAAAATGATAGTTATCGTCATCATCATAATTATTTATAAACTTAGAAAAATGAGCCACAGAGAGGTTTAGTAAATTGTCTAGACCCGTGGTCGGCAAACTGCGGCTCGCGAGCCACATGCGGCTCTTTGGCCCCTTGAGTGTGGCTCTTTCACAAAATACCACGGCCTGGGCGAATCTATTTTGAAGAAGTGACATTAGAAGAAGTTTAAGTTTAAAAAAGTTTGGCTCTCAAAAGAAATTTCAATCTTTGTACTGTTGATAGTTGGCTCTGTTGACTAATGAGTTTGCCAAACATGGTCTAGACTATCACCACTAGGGGAGGAGGGTCAAGGTGACAGCTTAGGTATACATGGTATTCGCCTCCTCCCACAACCACATCAAAATTACAACTAAACTGCAGAACAACCAACATTCAGAGCCTGAAATCTGGATGGATAGAAGCCCTTCCATTAAAGAATTAAAGAAGCCACAGTGAGGCTGGTACGAGGAGCAGGGACAAGGCACTGGCTGTTCCAACACCCACGTGTAGCATGTTTTTAAAAATATATATATTTTATTGATTTTTTACAGAGAGGAATAGAGAGTTAGAAACATCGATGAGAGAGAAACATTTATTAGCTGCCTCCTGCACACCCTCTACTGGGGATGTGCCTGCAACCAAGGTACATGCCCTTGACCAGAATCAAACCTGGGACCCTTCAGTCTGCAGACCTATGCTCTTTCCACTGAGCCAAACCAGCTAGGGCTGTGTAGCATGTTTTCAATCAGGAGGGATATATTGGCTATGGAGGTCCCCTGTGAAGAGCAAGGGGTCCCAGCCCCACACCAGACCACTCAGCCCAGTGTTCTAGTACTGGGAAGAGAAGTCCCTGTAACTTCGGGCTGTAAAAATCAGGAGAGATTGAGGCTGAGGGAGATGTAGGGCTACTAAGATTCCCAGGCATTTCCTCTTAAAGGGCCTGTGCACAGACTTACTTGGACTCACTCTCTCTGACCTCTAGTATTAGGCAGTAGCTCAAAAGGATCCAGGGACATACAGGAAGACACTAAATTGCCTGTAGGGGCAATAACTGGAAGGTAACTTTCTCCCAGACAAAAAGTGCTGGCAGGCACCATATCTGAGTTTTCATCATCCTGACCCACACTGTTTGCCCTTCCCTGGTGATTTCCTGAGACCCTGTCCCACCCAATTTGCAGCCCCTCCCAAGTTGTTTGCAGTGGCTTTTCCATATGAATGGCCTGTCCTGGCTCAGGCTTCAGACTTGCCTAAAATCTCTCAAATTAGCAGCAGCTGGCCTCAGCATGCTACATACCTCTCAAAAAGTGGCTCCAGGCCCAGCACTAGAAGCAGCCTGCCAAGGTTCCTAGCTTCCCCTCTCCTGGGCACCTTCAAGTTCAACACAAGTAGCAGCCATCTCAGATGGCCCTGTAGCTTGTGGCAGGTGGCCCCAGGAAGGGCACAGGGAGTAGCTGACTTTCACCTCATGGGAGGCCCCAGAGCCAGTGCACCTGGTGGTCAGCTTCAGACCATGCCAGATCACAACCCTGCCATATCCACAAGCAACACTCCAGGAGCAGATGCGGTGAGCACCAAAGCCCCACTGAAGCAAGTCATGCTCCATAGGGGTGTCTCCTGGACAGTAGCTCTTCTGCTATAGCTGCAGCTGGTCCTCACAGCTGATACACCTGGAGGTCAATCCCTGTCAGTGATGCCAGTAGCAATCAAGGCTCAACTACAATGGGAGAGTGCACACAGTCCACACAAGGGCACACCTAGAGTGCCCAGCTCAGGTGACTGGGGAGGCTGAGCCTCTGGGCTCTACAGGACACATACTACACAAGGTCACACTACCAATTCCAGGAGACATAGCAGCTCTATCTAATACACAGAAACAAACACAGGGAAGCAGATAAAATGCAGAGACAAAGAAACATGTCACAAATGAAAGAACAGAAGAAATCTCCAGAAAAAGACTAAATGAAATGGAAGCAAGCAAACCACCAGATAGATTTTAAAACAATGGTTATAAGGTTGCTCAAGGAACTTAGTGAGAATTTCAAGTAACTTAGTGAGAACTTCAAGGAACTAGTGAAAACATCAACGGCATAAATAAAGACCAGTCATAAATGAAGTATACACTAACTGAAATAAAGAATAATTTACAGGAATTCAACAGTAGAGTAGAGGGTGCTGAGAATCCAAATAAATGATTTGGAATACACAGAAGCAAATAACACCCAATCAGAACAGTAAACAGAAAAAGAATCCAAAAATATAAAGATAGTGTAAAGAGCCTCTAGGACAACTTCAAGCATACCAACATTCATATCATGGAGGTGCCAGAAGGAGAAGAGAGAGAGCAAGATATTAAAAATCTGTTTGAAAAAAATGACAGAAAACTTCCCCTACCTGGTGAAAGAAATAGACTTACAAGTTCAAGAAGCACAGAGAGTCCCAAAGAAGATGAACCCAAAGAGGTCCACACCAAGACACATCATAATTAAAATGCCGTAGGTTGAAGACAAAGAGAGAATCTTAAAAGCAGCAAGAGAAAAGCAGTCAGTTACCTATAAGGGAGGACGCATAGGACTGTCAGCTGATTTCTCAGCATAATCTTTGGAGGCCAGAAGGAATCACAAGAAATATTCAAAGTGATGAAAAGCAAGGAACTACAACCAAGTTTACTCTAAACAGTATTATATGAAGTGTTGAAGGGTCTTCTTGAAGAAAAAGAAGAAGAAATATGAACAATAAAATGCCAATAAATACATATCTATCAATAATTGTATCTAAAAATCAAAATAAAGAAAAGAAATCTAATGAACAAAATAAACTAATGAGTAAAATAGGACCAGAGACATGGAAACATGGAACAGACTGAGGAATCTCAGAGGGAAGGGGGGAAGGTGCTGGAAGAGATTAACCAAAGATCTTATATGCATAAATGCATTACCTATGGACACAGACAATGGGGTGGTAAAGGCCTGGAAATATAGAGGAGGCATCTGTAACACTCTCAACAATAAAGAATTTAAAAAAAAATATCACCACTAGTGAGGAGTAGAACTGAAACTTTAAGCCCAGCAATCTGGCTCTGGCTTGCTTGCTCTTAAATAATCTATAATTGCTGCGCTGGGATAGATAAGTGACTCCAAGTAGATTTTTAAAATAAATTATATAACCAAATATTCTTCCCTAAAGTATGAGGGCTCTGAGCAATCTGAATAATTATTCCCTAACATTTTTTTTAGGGTATAAATATAGTGATATTTAAAAATTCACAGCCACAATTGGGTGAACAATACATACTAATAAAAACTCTATTACTTTCTAAATGTTTAGTAATTTTATTTGAGAGTAGTTGATACATGATGTTAGCAATATTTCTTCAATCTCAGGCCATGCTGACTATATTTTATTGTTTAATAATAGGCTAATTCCACCTTAACTATATTTCATAGCTTTGTTGATTGTTATTCTTATAATTTTCCTATCATTATCCTCTCAGCTTCTACTTTTCATTCTCTGACATTTGGTTCATGGGGTAAAACTACTGCTTCCTTACTCTTGCCATTTATGTGTTCTCACGTTTTTATGAAATCTCTCTAAAATATAATCTGTATATCACCATATGCATGACTTACCTATTAGAGTATATAGCAAAAATTCACACTCTTCACTGTTAAAACCTGGTAGCACATCACATCAGACTAGGACTCTTTGTTATAAGGTGTTCTTTTTAAATATCCTTGAGCTTTTTAGCTTCTAAAACAAATAATTATAATAAAACAGTTCTCTCACACCTAGATAAATCTAAAAGGAATTATTTTATCTATCTAGGCAGAAACAATATTACGTTTTCGAGGTTGGTATTCTGAAAATCAACACTGGAAAGATGCTTAGCCAAGTAATGCCAGAATTATCATCTGTAGTATAAAAAGCTGTCCTCTGATTACTTTACCTTGTAGTAATCTCATTGGAAAGGAGAAAACACATAAGCCATATCTGTAATTAGAATGCAAAGTCACTCTTTTATCAGTGCTTAGGAAAGATTGATTCCTCTCAATACTCTCTCTACTTAGGTGAACAAAATAACACTTGCACTGATTCAGCAGTTCAAAAGCTGTATAAACTAGAATATTCTCAAAATTAAAAAAAGGATAATGCCATTATTTGCATATACATTTTAAATATTTAAGTAGTTATATTTACTTAATAATCTGTAAGCATTTTACTTTCTCATCAAGCAAGACAATTTAAGGCTTAGGTCCACACAGTTTTAGAACATGGCCAACATGGAAAAATGACCCAAAAGGTCACAATAATGCTTCTATCAAAGGAATGTATGGGGTCTTTGCAGGCCACTCCTATTTAGCAATGGGAATGGCTAAATTGAATTTGATTCTGGCACTCAGCAAAATGCTAATTTAGCCTTTAGCTCAGTCAAAATTTTTTTCTGTTGAGGAAAAAATATGTAGTAAAATTATTTTCTTTTACCTACAGTATTCAATACCAACAAAGGATGTCTGCAAACTATATGGAGAATACCATTATATAGAGTTGTCTAGAAAAAATATAACCAAATAAAAAAATATATAGTTTAATTTAGGTAGCTCTTTGCAACAGAAATGTTGCTCGAGATAATGACATTTCTGGCTTGTTGCCTTGTTTGATGCTCCCGGAACTGGTTTCCTTTGAGACTATTAAATAAAAGGATTGATGTGCTATGGAACTTGAGTCAGTGGTGACCTTTGTATGAGGATTAGTTGACTCTTTGATTACTTTTGGCATTTCATTTTACACCCTTTTTTGAAATCAACTCATGGTAGTGTAGTCATCAAATTCCATCTGTAAACTACTCAGTGTACTTTTTATATGTATCCTGATTAGTGTTATATCATCCTAAACTTTATTAAAAATAAATGAATTGAGGGTATTAAATATAGAGGGAAGGAAGTGAAGGGCTCTGTAGACAAGCAGAAGAAAATGAAATTTCCATTTCCACTGTTGTCATCGTCATCATCATCATCAATAAATGTATTGATTGTTTAAATATGCACTTGCCATTTTTTTCTTTTCTCCATTATAGTCTTACTCGAAGGAATATACATTTTAGAATTATTAAAAGCATATTAATTTAAAGATAGCCTAATTCCTCTCTTTTTAAAAAAAAATTGATTTGAGAAAGTAAAACATCAATCTGAGAGAGAAACATCAATTTGTTGCCTCCTGCATGAACCCCAAGCAGGGATCAAACCTGCAACCTGGCCATGTGCCCTGGTCAGGAATCGAACCTGCCACCTTTTGACGTAAGGGACAATGCTCCAACAAACTGAGACACACCAGCCTGGCTCCTTTCCTTCTTAAAAAGCAGCAGGGAGTGTGGTAGAGTACCAGCTTCTATGACAAATCACTGGCACTCTGTCAGCAAATGTGTCTGATGTAAAGTGAGAAATCTCATCATCTCATACACAGAGAAAAATATAAAACGTTAAACTTAGCATGCTTTCTATTTCCAAATATTCCTCTCTCTAAATCAAAAGTGCTATAGAAATTCAGAGAAAGGAGATTAGATTTAAACCAGACCTTGAAGGTTAGGTAGGGTTTGAGCAAGCTGCCAGGGTTACTAAATGCTATTTCAGCCTGGAGGAAAATCTTGAGCAAAGGCAGAAAAACACAATAGAACATGAGCAGGTAGGCATCATTGCACAGGCAGGTAGTTTGAGGAGCAGTGGTAGTCTAGACTGTCTATTAAAACTGCATTTTACCGAGATTCTCTTCCTTGGAACAGTAAGTCATGTGACTTCTGAGCATGCCCAAAGCTGAAGATGAACTTCACAGTTCTCAGTTAGCTACCACAGGGCAAGGGTGAACATCTCAGCGCCTTGGAGGTATCAAGGTAGGTAGTAACATGAGCATAGGATAGACTTGCAGTGGTCCTTGTAACTCCTTGTCGATTTAGTCATTTTCATAACTGGGAGCTGTACAGCATTATGATGGAAAAGCATCTATAGATCCACGGGAACAGAGGGAAGCAGAGTTTGGACTCATCATTCGCTAGAGCCCGGCTAACACAGGAAGAGACTTTTCTTCCAACTTGGGTCCGTATCTTTTTCTTTGCCATAAAAGATTTTCAAAGTCCTAATTATTTATTTGTAAATGGTGCCTAACAATTAAACCCAGGCCCCAAACTGTACAGTCCATATGCATATGGCAATGTTTGGTAAAGACCGTCTGTAAGGACTGTTCCTTGGTATAGGTGTCCCATAGAAAGAACTGTCCCCTTAAATATCAAGCTTGGATAGCCCCGCCCCACCAATGTGCAGAGATAGAAAACAAAGTTTTAAAGTTTGAGAAAATGGGGATGAGAACTGCATCAAGCTAAAGACTGGCACAAGTGGGCTTAAGCAAGTGGGTATCTGGGCCTAATTCCTAGAAAGTAGACAGAGAAGATCCTTTTGGTCTATTTTTAAATGTTTAAATTTTCCACCTCCTTTCTGGCCTTTTTCTCTGCCGAATTGCTACCCCTGTTGTCCCAGTTTAGTAGAAAGGAAAGAGACAGATGCCCTGGAGAGTGAGACAGGACAATGTTCCAGCTGCCATTTCCTAGTTTTGTGACCCTAATGACTTTGAGTCTCAGTTTTTTCTTCTGTAATATAGGGATGACAATATTTGCACTTTTATGAGGATTAATTGAGGGAGCACATATAAAACAGCCAATACAGAGCTGGAAATGCAACAACCACACACTGGCAGCTATTTTACGTCCCTACTTCTTTCCTTCCTCCCCTTCCCCCCATTTTACCTCTCCTCCCTATCTCTCCATTCTTTGCCTCATTCTTTACTTATTATCTATTAAAAAATGTGGTTTAACCACTTCTCATTTGCTAAGTACTATGCTTGGCACTGAGGAAAAAATGGTGCCTTGATGGGGAATATGTCCTTGCCATCATCAGCTTACCATCTAATGGAGACAAACATTGATCAGAGTAGGATATAAATGAATGTAAAAATTACAACCATTTCATTTCAAGCAGAATTACATGGTGCTATAAGAGTAAATAATAGGATTATTAATATATTTTCCTTTAACCCCTTTTTGTAAATATAAACAGAAGAATAAATTATACTATACTAGACCCCAGTAAATGACTAGAAATGTAAATGTTTATATGTTGTTGGATTGATCTTGAAAACATATGAAGGTTGGTACTTCTGTATGTTAAAATTCTGGAATCAGGAAGATGAATAACAGACATGACAACCTAACATACTTACATTTCATGTTTGCCTTTTATGGTTCTTTTGCTAATTTTTTCTTTTGGATGATAGTTATTTTAGTAGCTTCATCGGTTTACTCTTCCTTTGATTAAATGAATAGAAATTCCTTTCTTCCTCTGGGGGAATAATGTACTTTGGAGTTCAAAACAGTGGGTTGCCCAGAAGCTATATGTTCAATCACATTACAAACACTCAATAGGAGATAAGCTTCGTCCCTCAGAGGAGTTTCACTGTAATGAAAAGAGCTGAGGCAGCCTCAGAGTACAGAATGCCCTTGAGGGGCTGCAGTTTCTCCCAGGCTCTGCAGCTTGGACAGAACCGAGCACTCGAAGTGCCCATCCACATAAGTCAGCAATCCCAAGCAGCAAGGCACTCTCTTATTGGATAATAATTCTATCCTCGCTACTCGCAGAAGGGATGGGTCCTTTGCAGAGGGCCTTAGAGTCTGGAGTAAAAGTGACTTTTTCTTAAAGGGTTGTTCCTGGGAAATCTCTTTTCTTTACTGTCCCTGCCTGCCAAGGCTGGGGAATTTGGGTCCTGCCAGAGTGTTTATGTCACATAAACATAATCTAATCTAACATTTCCTCTCCTTACAGTAAGTGACTCTTCTGGGCATGAAACTTGAAGACAAAAATAAAAGATGGCTACCCCAAATCTGTAACAGAGAATTTGGAGTTAACTGATTCACAAAGCATCACAGCCAAGAGCCTCCATTTCAGAAGTCACATGAGTGCAGATCATTCGTCTATGGTGACATTTGTTGTACTAGGAACGGCCTTTATGTAACACCTTCCTCCCACTCCATTCCTCAACTTTCCCCCCATCCATACATACACATGGTATCTCTCTCCCACTATCCATCATCTGATTCCACTTCCTTCTCTGGCTACTTCCTTATTTCTCTCCTCCCCTAAGCAACTTCCCTCAAGAGTATTGCCATCTCTAGTTCATCTCCTCTCATTCTCTCTCTATTGCACTCCAGTGCTTTCTTCCCCACCACTTCACCCAAACTGCTCCTTTGAAGGTGTTCTAAGTTGCTGAATCAGAGAGTCAATTCTTTGTTCTAAGATCAAAGTGTTGATCTTGCTCAATTCATTCACAGAATTGGACACAGCTGGCCACAAGCTCCTCCTTCTTCACTTGGCTTTAGCACCCTGCGTTCTCCTGGTTTCCCTCCCACCTAACTGCCCTCTGCTACTCAGTCTCTGCACTGCATCAGCCCCCTTGCCCAGGAGTGACCCAGCTCTCGGCACCAAGACACTTATTTTTATATTCATATTCTTCACTCCCTTGGAGATCATATCCAGTGACCAGCTTTCTAACATTCATATGCGAATGATGTTCAAAAGCACATCTCCAGGCAACATTGCTTCCCTGAATTTCAGACTCATATACCCAATTGCCTATGTGTCATGCCCATTTGATATCTGGTAAGCATGTCAACATTAGCATGCCCCAAACTCCACTCTAATCCTCCAAACTGGTTCTGTTGCCCCAATTTAGTTAAAGGTAGCATCATTCTGCAAGTTGCTCAGACCAAAAACCTTAGAGCCCTCATAGCCTTCATTCTCTTATACTCACTGTACAGTCTGTCAGCTCAACATTTGAAATGTACTTAGTGTCTAATCCCTTCTCTGCACTTCTGCCAACACCCTGGTTCAAACCACCATCTTCTCTCTCTTGGATTATTGTTATTCTGCCTGTCCCTCACAGACCAATTTAGTCTAGGATCCAGAGATCTAGTTAAAACAGATGTTAGAAATATCAGAGCTTCTACTTCTCTGCTTAAAACTTTGCATTAACTTCCAATCTCATTCTGGATAAAGCCAGAATCATTGGAATGGTCTACAAGGCCATATGCTAGCTGAGCCCCAGGTTAGCAAGGCCCTGTCCTCATTCTGTACTAGTGCCACTCACTAGCCTCCTTTCTGTTCCTCATAGACCCAGACATGCTCCTGCCTCAAGGCTTTTGCACTTTCCTGGAATTCTCTTTCCCTAGATGTCCAAGGCCATTAGTTCTTAAATGTCAACTCAGTATGTATTTTCTGGACTACAGCGCAACTAAAACCCCAACATCTATACCTCTTCGCAACTCTTTTTACTCATTCGTGTTTTCTTTTTCTCTGCATTTTTATCAATCACCTTATAATATAATATATATTTTACTTATTTATGTTGCCTCTTTCTGTTTCTCACATCTTCCTTCCAGAAAAATGCAAGCTCCGTGAAAGCAAAGGTCTCTTTTACTCACTGCCGTATTCCCCTGGCTTAGGACAGCGGTTGGCACATAGAGGTGGTCAATAAATATTTCTCAGTTGGATAAAAGTAATTGTCAATCAACTTTAAAATGCATCCTCACCCTGATTGATGTGTTTCTGCTTTACATCTGTCTCCGTTCTGCTTCTTGTGTGCTGTTCCAGTCTCCTGCCCTCACTGGATGGGAGGTAGGCAAAGACGACGCTGATGTCAACAGAACTATGTCACTGGATGTGGTTGGCCCTCTGGTGCCGCTGCTTGTCTGTAAGCACATGGATCCCCCCCTGCACCGAGGCCACCCATTCTGTGACACTAGGAAATAACTAAATGCTGCATGTCAGGACCTCTCTGGGAGTTATGTGTGGACTACTTTCTTTTGTAAGATGTATTGCATTGAGAGGTAATAGAACCATCTCTGTGTGTATGAATGCTTTTATTTAAAAGAGAATAAAGCAAAGTTAAAAGTCATTCAGAAGAAGGTATTTTTCTGCATGCCTTATACTTGCATAATAAATACATTAGCTCTTTAGCCAGGGCACACACTTGCTTATTGAATGCCTGTCACTGAAATTAAGCAGTATTTCCATTTTTTGATAAAATATTATTGTTGAAAAAAGAACATTTTCTAATGCCAGGATCATGCAGAAAGATTTGTGCTGGAATTTACAAGGTATCAAGCAGAAAAATCAGGAAGCATACAGCAGTGTTGTTGATTTGACCGGAACTTGTACACCCTCTTCAGCAGATGCTATAAAAGGTTTGAGAGATGGGCACTAGTAGAAACCTCTAAAATCTTCCTCTCCACAGCATTGATAGAGGACCAAGAATCATGCTGCTTAGCTGAAGGATGTTCTAGAAAATTTCTTAGTGAAGAATATTCCCAAGATAAAAGTTGCTTTGTCTCCTACCCTCATTTTACTTATTTGCCTCAAAGGAGTAAAAACAAGACTGCAAAATGAAGCTGACTCACACAAATCCCATGCTACAAAGAAGCACATTATTGGAATCTTCAAATACATTATCCAAGTAGTTTGAGAGAGAAAGAGCGATGATTATGACCAACTTTTCATATTAATCATAATTACTAAACCAGAATATTGATCTCTAAGTAAAATGAGGGGCAACCTGAATCATAAATTTTCTGATTTGGAATTTTTTATATATTTCAAATAAATATTAGGTCCAAATTATTCAGATGCAACTTTAGGCTCAGATTATTGAGCTGGGAACATTTTAGTTCAAAGAAAAAAATTAAATAATTATTTCAATGAATGTATCTAAGGCATAACATTTTTTTAAAAAGAATCAAATTTTTATGGTAGTATTATTCACTGTGATGAAATTAGTGACAAGCAAAACTAAAGCAATGCCAACATTTCCTGATATTCTGTATTGTGCTTGCCGAATGTTTTTATTTTGTGTCCTGTATTGAATTTTTTCTTGTCCAGAAACAAAAATGCAAAGTGATATTGCAAGTGAATATTTGAGTTAAGCCCACTTTTTTTCAGCTCATAGTCCCATTTTTCATAAGATAAGACTGTAATATAGTGATGCTGCGTGTGTATTTTAACATTGATACAGTTCTCCAAAGCATCTGGAAGAATGGGAAAGCAGAGAAGTTACCAGTGGGATAGAGGATTGACTATGTGGAGTTTTGATCCATCACTGAGCTATCCCATCTGCAAAAACACATTTATTTTTTTCATTTTCAGGATCTGGCTATTGGCATAAGGAGCTAAGACTTCCCTTCCTCGTGCTCATTCTTATAAGCTCTTTTTTTGAGAATATTAACAATAGGAAATATAGACAAAAGTATTTGCAGAGTATCACAGATTTTTTAAATCATAAACAGGCTTGAGTCTTACTCTTGAAACTTTTTTTCTTTGAGGGTTATGTTGTGGAATCAAGCTGGAGTCTTTAAACAATGAGGATGCCAGACATGATTTCAGAAGCACAGAGATGAAGACAATGAATTACTCGTTGCTATGTACAAGATCTCCAGGGCCTGCAAAGACCTCCTAATAGATTCTATTAAATAGAGCAAGGTTCCATGTGTAAATTTGGTCATCCCAACATTCTGGTACAGCCTGCAAGCTAAGGATGGTTCTTAAATTGTCAAATGGCTGAAAAAATTCAAAAGAAGAATAATTCCTCACAACTGAAAATGGTGTGAAATCCAAATAGCAGTGCCTATCAAGTTTTATTGGAATTCCACTTGTTTATTTATCTATTTTCTATTATTGCTTTCATGCTTCAACAGCAGAGCTGAGTAGTTTCGGGAGAAATCTTATGGCCTGCAAAGCTGAAAGTATTCACTATCTGGTGCTTTATAGAAAAGTGTTTGTGGACTCCTGATATAATTTACATCACCTTTCGCTAAAATTGACTGGTAATTCACTTGCAATTTTTTACATTAGTTATTAGCTCAGGGATAAACATGTCTGTTACTCAGCATAGCTCTAGTTTTTGCAGTCCTCACTGTTAGGAAAGCCACTTCATCCTTGTACCTGAGAATCAGGAGCGCATTCGTGGGTTCCAGTAAGGATTCTGCCTCAAGGTCAAGACATAATGCTTCCCATACTTCCATTTTGGAACAGTGATTTGTCTATTCTTATTTTACTATCAAAGACATACTTAATATTATAATTCATAATAACCAGAAGCACCAATCAGAGAGGATATATGCACCCCTATGTTCATAGCTGCACAATTTACAATAGCTAAGATTTGGAAACAACCTAAGTGCCCATCAGCAGATGAGTGGATTAAAAAACGGTGGTACATCTACACAATGGAATACTACACTGCTGTAAAAAAGAAGGAACTCTTAAAATTTGCAAGAGCATGGATGGCCCTGGAGAACATTATGCTAAGAGAAATAAGCCAGTTGGAGGAAGATAAATATCACATGATCTCACTCATTTGTGGAATATAATAATCAACATAAACTGATGAACAAAAATAGTCAGCCCTGATCAGTTTGGCTCAGTGGATAGAGTGTTGGCCTGCGGGCTCAAGGGTCCCAGGTTCAATTCTGGTCAAGGGCATGTACGTTGGTTGTGGGCACATACCCAGTGGGGAGTGTGAAGGAGGCAGCTGATCGATGTTTCTCTCTCATCGATGTTTCTAACTCTCTATCCCTCTCCCTTCCACTCTGTAAAAAATCAATAAAATATATTTTAAAAAAGTCAGAGAAAAAATATTTTAGAATATAATAGAAGTAATCCTGTTATTTGCAGATTTTTAATATTTCCTACAACTTTTGTGATATTATACTATATTAGTACAGTTTTGATAATATATTTAAAATGTTTTTTCCTTGAAATATTAATGTTTATTGCATGTAACATTATTATATTTAAAATAGTTTTTCTTGAAATATTAAAAAATAATAAGTATAGTAACCAATAGTATGATTAAAGAGCTGAACTTCAATAACAAAAGAGATACTTTTGAAAGAAATAAAGTTTGAAAAAGGTGAAGTGTTTTAAAAGTTAAACTTCAATCCCAATCTCACCAATTGTAAAGATTATGTATTTATGTGCCCATAATCTTTTTTTAAATATGTTTTTATTGATTCCAGAGAGGAAGGGAGAGGGAGAGAGAAACAGAAACATCAATGATGACAGAGAATAATTGATCAGCTGCCTCCTGCATGCCCCACACTGGAGATTGAGCCAACAGCCTGGGCATGTGCCCTGATCAGGATTCAAACCCGTGACCTCCTGGTTCATAGGTTGACATTCAACCACTTAGCCACATGGGCCAGGCCTTAGTCTTTTTTGTAATCCTCACCTGAGGATATGGTGGTTTTTTTAAATTGATTTTTAGAGCGAGAGGAAGGGAGAGAGAAAGAGAAATATTGATGTGAGATTGAAGCATTAATCAGTTGCCTCCTATACAACCTCTACCAGGGATCAAGCCTACAACCCATGTATGGCATAAGCCTTGACTGGGAATCCAATCAGCAATCTTTAAGTGCAAAGGATGTTGCCCAACCAACTGAGCCACACTGGCCAGGGCTGTGCCCTTAATCTTATGAAAACACCATGATTAGTGTATTGCTTATTATGATTTATAACTCCATCTTCATTTGGAATCCAGATATTCTTATGCAGAGCTCCAGAACTGCAAACAGGTTTGAGGTAAAGATCCTCCATCTGTCTCCTCAGGCACTAATCTCTTGACCTTTGTTTGAGAGGAAGATTTCTAACTACTTTTTGCTTACTGTGCAGGAGTGACTGCGGGAGGAGGGGAATGGTTAATCTTTTCAGTCTCTTGAATATGCTCTTTAGGGTCTAGGAATTCTTGCTTCTTTTCCTTATAAGGGACTCAGAGGAAAGGCAGAAAGAGATTCTGATAGGACAACTCTTGATTAAGAAGGAAGAGGGGAAGAAAGAGGTTCCCTTCCCATTGCAATGGTATCGCTTTTCACTTTTTCATAGTAGGGGAGAGTTCTAAGCAAAGAAAAAAAGAAAGACTCATGGACAGACATCCGTATGGTGATTGACAGAAGCAAGGGGCTAGGGGAGATGAAAGAGAGCAAAGGAGGGATAAATGGTGATGGAAGGAGATTCGACTTGGAGTGGTAACACACAATAAAATATACAGATAATGTATTATAGAAGTGTATACCTGAAACATATATAATCTCATTAACCAATTTCATTCCAATAAATTCAATTAAAGAAAAATTGTTTGGTCAGAATATTTTTTAGAAATTTCTTTTTCAAAAAACTTATTCCCATATGTAGAACAAAACACATTTTATCAGGACTCAAATAAAGCTGTGGAGTAGAAATGAAACTGCTTTCATAACAGCAGATATGGAGTTGACACTGTAGTGCTAAATGAAACCAGAATTTGCAGTGTCAAATACTCATAGAGCAGGAGTTGGCTACACTTGAATTTGGATATTTCTGTCTTCATCTTTGTGGTCATGCATTTATCTTAGACTTCCAAATTCTGGCATCTGATATCATCACATCACCTTCCAAGTATTATGCACATATTGTCAAATACAATCTGAAAAGAAGTATTTGAGAGAACCTGGACAGACTCCTGCATGAATGTACTGTATACAGTATATCCTATCTAATAAAAGAGTATTATGCAAATTGACTGTCACTCCAACACACAAGATGGCTACCCCCATGTGGACACAAGATGGCTGCTACAAGATGACCGGCAGGGGAGGGCAGTTGTGGGTGATCAGGCCTGCAGGGGAGGGCAGTTGTGGGGGGGCAACCAGGCCTGCAGAGGAGGGCAGTTGGGGGCAACCAGGCCAGCAGGAGAGGGCACTTAGGGGCAACCAGGCTGGCAAGGGAGGGCAGTTAGGGGTGACCATGCTGGCAGGGGAGGGCAGTTTGGGGCAATCAGGCTGACAGGGGAGCAGTTAGGCATCGGTCAGGCTGGCAGGGGAGTGGTTAGGGGGTGATCAGGCTGGCATGCAGCAGTGGTTAGGAGCAATCAGGCAGGCAAGCAGGCGAGTGGTTGGGAGAAGCAGTCCTGGATTGTGAGAGGGGTGTTCGACTGCCCATTTAGGCCCAATCTCACCAGGATTGGGCCTAAATGAGCAGTCAGACATCCCTTGAGGGGTCCCAGATTGGAGAGGATGCAGGCTGGGCTGAGGGTCGCACTCCTCTCACTGTGCACAAATTTCATGCACCGGGCCTCTAGTCCTATAAAATAAAAGGCTAACATGCAAATCAGCTGAAAGACAGAATGACTGGTTGCTATGATGCACACTGACTACCAGGGGTCAGATGCTCAACACAGGGGGAGCACTGCTCAGCCAGAAGCTGGGCTCATGGCTGGTCAGTGAGCAGTGGTGGCGGGAGCCTCTCCCGCCTCTGCAGCAGTGCTAAGGATGTCCGACTGATGGCTTAAGCTATCAGTCAGACATACCCCACAGGGTCCTGGACTTCAAGAGGGCGCAGGCTGGGCTGAGGGACCCCACCCCACCCCGAATGCTTATATATATATATGTTGGACCATGACAGTTCTAATGATGTTGAAGAAGAGCTTACATGATCATGTGTTTCTTTAGGTGGGTAACTGCCCAATTTTTAACAACCAAATCTGTAAGGGTGATCTTTCCTATAGAGGAGGGAGGGAGTTCATGTTTCTCTTAGTCTTGTTTTAGACATATCTAGAGACTACCTTTATCAGCACTCATCTGTGCTGTGTCTGGGCCTTGCTGCAAACTGCTCTGAGCTTTAAGGTTTACCAGTGTCTACCCATGCTAACTACCAAGAAGCACTTGATATCTACCCAGAATATGTAACTTCCTATGTAGCTGAAAGTTGGTTTATCTTACAAAACCTCTGACTTCTTAAAATGGAAGCTGGTAAAAATAGGATGAAATATATTAACCAATCTGCTGCAGTTCTCATTACCTAAAAGGAAATTCACATATACTCTTATTCCAGGAGAGCTTCTTGTAATTAAAACAAAACAAAACAACTCTTTGTCTCCTTGAAAATAACTTCTACTTACATGCAGTTGCTTAAGCCATGAGGCCCAGGACACTAAAATGAGTGTGCTATCTTGAACTTAATAAAAATATATTTTAGTGCTTCCCTGTTAATGGCGTCGCCATGTGTGGGGACTGTATGGAAAAGGAATATCCTAATTGGGGTAACAGTTGCCTGGAGAATGGGTCTTTCTTGCTGAACTTTATTGGCTGTGCAGTGTGTGTATAACATTTGTTTGTATTAGACTGATCACAAACAAATCTTTGAAAGAGGAAGATGGAGAAGAAATAATTACCTATGATCATCTGTGTCAGAATTGTCATCACGTAGCAGCCAGCATGAACATACATTCAGTATCATGGATGAAATTCAGGAGTACACCATGCTGTGTTTGTTATGTGGCAAAGCTGAAGATACTCTCAGTATTCTCCCTGATGACCGCCCCCACAAATGACTGTTATTCTAAGGATCCTTCTGCAGTTCTGTTGTAACTAGGTTGTGTTGGTTACAATACTGCAAACCTGATGCCCAGGTTTATAATGGAAATTATTTGTTTATTTGTGTCTGCTTAGACTTACCTATTCTTTGAAAGAACAGAAGTAATTTGGGGGATTACTGTTCTCTGGAGCTGAGCTCTTTTGCCAAAGTTCCCAGTTCACATTGGTGCAGCCAGAATGAAGCATCTTTGTTAGTGCTGTGTGGCTAAAAAATAATTAGAATGGGAGAACCTAGTGCCCAGATCTTGGTTCCAGTAAAAGGAAGCAGGGCTCCTTGGAGAAATGACTTACTCTAGGACTAGGGCTATAAATACGCAAGATGAGCCTGCAGCATCTTGCGCCACACACAAAAAAGAAAGTGCTCAGAAAAAAATCACAATGGTTGGGGATGTCAGAAGGACAGAAGAGCCAACTGAAGGAGCTCCCAGTAACCAAAGCTGGAACAATTCGAGTAAAAAATTAAGTAGCATTGGATTATAACCCAAACTATAAAATAAATATTCATGAATCTATACTGACATAGATGATTGAATAAGTAAATATATACATTACAATAGGCAAATCTCCCATGCAAAAGATTTTCAAATAATGTATGTAGATATTCCCCACCCCTTAAGTGTGAGTGTGTGTGTTGACTTCCCTCCAGAGTATAGTACTGAAAGGGGACAAACACTAGCCCGGATCAAGGTTAACATCATTGGTGATAGGCCAAGTGATAGCATGATGTGATGAGAATGGCACTTTACCTTTGTAGTATCCTCCCCAGAAACCATAACTCTAGTCTCATCATTAGAAAAACATCAAACAAATCCCAGTTCAGGGACATTCTACAAAATACCTGACCAGTGCTTCTCAGAACTGTCAGGTCATCAAAGATAAGGACATCAGCCGAAACCGGTTTGGCTCAGTGGATAGAGCGTCGGCCTGCGGACTCAAGGGTCCCAGGTTCAATTCCGGTCAAGGGCATGTACCTTGGTTGCGGGCACATCCCCCGTAGGGGGTGTGCAAGAGGCAGCTGATCCATGTTTCTCTCTCATTGATGTTTCTAACTCTCTATCCCTCTCTCTTCCTCTCTGTAAAAAATCAATAAAATATATTAAAAAAAAAAAAAGATAAGGACATCTGAGAAATTGGTTTACTCAAAGTAAGTAAGTAAACAACTACTGAATGTAATGTCATATCCTGAATGGGATCTTACACCAAAAAAAGGACATTTGGGGGAAACTGGGGAAATCTGAATAAAGTGTGGACTTTTGTTAATATAAATAGAATGGTTTCATTTGCTCCAGTGGAATCTTAGACTATCTTAACTTGCATAGTTGAAAGAACACTGGGTGTTCTAAACTCTGGCATTTAGGGCCCTCTGCCATTGGGTAGCAGCACAACCATTAAGCAAAGCATTACTCTATTTTTTATTGTCCCCCTTTTTAAAAATTGGTCTAATAAGAATTGATATTGTATGTCCTGCATAGTATTATTGAGAGATCCAAAAGGATAATGAATGTAAAATGCTCTGGAAAGCATAGAATGAGATGGCTTCAGTTAGTTCTTCTCATTGTGAGGCCAGACTGAGAAGGGTTAGGCATTAGAAACAAAATTGTTTCCTCTTCAGATCTAAGAGACTTAGGCATTCTGAACCGAGGCTTTGCTTGTAAGAAAAAAAGTTGAGCAAAATGATCATTATTGATACCAGGGGAAAGCTTTGTTATATAACAGGGATAATAAAGGCTGAGGTTTATTGAGTACTTCCTTTGTGCCAAGGCATTTTAACAAAAGCACTGATTTAATCCTCATTCACAGCTCCATGAGGTAGGTACTATTATTAATCTTTTAGAGCCAAAGAAACGAAGCACAAGAAGTTGAGTAGCTTTCCTAGGGTCACACAGCTAGCAGTCACGCCCTCTCGGGAGTGTTCAGTACACATGAAGTATAGGATCTGGCAAGGTCAGGGAGAGTTTGAGACTATCAGTGACCGCCTTCTGAGAAACCAAGGCATGTCAGACCAAAATAATAAAAAAATGTATTATTTTGAAAACCTAAGTTAGCAGCTCCTTAGGAATCGGTTGTTTTATTCCTGGAAAATGTTTTCCACTTACTGCAAATCTATATCTGACCTGCTGAGGAAATCATTTGGTGAAATGAATCCAGAAAGTAGAGAAAGTGCTTCATTACTTTAAATAGCACTAAGCCCGTTACAGCCTCTGAATCGTCCCTTTTTGGAGTTTGAATGCTTCCAACTTAGTCATTTGGAGCTCAAGAGTACAATTTCATATGCCTCTACTGATATCTTCATCTATTGCAAGATGTGTAATTATTATCTATCGTGAACTAAATATACTACAAAAATTTAAAGCATAAAATCCTATCCATATATTTTATTATTTTTGACTAACATCATGCTTTGTTTTGTGATACTTTCTTTTTCATCTTTTAGAATTTTTCTCTGGATCTAAAAGAATAAAGACCCTTTGACCCCCCCCCCCCCGAAAAATTAAAAAAAATATTTTTTTTAACAAAGATGAACTTGCTCTATTTGAGGGCCCTAGGTGTAAGGCTACTCCATATTAGCATGCACACAGAGTTCAATGCTTTGTACAGAATTCAGCCTTATCTTGAGAAAGGCTTTCTAGCAAATCAGTAGTAATCCCTTGCTTTTAGGTGATGATGAAGTAGTCCATTTTCTTATTATTCTATTTTAACTAAATAAAGGCTGGATTTGGAGATGGCCTCTGTTATCCCAATGGCTCAAATAAGAAGCCAGAAAAAGGCAATGAAATAAAAAGAGAAAGAACAGTTTATTTTATACAAGCTGCAATAGAATCAACTAGATTTACTCCACTACTCCTACCATTCATTACTTTACCTACATTTAATCTTCCAGAACTCAAGTCTGTTGAATCTCTGAAATGTTATTTCCACTTCTAGTTTATTTTTCTTCTTCAATAAATGCCAGAAGGGAATAATATTTTGATTAGTCAGAGTTCTCCTCTACCTTATTTAAGTTTCTGTATCAGAACTTGCTTTTGTCAATAAGTATGCATATCTGATCTGGTCATTGATTTACAGAGCTATCCTCAAAATTTTCATGCTCCTTAATCATTTTTTCTCTCTGAGCATAGAATGTTCTAATTGTGTTATACACATTGAAATTGTACATGTAACATATGCCTGTTGTAATATAATTTTTATACTTTAAACAATTATCCCTTTTACTAAGTATCTATAAAACATAACACATTTGTTTTGAGTGTTTGCTTCTTGCACTGACTATAAAAATACTACTAGCATCTTTTCAATGACTTATCTTGATGTTACTCCTTTTCACAGAGAATAAAAGACTTCTGAGTTCCCCTGACATCGTTCAGCACTGGACCCTACAAAGTCTCTAGGACACTCAGCATTGCTAGTGTGTCCCCATGCTGACTTGCTTAAGAAATGCCAATGAGTCATCTCCACTTACAGTAACATTATTAGAGAAAGCAAAACAACAATTGCAGGCCCTTTTCATTTATTCATCAC
Organism: Eptesicus fuscus; assembly: GCF_027574615.1. Lineage (NCBI taxonomy): Eukaryota > Metazoa > Chordata > Mammalia > Chiroptera > Vespertilionidae > Eptesicus > Eptesicus fuscus. The sequence goes on from NC_072486.1 coordinate 69,640,568, forward strand.
ACAGGCACTGAGAGACAGGCACTATGCTTGGTGTTTGGTATGAACTTGCCTCAGATTGCTGGGAGGAGGGAGTAATTTTCTCAGTTAGCCTCTCTGCTTTCAGAATTGGTTAAATGTCAGAATTTTATCAGATTCTTCAGGTGAAAAATTGTCATGTATAATTTTGTGGCAGATATTGGTGTTTTCTTTTTCCATAGTCATATCCCTTTCTTCTTTCCTGAAGAAGGCCAATTTTTTATCAGGCATGGGATAGTATTGTTCTCCAAATAAAGGCCACCCAGCTAGTGTTTTAAGAGATAATTATATTCTTTTTAAAGTATGTTTTTATTGATTTCAGACAGAGGAAGGGAGAGGGAGAGAGAAAGATAGAAACATTGGTGAGAGAGAAACATTGATTAGCTGCCTCCTGCACGCCCCCTACTGGGAACTGAACCTGCAACCCAGGTATGTGCCCTGACCTGGAATCAAACTGGCGACCTCCTGGTGCATGGGATGGTGCTCAACCAACTGAGCCATGCCAGCTGGGCTAAACCATTTTGTTCTTTAAGTCAGTCATGGGAACCCCATTTGTCTTTGCCAACAAGTGATTTATGAATTGGATATTAAAGCCGTTTTGGCCAACAAGAGAGCTGGAGAGTCTGCTGAAAGTCTCTGACACATGAAAAGACTGACTTCTTTATTCATTTGAAAGTTGCTCTCTGAAGACATGACCCTTACAACTGCTTTAGTTATCTTGAAACCTTAAGCAGCATTATCATCAACATACCAAATGATGGTGGAGCAGAATAGTGGAACAAACATCATAGCTACTAAATCAACCATGGGAATGCCAAACGCCAGACTTCTTATTGAGAGAGACAATAAATGGCTATTTCTTCAAGTACTTTTAATTGGGCATGTGTTCCATATAGCTAACAAATCTTAAATGATACATGTTACAACCACATTTCCCAATGAAATAATTAATTCCTTGCTTCTCTGAAGTTTTCTTTAGCTATAGCTGTATAACATTGAAAGACTGCTGTGTCATTCAATACTCATTTAAATGGCTAATCAGCATGACCAGTTTTTATGATATTAGTGGAGAGCTGGGGTAAGTTTTTGACTGGTTCCATGAAGTCTTTGTGCTTTTTGTATGTATTGATGTCTAATAGAAAGAACAGTGCACCATAGTGGTCTTAAACTATTTTACATTCTATTTCAACTCACGGCCCTAGATTTAATTTATTTTTAGTACTGTCAAACACTTTAAAAAACCTTTATCTGAAAGATTGCTAATTTTTTAAACTTTATTTTTATTGTTGGTACTATTACAGATGGCCCCATTCCCCCACACCTTTTGCCCATCTCCACCCAGCCCTCACCCTTCCTTCCCTCGGGCCACCACCACACTGCTGTCTGTGTCTATGGGTTCTTTCACTAATCCCTTCACCTTCTTTCATCCAGTCCCCCACCCCCTCCACCCCTCTGAAAGACTTCAGTCTCTTCTATGTATCCATGATTCTATTTCTATTTTGTTTGTCAGTTTATTTTGCATATTAGATTCCACATATAAATAAGATCTTATGGTATTTGTCTTTCTCTGACTGGCTTCTTTCATTTGGCATGATACTCTCCAGGTCCATCCATGCTGTCATAAACGGCAAGATTTTCTTCTTTTATGGCTGTGAAGTATTCCATTGTGCAAATGCACCACAGATTTTTTTTTATCTACTCATCTATTGATGGGCACTTGGGCTGTTTCCAGACCTTGGCTATTGTGAATAGTACTGCTATGAACATAGGGGTGCATATATCCTTTCAAAGAGTGTTTTGGGATTCTTAGGATATATTCCCAGAAATGAGATCACTGGGTCAAAAGGCAGTTCCATTTTTAATTTTTTTGAGGTAATTCCGTACTGTTTTCTACTATGCTACACCAGGCTGAATTCCCACCAACAAGGTGCTAGGGTTCCCTTTCCTCCACATTCTCGCTAGTACCTATTGTTTCTGATTTGTTGATGGGAGCCAAGCTGGCAAGTGTCATTGCTGTTTTAATTTGTATCTCTCTGATGATTAGTGGCATTGAGCATTCCTTCATATGTCTCTTGGCCATCTGTATGTCTGCTTTGGAGAAGTATCTATTCAATTCCTTTGCCCATTTTTTTATTGGATTGTTTGTTTTCTTGGTATTGAGTTATGTAAGTTCTTTATATATTTTGAAAATTAACTGCTTATCAGATGTCTCATTGGCAAATATATTCTCCCATACAGTGGGTTTCCTTTTCATTTTGTTGATGGTTTCTTCTGTTGTGCAGAAGCTTTTTATTTTGATATAGTCCCATTTGTTTATTTTTTCTTTAGATTCCCTTACCCAAGGAGATAAAAGTGGCAAAAGTATTGTTATGAGAGATGTCTGAGATTTTATTGCCTATGTTTTCTTTTAGTATTTTTATGGTTTAATGACTTACATTTAAATCTTTTATCCATTTTGAGTTTATTCTTGTGTATGGTGTAAGTTGGTGGTCTAGTTTCATTTTTTGGCATGTACCTGTCCAGTTTTCCCAATGCCATTTATTGAAGAGACTGTCTTTTCCTCATTGTATGCTCTTTCCTCCTTTATCAAGTATTAATTGACCTAAAAGCATGGGTCGATTTCTGGGCTCTCTGTTCTATTCCATTGATCTACTAGTATAATGCCAGTGCCAGGCTGTTTTGATTACAGTGGCCTTCTAGTATAGTTTGAAATCAGGTATTGTTATCCTTCCAACTTTGTTCTCCTTTATCAAAATTGCTGAGGCTATTCGGGGTCTTTTGTGGTTCCATATAAATTTTTGGAATATGTTTTCTAGATCTGTGAAATATGCTATTTGTGTTTTAATAAGGATTGTGTTGAATCTATAGATTGCTTTGGGTAGGATGGACAATTTAATGATGTTAATTCTTCTAATCCATGAACATGTTATATGCTTCTAATTTGTATTTTCCTTAATTTTTTCTTCAATGTTTTATAGTGTTATATATTTTTAAAGCAGAGTCCTCTATTTCAGCCAACAGAAAAGCTCTTAAATTCAAGTATAAGATTTTGTATAATTGAAGGAAATGAGTGCAAGTGCAACTTTTACCTATCAACTGGTATAAAGAGACGTGTGAAAGGGAGATGTAAAGAAAGCCTACATTGTTCAGAAACAATAGGATGTGTCTTCTCTACCTCTGATGGTGCTTTTTCTTTACTTTTTAAATATGTATTTTATGTTGATGGTATTACAGATATCTCCTATTCTCCCCCCTCCCCCCTTTACTCGCCTCCTCCCAGCATCTACACTCCTCAGGTCTTCACTACCTTATTGTCTGTGTCCATGGGCTATGTGTCCTATAGTTTTATAAAATATATTTTTATTGATTTCAGAGAGGAAGGGAGAGGGAGAGAGAGAGAGAGACATCAATGATGAGAGAGAATCGTTAATCAGCTGCCTCCTGCATGCCCCACACTGGGAATGGAGCCTGCAACCGGGACATGTGCCCTGACTGGGAATCAAACCTCCTGGTTCACAGGTTGATGCTGAGGCACACTGGCTGGCCCTATAGTTTTTGAGTACATGTCTTTTACCTCCATGGTTAATTTTACTCCTAGGTACATTATTTGTTGTCGCAATGGTAAATAGGTTTGTTTTCATAGTGTCTCTTTCTGATAGTTCATTATTTGTGTTTAAAAGTGCCACCAATTTCTGAATATGTAATTTTGTATCCTGCTACTTTGCTATATTCATTTGTTAAATCTAGTAGTTTTTTGGTGGAATTTTTAGTATTTTCTATGTATAATATCATGTCGTCTGCAAATAATGACACTTTTATTTCCTTCCTTACAATTTGGATGCCTTTGATTTTTTTCTTCTTCTCTGATCGCTACGGCTCAGACTTCCAATATTGTGTTGAATAAGAGTAGTGAAAGTGGACATCCCTGTCTTGTTCCTGATCTTAAGGGAAATACTTTCAATTTTTGCCCATTGTGTATGATGTTGGCTTTAAAAAGGTAGTAGCTTGTAAGAACATGTAATATATAAATGGCCTTTATTATGTCGAAGTATGATCCCTCTATTCTCACTTTGCTGAGAGTTTTAATATAAATTTGTGCTGGATTTTATCGAATGCTTTTATGAACCTATTGATCTGATCATGTGATTTTTTATCTTTCATTTTGTTTATGTGATGTATCACACTTATTGATTTGTGAATATTGTACCAATCTTGCATCCCTGGAATAAATCTCACTTAATCATGGTGTATAATATTTTTAATGTATTGCTGGATCCAGTTTGCTAACATTTTGTTGATATTTATTTTAGCATCTATGTTTATCAGAGATATTGGCTTATAATTTCTTTCTTTGTAGTGTCCTTCTCAGGTTTTGGAGTTAGGATAATGCTGGCCTTGTAAAAAAGAGCTTAGATGTCTTCATTCTTTTAATTTTTTGGAATAGTTTGAAGAGAATAGGTGTTAGTTCTTCTTTGAATATTTGGTAAAACTTGCCTGTGAATCCATCTGGTCCAGGACATTTTTTTTTGCTGGGAGTTTTTGTTTGTTTGTTTTTTGTTTTTTACTGCTCCAATTTCATTCCTTGTAATTGGTCTATTCACGTTTTTTTATTCTTCTTGATTCAGTTTTGGTAGATTGTATGTTTCTAGGAATTTAACTGTTTTCCATGGTTGTCCAATTTGTTGGCAAATAGTTGTTCATAGTATTTTTCTTACAATCCTTTGTATTTCTGTGATGTCAGTTTTTACTTCTCCTCATTCACTTCTGATTTTATTTATTTGTGCCCTCTCTCTTTTTTTCCTGATGTGTCTGGTTAAAGGTTTGTCAATCTTGTTTATCTTTTCAAAGAACCAGCTCTTGTTTTCATTGATCTTTTGTATTGTTTTTTAATCTCTATGTTACTTATTTCTGTTCTGATCTTTATTATTTCCTCCCTTCTACTTACTCTGAGCTCTTTGGTTGTTCTTTTTCTAGTTCTTTTATGTATAGCATTAGATTGTTTATTTGAGATTTTTATTGCTTCTTGACGTAAACATGTAATATTATGAACTTCCCTCTCAGGACTGCTTTCATTGTGTTTCATATATTTTGGGTTGCTGTGTGTTCATTTTCATTTGTTTCCATGTAAATTTTTATTTCTTTTTTGAACTCATTGGTAACCCATTCATTGTTTAATAGCATGATTTAGCCTCTATGTGTTTAAATGTTGATGAGTGTTTTTAGTTTAGTTGAATTCTAGTATCATCACATTGTTATCAGAGAAGATGCTTGTATGATTTCAATCTTCTTAAATTTGTTAACACTTATTTTGTGTCCTAACATACAGTCTATCTTTGAGAATGTTCCATGTGCACTTGAGAAGAAGGTATATTTTGCTGCTTTGGGATGAAATATTCTCTAAATAGCAATTAAACACTTCCAATCTAGTTTTTCATATAAGGTTGCTGTTTCCTTATTGATTTTTATTTGTGTCTGGAAGATATATTCATTGATGACAGTGGGGTGTTAAAATCCTTTTCTATGACTGTATTCTGGTCCATCTCTCCTTTAAAGTCCATCAAGATTTTCTTTCCATGTTTAGTTGCTCCTATATTGGATCCAAAAGTTTACCAGGTTTATATCCTCTTGTTGGAACAATTCCTTTAACATTATGTAGTGACCTTGTTTGTCTCTTTTATGGCCTTTGTTTTGAAGTCTGTTTTGTCAGATATGAGCATTGCTACCCCAGCTTTTTTTTTTTGTTTGTTTCCATTTGCATGGAAAATTTTTCCCATCCTTCATATTCAGCCTGTGTGAATCTTTTGTTCTGAGGTAGATATCTTGTAGACAACATATATATGGGTCTTGTTTTCTTATCCTTTCAGCTACCCTATGTCTTTTATTAGAGCATTTAAGCTATTTACATTTAAGGGCATTATTGATAAGTACTTATTTATTGCCATTTTTTCTTTATACTTATGTCCCCCCTCCCTCTATTTCTTCTTCTTAAAGCAGTCATTTTAACACATTGCAGATGGATCACGAGAATTCTAGCTTCATATAACACAGTGTTTTACAAAGTATCATACTTTAAAAAGGTAGTAGCTTGTAAGAACATGTAATAAATAACTTCAAAATGCAATGAGTATTTAATTTTAAAGTGTGCCTTTAACATTTATGTAAAATGTTTTTTTTTTTTTATTTGTTCAATAGAAACTTATCTGGCCACTGGGTAAAGGTAGCAATAAAACTACTGGTCCGCAATGTGATCTCTTGCAATAGTGGTTTGGTGGTAATGAACTTTTTTAGCCTTTAATTTTTTTTTTTTTTTATCTGGGAAGCTCTTTATTTTGCTTTTAATTTTAAATATCCTTGCTGGGTAGAGTAGTCTTGGTTGCAGTCTTGGCATTTAATTTCTTCATGCCAATCCCTTCTGGCCTAAAGTGTTTCTGTTGAGAAATCCATTGATAGCCCCAGAGGTTTCTTAGACTTTCCTCTTTTTCTTATTTTTAATTTTTTAAATTCTCACCCAAGTATATGGTTTCCTCCCAGATGCACCCTGACTTGGAATCAAACCTGCAACCAAGGTATGTGCCCTGACTGAGAATTGAACCTGAAACCTTTCGGTGCATGGAACATGCTCCAGCCATATGAGCCCCCCAGCCAGGGCTTCCTCATTTCTGTTAATTCTCTCTCTCTCTCTCTCTCTCTCTCTCTCTCTCTCTCTCTCTCTCTTTTTGATGCTCTGCTTGGGTGTTTACTGTTATGTGGTACTCTAATTTGCTGCTTTGATCCTCTGCTTCATCTAACCTGCTGTTGATTCCTTCTAGTGTACTCTTCATTTCAGATATTATATTTTTTACTAGGGGCCCAGTGCACAAATTTGTGCACCCTTGGCCTGGCTTGTAGGATTGGGCCGAAACCGGCTCTCCAACATCCCCCAAGGGATAGGATTGCAAGAGGGTGCAAGCCAGGCTGAGGGACCCACTGGTGCATGATCGGGGCCGGGGAGAGACGTGGGAGGTTGGTCAGCTATGGAGGGACTGTGGGAGGGCTCCAGGGCGTGCCCAGCCCATCTCACTCAGTTCTGATAGGGCAGACCCTAGCAAAAAGCTAACCTACTGGTTGAAACATCTACCCCCTGGTGGTCAGTGCATGTCATAGCAAATGGTTGAGCAGCCTTAACATATCATTAGCATATTATGCTTTGATTGGTTGAATGGCTGACTGGTTGACTAGACACTTAGCATATTAGGCTTTTATTATATAGGATTTTTGATTCATTCTTTTTTTAAAAATATGTTTATGGATTTTTTTTTTTGAGAGAGAAAGAGAGGAAGGGAGAGGAAGAGATAGAAATATCGATGAGACACATTGATTGGCTGCCTCCTGCACACGCACTCTTGGGGACTGAGTTTGAAACCTAGGCATGTGGCTTGACTGGGAATCCAACCAGTAACCTCTTGGTGCATGGGTCAAAGTTTGATGCTCAACTGCTGAGACACACCAGCCCTGCTTGACTGATTTTTTCCTATGGTTTTCATGTTATTTTTAGTGCTTGCTATCTCTTTGTTTAAGTTCTGAATGAGGTCATCCATTCTTCCTTTAAGGTCCCTGAGCATCCTTATAACCATTATTTTAAAATTTGCATCTGGTATTTTGGTTGCTTCTATTTCATCCATTTCATTTAATTGTTCTTTAAAAATATGGAACACTTCACAAATTTGCATGTCATCCTCGTTCAGGGGACAAACTAATCTCCTCTTTATTGGTCTAATTTTAGTATATGTACTGCTGAAGCTAGCACAAGATTGCTAATTTTTAATTTTTGAATGTCCTCATAATATAATTTAGTGTGTGCTGCAACAGATGTATTATCACTATTATATTTTTTTATATTTTCATTTATTACTCCACATACCTTTGAGGGGAATAATTGACATATTGAAAACAAACTTCACTTAGAGAAAACATACAGAAACTTGTGAAATTATGTTTGTGTTTCTTGACTTTAAAGAAGAAGAATGAAGGAAGGTTACTATTGCATCAGGAAATTAATTACTTAGTTATAACATGTTCTAGCAGAGTTAGAGATTATATTTGTGAAAATGAGACAATAAACTCTAATTAAAGTTAATTTATATTTAATACATCATATAGGATTTTATCATTTTCTTTTAAATAGTATAATTTCTATTGCATTATTATCTACTTAAAATTTAACTATGCCTTTTTGGAATTCCATTAAATTATCTCCAAGATAGTATTAGTTCCTTAGTTAGCCTAATTATGTTATTATGAGATAAATAAAACCTTTCATATGGACATTCAGCAAGGGATATTTCCATGTAGGGTATTAAATACAATCCTTAATATCTGATTTAAAACTGGCATTCATATACTTTACCTGTATTTTTTTTCTTAGAAATGTTGCTGACAAACAGGCTTATTGATACTCAATAATGAAAATGTGAATAGTTATGACCAAAGGCTAGAAAGTATGAAGCCCAAATCACAGTTATGTACATATGACAGTTTGATAAAAATTGAGTATAAAGATAGTTAGTAACTTTATACTAAAGTCAAAAAGCTTACTTCTTCATTTTATAGAGGTGGGTTTAGGAATTGCTTGTTACTGATGCACTGTGAACATTTCTAACAGGAATGTCAACAGATGTCGGTGCAGGTGAATAGTTGTGTGTACAGAGGGAATGTGTAGTTAGAGCATCATGATCTTGCTCCCTCCCCTCTTCTCCTCTGAGTCAAATCCTTTTTCACTGACCATAGTAGAATCTGGAAGCATTACAGCTGGTCGGGATTTTATAATCCAAGTCTGCCTCTTCTACACCCCTTACACCTCCATCCAGGGAGAAGGAACTGAGACACAGAAACCCTAGCATCCTCAATGATTCAGCAGCTGTAGAGGACTTGGGACTCTTAATTTCAGTTCAGGACTCAGAAATGCATAGTCTTAGAGAATCTCAACTCTTAAGGGTCACGCATCCCACCTAAATGCTGCTTTGATATGTCTCCTTTGGAAAACTGCTTATAAATAGGTTGTTCAAAACGCGAGGTTAATTTCAGTCTTTGGATGTGAACTATGGGATTTTATCTTAAGACACTAACCAGCATGGAATTATTGATAGTCCAACAGATACACCAACTGGTACTACCATGTGAACATATCCATCAGGGGCCTCAAGACCGGAGGGGGCCTGCCTTTTGTGACCTAGTGTTTGGGTATCTTAATCTGAATGACTTGCCATGAATCCATTTTTATCTCAAATTAAAGCCATCACTGTTCCCTTCAACCTTCTTTCTTTATTCAACAAACTAGGGGCCCAGTGCACTAATTTGTGCACCTTGAAAGGAACTGTGGGCTTCGAGGCTGCGGTGGGCATGGAGGTGGGTCTCGGCCCATCCTCCACGCCCCTGCCCAGCCCCCTCCTACCCCCCTCCCATCTGCCTGTAGCCCTGCTCCCGCCACTGCTGCTCCCACATGCTGAAGGCACCAGCCTCGCTCGCACCCAATGAAGGCATGGAGCTATTGGGGCCAGTGCCAGCAGCAGGTGCAGGTGGGGCTGGAGCAGTCAACGGGTACAAGTGGCAGCTGCTGCTCCGATCGCCCCTTAGGAGCAGGGGGAGATGGAGAAGCCCTCAGGGGTGATCAGGGCTGGCAGCCACTTCTTGCACCTGCTGATGGTGCTGAGTGATCGGGACTGGTGCCAGGCACTGGCAGCGGGTGCAAGTGGTGGCTCTGGCACTGGCAGTGGGTGTGAGCGGGGCTGTCACTGGCAGTGGGTGCGAGAGGTGGTTGCTGGCCCTGATTGCCCTTCAGGAGCAGGGGGAGGTAGAGAAGCCCTGAGGGGTGATTGGGGCTGGAAGCTGCAGCTTGTACCCGCTGACAGCGTCGAGCAATCGGGGCCATGCCAGGCGCCAGCAGCAGGTGAGAGCAGAGCCGGCACCAGCAGCAGGTGCGAGCCACGGGTGGAACCTTGGCGCGTGGGAGCAAAGAATTTTCAGTAACCACTAGAGGCTCGCCCTGATGACAATGACCAGTGCCCCGCCTTGGTCTGGTGCCCCCGATCACCTGCCCCATCATCCTGCTGTGGCCAATGCCCGACATGCTTTGTGCTTGCCCCCTGGTGGTCAGCGCATGTCATAGCAGTTATTCCACCATTTGGTCTATTTGCATATTAGCCTTTTATTATATAGGATATTTAACTACTTCTCTGTTTAAGGTAGTGCTCTAAAATAAAGGGATTGTCACAGCAGTGAATAAAACAGACAAATTCCTTTCTCCCAAAGAGCTTACAAAATTCCTATTTAATATAATAAAATGCAGCAATAAAGGCTTTGCAAATGAAACAAAACAAGTGGTTAGAGAGGCGGTGGGCTGGAAGACAAAATGGCCTGGTTGGCCAGAGAAGCCTCTATAATCTGACAGTTGATCAATGATCCCATGTGTGTGGCAACGTGTTATTTTACCTTGTAACTTGTTTTATTCATTCATTAAGTACTTGTTATGGCCCTCTGCTGTGGGGCATGCTGTCTGGTATTATACCTGAATGAAACAGACTCAAGTTGTTACTTTCATGGGCTTAAGATATATGAGTATGTAGCAATAACTAAAACAAGGCAGGTGGCAGTAAATGTAGAAAAGCTATATTGATAAAGTGCAAGGGAATTCAGAAGATGGAAAGAAAATGAAGAGAATGCTCGTTTGTATTAATCTTGTCTTGCCGGTCACATATGCAGTAAAAAGGTGGTGATGATAGATTTTTCTTCTTTGTATCTCAACCTCCTGGCACAGTGCTTTTCCTGTTTGCCTCTTTTTTGGACTATGGAAGTTTGTTGTAGATGATGACTGTTGTTCTCTGAATATTGTTTCTCATTTAGTGACTGCTATCCTTTAAATTCTTCTGTAGGAGATAAATATTCATTCACATGTAAATGAATCATATCTAAAATGAAATGCATCTTTCTTTTAAAAATCTCTATCTATATTTAGCTAAATTTAAAACATCTCAGACGTCTTCCTCTATCTTGATCTACCAGTATCCTCATTATGAGGAAACTAGAGGCCCAGTGCACGAATTCATGCATGGGTGGGGTCCCTCGGGTTGGCCTGCAGGGATTGGGCTGAAACCTCGCAGCTCCTACCTGCCACTCCTGCTCATTCCAGCCCCACTGCGCCTGATGTGGGCTTTCGCCACTGCAGTAGTGCTCACCAGCTGTGAGCCCTGCATCTGGCGCCCTCCCAAGGGGAGTGGCCTGCGGGATTTGGCTGAAATCGGCTCTCTGACATCCCCCGAGGGGTGCCAGATTGCAAGAGGGTGCAGGTCAGGCCAAGGGACGCCACCAGTTCATGATTGGATTAGGGAGGGACCATAGGAGGGCTCCAGGGCATGTCTGGCCCATCTAGCTCAGTCCAGATCAGCCAGACCCCAGCAGCAAGCTAACCTACCAGTCAGAGCGTCTGCCCCCTGGTGGTCAGTGTATGTCATAGCGACTTGTTGACTGGTTGACTGTCTGCCCCCTAGTTGTCAATGCATGCCATTGCAAGCAGTTGAGCTGCCTTAGCATATTAGCATATTATGCTTTGATTGGTTGAACAGTGGACAAGTCACCAGATGACTGGACACTTAGCATATTAGGCTTTTATTATATAGGATGACTCTGTGTGACCAGGTCAATCTACATATGTACTAGAGGCATAAGAGCAACACATGTTTAAGTGAGCAACTCTCTCTATAAAACCCTAATATGTAAATAGACCAAATGGCCTAGAACAATTGAACAACCGGTCGCTATGACACGCGCTGACCACCAGGGGGTGTGCATGGAACACGGCAGGTGTCGGCAGCAGGCAGCAGAGTGCGGAATATTGTGGGCATTGGCATTGGCGGGATGGTGGAGCAGGTGAGTGGGGTGCCAGACCAAGGTGGGGCACCGGTTGCTGTCATTGGGGTGAGCCTATGGTGGTTACTGAAAATTCTTTCCTCCCGTGAACCATGGTACCACCTGGCGCACGCACCCACTGCCGGTGCCAGCCCTGCTCGCACCGGCTGTTGGCGCCTGGTACTGGCCCTGATCGCTCAGGGATTTTCCACCTCCCCCTGGTCCTGAGGAGCAATCGGGGCCAGCAGCCATCTCTTGCACCTGCTGTTGGCAACGGCCCCGCTTCCACCCGTGAATGGCACAGAGCGATTGGGCCGGTGCCATCAGTGCTTGGGAGCGGTGGTGGTGGGAGTGGGGCTGCTGGCAGAAAGAGGATGGGGGGCAGTGATAGGAGGGGCATTGAGGATGAGCAGAGACCTGCCCCTGTGCCCACCACAGCCTCACGGCCCACAGTTCCTTTCAAGGTGCATGAATTCGTGCACTGGGTCCCTGGTGAATAAATAAGATCCCTTTCAGGGTATTGAATTTAGCATTGTTTGAATCATTATTTAGATGGGCTTTTCTTGGCTAAAGCGAGGAGAGAAATGGAGATAATTTTAAGTTTAAAAAAGAAGCTTTCAAAAGGTTTGTCCAACTTGAACTCCATGGTTATTCTTTTTTCTTTATTTATTTTTTAAATCTTTATTTTTAAAACCATTACATATCTCCCCCTTTTCTCCCATTGACCTATAGGGCTTGGTTAGATAGCTGTTTTCTTAAAGCAGGTAAAAAAAAAATAACTAAAATAATTATGTACATTAAATATTCTGTCTACAAATTTAAATACATGCAAGATTGTCTTCTTTTGTGATCCCTTTCAAATTTCAAGTGTCTAATTTTAAAAAGGAATCATTTCAGTTCCTCTTTCAGTCAAAAGATTAAACAATTTTAATTTTCTAAGAAAAAAGGCCCCAAAGCCACATAGAAGTTTTTAATCCTGACCAAATATAAGCTGAATTCTCCAAAATGCCTGCCTCCAAAGTAAACAGAATCCATTAAAAAGTAGTTATTAAGCCCTGTGAGCAGAAAACAATATTAGAAGTCTAAAAATGATAGCTTTGGGGCAATGAGACTGGTTGGAAGTGGAGCGCAGTACAGGAACAGGAAAAGGAGAGGGATCCTTTAATATCAAAAAAAGATTATGATGAAAAATATAACTAATTAGCATTTTCATTGTTTCTTTCAATAAGAAATCTCAAGATACTTTATGGGACAAGTAGGGTGATAAAATAAGCCTCAGGATAGGCTACCAGATGGAATAACATATACAGGATGAAAATATACAAATATGGAAACACCACTGTTTATGTAAGCTCTGTAACTGCCTAGTCATGTTGTCTGTGTATATTTCCCACCACATTTAGTACTTTGGAAGGGCTTAATGCTTCACAGCAATAGAAAATTTCCAGAAAGTATTATTACCTAACAAGTGTAACTCTAATCTCAAGTACAACTGGGTCAAGTTTTCAAAGTTTTATGTTGTGAACTAAAGCAAGCACACATAACACACACACACACACCAAAACACTGGACTTTATATTCATAATATGCCCTTGTAAGGAGGGACTATATCTATATGTATATGTATATATAGAGAACTAAAATGTAAAAGACATACATACATGTATATGTGTATTTACATATACACAAACATATATGTGATATTATATATATGGTATAAAAGTTCTAGGGAATAAAAACATATGCACATCTTTGTAGTATTAAGTCCTGTGCCATCAAATGCAACAGGGGTTTGGGAATGCACTATACTTCCTTAGCTGCTATGATAAATGTAAGTGATGTTCTTTCTAAGGTCAGATTCCCCTAACCATATTATAGTTAATATTCAAGAATCATAATGAAGTTTAAATGTAACCCATGCTAATAACACAGGGCATGTGCTCTGTTCAGATAAGGCTTATTTTCAATAAATGAAGGGAAGGATCAGCCTTGGTCACAATTCATTAGAGCCATCTATTGCACTCACAATTCAACAAAAATGGCTCACAAATTAATTATTCTATTTCCCTTTTTAAAACAAATCCCAATTACATTTTTATATTGTTAATGATTCTCTATTTCTAATAAATATATAGATAGAACATTGATTAAACTATATGGACTACTCATTAATTTATTAACCCTAAAATAACACAGATATACATATTCTTACTGACCTAGAAATAAGCTTGAATATCCTTTTAAAACATAAGCCTACATTAATCAGCTTATTAATTAAAGAACTCATTCATATTGCATTTTTCCCCTATAGAAGCTAGTGTTTAGAGTATGTTAGTATTTTGAAAGCAAAAACGAAAGTAGTGCTAACATCATATATAATCACTGGGGATGACATCCAAAAGCTGATAGACCTCATTTAATTTATGCTTCTGATGTCTCTGGGAGTCGGGGTTCCTATATTCTATCTTCTGGATATCTGCATTCCTGTTATTTAAAGTATCATTTAGATCAGTACTGGATATTTTACAAGTTCTCACCACCAAGGATAGATGTCATACAAATTTGACTACACATCAACCTCTGTCCTTTGCCACAAAGACTAGCTGGATAGGGAGTTTTGGAACTCAAAGTGATGAAAATGTCAAATTACTATATTGCACACTTGAAACTAATATAACTATTATAATATTACTAGAGGCCCGGTGCACAAAATTCGTGCACAGGTGTGTGTGTGTGTGTGTGTGTGTGTGTGTGTGGTCCCTCAACCCTGTCTTGGCCTGCAAAGACGCCAGCATCCCTCACCCCTGCCTCTAGCCAGAGGTTCCTCCCCTCCTTCTGCACAGCCTCTGGGAAGATGCTTGTCCTGGGGCCTCCTCAAGGCCCTGGCCCACGACGCCCTGCAGTTCGGGTACGCGGGGGCTTGGGCTTTCAGGTCTGGCTTCCTCACCTGGCATGGTGAGCATCAGCTGCCATAGGAGCCTTGCCTTAGGAGTCACCCCTTGGACCATACTACTTGCGAGTGTGTGTGTGGGGGTGGCCTCGGTGGCAGTGATTTGATGTCTGTAGCATGCCCGCTGACACCCACCACCGCGGCACCACACTGGTCCCGTCTGGACTGCTGGCAGGGGGCTTCCAGTCTGCGACTGGGGTTGATGGGCTGCAACTGGGGGCTGCAGGTGGAGGACCCCGGCACCCATAGGGCTGTCAGCATCAGGAGCTGGAAAGATCCATTTTTCTGGTTCCTCCCCTGCTGCGCGGATGTTGAGCTCTGGGCCCCACAGGCCCATTCACTCCTGCTGCAAGGCCAGCTGGGGCGGGGTCATGGGCTCGCTGCCCCAGAGGCCCCTTCTGTGCTGCAGCACAGCCATGGCACAGACGCTGAGCTCTCGCCACTGCTGGCGAGCTCAGCGTCCCGCCAGCCCCATTCAGCTGCAGCTCAGCGGTGCGGGGACTGATTGCCTCCGGCCATCCCCATTAGGCTGCCACTCAGCACCACAGGGACCGATTGCATCCAGCCCACCCGCACCTCCCGCCGGCCCAATCGGCCAACCCGGCCACCCCGAGTCCCACCCCCCGCGCCTCCCACCAGCCCAATAGTGGGCGTAGCGGAGTGATGATTAATTTGCATATTGCCCTTTTATTATGTAGGACTAGAGGCCCGGTGCACAAAATTCTTGCATGGCGGGGAGGGGCACCCCTTCTCCCAGCCCTCACCTTCTCCAATCCAGAACCCCTTGGGGGATGTCTGACTGCCGGTTTCGGCTTGATCCCTGGGATCGGGCCAAAATTGGCAGTTGGACATCCCTCTCACAATCTGGGACCGCTGGCTCCTAACTGCTCACCTGCCTGCCCCCTACTTCCAGCCTGATCACCCCTAACCACCTCTGCCTGCCAGACTGGTTGCCCCCAACAGCCCCTGTCTGCCAGCCTGGTTGTCCCTAAATGGCCCATCACTGGCCTGGTCACCCCTCACTGTCCCCCCCACCGGCCTTGTGGCCCCATGCAGCCTGCTGGTCAGTCGTTTGGTTGTCCCTCCCTAACCCCCTTGCCTGCTGGTGAGTTGTTTGATGTCCCTCGCTAACCCCCCTGCCAGCCTTGTCGCCCCATGCAGCCTGCTGTTCGGTTGTTACTGTGAGGGTGTCATGACACATTTGCATATTACCCTTTTATTAGTATAGATGTACCAACTGTCCTAAAAGTTTTAAAGAGTGGCCTGTCAACACCTCATTTTCCTCATTCTTTCCTGGATAGGATCAGTTTCTTGACTTACTTGTTCCTGGAACTGATTCATTCTCAGGTGACTGGCTACTCACAGACCTGGTGATGCCAGTCATGTAACTATTTCCATTTATTTACAGATGTCCTCTTTGTAGCACTGTCTCTATTGCCACTAAATATTGATTTTAAAAACCCAGCAATTCTAAGGCCCTATACCTGTGATTTCTGTCTCCATTCACTTCCAAAGTCTGCTCCAGTCAGCTGCTGCCCTTAAATCCTGGCAGCATGACCACTGCCAGGGTCTCTGAGATGAGCAAAGAATAGCAGCTTTCAGCTTCCCATGATCATGATTTTTCCATAGTGAGTGCCCATTGGATTCATATAATGTTTATTTTCACTAGTTATGATTGTGTGACCTGAGGTTTCTGTCCTTCCACAACCAACAGATTTGATTACTTTAGGTAGCTCTTTCAAAGAAGGTACCATTCTTAGTTCTCACATAGACTGTGCCACCCAGACTTCTCCTTTCTCCTTTCTATCTCGCATCATCAAATTGTTGGATTTGTAGGATTAGTCATTTTAGTCTCTGTTTTGAAATAGCTATAGACATAGGGAAGAAAATGTTGCAAGAAAACTAGAAAATTCAGACTGGTTACCATGGCAAATATTTATACAGTATTTCCCAAGAGAAATGTAAATCATTTATCAGGATTTTTGCTCACTTCTTAAGTCATCTTTGATTTCTTGGAGTGCATCTATCTTCAAATGAGTCAGATAATAATATTTAATGCACTATTAAAGAAATATGATTTTGTAGTCAATGTAGAATTCCTATATTCTAAAATGAGTAACTGTGATGTTAAGCCAAAGAGAGAAAATACTACAGGTAACTCTATAACTTAGAAAGACAAACAATCCATATAATTTAAAGACATCTAGAAACTAAAGTTGGTGTAGTTAAATCAATGATGCAAACCTGAGCACAGTGGGACTAAGTGATGCCTAAACTGCAATTAAACAAAGTGAAATACATCCAAAATGTCTTTTCAGTTAATGATAAAATTCCATTTAATTGCAGAAGAGAAAGGAAATCATTTAAAAACAAGACTCTATGAAAAAAAATCAAAGAAAATCCTTTAATGTTGCTAATACAAAAGCAACTGACAAACCCAATTCAATACAGCACCATTATTAAGCATCTCTAAATGCTACATTGTTTTAGTGCTAAGAATAGAAAAGGGGATAAGTGGATGCTACACTTAGATAACTTACAAACCAGTCAAGAAACAACAAAAATGTAGCTCATTATAATACTACTTGGGGCCGATGCACAAAATTTGTGCACTGGGGCGAGAGGTGTCCCTCAGCCCAGCCTGCACACTCTCCAATCTGGGACCCTTCAGGGGATGTCCGACTGCTGGTTTAGGATATCCCTCTCACAATCCGGGAATGCTGCCTCCCAACCACTTCTGCCTTCCAGCCTGATCACCCCTAACCACTCCCCTGCCAGCCTGATCAATGCCTAACTGCTCCCCTGCTGGCCCAATTGTCCCCAACCGCCCTCCCCTGCTGGCCCATTAACCCCCAATTGCCCTCCCCTGCAGGCCTGGTCCCTCCAAACTGCCCTCCCCTGCAGGCCTGGTTGCTCCTAACTGCCCTCCCCTGCTGGCCTGGTCACCCACAACTACCCTCCCCTGCCAGCCATCTTGTGGCAGCCATCTTTGACCACATGGGGCGGCCATCTTGTGCAAGGGCGTGAGGGTCAATTTGCATATTACCTCTTTATTATATAGGACTAGAGGCCTGATGCACAAAATTCATGCAAGAGTAACTCTTCGCAGCTGCGGGCCTGGATCCCTCCCTTGTAGCCGCAATGGCTGCCTCGATCCCACGGCTGTAGCCCTGGCTTTGTCCTGGAAGGACATCTGGAAGGACGTCTGGTCTAATTAGCATATTATGCTTTTATTATTGTAGATGATAAATGAGATCGTTGAGGAATGAACAAAAGTGGTATGAGAGAACAGAATAACCTTTGAGGTAGTTCTCACTCCTGACATCTGACTGAAATGGAATAGGTGTGTGGCAGATGGGAAGTCTCAACAATTCATGCTTATACATGTCCCAGAGACTCAGGTTTATGTGCACATAAGCATGCATCCACCACAGAGAAGTAATTGAAAATCAATAATGAATCAAAAGTTAAAAGACCCAAGGGGTTAGCAAGTTTCAGTTATCTGAACAAAGTTGAACAATTTGTACTGATTCTAAATAAAGATAAGTGAAAAAGCTGTGATTTGATGAAAGACTTGTAAGAAAAGAGATAGTGGACAAGGTCAGGTTTCAAAAAAAGTTACAGGTAAAGAAAGTTTTTTTTTAAACTTCTAATTAAGGATGGGAAAATAACTGCGGTGTTAAGCCAGAGAGAGAAAACACTACAGGTAACTCTATAACCTAGAAAGGCATTATTTATTTTACATTGAAGACATACATTGAGGCATTATTTATTGTAAATCAGTTTTATTATCAAGGCATGCTTTATTATTTTACTTTCCTGAGAAAAGAAGAACCTTCCCCTCACATAGATACCCCTCGTGGGATATAAGAAAAGTGAAGTAATATTAAATTTGAGGGCCTTGGGCTTTGTGGGCACATAGTGGTTGACCATGAAGCTAGAAGTTTATGAAACTGCTGAACTAGGAAAGATATGCCAATAAACCTTTAGGCTGCGGTTGCATTTTTTAATAGGAGTAGAAAAATGTAACAACTTGAGGGATCAGATTGTTTATCTGAAAATTTTTATCTAAGAAAATTCTCAGACATATAGAATATAACTGGCCCTATTAATGGCTTTCCCTCAGGAAATTCTTGAGAAAATTTAACATGTCTAAACCTGCACTCATATCTTCATCCCTTAATTTATTCTTGCATTCACTGACATTGATTGAACTCACATGAGAGCCTCGGGATGCAAATACAAAGTTTTCAAAGACTTAAATCAAGTACCTTAGGTTCACTGGTAAAGGTCTATTATGGTAATAACATACATAAAACATACTAATATACACAAAATGCCTTTGGATTTCATTAGAGGGGCACCTATATGAGGCTGGCCTGTGGCAGGTCAGATAAGTAAAGCTCTTTATTGTGTTATCTGTGTTGACTTTTGAGAGATAAATTAGAGGTAGGCAGGTAAAGAAGGGAAGGTTGCTCAAATGTATGGAGGAAAATTAATATACACATTCAAAACTACTCAGGATGCCTGGAGTACAGACCGAGTAAGGTAGATGATGTGGGATGTGGTCTGAAGGTCATGGGGGGCATTGGATGCCATAATGAGAACTTGCTTTTATTTTTTTAGGCTGTGATAAACTATTGAAAGATTTATAGCAAGGAAATGAAATCATAAGATTGCATTTCCATAAGCTCATTGTGATGACAATGCAAAGGATTGATTAGGGTAGGGGACAAGACAGGAGATCAGTGAGTAGGTTGATGAAGCATTTAAGAGAGATATAATGATATGAAGAAAGAGGATAGGTTTTCAATCTGTAGATTTAACATTATTTGGTAACCAAACAGAAATGGTGGCTGAAGAAATTAAATGCAACAATGTCGATTTCCCAGATTTCTGGTTGGACAACTGGTTAGATGTATATGCCTATTATCAGTATGTGAATAAAAAGAGGAAACAAATTTTGAGTAAAATAAAGTTAATTAAATTCTCAACATATTAGGTTTAGGGAAGTTATGAAACATGCAGTTTGAGATAACTAGAATGCTGTTATATTTAGGGCCTGGAGCTGAAGATAAGGATCTTGCATTGCTTTGGTAGGGCTGCCCTAACAAAGTAACAGACTGGATGACTGAACACGAATTTGTTTCTTATTGTTCTGGAGGCTAAGAGTCCAAGGTCAAAGTGTTGTCAGATTTGGTTTCTCCTGGGGTCTTTTTCCTGAGCTTGCCGATGGCCAGCTGCTTCTGTTTCTTCGGTGTCCTGGTGCCCCTAGTAGCTCTTCGTTTTGTCCAAATTCCCTCTTCTTATAAGGACACCTGATTGGATTAAGCTTGAGCAAGTGTTTCAACTTTATCATATCTTTAAAGGTGGCACCTATCTCTTAAATATGTTACAGTCTGAGGGAAAGGGGTTAGGGCTTCAGAATATGAATTTTGGGGGGACATAATTCAGCCCAGTGGTCGGCAAACTCATTAGTCAACAGAGCCAAATATTAACAGTACGATGATTGAAATTTCTTTTGAGAGCCAAATTTTTTACACTTAAACTTCTTCTAATGCCACTTCTTCAAAATAGACTCGCCCAGGCCTGTGGTATTTTGTGGAAGAGCCAAAGAGCCGCATGTGGCTCGCGAACCGCAGTTTGCCGACCACGGATTCAGCCCATAGTAGGTCTGATCTGCAGATTGATTTGGGAGTTAATGAGCATAGGTGGTAATTTCAGCATAAGAATAGAAGGGATCACCCAGAGAGGATGTGAACATTCTATCTGTCTCTCAGTATTGACCTGAAAAATGAAGTCCAGGGAAGCCTATGTGAGTATGAAAAATAAGGCACTAGTCTGGATGGAACAAGAAATTGGATTTTTTTTTTAGGTCAAATGCATTATTACCCATGATTTTCTAAGCTCAGGAGGACTGGGACCCCACAGAAATCCTTAAAGATAATGAGTATCTTTATGTTCATGGGCAGTAGAGTCATCTGTTGAAACAGTGTCATCTGTTGAAACAGATTCCATTAGGAGTGGATGGAAACTTTTATCTTCACCTTTTACCTTAATGTTGCTGCTATTGCACGTGTTTGTGCATACTAGTCTGGCTATGGTGGAAAAGGAAAATCCACGGGAGCTTTAGCACAGGATAATATATGAAATGCCTTTCCCAGTTACTTATCAGTGCAGCGGACTTCACAATTCACAGGAGCCACCAGTGAAAGGGTTTCCTCCGCAGTTGCTATTTCTCTGTTCTACCACTTGGGGGCCTCTCTTTGCCTCTCCTTACCCATGGAGAAGCCTCCTAAGTGAGATATATAGTCAAATAGCTTTTGTTTTTCTTGTAGCCAGAGCACTAAGTCAGCAAATGGTGGAAACAATATATCACCATATCCGTTATATTCTCTTCTAGTTCTATGAATTTATCTAAAACCATTGGTGATAATATGTTAGCACATTAGAAAAATTCATGGAGTTACTTCAGAAGCCAAATAATTGTAAGCTTTATATTTTTGTTTGCATGATAGTTTGGGTGATATTGGAGAAAGACATTAACAGAATTCAAGAGATTTATTTGTAATTCGTGACTTATATAGAATTCCACTCTTGGGCAATTTGTTATTATTTGGACCTCAGTTTTACACATGTGAGATAATGAGGCTAGACCATCATTCTTAATTTCTTCTAGGAAAGAAAGATGAGTAACTCTGTTTATTAAATCCTCTTTGCTTGGTTCTGCTAAGATCTACTTTAAAAGTCTTAATATTTTATAATTATTATGGCATCTCTAAAAGGAAAGAAGTTTACCAATCCTTTTATACACTGAACTAGGAAGAATGTGCCGCTAAAGGTCTTCTCTGAGAACTGTTTAGAAAGGAGATCATTTATAAAACACTTTGAAAAGGAACTGATTACATTTTGCAACTGGCCCTAGATAACAAAGGAAGATGCCAATGTACTGAAAGATAAAAAGGAAATGATTTGCTAGCTCTATCATCATAAATATCAATGAGCACTGTAATTTTAATGTTGCTGAAATTGGCACTAGGGCATTATTGATTTTCTGTATCATCTAATGCTTTCCTGCAAATATCTTTTATAAAAGTACATTGTATGTCTTCTTAATAATCTTTTCTTGAGCCTTATACTATCAAATCCCGGAGAGCACTATTCATTCAGCAGTAAGTTAATGCCATTAAACATATTTCTATGAAAATTTTGTTAGACTTGAACTAATATCCTGAAACCAATACAATGCAATTGTACTCTTCATCCAAATCAGCCACCTTGATTGTTTTATGTTAAACATTTAGAACATCAGAAATGCAATTCTTCCCAGGGTACCAACAGCATTCAAGGCTTAACTACACCAAGACTTTGCACTCAGCCCACAAAGGGGTGTACCAAGACCATCCACCTTGGGTGATTGGGGAGGCTGAGCTACTGGCCCCTGTGGGTCACCTACCACACAAAGCTGCTCCATCAACACAGGGAAGCAGCCAAAATGCGGAGACACAGAGGCATGTCACGAAAGGGGGCAATGGAGGAAAGCAAACTATGGGACGACATAGAGTTCAGGACCACATTTATAAGGTTACTCAAAAATCTTCTAAAAACTGCTGAGAAACTTGATGAGACCTTCAAGGACCTTAATGAGAATGCCAAAAAAATAGAAAAGGACCAGTCAGAAATTAAGAATACACTGTCTGAAATAAAGAATATACAGAAACTCAACTGTAGATCAACGTACCCCAAGAATCAAACCAAAGATCTGAAATATGAGGAAACAAAAAATACCCAACCAATAAAACAAAAAGAAAAAAAAGATCCAAAAATATGAAGATAATGTAAGGAGCCTCTGGGACAACTTTAAGCGTACCAACATCCGAATTTTTGGGGTGCCAGAAGAAGAGAGAGAGCAAAATATTGAAAACCTATTAGAAGAAATAATGACAGAAAACTTTCCCCACCTAGTGAAAGAAATAGACTTATAAGTTCAGGAAGCACACAGAACCCCAAACAAGAGGAATCCAAAGAGGACCACACCAAGACACATCATAACTAAAAGGACTATTAGAATGTATTCAAATTTTATTTTTTGGTCACTTTTAATGCAGGGGTAATTATTTTTAAAATCTATTGTTAAAACAACTCATGGTTTTCAGGCAGACCCTCCACTCCTGCCTCCCACAGGTGCTTTTCATTGGGGGCAAAATAGATATTCTCAGAACATGACCTGTGTGAAATGTGTGCTGATATTGTGTAATTCTCAGCTGTCTTACATCTGGGTATCACACAGTGTTAGAAAGATAGAAGATAATTATGGGATTTTATGTTACCATTGATGTGTGAACATTTTCAAGGAAGAAAATCCATTCCTTTTGAGAACATAGGCACACTGGTTAAATGCACAACTCTATCCCATAAAACATTTATTCTCAACACAGTTTTTACTCTAGTAAGCCATTATTTGAGAGTGCTTCAGTGAATTTTGATTTTATTTTGAGGATTAGAGACACATTCCAATGCCACTATTCTTCCTCTGGGTCAGTCAGGCATAGTAATAAATGTTTTAGTTACTGAGGTATTTAAAGGCATTTTCTTTCTGGTTCTATTTGGGGTTGTCGTACAATAAGTTTACTTTGGTATTGAGTTTCATCTTTGCCTTCTCCCACCCAAGAAAAGGATTTGTGTTTCTGTGAAGGAAAGCAGCTGAGGTCAAAGTGGGGTGACATGCCTGGCCCAGCTGTCTCTTTGTCCCCTTTTATTTCTTTTCCTTTTTTTTCCTGAAGTTCAATAATAAGGCAAGTTTAGGCATATTCATGTCTGCTGAATAAAGATAAAAATTGGATTACTAAGAGAAGGTCAGATATATTTAGTTGAAGAACTTGAATGTTTTTAGATAAAATGAGAATCATTAGGTATTTCTTATGCTCTCCTATTTTTCTTAGAGACCACTCTGAGAAACTGCATATGGGGCCGGAAGCCGTTAACCTCACCCAGTGTGGTGTTTCTTAGCTGCTTATTACACGCACGCATTAATCTGACCCAGTATGCTGCTTCATAGATTTTCATATACATACAGTTCCAGAGTTCTTCTTTCTCAGCTCGGTAATTAACTGGAAATGCAACTATGAGAGAACATGTTACCCTGAGCCTGGATCCAAGCATGGCTGCCTGGGTTCTGAGACGCTGTAAAGCTGCAGGCAAAAGACTTCATGTGTTTGTGTACCCGCGGTTTTCTGGGGTGGGCCATAGCTTTTACTAGAATCTTAGATATCTCCCAAAGTTAAGAATTTCTGTAGATGGACCACATTGCTCTAACTAGCAGCCATGCTGAGTTTTTCCTTGTGAAATTTAAAATGAAAAATCAAAGCCCACGCTTCTTGCTACAGCCAGAGTCTTGTTGTACTAGAGGAAAAAGAGATGAAGCTTAAAATTAGTCTGCTACTCTATGCCTAAGTCATAGGTTTGTCGATTGAAGTCAGCTCATAATAGATTTTCTCCTCATGGAGTCTTTTGCAGGACCTAATAGTCCTCTTTCTCTTTATTTCTTTGTCTCTTCTTCTCTCTCCTCCCATTTTTTTTCTTCAGTTGTTCATTGTCGCTCCCCCTGTGTAGCTAAAAAAATGAATTAAAAATTGAGACATTGAATACATGTGGCTCTAAAATTTCTTTACTGTCAATGTCCTAAGTTTGATTTCCGCCCCCCCTTGAATTACCTGGAGAATTACAAATAAGTGATAAGTAAAAAGAGATTGGCTGAGGCATTGTCTTTTGAGGGAGTGTGGTTTTGAATGGAGTGAAAGGACCTAGTAGTTAAGAGTTAGGCTAACTATGCCGACTCAGCCAGCAAACTTTGGTTTGGGTCCAGATGGTAGGCCTTTGGGATGTCTCTGCAAGAGTTTCCACCTATCTCACTATTGGACAACAAACAAGGAAATCAGGACCATATGCTATTATCCTTGATCAAATAGGGAGGTAAAACTCCAATCTGAAGGTCCTAAGGGTGACCTAAGGTGTCCTTTACATTTTGTGGCCCTGTTTTATCTGAACTGTACTATTCTGCGTATACTAGACTGTATATTAAGTAAAATAACCACATCTTTTATCTTAGTATTTTTAGAAATCAGTTGAGCACCTAACACATAGTAGGTATTTAAAACTGGCCAACTACATGTTTTAATCCTATGTGGCAGGAATTCACTTTTTTCCTCACTGATCTGATTTTGGTCTTTCTGTTCATTCCTGATTTTCAGTGTTATGGATCACAATGTTTTTTTTATATATGAACTAGAGGCCCGATGCACCAAGATTCATACAAGAATAGGCCTTCCTTCCCCTGGCTGCCAGCACTGGCTTCCCTCTGGCACCTGGGACCTGGGCCTGCGCTCTGGCCACCGCCTTCCACCTTTGCTCCAGCTCTGCCTCCCTCCTGTAGCTCCCTCCACCCCCTGCCATCCCCTCATAGCAGGCATCCTGCCCTGCTCTGGCTGTTCCATGCCTGTGCACACACGCTGCCCAGAGGCTCAGAGCAGCCAGGGTGGGGCAGAACTCCTGCATCGTC
Source organism: Eptesicus fuscus (assembly GCF_027574615.1). Classification (NCBI taxonomy): domain Eukaryota; kingdom Metazoa; phylum Chordata; class Mammalia; order Chiroptera; family Vespertilionidae; genus Eptesicus; species Eptesicus fuscus. The sequence continues at coordinate 69,665,971 of NC_072486.1, forward strand.
TCCATGGTGATGACACAAGCATCCCAGTCCAGCCACCTCCATCTTTGTTGAGTCAATTTGCATATTCCCTCCTTATTGGCTGTGGGTGCCGCCATCTTTGTTGTGGAGCGACAGTCAATTTGCATATTCCATATTTATTAGATAGGATTGTCCCCTCAATCCCCAAACTGGCATACTTAAAATTATGTCTAACAATTTACCAGATTGATTCAATATTAAAAATATTTCATGATATAATGTTGGACTGGCATTATGCACTCAGATGTGAATAATTATCAAACCTTTTAGAACTCTTAAAATAATTTTTTTTCAAATTCTGAGTATATTGTTATACTTAACATTAGTTTCTTAATAATTTTGTCCTCCCCTCCAGTATTACTCTCTGGCTAATACAAAATTGTATTTGCTTAATCAAGAACTTAATATTCAGTATATTCAGTTATTTGCAAAAGTATGGACCATATATGAAATACTATCTGTAAATAGTAATGGAACAATTGCAGATTTATACTTGACTGGGTGTACATGCTTATGGACGACTCTCCCATTTGTTATTTGAATAATTGTGGTTGTAAAATAAAAGACACAACCAGAGAAAATTCAATCTAGTTTGATCATTGCAGAACTATTTGAAGAAAAAGAGATGGGTTGTGTGAGTCAATTATCGTAAAGAGAATGGAAAGTAAATGACTCCAAGTGATTTCTTTTAGATTAGTAAAAGCAGCACGAAAAACCTCCCAATTCCCCTTCTTTCCTCCTTAACTAATTTTATGCTGGTTTTATTGCCAAGTACACCTTCCCTCCATACCCTGCAGGAATAAAAGCTGTTGACTATATTTGGAAGAAAAGAAAGGGCTTGAATCTGTTTGTATGCTATACATACATGCAACTCAGTAGAATAAAACTTAAACTGAGTTAATGAGGTATTAACCCAATTTAAGATAATGAAAAGGGCATTGATATTTCAAGTAAAGTTGTACATGTAAAACAAATTGAACTTGGATCTTGGCTAGGAGAGAGGTAGATATGGCACATTCAACTTATATATCTATTTTTAAAATTTAGAACAACAGAAAGACAGAAATAATTATCAATTTGTCAACCAACCAACTCATAAAACCAGATTATTTGAGCAATTGTGCAATAGTTTGTTTTATTGGGATGATACACAGAGATTATTTTCTTCAACTTCATTACCCACTTAAATATCCATTTGTTTGCACTATAACCTGAGTGGGAAAAAGTAATTAGGTTTATGAGCTGGAGTGCCACTGCGATCCACGCAAAACTCAACTTTTCTGGAAAGATTATCAGCATTATGGGTCTCTGGGCTTTAAAATCTGTCAAATTAAAACATGACTTCATGGATCTATAAAATAAAAACAACAACAATCCAGAACAGAATTTAATTAAATATGATATACAACATCTCCGACAATAGATAACCTTCTATATTTTCATGGGATGAGGACTGTGACTCTAAGATGCTGAATTGGTAAATATGCTGCTACTATTTGGTTTGAGAGTCATGGCAGAGTTTACGTACCTCCAAATATATCTCTCCTACAGAGTTCCCTGGCTTAGAATAGTCACTGGATCACTAGTATGATAGCCAAGGCAACTGGAAAGTCATAGATGAAACCTGAAATAGAAGCTATAGAGCTAGACATAAACTACAGGTTTTCTTACCAACATAATTATCTTTGGCTCATGGTGATTGCACTTTTACTTAAAAACCTACAAGGGCAAGAAACTTAGTATCTTAAAATATGGGCAGCTCTATTCTTGGCTGGTGTTAATTAGATAATTATTATCTTTTAAGCGTTGATGCTAAATATGCATTTCTTGAAGCTTCTTTATAACTTTGTTTCATTTTCTCTCTTTTCTATGGTAAGAAGGTTGAAAAATCAACCAACCAACCAGAAAAAACACACACACACACACACAACAAACAAAAAACAAACAATCCAACCAACCAAACAAAAAAAACCCTAAAACACTAATGCAGACAATAGAAATTGCCTAAAATTCTCTCATAGGAACCAAAATGTATGTGCAGGCATGTGTACATGTGTGCATATGTATGCTTGCACATAGGTGCTAATGTTGGAAAGAAGTTTAGTATTGAAACCACTCTAGGTCAAAAAAGGTCATGGAGACTTTAACTCCCATGCCTACACTTCCATTCTCCTATGCAAATACTCTAGAACTGTAATTGGATCAGTGAGCACAAATGCTTTAAAGTGCTCTGGAAGCATTAATGGTAGATAATGGGGAGGAAACGAATTGCTGACTTTTGAAAGATTGGGAAGAAACTGCATCTGAAGGTCATGACATATTGCAAAGTTTGTGTTTTCACAACAACCTCTTTCATGGCCACATTAGTTTGGAATTTTTTGCACAATGTAGTGCCAAGAAACCCATGTCATGTTACAGAGAGATAAACATATACTTGTAATCATACATATGTATGTAAACACATTTGTATGAGCAGAGAGAAAAGTGAGAAAATATACTAGTAAATATAGGCAGGTTAGTATTGGTTAACTGGGGAGAAGAAATTAGAGAATGGTTTGGATAAATTATTATTTTTCTTTATGCATTGTATTTTTATTCTTATAGCCAGCTGTTTTGCTCTTATAATTTAAAAATTTAGTAAACTTAAAAAGTAGAAGTTTAAAAATATTTGGCAGTTTTTCTTAAAGTTTTATTTATCATAGATAAGCAAAATCACCATAAAATTGGAACACTGTCATGCAGTTGTCATTTGTTAATTTGTCCCATTATTTCATAAAATAAAAAACTTAAAGATCAATCAAATAGGGGTGGCATAAAATCACTTTATGAAAAATCCCAGTCATTTTGCTCTTTTTATTTTTGATTGGTGACTTTGATTATAAACTAATCTAATTTGTAACCTCTCCTTTTTGTTAACTAAAGTTGAAAGAAAGTAGGTTAATTAGTAAGAAAAGTTACACGTGATTATTTCTCTTAAACAAGTACTTTGAAGGTGCTCCATGGAATTAGAAGAGGAATAAATTAAATTGCTTTTAACACATCCTTCCAAATCATATTGCATATCAGATAACAGTCTAGAGGAGTCTGCTCTTGCATAGGTTGAGGTCAGACCCAGATGGCAGAGAGCTTCAAAAATTCCTGATTATCACTAATACTAGAGGCCTGATACACGAAGATTTGTGCAAGAATGGGCCTTCCTTCCCCTGGTTGCTGGCACTGCCTTTTTGCTCCAGTCGGGAGCTGCCTTTCCGCCTTCCCATGCTGCCCAGAGGCCTGGAGCGGCTAGGGCAGTGGGAAATGCCTGTGTCATTGCCATGGCGACGACCAAAGCGTCCTGCCCCGCCTCCTCAGCTCTTGTGTATGCAAATTAACCCACCATCTTTGTTGGGATAATTTGCATACTCACTCCTGATTGGCTGGTAGGCGTCATGAAGGTACGGTCAATTTACATCTTACTCTTTTATTAGTGTAGATAGTTCTAGTTATAAACTTGGTTAGTCACCATTATAAACAAACAAAGTTTGGCCATCTGTTAAAATGTCAGCATTTAGAGGAGTCAGTCAATGTGTTGGCAGGCACTGCAAGTTAAAAACCCCAGGAATCCATGGGAGGAAAAATGCATAGGTGTCAGAAATTATGATCCTGGTCAGATCTTTATTGTACTCTTACCCTCCAGTTGTAAGTCTATGTAGGTTCTTTTGCTTTAATGGGTGATTTGGTGCATAGTTGCATTTTATTTATGTGACTGCTATTTGGAGTAAGAAAGGTTAAAAGAATTCGAAGCATAATTTCATCTGTATTTAGGAACAAAATAAATTGAGGAAATATTTTTATTTGATATGTAAGCTCAGTTTGTCTCTCCTCAGATGTTATAAATATCATACATTTTATTTATTTACCTTTGCAAAGCATGGCTATGACAGGGACAAGCAATAGAAAAAGCCATTGTATAGAATTGTGTTGTAAGGAAAGAAATATAATCACATCATTGAAGCATTGCTTATTCGGGCAATATGCTGGGATATAGATATGGCTTAGTTATACAGAATTTCCTGATATCAAAATAATTGTGATAATGAAATGAGATTTTAGGGGTAAAATAGACAGGTTTTAGGAAATTTTAGGAATTACGGGGTCCATGGAAAAAGCACAGGGCTACAGAGCTGCAGAAGGTACATTTCCATAGAATAAGGGAGCTGGGAACAGCAGAAAGTACATTTCCATAGAATAAGGGAGCTGGGAGCTGCAGAAGGAACATTTTTATAGAATAAAGGAGCTTGGAGCTGCATAAGGTATATATTTACAGAATAAAGGGAAGAAAGCCCCTCATTCAGCAAGAAAAGAGGAAATCCCAGAGGGAATAGAAAAACAATAAGGGAGAAGAAGAGAACCTCACATACCTCACGTGAGGTTTGAGCTCTGAAGCTGCTATAGTGACCAAATCAGAGGGGATAGTGACCAATCGGAGGGGATGTCAGGGCACAAAGAACTGCAGCCTTTATAAACTGTAGGAAAAAGTGACTTAGTGGGACTCTCTCCCCCTCCCCACATGGAAGTCCATGCTTGTTTCTCAATAAAGTTCCATCTTTTACTATAACACCTTTTGTCTGTAGTTTCATTCTTCCACTCCACCGGACAAGGACCCGGGAATCATCCTGCCCCGAGGAACATCACACGTTGCAGTTAAATTTTCACGTTTTAATAACAAGACTTTTACTGACTAAAAATCACACTATTCTAAATTCTTGGAGGTATTTAGTAGAAGACTATAATGCTTATTCAATTAACCTTTACAAAAAACATATATGGAGTATCTACCAATTCTCTGTATCTCTTACCAAACACTGTGCAGTAAGATAAAAATGAACACCACTCCACAGACACTGTCAGGATGATGGGTAAAGCTTAAAGTCCAGTCATAATAGGTCATCATTAAGAGATTCCTCATCATATTCGTTCATTTTCTCAGGTATCGCCCAGTGTAGTAATTTGAAGTACCATGACCAAAGGCTTGGGTGGATCTCGTAGACCTGCTATCCTCCTTTCTTCTTTTATTGATTGGTATTCCTCACTCTAAGCCTCAGGAGCTTATGCCCATGAGTATCATTACCAACAACATCTTAGAATATTTTGTGTCTAAAAAATATAATTATTAAAATGCGTCTTGACTGCAAATTTTTAGAAGAATAAAGTTTTTGTTTCAGCTTCTAGGAGCAATGCAAGGACCCATTTTGAGCATTAGGAGTCAATCCTCTTGTTCTCATCCCTACCTCCCCCCAAAAGGTCATCATTAGGTTCAGATATTTTTAGTCCACTTGCCTTTATAAACTACTAGAGGCCCGGTGCATGAATTCATGCATGGGTAGGGTCCCTAGGTCTGGCCAGCGATCAGGTTCTATCTGTGAGGCTACCGGCGGGGTGATCAGGGGGCCCCCGCTGGACCCACCTTGGCTGGCTTAGGGCCTGTGGGCTGGGGGCAGCTCCTGAGTTTAGGATCTGCCCCCTGGTGGTCAGTGCACATCAGAGCGACTGGTCATTCAATTTGCATATTAGGCTTTTATTATATAGGATATTAAAGTTAAAAAGCCTCATCCAAATATAATTTGAGAAAGTTTTCAATTTAAATAGGATTTAAAGACAGTGACACTTAAGACTCTACTTACTCCTTCCAGTTTCTAGGAGAAGTTCTAGCAATGGTTTCTTTTTAATTCTGGGAGGAAAAAAGCCATATGTGTACAGATGCATATTTTATAAATACATTATTAAATCAAATCTGAGAGCACTGTATTCCTTGACTGAAACTACGGAACTTATCACAACACAATCTATTTTTCATAAAATTCTTTAATGAGTATACTAATATCATTAATACATTTCTATGCAAGCATGATTCAGTTCATATTATAATGATCAGTGTTTGCATGTTTGCATATAATGGTTTTTCAAGGCCATGCTGGCAGTCTTATCCTAATCAATAATAATGGGATGGTTTATCTTTTATAACAAATTAGGGCTAAACAAACTTAATGTAAAATCCAACCAACTGGGAAGAATAAGAGGTCATGATATATAGGGAAAAGAAATGATCCATTCTTAATTAAAGATTCCTTTTCAAATTTACTTTTGGTTTATTTTAGGAATGGACATTTTTCTTGATTAAAATGCTTTCTCCAGATGACTGGTCATTGTTTCTCTTTTGAAAATTAAAAAAGAAAGAATGTATGCGTTTTAGTCAAAAGACTGTACAATGGTCTCTGCTTTTTAAAAAAATATATATGTTTTTATTGATTTTAGAGAGGAAAAGAGAAAGATAAATATAAACATTGATGAGAAACATTGATCAGCCTCCTCCTGCACACCCCCCTACTGGGGATCGAGCCCAAAACCCAGGCATGTGCCCTGACTGGGAATCAATATGATAACCTCTTGGCTCATGGGTCGATGCTCAACCACTCAGCAGCAATGGCAGGGTCACTGCTTTTAATTAGAAGAAAGACAGAACTGATGAGGATTAAAACTTGCTTTTGTTTTGGACACCAATGACCAAGTTAAAAAATAAATAGTAGAATCTCAATATCAAAATTAAAGGTACCAATCTGTCATACATATGTGTTGTGGTAGGGGGATATATATCTATAACAAGTTATGTTCCTTGTTACATATCAACATGACTCTCCATAATATCTTACCCACATGAAACCTACAGTCTCGGTGTGTGTGTGTGTGTGTGTGTGTGTGTGTGTGTGTGTGTGTGTGTGTGATAATATTTCCCACTGATCTCTGAAGCAACTAGAAAATTTAAAAGTAATCCTTGCTAACTCTGCCTTGTGGAAGTTAGTTTTCTGTTTAAATTGAATGACTCACTGGACTGACATATAAGGACAGTTGCAAATTTACTTACCATTTCCTCCTTATGGTATGCAATCAACTGTACAACATCTTAATCAAGGAAAAGTTTCGCAATTGCAACTTAAATGTATGAGACAACCATGCGTTGGCCAGTTATTTCCCACCATTGTATATGCTTAACTTCAATGCTGCATAATTTTATACACAAATACTTCTTTGCAGGTGGTGTCTTTGATTTTATTACCATGCTTCTTGGGTCAAGAATTCCGATCAAGGAACCCACAGGTTGTGTCATCTATAGCAGTAGTTGTGACTCAGAGTCAAGATTAGTAGAGTGTTAAAGAGGGAGCTGGTCCTATCAGCTCTCTTACATGGTAAGTATTAGCTAGATCACCCATCCTAGAGGTATAGCCCAAAGACAGGCCATCTACAAACCTTTGCATAGATGAGACATGCATGGCCAGAGGAAAACTGTGAAGTCTCTCAAGTTCGAACTATCTTTCTTTGCTCCCTTTCCCTCCAAATAGTGGGATATTTATTTATTTTCTCTTTCTGCCATCTAGCTCAGAATTTTAGGCATCCGGGCTTTCCTTTAAAAAATCCCCACTGAAAGACATGTTTATTGATTTTAGAGAAAGGGGAAGGGGGAGAGAGATAGAGAGATAGAGAGAGAAAGAAAGAAAGAGAGAGAGAGAGAGAGAGAGAGAGAGAGAGAGAGAGAGAGAGAGAGAGAGAGAGACACCTGGACTGGGAATCGAACCTGCAATCTAGGTATGTGCTCTGACCAGGAATCAAACCTGCAACTTTTGGTGCATGGACCCAACCCACTGAACCATACTGTCCAGGGCCAGGGCTTTCCTTTTTACAAATCCCCAGTACTGGTGAAAATTACTGCGATAGACTGAATGTTTACAAAATTTGTATGTTGAAATTTAATACCCAGTGTGATGGTATTTGGAAATGGGGCCTTGAGGAGGTGACTAGATCATAAAGGCAGGGCCCTTCTGGGATTAGTGACATTAGAAAAGAGACCCCAGAGAGCCTCCTGGCCCGTTCTGCCAGTTTTGCACACAAGGAGACGGTCATCTATGAACCAGCAAGGAGCTCTACCAAACTTGCTGGTGCCTTGATCTTGGACTTCACAGCCTTCAGAACTGTGAGAAATCCTTTCTGTTGTTTATAAACAACTTAGTTTATTGTGTTTTTATTATAGCAGCCTGAACACACTGAGACATTACTCATTCTATTGGTCTGATATTGAGGATTATTTCATACAAAGAAAGGTTGCAATCTCAGTATATACTTTACCTCTCTTACTGGTGTTTAAGTGTGAGGTAAGGGTTCAGTTTTGCTCATCTTGGCATTCTTCCAGTACTCAGCACATTCCTGTGGCGGCAGACCCATCCCACTATGCTCATTATGTATTTCACAACTGTGAAATGAATGTGTGTGTAAGGAGCTCACCTTCAGTTAAGCCATTCAATGACTTATAACATAGTATTTAATGTAAGGCAGTAAGAGGACTATAATACAAGTGCAAAGGAAACACTAGTTTTTGGTGTGTTGAGGCTAGAACCCTGGCTGTTTGGAGGTAAAGACTCAGGACCTGTATTTTTTAAGGGTTGAATGCTGAAGCATATGATGGTGCTGCTGATATGGATGATTAATTAATTTTAGCATAGAAAATAATTTAATTTAAAGTAATGTCAATTTCAATCACATGTACTAGGATGAATTGCTTATTATTTATGCTTAAGCTCCATGTGACCCAGTAGACATGATATGTATTATAAGTATTTGCCAGATTAAATTTGTTTGGTTAAGACAATGAAATAATTCATCTGTTTTCATGTTTTGGGGTTCATTCTGCATAGTGGTCTGCTTCTAAACCATGAGAGGACAAAAGTACAGGAAATATTCTAGATGTGGTTATAGCAGGAACAAGGCAGACTCAATTTCACACTTGTTTGGAGCTACCAACTATCACTACCAATACCACTTCCTCTTGAAAATAATTGATCTCTTGTTTGAAATATTGAGAACCCATTGCAGTCTTCATCATGTGAGGTTGATTAGATGTATTGGTAAAATTCTAATGGTATTAGGTTAACCAGTGTCCAGGCCAGTTAGCTTCTCTTAGTTCCATAACAAGCTTAAAGCATGAATATTAGCAAAATCCATCAGAATGTGTTTTACTGATCAAGAGTAAACCCAGGTAATATAAAACATCCATTATCGAAAATCAGCTGCCTGCCTAAAAGCACAAGCCTAAAGAACATAACTTAAGAGTAAAAATCTTCCTACCTACTGGGATCCAGTTGTAGACTCAAATGAGGGCCAGTACCATAATAGCAGAAAAAATTTGACATGTGTGTTTATCAAGGCCTGTTTTCACATCTGTTATGGGCAAAATAATCTGTTTTTAATAACATGTTCAAACTATTCTTTACTGTTTTTAAAAATATATATATTTTATTGATTTTTTTTACAGAGAGGAAGGGAGAGGGATAGAGTTAGAAACATCAAAGAGAGAAACATCCATCAGCTGCCTCCTGCACACCCCCTACTGGGGATGAGCCCACAACCAAGGTACATGCCCTTGACCGGAATGGAACCTGGGACCCTTCAGTCCGCAGGCTGACGCTCTATCCACTAAGCCAGTGGTCAGCAAACTCATTAGTCAACAGAGCCAAATATCAACAGTACAACGATTGAAATTTCTTTTGAGAGCCGAAAACCGACTTCTGCGCATGGGCCACGAAGTTTCAATTGCACTGTACATGTGCGCCCGCACGTGGTATTTTGTGGAAGAGCCACACTCAAGGGGCCAAAGAGCCGCATGTGGCTCGCGAGCCGCGGTTTGCCGACCACTGCACTAAGCCAAACCGGTTAGGGCTGTTCTTTACTGTTTTTGACACTAGCCTATCCAGTTTTTTAAGATGACCTTTGCATATCAGAGATGAACAATCTTCCCAGAAGTAGCAGTAACAATGCATGGAAGTGAATTCCATTTCTATGCATATCCGGTCCAGTAAAAATATCTGCTCTTGTCACATGGCTGTAGCTGTTTATTTCTCCTACACGACAAACTCCCAGAAAATGGAGTCTCCCCCCTTCTGTGCAAGCTCTGTTAAAGCGCTATTTCCCACTGTCTTTTTGGCAAAAAAGTTTCCTTGGGACGTGAGTTTGCTGCCTCTGCTTGTGTGGCCCAGAGGCCTCGTACAGTCTCAGCTGGATGGGTCCCTTGGAAAGGGAAATAGCTAACATATCACGTTTTATGATGAGGCTGCCAGATTGTTGTTCTCCTACATATACCTCCTAGTTGTTCTGCACCAGGGACTCCCTAGGGTGAATGCTAGAGATAAATGAGGTGTTATAAGGAATCATAATTTTGCATAAAGTGAAAGGATAAAAGAAAAGTGAAAAAGATTCAAGCTTAACCACAGGATAAGTCATATTAATTAGTCTGCCTATGACACGACTCCACAAGTGGAAATGAAATTTATGAAAAGAGAGGCATAAAATGGATACACCTCATAGATAAATATCACTTGAACGCCACACTTCACAGCTTTTACACATTGTATAAAATTACTTCATTATTCATGACCTTATTAAAACACATTAGAGATACACTTGGATGTGAATTCTAAATGCTTAATCTCAGTATGCTCTGTGTATTTAAACATTTCATGAAAGATTCATTTCTATCATTTCAGATTTAGACATTTGCTTTACAGTGACAAATTATGAAAAAAAAATAGTTTTCTATGGTTCATTTGGTAAAATACCTAGTCCACAGTAATGTGAAGAGACCATGATGTGCATAACCTAAAAAGCATGAATACACATTTGCCTCCAGAATATATCCTTACATGTTTTCTGCATGTTCATCTTCTCAATTTTGCTTGGCTTAGAATACTAATAAAATTTGTATTTATAAGTATACCCCAATTGATTGCTAGGAAAGCCAGACTAGCCATGGAAAGAAATACCTTCTAGTATGGATCTACATTTAACACTTAATACATTTTATACGTAATTTGTAAGAGTTGATAGAATATTAGGAGTTATCCCTTTTTGTTAAAATACTTCTGTAAAAGCATGAACTAAATATAATTTTTAAACAAATGGAAAACCAGGGAAGTTTGTGGTATGAGTAAGTGCAATCAAGAATTGCTCTATATAATTAGATGAATTAGATTGAATATACACAGACATAGATATACTAGAGGCTCGGTACACGAAATTCATGCACTGGGGCAGCAGCGGGTGTCCCTCAGCCCAGCCTGCCCTCTCTCACAGTCTGGGAGCCCTCAGGGGATGTCCTACTGACAGCTTAGGCCCAGTCCCCATGGGGAGCCGGCCTAAGCTGCAGTCTGGCCTCCCTCTGCGGGAGGTGACGGGGCTGATCAGGGGAAGACACCAGCCCCATCACCCTCTGCTGTTGCCACTGCCAGCCACCACAGCCGCCAAAGTGTTTTCATCAGCACGGACTCCGTCCCTTCACCACGAAAAAATGACAACTTCCTTTAGGCATTTTCAAGATGTATCTTTCATCGGATATGATATTTCTTTCTTTTGTTTTTGTTTTTTTTTATCCTCACCTGAGGATATGTTTCCATTGATTTTTAGAGAGCTTGGAAGAGAAAGGGAAAGACAGACAGAAACATCAATGTGAGAGGGACACTTCGATTGGTTGCCTCCTGCATGAGCCCTGACCTGGGCCCCAGCCAGGGAGGAGCCTGCAACCTAGGTACATGCCCTTGATCAGAATCAAACCTGGACTCTGCGGTTGGCAGGCTGAGGCTCTATCCACTGAGCAAAACCAGCTAGGGCAGGATATGACATTTCTTAGCCCCTCCAACAGCGGACCTTTGTTTTTTCCTCCAGGAGTGAGGTGGAAAAACCTTAGATCACCTTCTTGGATTCTTATTACCCAAGTTACCAAGAACACTGTGAGTGGCGGCGTATAGGGAGCTTAGCCAATGAGCGGTCAGAAAAGGTATTTCCTCTGCAGCTCATGCACAGAAGACCCCTGTGTGTGTCCGCTGGGGTGGAGGTGTGCTCCGAGCCATGCCTTGGCCGCTGAGAACAGGCCCCCACCCTTGTGTGTGTCCACTGGGGGCCTGTTCCCAGCTGTGCCATGGAGGCTCAGAGCATGCCCCTGTGTGTATCCACTGGGGGTCTGCTCTCAGCCACACCGTGGCGGCTGAGAGCAGGAACCACTGTGTGTTGTGTCTCCATTCTGGGCCGCCCCCAGCCTCAGCCTCCCCGTGGCCGCTGGGGTTGGGGGTGGCATGCAGTCCACTCCCGCCCATCTGCGCATGCAGCCTCCTGCTGAGTCAGTCATGATGCCTTAAGGCGTCCTGGCTAATTTGCATATTACCTCTTCATATATATATAGATATATAGATAGATAGATATATAGATAGATAGATAGATACTAGTAGATAGATAATCTATATTGTAGTCAAATGATACTGTGTATGTTTTAGGCATTTTGTAGCTAGTATGTAGATTATTATTCACACCAAAGAAGCAAATTTTCCCTCCCCCTTTTCTCTCTTCCAAATCTCCATTTGTTTTGTTTTTAATAGTGTGGTTAAAAAAGAAACATAAAATTTACCACCATAATTATACAGTTCAGTAGTGGTCTCTCTATTATTATTTGAACTAGAGGCCCAGTGCACAAAATTCGTGCACTAAGGGTGGGGTGTCCCTCAGCCCAGCCTGCACCCTCTCCAATCTGGGACCATTCAGGGGATGTCCAACTGCTTGTTTAGGCCCAATCCCTGTGGACATTCCTCTCACAATCTGGGACCGCTGGCTCCTAACTGCTTGCCTGCCTGCCAGCCTGATCACTCCCTAACCACTCCCCTGCCTGCCTGATCAACGCCTAACTACTCCTCTGCCAGCCCGATTGCCCCCAACTGCCCTCCCCTGCTGGCCATCTTGTGGTGGCCATCTTTGACCACATGGGGGCAGCCATCTTGTGTGAGGGTATGAGGGTCAATTTGCATATTACCTCTTTATTATATAGGATGTACTTTCACAAATGTCTATGAGAAAGCAAGTAGGTCATGAAAAATCTAGAATGTAGTATTAAATTGACTTTGTTTACATACATTTTCTAGGAATAATTGAGCACAAGAGTTTACTGGAAAGCTCAATGCCCCTTGAAGAAATATGCTTTTGCTATTAATACATTCACCTTTAAATATTGTATATAAACATTTTTTCTGTAGACTAGAGTTATATTTCTTTAAGATGTGCCTATATCAGCATTGTTTCCCTTGTATGATGAAAGGAGTAATCACTACAGTATAATATTTATTTCTTTTTTTCTATGGAGTAATTAGGAATGCAGCCGTGAATAAGTAATGATATATAAATTACTGCTGGTGTCCCAAAGATCCAGTAGCTCATACATTCTTTTCAAAAGTTTTTTTCTTTGATCATTATGCCTCATTTATGCTATCAAATATAGGATTCATCACTTTTTTATAGCTGACTCTGCTTGTTTTGGAGTAAAGTAATTGAAGTTTATTGAGAAAGAGTAATTTAAAGAATTGAAAAAATATTCTCCCTCTAGATAAAATGTAATCTTTCCTCTACACAAATATAAAAATGAATTAACATGTATAACTCTTGTGAATTTACATAAATACTTTCCAACATGACAATTATCATAAATATGGTTTGGAAGATATTCTGGGTTTTAGATATTTCTTTTGTTAACTCATTTAATGCATTTTGAATCCATAATACAGACACCTAATATCATGTTCAAAAAAAAATAAAAGTGTATATAGTGATAAGTGAATATTTCTATTTCATCTCCTTGCCCTGTAATCATTGTATTTCTTATGTATCCTTTTTGGGAAAGTTATTCATATTTAAGATTATATGGATATATGTGTGTACCCATATCCATAGCTATATCTATATTTATGTCTATATTTCTATATCTTTCTGCACTAATGATTTTATGCAACATGAGCAAATGTGCACTTTGCTGATTTTTTGACATTATATCAGTACATATTTTGCTCTCATCCTTTTTAACCATTGCATAGTATTCCATTGACAATAACTGTTGTAAATACATTATGGGCAATACTTAAAATTTATTTAATATTTAATAACCCAGACCCCCACTGTGTTAAACATTTTTAATCTTTTACCACTATAATCACTACAATAAATGTTTTATACAAATATTACTTCCCAAAAGGCCAGTATGTTTGTAGGATACATTCCTAGAATTAGTATTGTTGAGTCAAAGATTCTGTGAATTATAAATTACTAGAGGTCTGGTGCACAAATTTGTGCACTGGTGGAGTTCCTTAGCCTGGCTGGTGATCAGGGCTGATTGGGGCCTGTCTGGCCTAGTCCCAATCAGGTTGATCAGGGCCAGCTTGGGGTGGAGGGGAAGTGGATGGTGGGAGGCTGGCTGTGGGAGTGCACTGACCAGTGGGCAGCTCTTGCATTGAACATCTGCCCCCGGTGGTCATTGTGTGTCATAGCAACTGGTCGTAATGGTCACTTAGGCTTTTATATATATAGACTAGAGGCCTGGTGCATGAAATTCGTGCATGGGGGGGTGTCCCCTCAGCCCAGCCTGCACCCTCTCCAATCCAGGACTCCTCGGGGGATGTCTGACTGCTGGTTTGGGCCCGATCCACAGGACATCCCTCTCACAATCTGGGACTGCTGGCTCCTAACTGCTCACCTGCCTGCCTGCCTGCCAGATCTCCCCTAACTGCCCCCCCCACTGGCCTGGTAACCCCCAACTGCCCCACCTGCTGGCCGGGTTGCCCCTCACTGCCCCCCTCTGCCAGCCTGGTTGCCCCATCTGATCCCCCTGCAGGCCTGGTTGCCCCATGCAGCCTGCTGTTCAGTCATTTGGTCGCCCCTCACGGCCCCCCCTCTCTGGCCTAGTGTTTCCCAACTGCCCTCCCCTGTGGGCCTGGTTGCCCCACGCAGCCTGCTGCTCAGTTGTTTGGTTGCCCCTCACTAACCCCCCTGCTGGCTTAGTCTCCCCATGCAGCCTGTTTGGTTGTCCATTCGGTTGCAATGGCCACTTAGGCTTTTATTATTATAGATGATTGCTTGATATTTCATTCTTCATATAATTATAACATTTAACATGCCAACCAGCAATGAATATATGTGCCTATTACTCCTCACATTCACTGTGTTTTATGTTCAAAGTATACTATATCTTTAGTCAAGCACCTGCTTAATTAAATATGATTATGATATTTTGCGTTCTGTAAAATAGATTTTTCTCATTGAAAATATCAAATACTCTGCATTCTTGGAATCATACTAGAATTTGAAGAAACAATTACGCACAACTTGGTATTAAGTCTGGCTGAAGATCCACATGAGAGATTTCAACTCTCCCTGATTTCTCTGAAATACAATACAACTTAATGAAAAACAGTATTAAAATAATTGCTAATTATAAACATTTGTTGAGCACTCACTATAAGAAACCTTGTAAAAAGAAATCAGAATTGGACATGGTCAAAATACATTTAAGCCACAATTTTAAAGTAGGGTAAAGAGAACATATACAAAATCACACTTATTAAACTACTGCTTAACTTTCCCTAAGCAAAGTTAATGGCTCCCTCTTCAGTATTCCCATACTGCTCTATTTATACAGAGTGGGGCAAAAGTAGGTTTACAGTTGTTCATTTGGAAAAAAGTACAAAAATTAATACATAATAATACAAGAATAAACTCTGTTTTACATACTCACAACTATAAACCTACTTCTGTCCCACCCTCTATTGCACTCATTCTCACTGTTTACTGTGTTTCTCTATTGATTTCTCAATGACCTTTCTGTACTGTGTGACCTTGAGGTCAGGCCTTGAGTTTTTGTGTATCCTCAATCTATAGCATAGTAAGTGCTCCATGGTAGGTGAGTAAGTATTGCTTGCTTTATGAATAAATGCATGCTGAGCAACATCTCTTTTTAAACTCACAATAAATCTACAATGTAAAAAATATTATTGTTTTATATGAGCTCATTGACATCTGTAATGGACAACTAGGTCACTCAGCTAGTTAGTTGCAAAAGTCAGGACTCATGGCTTGATATTTTCCGACACCAAACTCAAGCTTTGGATGAAAGGGATGATACTGCCTGCTAGGGGACAAATGAATGAATGAAGGCATATCTCTTGCCCAGTTTAGATCACTGAGTGGCCCTTTATCCAGGTCCTGCAAAGTCACTGAGATTTGGTCTCATATCTTTCCCCTTTTGAGCTTTGAGTACTCCACTGTCCCTAAGTGGGGGAGGGGTGGGGAGGGGAAGGGGAGAGGGTTCTTCTCCATGAAAAAAGATTGTAGAGAGGGTGAGTTTCTCTAGCCATTTCTGATCTTGCTGTCACCAAAAATACATCCTCTATATACTAAACATTTGCTTGCTAATCACTAAGAGAAAAAAAAAGATGGTATAAAAATTATAATAACAAGATTAGAAAATTATAAAGGTTCTGGAAATCTTAAAAGTTGTTTTTCTTTTGTGGTATGATATCTTTGTTTCTTCCTCTCTCCAAACTAACCCCATGCCTAGTTTCAGCCCTCCAGCCAAAAGAACTGAAATGATAAATGAAAAGATAATGATTTTGAGGTGGTGAGCCTTCCAAAACCAACCTTAAGGACTAGCTTATGGAACCACATAAAAAGAGTTCATCTCCATTTACCCCAAATGTAATCTGGTTATGATCATTTTCAGAAATGTCTTCATAGTTCTCAAGGTCCATTCTCCCAGACTGCACATGGAAATCTGGGTTTCTGACCAGTTATCTCCACTATCACAGTCTCTACATTATGAGTTAATAAGGAATCTGTCTTTCCACCTTTTTATTTTTGCTTTTTAAAAATCCCTGAGGGACTATGGACAGCTAATTCAAGAGGCACAAAGACATCAAGAGCAGAATCATATTGTTACTCTACCCTTTTAGTTCTTTTTCCTACTCTGATCCATGTCTCATTAGTTTGCACTATCTGCAACAGAAAAGCTTTTACAAATCCTACTTATATATGAAATGACTTGATTTTATAAGGAATAATTGGGCGGGGGCGGGGAGGATAGTGAGACAATTTCCTTTACACTAAAATAAATGAATTTCTAATAGCTTTGATAAACTAGGTTGAAACATATTAGGCACCAAAAAATAGGCAGAGTTATTAGTATATTGGTAATGTCAACAATGTGCAAGGTATTGATGAGGGCCAAATATTTTAATTTTGTAAAGACTTAAACAAAGTTACTTATTTTAAAGAAGATGAAAATGTGCCTTGAATAATTGATTGTCTTAAAATGATTCATGAACTCACATTAAAAATTTAGAAAAAGGAAATTGTATGCCAATGTAAAGCAGAATGATGTAGGTTTATCACTCATTAAATCAACATGAACATTTTGAATACTTACAGTGTGCTCAGTAGTTTGGGGAAGATATAACAATAAGCAAATTAAACAAAAATTCCTGTCTTCTTGGGGTTTATTTTCTCTGAGATGGAAGAAGATCTGAGCTAAGAATTAGGTGACCTAGATTCTAATGACAATTTCAAAACAGACTCACTATATAACATAATTACATCTAGATGAGTGAATATCAAAAGAACGAAGAAGTCATATCCACTATGAAATATACTGGCATTCCCCTTTATTCGTATAAAGGTAGTACAGGGCTAGGTGAACTCGACTAGAATATCAAAGTTAGAAGAAATCTTGAATAATTTCTATAGACCAAGAAATTTTACAAAATATGAGCCTCCCAAATTCTAATTTTCATTACTCTTTTTAAAATTTGTACTCAATATATGAAACCTTATATGGAGTTCTGGTGATCCCTTGTCTTTATTTTATTTAATTTTTATGAACTCATAAACATGAAATTTAATTAAATCTAAGCCCAAAGTCAATTAATTTCCTTTATTTCTCAATGAAATATCTTTGTCTTTTGGAGAAAAGTTAGTGTTCTCTCTCTCTCTCTCTCTCTCTCTCTCTCTCTCTCTCTCTCTCTCTCTCTCTCTCCTTCTTCTTCTTCTCTGTCTCTTCCCTGTCTTCCTCTCCCCTTGCCCCATGTATCTCTCCAAATATTTACTTAAAATATGCATTGATTGTCTTACTAATATTAGAATTTTTTATTATTTGTAAAGGATTTCATTGTTTTTACTATCTTCATATTACAAAAAAGTGCCATAGGGCTTTAAAAGTGCTACCAGTTCTCACATGCAAATAATGATGAATTTCTTACAACATAGATCTACGTGAAAAAAAAATCACAAGACTATATATCTTGATTATAACTGAGAAAGGAAGTTTTATTTTGAGTTCTAGTACCTTATTCTGCCACTAATCAGTTACAGGTGCTTGGGAGAATCCCTTAACATCTGTAGGTCCACTTCCCTCAACTTTTAAATGAGGGGTTAGGATTAGTCTACCTTTAAGCTCTTTCCTTCCACTGTCAGTGAGTCTATTGAGCCTGGATTTGTTTGTACAATAAGTATATTTCAATTTGTTAAGAAAAACATCATGAATGTGATTAGGTGATTTATACATTTTTATTATATTAATATCATTAAATAATTTCTGGAAAATTAAAATACAGTTTACAGTGCCTTTGTATGTTACTAAGAGATATAAGTAAAGTTATAAAACACACAGGCATGACCTATAGAAATGCTGTTCCCGTTGGAATACATGCAGTTATGTTTTGGAGTTGTAGTAATACACTGTACATATAGAGTTATGAAAGTTTAGTTCTTCAGGGTTTTCAGGTCTTCTAATCTACATGGATTTTTGTTATTTTAAAATGCTTAAGGAAAATATCAAATTTAAAATTCAAAATCAATCAAAATTCATCAATATATACTGGAGGCACAGACTTTGCCTCCTGAACTGAGGCTGCATTTCTTTCCATTTTCACACCGTCTCAGCTCCTCTCTGCTTGTTGCTGTGCCTTATCTGTTCCTTTAGGATCCCTCTTCTTTCTCTTCATCTTGCAATGACTATGCTCTTATTTTTTTAAAAAAATATGATTTTTTAGAGAGAGAGAAAGGGAGAGGAAATAGAAACATCACCGAAAAACATCACCAATCAGCTGCCTCTTGCACGTCCCCTACTGGGGATCGAGCCTGCTACCAGGGCATGTGCCCTAACTGAGAATCAAACCAGTGACCTCTTGGTTTCTGGGTCAACACTCAACCACTGAGCTACACTGGCCAGGTTGACTGTGCATTTGTTTTTTACTTTCTTGTCTATCTACTCACACCCTTCTTCTCTATTTTGATGTGCTTCACTTAACACCGTGGTCGGCAAACTGCGGCTTGCAAGCCACATGCGGCTCTTTGGCCCCTTGAGTGTGGCTCTTCCACAAAATACCACGACCTGGGTGAGTCCATTTTGAAGAAGTGGAGTTAGAAGAAGTTTAAGTTTAAAAAATTAGGCTCTCAAAAGAAATTTCATTCGTTGTACTGTTGATATTTGGCTCTGTTGACTAATGAGTTTGCCGACCGCTGACTTAACATATATTCCTTCATTTTATTCTCTTTTTCTTCCACTTGCTACTTTGCAATTAGTTTTCACTTCTATTTCCATGGCACCCACAGTTGAACCACATTTCTCTTTATCTTTTAAATTGATCTTCTCTCTTCTTTTTTTTTTTTTGATCTGTAGTATACAAACTCATTTATTCCAATCTGTGATTATTGTTACTTTACTTATTCATTCTTTTAATTCTAAATATTTATTGGGCCTCTGCTATGTGCCACCAGGTTTTTATGTCTCTCTTCATGGGGACAAATACTAGAGAACAAAAGAAGTATTTCAGAGGAAAGAAAATGAGATTTTAAAAAATCATATATTTTGTTAGAAGTATGAAATTATTCATTCACTTATTTAAAAATAATAAATAATTAACTGCCATTGTTAATGTTACAACTGAATATTAAACAAACTTGAACATGACTGTGTAGGTAAGGCAAGGCTCCTGTTGTTATATGTATAATATCCATATCCATATCTATGTGTATACCTAAGTCTAACCATATACTATATACATGGGAATAAAATCTATATGTTCTGCTCAATGTTGCCACTAAATTTGTTAAAAGTTATGAGTATATTTCCAAATTAAGTGAGCATAAAACTATAAATACCATATATATACACACACAGAGTTGAGTGTTAAAATGAATAAAAACTTACAACAAAATCAATATGTAAAAGTACATTAGTAGTATTGTACTGAACAGCAGTTAGACATGAATCATAAGCCAGTCACGTAAATACAATTAATTAGCTTTCCGCTCCCAAAAATTGTCAACCAATTCTTGCCTTATTAACTTTAATAGAAATAAAAAGAGCCTTAGTTTCAATATGATAAACTAATTAATTCCTTTCCTAACAAAATATAAATGTAGTTGTAAAAAGAGAGGAAGGTGAGAGGACTCTTAGAGGGTGGAATATACAGACAACAAACACCTTGTGAGCCAGAAAATAAAAATGATGGCTGTGCTCCATGGGTTATTGTGGAATGTTGGCAGTTGTGATTTAATAATTTGAAGGTATTGTCCTCAACCCTCCAGGCCGTCACAGAGAGCTGGCTTCAAGGGAAGTCAGAGCAGACAGTCAGCCTGGGGCTGATAGAGTGAAAGCACACTGTGCCCTGAAGGTTGATATGATGTTTAATTAAGGCAAATTATAATCACAAGCTTTGAATTCAGATATATTCAATCAATGGGTAGAATCACTGTGCAGAAGGGTAGGACTACAAACAGGAAAAGTCATGTTGTAAGTCAAGTTTAAGACCTAGTATAGAGATTCTTACTTCATGATGCATCAGATGAAATAAATACTCTCAATCTAGCATCACTTCAGTGCACACTATCATTTAGGCCAGTGGTCGGCAAACTCATTAGTCAACAGAGCCAAATATCAACAGTGCAACGATTGAAATTTCTTTTGAGAGACAAAATTTTTAAACTTAAACTATATAGGTAGGTACATTGTTATTAACTTAATTAGGGTACTCTTAAGCTGGCCTTTGCTAAAAACTCAAGGGGCCAAAGAGCCGCATGTGGCTTGAGAGCCGCAGTTTGCCAACCACTGATTTAGGCTATTTCAACCTATGTGAGTCTTTTGTTCTGAGGTGGGTCTCTTGTAGATAGCATATAATTGGGTCATGTTTTCTTATTCATTCAGCTACCCTATGTCTTTTGATTGGAGTATTTAATCTAGTTATATTTAAGGTTATTAGTGATAGTACTTATTGCCATTTTTATTCTATCTGCCTATGTTTTTTTTTTCTCTCTCTATTTCCTCTAATTACAACAGTCCCTTTAGCATTTCTTGCAATGAGAGTATGGTGGTAATGTACTCTTAGCCTTTTTGTGTCAGTGTAGGTCTTTGTTTCACCTTCTAGTTTGAATGATAGCCTTGCTGAACATAATAGTCTTGGTTTCATAACCTTGCTTTTCATTACATTAAATACTTTGTGCCATTCTCTTCTGGCTTGTAGAGTTTCTGTTGAGAAATCAGCTGACAGCCTTATGGGATCTCCTTTATAGGCATCAAATTGCTTTTCTCTTGCTGCCTTTAAGATTCTCTCCTTGTCTTTAATTTTTTTTTTTTTTTTTTTTTTGGCATTTTATTGATGATATGTCTTGGCTTGGGCCTCTTTGGGTTCTTCTTTATTGGAACTCCCTGTGCTTCCTGAATTTGTATGACTTTCTTCTTCACCTGGTTATGGACGTTTTATGCCATTATTTCTTCAAATAGGTTCTCTAGTACTCCTGTGCTCCCTTAAACTCTCAAACTCTTTTTAATTTCTTTTTCATTCTCTGATTGAGTTATTTTTTTCTACCCTGTCTTCTAATTTGCTAATCTAATCCTCAGCTTCCTCCAATTTACTATTTATTCCTTCCAGTGTAGTCTCTATTTCTGCTATGTCATTTTTCACTTCTGACTCATCATTTTTTTAAAGTTACTATATTTTTTTCCATGCTGTTGAGCAACATTGTAATTATTACTCTAAACTCCATATTTGATAAATTTCTTACCTCCATTTCATTTAGCTCTTCCTTGGGAGAATTCTCTTGTTCTTTCATTTGGGACATGTTTCTTTGTCTTCTCACTTTGGCTGCCTGTTGGGCAGCCTGGTTTCTATGTATTAGGTAGGTTTGGTAGGACTCCTATTCTTGGTAGGGTGGTGTTATATTGTAGTTGTTCAATGGGACCAAGTGGTACAGTCGCCCTGATCACCAGACGTGGTTGCTCTAATATCCCTTGTGCGTGTTGTGTGGGCCCTCCTATTATAATGGAGTCTTGATTGCTATTAGCCTATTCATTTGTGGGCTTTACCCCCAAGCTGGCTGAAAGTAAGGCTCAACCCCAACACACTGTGCAGGCTGCTATGTAGGTGCTTCTCACGTGAAGTGGAATTTGCCTCAGCAGGGTTTGGAGCCTGCCAATATCTTCCTGTGTATATACTGCTTCTGCAGCTTATTGGATCCTGCTCTGTTGTCTAAATCTGACCACTGGGTTTATTGGTTTTAGGACTCTTCTGAGGTCTCTGGTGCAGGCCAATGTCAGACTCTGTTTTTGACTGACTTTAAATACCTTGTTAGGAGCTATCAGTGATCCACAGCTTGTGGCTCTTTCTGCTGGTGCATGAAGAAAGTACCAAGCTGAACACCAAGGTCTGCTTTTCCTATCCCTGGGCCTAGGAGCAGGTCAGGCAAAGACTCAGAGCACCCAGAGATCAGCCTCTGCCTACTGGCTGTTAGTCTCAGTCACTTAGTAAGCCTCAGGCTGTAGTCTTCAGCAGGGCATAAACTCCACAGGGTGGGACAAGAGGGTTTCCAAAGTGTGGGGCTATTGCTTCCCCCTAGGCTAAAGCTGCATTGATGGGAAAGCTCTGCCTGAGAAAGATGTTTCCTGCAGTATGGGGAAATGATTCAGCACAGGGATCCTGGTGGCTGTCTTCTCAGTTCCCGCCCCAGAGCCATCAACCCCAGACTCTCCTCAAGCAGCTCTTGTTCACTCTTCCCTCCCGCTGCTGGAGCCCAAGTGAGCGGCTGCAAATGAAATTTAATGTGTTGGCTCTTTAAGAGGGTGCTTGTGTTTCTAGCCATCTCTCCCTGGCAGACCGAACATCTGGTGCTTTTCACAGCCAACTGTTATATGGGCACCTTTCCTGGTTCTCTTACTCTGGGCTGGGGAGCCCAGCTTGGGGTTTAGACCCCAGATTTCTCAAGGGAAACCACCTGTAGCTGAGATATCCCTCCAGCATTTCAGCTGCTGCCTGTGGGGGCCCGGCCAACCCTCTCATACCTCCAAACTCCTTACCAGTCTTGAGATGGACTCCTCTTTACGCCCTTGGTTATAAGGGGTCTCTCCTGCTAGTCTTCAGTTGGTTACTCAGGATGATTTTTCTATATTTTAGTTGTAATTTTAGTTTGGTCCTGGGAGAAGGTCAGTGTAGCTTCCACTTAATCCACCACCATCTTGGAATCCCAGTAAAAAGTGGGCCAATGCTGTGACCACTGAGCAACACTGGCCAAAGCTGCTGTGATATATTTTATACTAACATTAAGTATTATAGAAATTAAATATGGCCATTTCCTGGCATTTTTTTATTTTCTAGATGTTTGTAAATTGATGTTTAGATCATTTTTCCTACCAGTTTCCTTGATAAAGTTAATAGGTCTATCATTTACAATATCTACCTTTTTAGAATCATCAGATCTTATTTGGTAATATAACCAACTGGAATCTCTGGCCCTCAGAAATTCCACTATGTTCTAATATCTGACAAATACATTTTCCAGTAGAGCTGAAAACACAAATGTCCCTGAAATGGATGGCTTTCCCATGTACTGTATAATGGTCATCTATTACTCTCATCATATTCTTTCTCTGTATTTACTATTCTGAAATCCTTGTCCTAAATTCCCAAAAAAATATAAGTTGTGTCCTTACAGATTTTTCATTCAGTTTCCTAAGAACTGGGATATAAGTTAGTTAATCTTTGAGTGTATCTTTCTTTAAAAACACATATTTACACAATGGAGTATGGCTTAGCTGTAAAAAAGAAGGAAATTTTACCCTTTGTGACAGCATGGATGGACCCAGAGAGCATTATGCTAAGTGAAATAAGCCAGTCAGAGGAATATAAGTACCATTTGATTTCACTCATATGTGGAATCTAAAAATATACATACTTTTACCAAATTTAATTTCAAGATGACTTAGTAATATAATATGAGGAAATAAGCCTAGATTACTTATGTTTTTTCCTCATAATATGCCTTGAAAATAGCTGATAATAATAATACTGTATTAAATTAATGTTTTATGATGAAATAATTATTTTCTTTTAAAAATTTCTTGCATTCGTATAATTAAAAATGAATATACCATGTAAACATTCTCTATTTTTGACAGTAGGTAGTAATTATTTTTGTTTCACTCATGATTACAGTATTTAATATTGTTCTGTTATGCATTCTTGCACAATTGTGCTGCCTGTATATAATTTAGAATAGAAGGTATATTTAAATTCAATGTTTGAAAAAAATTATTGTGACCCTTATTTATCAGTCTGCTAAGCATGACTGGTCTTTAAAAAGACACACTCTTTAATTGTGTCAACAATGAAAATAAAGTTAAAAATAAATTAAATGATGTTGGCTTCTAATGTGATGAAATGATTTTTCCAAATTCTGATTGTAAGCCATTTATTTTCCTAAAACCCCACATAGACATTTAAAATGAAAGTATATAATTTAAGATGTAAATATCAACTACTTTGACCAAATCATACACACCTGTGGTGACAAATATTGCTTTCCCAATTGTGCATTATATATATTTTAAGTTAATAGTTTTGAGAAAGATATGGAAAAATATACTGTATAATAAAGTTAGCATCACAAGTTAAAATATTTCTTACTCTATGTAGAAATTCAGAAATTGCAGCCTATTTTATGGAGCCCACTTTTACATTTTATCTTATTGTGATAATGTCACTCACAAGATTTAACTGCATTCCCATAGCTAATATTCTCATCCTTACTTAGGGGCAAAAACTATCAATATATATAAAAGGCTAAGTGACCGACCATCTGTCCATCCAACCATCCAACCAACCGGCCATCTGACCAGCCGGCCATCTGGTACATATGACGTGCACTGGCAATTTAAAAATAAATATTGACTCGCGCATGCATGATACATATAAAGCTCTTGCTGGTGCCAATCGTATGCATGTTTTAATTTTATAATACTATATTATATATACTATTTTGACATGTAATTTTTTGCAGTAATATAATTACCACATGGATCTTTCTTCTAATTAATTTCCTTTCAATGTGCACGAATCTGTGCACCGGGCCACTGGTATGTGTAACAACAGAATAGCTTTAGAAGGTAGTGCCTTATTTGGTAAAAGATTCCAATATATGCTGCTTCAAATTTGTCATTCATTTAATTAGCAAACTTTTTTTTCACACAACTACTATGTGCAAAACTTGGTACAGTTTGTACCTCAAATGATTTTGTGACACATCTTTATTATTTTTTTAAAAGAGAATGGAAGAGAGAGGGAAAGACAGAGAGAAATATTGATGTGAGAGAAACACATTGATTGGGTGCCTCCTGCATGTGCTCTGACCAGGGCCTGGGCTGGGGAGAAGCCTGCAACTGAGGCACATGCCCTTGACCGGAATCGAACCCGGGACCCTTCGGGTCACAGGCCGACGTTCTACCCACTGTGCCAAACTGGCTAGGGCATTGTGACACATCTTATTCAATGTCATACTCTGAAATCTGAAGAGCACCATACAGTAAAAGTTGTTGTAGACTTCAAAATTTTGTTGTAAGAATTCTGATATATATTGTGGAAAAAAGCATGTGATTTTGGTATCACAAAACATGATTAAATTTCTAATTATTTTGTTTTCCAGATGTGTAATCTTGGCCAATCATTTAAACTTTTTTCTTAAAAAAATAAAAAAATGAACACACACACACATACACACACACACACACACACACACACACTGAGTGGCCAGATTATTATGATCTCTGAATGTGTAATAATCTGGCCACTCAATATATATATAAACACATGTATATCTTAGAGGCCTGGTGCATGAATTCGTGCATGGATGGGGTCTGGCCAGCCTGGCCAGGGGGAGGGGACATGAGCGGTTGGCCGGCCTGCCTGCTAGTTGAACTCCTGGTCGAGGGGACAATTTGCATATTAGCCTTTTATTATATAGGATATACACTGAGTGGCCAGATTATTATGCATTCAGAGATCATAATAATCTGGCCACTCAGTATATATATATATTTATTGATTTTCAGAGAGGAAGGGACAGGGAGAGAGAGATAGAAACATTGATCATTGATTGGCTGCTTCCTGCATGCCCCTATTTGGAGATTGAGTTTGCAACCCAGGCATGTGCCCTTGACTGGAATCCAACCTGGGATCCTTCAGTCTGCAGGCTGGTGCTCTATCCACTGAGCAAAACTGGCTAGGGCCACTTAACCTCTTTAGGATACAATTGTTTAATCTACAATGACTACTTTATTGAGAGATAGTTAATTTAAATAGATAATGTATGTGAAAATGTTTTGTAAATTCTTAGATTGTTTATAAATGTTCACTATTATAATAAAACTAGAGGCCCAGTGCACAAAATTCTTGCATGGGGGTGTCCCCTCAGCCCAGCCTGCACCCTCTTCAATCTGGGACCACTGGCTCCTAACTATTCACCTGCCTGCTTGCCTGATCACCTCTAACTGCCCCCCTACTGGCCTAGTTGCCCCCAACTGCCCTGTCCCCACTGGCCTGGTCACCCCTAACTGCCCACCCACCAGCCTGGTCGCCCTTAAGTGCCCCTGCCAGCCTTGTTGCCCCCAACTGCACCCGCCTGCTGGCCTGGTCACCCCATGCAGCCTGCTGTTCAGTCATTTGGTCACTCCTCACTAACCCCCTTGCCAGCGTGGTCGCATCACGCAGCCTGCTTCTCGGTTGTTTGGTCACCCTTCACTAACCCCCCTGCTGGGCTGGTCTCCCCACGCAGCCTGCTGCTCAGTCATTTGGTTGCCCCTCACTAACCCCCCTGCCGGCTTAGTCACCCCACACAGCCTGTTCGGTTGTCTGTTCGGTTGCGATGGTCGCTTAGGCTTTTATATATATAGATATGATTCCTGCCTTGAAGAGGTGGAATATCTAACAGAAGAGAAAATTAATATGTTAAACTGCACTGAAACATCTTTATTTCTCTTTAAAGTATTTAACAAAATCCATGCCGTATATTTCATAGAATTAAAAAAAACACTTATATAAAAAGATGTTTTATAAAATATAAAAATTTTACATATAACATATTATAAATAAACTATCTCTATATATAAAAGCCTAATATGCAAAGTGTCCCCTCAGGAGTTTGACTGACTGGGAGTTCAATCGCTTGCTATGATATGCACTGATCACCAGGGAGCAGGGCAGAACGAAGGAAGGCCCTAGCCGGCAGGTGGCAGCCGGGGAAGGGAGGCCCCAGCTGGCAGCCAGCAGCTGCCAGGGACCCTACCCATGCACAAATTTCGTGCACTGGGCCTCTAGTATATTATATATAATAAAATTTTATACAATACAATTAATTTTTTTATTATATAGAAAGACACTTCTGAATACACATTTCTCTTTGAGGGAAAACTCAATATCTTTGATCCTGAGATGTATTTGTGATATAATAAGGAAAGGATAAAAAAAAATGGCCATTCCATTTTCATAAGGATATAGAGAAAATAAAGCACTTAAGAAAGAGGCTCTCCACAGCAAACCTCCAGAAATATTTTAATTAGATTCTGAATCAGTAGCATTTTTGTTATATAAACTTAAACTAGGTATCGGAATCCAGCAGCCATAAGGACCAGGAAGGTCTAAGTGCTGTCATCTTGTAGGGCGTGACAATGGCTGGCTTTCCAGGCTACGTGTCAGTTGGTGGATCTGAGAGGGCTGTGCTTTTCTTTCCTTTCTTTTCCTTTTCATTATCTTTTATCTTTCTGCTTCAGAACACAGAGTGCTGGTTATTCTTTCCAGGAAATTTTCTTATACTAATTGAATTTTTAAGTATGAAATGTGCTAAAAAAGAGAAAACTTCTCAGGAGAGGTTTTTTATTTCAGTGATGTAATAATAGCATTACTAGTGTCTTATTTCATTTCATGCCACTGCATGGATATTAAGCAGCAACATTTTGAAGTTTTATCCATCAGCTCATTGCATCTGGGGGGCATTTCTCCTGGGGTGACCAGGCAGAAGTCCAATTAAAATCAGTGGGATTCAGGTTCCCAGAGGAAAAGAGAAGCAGATATTTGGAGAAAATGTCTATTATCAATGTGATGTACACAAGGGCGCAGATTATTTTGGTCTCTCAAAAGCATGGCTGGAAAGCTTTCCTGTCTGCTCCAGGGAATCAAGGGGACAAGGCCTTTTGGAGTAGCCATTCCAGAAAGACAATCCTATTTCATTTTCCCCATGTGTTCTTCTTGGGTTCGTCATTACGGGATTAACTGGGGACTACTGCAAAAAGACAGCCCCTGAAGGCGCTGAGGCCCAATCTACACAGAGTCTAAGTAACTGCATCTGCTTGGTTAACTAGACAGCTGGCCTACAGGAAGCCCTGAGGACTTCAATCGGATTCCATTTCAGTTCTCTGGATAACCTGCCTCCATTGGTTGTAGAAATATCATTCCTCAGCTATCTCTCTTCCCTTGTCTTCACTCTCTAGTCCTCCTAGGAGACATGAATCCCATGTAGCAAAAAACAGAGATCACATCATCAAACTGGTCCTCAGCTGATCTCTCCAATGTCTGGACAACATCTTTCAGGGCAAGAAGCCAGGGGAAGGTTTACCGCACGAGCTATTAGTAATAACCACATTCCCAACTCACGTAATACCTTTCCTCTTGTGACACATTTTTGAAGAATTTGCCTTAAAAGATTAGCCTGTTCTCCATAGAAATATACATTTATAGAAATATAAATCACTTAAAAATATGGAACTATATAATGCTGATAAACAAGACTTCTCAATTCCTCTTATATTTATGATGTATTTTTATGCAACACAACCATTTAATGAAATGGTTCAAGAAGCTTATTGACATTTACTTTTCTTCCTACCATATATTTATTAAGCCCAAATATAACTTTCACATTAACATCAAACACATGTAAAATATGAAATTGCTGGAGACAAATGATGACATATTTTAGTACTTTCATGGTGGTGCCAACGTTTCATTTAGGATATTTATATGTGTCATCTGAAAAGGACAATAAATTTCAGTGAAGGCTCAATATATTACAAAACTTTTCAGCAACATGCTCCAGAGGGTAGGTTAAAACCACAGAGGGAAGGAAGAAATATTGCTGATAATCAGTCTTTGAAAACATTGAATGTTATTAAAAAGCTACATTTAAAATATCCATAAGTCTAAAATATGAATGTGTCGGAAATGGTTTGATGCATATGTGTGGATATGAGATTATATGGAATATTTACCTTTCTTTCTTAATTTTTCAGTATTAAGAATATTAAGTAAAATTATATATATAATAAAAGCCCAGCGACCAAACGGCAGAACAACCAGAACGACTGGTCGAGCAGTCACTATGATGCGCACTGACCACCAGGAGGCAGATGCTCAATGCAGGAGCTGCCCCTGGTGATCAGTGCACTCCCACAGGTTAAGCACCACTCAGCTGACAGGGATGAGCGGCTGCTCCTGCAGCGGGAGCAGCTGCTCAGAGGGCAGGTCCACAGCTGCTGGGCTTACCAGGATGAGCGGTGCTCCCACAGCGAGCCGATTCCCACAGGCCATGCCCCCCACCAGTGCACAAATCCCATGCAAAGGGCCTCTAATTATCTATCTATCTATCTATCTATCTATCTATCTATCTATCTATCTATCTATCTATCTATCTATCTATATAAATATATATATATATATATATATATATATATACATATACACCTCCTATCTAATAAAGAGGGAATATGCTAATTGACCCTAATGCCATCAACAAAGATGGTGGCACCCACCAGCCAATAAGGAAGGAATATGCTAATCAAGTGCCACGCCCTAAGGGCAGGAGGCGACCTGGCGATCAGGGGACGGCGACGCCCCCATCACACCTCTGCTGCTGCCACTGCTGGCAGCACAAGCCTCAGCCAGCCGTGGTTACCTGAGCCTCAGGTGGCTCTGGGTGGCTAGGCAGCCGCCATCCAAGGCTTGCCTGCACCTTGGGCCGGCCCTGGGCTGCTGGGGGGCTGAGGGGACTCAGGGACTCTGGAGGCAGGCACACGGCAAGGACCGGCCCGCCTCCAGGTGAGCCCAGCCTTGCCGCATGCCTGCCGCCTCGGTGGGACTGAGCAGACTAGGCACCACCATCTTGTGGCTGTGGGCACCACCATCTTTGAGGGCATGGCACTCGATCAGCATATTCCCTCCTTATTGGCTGTGGGTGTCGTCTGCTGCCCCTGTGAGAGGGGGCAGGCTGGGCTGAAGGACCCCCCTCTCCAGTGTATGAATTTTCATGCATCAGGCCTCTAGTATCTATACTAATAAAAAGGCAATATGCAAATTGGTCAGGATGCCCTCACAGTAACGACTGAACAGCAGGCTCTGTGGGGTGACCAGACTGGCAGGGGAGGCAGTTGACAGCAACCAGGCCAGTAGGGGGGGCAGTTGGGGGCAATCAGGCTGGCAGGGGAGGCAGTTGACAGCAACCAGGCCAGTAGGGGGGGCAGTTGGGGGCGATCAGGCTGGCAGGGGAGTAGTTAGGGCAATCAGGCTGGCAGGCAGAGGCAGTTAGGGGTGATCAGGTTGGCAGGGGGGCAGTTAGGGGTGACCAGGAAGGCAGGCAGGTGAGCAGTTAGGATCTGAGGGGTTCCGGATTAGAGAGAGTGCAGGCTGAGCTGAGGAGAACCCCCCTCCACCCATGCATGGATTTTGTGCACCAGGCCTGTAGTATATATAAAAAAGCATATTATGTTAATTAGAACAGACATCCTTCTGGACTACCTTCTGGACGAAACCAGCACTGCAAGGGAAGCCTGGGTCCTGGGTGCCTGCCTGAAGCTGGTGCCGGCAGCCGGGGAAGGAAGGCCTACAGTTGCATGAATTTTGTGCATAGGGCCTCAAATATATTTATACATACACAGTGGGACATTAGTGATACTAAGGCTTGGACACAAACTCCAGCCCTGAAGGTAGTAAAACCCCTTTGTGTGAAGCATTAATTTCCAGAGGCTGCACTTGCTGGCTGCCATAGAATACGTCCCCTCATGAGCCAAACGCATAACCAAACAAGGAAGACAAACTTGTCTGTTTTAAGTATGGATGAGTTGGATTAGAAACACGTGTTGCTATTATCTGCTACTGAAGATTGTAATGAAATTTGCTTATATTTCCTGTATCTTGAGTATAATAATTCAGCATGATAGACAACTATTGACATGAATCTATAAAAAACCCCACTATGCTCATGGTGTTGTAAATGATCAACAGTAATGGGAAGAATGGGGGAAATACAGCTTTTTCCCCGAGAGGGTAGAGTTGCCCTGCTCCCTGCCAGAGCTGGGAGCATCACAGTTTAAAGTGAAAGGACAGACACCGTAGTTGTGCCCTCATATCTTTTGGAACATTTTATTCACTATAAAGATCAGCTTTACTGTTCTGAAGCTTTGTTGTCTGGCACTTAAAAATGCATCCTAGGGAAAGAAGCAGTTCCCTAGGATCCCACAGTAAAGGAAGACTCCTGATTCTGTTGTCCTCCAGAGTTATTCTTTTTCACTTGCACTTCCTCTGAAAATAAAGCAAAAAAAAAAAAAATGATGAAAGTTTCTATCTTCTACTACAAAGGAGGAGATCTCTTCCCGAGATCAATGCCATCAAAGCGGCTGTGGTCCCGCTTTCTTCAGGAATACCAGGGTGTGTGTGTTCACGCTGGCATTTGAAGTGCTCTCAGGTATACATGAGACACCAAAGGGAAACTAGTCTGCAAAATTCACTCTGGAAAAATGACCTTAAAAACACTCAGCTGCCCTAGCCGGTTTGGCTCAGTGGCTAGAGCGCCAGCCTGAAGACCAAAGGGTTACATTCCAGTCAAGGGCACGTACCTCAGTTGCAGGCGCCTTCCCGGCCCTGGTCAGGGCTCGTGCAGGAGGCAACCAATTGATGTGTTTCTCTCTGTCTTTCCCTGTCTCTTCCACTCTCCCTGAAAGTCAATGGAAAAATATCCTTGGGTGAGGATTAACCAAAAAACGAAACAAAAAACAAACAAAAAACACTCAGCAGAGTATCATTAAAGAAGAAAAGGACTCAGGCAAAGTGGCAACCTGTTTATTTTTGTTTTTCACTTTTATAAGCTCTCTCTCTCTCTCTCTCTCTCTCTCTCTCTCTCTCTCTCTCTCCACACACACACACACATACACACACACACACACACACTCAGTAAACCATCTCTCCCAATGGTGGGTATGACTTTAAATAATCTACACATCTTTAACACTTTTAATGGTCTGTTCATTTCTATACCAGCCCAGAGCATGTATGAAGAACCTGCTGGGTGCAAGTACTCTTCAGGTTTCTAGAGAGAGCTTTCCATTTTGAAGTAGAGGGAGATATGTAAGCCTCCTCAGTATGAGCACACATTTTACAAATGGGACCTATTATTCTCAAAACCTTAGGGAGGAAATTACTTGTTATCCCACTGACAACTGTATACATATCATCTTGGCCCCTGTCCTAAGGGATTCTTTTAGGCTCTAGATGAAATTTAACCCTTGAGAGTATAAGCTTGAGAATTGGTAAAGTGAATAGTTTAGTCATCAGGTAGATAATCAAAATTCCTCCCTGAATGTCAGGGAAATGTCTCTTTTTTTTTGCAAATTAGTTTTCTGCTACATCTACTATGAAACTGACCATATCCCTGGAGGTGCAGGTAGGGGTTATCTTAAATTTGTGATACTAAATATATCTGTCCCTCAGCTGGCTTTTTGTTTAGTGTGTCTTACAGATCTCACTCTCTGGAAGCTCAGATAGAGTGTTAATCACCGACAGTCCACATTGAAGATGTTTTATAACTTTTCATACTTTGTTTCAGACTTAAACAATACAAGGAAAAAAAAATAAAAGCAGCATGTAGAAAGAAGCTCTTTTCCAGCACAGGTCTAAGAGATGCTGAGGAAAGACCTTCATCCTAGATTGACCTGTCAAACTTTTTGCTCTGACCTTGACTTTACTGCAATCACATTATTTCTTCTCTACCATTTAAGCCAATATAATCTAACATCTCAATGTTAATTTGATTTTTTTTCTGGTTTGTCTTTACTGGTTTTTATACCAGTTGTGTTTGTGCTTGTGTTTTTGAAGAATGGTTATCTTCCAGTGTCTGCTTCTTTATACTTTCTTTTTGCTTTGGTGCAGGTATTCCACTGGGTCTTTTCTTTTTCTTTTTTTCAACCTCTCAGCAAAAGCCACCCAAGGGCTCATCTCTTCACACTAGATCCTAAAACTCAGGGATGGTTATCATAACTCTTAGGACGATTGATTGATATGGATTCAAACACTCCAAACACTTCAATCATCCCAACTCTGACTTAGTAAAAAATGCACCATAGATGGAGTCCTTTTTCACATACACAATGAATAACTCAAGTTAACTTACTTATCCCAGGCATATTTCCTGGGAAGATCTGGACTGGTTGTACCCCACCTGTCCTCTGTCTCACAGGGAGATGAAGAGGACCTTGGTACATCCCACCCTAGGATCCTGAATCATGACTTCACTAATAATAACTATTTGTTGGAAAAGTGGGGGCAAAAAGAGAAAAGAAATGGACAGAAATGAAACATTTTCTGTGTTCATTTAGCATTGTGATTTACTATGAATTAAACTTAGCTACTTAATTTGTCTAGACCAGTGGTCGGCAAACTGGGCTCGCGAGCCACATGTGGCTCTTTGGCCCCTTGAGTGTGGCTCTTCCACAAAATACTACAGCCTGGGCAAGTGTATTTTGAAGAAGTGGCGTTAGAAGAAGTTTAATTTTAAAAAATTTGGCTCTCAAAAGAAATTTCAATCGTTGTACTGTTGATATTTGGCTCTGTTGACTAATGAGTTTGCCGACCACTGGTCTAGACTGTATGTTCCTCAAGGGCAGATTCTACGTCCTGCTCATTTTTGGCATAGATAGTTGAGCAATGTGCTGGCCCAGAGCAGGTCCATGATGAATGCCTGTTGAGTGAAGTTACATGGTGGGCCTAAAGTCTGGATGAGTTGGCTTCTCTTCAGGTAGTTTGCATAATGGAGTCACACAGGTGAATTTTATAAGAGGAGTTGCCCTGCTCATAGCTCTGCAAGTCCCTAACTGTAGAGGTTGTCAGCTTGCCAGAGGATGCACAGTGTAAAAGAGTTGAGGAGCTATGATATACTTGGTGATTGTAGAGGAGTAAACTGCCAATTAAATAGCCTGCATAGTGCTTATTCCTCCATGTTTTTAAACTTAAACAATGTTCTTAGCAGTTAACGTCACAGATCTTCACAGAGCTCTTCAATACATGCTTTCATGTCCTCGAGACCTTTGGCCGAGACTCATTTAGTTATACCATGATGTAGGCAAAGCCTGAACTATGTGGGCACTCAATCTCTTCAGAGTGAAAAAAAAAAGTATAGCTTCACTTGGTAGGAAGGAGAATATTGCCAAAGACAGCAAAAAATTGTAGTTAATCACAAATTTTAACCACTATCTAGTTGACAAGTGCCTGCTGTGCTAATTGCTTCATTACTTAATTATGCAAAAATAATAGCATTCACAGCAAACATAGCCTGTGAAGCATTATTAAAATACAAAGAACCATGCTCTAGACCTTTTAGTGCAAACATAAATATTTCATAATGAGGAATAGTGCTTATTACATAATAGTAATGAGGATTTTGCAGCTAGTTTGAGTTCTTCCTTTCACTCAATTTCTATAACATTTTTATGTGCCATGACTTCTGCTGTTTGTGGTTATAATCTTGGATCTAACCTCAACTCCCACCCCTCAAGGTAAGATTTTTTGGTACATTTTTTATATACACCTTCTCTAACAGATAATATCTGATCACTATGTATTTGTTAAATAAAAGAAAAAATGAATAGGTGAATAAATTAGCAAATAAATAAACTCATCAATCAAGAGAAAAGTTAGAGAATTAGAAGTATGATCCAGACACCACTTTACTTAGACATAAAACAGTAGCTTCCTGAATAAAGTGGCTGTGCTTTGGAGATTAGAAATAGTGTCCTTGGTCCAGGGATTGATTTTTAAATAAATATACCTATGCCTGGGCAAGCAAATGAATATTGTCATTCGAAGCCTGCCTAAGCTGGCAGTCAGACATCCTTAGTGCTGCCGTGGAGGCCGGAGAGGCTCCCCGCCACCTCCACTAAGCTCGCCAGCCACAAGCTGCTTCTGGCTGAGCAGCACTCCCCCATGTGGGAGCACACTGACCCCCAGGGGGCAGCTCCTGTGTTGAGCGTCTGCCCCCTGGTGGCTAGTGCACTTCATAGCGACTAGTTGGTCCACCATTCGATCGATTTGCATGTTAGCCTTTTTTTATATAGGATTGTAGATTCAGGTTGTGCCTCAATATCATGGTCCATGATTGAAAATAGATTTTTCTCTGCATGAAAAACCAGCCTCCTCAAATAAACTAATCTCTTTGGGCCTACCTGCCAAGTTTGCCTAAATGGGAATTTTATAACCAGTAACATTGTTCTCCTTTAAGCAGCTCTAGTAAAAGAGCAACCAGTTATAAGGGTAATAAGGCAGTTAGTTTAAAATGAAAGATAGATATCCTAACCCTCAATTTCTTTTTCACCTGAGAAGGGAAAAATACATTTCTCTCAATATTTAAAAGGGCAATAAATCAAGGTTTATTTGTATGATTTATAATTGATAAGCTAACTGGTAACTGTTCTGTTACTAATAAAGTTACTTTTCTTGTAGCTTGATGACCAGTGTAAGAATGGCTAAGGGTTTAAGTCTCTTCTTATGCCAACATTACAAATTCACCCTCATTCAGTGAGAGAACGTGAGTCCTGGTCAGTCATGGGACATTCTTGGTGTCTTGTTACAAACAGACTCCAGGAAGCCAGTCAGGTAGATGTCAACTGTTTAACATGGAGTCCTGGGTTCAAAGGCTGCCTCTAAAAGTAACAGAGCAAGATATTAACCCAGCTATTCAATGTGTGAACCGTGGCCAGCTACCTAACCTCTCCATGCCCGTTTCCTCATCTGTAAGATGGTAAATAACACCTTGTGATGTTGTAAGGTTTTAGTGAGTTAATTTATAAAGCCTGTGTATTATATAGAGGGCAATAAATAAATCATGGCTACTATCCTATCTAATAAAAGAGTAATATACAAATTAACCATCACTCTGCTACACCCACCAGCCATGCCCACCAGCCAATCAGGAGTGAGTATGCAAATTAACCCCAACCAAGATGGCTGCTGCCACTGAGCAAGCAGGAGGGAGGCTTGGGTTTCCCCGGTGATGGAAGAAGCCAAGATTTCCGCACACCCTGGCCGGCCGAGGCCTCCACTCCAGGCTACAAAGTTTCAATTATAGAAGATAAATAAATCCCAACAGAAATGGTGGCAGCCACAGAACTGGAGAGAGCAGGAGGCTAAGGTTGCCCCCGGTGATGGAGGAAGCCAAGCTTTCCGCACACCCTGTCCTGCCCAGGCCTCTGCTTAAGGCTACAAAGTTTCAATTATCAAAGAAACTAAATCCCAGATACCAGGGCCTCCACTTGGGTCACCTGGGGACATGGCAGGCCTGCAAACCACCACAGGCCCCTCACCCAGGCTGCCCCACGCCCCAAGGGAACCTCCACCCTGATCCGGGCCAGCCTTCAGGGCAAACCAGCCAGCCCCCACCCATGCACCAGGCCTCTATCCTATCTAATAAAAGAGTAATATACAAATTGACCATCACTCTAACACACAAGATGGCTGCCCCCATGTGGTCAAAGATGACTGACCCCATGTGGACACAAGATGGCCACCACAAGATGGCCAGCAGGGGAGGGCAGTTGGAGTTGAACCAGACCTGCAAGGGAGGGCAGTTGTGGGCGATCAGGCCTGCAGGGGAGGGCAGTTAGGGGCAAACAGGCTGGCAGGGGAGCAGTTAGGCATCTATCAGGCTGGCATGGGAGTGGTTAGGGGGTGATCAGGCTGGCAGGCAGAAGCAGTTAGGGGCAATTAGGAAGGCAGGCAGGTGAGCCGTTGGGAGCCAGCAGTCCTGAATTGTGAGAGGGATGTCCAACTGCTTGTTTAGGCCCGATCCCTAAATGGGCAGTCGGACATCCCTCAAGGGGTCCCAGATTAGAGAGAGTGCAGGCTGGGCTGAGGGACACCCTCCCCCACCCCCCGTGCACAAATTTCGTGCACCGGGCCTCTAGTTATTAAATAAAATCAAATGGATAAAATAAACTAAATGTGGTGTGGGCAATTTGATCAAATACCATTTTTTTGTTATAATGAAAAGGAAAGACCTCCATATGTTAGTGGTAAAAGACATATTCAGAATGCTCCTCTTACTCTTCAAATAATTCCAGAGAGAGCTATTTTCTTATGCTGTACATGTGTAGTTCACCTCTTTGAAAAAAGTAGTAACTGTAATTTACAGGTTGTTGTCTCTGGCTTTAAAAATTTATTTCTTTTAACTACTTTCAATTTCTTAGAAGCAAGGTATATATAGATGCAAGACAATTATTTATTTTCTGGAAATATACCCTTGTTTCCCACTGTTTAGCATGTATGCATATAGGCTACTGAAATTACATCCTAATGATAGCAAATCACAGAATTATGACATATTCTGTACCATCTTATTTTTTTTTAAGTAATAGAAAATTGGGAGACTTTAATAGCAGATGCTGCGTTATGAATACAATTTACTGGAATTGCTCTCCTCTAATCATATAGAAACCATGTTATGTCCCAGAGAGGTTATAAAAATATACAGAATTCCACTTATCCTCTAAGAAAATTGAGGCCTTAGTTAGAGTAATGGCAAGAACCTGAAATCGAGCTGGGAGTCCTGACATCATGAATTGAGACTGTCCTAATGATTTCATTTTCTGAAGCTGCAACATACTGAATACATGAATAAAATAAGGACAGTGCTTACCACATAAGGTATCTATCATTTTAATCTTTCTCTGTTATTCCTTAGTAAGAATTATTCAAAACAGAATTTGTACATTTGTATGATAAAGAGTTTAATCTTCTTCTTATATATATTTTTTGCATTTGTATTGATCAAATTAATACAAATAAATATGTATTAATCCCCATATCTAGGTTAACTTGAAA
This sequence comes from Eptesicus fuscus, assembly GCF_027574615.1. NCBI lineage: Eukaryota > Metazoa > Chordata > Mammalia > Chiroptera > Vespertilionidae > Eptesicus > Eptesicus fuscus. Next base: position 69,704,325 of record NC_072486.1, read on the forward strand.
ATAATGAACTATTTGTATTTGATGTTCTTATTATGAACTGTTAAATAAACTATGCATATATAAAATTACTTTTCCATATCTTCTACTCATAGATATAAAAGCCAGTCTCTACAATGTAATATGTAGACCAAACAATAGTCATTCCTTTATTTTATAATCCAGATTCTAACTCCATAAAATCGTTAAATATGTTGTTTTAGAAAGCACTGCATCAAGTAGGGTATGCAATTGTATTTCCTGCCAAAGAAAAGTCTAATGTTAATTTTTCTATGCATCCTCCTAAAAACTAAAAAGTACTCATATAAATGCTTATATTTTTAATGTGGTCTTTCACAATTGCATTATTTTAAGCCTTTGCAAAGTAATGAGCTTCCGTAACTTTAGATACTACTTTTGATTTTAAAAATCACTAGGCCTCAAATGAAATTGTTGTGACTACTTGAATGCTGGCTTACTTAATATAGTATGTTCATATTTTTAGTTCTAGACAAATCCAATAGCATCTTAGAAAAAAGAGCTGGATAAATAATGACACAATAAATAAATATTGTAAATATTATTTAAATGTGCAAAAGCAGTATTTTATGATATCCTATGTTTGATTTAGTGCCACCTAAAAGAAAAAAAGGATCTACATTTCCAGAAATTTCTCAAGATAATAGATATTTATGTTCTTTTCTATCAATAGATTTGAAATCAGTTGTTAGAAATACATCTAATTTCTCTGAAAATGCAGATTCTTAAGGCAGATATGATTGCTAAACCTAATATTTTTTAATTTACAGATTTAGTTAGCAGATGTACTTAGCCCTATACATATAACATTAGCAGGCACATAACCTAATTTCATGATCTTCCTTAAAATATTGTTGTAGTCTGCTTTTGGCAAGAATCATTCTCATATTAACACAAAAACAAATGAAAATGCAGGACTTTAGCTTAGATATTTTAAAACTCATGTGATTTATCTTAGAAGATCATCTTGTGAAAAGCATATATGACCTAGCCTTTGAGATTCCACAATCCTCACTCATCCAGTAGTTTGGGAATTCCCCAATGACATAAGCAAGAAAAAGATTTTTAATTAGTATTATGTGAATATTTTTATTTACTATGTTTTCCCCATGGTTTCTTTATAAAAATATTTTTAACAAGTTTTTATGAAATAAAAACATCTGAGCTTTTGGTATAACAATTTATCTACCATTCATGTCTGAAGGCATAGATTTAATTGAATCATAGCTAGACATTTCTATAACTAGGGCAATGGAAATTGACAACTGCAATGTTAGATTGTTTGGAAAAAAGGGAATTTTTTTTTTTTTGCCCATTAAAGAAATGCAGCAGCCACTTTGATTCTTTAAACCACTCATACCAAACTTGTGGCCAGCGGGCTCCATGTGGCCCAAAACAAATATTTTTGCGGCCCAGCCAATATAATGGTATGTAAGAAACATTTTAATAAAAATTTTGTAACTTAATTTTTACAATATCCTGTTATACATAATTATTAATAACGAACTACAACGTTCGCTAATAACTGATTACTATAATCATGTTGCACTCATTCCCCTTATGCGCCTTATGCGCAGGTGCACCATTTCTCTCCATTAATACTGGCAGCAAATATTTTAGCAGCCGATGGCCACGTCATTACTCTTGGACACAATAAGCAATATTTCGCTTTTGGAGAACAAGAAAAATAGGTTTATTTGCATTACACTTATTATTTGTGCAGTTATTCAGTGTCTGGTAAGTTAATGTTCAAGAAAAAATATTAATTTTTATTAAAATGTTCTATTATTTTATGCTAACGATTACTCATTTATTTCAGCCCTTTGTATTCAGCATGTCTCTATTGAAATAAACCTACGTTTCTATGAAAATTGAAGCTTTTGTTTTTTTACAGCCCACATAAACTTGAACCTTGTTTATTTGGCCCGTGTTAGCCTTTGAGTTTGACCTGCTTGCTTTAAACCATTGTCTCTGCACGAAGATTCTGTCTTTTATATCGTTTTTGAATTTGCATTGATCAAAGAGCATCTGCCTCAGCGTACTTGGGTCAGTAAGCCATGGGTCTGCCACATCATTCTGAGGGTGACTTGATAATCGCTTACATACACATGGGTCAATGCTGAGCATGGTGACACAACTGCTTTATTGTCTCTTCACAACTTTCTTCTTAATGAGAGAGATGCAAAGATTGTATGCTCATCCTCAGCTCCCTCAAATGTCAGTGCTGGGACTTCTTTCCGCTGGTGCACTCACTCACTCCTAAGTCTTTATTTATCATATCCATTCTGATGACTCCCAAGTTTATAACTCCAATTCCAGCTTCTCCCCTAAACTACAACAGCCTAGTCAACATTTCCATTTAGATGCTCAATTCACACCTCAAACTTCATATGTTCAAAGCCCAACTTAATTTCTACCCGTATGTTCCAACACAGCACCAATATTCCAGTTGTTCAGACTAGAAACATCTACTCTTCCTCTTTCACACATCACACAGTCCATCCAAAAGGCCCCAGATATATCCAGAATCTTTTCTAGTCTGATCATATCAACTACCCTCCTGAGGTAAGGCCATATAGCGCTCACCTGTGCTATTGCAACAGCCTTGTAACTAACTTGTAGCTTCCATCTTGATCTTGTTACACTTTAATAATCATTCAGCTGTCAGAGAAATTAATTAAAATATAAATCTGATTAGCTAAGTTCCACCTCACTCAAAGTAAAATCAAAAGTTTGATGTGAAGCTTACAAAGTTGACATCATTTGTATTATGTCCTCTCCCCCAAATTAGGTCCTCTCCCCCAACTACGATTCATCCTGTTATCCTTGCTTACTCTGGAACAACCACCTGAGCCTTCTTTCTGATACTCAAGCAGGCTAAGCCGTTTCTTGCCTCGGGGCATTGAATTTATTTCCACTGCCTTGACCATTCTTCTCGCAGATATGCGCATGGTTCTTTCTTCTTGTTTATTTTAACCATTCCTGATTGACATCTTATCAGACAGCTCTTCCGTGAGCTCCTGTATCATTCATTCCCATACCCTGCCCATCCTACCTAATAAAATAGTAATATGCAAATTGACTGCACCTTCGCTACACCCAAGCCACGCCCACCAGCCAAAGCCACGCCCACCAGCCAATCAGGGCGAGTATATGCAAATTACCCAACAAAGATGGCGGTTAATTTGCATTCACTGAGGGAGGGAGGAGTGAAGACTGAAGACAACTTAGAAGGAAGAGGGAGGAAAAGTGGAAAGCAAGGAGGCTGCCAGAGGGAAAGCTCGGGCGGGGAAAGCTCGGGCGGGGTGGAGCGGGGCAGAGGGGGGCAGAGCGGGGCAGGGCGGGGCGGGCAGCAGTGGCGCGTGGGTGCAGGCACGGCGGCCGCAAAGGCGGCAGCAGCGGCAGTGCACACGGCCGCAGTGGCCGCTTGCAGGATTCTTCCTGCAAATGGGCTACTAGTTTTTTCATAATAACTTCATTACATTATCATCACACACTTACTGTTTTCATCTTCTGACTAGAATATGAGTCCCTACATTCTGGGACTTTGTTTTTTATCTGTAATTCATCAGCCCATAAGAACAGAGCCTGGCACAAAGTAGAAACACAATAAAATGTATTGGATTAATTCAGAAAAGCTGCATGAAGTATTGGTGTGGAGAGTGTGGTAAGTATGGATTTAAATGTAGAAGTTCCCAGGGATGCTATCCATTTATGTCGTGGCTGGAAGTAAACAGATGGGTTTAAGGAATATGCTTCCTCCATAGCCACTAGAATTCCTAGGCACATAAGTGAGATAATTATTTTTCCCTTTAGGGACATGGTTCATTCTGATTTTATTAATGTTGTCTTCTTTATGACACATATATGCCAAGGGAAGTGGCATCCTTAGTCTGTTCAACCACAGATCTGTAGGTATACCTCATCTCAAATCTGATTTATTCACCTGGAGAAACAATCATTAAGGAATTAAAATGACCTCAAAGGAGACTTTCTGTGGGGACAGTCACAGTTGGTTGGCAGCATCACAACCAACATTGCCTCAGTGCCTGGTAATGAATATATTCCCTTGATTATTGCACTATAGAATGTCTACACTGGTTTGCCCACTCTTGTGTCTGATGCAGTGACTATAAGAATACCTGGGCTAGCCCTGGCTTATGTGGCTCAGTGGATAGAGTGTCGGCCTCTGGACTGAAGGGTCCTGGGCACATGCCCAGGTTGTGGGCTTGATCTCCAGTTGGGGGCATGCAGGAGACAGCCAATCAAAGATTCTCTCTCATCATTGATGTTTCTCTCTCTCTCTCCCTCTCCCTTCCTCTCTGAAATTAATAAAAATATATTAAAAAAAGAATACCTGGGCTCTATGTCTAAAGTGTCTAAGATGCTCAGAGATAGCATGAATATTTAATTTGCCAATTTGTTTGCTTTTACACCTTTATCTTTCTCAGCATTATTCTCAGCTCATAAAAAGTGACAATCAAAGCCTCTGTATTAATGATTTGGGGTCTTTATTTACTTCTTTATAATGTGTCAATGTCTTATAATGTGGTTTTTCTCCTTTCCATATCCTTGTACATTTACTGCTATCAGGCACTCTCAGATTTATATATATTTATAAATGTTGGTATATTTCCCCAGAGCCAAAGATTGTTGGAATCAGCATGTGTGTTTTTTATATCAAACTTTTTCACTTCACAATTTTTTTAGACAGGGAGAGAGAGAGAGAGAGAGAGAGAGAGAGAGAGAGAGAGAGAGAGAGAGAGGGAGAGAGAGAGAGAGAGAAAGAGAGAGAGAGAGAGAGAGAGAAACATTAATGATGAGAGAGAATCATTGATTGGCTGCCTCCTGCATGGCCTCTACTGGGGATCAAGCCTGAAACTCAGGCATGTGCCCTGACTGGGAATCAAACTGTGACTTTCTGGTTCATAGGTGGATGCTCAACCACTGAGCAACACCGGCCAGGCTCACTTCACAATTTTTTTTAACTTTCCAAATTACTATTTACTGTAGATTAATTAAAGTCTTAACTTTGCATTACTTATGACCTCTCTAGCAAAGGCGCTGGAAATAGCAATTATTATGTGTCTGAAAATAAATGGATACTCTCCTCACCAATTTATAACAAATTAATAGATGGTTTTAATATTAGTTGTACTGTGTTATAAATGCATTTGCATAGTGACTATATACAATTCTATAAGTGTGAAAATATTTGATTAAGGCATTTGCCATTACCATAATATTCCCACCTTAAACTATAGTATAGACCAAAATATATCACTTGAAGAGAAATGGTTAGTTCACAGAGGCTTATAAACTTGACTGCTAGAAGGACATTAACACATGAATCAAATTAAGGAATAATTCCTTTAGAGCTGAAATAAACTTATAGTGAATAATATTTAATAGCAACTTTCTTCTTCAGAATAGGTATTCATTTGAAAAATTGACATAAACCAACATTATCAATCATACTGCAACCTTTTAAGTCAAATACCTCTTTACTACAATACATGTAATCATATTGAAAGTTGGATGTGATATGTTTGTTCATTTGCTTTTTGCTTCAACTAGATGGAAAGCCCTGAAAGGTAGGAACCGTAGTTCTTCTCTGTGTTCCCATCACAAGCACAATGTTGGACACACTGCAGATGCTTACTGAGGGTTTGTGGAAACAGTGAATTCAATTTCCAGTTCTGTCTAGGTTCCTCTGTACTAAGTGCTTACTTGAAGCTATATTGGAATCTAAGAGCCTTGTGGTGCATGCTGAAAATTGTACTCTACACAGACGGGAGTCTATGTTGACCAATTCTACATAAGACACTAGACAAACTCAAAGAGACTGAGCCTTTGTGGAGTGCACATCACAGCACTGGAAGGGAACAAGGATCATGAGAAAACAAGCATGAGGCTCTCTTCAGGATTTTTTAGTTTTAGCAATTTATCTTTTTAGTTTCTTGCGCTTTTCAAAGCATATTTACTGTGAACTTCATTTGATCTTCCAAACAACATTATGAGTTGCATAAAGCAGAGACTATAATCTTCCTTTTGAAATAGAAAGAAAATCCTACAAATAGAAAGGCAGTAATTTGTCCAACATCACACAGTGAATCAGCTTTCATATCTTGAATGCAATTGTGTCTTAATGTGCAGTCCACGCTATTGTAAAACAATTCATTTTACAATAAATTCTGGTATTCCAGAAGACATTGGTGCCATTAATTATGGACTGATTTAGACATATGCTACTTTTTGTTATTATTGGTCGATCAAATAGTGTCAGTTGATAATGGCACTTGTACCACAGCCACCTATCCATATGCACTATGCAAAGCTCATTCGCCTCAGGAATCACCTTGGTTAGTATCATCTAACTTTGGTCACTCTTTGAACCCACATTTCATTAGAAATATCTATAGGATCTCTCCCAAAACGCACACACAAATAATTATAAAGGCAGTGTTAATTAAAATACATTTCATTTTCAGAATTGAACTATCAGCTTTTAAAGTGTGTATACACTTTTTTTTTTTGGGGGGGGCACCCTGTATATACTACTATAAACAATGAAAACTGGCATTTATTTATTTGAATTCTTGTTACATCTTAAAAGAATTATATAATACTTGAAAAAAAGAGGCCATGTCCTTTGTTTATGCATTCTCCACTACAGTGTTTAACGGCAAAGTGGGATTTCAATACATTTTTTTATTATATATCCAGAATAGTAACTTAATCTCTTTAGAGTCCAATTTTCTATGTAGAAACAAAATGGATCAGGCAAAATTACAAATTATTCATTTGTGAAGCAATAAGATAGAAAATGCAAGAAAAGTAAATAGTTAAGTATTAATTGTAGACCATATATTCTTAATAATGATATTTAGTTTAAAACAAAAGCTACATTTTTAAAAAAGCTATAAGAAGTATAAACATTGTTAGAAGAATTAAAAAAATAGGTTCTTGTTTTAGATTGCAAACATTACAAAATTTAGTGTGTACCTTTGTGTTTCATATGTCTTTACCTATATCTTTAAAATTACATTCTCCCAAGGCAATTTCATAAACGTAGTTTAAAAAGAATGTTGAAAAACATAAACCCTAGTATATTGTTAGTGGGAATGCAGACTGGTGTAACTCTTGTGGAAAAGAATATGGAGTTTCCTCAAAAAATAAAAAACGGAACTGCCATTTGACCCAGCAATCCCACAATCAGAAAGAATATATGCACCTCCTATGTTCATATCAGTATTATTTACAACTAGAGGCCTGGTGCACAAATTTGTGCCCGGATGGGGTACCTCAGCCTGGCCAATGATTGGGGCCAATCAGGACTGGTGGGCTGGGGAGGGGTCAAGGGAGGGTTCCAGGGCATGTCTGGACCTCTTGCCCGGTCCAGATTGGCTGGACCCCATCAGCAAGCTAACCTACCAGTCATAGCATCTGCCCCCTGGTGGTCAGTGTGCATCATAGCAACTGGTCGAATGGTCAGACACTTAGTATATTACACTTTTATTATATAGAAGTAGTGGCCTGGTGCACAAAATTTGTGCATGGGGAGAGGGGGGTGTCCCTCAGCCTGGCCTGCACTCTCTCCAATCTGGGACCCCTGCGGGATTGGGCCTAAACCGGCAGTCGGGACATCCCTCTCACAATCTGGGACCGCTGGCTCCTAACCGCTTGCCTGCCTGCCTGCCTGATTGCCCCTAACCACTCTGCCTGCCAGCCTGCTTGCCCCCAATTGCCCCCTTGTTGGCCTTCTCGCCCTCAACTGTCCCCCTTTGCCAGCCTGATCACCCCCAACTGCCCCTCCACTGGCTTGCTTGCTCCCAACTGCCACCCCTGCTGGCCTGCTTGCCCCCAACTGCCCCCTGCCAGCCTGCTCACTCCCAACTGGCCCCCCTGCCAGCCTGCTCACCCCCAATTGCCCTCCCTGCTGGCCTGCTCACCCCCAACTGGCCCCCTGCCAGCCTGGTCATCCCCAATTGCCCCCCACCCCGCTAGCCTTCTTGCCCCCAACTGTCCCCCGCTGCTGGCCTGCTCGCTCCCAACTGCTTCCCTCCACCAGCCTGATCACCCCCAACTGCCCTCCCCTCCTGGCCTGATCGCCCCTAACTGCCTCTGCCTCGGCCCCGCCACCATGGCTTTGTCTGGAAGGATATCTGGAAAGGTCTCCCAGAAGGTCTCCCAGTCTAATTAGCATATTACCCTATTATTAGTATAGATAGTTAAAATCTGGAAAAATCCCAGTTGCCCATCAATAGATGAGTGGATAAAACAGCTATGGTACATTTACACAGTGGAATAGTACTCGGCTGTAAAAAAGAAGGACCTTTTACCTCTTGCAACAGCATAATTGGACCTGGAGAGTATTATGCCAAGTGAAATGAGCCAGTCAGAGAAAGTCAAATATCACATGATCTTACATACATGTGAAATCTAATGAACAAAATAAACTGAGGAATAAAACTGGTCTGGACACATGGATGCATGGAACAGACTGACAGATCTCAGAGGGGAGGGAGTGGGGTGATGAAAAGAGATTAACCAAACATCATGGACACAATCAATAATGTGGTGAAGGCCTGGGATGGGGAGGGGTGGGCGTTGGATGTAGGGGTAAAGGAGGGAGATGGGGGACATCTGTAATACTGTCAACAACAAAAATAAAACAAAGAAATAAAAACTTTTTTTCCATTTTCAAAGTTAGGACAAAATATTGAGAATTTATCATGATCAATGATAATAAACTATAAAACTAAAAATCACCAATGAATTCAAAATTTTTCAAGTTTTTTATATGTGTACTTGTTTTCATCTAACACATTCATGATTTCCTCAATTTTCTTGCCCCCATCCAGATTTCACAATTCAAAAAGCTTAGATATGCTTCTAAATATAACTTATTCCAATAATATTTAAAATTTTATATTATTTCTATTAAGTTTTTCACAAGGAAAATTATTTTTTCTCCCTTAGATGTAGTATAAATTAATGGACACTTACCTTGGGACTTTCTATTTGAATTAAATGAATTACTCTATCTCAGATTAGAAAAGGGGGAGGGGCAAGAAATTAATTGAAATATTGACATTGTATATAGAATACTGTAGCATAAGTATGAAACCTATAATAAGATTCTAAAGTGTATTGTTATTTTACATTTGAATTCAAGTTAAAATTATGTGATAGTAGATAATATTTTTGCAAAGCTTAGAGAAAAATCCAGAGATGTAAAAATTGGAATGGAGATTGCACACAATGTCTTTAATGATAGCATTACATTTTTCTGTTAATAGCAGTTGCCTTGCTTTGCAATTTTACTATGTTTTTTAATTTTTTCTATCAATTACTTACTTTGCTTCATTGGTTCTAAGTGATGCAATACACTAAATCACTTGATCTTAGACATCACTTATGAGGGCTACACTTCTGTTAATTTTCTGGCAGCTATATATTGTAGTTAGATGTTAATACCACACAATATGGGCCAAGTCTCATTCTATATTCCTCCTGGAATTGAATCACAAAATTGCAATTAGATGCTTTGAGATATATATTAGTGAGTGGTTTTCTGTGATGCCTTATAAATTTGATCAAAAAGTGTGTTGATGCTTTTACAATATAATTAAAATTGCTTTTCAAAAATATATTAAAAATGCTATATTATATTTTTACATTTTGATTATTTATGTGAAATATTGGATTTCCTTACTTCCCCAATGAGTTATTAATAATTTTATGTATAACTGTTTAGTTGCAATATTATTAAATACTAGAGGCCCGGTGCACGAAATTCGTGTACAAAGGGGGGGTTGTCCCTCAGCCCAGCCTGTATCCTCTCCAATCTGGGAACCCTCAAGGGATGTCCGACTGCCCATTTAGGCCCGATCCCACTGGATCGGGCCTAAACGGGCAGTCGGACATCCCTCTCACAATACAGGACTGCTGGCTCCCAACTGCTCGCCTGCCTGCCTTCCTGATTGCCCCTAACCGCTTCTGCCTACCAGCCTGATCACCCCCTAACCACTCCGCTGCCAGCCTGATTGGTGCCTAACTGCTCCCCTGCCAGCCTGTTTGCCCCCAACTTCCCTCCTCTGCCGGCCTGGTCACCCCTAACTGCCCTCCCCTGCAGGTTGATCACCTCCAACTGCCCTCCCTTGCAGGCCAGGTGCCTCCCAACTGCCCTCCCCTGCTGGCCATCTTGTGGTGGCCATCTTGTGTCCACATGGGGACAGGATCTTTGACCACATGGGGGCAGCTATATTGTGTATTGGAGTGATGATCAGTCTGCATATTACTCTTTTATTAGATAGGATAGAGGACTGGTGCATGGGTGGGGGCCAGCTGGTTTGCCTGAAGGGTGTCCCAGATCAGGGTGGAGGTTCCCTTGGGGCATGGGGCGGCCTGAGCAAGGGGCCTGTGGTGGTTTGCAGGCCAGCCATGCCCCCTGGTGACCCAAGCAGAGGCCCTGGTATCTGGAATTTATTTACCTTCTATAATTGAAACTTTGTAACCTGGAACGGAGCCAAGCCTCCTGCATGCTCCAAGGCCAGCAGCCATTTCTGTTTGGGTTAATTCACCTTCTATAATTGAAACTTTGTAGCCTTAAGCAGAGGCCTGAGCCCTGCCAGGGTGTGCGGAAAGCTTTGCTTTCTCTGTTGCCACAGGCAACCCTGGCCTGGTCTCTCAAGCTCCATGGCTGCCACCATTCTGTTTGAATTTGTTTACCTTCTATAATTGAAACTTTGTAGCTTGAGTGGAGGCTTAGGCCTGGCAAGGGCAGGTGGAAAGCTTGGCTTCTTTTGTTGCCTGGGAAACCTTGCTCTCTGTGGCTGTAGCCATCTTGGTTGGGTTTATTTGCATACTCACCCTGATTGGCTGGTGGGCGTGGCTTGGGCTGGTGGGCGTGGCTTGGGAGTAGCGAAGGTATGGTCAATTTGCATATTACTCTATTATTAGGTAGGATGAGAAAATAATGATATTATGTGCTAAATTTGAATATTCCAATAGAATGCAAAAAGTTATTATTTTGGTTTTTTTTCAGGTGGTAAAATTGCTGGAGATGTTAAATTCAGGAAAGCTGTACCATAGTTAATGTATTTATTGGTAGAAGAGTCAGAGAAATAAATTTACCTTGAAACCAAGTTATATACAGTCTAATTTAGGCTTAGTTATAATATGATTTAACATAGCAAAGGGAGTGTTATGTAAGGCTATCTTATATTTGATGTCAATTTAAATACTGGAAGTATAACTGAATATAAAGTTAGAAGCTAAATCTAAGAACTTATTGAACGTCCGTATTTCATTTTTTTCACCATCAACCATTTACACACCACCTCCCATTTCTATAAACATGGTAATCACTTCACACACTGCTAAAAAACGCTGTTTTTTAAACAAACAATTGTGTCAACCAATATTTTCAACTTATTTTTAACAACGTCGAATCTTATACTTTGGGCACAATGGCTGTACTAATCCTTGAACATTCTTGTGCTTTGCTCCCTCCACAATTTGGCTTTATTCTTGTACAAGTCTAGGATTTCTTGCCCTCCGCTCGAACCATAAACATATTTGTAATTCCTGAGGGCCTCGGTAAATTCTCACCTACTCCAAAAAGTTTTCTATAGCTTCTTCCTTTGAACAGCTTACAAAATGATTGTTTTGTAATTAATTTGACAATGTAAATTGCACATTTCATGTTATCTTTTTAATCAAGAAATATCAAGTATATTCCATATGCAAGGCAAAGTAAGTGCTGTAGGGCCTTGGTAGTCAAAATGTGGTCAGAGGGACCAGAAGCATGGTTGAAAATGCAGATCTCAAAACCCTGACTAAACCCACTGAGCCAGAACTGAATCTTCTTGGTAACAAGATCTTTAGGTGATTAAAGGTAAAGGACCACTGCTCTGAAGAATACAAATATGAGAAAATTGGAATAATTGCCCTCATACAGTTCACTAATATTAGAGCATTTATCATCAAGGCAGAGTGAGAGTAACGGTTGTGAGAGAAGTATAAACAAAGCTTCCAGGCAGGGAGATGTTGAAGGGAGAAAAAAATCACAACTAAATACAATTACAACGATTAGTGCCATGAAGTATACGATTAGTAATAATAAACACTTATTTACAAATTCTACTTTATGTACATGATCCAATGCTAGGCTTTAACAGGCCCTGTTTCTAATCTCCACAATGATCATTTTATGAAATTTATAGTATCCTCATTTCACATATTAAAAAGAAAAGGTTCAAAAGGTTATATACTAGCCAACTATTGTCCTGGTCAGGATTTAAATCCATGTCTATTTTCTCAGTTCTTTCCATTTTTTGCCACTCCCCTGCCTAAACTTGTAACTCATAGTATTACTCATCTATTACTTTACCCTTTGAATATGTATTATTTCTCTCACACTTGATTGCAAAGACTTTTAAGTCTTCAACTTTATGCTTCTAGTCTATAGAACTGATTGAAGATACTAAATAACTATTTCACTGATATATGAAAATTAACAATTCTTCAAACGAGAATTTTTTCAATTTTGGTAATACAGGGCATATACTGGTTTTGTTTACCTAAAAATGTCTAGATATACAGGAAGGGAGTTTAAAGTCTATGTGTGTGTAAGAAAAAGGAAGAGTTAATTTAAAGCCTAAGAGAATAAAATAATGACATTAACTCTTCTGCTAAATAACCCCCTGAATATCGTGGGAAATTAGGATATATTTCATTTATTCATTTGTTAGTTTACTTATTAACAGATAAAGCTATAATAATTTCATATGGATTAATGTATTTATTAATTACTACTTGATGATCCTTGGATAAATTATCTTTGAGTAAAAACTCCCATATAAAATCTGACAGTATCTATTTTGCAGTAGCACCAGGTGCCCTCTCTTAAAAAATAATCCTGTAAATGCAAATATATTAGCCTGCATGTCCTGCAAACCTATTAGTCTTCATCAACTTTGATGTTGATGTCTTACTAATGAAACCATTCTTTTAAATAAGTTTTACATATGTTTAGTTCATTGAAAATAAACTCAGACACATTAGCTCTAGGTTATATAAAATCCAATATAACATGGCATTAAACTGTTTGCTTAAGTAGAAGATTATTTATTTTTGGAAAAGGTGAATTTTTATTTTTTCTTATAATCTACTGTAATATATCTATAATAATAAAAGGGTAATATGCTAATTAGACCAGATGTCTTCCAGATGTCCTTCCTGATCAAGCTGGGGCCAGAGGGAAGCCAGTGCTGGCAGCAAGGGGAAGGAAGGCCTACTCTTGCACAAATTTTCATGCATCAGGCCTCTAGTAGTAGTATAAAAGACTTTTCATAATAACTTAGATTGTAATAAATTTATTATATAAAGAAAATAGTCTGAGAAAAAAGGCTAGTTTCATTATAAAAAATAAAAAGGAGACAGCAGAATCCTTTCAATTTTTAAACATGACTGAATGCCATTCTTCACAGAAGTATCAGAGGTTGCTGGACTCTTTCAGAAATAATGAACAAAAGAGGAAGAAACTCTATTACAGCACTTCTAGACGTTGTGCTGTCATCTGTCAATGGCAGTTGTAAAGGAAGATGCTAAAATCTACTCTGTTTTCTTGGTTTTATTATTATTTTTTTGATCTGCATAAAGCCATGCAACACTTCCTATTTTCTTCTTTTTATTCAGTTAGATGGTTTTTCTATTACCAACTGTCTACATGTTTTTAATTATTTGTACTTGGCCACAGCAAAGTTGACCAAGTCGATTTCCTGCTTGAAAACACAGCTGAGCATTTACTATCACCATTATTTTACAAAAGAAAAATCATTTTGTAGTAAAGACTAGATCTTTATTAAAAAAAAAAACATTTTAGAAAGCTCTCTTCACTGTCCGTCTTGCTTAATTTTTACTCCCATGATAAGCAAAATATTCATCCCAGACTTCAGAGTAGATGGACTGGTATTTGGGAGCCTCTGGGTTCTGCATTACAGACAAGCACAGGCCTGGTCTCCGGAGGCACCGTCACAGTCGACGCCACATCCTTCAGTGTGTTGACTAGTAAGCGAAGCACAAATGAAAGATTAGGCAGTGACTTGTCAGAATGGGAAGAGAGGCCCAGGATGGCACGATACCTTAGGTGTATGTTAAAAAGTCACTTTTTTATTTTACCCACGATGAGTCTGAGTTTACCCAGCATCAGACCTTTGCATATTAGGGTTTTTCTTTGCCCAGGATCATCCAACGTTTTTGGATTAAAGAATTCTGACTTGGCATATTAGTTTTCCCTCCATTCCTATCAATGAAGTAATTCTTAAAATCATGAGGTTTTTTTTTTTTTTACAAATTTGGGCAATAAATTGATAATAATTTGCTTAGTTTTCCTAAGAAGTTTAAGTTCTTTGGATTAGGACTTTTCAGGGATACAACCTGGTAGGAACCTTCATTCTTCTATATTAAAATGACAAATGATTTTATCATGTTTGGTTTTCCTGGATTTAGTTTAGTTCCTTCACTTATTCAAAATATATAAAAAAATATATGAACAGGACTCCTATTACTAAGAACTGTGCTAAAGACATACCAGTGGATAAGATCAGCATGGTCCCTGCCCTCAGTGTCTACTCTGAACTCCAAATTACATTCGTTCATGGACTCGATATCATGGATGGTAAATGAAGGAAAAGGACTGTGTGCCTTTTAAGAGTAAGAGAATTCTTTTGCAGTTAGAATTCTGCCTGTTTTTCATCTGAGAGAATGAATGACAGCATTTAAATGAAACATTCATGACACCAATTTTTAAATATTACTTAATTGGGATTATTTACTTTTCATTATTAATAGACATATTTTTGTTTATAAAATTATTCTCAAGAATCTCATCATTTGAGGCAATCTTAATAATTATTTTGTAATTAGAAAATTTTTATCTTAAGACATTAGAAGTATTCTCATAGCGCCTAAATACCAACATTATGAATAAAAAAAACACTTGAATATTTATTTGCAAAACAAATCCTTTCAGCCTCCTCTTTCCCACATACTGTAATAGTGAGGCAGATATGAACCTTGCTTTTATATTTCTGTTTCACAAAATCATAATTTGATATTTACTTTTCAAAAGGTCACAACATGCTAACAGTGGTCATGACAACAATAAAAATAAAATTAAGGCTTCCTGACAGTGGGTTAATGCTCTTTAAGGAACCCAATTTTGTGACTCTATCCTGGTTGTTTCATTTCTGTTGCCATTGCTACAAATTCTATTTCATGCCTGTAAATTATATTTTCAGTTTGCATGCACAAAATACTATTTATTACAGCAGTGATTGCTTTTCCGACTTCTTAAACGCATGCATGAATAGCTAGCTGCTTCATATCCACTATTCACATAGTATATCTAAAATAACACATCTTGAACATGTATGTTTTGAAACTTATTGAAGATGTTTACCCTCATGAAACATCCATATATTCTTAATTCATAAGGCCAGGTGATGTTAGAGTAAAAAGTTTAGTCTTGTTTTAATTTCTTACTATAATAATCATTATATTCCTCAGGCATACAACAAACACCTAGGATAAGAGAAAGTAAAAAAAATAATGACTTTCAACTTCTGGGATTTCTTTGGAAAATTTTCTCAAAATCTCTAATGTGAGAATAGGGAATATAAGAAATAAATACTTTGCTTATGTGTTTAAGGGATGTCTCTGGCCTGAAATATAACAAAATGTTGGTGCCTGAACTTCATTTATACCAAATTAAATTGTAATTGAAAAGGCCTTTCCTAGATCAGTGTAAATCAATCACTAATGTGATTTGTAGATAAAATACATGCTAGGCGAAGTCAATAAAAGCTTGCATTAAAGAAATAATGAAATAATGTTATGTCTTTTTCTTGTGAAACAATGGCAGCCTTAGAAATACTAAATATTATATTAATAATTGGTAAAATTCTATAATAAACAAAACATTTATAATGCAGCTGTAATTCATTTTAGACTTGTTGAGAAACTATCCTTTTTGAAGGACATTATTTTAGGAAGAGGAAAATTAGATTAATAATCATTGAGACAGAGTTTAGATGATGTCTATATCATCTGCATACTTAAGGCTTTTGTGAACACACCTTTTGGTATCTAAAATTCAATTAGAAAATCTTGTAAATTTAGATATGAAATTATGTTTTATAGAAGTTTCACTTGGCTCATATTTTGATTCTGGTTCTAAGGTAAGAAAGTAGATACATTAGCTTAAAGCAGTTTCATTACAAAAATCTGGAACACACATTCATTGCAATTTTACTATATAGCATTATGCTGTAGCACAGAGTTAGTATTTTGGATGTTATTTTAAAGAATATAATTATCAGCAGCATCTTTCTATAGCTGGTTTATGTTTAACATGGCCCAGGTTTCCCCAAAGGGCAGTATGACAGTGAGATTCTGAAATATAAGTCACCCATGTGGCATGCCTGCAATTTACATCATGTCTTCTGAACATGACATTTATGTTGCTGGTGGGGTTAATATACAATGATTAATGTAATCACCGAGATTAGTTAATTCTTTTATTTCAAATGATTAACCCAATGGTCATTTGCATGTGCAAATGCAGCTGTTGCGCTCAGATGTTTGGAAAATCAAGCAGACAAGGTGAAACTAAAAACAGAAAGGGCTGAGAATCAAGGACGGACCTAAGAACAGGAAGGGCTAAGACTATTAGATATCAGGGTCTGAAGGATGCTCAAGTGTGACCCATTTTGTGAAATGCAAGTTACAGTATAACTTAACGCAAACACGCACACACACAAACACACATCCGGGTCAGAGTAGTACAAAAATAAAATATATAGAGCTATTTACAGTTAGAACAGTACATGGTACACAAATATTATACTAATACCTTTATATGTGTTATCTCATTTAATCCTTATAATAGCCTTTTAAGATTGGCACAAATTGTAACCAAATTGTTTAATTGTAGACATTGATGCCCAATGGTAGAAAATAAATTTTCCTTAAGTTACTTAATTAATAAGTGGCAAATAGGATTCTCATTCAGCAGTTTGACTTCAGACCAATTTTTTTAAGCCTGTGAAATCCAGTAAACTTTCCTTCTTCCTCCCTCCCTCCCTCCCTTCCTCCCTTCCTCCTCCCTCCCTCCATCCCTCCATCCCTCCCTAGGATTTATTCATAACCTTCTCTGTGTACCACTGAGAACATGAAAGTAACTAAGACTGCCCTGATACCCTTATAGTCCAGGGAGGAATAAACAGGTCAAGGATGAGGGACATTTCAAAACCACAAAATAAGAGTCAGCAAAGTAGAAACAGACATAAGTTGAGCATGAAACTAAGGCAACTTCTTGGAGAGCTCTTGGTTGGGACTAAGGTGCCTTCTCTTGCGTGTTCTCATGAAAACTCTAGGGTTCCTGTTTGTAGTAATGAGATTCACTGCTGGTTGTTGTAATCCACCCAGAAATCTGCACAGTCACTTGGTTGCGAAAAACAGGCTCAGGTGGTACAGATCTGCAATTCTTTACCATGACACTAATTTTAGCAAGAGTCAAATTCTCTAGGTCTGGGAGAAACTCGTGAAATTCACAATGCGCCTGTCAACTTCTCTGATGATACACATACAAAGATTCAGAACTAGAGCAAAGTTGCTTATTATAATGGACAACAGAACTATTAGCTAAGTGCTTACTTTCCTTTCTCCATTTCATATACATTTAAATAGAAACATCTTTGCAACAGGTGGTCTAACACGGGTTATAATTGTTAAGAATATATGGAATGTA
Organism: Eptesicus fuscus; assembly: GCF_027574615.1. Taxonomy (NCBI): domain Eukaryota; kingdom Metazoa; phylum Chordata; class Mammalia; order Chiroptera; family Vespertilionidae; genus Eptesicus; species Eptesicus fuscus. The sequence goes on from NC_072486.1 coordinate 69,722,158, forward strand.
GAGAAAGAATCTCAGTAATTAAAAATATGTAGAAATCAAGAGTCAATATTGAAAGCTATAACTAGTTTCAATTACTCTGTAATTATTATTTAGAAATTATATTTTCATCCAGTTGTAAACCATGTGGGAATACATGTCTACTTGATTTATAGTTTCTTTCTATTCTTTGTCTAACTTTGATCCTCAATTTATACATCATACTTTGCTTATTGAATACTTGGTTGTTTCTAAAAATTAATTAATCTTAGAGAAGAAAACACCATTTAAAAACACACCCAGATATGCCAGATACAAATCAAAATTTGGAGGGATATCTCAGCTTCAGAGGTACCCCCTGAGGAGTGAGGGGCCCCAGCCCCTCACAAGGAACCCCAGCCAGGGTTCCAGTGCCAGGAAGAGAAGTCCCCATAACTTCTGCCTGCAAAAACTAGCAGAGGTTGTGGCTGAATGAGACAGAGACTGCTGGAGTCCCAGGGAGTTCCTCTTAAAAGGCCAGTGTGCAGAATTACTCAGACGCAATATCTCTGAGCTCCATTGCTGGAGCAGCAGCTCAAAAGGCACGAGAGACATAAGGGGAGGAACTGAGTTGTCTGGTGTCAGGGTGAGAGCTGGAAGGGTGGCTTTCTGCCAGACAAAAGTACTGGCAGAGATCATTGCTTCTTGTCTGAGACTTTGCACTACAGAGCAAATACACAGGTGCCATGAACCTGGCTCACACTGGTTGCCCCAGTGATTCCTTGAGAACCCATACCACCCAACTTGTGAGCCCTCCCAAGCCATTTCTATACAAACTGCTTGTTTTGGATCCTGCTGTGGACTTTCCTAAAATCTCTCAAAGGTTCACAAACTATAAACGAGCAGTATCTGGCCTTAATGTGTCCCATACCACTTGCTAAGTGGCCCCAGGTGTGTCATTAGCATCAGCCAGCCTTGGTTCACAGCTTGGCCTCTCTTGGGCACCCCCAAGCCCAACACAAGTAGCAGGCATCTGCAGATCACTCTATATCTCATGCAGGGTAGCCCTATCAAGGCACAGGTGGTGGCTGACCTTTCAAGGAGGGCCCAGAGCTAGTGCACCCAGTGTACAGCTTCAGTCCATGCCAGATTACAATGCTATAATCTACACAAGCAACACATTCAAGGGGAAGACCTGTTGAACACCAAGTCCCACTGAAGCAAGTCCTGCTCCACAGGGTCAGCTCTTGCACAGCAGCTCCCATGCTGTAGTTGAAGCCAGTCCTCACAATTGATCAGCCTGGCAGTCAATCCCTCCCAGTGATGCCAAAAGTAATCAAGGCTCAACTACAACAGTACAGTGCACGTAGTCCACAGAGAAGGATACCTGGAGTGCTCAGCTCAGGTGACTGGGGAGGCTGAACCTGTGGGCCCTAGATGACACCTACTACATAAGGCCAAAATATCAAGTCTGAGAGATATAGTAGCTCCACCTAATACAAAGAAAAAAGAAATAAATAGGGAACCAGCAAAAATGCAGAGACAAAGACACATGTCACAAAGGAAAGAACAGAAGAAATCTCCAGAAAAAGCACTAAATAAAATGGAGTCAAGCAAACTACACGATACAGAGTTCAAAACAATGGTTAAAAGTATGCTCAAGGAACTCAATAAGAACTTAAACATCATGAAAAAACAAACAAACTTAGAAACCAAAGAAAAGAACCAGTCATGAATGAAAGCTATACTATTTGAAATGAAGAATAATTTATAGGGAATCAACAGTAGAGTAGATGAAGCCAAGAATAAAATTAGTGATTTGGATTATAAAGAATCAAAACACACTTGGGACAGCAAAAAGAAAAAGAGAATACAGAAAAATGAAGATAGTGTAAGGAGTCTCTGGGATAACTTCAAGCATGACAATATTTGTATCATGGGGGTGCTGGAAGAAGAAGAGACAGAGCAATAAATTGAAAACCTATTTGAAAAAATAGTGACAGAACATTTCCCTAAGCTGGTGAAGGAAATAAACATACAAGTCCAGGAAGCACAGAGAGTCCCAAACAAGATTAACACAGAGAGGCCCACATCAAGGCACATCATAATTAAAATGCTGTAGGTTAAAGACAAAGAGAGAATCTTAAAAACAGCAAGAGAAAAGCAGTTAGTTACCTGCAAGGGAGCTCCCATATGACTGTCAGCTGATTTTCTCAATGGAAAACTTTGCAGCCAGAAGGGAGTGGCAAGAAATCTTCAAAGTGATGAAAAGCAAGGACTTACAACCAGAATTACTATACTCACCAAAACTATCTTTTAGAATGGAATAAAGAGCTTCCCATTCAAGAAAAAGCTAAAGGAATTCCTCACCACCAAATGAGTATTACATGAAATATTAAAGGGTCTTCTGTAAAAAGAAAAAGAAAAAAAAAACAATAAAAAATATGAACAGTGAAATGGCAATAAATACATTTCTATTAAAAAACAAAATAAACTAACAAGCAGACCAGAAATGAAATCATATATTCAGATGACATTTTGATAGTTGCCAGATGGGAGTTGGGTTGGGGAGATGGGTAAAAAATGTGAAGGATTAAGAAGTACAAATTGGTTGCTGCAGAATGGCCATGTGAATATAGTCAATAATATTCTAATAACTATGTATGGTGTAAGATGAATATGATATTTATCAGTATGATCATTTAATAAGTTATATAATGTCTAATCAATGGGGTGTATGCTTGAAACTAATAAAATATTTTATGTAAACTGTAATTAAAAAATTATTGAATGGCAGAAAAAAAAACCTGACAATGAGATATCACCTCACACCTGTCAGAATGGCTACCGTCAATAAATTCACAAATCACAAGTGTTGGTGAGGATGTGGAGAAAAGTAAAGCTTTAAGCACAGTTGGTGGGTATGTAGATCCGTGCAGCCACAGTGGAAAACAGTATGGAGTTTCCTCAAAAAATTAAAAATAGAACTGCCTTTTGACCCAGCGATTACACTTCTGGGAATATATCTGAAGAAACCAGATGCACTAATTCAAAAGAATATATGCACCTTTTTGTTCATTGCAGTCTTATTTGCAATAGCCAAGATTTGAAAGTGGCCCAAGTATCCATCAGCAGATGAGTGGATTAAAAAAGCTGTGGTACATTTACACAATGGAATACTACTTAGCCATAAAAAAGAAGGAACTCTTACCATTTGTGACAGCACGAATGGACCTGGAGAGTATTATGCTAAATGAAATAAGCCAGTCAGAGAAAGATAAATACCATATGATTTCACTCATGTGGAATTTAATGAAAATAAACTAACAAACAAAACAAAATAGACTCATAGATACTGAGAGAAAACTGACAGCTGTCAGATAGGAGAGTGTTGGGGGGTTGAGAGAAAAAGGTGAAGGGATTAAGCGAACAAACAAATACAGACACAGACAACAGTATGGTGATTGCTAGAGGAAAAAGAGGCTTGGGGTAGGTTAAAAAAAAAAAAAGCAGAGCAGGGATAAATGGTGGCATAAAGAGACTTGACTTTGGGTGGTGAGTGCATGATGAAATGTGCAGATGATGTTATAGAGTTGTACACTGAAAACCTGTATGATTTTAACCAATTTCACCCAAAAAATTCAATTAAATTTTCTATAAGCTCTGGAGACAATTCCCTAGCAAGTTCCCAGAAACAGTCAATAAAGCTAGCACTTTTGAGAAAATATCACACTACCTGACTTCAAATTCTACAGAGCTATGATAATCAGAATAGCATTGTACTGGCAGAAACACAGACACACAGACCAATGGAACAGAATTGAGAGCCCAGAAATAAAACTACGTAAATATGGGCAAGTAAGTTTTGACAAAGGAGCTAAAAACACTTGATTAGGGGGTGGGGGAGGAAGCCTCTTCAATAAATGGTGCTGAGAAAATTGGAAAGCCACATGCAAAAGAATGAAACTAGATTACACCTTGTCCCGATGTACAAAAATTAATTCAAAATGGGTCAAAGACCTCAATATAAGATCTGAAACAATAAAAGAAAGCATAGGTACTAAACTTATGGACCTTGGTCATAGAGAACATTTTGTGAACTTGACCCCAAAGGCAGGGAGGTAAAGGCAAAAATATATGAATGGGACTCTATCAAACTAAAAAGCTTCTGCACAGCAAAAGAAACCACGAACAAAACAAAGAGGCAGCCAACCAAATGGGAGATGATATTTACAGGCAGCAGCTCCAACAAGAGATTAAAATTAGAAATATATAATGAACTCATTCAATTCAACACTAAACAAAAATAAAATCCAATAAAAAAAATGGGCAGGGGATCTTTCCCAAGAAGACAGCACATGGCCAACAGATATATGAAAAGATATTCAACTTCACTAGCTATTAGGGAAATGCAAATCAAAACTACAAAGAGATACCACCTCACACCTGTTAGCATGGCTATTATCAACAAGATAGGTAAAAACAAGTGATGAAGAGATTGTGGAGAAAAAGGAACCCTCATTCACTACTGGTGGGAATGCAAACTGGTACAGTTACTATGGAAAACAGTTTGGTGGTTCCTCAAAAAAACAAAAAATAGAGTTACCATATGACCCAGCAATCCCTCTTTTGGATATCTACCTGAAAAACTAAAAAAAAAAAAAATTATTTGCAAAGATATATGCACCCCTATGTTCATTGCAGCATTATCCTAGGTGGCCAAGACATGAAGATAACCCAAGTATCTTTCTACAGATGATTGGATAAGTGACTGTGTAATAGCTAGTAGATTTCCCCTAAACCCTAATCATCCCAGAAAAAAAAAAGGAATTGAAAATTAAGCTAAACACCCAGTTGTCTACTGTACAAACTACTGAATACCTCTCCCAACTTCTGTGGCTATCTTCATGCTTTTCTTAGATTCAGATGCACATTATTCTGTAAGGAGCAGTTTATTTCTAATATATTTTATTTTACAATTTAAATTTATAAAACAGTGTATGAAACAGTATCCAGGAATAATGTGCAACCCTTTTCCAACTAATCAATGGAAATTCAATAATTTTGACATCTTTCTTCAAATGCCTATAAAAGTAACTGAGACCCATGCAACTATAGTACTCCTGACTTTATCAAGTTTCTTGTAGATTAAAAAAGTATAAGGGTTAATAATCAGAGATCCTTAAGCATACAATAAGAAGGGCCTCCTCCTTTTAGGATCTAATCTCTACAATTAAAATGCCTATTTCTTAAGACTTATGCTTTGCCAGTAAATTATGGATGCTAGGGATCTTACTGTGTGCATGCAGCAAAGAGTCTGAGTAGTTAACGCAACATTATAAAGGGGGAAATGTGAAAAAGTTTATAAGACAAATATGCATGTCTCACTTGAAATGCAGTAAAATAGATATGGTTGTTTGATCTTTGAACATATTTTTTTCATAATTTATTTAGAACGTTAGCAGCACACCTTATGTGTTATTTCCTTCACAGCTGAATGACTCTTAATTACTTTATTTAATGGGAAACACTACTTTTCACAAAATGAGTGCTGTGAGGAGACATAGCTATGGAACCAAAGTGCACCATTAGCTCTTTATTTCATGAACTCTGAGTTTAAGTGTTTGGGCATAGAGGATTTGAAAGACAAGTTATGGTGTGTGTTTTTCAGATACAGTGCTTGTTCAAATTCAGCCTGACTTGTTTATCAACACTTCATATCCAAATTCGGGGACAAATTAGCAATGGCGTGATAGCTCTCTATTTGCTCATTCGTGGTAAGCGATTCACAAAAGCCACATCGCGGGTAGAGAGAGCCATTGGCTTCGCATTCTCTAGGGCGGATTGGGAAAGCAGCAAGAACTCAGCCTCCGCATTCATTTTGGATGCGGCCCCTTTGGGAGTTTGGAGAACACGGACAGGTGGTACGGAAGCACACTTTTTCTGGTAAGAAAACATTTGACAGAGTTGTGGCTGCAGAGGACTGACTCCCCCGGGAGCCTAAACACCATGGGCCAGAGATTTCTTCCTGCGGGACATCCTTTCCTCTGCCTGCTAACCTGTCAGTGCTTTTCCCATGGAGGCCCCTGCGGGAGCCTGTGAGGATTCCAAGCCTCTGTAACCTTTGCTGATATTTTAAATATCATTAGAAGGAAGACTCGAAAGGTTACTTTGTCAGGAGACTCACCTTGGGACAAAGTCTGTTTTTCACTTCATTGTGGAGAACAGAAAATGAAATATTTTTATATAGCTCTCTCGCAGGCTTGACTCTCTGTATCCTTACCCCTCTGTTCCTTTCAAATCTCAACAATTCAATCGCGGTGCTCTGGACACAGATTAGAATTTTAAGAACAATCCTCTCTACTGCCCCTTGAATATACTTCTCTAACCAAATAAATTTCACAAAACGCACTCACATCCTTTCAGCAAAGGTTCATTTCTAGTAACCTAGAGCCCCCGAAAATATAGGGCGCCAAATCACAAATCTCCCGTGGCGGGCCAGAGGAAATCTACAGCTGCTGAAAAGCCATATTCGGTGACCTCAGGTTTCTTTAAGATTCTATTTCTTAATACCAAGTTTTTAATTTATAACAAAACTGTTTGCCGCTTCACATTTTAGAAAAGCACCAAAGCTATGACAGATGATGTGTGTGATAGTTAACCACTATTTGCAAACTGTCTGGAGTTTATTAAATAACAAAGCATACAACGTATACAGGGACCCAGCCATTTGTCATCAAGGAAGTCCTGTCCATCACTAGCTTTCATTTAGTGGTTCAGTACCTCGAAAGGGCTTTTGTGGGCTGGAGGGCAGTTCGTTTCGTAAGCAATTATCCTCCCTCCTTATTAGAAGTGGAACTTAGATCATTGATGATTTCTTTGTAATAGCAAGATGGGCATTTTTGAACTGATGTGGGAATGGCTTTAGACAGATGTGAGGTTGGGTTTGTTCTAAGAACAACAGTTGAGTGGGTGAACAGAATAAAAGGGCAGTCTGGTTCCTAATCCCGAAAATACACTGATCTACATAACAAAGCAATAAAAGCAAGGTGAGCAGATGAGCAGCGTGCTCTTAATGCTCCCCTTTAGTGTGAACACATCCATTTTTTTAACAAGGGAGAATGCAGCGTCTTTAAAAAAAATGATATAACCTTGGAATGACTACACAAAGCTGGGGAAGCAATTAGTTTCCTCATGAATAGTGATTGCATAGTACATCTACCGTGTTTATTTCAGGGCAGGTGATTGATTTGATGCTTCTGGGTCTTGCCTTTCAAACAACGTCTGCAGACGCGCAGTACAAGCATCTCTTGTTGGAAATGCAGAATCTCAGCCCACTCCACAGCGGAGTCAGACTGCACTATATTGATATTCTCAGTGATCCCTGGGCATCTATCTGAGTTGGACAAACTCCAAACACCAGTCCAGGAGATTCTTTAGTTCTCCCTCAATTTGGGATGGAGGAGGCTACAACCAGCTACTCCGCATAAAGCGCTTTGTCCTAGCACGGTGAGATTTTCCATTATTGAGAAGGGATCTCGTTTCTTATTCTTCAAATGTTCCAAAGATGGTTCCAAAAGCCTCAGGAATCCCAAGAAGTGCAGCTGGTTCACCTAGCAGGTGCTGTAGGTACCCGCCTTGCCAACTTGCATCATTCTTTCTGTGGCTTCAAGGTAAGGGTGGTAGATTCAGACATTTCCTGTAGTTTAGTCACACACTGAGTATTTGGGTTTTGTAAGGAGGAAATATGAGAACATATCTGAAAGCACTTAGCACATAGTAGGTACTCAAACAGATAAGTGTTTTGCAATAATGGAAATATAATTACTAATATAGATTCCAAACTATTGCAAAACAGCAGTGTGTGTTTAAACATGCAGTATTTCTATTTATATGTGCAGGATATGGACTTTTAAGTCCAAGATGGATGACTTTCACACCATTTTTCATTTACAGTTAAAGGGCGCACGGAAGAAAGGCGGTTTTATGGGCATGTGGCCTGTGCTTAAAAAAGCCTTACACTTGGTTTAAAGCTCAGCTATAAATATTTTGAAATTTTAAAATATATTTATATTATTTTTTTTTGTAAAAGAGGCCTTGCATTTTCATTTTGAAAATTATGTGCCCAGCCCTGGCCGGTTTGGCTCAGTGGATAGAGCGTCGGCCTGTGGACTGAAGAGTCCCAGGTTCGATTCCAGTCAATGGCATGTACCTTGGTTGCGGGCACATCCCCAGTGGGGAGTGTGCAGGAGGCAGCTGATCGATGTTTCTTTCTCATCGATGTTTCTAACTCCCTATCCCTCTCCTTTCCTCTCTGTAAAGAATCAATAAAATGTATTAAAAAAAAAGAAAAAAAGAGAAGAACATTATGTGCCCAGACCTGTGTGGAAGAGATTTAGTGGTGCACAGAGACAGCCTCTTAAACTCCACCTGGACATTGTGTCCTCAAGTTCCCTTTACTGCAAACGTTGTAGATGAGAGGATTTTTCAGAAGTGGTTTTGCACTGCAAAATCAGCAGTGTCTCCACGTGTTTCCAAAGCTACAAAACTCAAAGAGGAAAGTGTTTCTGCACAGCCATTGTAGAAAAGAATAGGTAACGCCAAGATATGTGCACTGTCTGCATTAGCCTTCCCCAAAGTTGTTTGACCACATCGGTAGACCCATTTCTGGCTAAGTCTCAGGCTGCTCTGATTGCCAAGAAATAGGTTGTAAGTTCTCAAGGCTGCTCCAAAATAGTGTGAACAGTTATGTAAGGGTTGACAGAGTGCTGTGTAACCCTCTCCCTGTCTTCAATGTAGGGGAAATGTGCGCTAACCATTTTGGTCAATCTATGCTCTAAGATATCACAGGGGAAACGGAAGCTTTTTTATTATACAGTCTTAGTCTTAATAAGCTTACTTAATAAGCTATGAACATTATCAAAGTCCTCAAGAGAGTGATTCAGTAGCTGTTGTAGGATTGCAGCCTTAACTGTGCAAGAAAAATACCCAGAATACTATGGACTGCTTTGCACTCCTAGCATATTAAAAAAAAATAATAAGCAACCAGCTGAAAACCAAGGTCATATCGCACCCTAAGTAGGAAAAAACGCCACAAAGAGCCAGAATTTCTTTGTGTGACAGACATGCCCGCAGTAAAAATCCAACTCCTTCTAGGGCACACTATCTATCGGATTAGTTACTTGCTTTTTTGGTTGGTTGTTTTTTAATAAAGGTTACTTTGTCGTGAAAGCCAATATTTGAGAAGTCTAACTGAACTAAACACTGGCCTTTGGAAGTGTGGAAGATTGCCTGTGCTACATCAGCCACTAGTCCAAACTGTGAAGGAATTTTTCAACTTTAGGAGTTTTGCAGAGTTGGTGGCCATATATAACTTTTACCATTAAAGATTACTGGTATTCCTCATGCTGTGGTTGTGCGAGTAAGATACAGTCAAACCTCGGTTATTGAATGTATCCTATCTCGAACGACGTGGTTCTTAATCAAGTTGTTCATTGAAAAAGTGTCTAGGTTGTCCTACAAAACTTTGGTTCTCAACCTAACAAACCTTGTAGGCTGAGTCATCAGCATGACAAAAAGTGTCTCTCAGGCCACCAAGATAGGAGAGACTGTGCCAGTGTGAGTCAGTTTAGAGCTAAACCTTGTCTTGTTAATATCTTAGGGAACTGGGCTGTGAATATTTGTGTCTGTATGTGTGTGTGTTTTGTTTTTCTTTTCTTTTTTCTCATTTTGCTGGCAAAATGGACAATTAGCACAATTTAAAAACATAAATAGGTCATCAAGAGTGCTAATGTTGCTGAGGGTGTGATCACAGGCCATGGAAGAGGTAGAAGAACTGTTGTTGATGTCAAGCAAAGAAAAGCAGTTAGCCAGTGACAGCATTTTGCAGTCAGTGACACGTGAAAAAGGGAAGACTCTGCATATGGACCGCCTCAGGACACCCCTGGAATGAGGGCTGAAACTGGTTCATTAAGGCTAGTAGAGGTGGTTCAATACATTTAAGAAAAGAAGTGTTTGTTTATAAATTAAATGCTACATGAGACATGTACTATAGATAAGAAAGGTTAAAACAGGAAATCATTTGGGGGTCTGGAAATTAATTAAATTTATATTATATCTGATGGGGAAAAATGAATTGGTCTTTGAACAAGTCGCTCCTTGAACAGCCTTCCAGAACAAATTAAGTTTGAGAACTGAGGTTCCACTGTACTGAAAAGCATGTAGCTCTGTAAGGTTGGGAGAAACAATAGATGATTGACAACTGAAGTGAGCTGATGGAGGGAAACAAACAATAAGAACTGTGACGAGTATACTGAAGTTCAACATTGGGCTTCTGGAAACAAAAGATGAGAGACATGTAAACCCACCGTGCTGGAGTCAGAGGTGCTACAGATCAGACTAGAAAGATCAGAGGGAAGTGCCATAACCAAGGGCCTTGTGAATAGAAAACGTGTCAACACCATTAAAACCCTTTCTATATGTTTGCAAATGGAAGAAATCTCTGGATAATTTATCTCGACTCAGCTTCTTGTTGCTGGGGACTTTCAGTTTTGCTAATACATGTAACAGAAGATTATTGGCTGCAAGAATAATATACTTTGAAAAGCAAGTATATCTAAAATAAGTTGTAAGATAATCAGGAGGCTGGTGCCTCCATCCGTTCTTTATCCTACATTCTATGCTAGCTGGTCATTCAATTTACAATTTTCAACCTTTTTGTGAGAAATGCTCACCTGTCCGAATTCAAATAACGGACTCGGAGACAGAATTATGGAGAAAACAAGACATTTAATACATTCTTACAAAAGCTGCTGTCTGTCCAGTTGTACAGCCGCAGATACACATGGAGTAGTGACTATGCTGAGGCTGGATCACGGATGCCCGCTTCCTACATGTTTACACCGCTGTCTTTTAGCCTGATGCTAGATTACGTTTGATCATGGTATATCCCTCAACCAGATTTTGCAAATATTTATTGACATATGAAGATCAATTTTTCTGGAGTACAGGTCTAGTCATGTAATCTTCAACAACCCTTGCTTCCTATAGGAACAAGCACCACATTCTTTATACTGGCATTAAATGCACTCCTTGTCTGGGCTTCATCATTTTCAGCCTTATCTTGTCACTACTCTGTTTCAGATACGCTAAGGACTGCAGTCAAATAGAGCTACTTCCCTTTTCCTGATTAGGGCTAGTGTTTTCTTAATGTCAATGCCACTGTTCCTACTGTTTCCTCTGTCTGAAATGCTCTTCCTCCATTGTGCATACTCCAATCCTGCTCATGCCATGATCAAAACAACCTTCACAGCCTCTATGTAACCTTTTTCTACTTGTTCTCCAAGGAGAGAGCAATATTCCCTCACCCTTTTCTTTGAAATCACATTATCTGTATCTCCCTCTCCCCCCTTTTGGGGATTTATCATGTTTGACTTACATTTTAGTTACACACATGTTTTATTTATCACATTGGGAATAATCTCTGTTTATTAAATCTATCACAGTGTGTTGAGCATAGAAATCACAGAATAAACATTTGAAGGAATAAATAATGAATAAATATTTATCTGGGATAAAGGGGTAAACAGAGATAAATAATAATATGGTTTATTAAGAGTGGGTAGAACCAGAAAATAAAACTGAGACTCTGTAGTTTCCTTATCCTACAAATGGTTTGAATTGAATATTCAATACCATCATCGTTAAGATTGCACTAGTGGATTGATGTCCGTGGGAATGGCAAGGTAGGACCTCTGAAAACCTCACCTCCATAAAAGCACTGACAACTCTGATGAAATTGTCAAAATACATTTTTTCGGAAGTCTGGAAATTAACATAAGGTTTGTAACAACCTGGGGATCCTTTATTAAGATGAAAACCTGAATATCCATGAAAAAAGTAAGCTTTGTCATGTTTTAACTCTACCTACCCACATTCTGTTCTCCCCAGGACCATTAGCCTGTAACCACAGTGAAAACTAACTGCCTGACAGAAATGCAGGGCTGGTTTAATATATAAAAATCACAATATCAATAAATAAGGGAGAAAAGCACATGATCATCTCAGATGCAAAAAGAACTTGACAAAACCCACCATTCTTCCATGATAAAAACACCTATAAAACTAGGAATAGCAGGGAACTTGCTCAACCTAGTCAAGGAGATTTATGAAAAACATTGTCCTTCATGGTAAAATACTGAAAGCTTCCCCCTGAGATCAGGAAAAAGACATGTTAGTAAAGTTTTTCATCAGGGCAATTAGGCAAAAGATAGAAACACAAGGCATTCAGATTGGAAAGGAAGAAGTAAATCTATGTCTAATTACAGGTGACATAATCCTGTATGCAGAAAACCCCAAAGAATACACACACACACACACACACACACACACACACACACTCACTCACTACTAGAGTTAATAAACAAATTCTGTATCATTGCAAGAAATAATATTAATATGCAAAAATAATTGTATTTCTATACACCATCAACAAACAATCTAAAAAGAAAATTAGAAAAACAATTCCAAAATAGATCAGAGACATAGAAATATGGAACAGACTGATGAATCTCAGAGGGAAGGTGGGTGAGAAGAGATTAACCAAAGAATTTATATGCATGTATGCATAACCCATGGACACAGACAATAGTGTGGTGAAGGCCTGGGGTGGGGGGAGAGGGGTGAGCTAGAAGGGGGTCAATGGGGGGAAAAAAGGGTACACCTGTACAATTTTCAACAATAAAGATAAATTTAAAAAAGTAAAGAAAAACTTCCATTTACCATATCTTCAAAAAGAATTGAACACTTACGAATACATTTAACAAAAGAAGCACAAGGTGCAAGGTTTATACACTGAAAATTGTGAAACGTCATAGAAATTAAGCACCTAAGTGAATGGAAAGACATCTGGGGTTGGATTGTTAAAATGGCAATATTCCCCAAATTAACCTACAGATTCAGCACAATCACTATAAAAATCACAGCTGGCTACATTGCAGAAATTGCCAAGCTGTTCTAAACTTCATATGGAAATTCAAGGAACCTAGGATAGTCAAAACAATCTTGAAAATTAAGAACAAAGTTGTAGGACTCACCCTTTCTGATTTCAAAGCTTACTATAAATCTACAATAATCAAGACAGTGTGTTACTGGCATAAAAATAGACATCTGTAGAACAATGGAATAGAATTGACTCCAGAAATAAACTCTAATATTTATAGTCAATTGATTTCCACGTGGAAATTCTACAGGGTTAGAATAGTCTTTTCAGTGAGTAATGGGACAGCTGGATATCAATATGCAGAAGAACAAAGTTGGACCCCTCTGCATTCTCAATACAAAAATTAACTTAATGTGGATCAAAATTTAAATATAAGAGTCAAAATTATTAAATTAACAGAAAAAGTCTTCATGGTCTCAGATTAAGCAATGGTTTCTTAGATGCAACACCAAAAGCATAGGCAACAAAAAATATATAAATTAGATTTCAAGAAAATTATTATTATTTTTTGCTTCAAATAACACAATCAAGAAAGAGAAAAACAACAACTTATGGAGTGGGAAAATATATTTGTAAGTCATTTATTGGGTAAGGAACTTGTATCTAGAATATGTAAAGAACTCTTGCAATGTAACAATATAAACACAAATAACTAAAAAATGGGCAAATGATTTAAATAGACATTTCTTAAAGAAAGATATACAAGTGGCCAATAAGTATATGAAAATATGTTCAACATCATTAACCAAAGAAAAATGAAAAACAATGCCTCTTCACACCTCCTAGGCTGGCTATAATAAAAAAGATAAATAGCAAGCATTGGTGTGGCTTTGTAGAACTAAAACCCTTACACAGTACTAGAAGAAATGTAAAATGTAGCCAGTTTAAAAACCACTTTGGCAGTCCCTCAAAAAGTTTAATATTGAATTCCCATACGATATGGCAATTCCACTCCTAATTATCTATTCAAGAGAATGGAAAAGATAGGTTCATGCAAAACCTTTTATATGAGTGTTAATAGCAGAATTAGTAAGAAAGGCCACAAAGTAGAAACAAGCCAAAATGATTGTCAATTGATGAATAGATAAACAAAGTGCTATCAATAATAATAAAACCGTAATATGCTAATTAGACCGGATGTTCTTCTGGATGTCCTTCCTTCCAGACAAAGCTGCAGCGGATAGGGGCTGAGGCAGAGGCGGCAGAGGCGCCCGGCCTCGGGGGCGGCGGGGGAGGCGGCGGTGGCTGGGGCTGGGGCCAAGGCCCTTGCATGAATTTCATGCATCGGGACTCTAGTGTGTGTATATATATCTCTTTATATATGATGGAATATTATCAGCTTTAACACTGAACGATGTACTAATTAATCGATGCTGTAACATGGATGAACCTTGAAAAGATGATGGTAGGTGAAAGATACAGAACGTCACAAATAGTATGACTCCACTTACCTGCAATGTGCAACACAGGCAAAGCCATACAGACAGAAAGTAGATTAGTGGTTGCCAGGGGCTTGCAGGAGGGGACAGTGGGAAATGAGTACTAATGGGGTTCCTTTTTGGGTGACAAAGATATTCTGGAATTAGATAGTGGTCATGGTTGTGTGACTGTTCCAGACATTTCCAAATGTCACATGGAGGCCAAAACTTCCCTGCTGAGAAGCACTGATGTAGACCTACATGTGCTGATGTGGAAAGATTTCAAAAATGTATTTTTAAATAATTTTAATAATAAAAATGTAGAACAATAAAAATTGCATTAATGTAATATCAAAGATTGCTTGCAGTTCAGGAGAGAAGTAAATTTCAAATGCATAGGGTAGGAATAATCTGCAAAATAATGTTCTTATGTCAATAATGTATATTAACATTCTACCCACATCAAAAATATGTTAGAATGATTAAGAGGTTATCTTTATGAATGTTTTGTTTTTTATAATTCTTAAATGAAAGATGATCCACCATAAGAAAATATATTTTCCTGTTACATTATGTACTTAACACAGTACTGAAAACTATTCAGTCTGCTTTCCACAATGATTAAAGCACAATTATATAAATAAAAATAAATCAAACTTTTGCATATTCATGTCACAAGAATGCAAGAAGCACCTGTTTCCACTTTAATTGCCAGAGAGAGCATTGAATGTAAATTGGATTCTCTACTAAGAGACTCCACCTTAGTTTAGAAATACTAAGGTAAAAGGACAGAAAAGGTAATGCATCCTTATTAAGGCTCACTTAAGAATAATAGTAGAGAATAAGAGTAACCACTCAGAGTGTAGTAGTACTTACAGGATACCTAAAGAGTAATAGCAATCATTTACATTTTAGAATGCATTAAATATCAAGCCTTCACTTCCTCTTTTAAATTACTATATTTAATTACATGATCCTGTTAGGTATGGCTTAAGGAATCACTCCAATTTTATATCTAAAAAAACCTGAGGTTTAATAAGATTCAGGGCATACAGGCAACAAATGGTGAGCCTGGGACCTAAATTCAGGCTTATTTAATTATTAAGCCCATATATTATACCAATCTCTCACTAACTGTTTTTAAAAAAAGTCTTAAATCTTAAGCTTCCATGTAGGGTAAAGGGTATGACTTATATTGTATTTCTTACTATATAGATTAGAATATCCAATGCTACCTTTGCTGGTAGAGATAAAATTATTATGGTGAGCATCTAGCAAATACTTTTTTCATGTGACAGGAATACTATCAACGTGGGGATTTGTGGTAGGTCTGGAGAAGGCCAACACATGTTGGCTGACTCTACCCAACAAGTCAGAGCAGGAGGTCAAGGTTTGGGGTCAAGACTTGAGCCAATCTCATTGATGATATCTTGCTCTTTCTACAGCACCATGCTGTTTCTCACAATCTTGCAAAGATGATACGTATCAAACACAGAGCTTGGGGTCAACTGTAAATGCCATCTGTGTACACCGGATGGGACTAGAACTCAGGACCACATTTGCCTACTGCTCAGAGAGCTGAAAGCCTGACTGCTGGTAATGATGTGCTCGGGGTCTCTGACTCACCCAGTGTCCACTTGGGATATTGGAGAAGTTGTTTCTTAGAAGGATCACATACCAGAGATTCCATCTAAGTGGAAAAGCTGTAAAAGGTGCTTCCACATTTATTACTGTACTTGAACTTCATAGAAACCCATTAAATAGTAATAGAGATTCTGTTATGTTTTAATTTTATAAATGAAGAAATGGAGAGTCAGAGAACTTAAATAACTTCTAGTAGGTCACATGTCAATGACTGAAAAAAACTCAAGCAAGTCTTTTAATTCCTTAATTGGTGCTCTTTCTATTATACCAGTCTCCATATTCTGACTATGTCATTTTTTCAAGAAAATTTTTTCCTCTATAAAAATATTTCTGTGCAGGTTAATAATAATTGAAGCTCTCTACAATTCGTATTGAGTTCCTTCTTATCTTTCTCTCAGGAGTAGAAGGGAACTTTTCAATAGATTTCTAAGCACAATATTTGCTCTTACAAACTGCTTCTGAATCCAGAGTCTTTATTTTTATCTGCTATACTTTATTTCAAGAATAACTTTAAAATGCTTCCATAGAAACAACCGGATAAGAAAACGAGCTATGTAACATTTGCAGTGGATATCTTTCTGAATTTTGAACATTTCATTCCTAAAGAGATTAGAGATGGTTGTTTTTGAGGCCGAATCCATTCCTAAAGGAGATTCTCTTCATATGTCTCCTTTATGTTTTAGGTTATAAACTCAGACGCAATAAAATTTTAATGAAATATTCCTAAGGCTGTGAAATACTCAAGTTTTATTATTGTAGCTTAAGCGGGGGAGGGGGGTGTGTGTGCCCTCATTTCCATTACCTGCATTAACCTCTCTCTGCTCAGCATCTCCACAACTTCCTAATGCTGAGTTTGGGTCATGGACATTGGAAAGCACGCAGCTCTATCCAGGCATAGTGGATAGATGACTGTAGGAAGCCCTTGCAGCTGGGGTGAGGTGACAAAGAAGAAAAGAAACAAGGAAAAATGTACACTAAAGCTCAATGTTGCACTGACAGAAAAAAAAAAAAAAAAAAGAGGTGACAGATTAATCCCAACACCAGAAATTTTGCCACATTTAGATGATCATTGAGGTCCAACATTTTTCCATAACAATATATTTAGCACCCATGAATTCTCTAGAATGGGGAAATCTGATAAATGTAGAGGATGTTGACATTTTCCTTTATTGCGGTTTACATGACTTTATTATTTACATCGGGACCACAAAGGGCTAAAAGTGGAGGCCATAATTCTGTCAGCAGGCAAGGAGCTCTGCAGCTTGTGCTCGGTGCACAGGGAAGACCAATAACTAATGCCGGCTGCGGCTGCATGTCCTAAATTATATGCTCTTATCTTCACTGGACAGTTTTATATTTGAAGATTTCTCCTACCCACCTCTTCGGGCTAATCAAATTGCAAAAAATCACCGAATGGAATTCTGTGTTGGCCTCACATGTGAGCAGGTCGACCCATAATTTAGGTAAGTGAGGAGAGATTATGTATGCTAAGGGTTACTATAGTTCTTTGGTGGTGAGAAGTTGTACTGCTTTTGGTAATGGACTATTACAGGGACTTTTTTGTGTGTGTGTGTGAGGAAAGGCAGAAAGGCTGTTTTACAGTACTAAAGGACTGTGAAATGTACAACTCTTGAATTCTATGTTACCAGTATAATATAGAGTTAGATTTCTTTAGCTGTCAGCTGCATTTTTTAATTATTATTATTATTATTTTTTATTTTTGGTGGAGAATTGGATGCTAAACAGGAAGGCTAGATCTCCGTTTTTGATCCATAGATTAGCTCTTGTTAACAATAGCCAGCTTCTGCAATCATTGTCCTACAAGGTAGAGTCAGCTGTGTTTTGGAAACCACTTTACCTAACACTAAAACATCTTTGCTTACTAGTATGTCATTCTACAAATGCCCTTCCTTCCTTCCTTCCTTCCTTCCTTCCTTCCTTCCTTCCTTCCTTCCTTCCTTCCTTCCTTCCTTCCTTTTTTTTCTTTCTTCCTCCCTCCCTCCCTCCCTTCTTCCTCCCTTCCTCCCTCCCTCCTTTCTCTCTCTCTTTCTTCTCTCTCTCTCTTTCTTTCTTTCTCTCTTTCTTCTTCTTTTCTTTTCTTTTCTTTCTTTCTTTCTTTCTTTCTTTCTTTCTTTCTTTCTTTCTTTCTTTCTTTCTTTCTTTCTTTCTTTCTTTTCCCACCTATGGGATTCCATTCAAATAGCATCTCCTCTAAGCAGACTTCCCTAGAAAGAATTGTTCATTGGATCCTCTGTGTCTCCTCCACATTTTTAGAGTTCTATCTCTGTAGTATCAGGCATACTATTCACTCAATAGAAAAGCATATAAACTCTAAGAACGAAGACACTGTGGCTCATTTATCTTTGCATTCTCAGCACCTAGGACAAGAATCTGCATAGAAAAAAACCAAACTGCTTCAAGTGCTCATTGAATATATAGTACTAAAAAATATATGTGATTTATCAGATAAAAGGTGAATCTCAATAAAAATATACAAATACAAAAGCTTAAATAATACTGGCCCCAAATTAAAGAGTTATATATAATAGAATATTTTCTTCTTTTATTAAAATGATAAATGACATTGATGCATTCAGTTGTTTAATTAACAAATATTCATTGAAATAACACATAAATCACATTAAGATATTTTTCCTACTTCTGCATATTATACTAATTTTAAAAACCACATGAAATTATTTAGAATTAAGAAGAAAGAAAATTTACAATCAATTTTCCCAAATCCCTAATAAGTGATGGCAAATAATGCCTAAATATAAACAATGATGCTCATCTAGTAATTAGACACATCATTGTCTCCTGTATTTTGAAAAAATTAATTTACAATTTACTTTCACAGTCTACTTCTTTTCTTTTGAATGAATACTCCTTAGATTATTTAAAATTAAAGGCTGATAAAGTTTGAGATCCATTTGGAAATTCTGTCATTCTTAAACATCTAATATTATGTCTACAGAAGTTGTATTTCAGTAGAACTTATTCCAATGAGCTATATTTAAATATTTTAAACACCCAATAAAACTTTAAGAGTTAATGGGACTATATTTAATTTTAGTATTATAAATTTTGAACTTGAAAGAGTAGAACTAAATCATTGAAAATAATATTTAGATGATTTCTTTAGGATTACTAAGACTAAGAAGGCTTTTAGGTATCTGAAGTGAGATTCCATCTTATAACTATTCAGTGTGTAAACTTCTGGAAAGAAAGCCCACCCTCTGACATGAAGCTTTCATCATGTGCTTATCCAATATGAATTCTTACAAACCTAGACATAACATCATACTTAATTGTGAAAGACTAAATGCTTTCCTTCTAGAATCAGAATTTCAAGTATGTGTGCTCCTACTATTCCTATTCATTCTTTTACAGGCCAATGCAATGAGGGTGGGAGAAAAAAAAGCGATGTAGATCAGAAACAAAGAAATAAAATTTTCTCTATTCACAATATAACTGTCCACATAGATAATGTCAATGAATATACATCAATGTTCTTAGAACTAACGCATGAGATTAGCAAGATGACAAGATGCAAAGTTAATATACAAAATAAAATTTACTTCTATGGATTAGTAATTAGAAATATAAAAAGTGTTACTTAAAATAGCAATGAAAACATGAAATATATAAGTGTAATTCTAACAAAATGTGCAAGATTTGTATGCTAATTACCATAAAACACTAATAAAAGAAATCAAAGAAGGCCTAAATAAATGGAGAAATATACTGAGGAAGTTAAGTTAAAATGTTAATTCTCTCCAATATTTGTCTAGAGTTTCAGTGTAATCTCAGGAAAAATGTCAGAAGATTGTTTCTGTAGAAATGAATAAATTAATTTCAAAATTTATTTGGGTATGCCAGAAATTCCAGCACAGCCAAAAATAATTTTGAAGAAGAAGAGCAAAGATAGAAGACTTATTGATTTCAAGACCTAGTATAAGGCAATTTTATGGAAAATAGTAATCCTTTGATCAAATGGTGCTAGAATAACTATACATTCCAAAAAAAAGTGATCATTAACCCATACCTAATATCATATGCAAAAGTGAATTAAATCAAATTAATCAGAGGCCTAAATGTAAAGTGTAAAAAAATAACATTTGTTAAAAAATTTAGAAAACATCTTCATAATTTTGGATAGTAAAATATTTTATAAGTATAACACTAAAAGCATGACTATTAATGGAATGAAAACTTACTTAAACTGGTGTTCATAAAAATTAAAAACCTTGGCTCTTTACAAGACACTGTTAAGAAAGTGAAAAGGATAGCCTAGGATAAAATATTTGCAGGAAAATACACTATAAAAGAATATATACAAAGAACTCTCAATTCTCAATAAGAAAACACACAACTTATTTTTTTTTAAATGAGCAAAAAATCTGAACAACTATTTGACTAAAGTGAAAAACACACACATTAAAATGAAAGCACTTCCCCTGACTCCGCCCAGTAAAACCTGACAATAACAAATACTGATAGAGCATTGAAACAACTGAACAAGGTGGCTTGTGAGCATGCAATATACAGAAGGCCTTTGGAAAACAGTGTGTCAGTTTCTAAACCTAAACATTCCATTGTCAAATGCCTCAGCAACTCCACAGAAAGAACTACTTAAACATGATTCTCCCCTGTATGGAATGATCATTTAACACTAAGAATATATGGAGCTGCCACACATGTGCATTGAATTTATGAACATTTACATTATTCAAAAATAAAAGTAACTACCTTTTAGGGCTGGAGCTAATATTTCCACAAATGTTACTAATTTTAAGAGAAAAATCAACAATAGTAAACTTGAAGTCATAAGGGACAGATCAACTTACCTCAGTAGAATAACTTAATTTAGATAGCGAATGGGAAAAAATGTAAATAAATAATGCATTTATTGCAGAACTACAAGTGCCAACGGTTTGGAGTTGATGCATTCTCAGTGGAGGAAAATTCACCTTTTCCAGGGGAAGCTAAATACTTCTGTGGAGGCAGTTTTTAGGATCTGCAAACAATCTCCCACACCAAGCTCAGACTGTCCTCAGGGCAGAGAGATTCTAGGGACAGAGGCTGGTGCTTCCTTACCTAAATCATAGCTTCCGGCAACTTGGCACAAGCTGCCTTCTAAGAAAACGAGGCAACTCATGGACAAAACAAGACTGACCAGACCCTGACTCTGAAAATTGAAAACAAAAGGAGTTGTAGGTTTGGGAATACTCTCCCAATATCTCTAGGAGGGAAATTATTTGGGTTGTCTCACTCTCCTAAAAGATGGTTTCCAGGTCTTTGTCCATCATTGTGGAATGATCATTGCAGAGCCCTTTAAGGCTCAAGAAGTCTACACACCTCCCGAGAGTAAGGCCTCAGTCAGGAATGCAATCTAAGTGGTGATAGGGCGTTTCATGAAGGGAAACTTAACAACATATAGGTGTCCTTCCGTACTCCATAGAGAGCATTTTCATCGGCTGACTTTCCTCCCAAATTTTCATTGTGGAGTACTAACTGGTTAGAAATCTTATTGTATCCATGAAATCTTTTATTGAAACTAAACATGAAAGCATTTCTTCTCTGCACACATCTCTCTTGATTCTATGGTTTTATTTTTGTTGAGGATATACCATTCTTCTCCTTATTTGGGCCAGAGTCCTTGATCTTTGACTCCTTCCTGTCTCTTATCAATACCCCTTCCTCACCTCCTCCACATCTAATCAGGGATAAAGTGCTCTCATTTTTCTCTCTCAAGATTCCCTTTAAGTCCTTTCCAATTCCTCTGCTGCCATTCCAGTTCAGGTCCTTTTCATCTTTCATGTGATATTTCAGTAACCTAAATGATCTCTCTTATTCCATTCTCTCCTCCACTTTCTCACCTGGGAAGAAACATAGAATAGTCATTAAGTTTAAGAGTGCCAGAAATAGACTGACTGAGTTGGAACTTCAGTTTTCATTACTTAGTGTCTCCAAGTCTCCGTTTTCTGTCAGGTTGACATAGAATCCTTGGTAGAGTGCCTGGCACATAAAATTCTGGACACATGTTTAATATGACTATATAACCACAGGAGCATTGCTTGATCCTTCCAGATAGGACATAGAGTTATTTAGAATATACACTGAATCCTGGTGTATATTAAAAAAAAAATCCTCATCTGAAGATACGTTTTTCCTAGAGGCCAGATGCACAAAATTCGTGCAAGAGTAGGCCTTCCTTCCCCCAGCTGCTGGCACTGGCTTCCCTCTGGCACCTGGGACCTGGGCTTTCCTTGCAGCCCTGGCTTCGTCTGAAAGATCGTTCAGTCTAATTAGCATATTAAGCTTTTATTATTATAGATTAGTTTTAGGGAGAGAGGAAGGGAAAGAGAGTGAGAGTGAGAGAGAGCAAGAGAGAGAGAGAAAGAGAAAAAGCGAATGTGAGAGAGAAACATCCATTGGTTGCCTCCTGTACATCCCCTGACCTGGGATCAAACCTGACCGGGAAATGGACCCACAACCTTTTGATGTATGGGAAAAGTCTCCAACCAACTGAGCCACCTGGCCAGGATGATCCTACTGGTTTTTTATTATGTAGCAACTGAAGAGGAACTAACACATAGTAAAAATAGTAGGCAAATAAAAAGTCTATGTTAATAAGTCATTCATTCTTTCATTCACTCGGAGAGTCCTCCTCTGTCTCTCAGTCCTCTACCTCCCTGCCTTCTTGCCTCCCTTCATTCCTTTCTTCCTTCCGGATCATAATATTTGAGTGCCTTTTACATGCTGGTTGCTTTACCTTTTGAGGAACTCATAGTGTAGTCTTAAGCGGAAACTCACTTGATCATTTTAAAGTTCAGTTATTTTTACACTCAGCCCTCTGAAAATAATGGGATAAAAATATCATTGAGATCATTTTTTGACCTTACTATCTCTAAGGTCCAATGTATTCTTTGAGATATTGTCAATGACACAATAATGTCTTTAAGAGGGATTTTTTTAAGTACTGATTTCCATTATGGATTTTAGTGGCGACTGAGGTGGGACTGCTATGCTTGGGTGCAGGAGACTTAGGCAACACCTTCCCTAGAGCTACACTGTGCACTCTGACATGCCCAGCTCCAGCCTGTTGAATGTTTAAGGATTTCTTTAACTGTCTCTGTATGTTTGGGGCAATAAAGACAGTGTTCAACCACGTGAAAAGGGCTGCGGTGTAAACTGAGATTTCCAAATGCCGAACTGTGCACTGTGTACTATCTGCTTAAGAATGAATTCAGCAACTATTTTTGTGACTTTACTATATGCTTCTCTTTTGGAGAACTTTTTCAAAATATAGATTTTCTGAGATCTACTACCAGAGTTTCACATTATATTGGTTGGTGATGAGATCACCCAATTTATTTGTAAAAGGGTTTACCAGATGACCTGGATGTTCATTGGGGCCCCCTGGGAACATGCACTTATTTAATAGAGTTGTGAAAACTCTGCCCTATGAATTCTCTGGTTATGAAAAGTTCCTCATGAATCACAGAGAAGAGTGCCATTTGGTAGAGGCTGGTACCTGTGTGTGCAGCCATCCAGAGGCAGCAGCTAATAGTGGTCAACAGAGTATTTGAGTAGAGGAACTGCACTGCCCTAGTATGTGAGAAAATGTTCCCCCTTCCTCCATGAGGAATAGATCGAGGGGCAAGACTGCAGGCCAAAGGCTTAATTAATTTCCTTCTAATAAAGTGAGCAAGGGATCAGAAAGCCAATATTTGTTTTCTGTGGGGTCACATTTATACTTTGGGTGTGAGTCATGGTCTGGTTACCCCTTTTGCTTATTTAATCCCAAGATGGGATTCAATAAATCTGTTGCTATAGAACATCTATATAATAAAAACCTAAGCGACTGTTATGGCAGAACAACCAGAATGACCTGTCGCTATGATGCACACTGACCACCAGGGGACAGACAGTCAATGCAGGAGCTGCCCCCTGATAGTCAGTGTGCTCCCACGGGGGAACGCCGCTCAGCCAGAAGCCTCTGGAGGGCTCATGGCTGGTAAGCACAGCAGTGGTGGCAGGAGCCTCTCCCGCCTCCATGATAGCGCTAAGGAGCAGCAAGCCGAGCGGTAAGGAGCAGCAAGCAGGTGGGTGGTAAGGAGCAAAGAGTCCTGAACTGCAAGAGGGGTCCTGGACTGCTGCCTTAGGCCTGCTTCCCACAGGTGGACATCCCCTGAGGGGTTCCGGACTGTGAGAGGGTGCATGCCAGGCTGAGGGAACCCCTCCAGTGCATGAATATTGTGCACCAGGCCTCTAGTCATTAACAAAGCCTGTGGTACGAAGATCTCTTGCTGACAAAACTGTTTGGGTAAGTTTTTCTTACCTGGATACTGACAAGGATATTTGTGGGCAGGAAGTGGCTTTCCTATCAGAAGCGCTTGGCCTGGTTTTAATAACAGTGGAAAGTGACAGGGAGTTTATATTTGAAAGGATTCTGTGACATTCTCCTCTAATATATAAAAGGACAATACCTGCAGACCTCATCTGGTAGAGAAATTTACTTAGCTCCTTACTCGTGCATTTTAAAGTTAATTCTGCTTGGGGAATCAATCAGGAGGTTTTTCTACCCCAAATTAAGTATTCTTAAGGAACAACAAAGAGCTAAATTAGTCTGTGATTGGATCTGCTGTCACGTTCTGCTTCTTATTTGGATCCCAGGGCCAGCTCTGGGAAGGAATATTTGATAGGAAAGGAGCTTTTCTTTCATGTCATCTTGGTGCTTAGCTAAACTAAACAAAGTTTTCACAGAATCTCCGTGAAACAACTCTATATTTGTTCTTATATAGTCAAACTGTTTTTGCTGGTGTTTAAGATGGCTGTTTTTCATGAACACGTTAGCGAAAACTGTTTGCTTGTTATATTTGATATTTCTCAGTGTGTGTTGACAATAGATAACTCCCTACTCTCCCAGGAAATATGAGTATCAAGAGTGTTCATCAGGATCATGTTGTAACCCCACTAGACATTTCCTTCTCTTTTTTGAAGTTCATAAATATCTCCATAGAATAGATTGATAAGAAATGAATACTAGTGAAATACTAGCACTTCACTAACAGCATCTAATGACTTGCATCTTAATTTTCTCCAGATCAAATGAATGAACTTATTTTTATTAGACATAGACACATTCATATTTTCTACTCTTTCAATCTGTAGAATTCTCTCCAACTAGATTAAATGCATTGCAGAGATTGTGAACAAAGGCTGTGGAATGCATACTGCAGCCAGATGTTACCAACATATCTTTTGGATTTTACATAAAAGAAACTCTGTCCACTTTTTGTAAAATTGTATATGTAATTAAAACTACAATAAAGCATTCCACTCCATTTGCTCCTTCATGTAAGAAGAGGACGTGTTGAGTACCACGTTTTCTCAGAGTTGTCCGCGTGCAGTTGGAGTGTGTGTTTGGTGACTGAACACAGCTATCAGCACAAGATGCTAGCAGAGGCCTCATCGATGTCTTTTCAACATACCCTCTGCCTTAAACTAAAATTGGATGGCTAGGATACTTTGAACAGCAATTTTTAAATTAAATCTTTTTTTCATTAAACTTTAATCAGTGCCTTGAATCTCATTAATGATTGTTTATAAAAATCTTGGCAGCCACCCGTTGCTATTATATGAAACCACTTACACTTAGTGTATATATTTTAGTTTAATAAGAGGGTTTCATTTTGTAATGCCTATTAACTTTCAGGACAAGGCAAAGAAATTACGTGTTAATGACAAATGCTAAAATTTATTAAATTTCACACACGGTGGCAAATACTGAACCAAGGGTTTTACCGGCTTTATCTCATTTATTCCTCTCCACAACCTGTGAGAGGACTAAGGGGCAGGCGGGCTCAGAAACTTGCCCCAAATCACCTACTAATAGGTGGTGAGGGCCGACTAAATAACAGACTGAACAAATGTCTATTGCTTGAGAGCTCTTTAACCACAGGTTAAAAGTATAAGGTTGAGCATGGTGATGATTCTGCATTAAGCAAGGTAGCTGGGTAAATATTTCCTCAAATTATGGGTTGTTACAATACTTGGTGTTTCTATAGTGTTTTTCACAGCACTTTCCACTGTGTTATTTTATTTATCCACCCACAACCATCTGAGGTGTATAGATGTAGTGGGATTGCCTTCTGTTCGTGAAGGAGGATAGATGTCTGCCTGAAGGTGCAGAGTCGGGACTAGAATCTAAGCCCACCAGAGAGGCAATTTCCATTAAGCTTACTGTCTCCCTTAGTAGGCCAAGCCGTTCTTTTGCCGACTGTGATATGCAGTGGGCAATAACTCAGAATGAAGCAAGCTATGAAAGAGAGCACTTTAATATCGTTTTATGGTTTTAACCTAAAAAATCTCCAAATATCTCATAAGCATTCACCAAATTTATAAAGAAGTGTTTTATTTGGAATCGTAAGTATATGGGTGGAAAGCTGAGGCATAACTTTACTGAAAGACATTGAACACGGGTGTTGGTATATACTATGAAAAAGGCTATTCCTTTTGCACTTTTTCAAAGAAAATGTGTGAGAAGTCTAAGTGATGCAGTATCCTGCTAGGAAAATAATCAATCCATAATAAATTTCATATGGAAATGTACATGTGAATTGGAGAATGGATTTAAACAAAAAATATTTACCTGTCTATAAGATCAGCACAGATAGCTGTTCAGAACTTTTCATGACACTGAGGCTTCAGTAAAATTTACCTTGTCAAGTCCTCCCAACAAGACTATTGTAAAACGTTATTGTAAAGGTTATGCCAGACAATGATCTACATAAGAAATGCCACCGAAACTAGATGACAATGACATAATGCCAAAAATTAATTCAATAAATAATTCTATAAAAGACCACTACACTCCCCATATATAATTTTCTGAGGGCCTGGAGTGATCTAGGGGTAAAATTAGAATATACAAAAGATCTCACAGGAATGAAGCTTTGGGGCCATCATATCCTTTTAAAAATCAGATGACAGCTGTGATTGGAACTTCTCCCTCTAAAATCAAAGAAACAAAATTACAGCTGCAGTATATTTAATAGAAAATAAGATGTAGAACTGCAGAACTAGAGACATTCTTTATTCCCAGAAGTCCATCCCTTACATTCAAAATCCCTCCAATAAATGAATGGATAGTTTCAATATCCCATTAATATTTGCCACAGCCAGGCTTTTGATAAGGATTAATATGAAGGATTTGAAGTCTGAAACCTCTGACAAGAATCTGCATTTTTTTTTTTTTTTTGGTGACTGATCAATCTGTGAAGTAAATGAAGTTAAGGGCCTTTATGAAAATCAAGGAACAAAACCAACACATGAACTTCAGAGGCCTAACTAGACGTGTGTAAAATGGCAAAAGTAATAATAAGATAATAACAAAACCATTTACTGCGCACTTGAATATCCCCACACAGGTTTCAGCTCAACTTTATGGAGCTGGTACTATCATTATCCTCATTTTAGATAGAAATCAACTTTGAAGGATCATGAAGGTAAGCCACTTGCCCAAGGTCTGACTCCAAACATGACACCTGCATTAACAGAATCCATTTGGAAATATTTCAGTTCTCCACTTGAAAATAAAAATAAAAATAAAAATGTGGCATTTATTTTTCCTACAAAATGAATTATTTTTAAAATAAAATAAACTCCTCTAAGAGGCAAGCTTTTATATTTAATCTAGAGGCCTGGTGCATGAAATCCGTGCACAGGTAGGGTTCCTAGGCTGGGCTGGTGATCAGGGCCAATTGGGGCCTTCGGCTGCCGAGTGGGACCTTTCTTTGTTCCACGCCACCCCCTGGTGGTCAGCACACGTCATAGTGAGTGATTGA
Organism: Eptesicus fuscus; assembly: GCF_027574615.1. NCBI lineage: Eukaryota > Metazoa > Chordata > Mammalia > Chiroptera > Vespertilionidae > Eptesicus > Eptesicus fuscus. The sequence goes on from NC_072486.1 coordinate 69,750,030, forward strand.
ACTTCCGGTCTCCCATTCGAACTCCTGAGGGGACACTTTGCATATTAGCCTTTTATATATATATATGTTAAAATAAAAGAGTACCTATCATAAAATTGATTTTTCTGCCTGCTGCTTGCCCTGGCATTTGAAGATTTAGGCTCAGTGAGCTGGAAAGCTCTTCATCTTGACTTTCCCCATGTCAATGCTTTCATTTGTAGTGTATGGTTATCAAATGTTATTGGTCTCGTGGTTTAAAAAAATCCACCACCTCCCCTCCCCAAACAGTCTACCAAATTATTCAATATATTTTGTATATTTTATTATATATTAAGTGTATATTTTGTGAGAGTGCTAATAATTATTTTGAAGTCTAAATGTCTATTTATTCTTTGCATACTCATCATTCATCTCAGACCTTTATTTCACACAATGAATTTATCATATCCTAATACACAATTAGTCTAGTGCACACTTATAATCTACTAGAGGCCAGTGCATGAAATTTGTGCACTCGTGGGGGAGGGTCCCTCAGGCCAGCCTGCACCCTTTCACAGTCCGGAAGCCCTTGGGGGATGTCCGACTGATGACTTAGGCCTGCTCCCCAGTTAGACATACTTAGTGCTGCTGTGGAGGTGGGAAAGGCTCCTGCTGCCGCCACTGTACTCACTAGCCATGAGCCTGGCTTCTGGATGAGCGGCACTCCCCCTGTGGGAGCACACTGACCACCAGGGGGCAGCTCCTGCATTGAGCATCTGCCCCTTGGTGGTCAGTGCACATCATAGCGAGCGGTTGAGCGGCCTTAGCATATCATTAGCATATTATGCTTTGATTGGTTGAACCGATGATCGGATGACCGATACTTAGCATATTAGGCTTTTATTATATAAGGTTATCCATTTCTTATGTTACCTTAAATTCTAATCTTAGAAAGAAAAGATTGTCTAGCTTTGCACAACTCGTTAGCTCTGTAAAAATAAACACTGCCCACACATGTGAGCTGGCTCCTCATTTTATGCTTAAATAATATCTGTCAGCTTTGACCTGTGTCCTCAGGAGGGTGCTTCTGGGTAGGCTCATGAGGAGGTGTTTTCTGATGCATGTGTTATTGTGTTGCTTTATGACACCACACATTTTATTTTATTTTATTATTTCATTTTATTTTCAAACTTAGCACAAGAGATCATGCTCTGAAGCCCCAAGACATTGGTATATGAAGGGTTATTGGGGGGAAAAAATACTGCCAGATAAGCAGGTGGATAATTATGTCCCACACCTAAAGAAGTTAGATAAGGAAAGTTTAAAAATATAAATTAATTCAGCCCTCTTCCTGTTCCTTTCTACTTGCCATTCCGCCCTCCACCCACTTTTAAAGCTTTCCTTGTAATTGGTGAGTGAATGTAGTTTTCTTTGCAAGTGGGTGCTCCCTCACCCACAGATGTCAGGAGAGGGTGGGAGAGAATGCTGCTGGGAAACAGAATTAGGTTCCATCCTCCCCGATAAATCATGGGAAACTAGTGCTGTGCTTCTATAATCAGCTTCCTATTAGATTCAGGGTTTTAGATGATGGGCCCAAACTAAGAGGCCTCTAAGGTTCTCATCCTAGAGTGCACCTGAGGGACCTGTTCAGGAAAAACAGGCTCATCCGTGTGTCCCCAGGGGCCCGGGGAGAAATCCTGAGACCTCTGAGAACCAAATGAACTCGCGAGGGCCTTTGCTCCTACTGATGGAATTCAGTGTTGGGTTTCATCTGGACCACTTCAGTTTTAATAGACCGGATAGAGGTCAGGACTCCTGCTTGTGCTTATAGTCATCTCCCTCTATTATTATTCTTAACTGCAATAAAAAAAAATGATCATTGCACATGCCCTTCAAAGGGAAACAATTCACTAATAACATTTTAATTCTGGTTTTTAGGATTACAAAAGGTGAGGTACAATGAGGTAGATGATTTTAAGTTACCTTCCACACACCAGTTAGGACATAATGAAATAATTGGAAAATCACTTAAAGTTAGAAATGCCACTAATTCCTCACTTGACTTGGGTAAAAGTCTGACTGAATTTAACTTGAATTTGTATTACATAAGGACCATTGAATAATGTCCTACAAATTATAACTATATGAACATTCAGCTGAGGAGAGTAAATATGTTAAAAGAATACTGACCTTTTAGTACTAACAAATGACATGAACACAAACGTATAACATATTTTAAAATTATATGCAAAATAGCCTTAGCTTCTAGACATGGTTCTCAGACTTTAGGGGATTTTAGGGTCTACCACAAAATCTATAGGAGGCATCTGTGGATTAGAATTTGTGAATACTGCTAAATTATTTTCTATTATTTGAAGCACGAAAACAATAAAGTGATAAGAATACCTGCAACAGCACACAGTGGGAGCTGTGCTGCATTATTATGAAGGCAGTGTAATGCTTCATGAAAATGGGACATTGTGACGTGGACTAAAAAAAGGCCACATGCTAACCTGACAAGCTCAGGGAAGGCCTGCATGGTGGTTTTGCAAACTCAAAGACCCAAAGTAACCACAATGCATGGTCTGAAATTAACACTGTAACTAAAAGCAATTTATAGTGGGTAGTCACATTCTAGGCCGGTATTTTCCCTGATAAAGGTCAATCTTTACCTTAACTGAGCCTATTGTCTTTTTGCATCTGAGATAACATCCTTGTGAAATGTCAGGGTAACTTGTAACTTCCCTTTTTCTGGACCTCTCAGCGCACAACCAAATGTGTCTGGGCACCAGGACAGAGACCATAAATTCCTTCATTGTTATTGTTATCATGTTCATTGTTGACTGTTAACTATCCTGTACCCACCTGGGTAAAAAGAAGTATGTGTCTATCATTTTACTTTTTTTAAAAAAAATATATATTTTATTGATTTTTTACAGAGAAGAAGGGAGAGGGATAGAGAGTTAGAAACATTGATGAGAGAAACATCAATCAGTTGCCTCCTGCACAACCCCTACTGGGGATGTCCCCGCAACCAAGGTACATGCCCTTGACTGGAATTAAACCTGGGACCCTACAGTCCACAAGCTGACGCTCTATCCACTGAGCCAAACCAGTCAGGGCTATCGTTTTAATTTTTATCCAACCCCAGAGGTTTCCCTCCTTTGCCTTCTCCTGCCTCCCTATTCTATCACCAATGGATTTCATGTAATCCACTTAGATCTCCTTCTTTGATTGTAATGTATAAAACAAGGTGAAGAACTGCCATTCTCCGGAGCATTATCCCAATCCGTTGAGATTCTGCTCCCTGGCAATTGTCGACAGTTTGGCTCAAATAAACTCACACAAATTCTTTACAGATTTGAATGCTGTTATATTAACAGTGAAGAGAGGAGCTTTAATAAAAATGAAAGTGGTTATCGTTCATTGTTATATGGAGAGGACAAAGTAACTGATGTTACCAAAAAAGTTGAACGAGAAAGGTTATTTCATCTCTGATTCATTTCTCTCCCCGCCCCCTCCACCACCACAAAGGTAGATATATCTGTTAGGAAATGAATTCACTTGGGGAAAAAATCCTGTAAGTCACTAGGATATGCATTCTCCAGTTACTGACAACCATATGAATAAGCCATTATTACCCATCTGGAAACATCTCAAGAATAGTATATTGCTGCCTGAGGCTAAAATTTTGAAATATTATTACACCTTTGAAAAAATTAGCATGGCTTGGTGTCTACTTGGCTAGGCTAGAAATGAATTTGGGAAAGATTTCTATTTTGTTTTCCGTTTTTGAGTCTCTGACCCAATATATTTCTCTGCTAGATTTGGTGCATTTTTAAAAAGTATTCATGGCCTGAATTAGAGGTCTTGGAAGTTTAAAGAAAAAAACACACCATACTCATTACTTGTATTTAGAAAATGTTTGATTAAAATTGCAAAACAAAATCCCAGCACACTGTTTGCCTTTGTAGAAAATGTTTACAGCACCCAGGCATCAAGCATGTTGAATTTAGAGAGCTAAAGTAGAAGACATATTAAATATATAGATATTCAGAAAATGCCACCTTCTCTGCTTGAAAAAAAATAAACAAAAAAATCCATATTTCCATGTGAAGTAGAAATTTAAAGTTAATTTAATAATATGGTATAATATTGAATGTACTCCAAAATCAAAGAAATCATTTACATGTAGTTACTGTGAGGGCTTTTTAGGAAGTTGTGTTTTTGATTCTTTAATGAAAACAAAGTGTTATTTCACCATAAAAAAGATCTTGAAGAGACTTCAAATAAGTAAGGGTAGTCCTAGTCTAAATGAAACCATTCAAGCGGGCGGTGAATGTGCTGTTGGCAGAGATTTATAACACCTACTTAAAATGCTACCCTGGTAGGAAATGAGAAGAAAAAGGAAAAAAGAAAAATTCTCTCAAAGTCAGGAAACTATTGAGAAAGCAGTCAAAATCTTAAAAATAAAATACTGCAAAACACTAAAAATATATCTCCAGTTATTTGGCAATTTGTCTGCAAAATGCAAAACACTTGTACAAACTTACACAATTTAGAAAAGGGAGAATTAATTGCTTGCGAGTCATGGAAGATTTCTTTCTCACAATTTCTGATACAAGTTCAATTTATAGTAATTTTTATAATAACACCATATCTTACCAGTTTAATTGTAAATAAAGACTTTGGTGAGGGTTAAGTGTAAACAAAGATCTCTTTTGTCCTTTGACAAGAACAAAGATAAAAAATAATGATAGGAACTTCAGTACTTAAAGAAAATAAACATAGAAAAAAATGATGGAGGGTCAATATTACTACTTTAACTTTAGAATATATAGGTTTGATTTTCATTGAATAAAAGTGTGTTGTCATTATTTTATAATTACCTGGCTTTTATGCATTTATATGCACACATTTGTGCATGTTTACAGGCACTGTATGTTCTATATTGTACTAGAGGCCTGATGCATGATATTCGTGCAAGGGGCTCGGCCCTCGCAGCCCCTGGCTTCGTCCAGAAGGTTGTCTGAAAGGACATTCAGAAGGATGTCCGGAAGGTTGTTCGGCTGTCTGGTCTAATTAGCATATTATGCTTTTATTATTATAGATGACATCTGAGATATTTATGAATCTGATCATGTAATACTTATATATGGGGGGGGATCATATGGATATCAAGGAGAGTAGCCTTTTGCACTTTTCTTGAGAAAGAATTATGAGCATCAACTCAGAATTGATAGATTAAACTAGACTGAGCCATCTGACTGTTAAAGGCTCCCTCTTTAAAAGCTGCCAATTTAATCCGGTAAAACCTGGGGAGTTTTCTCCTGAATGTGGACTAAATGAATATAGCCAGTGATGGCTCATAGACACCAGGAAAGATCACCCACTTTACTAGAGACGAACACTTAAGGAATTAAGATTCACAACCATGGCTATCAAATATCACTTTGGGTCTAGGTCCCTGGTTCAAGCCGCTGAGCACTAAAACGCTTCACTGACTGCGCGTGTCTTTGCTCCCTGACCCAGCTTCTCGATTCCCTGCTCTACTTCCTGGAATTCATTTTTTACCTACTTATACAAATAGCACCTGGCCTCTACTTGTCTCCTACGTGCCTTTCTCCCTTTGGTGCCCAGGGCATGTGATCTATCACTTCCTTAATACTAGGAGCAAACTAAACCTCTTCCCGTCTCCCTGAATTTCAAAGCCTGGCCTCCTCTACAAAGTCCTGGTGTAATATATTGCTTTGTACTCTTTCTTCTATTTATTCTGTCTGCCCAAGTCTCGTCTGTCAAGCGAGCAAAATCACAAAGCTCCCCCTTTCCATATATTTAAAACATTTCCAATTGGACCACATTAAACTCCTTCGTCAGCTGTAATGACTTTCCTTATTTTCTCCTGTTGGTCCCCCTTCTCAGCCTACGCTCTCTGGTCCAGCTTTCCTTGTGAGTCATCAGGGGACAGATCTGGCTTCACGGAGGTGAGCTGTCTGCTACTCTAATATGTATCAGCATGTTTTCTTTTTTATTGCCCCACACCTTATGTGCACAGAAAGCAAGCGTTAGAAATGTCATTTCATTATTGGGTCATTCCCAAGAAGAGAAGGCACACTATGTATGCATCAGGAACGCCAAGGTATGTTTATAGATCCAAAAAGTCCTGCTTAATCCAAATCTTCTCATCTGCTGCCACCCTAAAGAGGGTATGTTCCTCTGGGTGAAAAAAGTTCTGCTCTAATTCCTACCGATATTCCTGAAAAAATCCTGTCATTCTACAGGGTGGGACCAAAGCAGGTTTAAAGTTGCTCATGTGGAAAATAATACAATCATTAATAAATAATAAAACAAGAATAAACTCTGTGTTTTGTATACTCACAATTGTAAGCCCACCTTTGCCCCACCCTGCATGGCTCCCTTCTTTTACTGTCACTAAATATTTTTTTTCATTTCAATGCTAATCATGAACATTAATAAGGTATTCTTTTTAAAGAAGCCAATTACGCCAAAACCGGTTTGGCTCAGTGGATAGAGCGTCGGCCTGCGGACTGGAAGGTCCCAGGTTCGATTCCAGTCAAGAGCATATACCTTGGTTGCAGGCACATCCCCAGTAGGGGGTGCAGGAGGCAGCTGGTCGATGTTTCTCTCTCATCGACATTTCTAGCTCTCTATCCCTCTCCCTTCCTCCCTGTAAAAATCAATAAAATATATTTAAAAAAGTAAAAAAAAAATAAAGAAGCCAGATACAATTACACATTTTCAGTTTTTTTTTCTTAGAGCTAATATTTCATCTTTCACCCAAAGTGCATGTATGTGTGTGTGTGTGTGTTGTACGCATGTTTGTTCATGTACAATTTGCATAATGTCACATGCAGAGATGTGAAGAAAGTGGGACCATGTGTTCAGGATTCCCAGGGTGGATTAGGATCACTGAGTCACACCATATTTTTGTGAGGGTGCGGCTCAAGCGGCACTTGGGGTGAGTCTTTCCGACAGGAGGATGTTCTGCAGGCAGCCAATTCCTAAATGGACTCCTTCATATTGCCTCCACTGCTTTTGGTTTCAAGTACTAACATGTTTGTTCAGTTTTTTTTTTCACTGATAGTTTAGAATGGCATTGAACACAAAATTCATCTTAGCTGAGTGAATGCTTTTCTTCTTATTGTTGAGAGAGTCAGTTTGCAAAATTACAACATGAGTTACCTAAGAAAAAACAGCAGTTGTACCAGCAAGAAAACTTTAAAATGTGCTGAAAGAGCCACCTGAATGGGAGACTAAAATTGATCAGTAAAAGCTGTAGCTGAACACAATCAATAAATGACCCAGGTCTAGGAACAGTCTTGGGAAATGGATCTGTGTGGAATGCTAAACTGTTGATACACAAGGCAGGCTATGTCTGTGAGGCAATTTCAAAGGTAACTTATGCCCCCGAAGAGGCTACAAAGCTTATTCTTATTATTAAAGCATGCGTTCCATGTGTCTGACAATTGTTCATTCCAGATATTTACCTCAGTTTTATGAGAATTTCTCAAGGGAATAAAAAATGATATGATTAACACACTCTGAGATTCCACTGGATGTATTAACTACTTCCTTTTCTTTACTTAGATGGCAGTGCTGAATGCTATGACCTCTCTGATACCTGTGGTGGACATCTTCCCAACTGCATTCTTTAGACATTAGGCTGGATGGTTGAGTAAATTTTTGTGTGTTTTTCTGTCCTCAAGCTCAATGTCTTACCTTAAGTTTCTTGTATTCACAAAATTGTTTTTTACTTGAATTTATATATATGGAGAGAGAGAGAGAGAGTGAGAGAGAGAGAAATAGGCTGGGTTTTGTTCCCCCAAAATACATATGTTAAAATCTTAATCCCCAGTATTTTAAAATATCATTGTTTGAAGACAGCGTCTAAAGAGGCAATTAAATTAAAATGAAAAAAATGATATCATTATGATGGACCTTAATCCAATATGGCGTCCTTATAAGAAGAGGAAATTTGTACATGGAGAGGTTCAGAGGAAAGACCATGTGAAAAAACAGGGAGAATATGGTAATCTACAAGCCAAGAAGAGAATCTTTCCGACGAAACTAATGCTGCCAACACCTTAATCTCCGATTTCTAGTCTCAAGAACTGTGAGAAAATAAATTGCTGGTGTTTAAGTCACTCACTCTTTAATACTTTGCTATGGTAGCACTAGGCAAATAATATAAGATGTAATACACACATATATGTGTGTATATAAGTACATACAGACATCTATATATCTATCTATATCTATAACTATATCTATCTACCTATCTGTTATCTATATATCTATCTATCTATCATCATCTATCTATCATCTATCTCTATCTATCTATCTATCTATCTATCTATCTATCTATCTATCTATCTAATCTATTCCTGTTCCAAATAAACAAATTATACCTCAGTCTTAAAAATTAAAAAAATATCATATCAATAACATAAATGCATTAAAATAATATTTTTGAATACAAATCTGGGAAATAAATGAAACTAGTTATCAAGAAAAATTAGTGAAAATGGTGATGAACACAGGCTGAGTCCTACAGTGGGGCATGTTAGTCAGAGTAGGGATCTGAAGTAATGGAAGGAAGGGTACACTATATTCCTTATCTGTGCTCTTAATATTGACTGAGTTCTAATTACTGTCATGATTGCAAATATGCATTCAATATTAACTATGGGTAAGACATTCTGCTAGGTCTATAGGTTGTATTGCAAATAAATAATACTAGAGGCCTGATGCATGAAATTCCTGCAAGAGTAGGCCTTCCTTCTCCCGGCTTCCCTCTGATACCTGGGACCCGGGCTTTCCTCACAAACCCCAGCTTCATGTGGAAGGATGGCTGGTCTAATTAGCATATTACACTTTTATTGTTATAGAGGAGCTTACAGTGGAGTTGGGAAATAAGATATGAACACAGGAAACACACATCCAGAGCGAGGGGAGCAATGAAAACCAGATAGGATGAGAGATGAGAGTCTAGAGTATAAAAGCTAAGAAAACCACAGGAAGCCATTCTGAAAGTTTCTTGGATTTTATAACTTATGAAAGTGAGCTTGGAAAAAAGTAAAGAAAAGGAAAGATATAAAGAACTAAAAAAAAAAACAAACACACACCAAAAAACTTTTTAAAAATCACTAAATAAAACAGCTGCTGGGTTAGGAGTAGGGCCAAGGATAAAACAATAATTGACCAAGAGATGAAGAGATCAGGGGAAAATTACTTATTTGATTGTGTATATACTGTATATTCTTTAGAGATTTACTAGCACATTGAATTTAATTCTCAGGAGTCTGGGAGTGGGTAAGATCTCCCAGGATGAAGGTGCAAAGAAACAAAATGAGGGCAAAGGTCAGATGTGGAGGGAAAAGAGCACTTTCTGGACTGGGTGCAGAGAACAGTACTAGCCAAATAGGCAGAGGAGTCAAAAGGCTTAGAAACACACTCAGGACCTACCAGCGAGAAGGAATCCAAGGCTGAGAGCATCAGGGAGTGACCAATAATAGAAAATGTTGCTGAAAGGTGAAGCCAAACACACACCAACTTAATGAGCAGATGATCATTTGTGTCCTTAAAACAATATCAGGCAGGGCCAGGGTGGCTCAGTGGTTGAGCATCAACCTATGAACCAGGAGGTAGCGGTTCAATTCCTGGTCAGGGCACATGCCTGGGTTGTGGGCTCGATCCTCATCATTGATGTTTCTCTCTCTCTCTCTCTCTCTCTCTCTCTCTCTCTCTCTCTCTTCCTTCATCTCTGAAATCAATATAAGTATTTAAAAAAACAAACAACAACAGCAAAAAAAAACCCACAAAAAACCAACAATATCAGTACAAGATGAGGAAGGAGGCTTAACTGCAGAGAATTAAAATGAGAACCGCAAACATTATATATATATTAAAAAAACCATCTTAATTGAAAAGTTTAAATTTGCTAGAAATAATAAAACTTGGAGGAGCTAATAGGAAAAGAGTCAGAGGATTTAAAAAAAAATCAAGATAGTCCTGGCTGGTGTGGCTCAGTGATTAGAACAGAGCTTGGCTCACTTACGAGAGGGTCTCAGGCTTGATTCCAAGCCCTGTCCAGGATTGCTGGAGGCAGAGAACGATGTGTCTCTCTTGCAATGATGTTTCTCTCCCTCTCTTTCACTCCCTCTAAAAATCAATGGGAAAAATATCCTCGGGTGAGGATTAACAAAAAACAAAAACAAATCAGGATGGAGAGGTGTTTGGATCTTTGGGGGGGGGGGTAGGGAGGGAGGGATTAGCACTGCAGCACTGGGCCAGGAGGGGCCGAGGACCAAGGTTCTGAAAAAGCCACTGAGAAGAGATGCCGAGCAGTTACACTGCACTTTCAAGGTGAAGAGTGAGATATATTACCCTTACATATTAGAGGGCCAGGGCTTTTTTCTTCTTCTTCTTCTTTTCTTTAACACTTTGATAAATTGTTAAGATATATCAATTTTGGTTTCCAGGCAAATAGCTTCCTGCTAGTTCATCTTACCTCCTCTCTATTTGAGCGGAATACTAAAGCTAAAGCCACATTCTTCTTCTCTGAGGAAGAAATGTAGGTGGAGGACAGCTTCTCTCCACACAGAGGGACTGATCTGTGGCTATTTCTGCTCGTTATTGTTCTGTTTTGTTTCTCTTTTATAATCCAATTAGACCTCCCGCAGGATATATATATATATATATTTCATTCTTTAGTGAGTGTTCAGACATTTTAAGGTGGGATTGGATAAGAACTTCCTGTCCGAGACTCTTTAATTCAATTCAGACACTTTTATGGCATACCTACTGGGTGCAAGGCACTGTCTGTGTGGATGGCCTATAATATAAAGGTTGACGGATTCAGAAACTAAAAGTTTTCTCTACAGTTTCTATAGGTAACTGAGAAACAGACTATAAACTTGCTTTTAGAAAGAGAAACATTAAACTGGCTCTAAAAATTACACAACATATTGACACTGGTCACACTTAGCAAGTATCTTCAGAACAACATGAATACGCTTAGAAAACACTGCCTCTTGCGTATTCCTCATTATTACATCTAATAACACTTTACATTTGGAATTGTCTAATCTTGAGGTCCCCGAAGCTTTAGTTTCAGATTCTACTTTAGCAGACTTATAATATGGTATATATTTTACTGTCGGTCAGGTTAAATCATTTTGGAAATAGGTATCTTATATAAATTCTTGAAGTTAAAATAGAAATTGTTTAGTCCAGTCTTCTACTATATTTAGGGATACCTGACCATTAACTCTCCTTACATGGAGGTCACTGAGCTTTTCTCTGAGTGCCTTCAGGACTGGGGAGCCCACTACCTTCTGAGGTTGATCATCGTGTCTTAAAGAATAGCCCAGCCCAGCAAGTGTGGCTCAGTGGTTGAGTGTCGACCTATGAACCAGGAGGTCATGGTTAGATTCGGGGTCAGGGCACAAACCTGGGCTGGGGGCTCCATCCCCAGTGTGGGGTGAGCAGGAGGCAGCCAATCAATGATTCTCTCTCATCATTGATGCTTTTACCTCTCCCTTCCTCTCCCTTCCTCTCTGAAATCAATAAAAGTATATTTTAAAACAAACAAACAAGCCCATACACTGAAGTTATGGAAGTTAAGTTTCAGATTCTGGCTGCGTAAAAGTCGAGAGCATAAAATGGCTTCTTACAATGTAAAAGAAAGCTATATTAATAGAACACAAGTTGTAAGAAAAGGTGAATTGTAACTATGTTCAAGAAGCAAAAGAAAACATGAGGCACTTGGAACAGGGGCAGGTGTTTGTAAACAGTGCGGCGCTGACTGAATAATAATCCGTGCTTTGCTTCTGATGAGTGGGTTCTGCTGGTTCTCAGGCGTCAGGTTTGCTTTGCTGAAGGTCTGCTTGGGGAGCAGGAGGAGGAAGAGGGGGGAAGAGAAGTTCACTTGTTTTCTCTACTATCTTACTCTCTCCTGTTCTTTCTGTCTTTAAGTTTGCTTTGCCTCCTGAGAAGGATTATGGTCTGCTGATACTCAAACCCGGATGGAAATAGAATGACTGATTAGTATCTGTGAGAAATGGAATGGAGACAGGGGGATATTTATGTAAACTGTTATCCACGGACAAAGGTATATAACCAAGGGGACACTGTGGCATCTATGGTGTCTAGGACTCATTCTTCAACCACACACTTCTCAATGTCAAAGATAAAGCCAGGGTGTCCAGCCTTAGGCCACTAAAGGCATTCCCAGATTTGCTGGCATATCCATATGTAGGTCCCTGCTCCACCATTTTCTTAATGTCTAACTTTATTTTGGCTGTAACAAACTTAGGACAATTTGATACTATACTCTTTCAATAGTTTATTTCTGGTTTATTATGATGAAAATAAAAGCTCTTCATTCGACTTGAGGTATAATTAGAAATATATGAACAGTACATCTTTGGAAAAACGTCTTTATTAAAGTGTTCATTTTAGAGTAGATAGTTTTCATTTCATTTCATTCCAGGGATAGTTTTCATTTTATAAGAAGAACAGATGTAAATTTAATTTCTTAGGTGGTATATCCTATTATTCACCTGTTGAGGATAGAAAATAATTACAAAGCAATTACTAGGTAACAGTAGGCTCCTGGGGCAAGCAGAGTGATAAGATCTATGTGCTAAATTAGCATTTTTGTGGCCATATAAAATGAGTTGAGTTTTAAGTAGGTGTTTCAGTGATTTGCAAGGTATTTTTGAATTAGTAAAAAGTTAACAAAAATGTTTTTTTCTTAAAAAAGTTTTTAAAGCAACAGAAAAGCAGTTAACTTTTTATTTTTTAGCACAGACTGAAATGACAGGCAAGTAGGTATGCATTCCTATCCCTGCAGCCATGAGAAAGTCACTTAACAGAATGGTAGAAATGACATACATTCCAGGAATGACATATTTTACAATTGGCACATTCATAATAAATTGTGAATAAAAAAACTTTTATAAATCAAAAGGGAAAAAAATCAAATGACCTTCCAGCTATACTACTATTATTCTCTTCTATCTTCCTAGTTTGTCATTTAGCTATTCCTAAAGTATGAAAATGATGATTTAAAATCTCCCAATGTTAAAATGAAAAATCATTATTGCATTTTTATATATTCTTTATAAGGATATTGGGACCAATATTCTTTTTATTTTTTTAAAAATAGTAAGACATTCTGCAATGAGCACCTCAGTCTTTATCAGATTGAATCCTCTGTGGATTTTTCTTGGCTTCTACTACTGACCTAAGAATGAAGGAGACTGTTTTTTGGGAGAGTAAAGAAAATAGGTTTAGAAGGAAACCTTTCATTACTTACAGAATTGAACAATAACAAAAAAGACCCCTTAATTTTAGTGAGAATGTGGTATCTGGGCTTCTTTCATATGCTGTTGGAGTTCGTCTACATTTGTAAAAAAAAAATTTTGAACTAGTTTGGCAATATGGAAACTACAAAAATATTCACACTCTCTGAAATTGCAATCCCTTAAAATCCCAGGAAATAATTAGAAGTAATCAAAAGCACAAAGTTGTTCCTCATAACATTACTTATGGATAAAAAACATGGGAAGCAACCTAAATATTTGACAGTAGGATAAGTGCTAAGTAGATTTGTAAGATGGAATACTATGCGGTAATTAAAATATTGTATTTTAAATTGCACGATATCGAAAAATATTTTGACATAATATTAAAGAAGAAAGAAACCATCAAAATATTGATTCATTCAATTTTTTTCTTTATCCAACTTTACCACCATGAACATTATTATTGTTTTACATACAAACTAAATATATATATATATATATATATATATATATATATATATATATATATATATATATTCAAATATATATATATGGGGGGGGGCGGGGAGCATGGGGCTTGGTTGGAAAGTCTGTAAAGAGGATTCTCTGAAAGGTCGGAGGCCTCTAGGGAAACCTTGCCAAAAGTGGCAGACCCTGCCTTGACTTTTTCAAACAAGTCTGAGCCCCCAGGTATTTTACTGGAATCTTTATATTTAGTCTTTAAACGTCCTTGATTAAAGGACACCACAGACACATGTGTCTTCTCAAGGATGCTTACCCTGCTGATAGTATCTAATAGTTAATTTTAGTTCAAGCTGTTGTTACAATAAAAGTCTAAGAAGGCAGGTGAATGAGGCTGTTTTGGTTCCTATAGCCAAGCAGTCCCTTAGCCCTCTTCACAAAAACATGTGTCAGAGTAATCATTCATCCATTGTTCAGGGTCTGCAGGTCATCCCTGGCATGCATATGTATATGTATATGTATATGTATATGTATATGTATATGTATATGTATATATGTATATGTGTGTGTATATATATATATATATATATATATATATATATATATATATATATATATGCAAAATCCAGATAACTGTATATTTCCTTAGTTCTCATTTCAAACTATTTTATTAGACTGGTTATATAGATTATGTTGACACTTTCCCAAGCTGCCAAACTGTAACAAATCATCACAATATGCCACACTGAGTAAGGCACTGTATTGCATAGTGTATGAGTAAGGCATTTGTATAAGTAATAAACCATATACAAACCATATATATATAGAAATCATACACTCCTTCATTGTTTTTGCAAATAGTGCCAGTATAAAATGAATTGCCTTTGAAATCTATTCTCTAGTCCAAGACCACAGCCTGCAAACCTAGACATGTAATACTTTCATATTAATGTAGAAAAATATTTTTTTAACAGATGGTGCTTGGACATTTTTTAAGCATTCAATAAACTGTATTTTAATTTACTTGAAAAAAAATCAGTCATCGTTTTGATGGGGAAAGTCAAGGGATAAGCCCACCCTCAGCTTCTGCCTAAGCTTATATGGTAAGAATAAAAAATAATTTAACCAATTGATGCGTGGAGCAAGGTAAAGCAAATGAACACCACCAATAAGATTTAGTCATGAAACCAAAGCTGGGTTTTTCCGGTCAGGAATCTAAGCATTTCTGTTCACTAGTGTTCTTTTTTATCACTATTTTTGTCACCACTACCTACTTTTACCTCAGAACTAATCAAGTTCTGAGAGAAGAGACCAGAGGGAGTCGGACCTCCGTTACCACCATTTGTCCAACATCCAGAGCTGAGGGGTTAGTGCTGACATGTACACAGAAGGAACTGGTGGACATTGAAATTGGGTCTCAAAAGAACTGTTGGTCCAGAAAGAAACTCACTACAGGCTGATTCATTTGCCTGTCAGCATAACTATTATTGCTCATCTCACATTCAGTTCTTATAAGTATATCTCTAGTGACACATGATCTCGCTCATCTAGGGGAAATGATGAACAACATAGACTGATGAACAAGAACAGAACCAGAAACAAGGAGGCATCGATCGGACTATCGGGCCTCAGAGGGAGGATAGGGGAGGGTGGGGGGAGGGGGGAGAGATCAACCAAAGGACTTGTGTGCATGCATATGAGCCTATCCAATGGTTAAGTTCAACAGGGGGTTGGGACATCCGTGGGGAGGGGTGTGGGATGGGAATGGGGGGATGAGGACAAATATGTGACACCTTAATCAATAAAGAAATTAAAAAAAAAAAGAGTAAATAACAGGGAGGGGGGAGGAGAAAAAGAAAACAAACTCTAGGTAAAAAATGCAAGCAGTGTTTGAAGTACAAATATCTGACTTTGAGGCTAGTAGAACATATTATTTTGCAAATCCTGGTTTATTTTTAATAGTATAATTGGTTTTATTTAGCCAGATGTTTAAGAGGTGTATATTATGGAAGATGGTTCATTGAGAAAGAGTTATGTAGGTTATAAAGGAAAGACAGATGTTGAACATGCAAAGGAGTTCTAAGAAGTAGTTTCTTGCCATGAGGCTTTATGTAAAATAAAAACCTAAACCTAAATTGCTTCCTGCCCATTTTTCTAGCATAGAGTGAGAGAAGTATGAAAAGCTAGTCTATTCTAGGAATTGTTTCCAAGAAGAGTCAGCCTGCTTTACCTTTTGCCTTTTTCTTTTCCTTCCCTCCCTCCCTCCCTCCCTCCCTCCCTCCCTCCCTCCCTCCCTCCCTCCCTCCCTCCCTTCCTCCCTCCCTCATCAGTCCCAGGAACACATATAGAGCTTAACAAACTGTCCAAGTTGAGCCAAGGTTCTCTCCATATCACATTTTCTGATTTCAGTTTTAATTCATTTAGTAAACCTAATAACTTTCTTTTTAAAAATCCTTTTCTCTCATTCATATTTTAGCTTCTCTCTTCAATTCAAAGCTCTAAAGCTAAGTAGATTTATTAATCACAAATAAAGGCTAAATATAGTCAGTGCTGAGCAAGGAAAGGGTGTTTGGGGACACATAGCCCATGTATCAATCATATCATAACTATCTGAATGTTAGGGGCAACACAGAGGAACTTATAAGCTCTGTTTTGGGGAAGCTATTAGGTGGAGTGCAGTATGGGTGTTGGAGGAATGGGAGTGGCTACAGTCACAGACAAGGAAAGGAGGTAGAGATATGGGCAATGTGGTGATAGACTCCACCAAGTTGCTACCGTGGTATTTGTATCATAGGGGCACTTTGATTTTTCAAAACTTTTAACGTTACTATCACAAGACATTTTTAGAAAATACCAACTGTTTATACTGCTTTGGATATTAGCCAGGAATGAAAAAGTTACACTTTGTTTGAAGAACAGCATAGGTGTTGTTATGTTTGTGCAAGAAATACTGCTTGGTAATTGGAATTCAAGAAATATGAAGATGAAGGTTACACTGTGTGGAAACTATAATAGTAATAAAACTATAATAGATAAACAATGATAAGATCCCTAATTGAGAAACATCTTTAATGAGAAAGATAATGTGCTATTTATATATAGATATAGAGGAGGATATCATGAGATTTAGTACAAGTTAATTGGTTTTGAGAGAGCAAAGAGAAAAAAGCAAAACTTATCAGAAATAAAGGGGGAAACTCAAATATTGCTAGAGTTGGACTGCCAATTTACAAGCATCCAATCTATACTAATAAAAGGGCAATATGCTAATTAGACTGGATAGACCAGACATCATTCCGGTCTTCCTTCCTGACAAAGCCGGGGGCATGGCCAACCTGCAAAGCACCTGCGGCCCCTTGCCCAGGCTGGCCCCAACCCCAGTGAGGACCTCCACCCTGATTGGGGGCATGGCAGTCCTGCAAACGCTGGTGGCCCCTTGCCCAGGTCAGCCCTGAACTCCAGCAGGGATTCCCACCCCAATAGGGGGTGTGGCTGGCCTGAAAACCACTGGCCCCTGCCCAGGCTGGCTCCACCCCCCAGCAGGGAAACCCCCCCTTCCCCGATCCAGGGCCCCCTTCATGGCAGGCCAGCCAGCCCCCACCCATGCACCAGGCCTCTATCCTATACAATAAAAGGGTAATATGCAAATTGACCCTAATGGCAGAATGACCAGAATGACCACTGGACCAATCACTATGAGGCTCATTGAACACCTCTTGGTTCCTTTCACTGGCCGGCAGGCTCCGATCACCTGATGGCCACCCAGGACGGGGGCGGGGCCAGTGAGAAGGTGGGAACATCTGACCTCTTGGTCCCTTCCCCCAGCAGTCAGGCACCGATCACCCAATGGTGAATGGGGAGCCAGGAGTGTGTGGCTGTGTGGAGCGGGGCCAGCTGTGGGCAGCTGGGGAAGATGGCCCAGATCGCAGGCCAGGCCTAGGGACCATACCCACACATGAATTTCATGCGCTGGGACTCTAGTCTATATACCGTATTTTCTGGCATATTAGATGACTGGGCGTATAAGATTTTCCTGGGTTAAAAAGTTGTCTTATACGCCGGAAAATACGGTATTTCCATCTTAGAGGTGAAGTGACTTGTGCTCAAAGCTGCATAGATATTTACCATATTTTCTGGCGTATAAGACGACTTTTTAACCCAGGAAAATCGTATATGCCCAGTTGTCTTATATGCCAGAAAATACGGTAATAAAAGCCTAAATGACCATTACATCAGAATGACCAGAACGACTGGACCACCAGGGGGCAGACGCTCAATTCAGGAGCTGCCCCATGGTGGTCAGTGAGCTCCCACAGGGGGAGCACCGCTCAGCCAGAAGCCGGGCTCATGGCTGGCAAGCAAAGCAGTGGTAGCAGGACCCTCTCCCACCTCCTTGGCAGTGCTAAGGAGCAGCAAGCCAAGTGGTAAGGAGCAAGCAGGTGGGCGGTTAGGAGCGAGGGGTCCAGGACTGCGAGAGGGATGTCTGACTGCTGGTTTAGGCCCGATCGGCCTAAACCAGCAGTTGGACATCTCCCAAGGGGTCTTGGATTGCAAGAGGGCGCAGGCCAGGTTGAGGGACCCCCCCCCCCCCGCAACATGAATTTTGCGCATCGGGCCTCTAGTTTCCTTATATTATGTAGATATTCTGAAATTATGTTCTCACAAACCACAAACAAATTAATTACAAAATGTTAACATCAATTAAAATAAGTAATTACACAAGAGGAGAGTGGTGGTTTCCTAAATGCCCTTCATTTATGACCTAACAGAGACAATGCTTGGAGTATTTCAGTGACCTTTATTCAACCGTTATTAGCATTTGTCAAATAAACACCAACCCCCATCTGAAAGGTTCCCTGTCTCCATCACAGCTCAATCAACCCATTACGCTTGCAGTCCTGTGCAGCACTATCCAATTATAAATCCACCTCAACTCAGAATATCAATTTATAAGTGGGAGTTTAGAGATTCATCTTAAAGAGATATTATACTGTGTTTTAGTGTAAAAAATAATTTAAGCTAAAATATTTATTTTTCTATTCTCCAAACTATATTTTCTTTTTTTTAAATTATTTTTTTAAAATTTTATTTCAGAGAGGAAGGGAGAGGGAGAGAGAGATAGAAACATCAATGATGAGAGATAATTATCGATTGGCTGCTTCCTGCACACCCCACACAGGGGCCCGAGCCTGAAACCCGGGCATGTGCCCTGACTGGGAATTGAACTGTGACTCCTGGTTCATTGGATCGATGCTCAACTTTAAGCCACATTGGCTGGGCTAGATTTTCTTTAAGTAACATCTGCTGGGTATATAGTTGGCAAACAGGGAAATTTTCCAGTATGCCAGTGTTTTGCATTTATTGATGCAAAGTCAACTTTATTTTTTTTTTAAATATTGATTATGTTTCTTTCTTTCTGATGCAGAAGCATTAGGGGAGGAGCAGACAGGCTTGCGAACAAGCCAACGACTACAGGTTTCTTTACTCCAGTCTGAGTTATTAATTTTGTTTTGTACTAATAATAACATTCTCTGAAGGGAATTGAGCAATGTGGGATATTAAGTTTTATCCTATCTAATAAAACAGTAATATGCAAATCATCACTCCACTACACTCACAAGCCATGCCCACCAGCCACGCCCACCAGCCAATCAGAAAGAGAATATGCAAATACACCTAACCAAGATGGCTGCAGCCTCGGAGAGCAGCAGTTGTTGGAACTGGGTTATTGGAGCTGGAGATCAGAGGGGAAGATCAGAGCCAGCGGGGGTCCCCCACAGGTGATCAGAGCCAGCTGGGGTCCCCTGCAGGCGATCAGAGCCAGCTGGGGGTTCCTGCCCAGAGCCCGAGCCTCAAACAGAAGCTTGCGGCATTGGCTGGGGGAGGAGCAGGACGATCAGAGCCAGCTGGGGGTCCTGCCCAGAGCCCAAGCCTTGGCCAGAGACTTGCAGCCTTGGCTTTGGATGGAGCTGGGCGATAGAGCCAGCTGGGGGTCCCTGCGGGCGATCAGAGCCAGTTGGGGGTCCCTGCACAGAGCCCAAGCCTCTTCCAGAGGCTTTAGGTCTTGGCTGGGGGTGGAGCCGAGCGATTGAGACAGCTGGGGTCCCCTGCGGGTGATCAGAGCCAGCTGGGGGTCCATGCCCAGAGCCCAAGCCTCTGCCAGATGCTTGCGGCACTGGCTGGGGGCGGAGCTGAGCCATTGGAACCAGCTGGGGTCCCCTGTGGTGATTGGAGCCAGCTGGGGGTCCCTGACCAGGGCCCAAGCCTCAGCCAGAGGCTTGCAGCCTTGGCCGTGGGTGGAGCCGGGCGATTGCACCAACTGTGGCTCCCTGTGGGTGATTAGAACCAGCTGGGGGTCCCTGCCCAGGGCCCGAGCCTCAAACAGAGGCTTGCAGCCTTGGCTGGGGGTAGAGCAGGGCAATCGGAGCCAGCTGGGGGTCCCCTGCCAAGGGCTGGAGGCTTTAGGCCTTGGCAGGGGCAGAGCCTGAGATCACAGGAGATAGGTGTGAACTACAGAGGAAATACCTTTTCTGACCGCTCATTGGCTAAGCTCCCTGTATGCCACTGGTAATATTCTTAGTAACTTGGGTGTAAGAATCCAAAAAGGTGATCTAGGGCTTTTCCACCACACTCCTGGGGAAAAAAACGAAGGTCCGCTGCTGGAGGGCTAAGAAATGTCATAATCTGCCCTACACGGTTTGGCTCAGTAGATAATGCCTAGGTTTGCCAACCGCAGAGTCCAGGTTAGATTCTGATCAAGGGCATGTACCTAAGTTGCAGGCTCCTCCCTGGCTGGGGCCCAGGTCAGGGCTCATGAAGGAGGCAAGCAATCTAAGTATTCCTCTCACTTTGATGTTTCTCTCTGTTTTTCCCTTTCTCTTTCACATTCTCTAAAAGTCAATGGAAACATATACTCAGGTGAGGATAAAAAAAAAAAAAAAGAAAGAAAGAAATGTCATATTCTATGAAAGACACATCTTGAAAATGCCTAAAGAAAGTTATCATTTTTTCTTGGTGAAGGGACTGGAGTCCGTGTTGATGAAAATACCTTGGTGGCTGCGGTGACTTGCAGTGGCTCCAGCAGCGGGGTGATGGGGCTGGTGCCTTTCCCTGATCAGCCTGGTTGTCTCTCACAAAGGGAGGCCAGACTGCGGCTTAGGCCCGCTCCTTATGAGGGCTCCCAGTATGTGAAAGGGGGAAGGCTGGGCTGAGGAGACCCCCCCCCAGTGCACGAATTTCGTGCACCGGGCCCCTAGTCCTACCTAATAAAATGGTAATATGTAAATTACCATCACTCCGCTACGCCCATGATTGGGCCAGCGGGAGGCGCAGGGGGCGGGACTCGGGGTGGCCGGGGTAGCCGATTGGGCCAGCGGGACGCTGAGCTCGCATCGCCAGTGGTAGCTCGAGCTCAGCGTCTGCGCCATGGCTGTGCTGCGGAACAGAAGGGGCCTCTGGGGCAGCGAGCTCACATCCTGCCACGGACCATCAAAAGCGGGAGAGCTGGGTGCCTGTCTGCTCCGGCACCAGGCCTTTCAGAAGCCTCCGAGCCGGAGGCTTCTAAAAGGCCTGGTGCACCAGCGGACAGGCACCCAGCTCCCCCGCAATCGAAAGTGAAAGCGTGTAGGGGACCCTACACATGCATGATTCAATCATGCACTGGGCCTCTAGTTTATAAATAAGGGGATAACATCAGGAAATAATTAAATAGTGTTCAGAGGCAACAATTAACAATTAGAAATTATATTGTTAGGAACACAACACTGGAAGTTATTTTGCTTCTCTTATTGTTAATTGAGGAACCAGATTAATCAAGGACTCAAGTCTAGATTCAGAGCAGCCACTTCTTTGTAGAGATTCTTCAGTAATATTGTGGTTAAGGACAATGCCACCTGAAACATACAGAGTGGTAACCTCAGAAATATGTTACTATAGAAGGAATGATTATAGCAGGAATAAATTCAAAAAAGTAATGTACTCATCAATGCAAACTTCCTCCTGGATCAACTTGAAATCAAAATTATGGCCCAACGTCAACATTTTATTTTTTACTCTATCCCTGTTTTCTTACTCTTTCCAGCGGCTGGTGGTGCTGGTGAGAAACAGAGAAGAGTCATTCACTCATACAAAGTCATTGAGCATTCTGAGAAGTGCCAGGGGAAACAAACAGTAACAAAACAAACATACTTTTCCCTTATGGACCAGATAAATAATCAATTTCAAAATACCAAATAATTCATAATGATCTTCATCATCTTTACCATAGCAAGCACTTACATAGCAATTAATAAATTAATTCATGTTATCCTCGTAACAACCCTAAGTGGTAGGTCCTTTTATTATCTCAATTTTATTGATAGGGGACTGAAAATGCAGAGAGCTTTAGTAGCTTGCTGCAGGTAACAAATCAAAGAAAGTGAGAGACTCAGCAGCCTGACCCAGATTCCGAGTGTTAGTCCACAGCTCAACATTGATCCTAGTTGTTCTAAGCTTGATAGTTAATTGTCCTTTAAAGCAGTATTTCCACAATTGGAATCTTTGCCATATATCTTAAGTCACTCATTTGGAGGTCCTGGGGTTTTATTATAATGAAACTTTTGTCCTCAAGTAAGATACAAATGGGTTTTGAAAGGAATTGTAATCCCTCAATTTCTCCTTCCTTTCTAGTAATTTGAATTATTTGAAGTTCAAGAAGACTTCTTTCTGATTAGTCTGTTATCCTAATAATGGGAATGCACATTTTGCCAAGGATGAAGAATCTGGCCGGTCTCATTAGAAACTCAGTAGCTCTAGAGTCAAATGATTATTAATTCATCACAAAATACTTATGGAGCTTTAAACCTGAGATTTTTACTTTAATAAACAGCAGCCTTCATGCAACCCTACTGAATTCTCTGCAACATTAATCTTCAGATTGTGGAAAGGGTTTATTTGCTGTCTACATCAAAGACATTAAACTTAGTTCCTCCATTTATGTTGAGAAAAATTTTATGTAAAGGATTCTGGATATTTTTGCAATGCTTTTCATTGGAAAATGATGTATGCCAACCTTTCTTCTCATGGGTCTATTACTAAGAACCTACATGGGGAAGTGCTAAATTAACTCTTTATGAGTATACAGTTAAATTCAAGACCTCTACGAGTATCATTGATACAATGTATCTGTAACTGGAAAGATGAAAGAAATGAATGCTTACCTGGTTTGATGTTACATATTGTAATCTTAATTACAAACTAGAGGCCCAGTGCATGAAATTCATGCACGGGGGTGTGTGTCCCTCAGCGCAGCCTGCACCCGCTCTAATCTGGGACCTCTCGAGGGATGTCCGACTACCCATTTAGTCGGACATCCCTCTCACAATCCAGGACTGCTGGCTCCCAACTGCTCACCTGCCTGCCTTCCTTATTGACCCTAACCACTTCTGCCTGCCAGCCTGATCACCCCCTAACCACTCCCCTGCCAGCCTGATTGATGCCTAACTGCTCCCCTGCCAGCCTGTTTGCCCCTAACTACCCTCTCCTGCAGGCCTGGTCACCCCCAACTTCCCTCCTCTGCTGGCCTGGTCACCCCCAACTGTCTTCCCCTGTAGGCTTGATCGCCCCCAACTGCCCTCCCTTGCATTCCTGGTCCCTCCCAACTACCCTCCCCTGCTGGCCATCTTGTGGTGGCCATCTTGTGTCCACATGGGGGTGGCCATCTTGTATGTTTGAGTGATGGTCAATTTGCATATTATGCTTTTTTTAGATAGGATAGAGGCCTGGTGCATGGGTGGGGGCCAGCTGGTTTGCCCTGAAGGGTTTCCTGGATCATGGTGGGGGTTCCCTTGGGGTGTGGGGCCTCCTGAGCGAGGGGCCTGTGGTGGTTTGCAGGCTGGCCATGCCCCCCGGTGACCCAAGCAGAGGCCTTGGTATCTGGGATTTATTTATCTTTGATAATTGAAACTTTGTAGCCTGGGGTGGAGCCAAGCCTTCTGCTCACTCCATGGCCACAGCCATTTTTGTTGGGATTTATTTATCTTCTGTAATTGAAACTTTGTAGCCTTAAGCAGAGGTCAAGGCAGGCCAGGGCTGCAGAAACTTGGCTTCCTCCATTGCCGGGGGCAACTCAAGCCTCCTGCTCTTTCCAGTTCCATGGCTGCTGCCATTTTTGTTAGGATTTATTTATCTTCTATAATTGAAACTTTGTAGCCTTAAACGGAGGCCAAGGCAGGCCAGGCCAGGCAGAAAGCTTGGCTTCCTCCATTTCCTGGGAAACCCAAGCCTCCTGCTCGCTCTGTGGCTGCAGCCATCTTGATTGGGTTAATTTGCATACTCGCTCCTTATTGGCTGGTGGGTGTGGCTTGTGGGTGTAGCGGAGATATGGTCAATTTGCATATTACTCTTTTTTTTCTTTTTTTTTTTTTTTAAGATAGGATATCTAACTTAATTCCATAAGCATTGATTTTCTCTACTGGCATGATGGCACCCATGATGTCAGTGTATAAGATTTAAAATCTGTAACCAGCTTTGCAGACAGAAATATAAATCTTAATAAGTATGCAATACTGCATACTTATCCTGTCAGGAAGCAATTATAAGCAATGTCTTATAATGGGAGGAGAAAAACATATACTCGTTTTAGATATTTGTGTTTGTCTGAAAATATTTGCATGTAAAGACAAATATTTGCATGTAATTGCAGGACTTATGGGATGCCCTCACCTTGGTAGCTAAAATCTTGTTAAGTTCTCTACTGTATTGTTTTTTAAAATGGAGACCTGCAGCCTCTTTTTTCCTGACTTAACAGACATATATTTCATTTGAAAAATCATGGGAACAGAGAAGTCTCAATCTTGTCCAGAGAATGAACTGTGACTTCACACTTATGAACAATGAGTCTTGCAAACAGAATTTCCTAAACCAACTGTGTCAGGACTTTGGATCCTAAACACACTTTTCACAGAAAAGCTATCTATAAGACCATATCAACTGATCATTTTATCCATTGGCTGGATATCCAATATGGCCTTGCCACCATTCCCTTTACTGGAGATGCAACCTGTGAGACTGTTGCAGTCCTAGAATAATTATTTTTACTACGTATTAGTACCTCTTTTTTTTGTGATGGATAAACTATAAGTAATATAGTGCAATAATCCTCTTGGAAATATCCTATATTTCCTCCTTAAATTTAAATATAAATCTAGGATATATAGTGCAATAATCCTCTTGGAAATATCCTATATTTCCTCCTTAAATTTAAATTAACAACCATAGCCAGATGTAAAAATTGAGTTATTGTAAATTAAAATGATTTAACGTGCATGAAAATGTCATAGCCTTCAATCTGGGAAGCATTTTGAAGAGTATTTAGTACAATTTTTCTGCCCAGATATGGACTTTGAGGTCCACAGCCAAGAGGTGCCTTTTCCAAGAGCACTGAGTTGGTGGCAGAGCGTGTCCTCATGTCCAGCTCAGGACTTCCACTCCATCCTATATAATAAAAGGGTAATATGCAAATTGACCCTAATGGCAGAATGACAAGAATGACTGCTGGACCTGTCACTTTGAGGCACACTGACCACCTCTTTGTCTTTTTTCCTGGCCGGCAGGCTCCTATTGCCTGATGGCCACCTGCAGTGGGGGAGGGCCGGCAAGTGGGTGAGAACAGCCGACCTCTCAATCCCTTCCCCTGGCTATCAGGCACTGATCACCAGATGGTGAACAGGGAACCAGGGGTGAGTGGTGGCGGGGGGCAGGGCTGGCTGCAGGCAGCTGGGGAAGATGGCCCTAATTGCAGGCCAGGCCTAGGGACAATACCTGCACACAAATTTTGTGCGCCGGGCCTCTATTTTTCTAATATAATGCCAGTAATAGGATCATAGTCACAAGAAAACTATGTTATTTTTGTCTATTCTGTGGGTATCTAGTCATAATACAAAGAGTCCTACTGAAAATATAGAAGAAATATATTATTTATATTATTGGAACTTAAATTGAGTATGAATGAGTACAGGATTTGCTCTATTAAAAGCATCTAAAAATGTTACTCAACATGAATAGGCATGTTTGGGATTATATTAAGTATGATTACAAGTACAGTGTCTTCTGTAAGAAAATAAGAATGAAGATGAGCACTTTTTTTCAGAGTGGATTCTAAAGGGTGAACTGATTAAAACCTGTATCAAAATCATTTGAAGTTCTCATTAAAATGCAAATTCTTCAGCCCTACCCCAGAGCACTGAGTCAGAATTTCTAGCAGTGGGAACATTAATTATATATTTTATTATAAATCTTAGGTAATAATTAGGCACATAAAAATTGAGAATCAGATGGTCAAGGCTTATACAACTACATAAGGATTATTAGAGATTCTTGACAGTTCTCATATTTTATAAAACCTTCTTAGTTAAAACCTTCAACCCACAAGTAATTCTATGGAGAATACTCCAAAGAGTTAAATTAATTCTGATATTTTTTGAGGTTAAGCCTAATTCCATTACATTCATCTATTAAGAACTGTATTGCTGATGTATATATATTCATATCCTTGTTGAATAACATTTTTATTACTCAAACAGCTCTAATTTATTGAAGCAAACTCTTACTAACCAGTCATTAATTCATGAACTACTGTTGTGGTTGTCTCCAAGGAATCCTTTGGCTGATGGGCTGTCAAAATGTGAATGGGACAGCCCAGATCTGCAATATGGAATTCTACACAAGAAGAATATAGTATTCCATCTCAAGCCTCTCATAAAAGCAGCTCATCCATGGCATCAATTTCATAAGGAACATTAATAAGAACAAAAATTACAACAATTTAACATACATTATATATTTGCCCTGCTATTATTAATGGGTTCTAGCTTAACTATCTCTTTTGATATTTTCGGTAGTACTGTGTATTTATAGATGAGAAAACAGATGCTTGAAGAGAGAAAGTTATTTGTCGAAGTGTTTTCATATATATATAATTTTCTCATTCATTTATTCTTTTTTTTCTGTTAGGGTACACATAAAAGTAATGAAGCTACACTTTTTATTCCTAAGTAGCTTCAAGTAGAAACATAGCTATGTAAACAGGAGATTGCAATAGAGTTTCTGACTGTACTGATGAGTTTAGTAGAGGCTGCAAGGGGAGCATATAAGAAATACCTAGCTCAGCTTTGGGGCATTTTGAAGGGATTCCTGAAGGGGGCGACACCTATGGGGACAAATTAATGAGTAGGAGTGAGCCAGGTAAAGAGGTGGGAGTGATGGAGTTAGGGTCTGACAAGCAGGGGGAACAGCTTCTGCAAAGGCTTGGAGGCAGGAATGTGCCTGGAGAATTTGAAACACTGCAGGTAGTTCAGTTTCTCCTGAATATAGGTCTGAAGGGAAACTTGAGTCAGATTGTTAAGGATCTTGTACAAGATGGTGAGGTATTGAACTTCAATATGTTGGTGATTGCAAGGCATTGAAAGTATTACATTTATTAAAAAAAAAAAAAAAAAAAAAAGCCCTGAGCAGTGTGGCTCAGTTAGTTATTATCATCCCATGCACCAAAATGTCACCAATTTGATTCCTGGTAAAGGATGAACATGCCCAGGTTCAGTGCTCAGTCCCCAGTTGTGGTGCCTTTGGGAAGCAACTGATTGATATTTCTCACACTGATGTTTATCTCTCTCAAAAATTAAAAAAATATATATATTTTAAAAAATATATTATATTTAAATTTCAGAATGATCCCTATGTGTGTGGAAAGTGAATTAGGAAGGCACAGAACTGAAGGCAGTGTGACCAGTTTCGAGGCATAAAAAATGATAACTCAAATCTAGGTAGGGACAGTGGAGCTCCCAATGATAGATGGGCTGAACATAGAGGAAGGAAGTAGAATTGAAAGGACTCAGTGATTGATGTGGGTTTGGGGAAGTAACGAGTACAGATTGTATCTCATATGCCGGGCAATTACGTGAACTGTGGAGTGATCTGAGACAGGAAATACAGGTGGGAAGGCTTTAATGGTAAAAGAAAAGACTTTCACCGCTTCAATATTTTTCTTCTAAGACATTCTTGAACTTGCATGCATGTTCTCACCAAGGGTGAAAAGGGGGCAAGTTTAATTACATTTCTAAGAGAGTCTGGCTGTAGCGTGTTATAGTATTCTTCAAGCGTCTCTGGACTGACTTCATGCAGCCAGACAGGCACTCCTTCTGTTTCTTTCTTGTCACATCATGTAAATCCTTATAGAATTTTCAACTTTTAGAGACAGCATTTTCTGATAACGAGTAATAGTTTAACGTATTATTTGATTACTGAGGAAAATAATAATATTAAGCTTTTTTTCTAGCAAATATGTTGGGATTCTATTTTAGATGAGACACAGGTAACAGAAATTCTAATTATGGTAAACAATAAAAGGCTCAATCAGGATATAATATAATCCAATAACCTAAAACGGTTGTTTTGCCTGATATTTCAAACTCAAATTTGTTCGTGTTGCACATAGGCTGAAGATTTTCCAGAACATGATTATAGCTCCCTAATACCTTTTCACAAAGATGCTTTATCTCTTAGAATCTATAAATGGCATTTAATATATTTCATTATTTTCTAATGATTTGATGTATTTGCTTTTTCCACCAAATCATTTTTTATTGTGTCCATATTTGCTCATGACTGATCTTTAGAGCCAAGAGCAGTGCCTGGTATTACATATATTTACTAAACTATATCTGAGTTTTTATTTTATGAAATTAATCTTAGAGTTTGCAACACATTTTTTATGGCTCAAATGATGGAAGCAAACATTTTTAAAAGCCCATATTCTTTTTTATTATTGATCTTTTAGAGAGAGAAAGGGAGAGAGAGAGAGATAGATGTAATATCCAAGAAAACTCCTTTTTGCTTCCCCAACTCCTACTATTTCTCCACTTCACAATAAAGTTTCTTCAGCAAGGAGTCCATCTCATCACTAATTCCTGTTCTGCCCCAAATTCATGGTTCAGCATACCACACAATGGCCTTTTACTCTACCACTTGAATAACCTCCTGTTATCAACTTCAGTGGGCATTTTTAGTCCTTTAATTCCTTGACTTCGAAGCTGGCACTGTGGAACATGCCGTCATCTTTTACAATGTTCTCATGTTTTATTCTTTTTTTTTCCTTTCTGACTTTTTCATCCCAGTCAATTTTGGTGATATATTTTCTGTGCTATTTCCCTGAATGTGGGTGTCTGTACTTCAGAAAACCTCACTTATCACTCAGTATGCTCTCTCTGAGCAACCGTGGCTACACTCATATTTTCAACTGCTACCGTTGTGCTGATAACTCCCAAAGAGCTGTGTGCAACCTGGCCAATGTGGGGAATGCTTGCCTCTATGATAGATTCTCCGGCCCGTTCAAATAAAGAACCTGACTGTCTTTCTCCCTTTCTCATATACATTTTTGCACTTCTTCACACCCAGTTTACTTTAGAAATACTTCCTTAGGCACCCCAGCCATCAGACCTATTCTATAAAAGCCAGATCGCTGAGTGTTTAAGAATGAGAAGTCTGGGTTCACATCCCAGCCCTGTGGCTTTGGGGAAGTAGTGCAGCTTTTCTGGGTGTCAGTTTCTTCATCTGTGAAATAAAGATGAGAATAGTTACACTCTATAGAGTGCTGGTTTGAGGAGGCGTTTTCATAAATGCTTAGACTAGTACCTGATACGGCATATGTAATTCATTATTAATATTTACCCTTTGCACCTTCTCTTCCATGCCTTGAATCAAATTACTCTTCCAATTTTATTATCTGTGTTTCCTACTCACCTCTCCTTCTGTCCATCTTCACTTCTCTTGTCGTCCTTGAGAATAAGGTCAGAGTGGCATTTCCCTTTTTATTTGCAATGCCCAATGCATAGTAGGCTCTCAGTCACTGTTAAGTAATAGCTAAATTAATGCACAAATGTTGCAAAATCTGGCTCTGCAAATGGACTCCAAAACACTCTTTGGCAATAGTAGAATATTTTTATATTCTCTTAAGGTAATGTTTAGAAACATTGATCCACTGGACACAAACATATTGGTGTATAGTTAATCAGTATTACTGTTTATAAAGCTGCTGAGACATGGCAGTACTAATGGCTGGCTTACAGGCGAGTCAACATTTAGTGTAGCAATTGAACATTTTGCCCGCTGCTATTTTTGCGGCATCAGGCAAGTCACATACAGCTTCTCTGAGTTCCATTTTCTTCTCCTCTAAAATTAGTAAGTTGGGCTAGAATTATCTCCCTGATCCTTTAACATTTATGATTTCAACAGATTGGAGCAATTATTCAGCACTTGAAATATGAGACAATGAGAGAATCACATCATGTCGAAAATTTCAGGCAGGGGGATATTAAATGAATGACCTTGATTTCTCAGCCTGTTGCTTAGTTCAATGAGACAGGATTTCCTAAAGACAGCGTTTAAAATTTAATTCTGCAAGACTTCCCCTGTCTTAGCATTCATTTGCATCTCTTTCAAACATCAAACCTCAAAAAAGTGCAAAAGATTTTAGCTTAAGCTGCTTACCATATTAAAGTTTTGACCTTGAGCCCAGAAAGGGCTCTATAGAAAATGAATCCCTATCATTTAAGATGATGTTGGCTTTTAAAAATTACTAGTTCCAATATTTTACTGTCACCTTTCCCCTGATTACTTGATTAAAGGTTTTTAAAAAGGTATAATATTTTAAATCAAAATTGATTCATTATTCTACTTCAAGTAGCCAGTCTTTTAAATGTAGCCTTTTAAAACTACCAAATACCTAAAATTCCTTCTGCTGATTAATTTGTGGCAGGCCTTTGTGTAATAAAAATGGACTGCAAAAATTATTCCTGAAACCTGAGAAAAAGATTTTCCTGAAGAAACCAGCAGTGTTTATATTAATATTGAATTATTTATGAGTCAACCATACTAACGCTAAATTTTAACTAAGTGACCCAACAATGTTGGTCCACATGTACTATTTGCTTAAAATTATTTTGTGATAGTCACATTATGATTTCAGTAGAGAAACAGGAAAGTCATTCCAGTTCTAACACAATCCATAAAAAGTTCTTTTGAATGCAACATTGAAGCATTTATTTTGATGTTAACGTTGTCCTTCACCTGAGAACTTTCTGCTCCAAAGGACTGTGGGTATTCCCTAATATGTCCTTAGGAGATCAGAGTTACTATTTATTATGTCCTTGAGTAACCTACTGATAAATATCATTAGAAAAATAATTCATGAACTCATATTTTGACGTGAAGGATTAGCATCACGAGTTTCAAAGATCGCAGTTACTTTTACGAAGCCAAATGCTAGTGTATGGCAGCTCAGTGAAGGGTAGACTGGGCTGCATGGCATGAGCTGAAGCACAAGCTATCTCACAGTTATAATTTCCAACAGAATTTCGATTTCAGATATATTGTCCCATTTGCTCCTGAGTATATTTTTTGTCCCTATCAGACCATTTCCTTAATTTTCTTCACTTAGAAAATATTGCCATAACTAGATGCAACATCAGAAAATGGTAGCCTCTAGAGTAAATCTTCAAGAGTGATGGCTAATATTTAGTCCCAAGTCCCCGGCCATACACTTTCTACCTGTATGATCTTGAGAAGATTCTCTATTTTGCCTGAGCCTTGCTCTCATTTATAGAATGAGAGAATTCCATTACTCTTGGGACTAATGCTGATCACGTGGGATTGTTTATCAGATCAATTGTGAGATGGTGTGTGCACAACGCCTAAAAAATAGGAAGTGCTCAGCTAATTCATTATGATCATTACCACTAGAAATATGGTTATCATCATAAAATTGAATTAAAATATTAGAAAATACATAAATTCACTAATGGTAGCACTATGACTATGACTTCATCAAGGAATAAAGTTATGGCCTTACGGCTAATCATGTGTTGATAAAAGGTGACAACTTCTGAGGGCTGCATTAACACTTACATTTTTTAAATCAGTATGTAGGTCTACATGTCAGTAATGCAAGAAAAAAGTATTTACTCTATGAACTCTGGCTATATCACTTATCAATCATTTACCTATTCAGATAATTTATAAACCAAAGGGTCTTGACATGATGTTTTTGAACTACCTACCTCTTTTTATACTATTATGGCCTTCTGGATATAATGATTTCCTAGATATTTGCATTTGCTTCTCACAAAGGAAATAGATATTTCAAGGGAACAGACATTATAAAAAATAGGAACTTAAGGTTCAAATTATCCTGCAAATAAAGAACAAATGCATCAGTTCATCACTTGAAAAGCCCAGGGAACAGCTGACTCAATCTGTTTCACCATGGGAAATAGACCATTATTTTCAATGAAAGAATCATTCAAGTGGAAATATTATAAGAAACAGAGTGGCTAATTAGTTGTTCTCATATATCATACAGATCCCTTTTAGTTCTTCCTAGAATCTCAAGTTATGCACAGATGGATAAAATTAATTTAATCCTGAGCTTAAAATAAGGGATTAATGTCACCCCATTTCTGGGGTAAGCAGTTAGGGTAAGGGAGGGTCTGTGTGTAGGAGGGATAGGTTTTCAGAGCGTGAATGTTATGAGACATGCTGTAATTTGAGGGTGTGATGGTTGTCCTTTTCTGACTGTCATTTCCTATACCTATGATTGCAACACCTCTCTTTTTGTGATTCATCAGGGTCATTTATATTCACTCCCTTACACAGTTTCCTAGTTATTTTTATTTTTTAAACCTGGGATAAAATCAGACTTTATAAGAATCAGATCTGAATGTTTTAGAGTACATGCACCCTTTTGTTGAGTTCCAAACTATATGAAGACATAATTAAACATGCCAGGAAAATTATCTATATATATAAGGCTAATATGCAAAGTGTTCCCTCGGGAGTTCAACCGGGAGTTTGATCACTCGCTATGATATGCTCTGATGACCAGGGGCCGGCGTGGAATGAAGGAAGGCCCAGGCTGGTAGCTGGAAGGTCCAATCGGCCCTGATCGCCAGCCAGGCCTAGGGACCCTACCTGTGCACGAATTTCATGAACCGGGCCTTTAGTCTGCAACCCGGGGATGTGCCCTTCACTGGAATCAAACCCTGGATCCTTCAGTCTAGAGACCAAAGCTCTATCCACTGAGCAAAACTAGCCAGGCGTTAATATTCAAATCCTATGTTTCTTCAGTAGTTTAGTTCTTAAAAACTAAAGAATTTAGTTTTTTTTAAGAATTATTCTTTTTTAAATTGCTCATTATTTCTTAGGTGCCTGGACAACTGCCACATAACATAGGATTAGGCATGAGTTGGAATCAGGTTTTTGACATGAAATTTAATGCAAAGGGTTTTTACTCAGCACTTATTAAGTGTTAATAATCTCTTAGTTGAAATTCAAAAACAAAGGAAGACAAAATTCTGAACTCATGGAGCTGAGGCTGCAGGTGAAGAAACATGTAAATCAATTAAAAATATGAATGCCTTTATTAGGAAAGCTGGAATTATGTTATTAGTATAGCAAGTAGGTTATTAAGCAACAGCAAAATGTCAAAACAGCAAAAATGCAGGTGTCAAGTTAGGAAGCACTCCTTAGAGAAGACGGACTTTGTAGTAGAAGAGGGAAATCAAAGGGATCTCTCAAATGGCCAACAGGATGATTAAAAGCATGGAAGAGAATTGAGATATTACATATACAAATTGTTTCATGGCATTATTTTATATGTGGTTTTGAAGATATCTCTATGTAGTTTTGTGTGTTTTTTTAATGACACAAAACATTCTGGCAAGTATTATTCATGGATAGGAGCAAACAATATGTTACTGTACATAAAAAAATAAAAATAAAACACTAGCAGCCGCCTGCAAGATTCTGAAATAAAATCCTGGATTACAAACTTCAAAAATTGGAAACTTTAATAGATTAGCGGTTTTTGATTTAACAATATTCACAGTCACACCTGTAAAATGTCAGTGAATAACACTGCAAAATCTTCAACTGGTATTAAGGTAACAGACAGATCTCCACCTGTATGCAATGTTAACATGTCACCAATTCCTTGGAGAGATTTATACTTCATGTCTATTCTACAGGAAAATCTGTTTTATCAATACTGTAAGTCTAGGTTGTTTGCGGCACATTTTTTTATTGTTGCTCTGTGCACGTGTGCAATAAATCCTCTCTTCCCAATCAGTGCTTTAGTAGCAAGTCCTCATTCTACATCTCCATAAAGTGAGTGAAATGGCATAGTGAATAAAACACCAGAGCTACATATCTAATGAAATCCTTAAACACACACACACACACACACACACACACACACACACACAACACACACAAAACCAAAACTGACAGAGAAAGCTTTGAAATAGTGATAAAAAAAAAGAAGCAAGATTCTGACTAGTGACCTATCTATTTTAAGGGAGCTTAGATGTTGAAACAGTGTCCACACAGCCAGCCTCCTTCTCTCTCTGAGCAGACTCCCCCGTGCTCCTGGAGGAGAGAGAGGGTTCGAGCTGGATTCTGCTCACACCTCCTTTCTAAGGACACTGAAGCACTGGCCATCTGAAGCTGGTTGAAATGGAGACTATGTGTGCACGTGCACTCTGGGGCAGTCAGGCCAGCACTTGATTTAAGGATTACTCTTTGTGAAAAGAACTCCTCCTCTGACTCACCAGAAGGTAATTGTTTTATTGTTCTTTATATGCTTCTCTTTGGAGGCCCTAGGAAATGAGAGGACAGCAAATAGTGTTGGAGGCTTTTTTTTTTTTTTCTTGCTTGCTGTTTTTCACTTAATATCAATCTCCTTGAAGTCATATACAAGATTTTGGTACAAAAGAGTGTACATAGACAGTATTCTGCTATGTCTCACGTGTCAATTCCAGTTTGTCTTTCATTCAAAAATTGTTAAAGTGCCAGCAATTTCTAATACTGTTCTTCTCAGTTTTAAACCCCCCTTGTTTAAAAATTAAAAATTAGGATTCATTATCCTATCTAATAATAGACAAATATGCAAATTGACCATACCTCTGACACACCACAAGCCACGCCCACAAGCCACACCCATCATCCAATCAGAGTGAGCATGCAAATTAACCCAAACCAAGATGGCTACAGCCACAGAGAGCAAGGTTTCCTAGGTAACAGAGGAAGCCAAGCTTTCCGCCTGCCCTTGCCAGGCCTAAGCCTCCACTCAAGCTACAAAGTTTCAATTATAGAAGGTAAACAAATGCAAACAAATGGCGGAAGAATGGAGCATGAGAGAGAAGGCCAGGGTTGCCGCTGGCAACAGGGGAAGCAAAGCTTTCTGCACACTCTGGCTGGGCCCACCCACTTAAGGCAACAAAGTTTCAATTATAACCCCAACACAAATGGCTGCCGGCCTCAGAGGGAGCCCCAGGCTTGGCTCTGCTCCAGGCTACAAAGTTTCAATTGTAGAAGGAAAATAAATTGCAGATACCAGGGCCTCGGCTTGCGTTGCCAGGGGGTGTGGCTGGCCTGCAAACCACCACAGGCCCCTCACTCAGGCCGCCCCACACCCCAAGGGAACCCCCACCCTGATCCGGGACATCCTTCAGGGAAAAACAGCTGGCCCCCACCCCTGTACCAGGCCTCTATCCTATCTAATAAAAGAGTAATATGCAGATTGATCATCACTGCAACACACAATATAGCTGTCCCCATGTGGTCAAAGATCCTGCCCCCATGTGGATACAAGATGGCCACCACAAGATGGCCAGCAGGAGAGGGCAGTTGGGAGGCACCCAGCCTGCAAGGGAGGACAGTTGAGAAGGACCAGGCCTGAAAGGGAGGGCAGTTGGAGGTTATCAACCCTGTATGAGAGGGCAGTTAGGGGTAACCAGGCCAGCAGAGGAGGGAAGTTGGGGGCAAACAGGCTGGCAGCAGAGTGGTTAGGGGGTGATCAGGCTGGCAGGCAGAAGCGGTTAGGGGCAATCAGGAATGCAGTCAGGCAAGCAGTTGGGAGCCAGCAGTCCTGGATTGTGAGAGGGATGTCCGACTGCCCGTTTAGGCCTGATCCTGGTAGGTTGGATCGGGCCTAAACGGGCAGTCGGATATCCCTCGAGGGGTCCCAGATTAGAGAGGGTACAGGCTGGGCTGAGGGACAACCCCCTTCCATGCACGAATTTCCTGCACCGGGCCTCTAGTTACAAATAATATAGTATGTTTAATGCATTTTAAGCTATCATCTTTGAATTGTTTCCTTTTTTTGTACATTTGAAACATATGTAATATTAACCTATGTCATTTTTTTTTTCCAGAATAAAAAAAAAAAAAACACGCTGAATTTTGTTTATGGGTTTGTGATTTAACAACTATGTACTATACAACAGCCAGCAAATTTTCTGGCATATATAATCATATCCAGGGATATTGTGCAACTGAATTAGAAACTTAATCTGACTTAAATGTTCTCTGAAATAACTGTCATTATCCTCACATTTGATTTACACTATATACCTATTTAAATAAGCCTTTAAATTACATTTCTTTGGAACCACACAAAGTGTCCTTTACACCCATAATTTAATCTCTAAAGTCATATGAAACTAAATCTTGGACACAAAGTTGGATTTTATAGAGTTCACTGTCTAATTTGTAAGAAATTGACCTGAAATGTTTGATTTTCATGGAGTAGAAGACTTTGCCAAACATTGTTAAGTTTATATTAAGAAATAACAAAACAGGAAAAAAAATGTCCATGTTTTTCCCTCAAAATTGAAAATGATGGTTAATGTTGTATATTATTCACTACGAGAGGCCCGGTGATGAAATTCGTGCATGGGGGCTGGTGTCCCTCAGCCCAGCCTGCACCCTCTCCAATATGGGACCCCTCGAGGGACGTCCGACTGCCCGTTTAACCCGATCCTGGTAGGATCGGGCCTAAATGGGCAGTCACACATCCCTCTCACAATCCAGGACTGCTGGCTCCCAACTGTTAGCCTTCCTGCCTTCCTGATTGCCCCTAACTGCTTCTGCCTGCTAGCCTAATCACCCCTAACCACTCCCCTGCCAGCCTGATTGATGCCTAACTGCTCCCCTGCCAGCCTGTTTGCACCTAACTGTCCTCCCCTGCAGGTCTGGGTCCCTCCCAACTGCCCTTGCCTATAGGCCTGGTCGCCCCCAACTTCCCTCCTATGCAGGCTTGATCACCCACAACTGCTGGTCACCCCTAACTGCCCTCCCCTGCAGGCCTGGTCCCCCCCCCCCTGCCCTCCCTTGCAGGCCTGGTCCCTCCCAACTGTAGGCCTGGTCCCTCCCAACTGCCCTCTCCTGCTATCCTGATCACCCACAACTGCCCTCCCTTGCAGGCCTGGCCCCTTTCAACTGCCCTCCCCTGCTGGCCATCTTGTGGTGGCCATCTTGTGTCCACATGGGGGCAGGATCTTTGACCACATGGGGGCAGCCATCTTGTGTGTTGGAGTGATGGTCAATCTGCATATTACTTTTTTATTAGATAGGATAGAGGCCTGGTGCATGGGTGGGGGGCCAGCTGTTTTGCCCTGAAGGATGTCCCAGATCAGGGTGGGGGTTCCCTTGGGGCGTGGAGTGGCCTGGGTGAGGGGCCTGTGGTGGTTTGCAGGCCGGCCACACACACCCCCGGTGACCCAAGCAGAGGCCCTGGTATCTGGGGTTTATTTATCTTCTACGATTGAAACTTTGTAGCCTGGAGCAAAGCCAAGCCTTCTGCTTGCTCTGTGGCGGCAGCCATTTCTGTTGGGATTTATATACCTTCTATAATTGAAACTTTGTAGCTTTAATCAGAGGCCTGGGCCAGCCAAGGTGTGCAGAAAGCTTGGCTTCCTCCATCACCGGGGACAACCCTAGCCTCCTGCTCTTTCCAGCTCTGTGGCTGCCACCGTTTCTGTTTGGATTTATGTATCTTCTATCATTGAAATTTTGTAGCCTTGAGTGGAGGCCTAGACCGGCAAGGGCAGGGCGGAAAGCTTGGCTTCCTCCATTGCCACAGAAATCCAAGCCTTCCTCCTGCTCTCCGTGGCCACAGCCATCTTGGTTGGGTTTATTTTCATATCCACTCCTGACTGGGTTGCGGGCGTGGCTTGCGGGTGTAGCAGAGTGGTGGTTAATTTGCATATTACTCTTTTGTTAGATAGGATTATCATTACCCCCAATCAAAATCATCCCCTGGTTTAAAGTATGTAAAGATCAAAATATTGTAGGGGATGGTATCAGGAGCCAGTAGGGATCAACAGACACCAGGAATGTGTGGCCTCATGGTCCTGAGGCCCTCAGAAGACCAAGGGCCTGCATATCTCTGGGTGGGTGTACAGCAATGTAGTGCTTGATTTTACATTCAGAGTTTTAGTGAATGTAGAGTACCATTTGGCTAAATGTGGGATCAATTAGGACTTTATAGGTTCTAGACATTTCATGTAATATGTAAATGAATGGATGGAGGAAGGGAATTAAAAGAAACTGAGGAAACCAGGAAGCTGCAAAAAAGGAAATGCAGAGCCTTCGATGGAAGAGGCAGCCTCTAGCTAGGTTTCATTCTGTGGCTAACTCCACAGATCCATAGTTTCCATGTGTGGTCCCAAGATTAGCAGCACCAGCATCTCTTGGCAATGTTAGAGATGCAGGTTTTTGGCCTCACCTCAGGATTACTAAACTAAAAACTCTGGGGTAGATGCCAGCAATCTATGCTTAATAAGCCTTCCAGTTGATTCTGATGCCAATCAATGTTTGAGAACCCTGGCTCTGATGGGTGAGGTGTTCTAAAATTGGCCAGGAGTAGCAGGAAGGACATATTGTATTTACTCTAAACGATCTAGTTGAGTTAATCCCTTGAACTGTTATGTGAGTGCCTGCCTCTTAGATCTTAAGCTCCTCTTTGTATTTGGTGTGTACTTGCGGCCAAGGACAATCTTTGAATCCTTTTTTCAGCTCAGCAGGAAAGTAGACTAACCCTGCTGGGAGTAATTCCCACATGAAGACATTAAGCATCAAGGCCCATGAGAGGGTGAGCTGCTTATCAAGGCCAAAACCTCACAGGATGGGATGATCCCGGAAGACCTCCAGCTTTTGCCTAAGCAATCTGCATAATAAACTTTTTCTTCGAGGAAGAGAATGAAATTAACAATGCTCAGAATAGGAACCCCACTCCCACCAGTCTCTGAGCCACATACTGTGTGTGTAAAAATTGCTGGAATATCCTTTTCTCTTGTACTTAATTGAAGCCCACTTCTTTAAAACCTCACTTCAGCCAATAAATACTCGGAGAATCATTTTTCTTTTTCAGAGTGATCTAATCTCTGTGCTCTCAGGTGGCCTAAAATCATCCCGGACAGATGCAGGCCATTTCTCTGTTTAGAGATAGATTGAGATGATAATTTATCAGCCTCATCAGCAGCCATGACAGCAGAAACAGCGTATTGAGTTCCCAGTGTGCAGATTGTATTGTAATAGATGTGGGAGCCACAGAGTCAAGGACCTACTACCTAGTTGGTAAAACAAAACAGTGCTTTAGGAAATTACAGACCAAAAGATGAGGTGCTCAAAGGAGTTATAAATGACAGGTATAACAAAAACAGATCCAGAGACAGAGAAACAGCAATCAGAACATAAAACCTCAGGGAAGGTAGGTGGGGGTAAGGAGGAGAGATCAACCAAAGGACTTATATGCATGCATATAAGCCTAATCAATGGATACAGACAACAGGGAGGTAGGGGCATGAATGTGGGGTGGGAAGTAATGGGGGAATAAGGACACATATGTAATACCTTAATCAATAAAGAAATTTAAAAATATAAATGACAGGTATAGGTAGTATGACCTTATAAAGAGTGTGGATTTAGAAATCTCTCATTATTAGTTACTCCTTCACATATAGTAAACACACTGCCCATTCTCTTAATTCAACAGAAATTAGCTTGGGTGGATTCTTTTAGTCGAGAGCAATTGAATTTTGTTTTACTTTTGAATGTAAATTATATTAATATTATTTTATATATTTTTATTGATTCCAGAGAGGAAGGAAGAGGGAGAGAGAGATAAAAGCATCAATGATGAGAGAGAATCATTGATTGGCTGCCTCTTGCATGACTCTTACTGGGGATTAAGCCCACAACCCAGGCATGTGCCTTTGACTGGAATTGAACCTGGGACCCTTCTATCCATTGAGCCAAACCAGGTAGGGTTATTATATTATTATTAGAGGCCCGGTGCATGAAATTTGTGC
This sequence comes from Eptesicus fuscus, assembly GCF_027574615.1. Lineage (NCBI taxonomy): Eukaryota > Metazoa > Chordata > Mammalia > Chiroptera > Vespertilionidae > Eptesicus > Eptesicus fuscus. Next base: position 69,789,961 of record NC_072486.1, read on the forward strand.
ATGGGGGGTGTGTCCCTCAGCCCAGCCTGCACCCTCTCCAATCTGGGATCCCTCTCACAATCCAGGACTGCTGGCTCCCAACTGCTTGCCTGCCTGCTTTCCTGATTGCCCCTAACCACTTCTGCCTGCCAGCCTGATCACCCCTAACCACTCCCCTGCCAGCCTGATTGATGTCTAACTGCTCCCCTGCCAGCCTGTTTGCCCCTATCTGCCCTCCTCTGCAGGCACGGTTGCCCCCAACTTCCCTCCTCTGCCTGCCTGGTCACCCCTAACTGCCCTCCCCTGCAGGCTTGATCGCCCCCAACTGCCCTCCCTTGCAGGTCTGGTCCCTCCCAACTGCCCTCCCCTACTGGCCATCTTGTGACAGCCATTTTGTGTCCATATGGGGGCAGCTATCTTGGGTGTTGGAGTGATGGTCATTTGCATATTACTCTTTTATTAGATAGGATTATTAGATAGGATAGAGGCCTGGTGCACAGGTGGGGGCTGGCTGGTTTGCCCTGAAGGGTGTCCCGGATCAGGTTGGGGGGTCCCTTGGGGCATGGGAAAGCCTGGGCGAGGGGCCTGTGGTGATTTGCAGGCCCACCATGCCCCCCGGTGACCCAAGTGGAGGCCCTGGTACCTGGGATTTATTTATCTTCTCTAATTGAAACTTTGTAGCCTTGAGTGGAGGCCTGGGACTGCCAGGGTGTGCGGAAAGCTTGGCTTCCTCCATTGCTGGGGAAACCCAAGCCTCCTGCTCGCTCCGTGGCCGCAGCCATCTTGGTTGGGTTAATTTGCATACTTGCTCCTGATTGACTGGTGGGCGTGGCTTGTGGATGTAGCAGAGTGATGGTTAATTTGCATATTACTCTTTCATTAGATAGGATTTTTTAAATTAAGTTTATTCAGGTGACACTGGTTAATAACATTCCATAAGTTTAAGTGTACACTTCTATAATGTAACATTTGCATAGTGCATTGTGTGTTAACCACAAATGTTAATATACTTGGCTCTCACTATAATTTACATATATGGGAATATAAGAGAACATTCCATTCTTGGATGTGCAGATACTTATAGAAAACTTTTGTTTTCCTTCTGCATGGACATTTGTTGCAATATATATATATATATATTTAGAGTTTATTTCCCATTTGGTATTTTGTATCCTGTGTCAAACTGGGCTGATGTAATCTCTGAAGAAGGTAGAAGAAGAGAAGTGCATTCTAATCAGTACTAAGATTCTGTCTCTAGTTCTCTGAATCTTTAGGAAGTGCCATCACTGCTCTGCTTGAGGGCAAGTTTTTTGTGTCATCCATCTTCAACTCTTCAGCACCTCAGCACAGCAAGTGCCTGGCACAGATAAACATTCAATGAATATTAGATGAATAATTTAGAATAGACATAGTTTGATAGGAAGAAAAGAAGAATGCCTTTAAAAAAATCTAAATGCTAATGAGAAATCATGTGGGTTTTATAATAGTACTAGAGGCACGATGCACAAAATTCATGCACTGGTAGGGTCCCTAGGACTGACTGGTGATCAGGGCCAATTTGCAGGATGACTGGCAGGGTGATCAGGGGTGGGGTGGGGTGGGGAGGATGGCGCCCCGCTGGCACCGGCCTTGGCCCGCCTGGGGCCTGTGGGCTGGGGGCAGCTTCTGCATTGAGAATCTGCCCCCTGGTGGTCAGTGCACATCACAGTGACCGGTCATTCCACTGGTTGTTCTGCTGTTCAGTCAATTTGTATATTAGGCTTTTATTATATAGGATTGTGCAGCAATTTTTTAAAGTGTGAAAGCTAACTTACAAGAACGCCAATGCGATAGTTTGTATTTCTGTGTACTGAGAAAGTTTGATGAGTTCTAGCCCATAAAAATCTCTGGCTAACAGGTATAATGTTAGCACAAGGTAAAAATGCAATTTCCAATTTTCTCCACTTACTTTGTGTGATTCAATTTTATATCTCTAATACCTAGTACAGTGCCTGGAACAATAACTATTTATCAATAAATGAATAAGAATATATGAACAAATAAATGACTTGGGAGATATATAGCCATATGTTGAGATTTTTCATTACTAGGGGTTCTACTTTTGATAGATATGAATGCTTTGCAATTATGTAGTAATTTATTTTGGGAGAATTTTTAAATATGCTTACAGATAATGGAAATCATTTTTTCTTAAATTGTTCAAATATTTCCAAACAAGTATTCTATTCCCTTTCTTTCCTAGAGTCTCTCTCTTGAAAATAGTATAAAGAGAAAATTTATTAGTCCTGCATTTACTAAAAACCTTGAATAAATAGAAAAAGAAATGTATGAGCCTTTATTGTACTTGAATGTTCATTGACATTTTTAAATCTTCAGTTCCCTACAATAAATAATTACAAAATCTCTTTAATCTTTACTTTTGTGCTAGTGTGTGTGTGTGTGTGTGTGTGTGTGTGTGTGTGTGTGTGTATACTTCTAACTTCCTAGACCTGGTCCACTGCTGATCATAACACCCAAGTTTAATCCTTTAAAATTCGCTATTTCTATTTGAGAAATGCTGTTTCCATGTTGTTTTTCCAACTCCATTCATATGTTTATTTGACTTGGAAAATCCATATGAAAGCAACTTTTACTTTCTTCAGAATTTGTTGTCTTTCAAACTGATAGGAAGATTCCACAAACATAAAGACCAATTGTTCTTGATCTAGAGCCAGAGAGTTATGAAGGTCTGCTTTATCATGAAATGGATCCCTGAAGACCTTGAAGAGCATGTGTGAGTGAAAACTGTGAGCTTACTGTGGTTGACTACAAAGTGCTTGGTGCAAAACTATTTCCTGTTTCTTAACATGAAATGTTAAATACAAGCACCACTTGGAAAATCTGCAGCAGATACATCAACCCACAATGAGATCTAACCAATTAAATATTATTATTTCTGTATCTTCAGTTTGACCACATCTTGTGGATCTCCCTGTTTAAAGCAAAATATGAAATGGAGTAACAGGGCAATTCTAACCATTTTATTCTGATCACTGGACTAAGAGATAATAATCTCTGATCAATTTCTGACATGTCATTGAATCTCATGTTACCTCATTTTCCCCCCTATTTGTAAAATGGGAATAATCATCCTATTCACTGCATGCCTTACCACACCATCTTGCTCTTAGGGTATTTTAAGTTGAAAATTAACTCCACTTTTAATGTTACCTCTTCCCCACTAAAGGCAATAGAACAAGCAGGATCAGTGAGGGCTGGTTCTGGGGGAGAGGAAATGGGTGTTGGGAAATCTGAAATCCCTCTGCAGAGGCAGCTTCTGACTCCAGCTATGTGTGAGATTGGCTGTGCACTCAGGGGAGATTGCTAAATTATCCATACTTTGATCTCTTCTTCCCAATTATCTTTTATTATTTTATGCCCTTTATTATGATCATTTTTGATATGGCTATCTCTATTTTGTTTTGCCAATACTACAGAAAAAAAATAAGACCAGACAGTATAGGTATGACACTATGATAGCTGAGGTTAAGAAAAGAATTCTCTCTGAAAGACAGTATTTCCCCAAAAAGCATCCTGAGAAGATGATATTTTCACTGCTTCATGGAGTACTTGTTCAGGCATCTCCCTTTAATGATAATGGGAGCTAATCTGTGAGAGAATAAACACCTTCTAACACATTACATTTAAAACTCAGCATGAACCGAATAACAGCTCTTTTACTCTGTTAGCAGGATGGATGCTTTTAGAGTAAAGGGAAAGCCTGCTGTTGAGTTCCCAATCCTCTAGGTATAAAGGAAAGAAATTATTTTAAATGGTATTTGCATCTGTAATGCACTACAATGCTCTAGCTATAATTTGTGGCAACGTGTCAGTTGAGTAATAACAGATACACTACCACAGTGTTAATCAACACACAGACACTGGGTGTACAAAGACTGAAGCCTCAGTGGGAATGTGCTGTTATGTTTAGAGAAAATGACTCTCTTCTCCATGTCTCTGCTTTCTCATACTTTCTCTTCCCATTAAACCTAACTACATATTTTACCTGTGTTCTCTATTGAAAATGGTGACTTTTCTATAAATCATGACTGATCTGTAGAACAGAAAGGGATGTTTTATTAAATCAGATATCAGGATAGAGGTCCCCTTTAAAACGGCATGCTTTCCAATTTCCAACATTGCTCAATTATACTAGTAATAGAGTTTGAATAGGCCTTCCCTTCAGAATCTCCATGTCTACAGCTAATGTACTGCTTCTGCATTCACTTCAAAGGGGCCAGCCCGTGTTTCTCTGCCTTTTGACATCTTAATGGATGTAGGGTCAGTTTTCCTTGAGTTACCAACCTTGTTAAAATTCAGTTCCTCCAACTAAGTGCTTCTTTTGAATCCAAAGTTTAGTAAAAGGATGACATCTAAACCGCTACAGCCAAATAGAAAAGGTTGTTGAGACAAAATGTTGCCATAGGGTCCATGAGCTAGAAGCCCCCCTTCCATCAGTCCTCCAAGGGGTGTCCCTCACTTTCCTCTCTTCTGCTGCTCCTCACTTCCCTTGACAGCCTTTCTGGCCCAGTCCCTTTTACAGTCTTCATCATCAAACCTTAGCCATGGAACTTGGCCCTGGTAACAGCCCCCTCTTCCCTTCCCCCACTCATTAAAACATAACTTCTATATCAGTTCCCCTTCACCAACCTCTGGTAAATGATCCTCCTACTTCTTGAGAGAAAGCTACAAGAGCCTCGTTCTTTTTATTAGCCAACGTCACCCAATAAATTTAATTTAAAAAAAGAGCCCCAGTCTTCTTTTCATGATTTATTTTTAATTCATTCATTCAACAAATATTTGATGAGCTCATACTGCTAAGGTGCAGCTGTATAACCTTCCTTTCCCACTAAGAGTTTCATGGAGGCAAGACCTCCCTTGTGTGACCTGGAAAAAAATCAACCCCTTGGGAAACATCAGCTGGGCAGGGGAAAGGCAGGCTGGAAGAGGAGCCACTGTGGAGGAGGCAGGGCTTTCGGATTATCCTCATTGCCCCCACATATAAACTGATGACACCATTGTAATCTACAGAGGAACCTGGCTCACCTCCCTCGGAGCATAAAAAGGAAAAGGAGGAGATGGGTTCAGCAGTGCTTGTGATCAGTTCATCTAGTCAGAAATAAGATTATCTACCTCCTCCCCCCATACCTTCTCCTCCACCTAACACTGATTTGGGTCAGTTTCATTCTGACACTATAAAAGGCACACTATAAAAATAGTCACAAAAAAGGCAAACTTCCATAAAAGTGAGAGCTTGGCTATTTTGAATGAGTCTCTGGATTCCTCCTGCAGTTCCTAAAGTGGGTCTTGATTATCCAGGTAAACACATGCTCTGTTGGGAAACCAACCAGCCACTTCTATGCAATTCCCTAGAGAACCCAGTTGCTGGATAGAGAAACATTTCTTTTTTTGTTTTAAAAAAAAGTATATTTTTATTGATTTCAGAGAGGAAGGGAGAGGAAGAGAGAGACAGAAATATCAATGATGAGAGAGAATCATTAATTGACTGCCTCCTGCAAGTCTCCTACTGGGGATCCAACCCACCAACCGGGCATGTGACCTGACAGTGCATCGAACCATGGCCTCCTGGTTCATAGGTTAATGCTCAACCATTGAGCCATGCCAGCTGAGGGAAACATTTCTTCTTTATGGAACCGAGGAAACTGGAAAACACCTTAAAGGTCATATAGTTGGAACAGCGGCTTCAAAATAAAAATGGGGAAACTGAGTCCCCAAGAGTTTAGGTGTCTTGGTACTGTCACACAACTTGTTTGTGGCAGAGTCTCAGGCCAGAGGTCTGTCTGAAATATGTCTGCTTCTCTCCATTCTAAGAAGGGCTGTATCTAAAAATCTCTAGGACACATAAAGGTGAACAAAGCTGACTGTCTCACATTCTTAATATATTACTCAAGACTCAAGTCAGTGTTAATGTAGCATCAATCATGTGATGACATTCTATACCACTGACAATATTAAGAACATTCAGGAAGCACCTATTAGTCTGTTTTTACACTTAAAACTAAATATAGAGGAATAGCAATTTTTTTAGTTGTCTAGAGTTATTTTAAGTGAAGTACTTTTTAAGATGAGTGAATAATTTATCCGCATCCTCGGGCTGACTTTGAAACTCACATCACCCCTAGATGTACTAGACCCGTGGTCGGCAAACTGCAGCTCACGAGCCACATGCGTCTCTTTGGCCCCTTGAGTGTGGCTCTTCCACAAAATACCACGGCCTGGGCGAGTCTATTTTGAAGAAGTGGCATTAGAAGAAGTTTAAGTTTAAAAAATTTGGCTCTCAAAAGAAATTTCAATCATTGTACTGTTGATATTTGGCTCTGTTGACTAATGAGTTTGCCGACCACTATACCTTTAAGAGCAACCACAGAGGGAAAAGGCAGAGGCAACTGAGAGTTCTAATAGCTTCTATGGGATGGCAGAGTCTCTGCTTGTCATTTTGCCAGAACAATAGGCAAAGTGAAGATTCTTCTGCAGTAAGAACTGAAAAGAGAGAGCGAGAGAAAAAAAAGAGGTTCATGGACTACATGACCTGCAAAAATATACTTTCCTAGAAAGTGAGATCAGAGGCAGAACTTGCTCAGAGAACAGAGTATAATGGAGAATGATTTCAGCCCTTGTGCTCTTATTGGAGTTCATGATGCAAGTCCAGGGTTTTTGGCCAAGTAACTCCAAGGCTGGCTAAGTTTGATTAATTCACAATTTGCCTCTCTATCTTTGACCTTTTCAGACTCATTTTAATTTAACAGAATGAAGACTTAAGTATGAGTAACTACCGAGCACTCAAATGGATTTCTTGTAATTCCGTGTATATTAAATAATTTATTTTCAATTGTTTTTATTTTATTGCCAGTGCTTATAGTTTATAATCACTGAAGCACATTGGTTATGATTGTTATCATTTCTGATTTTGATAACATAATCTATATTTCATAGGAAGAATAAAATGATAAAAATATGAATATTATTTTACATTGGCTAAGATTCCACAAGATGAAAGTATAAACATTTTAAAATACATGATATTTATATTTAAGACTAGAGGCCTGGTGCACAAAATTCATGCATGGGGGTGGGGGTGGGGTTGTCCCTCAGCCCAGACTGCACCCTCTCCTATCTGGGAACCCTTGAGGGCAGTTGGACATCCCTGTCACAATCCAAGACTGCTGGCACCCAACTGCTTGCCTACCTGCCTGCCTGATTGCCCCTAACTGCTTCTGCCTGACAGCCTAATCACCCCTTAACCACTCCCCTGCCAGCCTGATCAATGCCTAACTGCTCCCCTGACGGCCCAATTGCCCCTAACTGCCCTCCCCTGTCAGCCTGGTCACCCCTAACTTCCCTCCCCTGCCAGCCTGGTTACCCCTAACTGTCCTCCCCTGCAGGCCTGATTGTCCCCAACTGCCCTCCCCTGCAGGTGTGGTCCCCCAACTGCCCTCCTCTGCCTGCCTGATTGTCCCCAACTGCCCTCCCCTGCAGGTGTGGTCCCCCAACTGCCCTCCTCTGCCTGCCTGATTGCCCACAACTGCCCCCCCCCCCCTTGCAGGCCATCTTGTGGTGACCATCTTGTGTCCACATGGAAGCAGCCATCTTTGACCACATGGGGGTGGCCATATTGTGTGTTGGAGTGATGGTCAATTTGCATGTTACTCTTTTATTAGATAGGATTATGTTGTAGGTAGCTTGCAATACATATTATACCATATACTAATGTATAGAATGGACAATTTATCTTATGTACTCAATTTAACTTAAATTCTGTATTGCATATTGATTCCTATCCATGTAGACCATAATCTTTTGAGTACTCAATGAATTAATTTATTATCCAAAAGTTTAGCAACTCTATTGTCCAACTCACAATCTGAGTGCTGTCAGGGTGAACTTCTGCAAGATGTTCTCTTAAAGGCAGAACTATTTAAAAGTAAAGGAATATTTAACAGTAAAAGAAACTTATAGTCAGGAAGACCTGGTGGCTTCTATTTCTGCATCCATAACAAATCATGTGATTTGGGGGATATCACTTAAATGAGTTTTGGATTTCTAATTTAAAAAAGAGAAACAGTTAAACCTCCCATCTCTTAATTTACAGGGTTATTAAGAGATCCATGTGAAATAATTGATGTGAATCACTTTGAAAGTTGCACATAGCATGATTGCTCTCCCATTGCTAAGTAGCGTCATTCTCTGAAATCCAAGAAAGGAAGAACACCCCGATTCTAACTTATCTCTTCTAGCAAGAGTGCCCCGATTCTACCTATCTCCTCCTTTCCAATTCATAAAAATTGTTGCACTGATAGGGCTTAAACTGTGCTCAATAAACAAGTATTGGGCCACACTAATATTTTTGGAGTCAAACACACTGCCATTGCACTTCGAGGCCCATGCTAATATATTTGATTTCAAAATAGATATCGTTGCTTTCCTGAATTGTTGGGTCCTACTGGGAGGCATAAACAGAGGCCAGATGATTGATATTTGACATTTATCTTTTTAAAATTTGGGGAAGAAAATTAAACATGTACATGTGTCATGAATATGTTATGTTTCAATTTGGCATGTTTTTATTTTAATTTCTTGAGAGATCTCTATTCATATACCATGAGTTGTTTCCCTTGTTTAAGCATATTTCTTGGTATATGGTCAGCTCAGAGTCAAGAAGTTAATCCTGGATTTGGAAATCAATAAACTTTGAGCTCTAAGGACTTGTTAGTCTAAGGAAGATTTATTTCAAATTTATCTTTTTTTTTTTTTTAACAACTATGAGTATTTTTTTAAACTGATTTAAAACCAATAACTTCTACCTTGTTTTCAAAGTCATGCTTGCTAAGCAATACATTCCAGTTCCTCGTGCATCAATTCTATGCTGGCTGACCAGTTACCTGCAAAATAGAGGTACAAAAAGACTCTAACACATATACTTGATTCTTTCACCTTAACTTTCACTGCTAATTTGATAAATACTTTATCTTAAAAAGTGAAGTTTTGCAGAATCAAAAAAGGAAGTTTTATTGATGTAATTTACATAATTAAAGTCTTTCTTCAAATATTTAATCCTCATTTTGTTATTTACGTAACACTTATAAAACATGTTTATTACTCAAATGTTCAAATAATCCTATAAGATTTGATGCTCCCAAATCTTTTCTAGGAGATCTGGCTTAATGTCACTGAGGGTAGATTAGGAAGATGGTTATCTACTGTGTTGTTAGATTATACTGACTATTGCAGTGATGTAGAAATGCAGAGATAGATGGATAAGAAGTGGAAATAACTTCTGCACATAGTGTTTGCATGAAATACTATGTTAATTTTGCAAGACATTTTTTTCTTTCAGAGAAATGTTGAGTATTAGAATTTAAATACTTAGTTTATATCTAGGAAATATTTGATTGGACACACATGGAAGGAAAAGAGGGGAGGAGTTTATAGAAATATTGAAAGATCTCTAAAGTAGTTTTCAGAACAAGGAAAGCTCTACTAGTATTGAATATCCTCAGAGACTTTCTCTAAGAAGAAATTATCTCTATTTTTTTTAATATTCAGAGAAATATATAGTAAGTTTGAAAACAGACCCATTGGAAATAAAGGATAATATAGCACTAATAAAGAACACATTGGAAGGAATACACAGCAAATTAGGGAAAGCCAAGGATCAGATCAGTGAATTAGAAGGTAGGGTAGAAAAAAAATCACTCAATCAGAGAACCAAAAAGAAAAAAAACAGTTAAAAAAACCAGAAGGACAGCTTAAGGGAGCTGTGGGACAACATGAAAGTAACAATATTCACATCATAGGAAGCCAGAAGGAGAAGAAAGTGAGCAAGGAATAGAAAACCTGCTTGAAAAAATAATGGCAGAAAACTTTCCTAACCTGGTGAAGAAAAAAGTCACACAAGTTCAGAAGTAACAGAGAGTCCCAAGCAAGAAGAACCCAAAAAGGCCCACACATCATAATTAAAATGCCAAAAATTAAAGACAAAGAGAGAATCTTAAAGGTAGCAAGACAAAAGCAATTTTACCTACAAAGGAGCTCCCATACGGCTGTCAGCTGATTTCTCATGAGAAACACTATAGCCAGAATGGAATGACATGAAGTATTTAAGGTAACAAAAAGCAAGGATCTGAAACCAAAATTACTATATCCAGCAAGGCTATCATTCAAAATAGATGCTGAAATAATGAGATTCACAGACAAAAAGGGCTACAGGAGTTTATCACCACCAAACCAGCATGGCAAGATATGCTAAAGGGACTTATGAGAAGAAGAAATAGAGAAACATAGACATACAGAATTAAAATAGCAATAAACAGGTTATTATCTATAATAACCTTAAGTATAAATAGATTAAATGTTCCAATAAAAAGACATAGGATACCTAAATGGATACAAAAACATGAACCAATTATATGCTATCTACAAGAGACCCAACTCAGAAAACCTGAATAGCCAATAACAACTGATGAAATAGAAGCAGTACTTAAAGAACTCCGAGCAAACAAGCGTCTTTGTTCAGATGGCTTCAGAGTGGAGTTGTACCAAACATTTAAAGAAGAACTAACATCTATATTCCTCAAACTATTCCAAATGATCCAAGAGGAAGAAACACTTCCAAGGTCTTTTTATGAAGTCACATTAGCTTATTTCGAAAACCAAATAAAGATTCTACAAAGAATGAGAATTACAGGCCAATATCCCTGATGAACTTATATGCTAAAATCCTCAACAAAATATTAGCTAATTGGTCCTAGCAATATATTTAAAAGATCATACACCATGACCAAGTGGGAATTATTCCAGGGATGCAAGGCTGGTACAATGTCTAAAAATCAATAAACATGATACATCACATAAACAATTTGAAAGACAAAAATCATATGATCATATCAATAGACACAGAAAAATAATTGGACAAAACTCATCACCTATTTTTGATAAAAACTCTCAGAAAATTGGGAATAGAGGGATCATATTTCAACATAATATAGTGACAAACCTACAGCCAACATCATACTCAATAGGCTAAAATTAAAACCATTTCCCTGAAGAACAGGAACAAGACAGGAATATCTGCTTTCATCACTCTTATTCAACATAGTACTTACAGTCCTAGCCATAGTGATCAGAAAAGATCCTATATAATAAAAGCCAGTCGCTGTGATACACACTGACCACCAGGGGGCATATGCTCCAACCAGTAGGTTAGCTTTCTGCAGGGGTCAGGCTGATCAAGACTGGGCGAGTTAGGTCGGACACGGCCCTGGAGCCCTCCCGCAGTCTGTCCCCTGCCCTGATCATGCACCAGGCCTCTAGTGTAGAAATAAAAGGCATCCAAATTGGGAAGGAGGAAATAAAACTCTCATTATTCACAGATGACATGATACTGTACTTAGAAAACTCTAAAGACACCACCAAAAACTATTATATTTAATAAATGAATTTGGCAATGTAGCAGGATACAAAATTAACACCCAGAAATTGATGGCTTTTTAATACAACAATGAATTATCAGAAAGAGAAAACTAAGAAAACAATTTATCATGACAACAAAATATTAAGATATTTAGGAATAAACTTAACGAAGGATATAAAGGACTTATACTCCAAAAAACTACAGGCCATTGAAAAAGAGATAGAGGAAGATATAAACAAATGGAAGAATATTTGGCAATGTAGCAGGATACAAAATTAACAACCAGAAATCGATGGCTTTTTAATACAACAATGAATTATCAGAAAGAGAAACTAAAAAAACCAATTTATCATTGCAACAAAAATTAAGATACTTAGGAATAAACTTAACCAAGGATATAAAGGACTTGGACTTAACAAAAGGAAGATAAACAACCTAATCAAAAAATGGGCAACAGATCTAAATAGATACTTTTCAAAAGAGGACATAAGAAAGGCCAAGAGACATATGAAAACATGCTCAAAGTCACTAATCATCCAAGAGATGCAAATCAAAACAACAGTGAGGCATCACTTCACACCTGTCAGAATGACTATCATCAACAAATCAATAAACAACAAGTGCTGGCAAGGATGCTGAGAAAAAGGAACCCTCGTGCACGGATGGTGGGAATACAGACTGGTGCAGCCACTGTGGAGAACAGTATGGAGTTTCCTCAAAAAACTAAAAATGGAACTCCCATTTTACCCAGTGATCCCACTTCTAGGAATATATCTCAAGAAAGCAGAAACACCAATCAGAAAGGATACATGCACCCCTATGTTCATAGCAGCACAATTTACCATAGCTAAGATTTGGAAACAGCCTAAGTGCCCATCAGCAGATGAGTGGATTAAAAAACTGTGGTACATCTACACAATGGAATACTAAGCTGTGGTAAAAAAGGAGGAATTCTTACCATTTGCAACAGCATGGATGGAACTGGAGAGCATTATGCTAAGCGAAATAAGCCAGAGAAAGATAAATATCACATGATCTCATTCTTTGTGGAATATAATGAACAACATAAACTGATGAACAAAAACAGATCCAGAGACAGAGAAGCATTGATCAGACAGTCAAACCTCAGAGGGAAGGAAGGGGAGAGTGGAGGTAAAGGGGATAGATTAACCAAAGGACTTGTATGCATGCATGTAAGGCTAACCAATGGACACAGACACCAGGCGGGTGAGGGATGTGAGTGGCGGGGGGCGGAGGGGAGGCAATGGGGGATAAGGACACATATGTAATACCTTAATCAATAAAGATAAAAATTTTTTAAAAAATCACCAAAGTAAAAAAAATAAAAATAAAAAAGGACCTATACCCCCCAAATTACAGGCCATTGAAAAAGAGATAGAGGAAGATATAAGCAAGTGGAAGAATATACTGTGTTCATGGATTGGTAGAATTAATGTCATTAAAATGCCCATACTTCCTAAAGCAATATACAGATTCAATTCAATTCCTATTAAAATACCAACAGAATATTTCACAGATCTAGAACAAATACTCCAAAAATTTATGTGGAATCAAAAAAGACCCAAAATAGCCACTGCAATCTTGAGAAGGAACAAAGTTGGAGGGATCAGAATACCTGATATCAAGTTATACCACAAAGCCACTGTACTCAAACAGCCTGGTACTGGCACACAAACAGGCATATAAATCAATGGAACAAAAGAGACCTAAGAAATAAACCCAAGCCATTACGCTCTGTTAATATTTGACAAAGGAGGCAAGAGCATACAATGAAGTGAACACAGTCTCTTCAATAAATGATGTTGGGAAAATTGGACAGGTACATGAAAAAAAAAAAAAAAAAGAAACTAGACTACCAACTTATACCATACACAAAAATAAACTCAAGATGGATAAAAAACTTAAATGTAAGTAATGGAAACATAAAAATCCTAGAAGAAACCATAGGAAGCAAAATCTCAGATATTTCTTGTAGCAATGTGTTTATAGATACAGCTCCTAGGGCAAAGGAATCTAAGGAGAAAATAAACAAATGGGACTACATCAAAATAAAAAAGTTCTTCACAGCAAAAGAACCATCAACAGGATGAAAAGGAAGCCCACTGTATGGGAGAACACATTTGGCAATGATACATCTGATAAAGGCTTACTATCCAAAATATATAAGGAACTCATATAGCTTAACAGAAGGAAGACCAACAATCCAATTAAAAATGTGCTAAATATCTAAATAGACACTTGTACAAAGTAGACATACAGAAGGCCAAGAGACATATGAAAAAATCCTCAAAGCCACTGATCATCAGAGAAATGCAAATTAAAATGACAATGAGGTATCACCTCACAGCTGTCAGAATGGCTACCATCAACAAATCACAAATCAACAAATGGCAAGGATGAGGAGAAAAGGGAACCCTAGGTAATGCAGGCTGGTACAGCCATTATGGAAAACAGTATGGAGTTTCCTCAAAAAATTAAATATGGAACTGAGTGACCCAGTGATGGCACTTCTAGGATTATATCCTAAGAAATCTGAAGCACCAATCAGAAAGAATGTATGCACCACTATGTTCATAGCAGCACAATTCACAATAGCTAGGATCTAGAAACAGCCCAAATGCCCATCATAGATGAGTGGATAAAAAATCTGTGATACGTTTACATCATGGAACACTATGCAGCAGTAAAAAAGAAGGATCTCTTACCCTTTGAGACAGCATGAAGGGACCTGGAGCGTATTATGCTAAGTGAAATAAGCCAGTCAGAGAAAGACAAGTATCACATGATCCCACTCATATGTGGAATCTAATGAACAAAATAGATCCAGAGACACACAAGAATAGGACAGACTGCAGAATATCAGAGGGAAGGTCGGGGAGGGTGTTTGGTTGACAAGAGATCAAGCAAAGAACTTGTACGCATATATGCATAGCCCATGGACTCAGACAATAGGGTGGTAAAGGCTTGGGGTGGGGGGTGAGGGCAGGCTGGAAAAGGTCAATGGAGGAGGAATGGGGACATATGTAATACTTTCAACAACAAAGATTTCATTAAAACACACACACACACACACACACACACACACACACACACACAAAATTCAAAAAATGTGAATTTCCTCCAAAAATAAATAAATAAAATCAATAAGCATAGTCTCAAGTGAGGATGCTAAAAGTAAATAAGTGTGGCCAGTGTTGCTCAGTGGTTAAACATTGGCCCATGGAACAGGAATTCACAGTTCTCTTCCCAGTCAGGACAAGTGCCAGGGTAGTGAGCTCGATCCCCAGTAGGGGGCATGCAGGAGGCAGATAATCAATGATTCTCTCTCATCATTGATGTTTCTATCCCTCTCTCTCTCTCCCTAATTCTCTGAAATCCATAAAGCAAAAACTGAAAAAAAGTAGATAATTAAGAGCCTTTAGGATGATTCTAATTCTCTATGAAAATATTTTCAGAATCTTGTGATTGCATACTAATTGTTCATTTATTAATAGTTACATAATTAAAATTGTTTTCTTAGGTAAATTTCAATTTGAAACAAAACAAATAAGATATTTTAATAATGATAATGCTTTTTATAACTCTATTGTTGGGAAAAATTATTAAAACACACATCTGAATTAAATGACATCCTTGCTCACAATTGTGTACAGGTTGAGTCTATTATATAATGAAATCCAGGCATGAGCCATTCTTTAGAATTTCCACTAATCCTCTCAGCTCTAACTCTCCTGCTTTCCTACTGCTGATAACATATTAACATTTGCCTTTGCAGAGAACATTATCAATTTTAAGAAATTTGCCCTAAGCAGTTTGGCTCAGTGGATAGAGCGTCAGCCTGTGGACTCCAAGGGTCCCAGGTTCAATTCTGGTCAAGGGCATGTACCTTGGTTGCGGGCACATCCCCAGTAGGGGGTGTGCAGGAGGCAGCTGGTCCATGTTTCTCTCTCATCGATGTTTCTAACTATCCCTCTCCCTTTCTCTCTGTAAAAAAATCAATAAAATATATTAAAAAAAAGAAATTTATGTTTCACAGATGCTCCTGCTTTAAGCAAAACTTACTTTTTGAGGGTAGACAGTTCAGAGAGGAATAAATATTTTCATACAAATTGTAATATTTTTTACTTGTCAAAACTCACAATTCAAATTGGTCATCTAATAGCAATCTAATATTTGCTTTCTCAGGAACCCTGTGATCATCACTTCCTTGTGCGGTCTCTGTAAAATTATAAGATCCTTCCGTTAGAATGGTGATCTCTCTCAATTACACATTTAACCAAAAGGCTCACACAAGGTAAAACTTTTTCAGAGATAATAATTGCCTAAAATACAATATCAGAAATGAGTAAAAATTCAGTTGTGTTCAATAATATTTATTATTCAGAAGGCAGATTGATTAAGAAAAAACTTTCAGGCTTCTTTGCAAATTAGGTGTTTAGATGGCCATGCAATCTTGGCTTAAAAAAGAAAGATAAAATAAAAAGAGACAGATTTAAAAAAATCAATAGGGATTTTTAATAAAGAACACATCCTACATATAAGGTAACAATCTTTGATTTTTAAACTTTATAGATTTAGATAAAATTTCTTCCACAATAAAACAGTGCTACATAGTGGAACAAACAAAAAATTCTAATTGGACCATCTTATTCAAATTCTTGTTGAAACAGTAGCATTTTAACTACTTAAGCAGCTAAACAAGCAACTTCAGTTATCAAAACCTCATTTTAACCTCATTTTTCCTACTTATGCAATAGAATGTGGCAAGAATTGTAGAATAAAGGGTTTGCATGCCCTCCTTCATCTCCTGTCTCTTAGAGCAGACAGTTACTAGTCCTTTGTTGAACTGGAAAAGGACATGTAACAAGAGGACAACTGGAAAAGATAGAGGAGGGCTTGCCCCCTGAGAAAAATGAGGAAATTGTGGAGAGTAAGAAACTGGACTAGGAGGAAACAGGAGAAGTGGCTAGAGAGAGAGGAATGGATAGAACAGAACAAGGCCAGAGGGACTGATGTTGGGAGAACAAAGGAAGTTGGGAGTTTGGGAGATAACATTGCTTAAACTTTTTTAGAAGAATCTCTGAGATACACGGAATAGAAACTATCTAAGCTCTGCAAGAAAACTTCAGTGAATGTTTAGAATATTTTTCACTGCTTTTTCTAAAATTTTCTTTTTTTAAAATCCTCACTCAATGATATTTTTCCATTGATTTTTAGAGAAAGTGGAAGAGATAAAGAGAGAAATATTGATGTGAGAGAAACACATCGATTGGTTGCTTCCTGCATTCGTCCAACCAGGGCTCAGGTTAGGGAAGAGCCTGCAACCTAGGTATGTGCCCTTGACCAGAATGGAACCCGGGACCCTTCAGTCTGCAGGCCGATACTCTATTCATTGAGAAAAACTGGCTAGGACTTCACTACTTTAGAGACCTGTATGAGTGGCCGTGTGTGTGTGTGTGTGTGTGTGTGTGTGTGTGTGTGTGAGTGAGAGAGAGAGAGAGAGAGAGAGTGTGTGTGTGTGTGTGTGTGTGTGTGTGTGTGTGTGTGTGAAAGAGATACTGGGGCGAATTTTTTTCTGGATTGAAAAATATCAAAATTTTCTTTGTCAAGAGCAAGTAGGGTCAAATGACCTGGTTAACAAGGATAATTCCTGCCTTGCTGGACTGTGATAACAGCTATAATTATTTATTACATTGTCTGACCCATGGCAAGTGAGCAATAAGTAGCAGTCATCTGCTGCATCCTACTGCAAAGAATTGTTAACAGCAGCCATGATTTTAATATTAGCCATGTTTCCCAAGCCATGTGCTCAGGCTTCCAAATTGTATCAGATGCTATCAATAGTTTGCTGAAAAAGGTAAAGATGCCACTACTATTATTTAGGAATAAGAGTATTCCACTGGCTCTTGGAGGCATCAACACTGACAGGAAACATTTCATCAACAACAGCAAAAGAGAAACATGCTGAAGTGAGCTGAATAGATCATGCAGGAATGGATAGGTCATTTCAATTAAGACTGTGTTAGCATGAGGTCTTGTTCACGTGATACTATCGCTGTGCTAGAAGTTGGGGCACTTATCATAGCAATTTTATTATTTTTCTCACAGTTATGCAGAATCAATACGTTAGAAACCCTGTGCAGCGGAGAGGAATAAAATGAGTCAACTTCTTTTAAAACTGATTTGTGCTAATCCTACAACATGATAATTAGCCTAGTGAATAGTGTCAAGTGCTGTGACCATTTCTCCCAAAACCAGTTATAAAACTGATTTTAAAATACTTAAAACGTGTTGCCACTTGAAAATGAAATGAAATTACCATTTGTGTGGTAAGCGCTTACTGCAATGAATTTGAATCTTATCCAACATCCTGTTATTATTTGATGACTGACACTGTCTTTGATTTATTTATTGCCTTTCAAAATGGAGAGGTGGGTCCTGGGGACCTGAAATCTCCGGTTTGATTTCTAGTTTCATTAATTCACCAAGCTGTAATAAGCAAATATTTGACCCATGTTCCTGATATCAAAGCATTTAAAAATATGAGCCACAGGAATATCTATTAAAACAATAAATGATTAACAGGGTATATATGTTTAAGGTAAATTTTCAAGGCATTATAGTGAAAGATGCTGACTATAAGACTCAGTTATAAAATGCTTTCCAATGAATTGCCCTGGAGGCCTGTAAATTTATTAGCAATATACACATATTTGTAGAATTTTGAATATTGATGACACAATCTGGCCCATTTCTCTTTCCTCCCGACAAAAGAATTACCACACCATGTGTATGCAAACCACTGAGGCAAAGATCCTCCTCCTGCTCTCAGATCATTTGGTGCTTCCAGGCTTGTGGCCAAGGCAGCAGGGAAAGAGTGAACTATATAGCCTGTCCTGGTGGCCATCTCCTGAAGGGCCATATGTGCTTAAAGCAAGTAAGCCTAACGCCTGAGCTCAGAAATTCCTCCCCCAGACTGAGGGCTCTGGAACTTGGACTGGTCAGCTCTCTGATCTTTGTGAATTTTATGAGGTCCCATTGGAAGATGAGGCATTCCATACCTTGGTCTGTATCGTGAAAGAGTCCCACCTTCTCCATCATCTGAATAAATGTACTCATGGAGTACCTCTCTTTTAAAAAGTTTCCCAGAGGTGGTTCTAATGATCAGCTAGATTGGGAATGATGAACCTATTCTATAGCAGCTCTACTTGAAGAAGCTAGGGTTCTCCTCTTTTTCCCCTTTTACACATCTAAGTTGAGATAAGTACAGCAAATGAGAGTATAGTGCACCGCGCCAGCACAGCCATGAGTGAACCTGAGTGGGGTGGGGAGTGGTGGTTAAGGATTAGAAAAGACAGACAAGAGAATAAAGCAGGGGCTAGGTGGGATGCTCCTCTCTGATGGAGAGACAGCACCATGTCTTACAAGCTGAGTCTTTATTTTATAGCCAGATTCCACAAGGCAAAGTAAGGGCATTGTCAAGATGTTTACAACGTTCTCCTGGGTTTCGAATCTACTCAATTGCCATACATGCACCTGATCAAGCTTTGTTTACTTGTTGACCACCTGCAGCCCATATCGCTTAGCCACGTGGGACCACTGGTTCGGAGGGCTATGCCCTTCAAGCTGGGACTTGCAAGTGGCTTTGCCATGAGAGGACCATGCCCTCTCATTAGTCCGAGGCTTGAACCTGTCCAAACACTGTAGCCGCTCTCCACAGTATAGGTTTAAAAATTTAATAGCAATTTGATGAATACTTATATGACTTTTTAATCTATTAATAGTTTGCATTTTATATGTCTGGTGTGTGTGGGTTTTTTTGCTAGTAATTTGTTTTACTACAGTTTAAATAGTATGGGGGGTGTGGAAAGTGAACTAGAGCACAGGCTGTGGTACAGAGAGAGGGTAAATGAATGATATTGTTCTAAGTTCTGCCATCCTGAACTTTTGTTAATAAAACATAAAATAATTTCCAATGACCTAAGGAGAGGTTACCAGGTACAAAGGTATAGGAAAGTCAATTTGAAACGAACAAGTCAACAAGTTAACCGTTTTGCCTTTACAGAATAATTTTCAGCCACGTGGACAGAGACTGACTAATTCAGTTGTTGATCAATGCAAGCTGTTAACATTTCTACTTTAGTGAAGCAGCATCAATCCCACTCAAGGAAATGAGTCAGGAATGTCAACCTATTATTTGGACGAACTTATTATTTGATTGACTCATCTATTAAAGTGGTTTAAATGTTGCCTGTGTAGACAACCATCCTTCTAGGAGACAGCTTTCTTGAGTACAACTTTTCTTGTAGTTGACATTGTATGAAGTGTGTGAATTTGAGCTTTACTCCATATATGGATCCTTTATCTAATACTGGAGGCATCGTCCAAATGTCTGAGGCTCTAATTAAGAAAAACTGTAATGTCACTCCTAAATTTTGACATGTTTTAAAAACACAGTCAGAGCTGGTATACCAATGATGTGCGATGAAAAGCTACTCTATTTGGGGTCCTCCCAAGTCAGGTAAATGATTTACCCCTATCTGCCTCAGTGTCTTCCTTTGAAGAATGAAAACTTTGTAGCAAGTGAACTCTACATTACCTTCCAGATCCAAAATAAACTTTACTAGAAATAAACGTATGCTCATCTAAATATTGCACAAAATGGTTTTTGTAAGATAGTATACCAATAGCTATTTTTTCCAAAGAAATTAGAAATTGTAATGGAACAGTAAAGAGAAAAACAATATGAAACCATTTCTAACTAAAAGCATACAAGTCAGCTGAAGTAAACTTCATTATTGAACTATGTATGTCAGATGAGAAAAGCACACAGAATGTGTATATATTGGAATTTGTGGAAGGGAATAATGAAAAGCCAGTTATGCTTTAGCTACAGCAGCATGAAAATATCCAAAGGATATATAATACAGCACACAATTCTCCAGAAGATTCCTATAATAGTAAGGTTTTATTGGGATCCATCCACTTTCCCTCTTATTTATTGAGACATGTGTTTTAACTGTATTTGTAGCAGTTACAACTCTTTAAAACCAAAGACCATGCATAAAACACAATATTGCTGGAGTAGTAGAATATCTTTCTGGAATACTTTTTTCTTTAAACAGCACACTTTTTATTTAAAGACTCTTGCATATCACAGATCAAAAATTATGTATCCCTCCCACTTGATGTGGTATGTGAGGGATTTACTATAAATATCAAGCATTATTCTATCGTGGACACTATAAGAGACAAATTTAGATAACCTTTTTTATTTGAGAACAGATTTAGAATTACAGAAAAGTTGCCCGTAGTACAGAGAGTTTCTATATACCCCTCACCCAGTTTCAATTATTGTTAACACCTTAGGTTCTATAGCACATTGCCACAATTAAGAAAAGTGAAGTCAATCCTTTATTTAGTGATGACTTTTACCTAATGTCTACTTTCTGATCCAGGATCCCATCTAGGGCACACATTACATTTAGTCGCCATGTATCCTTAGTGTCCTCTAGACAGAAGAAATTTCTCAGATTTTCTTTGTTTAGATGAACTTCAGAGTTCTGAGGAATACAAAAATGTGTATTTTGTAGAGTGTCCTTCAATTTGGCTTTTTCTGCTCTTTTTCTTGGGGTTAGACTAAAATTAGAGTTTTTAGGAGAAAGACCATAGAGGTAAAATGTCATTCTTATCACATCACATAATGGTACATGCTATCAGTGGGACTTACATTGATGGCTTTACCCTTGATCACATGGCTGAAGCAGTGTTGTTTAGGTTTCTCCAGTGTAAAGTTGTTCCTTGCTCCTTCCATATTCTACTTTTAGAAAACAAGTTACCAAACAGCCTACCCTCAAGGAGTAGGAGTTACATTTCACCTTTTTGACTGGGTAGCATCTAGCTGAATTATTTGGA
Organism: Eptesicus fuscus; assembly: GCF_027574615.1. Lineage (NCBI taxonomy): Eukaryota > Metazoa > Chordata > Mammalia > Chiroptera > Vespertilionidae > Eptesicus > Eptesicus fuscus. Next base: position 69,811,346 of record NC_072486.1, read on the forward strand.
CATTTATGCATAGGAAATTCATACCACAGACATTTCTAATATCTATTTTCTAGCCTATTATGTCACATTGTCAAATAAAACAAAGATTTTTTTTCAAAATTCGTGAGCTTTGGATGACCCAGTGAAACAGAAAGTTGGAAACATTTTATTGACCTTCCCATTTCACTTTTATGTGTGGGTTAACTGCCAATTTTTCTTTAAACTAGTCACTTTCAAAAGGAGATCATTACTTATTCCACACCAGTTTTTATTGAACCAGTGTCATATTTTGTAATTGGTATTCAAGATACTAATTCCCCTTACTTACAGAGGCTAAAGCGCCACACAGAGAGGGCTGTGCAAATATGTACACAGCATATGCCGAGGTGGAGGGGAGGGGCCGTAGACAGATCTAGACAGGAAGCGAGAGTGGGATTTGTGGATCCAGTTATCGAATTAATGTGACCTATGCTCATTTCCCATGCAACCAACATACTTCCCATTTATTTGAGATTAAACATATCCATATCTTGATTTAAAATAAATTTTATTTTCAAACATTAGCAATGGCAATGTATTAGTTCACATACATGTCATCACTATTAAGAACACCACCCAAATCTGATGTAGAGCTCTGAGGTAAGTGCAGGATATTTACTCTTTCTTTTAGCATATCTCTTATACTCAGGGATTACAATTACTGAAATAAAAACAATGCCAGGAGTCTTTTGTCAAGTGTGAGATAAACAGCATAGGAAGTGCTATGAGAGTCTATAGAGAGGACAATCTCAAAAGGTTGTGATGGTCTCAAAGGTCTCGTGGAGAGAAAAAAAGTGAGCAGCCCTTACAGCATTATAACTTTGGCTAAAGGTGAGAATGTGCCCAAGGTCAGAAGGTAGACCTCTTTGGTTAGAATAGTTTTCACATAACAGGGAGGTCAGAGAAATTATGAAAAGTTGGTAAGTGGAGTAGACTTTGGAAGTCCTTGAAATCAAGTAAAGTTGTAAATGGGTTGAGACTTAAGTTTTTAAAGATGTGTAGTGATTTATTTAAATAATGTATTGATATTAACTTTTGCTGATCTTAAAACAAAGAACACTTACTGACAAAAAAAAAATGCAGAGAAGAAAAGATTTTCCATCTGGGAACTACTATAAACACTTACTTTATATCCTAAGGAAGTGTGAATGAGTGTGTGTTTACATATGCATTTATTATTTTAAACAATATTTTTATTGATTCCAGAGAGAGGAAGAAAGAGAAAGTGAGAGAAACATTAATCTGAGAGAGAAACATCTATTGGTTGCCCCCATCATGCAACCCAGCTGGGAATGGAACTCACAACCTAGGCATGTGCCCTGACTGGGAATTGAACCCACCTCCTTTTGGTGTACAGGATGACGCTCTAACCAACTGAGCACATCGACCTGGGCTGCATTTATCCTTAAGATCTTATAACTATGTAGTAGCTTATCCTATGCCTTCATTTTATACTGTCCTATGAACATTTCCTTCTCTCATTACTATTCATAATTATTTTGCAGTTATTTTGTCTTAGCTATGACTTATGTAAAAAGCATATGTATTGTTCTAAACTGGGTTATTTTATTTCATTGTTTACTTTCACAACTGATAGATTACACTGTACTTTATGATCTTTTTATTTCAAATAGGGAGTACTTTCATGTTGTTGTTGTTAATACTTAATCCTGATTTTCTCAAATCATATGTGTCACAACTAATTTCGTGAAATAAGTTTTTTGTTTTTTTTATCAAAAGGACAGGCTTTCAGAACCAAGATATCATAAATTTAAGTTATATTATCAATTTTATTAGGATTTTAAAAATAACATCCAGCTTACGTTTAAATGATTTTAAGTTTTATTGTCTATATTTTAAATTAAACTTGCATAGATGTGAGCTTATTTGTTTGATTTATTTCTCTGTAGTGATAATTTTAAAGGATGATGACATAGATTTTATCTTTTAGTTTAAAAGAAATAATAATGCATTGAAAGTATAGAAAAAATTCAGAATTTAACTGACATTGATACAATCACTGAATAGATTTAGAAGAATGTATTTAGAACAAACCATTTTCTTTGATTTGTTTCTGGTTTTTAAAAATAAATTTTAAAAAGTATGACTTAACCCCTATATCACATATATCAAGATTTCTGTTTGATATGCCCATTGGACAGCCGAGCAGAGCTCAGAGACTTTGAAGCTCCAGGCCTGAGAGTTTGTGCGATATTTAAAGTCATGAGATTAGATAAGATCACCTAGAGAGTAAGTGTAGATGAAAGAAAGATGAGGCCCAAGAGCAAATAACTGCGAAACTCCCAACATTTCTCGGAAAATAAAAGAACTAATAAATGAAACTAAAGGAGGAACTAGTCAAAGAGGGTGAAAACAAGAAAAGTATTGTGTCATATAAGCAAAGTATGCAAGTCTTTGTAAAGGAGGTAATAATGAACTGTGTCAAAGGGATTATCACATAAATGGAACGTGAGAATTGACCATTGGAATAAGCAGTTTTGATGTTACTTGTGAAGAGAAAAGAGAGTTTTCAGGAGAGTGAGCTTGAAAGGCTGACTGTAAAAATATCAAGAAAGAAAGTAATAGAACAAAATATTTTGAAGAGTTTTTCTACAAAAGGTGGCAACTGAAAGGGGGTATTGTATCAATGTTTTTTTTTTTTTTCTAAGATGGGGTTATTGGAGAAAGCTTGTATGCCAATGAGAATGACCAATCAGTACAGGAGAAAGATGAAATAAATGACAAGAGCAAGGACTTTGAGTGCATGAGGGGTGGGTGTGGGATGTAGTTTAAGCTGCTGAATTTCAGTAGCATCAAGGACACGTCATCCATTGAACCAGGAGTACAGAGAATTCTGTGGTAAAGACAAAGGCAGGATGGTAAATTTGGTGGTGGACGATTTAGCAAATTATCACCTGATTGCTTTTCTTTAAAAGAGGGATAGAAACATCAAGGTAATCAGCTGAGAGAGTGAGAATGGGGGAGGAGATACGTGATGTTGAGCATTTTTTCCCTGTCTCTTGGCCATTTGGATGTAGTCTTCGGAGTGAAGACAATGTTACTTAGATACTACAAAGAAGGCTGGTGGATATAATCATCAGGAACTACAGGCTTTGAATAATATTTCAGAAGAGAAAGAAATTGGTTTCTTAGAGAGGCTGAAGTCACCCGGGAACTATGAGCTGTGGATTTAGTCCTGATCAGTTCCTAGGGGACCGTGCATTGCGCCCATTTCGAGGCGAGTCTCTGGCACTTTATAGAGGCGACTGAAGTGATGCTGGCTGCACTGGAAGCGCCAGGCGTGTGCTCCTCAAGGGCTTCTGAGCACTGCCTGCCTGCCAGCGAGCCGGGCAGCTCCTTTAAACTGAGCTCCAACTCCAGTGAAACAATGGAAAGCCTCTGCATGAGGAAATGACTGCCTTTATTAAAACTGACTATATCACAATCCTGATGGTAGGATGTCTCTTTCATATTCAGGGGCCAGCAGTGTATTTATTTAGGAGGAACGGTACTTTTGCTGCTAGCTTGATTTGCTCTTTGGGATTTTACTGACATAGTTGAAATTTAGCCAAGGCAATAGAGCACTTCAAATTCAACTGGAAGAGGAACAGCTGGAGGGCTGCCATGAAAAGCTTTCTGTAAGAGAGGAACAGGGTGAAGGTGAAATGGCCCACGTATATCTGATATCCTGGCATCTTTTACATTCCAATAATTCAGACACTTAGTTTCGTTGCTGAATAAGCCACAAGGAGAACATCTTTCTCATTTAAACTCAAAGTTAGACACATCTAATCTCAAACAATATAACTGGTATCGTAGGAAACTAAGAGGGACAGGCAAGCAAGGAGTCGAAGTATGCCCTGGACTTAGTTTCAAAACGGGTCCACGCACTCTCAGATAAACATTCACTGCACGCATTTGCTGTACACTACCTTCCCGAAAGTTCCTGGTTCTGAAAGCTAGTAACAGCAAAGGAGGAAAATATTAAGCAGAAACTTTGTCCAAATGTTGCTTTTAGGAGACATCAATTCATAATAGCTACATTTTTTGCATTGGGTCCTATGGTAGTTATTAGTAGAAAAAGAGTGTAGGAAGTAGTTAGTTACAGAGGCTTATAAACATGTTAGTCCATTTCGAGGTCCCCCCAAATCCTATAGCTTTACTTTCTCATGTGCCATATATATCAATGCATTGAAATTAAGAAACTGTGAAGTAGAGAACAGTAGTCAAATTGCAACCATTATGTATTACTAGGAAGGAGGCGATGCCAGTATAGAGTTGAAAATGTTGTAATCCTGCAGCCATGGTTGCAAAGAAAAGTGCAATCACTGCAGGGACGTTTGTATCATCGTTGGGGATCATTTACTTATTGTGGGTTATCACTATAAGGTTAGCCAACATCTGTTCCATGCTCTGGAAGGTGCTGGCTAGTCTGAGTATATTAAGATGGAGAGATGAAGGAGGAGGAGGTGGAGGAGAAGGAGGAGGAGGGAGAGGAGGAGTAAAAGGAGAAGGAGAGGAAACTGACTCATCTCAATTTAGTTTACTTTCAAATGACATATAATACTTTCCATGGCCATGATTTAACATTTTGTCAAAATGGTATATATGATTAACTTGATTCAAGAACCCTAAACTAGAATAGCTCATTGCTAAGTGACCTGCTAAAATGTCAACAGTTCATTTTTTTATAATGAATCACTTTAGAACTTTTTCTGCAGATGTAACAAGTTCTTTCCCATCTAATTTCTAAATTATTCCCCACAGCTAGGAAAAACTGAAATTTTAATTTCATTTTGCAACTGAGAGACAAAGTCCTATAACTGCTGTCATTTTAAAGGAAGCTTTCCTGATCCAATTTAAAGAGCAGTGTTTGTATAAACTACTGTGAAAATCATTCCCCCTTCCCCGAGGGCCTCAGAGGACTGGCACAGTATTTGTCTTTGTAGCAGAAAAGTAATAAAATCACAGAGAAAATGTAAGTATATCTGAATTGTTGTAATACATTATTGTGTAGCATGATAACAAAAAACAGCTACATTTAAAAGAGTGTGTTGTTGTGTCACTTTCCACAATTAGGTCCCAGCAACTCTTTGTCTTAAAAAGAGTTGGATAAATATCTCAGCTCTACAAACTTATCTGCTACTTACTGCCCATTACTTACGTTACTTCACACAGATAAACATACGGTCATCCATTTATTCATATGATAGATATTTTCTTATTTTTCTTGTTAATGTGGCTATTAATATAAAGGTAAATTAGTCATTGTCCTGATCTTTAACTAACCAAGGGTCCAGTGTGGAAGAAAACACATATAAGCACAATTATGGAACAATGCAGAGTGCAATAAATGCGACAAGACAAGTTTAAGTAAAGAAGTAAGCCAGTCGGAGAAAAGTATCACATGATCTCACTCATTAGTGGAATATAATGAACAACATAAACTGATGCACAAAAGTAGATCCAGAGACATAGAAGCATCGAACAGACCGTCAAACCTGAGGGAAGGCAGGGGTGGCTGGGAGGGGGTGGGGGCTAAGAGATCAACCAAAGGACTTATATGCATGCATATAAGCATAACCAAAGGACACAGACAACAGGGTTGTGCTGGGGGGCAGGGGTGGGCTGGGAGAGGTCAATGGCAGAAAAAGGGGACATGTGTAATACTTTCAACAATAAAGAATTTTAAAAAAATTTTAAAAAGAACTATGGGAACACAAAGAGTTAAGTACATTTGACCAGGAGGAAGACCAATAAATGCCTCAAGAGCTGGCGGCTCCCTGACATGGGTCCTGACAGATGCATAGAGCCTTTTACAATTTTTATATCTTGTAATGAGTATAAAGGCAATCTAAACTACTAGTTAAAGACGCCTTTGCTCTCAAAATTTCTAAAGTGCTAGAAGAAATATGGAATAATTCTACAGAGGAAAGTTGTGATTTATTTACATTGCTTTAGCCAATGCCTTTTGAATTTCTCTTAGGGTGGTGAGGGTATGCCTTCAACAAACAAACTATGACAGGTTTCTAGAAGATATCACACAGGTGGGAACAAACTGAGAACCAAGCCCATCAGAGTTATGAGATCTGCAGCTCCACACGGGGGAAGTACGTGACTCCCAGCATGATTGAGTTCCCTCCAGAACCGTCAGAGGCTGAAGTTTACAGTCTGGAGGTGGTAGGGGGAGGGCAGTGGCGGAGCAGAAGGGAAAGGACCCTGGGCTTTCTTTCTGAGTTATTCATGAAAATGTGTTAAAATACTAATTAGGCTAATACATAGGCAACCTCATCGTACACCAAAACTTCCAATTATTTAAAAAATGGTAAATTAAGGTAATAACTTATAAATATACTAGAAAATTAAAGAAAAATTATATGTAATCTTGTTATAAAAATAATGAAATCATTTACCAAGAAAAGTGGTGGAACAAATTATGGTGTAGACAATCTAGACAATAAAGTAAAATTTTTATAATAATGTGGTATAGTAATACATACCACTTAATAATATGAGTGAAAAATATAGAATAGTATGTATAATATGGTCCTAGATATGGAGGCTATGTATGTGTTAGCATAAAATATGTATATATTCTCTCTATGTTAACAGACACTTCTAGAAGAATCCTATCTAATAAAAGAGTAATATGCAAATTGACCATCACTCCAACACACACGATGACTGCCCCCATGTGGTCAAAGATGGCTGCCCCCATGTGGACACAAGATGGCTGCCACAAGATGGCCAGGATGGGAGGGCAGTTGGGAAGGACCAGGCCTGCAAGGGAGGGTAGTTGGGGGCGATCAAGCCTGCAGGGGAGGGCAGTTAGGGGCAAACAGGCTGCCAGGGGAGCAGTTAGGCATCAATCAGGCTGGCAGGGGAGTGGTTAGGGGGTGATCAGGCTGGCAGGCAGAAGCGGTTAGGGGCAATCAGGAAGGCAGGCAGGCGAGCAGTTGGGAGCCAGAAGACCTGGATTGTGAGAGGGATGTCCAACTGCCCGTTTAGGCTTGATCCTACTGGGATAGGGCCTAAACAGGCAGTCGGACATCCCTTGAGAGGTACCAGATTGGAGAGGGTGCAGGCTGGGCTGAGGGACACACCCTCCCGTGCACTAATTTTGTGCACCAGGCCTCTAGTACATAATAAACTGTAAGTAGCAATTACCTGAGAGCACAGTAAAATTGTGCAAGAAGATGGAAGGAGGGAGGAAGCAGTAAAAATAAACATGTCATACTTGTATTTTTGCTTTGTTTAAAATGTTTATTTTAGAAAAGTGGAAAAAAATACATAAACGTTTAAAAAGGCAATATAAACCATCTACACTCCCATAATCATGAATGAAGAATGGGACCTTCACAGGTTAAAGGTGTGAAAAACACTTTTGGTCAAAGAAACCTTGAGTATTTAGGAGAAATAAAAAGTTTCTGCATGCATTTCCTACCAATGATGCATTAAATTCACATATCTCTTGCTGCAATGCTTACTGGGGCTGAGTTCCATATACAGGACTAATGCATACCTAGCAACCTCATTAGAGACATGTTCCGAAAGTCAGAGTCCTCAGGTGATTGGTAGTTTTAGGGATGCCCTTGAGCTGAATCCAACTAACATGCGAGAAGTTATAAAAATATGACCCTTGAAATGTTTTATTAATTTCCAGGAATGAGGCCCCTAATGACCACTCTACTTCGCTTGCAAGATGATTTATAGATGTTTTTATTAAAGTTGATTTAATTTCCTTCAGTTCACATGTTCTTACTAATTGAATCATTTCCCTCAGTTCCCAGAAGGCCATAAAATAGAGAATTTATTATATACTGTGTAACAGTCTACATTCAGGTAAATACACGGATGTGACAACTCGGCCAGCATATTGAGCATACTTGATAAAGTGCCGGCGTAATCACTCAATGAACCTGATGTACTTCATTACAGTGTCATAAGCTCTATTGGTTATAAATGTTAAAATGATCCATTGTTGTTTTTATTGAATTAAGGTAAAATATTTTATGTACTTTCAGGAAAGACACATTACCTTCTCTTCAAAATTGATTCAGATGGTTATTTGGGAGTTCAGCTTATTGTCCTCCTGGCAAAGAATGAAATTACAAATGAAATTGAAAGACTAAAAAAGGCATTCTTCCCTGTATTTGAAAAAGAAGTGTGCCTAGCATGAATATCATGGCATTTAAAAACTATAAGGGGGATAATTATAAATTTAGGTAAACATTTTTACAATGAATGACTATCAAAACTTGATATTTTAGGATTAAAACACCCCTCCCTACAACAGTTCAACTTCTGAGCCAGTTATTTTATTGGTTTATTGGACAAACTTTATTTAAAAAAATAAAAACAAATCAATAAAATATTATTTTTCAAGTTTCTCGTACTAATTAAATTTGTTTTCTTTGAGAGTGCCTAGGGTCCTGAACACTATATTTGGAGTCTTTTGTTAGGTACAACCAGAACAAAAAAAAGATAAGAAACTTTCTTAAGAATTTTATTGTAAGGTAAAGTTCAAATCCTTACATTTAAATTTTTTTTTTTTTTTTTTACTTTCAAGTATAATCTTCCTTCTGTATATGAGGCAACAACCTCAGAAGAATTGCATGGAATTATTTTCCCCCAGAGCCATACAAATTTAAGTCTCAGATTCATCCCAAACTTTTTAAAGATCCATTTCTCCTTCTTCTATACTCTGCCATTTCTCTGAAATGCACAATCAGTATTGATTAGTTGAATTCTGAATTAAATTAGTATCAGAAATTAATGCCTGGTGAATTGTACATAAAAATTCATAAATGAGAATGAGAGATCACACTCATATATCAGCATGGCAAGAAGCATGACCTGGAGATAATGCATCGGGTCAAAGTAAAAAGCAATGACTTAAAAAAAAAAAAAGCAATGATTTCTGTTCTCTTGTGAGAAAGGCTTTAGAGACTATAGGAAATCCCAGGATGAGGGTGGAATATCAATTGTTAAAGGAGAAGAAACGTCAGAGAAGAGTAAGCAAACGTGGTTGGCCAGACTGAGTATTAGAACAACACAACAAACACAATGAAGTTACAATGGGGCTGTTAACATCAGAAAGTTAAAATATTTCAAAAGGAGAACTCAGACGGGATTATATGCATAGAAACAAATATAAACTTCTCACTTTGGCCTTGCCAAGGAAGTGGGGGTCAACTGAGCATTTACGATAGGTTTTATTTTTTCACTCATCATTTAGCAGATGATTACTGAATGAATAAATGCTATTACACAAGCACATGGTGTTTGCTTTCATGAGTGAGTAAAAGACTGTACAATGTTAACGGAGAAGGAGTATTCTATGAAGGGTGTAGAGAGGTTTGTAGGTCAATTCAAACTTTGCAAAGGCATGAATTCAGCAGGTATCTGGACACCTGGGAAAAGCCTGGGATCTCCTGCCAGATGCTTCTTATACCCTCAGAACTGTAAGCAGGGATTTTGAATTTATTTTCCTTATGTCGATTTAAGACTATATAGTCAGAGCATCCTGAACACCCATTAGTGCCCTGAAATAAAAATCAGAACATTCCCAGAAAGATTAGAATTCCGACGCTAATTAAAATTCTGGAGACTCAAAGGGGTAAGGGTCACGCCTGGGTACATTTTATGACTCAGGTTCAGAATCTGAAAATCTCAGTTTCCATTCTGGAGCTATATACTTTAAAGTTTCTTCCCCCAATTATAGCTTATAGATGTAATTTAAAAAAATTTTTTTTCAACTGGTTGACAACTTGAATTTGTACAGAATAGCAAACAAATATTTGGGGGAAGAATTATAGGCATCCCAGACTCTGGGAATTTATTTTATACTATCCAAAACTAACAGTTATACCAACAGTAACTAACATAAGATAGAAGCTGTTTAGCCTAAAATATAGTTTAAGATACATTATAATAATACCTCACTGATTCGGAATGACTAAAGAAATAATTCAGGAACACATAAATATTAAGTATTATAAAAGAATTACAAGTTACATTCCATATTAGAGTGTGAGGTCCTCAAGACGGGTATAGTGTATATTAATTTTGCTATCCTAATGCTATTTCTCATACTTTAGGATAATTTTGTACCCTAGGCTAGCTAACCCAGGCAATTTGTTGATAAGAAAGCATGTCGTCTGAGTATTTTAAGTTTCATAAAATATGCATTAGAATACTGATTAGTCCTAATATTATCAGAATAATTAAGAAATAAACTTAAACTGTGAAAATAAATGAATAAAATACACCTGAGATGAAAAATCCATGACTTTTATTATATTTATCTACATACTTAATAATTTGAGAAATTCAGCAATTGTCTCCCTGTCATTAGTATGAGTTAACAAAGCTCTACCATAATAGCAGTTTTGATGGTAATTATGCAAAATGAAATTACATTTCTAAACAAATGAAGGTTATTTTTATATTTAGTACTGCCTGAAGACTAAGTGTCAAAGGAATAGCATTTAAGGATTTATTTTAAAAATTAGCATGAAATTAAAGCAAAAACTTTTAAAAGCAATATAATGGTTCAACATCATGTTTTACTATCAGGTTCTACTCCTATTTCTCAGCTCCTACTACATTATTATTCTTAGTACATTTCTTTACCTCTCTTTCACTTAGGACTTCTTAGGAATTAGCTTACTCTAATTCTTGAAATTCAAAAAAGAAATCATTTTTTAAAATTTTCTCATGAAACATCAATACTTTTATTTTTTAAATATATGTTTTATTGATTTCAGAGAGAAAGAGAGATAGAAACATCAATGATGAGAATTATTGATTGGCTGCATGCCTCACACTGGGGTTCGAGCCCCCAACCCAGGGAATAGGTTAACACTCAACCACTGGGCCACACCGGCTGGGCAACATCCATACTTTTCATATTCCACTCTTCTTGATCTAACAAAAATATTTTTGGCTTACCAAGAATAAACATATTTCCACTTCTCATTGAGATGTTTCACAATGTTTTATTGGTATACTCTGGCTTATGATTATTTTTATGTAAAAATCATGTCAGCTTTAATAAATACTATATAAATCCTAAGTTGCTTGTTCATGTAAAGATACACAAACATACACAGAGTACTACATACTCAAACTTTATTTACTTAACTTTTGCACTCGGATGTCAAGTGTGACTCGACACGGTTAGCATTAGAATAAAGGAATCGAGAAAAAAGTGAGCGAGTGCAAAGGGTTAATAAATAATAATTTGCTCTGAAATATCTGTAAATCTTTTTCATTATTAAAAGCGCACATCGAATTTTGTCTCCATGAATTTTTGTAAAACACTTTTCCATGGCAGAAAACCAAGCAGTTAGAATAAAGTGGTAATGTAAAAGAAAAAACCACACACACATAGCTTTCAGTAACTGAAGTTAATACCTACAATCCTATATAATAAAGAGGTAATATACAAATTGACCTTCACACCCTTGCACAAGATGGCTGCCCCCATGTGGTCAAAGATAGTCGTCACAAGATGGCTGGCAGGGGCAGGTAGTTGTGGGCAATCAGGCCAGCAGGGGAGGGCAGTTGGGGGAGACCAAACCTGCAGGGGAGGGCATTTAGGGGGGACTGGGCCTGCAGGGGAGGGTAGTTGGGGGGGGGGACCAGGTCTGTAGGGGAGGGCAGTTGGGGGCAACAAGGTCTGCAGGGGAGGGCAGTTGGGGTTTACCGGGCTAGCAGGGGAGGGCAGTTGGGGGCGATCGGGCTGGCAGGGGAGCAGTTAGGCGTCAATCAGGCTAGCAGGGAAGTTGTTAGGGGCCATCAGGCTGGCAGGCTGGCTGGTGGTTGGGAGCCAGCAGTCCTGGATTGTGAGAGGGATGCCCTGTGGGATCGGGCCTAAACTGGTAGTCAGACATCCCCAGAAGGGTTCCAGATTGCCCCTGCCACAGACTGGGCTGAGGGACAGACTGGGCTGAGGGACACCCTCCCAGTGCATGAATTTTGTGCACTGGGCCTCTAGTCACAGTATAATTTACAATACCTGAAATGTCATTACTTCAATTTGAAGGACAGGTGGTGACTTTCTAGAAATATTTCAGTGCTTATCTTAAAAAAAAAATTACTAAATACTACTGGTGAGTTAAAACACAAAGGGCATGCATTAGTCACTTTTGAGATATGAACTTTGAAGCCAGATTTAATGCATGTAATTTTATGTCCTAGTTTCGCGTTCACACCAGAATGTCATTTGGGGGACTAGTTAGGATTATCATTAATTTTTTAAAAATTTCACTGAACACTACAATTAATTATATGCCTACAATAAACCAAACACTCTTTTGGGGGGTGGAGGTGGAGAAAAAGCAAAGACAGTCAGACCTGTTCACAGTCCTGCAGGGTTGATAGTGAAGTGGAGTGGAGGAACATTTATAGGCATGATAGGAACTGCCACTTCAGTGGAATCCTGAAGGGTTTAGACATGACAGAGATCACCACACCTCAGGGCAGTGCAAATAATACAGCCTGACTGAGGCTCAGCGTGGTATGAGAGCATGATGAAGAATGATGCTGGGAAGAATGAGGCCATGGTCAAATCATGAAGAGTCCCCTGTGAGTATAGTGACCATAAAACCCAGTTTATCCAGGACAGCATTGCTCATTATCACAGAAGTAAGTAGTAACAGTGTCTCCTTGCACTTAGCCCTAGCCAGTTTGGCTCAGTGGATAGAGCATCCGCCTGCAGACTGAAGGGTTCCGGGTTCAAATACCATCAAGGGCATGTACCTCCATTGCAGGCTTGGTCCTTGGCCCTGGTCGGGGTTGTGTGGGAGGCAACCAACCAATTGATGTGTCTCTGTGACATGGATGTTTCTCTCACTCTGTCTTTCCCCCTCCCTCCCATTCTCTAAAAAATCAAAGGGAAAATATCCTTGTGTGAGGATTAAGAACAACAATAAAAAGTTGAGGTGATGTTAGTGGAAGAGAGTGAACATGTACACAGTAACTGTAATCGGAGATGGGAAGTAGCTGGTTTCATAGAATCAGGGCAGTTCTGAGCAGGCGGTTCTTTTTCCTGGGTGAGTAGGGAAGGCCTGGCATTTGAGATGACTTTGAATGAGAGCTAGGGTTTGTATCTATATTCTCCTTGTCTCAAATTTACATGTAGAGATAATTTACTAATCTGCTTGGTCACTTATTTCAAATGCTAAAACACCAGTAGGATATTAGGAAACACAAAATAAATTGGTATCTTTAAAGATTTAAGAACTGGAAATGAAGATTCAAGGAAACTCCAAAGCTACAGTTTACACCACAGTATTCTCCTTTTTAATCCTCACCAGGGGAGTGAGGATATTTCTTTCCACTGATTTTTAGAGAGTAGAAGGGAAGGGGGATAGAGAGAGGGAGAGAGAGAGAGAGATCATGGACATGAGAGAGACACATTGACTGATTGCCTCCCACTTGTGCCCTGATCTGGGACAGGGATTGAACCTGCAACTGAGGTATGTGCCCTTGACCAGGGATCAAACCCATGACTCCTGGGTCTGCAGACTGGCGCTCTAACCACTGAGCAAATGGGCCAGGGCTACACCATAATATTCTTGTTTAGATATCAGATATGTGAAATCCATAGATACTCAAATCATTTTCTGTCTCAAGACTTAGAAATGTACAGCTGTGAAGACAGGGGAAATCAATTAGCATAAATAATTAGGTTTATAATCTGACTAACCTAGTTGATGAAGAGGGAATAAATAGAGGATAGCATACCTTCTGAACTGTGTATCTCTTGCAAGAATTACATGTGTTCTTGTCATCCCCAAGGAAATCAGAGGTTGTTCTCTACCCTTTGAATTGTCCCTACCAATAAATTATGCTTTCATAATCCAGTCTGATACAGCAATTTGCCAGGAAAGGTTCCAGATTTATGGAATGGCTTGTAGTACCATGACTCGAAGTCTCGGCAGGTTAGGGTAGGGGCTATTTAGCTTCCCTCAGCTTTTCAAGTGGCTTTATTTAAAATCTATTCATGCACATAGCCTACATTTAAAAGGCATTTGCTGGTACTACAGAATTTGATGGCTTAGAAACTCTTTTACCCTCCCATCTGTATGGTTTGCCTACATATGCTCTGAGTTTTCTATCTCTGGTTGCTTCAATCTAGTAAGAAAAAAAATACTATGATTTCAGAATACGAATTCAATAAGACAGGTATGTCTAAGTAACAAAGGCAAGTAGCATTACTGAAAATTGGCAGAACACAAGGACTCCCTTTATTAGATAGTGTCAAACAAATACTTTACAGAGATTTGTTTTATTATTCATGAAACCAGCACTAAATTTACCAGATTTTAGAGACACAGAACCTAAGACTTGCTGTGCTGTGATTTGACTGATGTTGTAAATCAGCTCTATCAGATTGGGGCTTTAGAACATTAAGAACCTGAATATTCATGACTTTTAAAAATTATATATTTTTATTGATTTTAGAGAGGAAGGGAGAGAGAGATAGAAACATTAATGATGAGAGAGAATTATTGATTGGCTGCTTCGTGCATGCCCTCTATTGGGGCCCCAGCCTGCAGCCTGGGTATGTGCCCTTGACTGGAATCAAACCCGGGACCCGTTAGTCTGCAGGCCGATGCTCTGTCCACTGAGCCAAACCGGCTAGGGCCATGGCTTTTATTTATCTACCTTTTCTGGTCTACCAGGAGTGATTCTTAGTGTAACATGTTGAACCACACCTTTCTCTAGGACATGCAGCAGCATTTGAAAGTGAATGATGTGCATGGCAATCGTAACAAAGCACATTAGATTGACTCATTTCTAAAAGCCAGGGGAGGATGCGAAGGGAAGTCTTGTTTATGTCTCTGTTTCTTTCTGAAGACCACTTTACATATATTATCCCATTGGCCTTTCATTCTCTTTATCTTGGAGTAACTAGGTGATTCCCTTTAGCTAAGTCCTGACGAGATGCCTGTTTAAAAAGCTCTCTCTTTAAGCATAGATGACTGTACAATCTTGAACTATGCAGAGCCCATAGGACATGCTGCTAATAAATGACTGGAAGCAGCATTCCTGAAGAGAACTGTGTATGAAATGCAGGGAACAAAATGCATGTTTGAATCTTTTAAGAAGACCTGTAGCTCATACTAATGTAAAACCTAAAAAAGAAATATGCTATTTGACAGCACATTGAGGTTTCAGCTAAGAAGAGTAGTATGATATTAAAAACTGATTATTAAATAGAAGAGAATTTATTTTTTAAAATATATTTTTATTGATTTCAGAGAGGAAGGAAGAGGGAGAGAGAAAAGGAAAATCAATGATGAGAGAGAATCATTGATCGGCTGCCTCTTGCAAGCCCCCTACTGGGGACCGAGCCTGCAACCCAGGCATGTGACCTTGACCGGAATCGAACCCGGGACTCTTCAGTCTGCAGGCTGATGCTCTGTCTGCTGAGCCAAACCAACTAGGGCAAGGATTTATATTTAAATCCACTCCTGAAATGAATAGCTTATGTTATTCATGTATAAGTAAGCAATAAAGACATATAAAAGTTGTTAAACTTGACAATAGCAGTGCATTCATAATAGGCCCCCTTTATTGAAATTATGTGTTAAGTATTTGGCATCCTAATTTTTAAAATCTGCATGACCAATTTAATAGATGGAGATTAAATTCCTTATTTGGAACATTGAGAGGTTCAGATAAATTAAATAATTTGTCTAAAGTCACATAGCTAGTAAATGCAAGAGACTATATATTATTCTTAATCCTGTGTTTTGTGTGTTGTTGGTTTTTTTTTTACTGTTGTTATACTGCTTTTTTTAGAAGTCAGTTACTAAATAATGTTTTGCTGACACTTCACTGCTCACTGATATTAATTATAACTTGAACTTCAGCTTATGGATAGTATTTGTGAACAAAACAGAAAGTTAAAGAAGTTGCAATTCTAACTCAACAACTATACTTAGAATAACATTTTCCTTCAAAAAGGATATTGAGTACATAATTGATCAATTCTCACACAAAAACTTTACCTGTAAAATTGTATGCAAATTCAATTTTCATAAATGGAATTGCTTTTTAAATATGCAACAGGATTACTTTAATAAAAGTCATTGTGTAGTCAGTAATTTCTAAAATGAATAACCTTTTCTTAGTTTATCCTTGCTTTGTAGATTAAAACCTCACATGCAAACCTCATATGCTATACATAAAATTATTTCACTGGGACAAATGGTTTCCTTTGGAGTGGATGAAAATTTGACAAGTTATAATGCCACTTCTTAGAACAAATCTCAGAACCTCTAGAGTGTTATATAGAATCCTTATGCAACACTTCTTTAAGGTTTGTCCAAATTACTTGTTATAGAAAGACCTCCATGTAAAACCATTCTATCCATTAAAAGTCTTCCTGACGCTGAAGTGTACCAGCTATGGGCCCACACTTGTGAGCTTATGTATGTGTATTTTGTATATGTGGATATATAGTTGTGGGTCAACAGCAGAATTCCCATCTTCTGTAAAGTTCAATACAAACTATTTATACTAATGGAGCTCAGCCAACTCACCTTCATGAGCTCAACTTTTAGCACTTGGAGAGTCAGGCTGTGTGTACAGGGATGTGTGCCAGTGAATTATTTACGGATGTGAGTAGAATAAAGATTTTCATCTTTTTTTATTATATTAGTTTCAGGTGTCCAACATATAGTAGTGATTAGATACTTACATATCTTATGAAGTGATCAACTGGATAACTCCAATATTCATCTGACACCATAAGTATTTATTGAAATATATTGACTATATTCTTTACTAGAGGCCTGGTGCACAAAATTCATGCACTGAGGGGGCCGGTGTCCCTCAGCCTAGCCTGCACCCTCTCCAATCTGAGACCCTTCCAGGGATGTCCGACTGCCAGTTTAGGCCCGATCCAACAAGGGACAATCCGGGACCGCTGGCTCCTAACCACTCACCTGCCTGCCAGCCTGATCACCCCCTAGCCACTTCCCTGCTGGCCTGATTGACACCTAACTGCTCCCCTGCCAGCCTGATCACCCACAACTGCCATCCCCTGCTGGCCTGATCGCCCACAACTGCCCTCCCCTGCCAGCCCCATCATCCCCAACTGCCTTCCTCTGCTGGCCCGGTCGCCCCCAACTTCCCTCCCCTGCCGATCTGGTGGCCTCCAACTGCTCTCCCCTGCTGGCCCAATGGCCCCCAACTTACCTCCCCTGCTGGCCTGGTTTCCCCCAACTGCCCTCCCTTGCCAACCTGGTTGCCCACAACTGCCCTCCCCTGATGGCCATCTTGTGACAACGTGGGGGTGGCCATCTTGTGATGACATGAGGGTGCAAGGGCACGAGGGCCACCTAGGCTTTTATTAATATAGACTAGAGGGCCAGTGCATGAAATTCGTGCATTGGGGGGGTGTCCCTCAGCCCAGCCTGCACCCTCTCCAATCTGAGACATCCCTCTCACAATCTAGGACTGCTGGCTCCCAACCACTCGCCTGCCTGCCTGCCTGATTGCCCCTAACTGCTTCTGCCTGCCTGCCTGATCACCCCCTAACCACTGCCCCTGCCAGCCTGATCGATGCCTAACTGCTCCCCTGCCAGCCCAATCGCCCCAACTGCCCTCCCAGGCTGGCCTGGTTGCCCCTAACTGTCCTCCCCTGCAGGCCTTGTCCCCCCCAACTGGTCATCCCTAACTGCCCTCCCCTGCTGGCCCAGTCACCCCTAACTGCCCTCCCTTGCAGGCCTGGTAGCTCCCAACTGTCCCCCCCTGCAGGCCTGGTCCCCTCAAATGCCCTCCCCTGCAGGCCTGGTTCCCCCCACTGCCCTCCCCTGCAGGGCTGGTCCCCCCCAACTGCCCTTCCCTGCAGGCCTGATCACCCCTAACTGCCCTCCCCGGCAGGCCTGGTCCCTCCCAACTGCCTTCCCCTGCTGGCCTGATCGCCCACAACTGCCCTCCCCTGCTGGCCATCTTGTGGTGGCTATCTTGTGTCCACATGGGGGCAGTTATCTTTGACCACCTGGGGGCGGCCATCCTGTGTATTGGAGTGACGGTCAATTTGCCTATTACCTCTTTATTATATAGGATGCTGTACTCTACATCCACGTGACGATTTTTATAGCTGGCAACTGATACTTGATCCTGAACCTCAGTTTCTTCCCCAGCTTTTTCATGCCCTAACCTACATAACCTCTTCCTTCAGTTGATTTGGTTTTAGAATACCACTAGGGTCTCTTTCTGGGATTCTGCTCTCACTTTCCGTTAGGAGAGCAAGGAGAGAGGGATAAGGAAATAATCATATAGACTACTACAAGATTACTTTTAAAAAGAACACTCTCTTGTGTGCATGTGTTTGCATACATGTATTACCATAAGCATACTCAATAAAATCCTAGACAAATTATTTGAAGTGTCAAACAAAACGAATTTTCTAATGATCTTCTTTTATAATAAAATATTCAGTTCTTGTAACTGAAAAGGAAAGGCCTTTGATTTATTCAACAATATGAGATCAAAATATTAATCCTATTCAGATATTATTCTCAAGGATCTTAGAGACTGATAGAAAATAAGATAATACAGAATACTACATTAGAAGGAAGAAAAAGCTAAGTATATGAGAGAGGTATAATAAAATGCTAAGGTGCTGGTTATTAAGTTATTATCTCTCTGTGTCAAATCCACCCTTCTCAGCTGTTTGGTGATGCTGGAGATCACTTCTCCTTTGCCAGTTAGCTCCCTGTTAGTTTTTTTCTAATCCAGAGAGATTTGGGGTGATGTTGCTTCTATGAACATCACCACAGCAATTGGGTCTTCACCTTCACACATCAGTTAGTTCCATATTCCATTTCCCTCTCGATCTCTGAAGCAAATGCAAGCTTCAGCAAGCTGGGGGCGGGGGGGGGCCTCGTTCTCAGAATCCCACATCCTAATTCTATGGGGGACTGTCTTTGACTTCCAGAAGCACCACCAATAGCGGAACATATGGCCTCCAAAGGTGTGGGTCTCAGCCCCACCAGACCTTTCTATGAGCTTCTAGGTTTTCAAGATCCCAACCTCTCCCGTCTGTACTCCTGGATCTAGAAATGCCATCTCCTTCCTGCAATTACTGTCTTTTCATAACCTCAGGGGTCCCCTCTCCTTTTTGCCCTCCATACTTGTTTAAACAAACTGTTAATTAAATTATCTCTGGTAAACCACTGGCATGGATTGCTTTTCTGAGTGGATTCTGACTGATACAGCAATAAAACCTCAAAGAAAGGAATATACGCTTGCAGATGCCGAAATGAGAAAATGCTTCACAAAATGCATGCATTTCCACTCAGCCATGAACAATAACTTCGATGTGAAGTGAAGTTGAAGGTCAGGAAAATAGAAGAGGAAGTGGCAGAGGCAGGAAAGCAGAAGCATGAAGAGAGAAGCTGAGCAGGTCAGCTCAGCTGGAGGGAGGTAAGTGACCAGGAAGGGCAAGAACAACTCCAAACGACTTGTCTTTTCTGATGTGCAAAAAGCACAAAGTACAGGTTGGAGGCTTTCTAGTCTTATGAAATAATATAACACGGGAACAATAGGTTTAAAAAAGGAACAAAATGAGAATGTATTTCAAGTAAGAGTGAACTTCCTGACTTCTAACCTCATGAAAATACACATTCAGTATTTAATTTGCTGCAATAAAAACTACTTTATAATAAGTTAAAAAAAAGCTTACATACTGGGTACTGAAGTATTAATAAATATTTATACATATTTATATTAGATAGGAATATAAATTGTAATTGACTAAGTGTAATGTTGATTTAATCCATAAGAACAGATAGCAATCCCCAGGTTATATTGTGACACATATTTCTGGGATGCTTATAACTTGGGTGTTTGCAATTTAGATATTGACTTTGAGAAAACCAAACTATGGCTTCTGCTTCACAATTGATTTTGTGGTCTTTGACAGTTTTTTTTTTCATTGTTTTAACAGTTACAAAGTATTCTGTGCCTCTGGGTTTTTGATGTGGATGGGTAAGAATGTGAGCAAGTTATTGGTCATTGGCAAAATTTTCAATCACCCCAGTTTTTTATCAGGAAAATCAGATTTAATTTGTTTTATTTATATTTGCAACATATTGTCCAAGAACCTATGAATACATAATAGATAAAAATAATCATTATACCCATTGCCTAGTCCTTCCATGTCCTATTGCCCTCAGTGAAAGCAATGAGCATTCAAGGGCAGAGTCTAAGCCATTACTATTAATGAACTCACATTTAAATACCTATTAGTGGGTTTAAATTGTTAGTATGTTAGTGTGTTTGGCTAGAGTAATGATATGGTTTAAATAAAACTGTCTTCAAAATAATTCTTGAAGTATACACTAAGTTTATTTGATGAGGACTTTGATGAATATTTTAAATCACTTAATTGGTTTCATATTAAATGTAAATTTTATCTTAATGACACATTTTTCTATACTTTCATGTGCGAACAATAGGCAATTAGGAAACAAATAACATCCAAGTGTTACAACTATTTAAAATAGAACAAAGATTCTTTAGATCTTCAGACTCATCTACTTAATTTATAGTAATTTAAACCAAAGCAACTGGTTAATCCATTAACTTAATGAAACTGGAGGGTTATTTCACTGAAATAAATCAGACCAATCGTGTGTTTTAAAATGGAGTACCTGAGTCTATAAAAATGTTAAATTCTTTAACTTCACATAGATAAAACCTAAATCTGATACAACTTATATCTATCATAAATGGCAAAAAAATGTAATAGCCAAATGAATTAAGAAAATAAAAAAATATGTGTGTATATGTGTGAGAAAGAAGAAAAATAGTGATGTTTTATCACTATTTAATGCCTTTATCGCTTGGCTTCAAAGTTTTGCATAGTTGAAAACTTCTGAATGTAAATTTGTTAAAACATGCTTCAAATGTGTGTGCACAGTCATTAGAATATTGTGAGCCACTCAGGGTAAGATATTAAGATGTAATAATTGGGTTTCACTAGAAAATTGCTTCATTCATCCACTTAAAAGAAACTTCAAAGACATCTCAAAACTATAATTCTTGATTTAGACAGTCTATTTTTCTTGTTTTTATAAAAAAGGAGAAAAAGAAACCCTCAGTAATCTGTTATAATTGATCCTAACATGCATATATCGTCTACAAATAACCTCATCAGTATTCACAAAGGGCTATCTAAATGAACCTGTCTACATATTGCTTCTTATAATGAGCCCCCATAAGACTAATGACTTGTTAGTGTCATGGACAATGAATGATTAATTAGTTGATTCTAAAGCAAATTGTTAAGAGTATAATTGCTACCTTTTTCTAATTTCTGAAGGTTAGAAGAAGTTAATGTGATGCTAATGTAGACAGACAGACTCAATAATTTTTTTTTTGTTTATTAACAAATCTAAAAAAAATTATTTGAAAAAAAGCTGACCATAACATATAAGTACCTTAATATCTATATTTAATTCATGCTTAATATCTCATATTTACTAAATAACCAACTATATATTCACAAATATTTCTTGCTTACTATTCTATCAGTTCCTTACTTTTAATATATATTTTTCATTAATGTAATTACCAATTTTCAATGTAGATAAAAATTTTGCACTTGCTTTGTGTTTACTTAAAAGCATTAATTCTACTTTATTGTTTTGAAGGTTGGTGAGTTTTCTGCTTTGAAATGTGAATTAAACCATGGGAGTGTTGATCTTCCTAAACACAATCAACTCTCCATTATTCAATGTCAATGAAGGGAGGCACTGGTATGAATAAATAATACTAATTGGTGATTCACGCATCTGGGTTAGGGCAAGGGTAATTTATCTCAGGTTGCTCCAATCGAATAAAAATGAGGATAACTGGAGAAGTTCCATTCGTGCCAGGTTGGGAAGGTGGGGCTTTTACCATATAATGGGTGGGTCTGGGATTGTATTATTAGGGGCATAAATGCTTTAATGATGAACAGTTGTATATTAGCCTGACATTTTCATATAACACTAATTTAATATCATCTAAAGATTATGTCCCCAATGGAATTTCCAAGATAGGTGTTATTATCCTCATATTACAGTTGCAAACACAACTTCAAAAAGGTAAAAACATTCACACATAGTCCCACTAATAAAAAAAAAATAACATAACACTATCAGAATGTAAAGCGATGTATCTCTGTTGTGAATGAGATAGTAATAATTTACTGTATTCAAATCAAGTAGAAATCATTCTTGGGATGTATAAATTACCAAGGATGAAAAGAAATATCATTAGCAAGTAAATTCTACTACACACTGCATAAGTTATACAACACACTTAAATTCATTCATTCATTCATTCATTCATCACTAGCTATTGAAAATTGTATGATGGACCAAGTGCTGGAGATATTCAGTAAACAAAACTAGTCTCTGCCCCCAAGAAGATCACATACTTGGGGGACTGGACAAATAAAAATCAAATAAACTATTAAGTCTACAATAATTTTAGACAGCGATTGTCTTTTGGGGGAAAACAAAGCTTAGTAACAAGGGTTTGTGTGCACAGGGTGAAGAATGATTTGGAGGAAAGAAAGTTTCCTTAATAAGGTGATTTCTTTTTTTAGAAGAATTGTGAAGAAAGTGAGAATGAGCCATAGAGTTCTCCAGGTGAAAAAAATGCTCTAGAGAGAAAAACTATAATGCCCTGCTTTAGTGCTCCTGACATGTTCAAGGAATAGTAAGGACACTAGTCAGAAAGGAATGGGCAAGGGAATCAGTAGTCAGAAAGAAGCTCTGAGGTGTGTGTGTGTGTGATGGGGGTGGGTGCTAAATCATGTGAGGGCTTAGAGAGCATTTTAGAATTTGGGCTTTTCTCTGAAAATGGGAAGCTATTTTAAGGTGTGGTTGGAGGAGTGATTTAGGTTTTCAAGGATTTACTGGCTGCTGTGAAGAATTGATATGGTAAAGGCATGAGGTGGGGGGGTGCATGCGGGTTAGAAGTCGGGGATAAAGGGGGACATATGTAATACTTTCAACAATAAAGATTTTAAAAAAGAAATAAAAATTTTAGGAAACAAACAAAAAAAATTGATGTGGGAGACAGAGGCTGAAATAAGGAAATCTGGTTAGCATGGCTAAATTAGTAATTTGTGAAAGGTTTGCCAAGCCTTTAAAGTGCTCTAGAAATTAATATATTCAAAGCTACAGTTGTAAAATGATTTTGAATGTTGAAGAATTTAGTGCTCATTAGGTAGAGAATTTTGAAATTTATGGAGGGTTATTAAAAGATATGGTGTCAAATAGTCCCCTCACCATAATTAATCTTTGAGAGACTGGCATCTAGTTAAATTGTATATATTTATTAATGAAGAAATTTAATGATGAACAGTTTTGAGGACTTTTAGCAAAGACTGGGCTTGAATTTAGGTCTTTAATGATCCTAAGACAATGCTTTCCTGGATACTTTCATGCACTGTCATGATTCTGGGAGGCAGTGTTTGATGAGAATTTGGAAGCAGGCTACCTGGGTTCAAAATCTGGTTCCAATACTCAATAGCTGGGATTTTTGGCAAGTGAATTAAAATGTCTGGCCTCAGTTTCCTCTTTTCTAAAATTGATAATAGTGCCAACCTCAACATGTTTGTTAAATATGGACTTTAACACATGTAGAGTAGTTAGAACATCACCTGGCTTTAACACATATAGAGTAGTTAGAACATCACCTGGCTTTAACACATGTAGAGTACTTAGAGCATCACCTGGCTTTAACACATGGAGAGCACATCACCTTGCTATCTCTGACAGCTAAATATGCTGCACAATATATGCCACCATCATCCTATGTCACTGACATGGAATCTTTCAGGTTAGGAAAGATTCAAGGCCTCAGCCTGAATATTAGTGCTAGTGATCCAAGTAGTAGGAGAGTTTACATAGGAAAGTGTAAACTTTAAACTTCAAATACCTAAGCTTAAAAGTGACAGGAGAGAAAGGGACTGGCTTTCTGTAGAGGTTTATGATGCGACTAGAGGCCTGGTGCATGGTTTCGTGCACCGGTGGGGGTACCTTGGCCTGGCCTGCAGGGATCAAGCCAAAACTGGCTCTCTGACATCTCCCCAAGGGTCCCAGATTGAGAGAGGGTGCAGGCCAGGTGTGGGGACTCCAATGGGGGACAAATCCACGCACCAGGCCTCTAATATACATATAAGATCTTTGGTTAATCTCTTCCGCCCTCCCCCTGCTCCCCTTCCCTCTGAGATTCATCAGTATGTTCCATGTTTCTGTGCCTGTGGTTTCTGCTTCTGCATTGAGCGTCTGCCCCCTGTTGATCAGTGTGTGTCATAGCTACTGGCCAGCCGGTTGGCTGGTCACTTAGGCTTTTATATATATGGAGATGGTCCAATGTAGGAGACAGAATATGTTCACCACTAACACTATTCCACAGCTTCTGCTGTTTGTCAAGTGTTTGGATGCTAGAAGAAAGAACCAAAGTCTATCCTTGATGGTGTAAAAACACTGAGTCCTAGGTATTGTATACCTTTTGAAATAAGTGTGGGAATTATTTTCTTAATTAGAGGTGAAAACCACTTTAAGTATATGACTATAGTTGGCAAGTGTTTTTGCAATTGGATTGTTTTATGTTGTATTGAAATAAACAACAAAACTAATGCCATTTGCAGCAACTTACTAACATGTTAAGGAACACCTACCATTCCATGCACAAGTATAATAAATGTCCATAAACAACATAAAAAAAAATGAAGATGCCATTTGACGGTTAACAGGCCATCTAACTTTTCCACTGTGCTGCCAAAGGAGGTGAAAAGTTTGATATTTAAGTTCATAAGTTGAAGTGACGATTATAATGTTGGATAAGAAATTATTTTTGAATGCTTATCTCTAGAACATAATCTTTTATGTTTTTTTAAATTGCACTTTTAATTTTAGAACTGTTTTAATTTTATAAAAACATTGCAGAGTATAGAGCGTTCCCTTACACCCTACGCCCAGTTTCCCATTATCAACATCTTACATTAACGTGGAACATTTTTTATAATTAATAAAGCAATATTGATACATTGTATTTAACCAAAGCCCATAATTTACTCAAATTTCCTTTTTCAACTGCTGTCTTTTTCTGTTCCAGAATCTCATTTAGGATACTGCATCATATTTAGTCATCATTTTTCCTTAGACTCCTCTTGGAAAATGTTATTTTCACATTATAAGTATAGTTACAAGTAAAATAAAAATTATCATCAATACATTCCTTATGCTGATTTATAAACATCTTGGCAGAAACATCTTTCATGTTTTGACAGTTTGTGTAACATGCATATTCACAAATATGTTTTGTTTCTAATATTTTGTCAGTTTCCAATATTTTATCTAATATATATTCAGTGCCAGTCTCTGGAAACAGTGGGGCTGGGGACTATTTAAGAAGAAATAACTTTCATCCTGAGTGTATGCATTCAGAGGAGGGTCAAAGTAGATTCATAGATTTTGCTTGGTGTTAAGATTGGTAGATGCCACAATGTTGGCAGAAAAGGTGATATAATTCCTACTAGAGGCCCTGTACACAGATTCGTGAACTGGTGGAGTTCCTTTGCCTGGCCTACACCCTCTCGCAATCCAGGACCCCTCGAAGGATGTCAGATAGCTGGTTTCGGCCTGATCCCTGCAGGCCTTATCTAGACAGGAGGGAGCCCGATCCTGTGCATTGAGTGTCTGTCTCCTGGTGGTCAGTGTGCATCATAGCGACTGGTCAACTGGTCTCTTGGTCATTTGGTTGCTTAGTATATATATATATGTATATATATATATATATATATACATATATATATATATACACATATATATATATACATATATATATATATGTATATTCAGATGGCTGGAAGGCTCTCTATAATTCAATGATTTTACTTATTGTTGGGATCAATTTCTAAAGTAATTTACATAATTTAGAGAACCATTAAAAAAGTCATTGTGAAACTTGAGGCATTTGTGGTTTTTTAGATTAATTTTTATTTTGGCCTCCTTTCATTTATTTTTACATTTATTCTTAATTTATTTTTTATTGAGGCATAATTAACACATAGCATTATATATGTTTCAGGTGTACAGCATAATGATTCAATATTAGTATAACCACCGCTATAAGTCTAGTTAACATCTGTCACCTGGCTTCCTTATAGACCATTAGTGAAAGACCATTAGAAAAAAATTGCTAGGGCAATCATTTCAGAAGATATAATTTAATTTTTAAAATATCACTTTTCTTTCCACCTTGCTGTGAATAAGTAGAATGTTGAAGCCAGAGGGCAGAATAAATGGAAGAATTATATCCACAGCTATTTCCTTGAAACCATCTTTCTAGTAACCTCATTTGAGTATAAAACCTTCAAAATCTCTGCATTCATTTTTAATGTTATAAAAATAACAGTTATTATTTAGAGACTTGGATGATGTTAAGTACTTACTTCTGATTGAAAATCTCAGATTCCTAGATAACAGAAATATACTACAATTAATTAAAAAAAAACAGCTTTCTGATAGAATATAAAACTGTGGATATCAAAAACAACATAGTGATACTATTGTGATTAGCTAGTTATTAATATCAGGAAAGGATCGAAGGGGGCAGTCAGACATGTCAGGTCAGCTTCCCCAGAAAGCTGCAGTTTCACACTTCCCAGGATTCCAACACAGGGGAGATAGATGCATGCCCAGTAAAGTTGAGGGTAAGGGGTAGGGAGCGTTAGGGAAGGAGCATGTTGTCAGTCACACCTGGGAACAGAGGTCATTGGCCAGAATGGGCCTGGTCACTGCAAGCCTGTGGAAATTTGGGGATACATAATCCCCCAAAGAAAGAAATTCACTTTCTTGTGCTCTTGGAACTCATGTGGCTCCTGTGCTTCTGGCTGTGATCTTGGCTTCCTGGTGTTGGCGCACGGCCATTGGGTACCCTCGCACAATGGACTAATGGACTGCAGCTAGCCTGATGCTATATTGGATTATGCAAATACAGAACGGAAACTCTGGACACTGGGTCTGATTTTAGATGAAATGCCAGCTACACTTCTATGACTGGACTAAGGGAAATGGAACTTTGAAAACCCAGGGGTGTAATTCCACAGAAGTAAAGCTTTCCACTATATACATCCTCCCATGCAAGTCTCAGAAAATTCCTTTTCTTGGGATATTGCAAGAATTCCACCCCCAGCAGCTACTGGGGGAGAGGAGGCAGACTCCCCTAAGATAACAATGATCTTTGAAATAGAAAAAACAATATTTTAAATTATAAAAAAATATTTTTATTTGTTCTAAAACTACTAAGAAACAAAACTTTAAAAGAGAAAAAAACAACTAATTCTTACTTGAGATGATTTTCTTTTTTTAACAAAACACTAATTAAAAATCTTGTAAATGTGCCTTTGTTTGCATGGTGGCAAATAACCAAACAAAAGTGAATTTCATTAAAATAATCAAAGTAGCAATACAGACTTAAAATACTGCTTAACAATATTAAAGAGAACAAGCTTATTAAATCAGGGCAATGTAGCTTCAAAATAAACTTTCAAATATTTTATATTTACCCCCAATGAGTTATGTTTATGAAATGCTACTATAAAAATCAATGTAAACATATTACATAATAACACTGCCTTGTTATATTAAAATGCTTTTTTATATATTGTTTATGTACAACTAGAGGCCCGGTGCATGAATTCGTGCATGGGTGGAGTCCGCCAGCCTGCCCCAATTGGGGTGGAGGGGCAATCAGACATGGGGCTGGCCTGGGAGAGGGGCCATGGGTGGTTGGCGGGCTGGTGCTGCCCCCTGGCTGAACTCCCGGTTGAACTCCCAGTCGAGGGGACACTTTGCATATTAGCCTTTTATTATATAGGATTAGTTTGAAATGCAAGTTAAAATATCTAAAAAAATACAGTGCCTTATGTAAGATAAGAATATATTTTGGGGAAATGGGGTTGTGGGGTGGGTGAAATGGGTGAAGGGGGTCAAGAGGTACAAACTTTCAATTATAAAATAAATAAGGCATGGGTATTTAACGCACAAATAATTAGTACTAAGGATTGAATGTACAACATAATGACTATGGTTAATACTGTTGTATGCTATATAGGCAAATTGTTAGGAGGGCAGATCCTAAGAATTTCCATCACAAGGATATTTTTTCTTTTATTTTGATGAAGTTATGAATATTAGCTAAACCTATTGTGGTAATCATTTCACAATATATGTAAATCAAACCATTATGAGGTATACCTCAAACTTAAATAAAATGTATGTCAATTACTTCTCAATAAAACTGAAAAAAAAAGAATGCATTTATTTTCACCAGGAAATCCATAATTAAGAGATGTAGGGCTGATAGAAGTCCCATGAGACAAGGGATCCAGATACATTATATCTTGATTTTTCATAAGACCTAGGACCCCCTTCTCAAGGTCACCTCATATTTCAAGATAACTGACTGATGAAATGTTAGTTATCAAATACGCATTCCCACCAACAGAGAGGAGGAAGAAAAATGGACATACCCCTACCCATAAAGGAAATTTCTTATTAATTGCATACTCGAAATTTCTGCTTACATCGCACTGTCCAGAACTTCATCTCTTGGTCAAGCCTAATTGCAGGAAAACTGAAAGATGTAGTCTTTATTCTATGTGGTCATATGCCGAGCTAAAAATTAGTCCAGTATTAGTAATAAAGGAGAGGATAGATATTGGGGATAACAGAAGTTTCTGCCACATATGTCAGTTCAGATGTGCCCATTCTCCACAAATTTGGTAAATAATGTAAATCCTATTCAGAAAAGGATACAGATCCAACATCTCCATCCTATTATTCTTGTCAAGTCCCTTACTCTAGAAGAACAAGACTAAGAAAAACAATTTTCCTAAAATTTAATATAATGTATTAAAAGATGAAGAATAATGTGCATGATCATGTATGTTTTTACTAAATAATGTCAAATAACCAGTCTGAGTAAATGTTTAATGAATCAATTAAGTTGACTGATTAATTTGTTATTATAAAACAATGTATATATAATATGTAATGTGTATATAAATGCTTAAATACAGCTTTTGGATTTAGTCAGAAATTCCATCCTTAGTTTATTTTTGTTTGTGGACTTCCTCAGAAAATGAATAAATAAAATGATTATTATTATGATTCCAACAACATTTAAACACATGCAAATAATGTAGATAAGAAAATTTAAATGGATTTAATTGATAATTCTATTTTGGAAAATTTGTCTACAGATAGTTTATCTACAACTAAGAAATCTCTCAATTCTGCAAATTATTACCTTTGTATATTTGTATCTGTTACCCTAAATCTAGATTCCATATTTGAGGCTTGGATTCTAATAAATGAATTAGAGAATTGTTAAATTACTTTTACCATCTTAAAATAATTTTACAGTTTTACATATTTTCCTGGTTACGGAATTAATCAGTACATTTGATTTGCACGTGTTTCATAGGCTAAAGTAGAAATACAATTTTGTACATTTGAATAATCTGATGAAATACAGTCTCTAGAAACATTTTCTATTATCTTTCACTGCGTTTCTGTACTCTATATATCTTTGCTGTATGCTCTTTTAAATTCCTCTTGGCAAGAGATAGAGTGGAAGTGCACAAACCCATGAAAGTATCTAATCTGTATGCAATCTATGGCCATTGAATAAAGACAAGCTAATTGGTCCATAAGTGGAATCTATGATCTTGGCATCATTTAGCATCCTGCTCTAATCCAATTAACCAGCCCATGCCCTTGTCTATATGCTGCTGAAGGGCATGAATCATGTTTATTTTTGAGTACCCAGCATCTAGCACATTTCATGGCACATGAATTGAGCTCAATATTTATTAAATATAACTATAATCCCATACTTCTCATTACAAAAAAATATTTGCTTTCTTCATGTATTTCTTCTTACATCCAAACTTTGGGGGGAGGGGGAAACAATTTTAAAAAAACAGAATTTTGAAAGAAAAGGCAACTATTAGTTCAAATTTTTGGAAGCAGATATAATGTAAGAATGACTTTTTATAATCTTTTAGTCAATTGAATTAGTATAGAATTTTAAAGTTATTTATTTATTTACTTTTCTTGATAAGAAAACTGATTTTAACGTCAAATGTGCTTTCATCCTAGAAGGTCAAACAAGGAGGTGCTGTTATCGGAGAATCAAACATCCCAGTGGCTCATGGGGGCCGAGGTGGAGGTTCTTGGGGTACCGCCGCCGCCGAATAAGAATTTCCAGAAGCGCCCACGGGAGGATGGGATGCGGCCGAAGATTTTATTGGCGTGAAGTTACATTCCTCGGGTTCCCAGGTCCCCTGGCCCTCAAACCAGGCCTGAAAGTGGTGCAGCCGGGGTTCCAGCAGAGCCAGAAGGAAGGCCAGTGTCCCCGGTGCCTGTCGCATGCTGCAGCGGCTGCAGGTCAGCATTCAAGCCAGATTACAGTCCCTCAGTCCATGCCGGGTGCCCCACAGGGCCATGGTTCACAGGGGCGCAGGGAGCCCAGCCCAGTGCAGCAGAAGTCCCAGGACCCTGCTACCTGGAGCTTCTCTGTCAGAAGTTGATGTATTCAGGTTTCTCAGGCTTGCGGTAGCCACGCCCATCCTGGCCATGGACTTGTTTCCAGGTGTAATGGACAGGTATCACCTTCCCAAGTCACCCACACCTTACTGGGCATGCATCTAAACGGCCTTTGTCTAGTCCCTTCCCCCAGTGATCAGCAGGAACAGATTGGGAGAAAGTTAAATGCAGCTTTCTGGCAAAGCTGTGTAAATGGCACGCCTGTATTATTTAGCCTTCCCTTTCCCCCTTTCCTGTTAAATAATAACCAGGTTACTACACCCGCATCAGTGCTATAAGGGCAAGTAGCACCACCCAGACATGCCCATCCGTATGAACCTACTGATGTCCACCAGTACTTTTTCCTCATTTATCTGTTGTGTTGCCTCTGTAAGTCCAGAGTTCTTACTGCTCTACTAGCTATTCACAGATCAGTTAGTGTCTCCGGGGGTTTCTTCAGGGCCAGAAAACAGCTGCCAGAACTGGGGAGTGTGGAAGCTACTAGAGGTCCAGTGGCAAGGGGCTTTATTAAACTTGGATCTTTGATCGACTGATAAAACTTGATTTCAGGGAGGAAAAAAACACCGAAAATATGTTTCTGTTGTTTTATCACAAATAGAAAGTTTCTCTATATTTTCCTACGTTTTCCTAGACAAGAACTTTGCTTTGGCATAACGGTAAAATAAAAACGGATCGAGGCTTCCGGAGCTGCACTTGCAGCTGGATGTTTCATTTGAGCAAACGCAAGCTCTGTTTCTCTGTCTTGTTTTCGTTTGCTCTCTGCCCTCAGATTTGTTTTTGAAGATTTCTAAGATCGGTATCAATGAGAAGAAGAGAGAAGACATGCCTTTTATTTCCAAAGGGTGCGTGGTGTTTTTATCTCCAACCAGCTCATGCTAATCTTTGTCTGACATACTTTTTTCAAGTTTCAAAAACAAAATATTAATAAAAAATAATGTTTAATGATGCTGTTCAGTGGTATCTAGCAGAGCAGTTGTTTTGTACTTTGTAAGAATGATTTTATGACTTTAAATACTGTCTGAGCATTGTTTGTATTTTTCTAAATGGGTAAAATGCTAGCCTGAACTGAAGAAAATATTAACCAGAATTTGGGCCCTTTATTTTTTAAAAAAGCTCAATATTTTGTGATGGGACAATATATCTTAGTGTATTATGCAATAACCACATGCTAACAGTATTTACCCACCTACTCACCTGCTAATAAAAGAGAATATCAATATCCGTGAATGATCCAGAATTCTACCAGCAGAAGCAGCATTTACCACAGATACAAGAAGTGCATCTGGGTTTTAGAAACTAGGCCTTTGGCTGACCTCAAACCTTAGTAATACTTTGCAGAGGTTTCTATAATTTATAGAACTACTCCTGATACTTAATTCAAACATATATACCAATATTTTTCTAATTTTAATGACAATTGTACCACATGGTCTTTAGTATGGCAGGCTGCCTAGAAACTGCTTCTGTAAATTACACTCCAGGATGATCTATTCCTTGGATTGTCTCCAGAACAAAGACTATGATGTGTAATTAAAACCAACTAACAATTAACTGCCATCAAATACAACATGAGGGACAAGTGTTGTAAATTTAGTTATTTACAATAAGAAGCAACATAAAGGCTTTTTTTTTCAATGAATGATAAAGTAGATCCATATTCTTGAGGTTATAATATTAAGGTTGATGTAAAATAATAATGAAACACTAGAAAGCTAACATGCTCCAACTTCATTGTATTGAAATAATTTTGTTAGCACAATAATGAAATGAGAACTCAAGGTTGTTCTATTTACTGCATGTTTTGAACTGGAGAATTATCTTAAGAGACATAGTAATATTATTTCGGCATCATAATTAATCATAAGTGTGAGAGTGTTGAATGTGCCAAGATCATGTTTTTATACACTATCATATATTTGTGCATACCAAAAGAGGTACTTAATTACTGTAATGTAGCCTTTATAGTTAACACTCACTTAAGAATCAGATGTTGAAGATCTGAAATAACGAGTTTCTCATTATTTTTTCTTATATAACCTAGGGGAAAGACAGAAGGAAGCAGCTTTCTAATGATGCCTGTATTTGAAAGATAGAGGAAAGGAGCAAAATATTTTTCAAGGCTTTTCAGACACAGATGCAGAGGCGGATCTGAGGAGGAGCTACTGAAGCTCCAGGGCTCCTCGCTAGCAAGGGTCCCTTCCAAGGTCCTTACTTACTTTCATATTATTTTGTTTTCCGTTACTACTGTTTAATGTGGCTTCCTCTGCACCCGTGCCCAGACTGTGTAAGGCGGTAGGCTTTGTAAGAAGTGGGTGCATTTTCAGTGGAGTTGGGAACCTCAGGATAAAGAACAAGTTAAATATAGAGCATCCTGAAGAATTATGAGAACTGTGGGCAAGTTTTCATCATCTTAAAGAGAAACAAAGGTCAAAATGCAGGAAGGCAAAGGAAAGGGGTAGGGGGGAGAAAAAGTGGTGAAATGGAATAGATATTGAACTGTAATGTTTTCTTAATACTAGAATCTACTTTGTTATAGTATGCGTGTAAATTTGCAGAATTCCAGATATTTGAGACAGCATCCATTGCCGGGGCTGACCGGCAGGCCCTGAGCGACGGATGAATGATTACTCTGACACACATGTTCCTGTGAAAGAGAGGGAGGGCTAAGGCACTGCTTGGCTATGGCCACCAGGGAGCCCTGTTCGCCTGCCTCCTTTGGCCTTTATTGTCACAACAGCTGGAACTAGGACCATGGTTGGCAAACTGCGGCTCGCGAGCCACATGCGGCTCTTTGGCCCCTTGAGCGTGGCTCTTCCACAAAATACCACGGCCTGGGCGAGTCTATTTTGAAGAAGTGGTGTTAGAAGAAGTTTAAGTTTAAAAAAAATTTGGCTCTCCAAAGAAATTTCAATCGTTGTACTGTTGCTATTTGGCTCTGTTGACTAATGAGTTTGCCGACCACTGAACTAGGGTCAGCAGGGTAAGCATCCTTGAGAAAGCACATGCTTCTACAAGGTCGGGTCTAACAGACTAAACATAGAGATTCTAGCAAAACACTTGTTTGGAAAAGTCAAGGTAGGGGCTGCCACCTTCGGCCAGGTCCCCTCAGAGGCCCCGACCTTTCGAAGAATCCTCCTTACAGACATCCCAACCAAGCCCCGTGCTTCACCAAATCCATGGTTTTCATTTTGTATTCTAACTGGATTAGTACTAATTTTGTATGTGCTTAACTGGTTTGTGCACTTTGGGATGCTGCTTGGTGATGTTTCTGAGTAATCTTAAAATCATTGTAATTAGTACTTTCATACTTAATGTTTCTGGCAGGAGAGTGATGTATAGTTAAGGACATTTGGAGCTCATGTGTAGGACAACTTGGTATGTTTTTATATATGTATTTTAAAGAAATTACATCTGGACCAACAGAGACTTGGCCGACAGCAGCTGCCCTCTCACTCCAATAAGAATTGTCTGAGTTGTCTTGTACCCATGGTGTGGGGAAGTGGGTTTACGATATCTAAATCCAGCCTACCACCAGGAATGCTTAGGACCTACTCAAGAAAGCAAATAATCCCTTCCACCAATATTTACAGGGTAAAACAAGATTATTGTTAGAGTAATAAATTTGACAGTAAAATAGTAATCAAGTTTTCTGGCAAATTTAAATTGGCTAGTTGAAACAAGTGAATATTCTAGAAAAATTAATTGTACTGGACAAAAACGTGTTCCTAAAGTGTCAACTAAAATTTTTATTGGTACTTCATCTCACAATAAAATTGTGCACCATATAATGAACCTAAAACAGTAATATTATAGTGCAAAAAATTAAAATTTAAAAGCCATCAAGACTACATTATAAAATTTTCAAAAGCCTCCTAACATTTAAATCAAAAAAGGAGGGGATAGTAGAGGAATATCATGTAAGGAAAAATATCCTGTAAGTAAATTACATCTAGAAAATTAATACTTTAGAAAATTAATTGTAAGGCTAAAAGCAAGACACCCATGAAAAACACACAAGGTGACAAAACAAGCCAGAGGAAAATCATTTGGGCAAAAATTGAAAAAGGATCCCCAGTCAAATTTATAGAAAATATTCCTTTATTAACTTTTGGTCGAGAATATGTTTGTATATTTTCAGAAAACAACTCCAAGACCATGTGGATTCCAGCAAGAGAGGAATCGACAGGACTACTCCAGCCATGAAGACAGAAGAGAAGCAGTCCAGAGATGGAAGACGCTGATGTGGCAGCTGTGCATCACTGCAGATTGCCCAGGACCAAACCAGAGGCAGTCGGACCTGCATTACCACCATTTGTCCACCATCCAGAACTAAAATGTCAGTGCTGACATGTACACATAAGGAACTGTTGGACATTGAAATTGGGTCTCAAAAGAACTGTTGGCCCAGAAAGAAACTCACTACAGACTGATTCATTTGCCTGTCACCATAACCATTATTGCTTGTCTCATTTTCGGTTCTTGTAAGTGTATTTCTAATAGCACATGATCTCACTCATCTAGGGGAAATAATGAACAACATAGATTGATGAACAAGAACAGACCCAGAAACAAGGAGGCATGGATCAGACTGTCGGGCCTCGGGGGGAGGATAGGGAAGGGTGGGGGTAAAGGGAGAGATCAACCAAAGGACTTGTGTGCAGGCATATGAGCCTAATGGGCGGTTAAGGACAACAGGGGGGTGGGGGCATGTGTGGGGAGGAGGGTGGGATGGGAATGGGGGGACGAGGACAAATATGTGATACCTTAATCAATAAAGAAATTAAAAAAAAAGAAATTACATCTGCTATGGATGAAAAGGAAGGTAGAAGAGAGATCAGAACATCTGAAAAGACTGAGTGACTGAGAATACACAAGTCTCCCAGGTTTTCTTGGCCACAGCTTTCTACCCTACCTCTCACTTTAGAAATGAATTTGTTATCTCAAATTAAAACATAAATGTTGCAATATCAGCATGAATTATTGTTACTTTTATCCTGGACATTCCATTTAATTTTTATTTCAGAACTAAATATGAATTGGCGAAAAATGACTCAATATGCTGTCAACACATGAACTTCTTCCTCCCCCTCCCTCTCTCCTCTTTGAAATTTGACCCACTGTAGGGTGCTTGCAAAACAACTGCTAAGTGGTTGAAGTGCAGTAAGTAACATTGACTTCAGCAAGATGTTCAAGTGGATTTCAGGCTAGACCCTAAGCCAGGAGGTGGAAGATAAGGAAGAATACCCTCATGTCCTGCACATATTTCAAAATAGATACATCAAAACTGAAAACTTGCCGAAACTGGTTTGGCTCAGTGGATAGAGCATAGGCCTGCGGACTCAAGGGTCCCAGGTTCGATTCCGGTCAAGGGCATGTACCTTGGTTGCGGGCACATCCCCAGTAGGAGGTGTGCAAGAGGCAACTGATCGATGTTTCTCTCTCATTGATGTTTCTAACTCTCTATCCCTCTCTCTTCCTCTCTGTAAAAAATCAATAAAATATATTTAAAAAAAACCAAAACAACAACAAACAAACAAACAAACAAAAAAACAAAAACTGAAAACTCAGTTTTGCCTCACCTCCTTCAAGCATGTATTGTGTTGGAAAAGTAGATACAAAATGTGAGATTGGCAGAGCAGGTTCCCTGGAGACAGTTGTGTTGTGAGCCTTCCCGTCTCCACCAAGGAGAGAGAGAGGGGCTCCTACCACAGGTCAGGAGACACAGCACTTAGTGGGACCACTAGGAAAACTTTCATGTGTTCTCCTGCAGTTGGGGCATACAAAGAACCACACTCCAACTTCTACCCAAGAAACCTAACAGGAAAGAAGCTCGCTGACTGCTTGGATGCTGACTGAAGAAGAGCAGCTGCTATGTTGGAATTAGCCTGCATTCCTATGTATTTTTTGAAGAAAAGAAACAGAGTCCTTC
Source organism: Eptesicus fuscus (assembly GCF_027574615.1). NCBI lineage: Eukaryota > Metazoa > Chordata > Mammalia > Chiroptera > Vespertilionidae > Eptesicus > Eptesicus fuscus. Next base: position 69,847,940 of record NC_072486.1, read on the forward strand.
AATGGACACTCAGCCAACCAAACCTTGAGGTGGATTGGTGAATTCCACTTCCAGCTGGGGAAGTAGGGTCAAAAATGAAGATGTTTATAATTACATCATATTTGCTCAGCTTAGTCAAAGCACTGTTTACAAACACGTTATAGTTTTTTTGTGAATATGCTTTTTGTTTAATGACACATTTTTAAAGTATATGTTCCTGAAAAACTTTGTCAAACCATTTTTCTTTCAGTCACTGAAATGAATATTTAATGGAAAATTAAATTTTAAAAGTGAAGATTTTTAAAAAATGTAAATTGATTTTTAGAGACAGGAAAGGAGAGGGAGAGAGAGAGAAACATTGATGTGAGAACAAAACATTGATTCATCCATTGCCTGCCTCCTTCATGCCCCCTACCGGAGACCCAGCCCACAAACTGGGCATGTGCCCTGACCGGGAATCAAACTGGCAACCTCCTGGTGCACAGGACAATGCCCAACCAACTGAGCCACACTGGCCAGGGCTAAAAGTGAATATTTTAAAAAATCTGAAATATCCAGGGAAATACAGAAAGCCACAGAAGGAAATGGAAATATATGATCTCATGAAGCAAGAGTTGGAATTCTGTAAATGCAGCAGAACTGTCAGCATAGGCTAAATGAGTTTCTTATGTTAATGTCTGTGTATGTCTGCAATTCCCAGACTGGAAATATATCAGAGAGCATATTGAGTTTAGAAGCTAACTAATTAAAGTAGGTTTTTATTTTATTTTTTTTAAATATATTTTTATTGATTTCAGAGAGGAAGGGAGAGGGAGAGAGAGAGATAGAAACATCAATGATGACAGAGAATCATTGATTGGCTACCTCCTTCACACCCCCTACTGGGGATTAAGCCCCCAACCCCGGCATGTGTCCTTGACCGGAATCAAACCCGGGATTCTTCAGTCCGCAGGCCGATGCTCTATCCACTGAACCAAACCAGGTAGGCAGTAGGTTTTGATTTTAAATATATTTTCCACCTTTTCAAATTATTCAAGAGTTTTCTTTTTTTAAAATCATATATATATATATATATATATATATATATTTTTATAATTTTTTATTTTATTTTATTTTATTTTATTTTATTTTATTTTATTTTATTTGCAAAGGCGATGCTCTGAAGGGGAAAAGGGCATTTATTTAAGGGCCACTTGTTTCTACTGCATTGGTAGAGGTTTAATTATTAGACTGGACAAGAAAGAAATATGATAATTAAGTGCGTTGCTCAAGAACCTGAATCACAGTTCATGTTTTCCCCTCTATGCAGTTATTCTCTCCTACAATGTACAAAACCTTAAGGGGCCTGTCATATAAATATTTCTAAAGATCAGTCAATACCTGCAGTGTTGCCATCCATCATTGCTGAGCAAGTCCTGTTTTACACAGTAATCACATAAATCGAGTTACAAGAGATTATAATTCTTTAAGACACACCTTGGTCCTTGGCAAGGTCATTACTGTGCTGTAATGTCTGCTCTCCCGGATGACATACTAGTGTGTTGAAGTATAAAGATTAGTGCAACTAAGAAACAAAGAACAAGGACCAACAAATCTTACTTTAAAAAATACCTAAAACATAGCTTTATGGTTTAGGCTAACACATGAGGAGTTCTTAGGAATCCTTGTTAATTTAGCACTTTATTTTTTCACACAAAAAAAGAACAAATTCTACCCAAAAGACAAATCAAGCTTTAACCAAAAGTTTGGTATGATAAAATGAAAAGTGAATCAAAAGTAATATTATTTATTCACATCTTTGCCGTTATAGGTATAGTATTTTCTGTAATGATACTTGAACCATATTCATCATAACTCATAGATGCATGTGTTTTAGAAAAGCAAAGTTTACCTATGAACTGAGACAAAATTTCAAGTCATGTAATTTGACGAACTTCTGCTTTTTTGGAAAGTTGAATAACTTAGAGTTTTGGTCTTATTTTGCCTTTGTTATTATTTGTTGAATTCTTTGTTTTGTTCAGTTTCTTTTTTTATATTGATTTACCCCAGCATATTTAACATTTTTTAACAGCTTATCCAGAAAGTGTTTCTTTGGAAGAATTTCAAGGTAGTACAGACCCTTGGGAACTTCTAACACTGGAAATTGTGATGCGGCTCACACATTTTACAAGAATGCTTCAACAGAGAGGGCTTTGCATCAAGTTAGATGGTCCAAGAAAACACACGGTCCTTTATAACCGGATAGAAGAAAAGAATAAACACTATAAAGTAATTATGGAAATGCAGCAGTGCTTCTGGGACAGGAACACTGACATTGTTTAAGACGATTAGTGCAGATGATGTGCTAAATAGAGGCCGTGCCAAGCTCAGTCCTACCTTGCTAGAGTTTTGTGAGCCACAGACTAATCAGTCACTTCCCATCTCTAGATGCTGTTAGTCCAAACAAAACCTTCTTAATTCACACCAAAATTTGCCAAAAATGCAGTTTAGGGACCTTCTCTGAGCTCTGAAAGCAATATCTAATTTAGTAAAATAATTATAAGAGGACACAGAGCAAAACACCTGCTTAAAACTAAAAGAGGCCACATACAAAAAATGATTTTATGAACATGCCGATAGAATCCAGTATTTATCTGTGCTACCTTCTTTTGCATCCACAGGTGTTGCATTTTTTGAGCATTCACTATGTACTGAGTACCCTGTGCTACCTGGGGGCTGTAGTGGGACAAAAATTAACCAGGCAGTGAGTGACTGAGTGCTCAAGAAATAGTTCATCTAGTCAGAGAGATAAAGTGAAGTCCGAGTCCTATAATAAAAAAGCATGTCCTGTATGACAGCTCAGGTAAGCACATGTGGAGGGCAAAAATGGTAGGCATGTTTCCAGGTGGGAACTGTTAAAACATTTTCATGACAGCATGTAAGTAGGTTTTGCTCTAAGAGAAAGATGTATAATGGGGATGGGACCTGTGCAGAGGGGATTGGAGCAAACTGAGGAAGGACAGACCATATAAAGAGACCATGTGATTAAAAGTTCCACATGGCTTATAAGAATTTCTGTGATGAAAATTATTACTTGAAAATAGTTTTAACTTTGAAAAATTAAAAGAGGCTGTACCTCTTTAAATGCACTTTATACAGATCCAAATCCAGCATAACAAAATAGAAGTAAGATGTCTTTTTGCTACTGATTATTAAACTAAGAAAATGTGATTTTCTCCTTTATTTTGGAATTTTAACTACAAAATAAAAGTTATAGAATAATACAAATTATGTATTATTTGTTTTTAATTGCAAAAAAGTCATGCAATTAAAACTGCCTTTGTCTAATCCTGTTAAATAATAAATAAATAAACATTATGGTTTATTTACAATAAAATACATGAATGTTTTCAAAACTCTTTCATTTCCATAGGTCTGTTAGAGCTGGCTTTATAAAATCTCCCTTATCAGACAATCCATTTAAATACAGCTCAGTATATAATGAGGTTTTCTCCCTTTGCTTCTGCTGAATATTTAGCAGTATAGAAACTTGGCAGGCTAGGCAATTAGAATATAATTTATGATACAAACCTCATGTGGACAAATCGCTTCTTGCCCATAATTTTGAATGCAAGTCAAATCACAGATTTCTTATGCTAGTCCCAAAGAAATTTTTTTCTATCATCTCAATGGTATATTAATAGTTTTGCTTATATTTTCAAGTGACCATGCTGGAAAATAGTCTCATTTGGCCTCTTTAAAAGTGATTTAAAAAACACAAAAAACTTTAAACACTGATCAGCCTAAACTTCACGGAAAAACTGTTTATTTCCCATGGGTAGACAGTAACACGCTTGGATTTCCACAGTGCCCTTTAATGTGTTATTCTCATTTGGTTGATTAAATGTTTTTCTATTGGGAGCTACTGTGCCCTATAATGTGCCTATTTCAATGAAAATGGTACCTGATACTTTAAAATGTTGGTAAATGAGTATCTCTTTGAAGTGATCTTTTAAAATACATTTTTATTGATTTCAGAGAGGAAGGAAGAGGGAGAGAGATAGAAACATCAATGATGAATGAGACACATTGATTGGTTGCCTCCTGCACGCACCCCGACCAGGGCCAGGGATCGAGCCTGCAACCTCGGTGCCCTTGACCGAAACTGAACCTGGGACCCTTTAGTCCACAGGCCAATGCTCTATTCACTTAGCCAAACTGGCTAGGGTGTGATATTAAACAAGGTAAAGTGCAAAACTTAAGACTTTTTGCTTCCTCTACTCTTATTTCATTATTTCTCTAAATATCCTTTTTTAAAATTTGCACTACTTTGTGACAGATGTTGTTAGGTACCCTCTAATATCCAAATTCCTCTCCTCCCACCACAGCAAACCCTCTGAGTTTTACCCAAGCACATATTCATTTGAAGTAAAATCACTTTCCCAAGTTCTTTTGTGTTAAGCTTGACTATTTCATTGATTTAGGTCAATAAGATGCAGTTTGAAATGTCCTGTACACTTCTGGGCTCCTGGGACTGCTCATTAAAACAAAAGTTGTGCCCTAACCAGTTTGGCTCAGTGGATAGAGTGTAGGCCTGTGGACTGAAGGGTCCCAGATTCGATTCCGGTCAAGGACACGTACTTTGGTTGCAGGCTCTCTGCCCTGGATGGGGACATGCAGAAGACAACTAATTGGTGTGTCTCTCTCACATCAGTGTTTCTTTCTGTCTCTCCCTCTCCCTTCTACTCCCTCTAAAAATCAATGGGGAAAAAAAAAATATCCTCGGGTGAGGATTAAAAAAACACACAAAAACAAAAGTTGTGCTCCAACCTTCACTACTTGTTTGTTGTTCATGGGCCATGGCGGCACTTGCTGGAGCTATATTTGCCATCTTTGAACATGATAATGATGGATCGATCCTTGGATGTCTGGAAGGTGCCTGGGTCTCTGAGGACTTTGTGGAGCAGAGCCTCCTGACTTGAGAGAAATAGAAATCTCAATCTTTTAAAGACCTATTAACATAATCATAACTTAAATAAACATGGGAAACTGATCTCATGCAATACAACTTGCTAACTCACTCTTTAAGCATGCTGAGGACTCAGCTCTCTCAGAAAGTCTTCCTCTCATGCAGGTGGACTTATGAATACGTCTTCCAGTTGTGGCCATATTGACCCTTCAAAGGGTCCTTAAGGGCAAGATGATCTTAACATATGCATTACACGAGATTGATCTTGGGAGCTTGCTGGCAATTGATAGTAATGAAATTAAAGAGCTTTTGATGGAATTTAATGCTCGTCTGTGGTCATTGTTTATCTCTAAATGTTTGCAGTACCCTTTCTTTTCACTTCATATTTCAGTCTAGGTAACAGAAGGATTAATCAGTATTTTTCCAACTAGACATAACATTTAGCAGAGGAAGGATATTAGTATAGTCTCAGAGATATGACAGTTCTTATAAATTATCCTTGCCTTCAGAAGAATCTAGGCAAACTCAAATGCCATCATCATCATCAATAAGCCAGATTAATATCTTTGCATGGGGTTGGGTAATGAATTTTATGCAGCTCAACAAGTGATTGCACTAAGTAGTCATGGTATGCATACAAATTTCCTGTAATTTTAGCTGTTGGGGAGGTTAACATTTTATAGAGAAGGTAAGACAAAGATAATTATAACACAGACCGGAGAACAATAATTGCAACAAAGTACAACAGAGATTTGAAGAAGAGAAAGGTCACAGTGAGCAGGGATTAAGAAAAGTTTCAAGAAGCAGGCGGCAGTACCACATTGTGCAATAGTGAGTCCGTTTAGAATATGTGGCCTCTTCTGACCACAACTTGGACCAAGAGTGACACAAAGAGGGTACAGAGAAAGGCTAGAATCTACCAATGAAGTCTGAGGTTCGAGATCCAAGTCCTACAACATCAGAGTCTACCAAGGCAATTTGTTCAAGGAGTGTAATGTAGGTTTACAGAACAGATTTTGCTCAGACATCTTGAGCCAGACGATCCCTTTTCTTTTTATAAAACCTCTGCTTCTAACAGCCATCTTACCTTCGTTATTTCCACAACTTTGAGAATGAATCTACTTGTCTTTTGACCTGTTCTTTATTTGATTTTGCCTGTTTCTGGTGCATTTCTTTGGCTATATCACGTGTCCCTGGTGTGCTTTTTGTTAAACCATAATATGGCCGATGAATATTTTACTTCTTCAAAGACTATGAAATTCTTATCCTTCCTGCTGCCTTAAAGAAAAAAAACAAATACAGTTTTGAGACCTTGCTTTTCCTAAACTCAGGTAGGCACCACCCCCAAGCTGGATGGAGCTGATCATGGGTCAAATATTTTGGACTATTGTCTTCACTTTTCTTTCTGGTAACGCACCTATCAGTCTTGACCTTGGCCAGAATAAGTGAATGAAGCTTCTTCCAAGTGACATTTGGCCTATGAAATTCAGGAAGAGAGAATCTCAACTGAAGGTCTACCCATAACAAATCTAAAATTGTAACTTTATACATTTCCTTTTCCTTGCTGGGGATAGGTAAAAGTTAAGGCAATTAAAATGCATTAGGTTGATTGGCCATTATGTTAATGAGCAGTCTGCATAGTTCTGGGTCAGTGACATTACAGCCCTACTTTCCAGATTGGAAGGGATGTGAGCAAATTGGCCTGACAAGGCTTGTTTCTTATCTCACGATGATAAAGCAGGTCTCATCGAGGAACTGAATCATAGTGAATTGGGTTTTTTTAAAAAAAACTGTCATTCTATCCTGCTTTAAAGTATCCAAGAGTGGGCTGCTATATCTGTGGTCTCTTAATGGAACATTTAATCTCATTAATTTTCAGAACAACACTGTGCTTAAAACAACCCACATTATCCACAGCCTGTTAAAATAGGCTTAAATGTTCACTTTTATAAAATGCAAACACAAAGGCTTTCCAGGTTAGTGTGCCAGGAAGAAAACATAAATAAAACGAACACGTTTCAAGAATTTGATTATATTCCTAAAGCATCTATTTATTTCAGCAGCTTTATTATTACTAATGCACACGATTCCAGGGCAGCAGAGAGAAGCTGAATTTAAATAACTACTTGTGGCAACACAGCACCAATTATACACTCCATGGCTATTTATGTCTTCTGGTGATCAACTAGCAGTGGGAAGTAAAACTCGCAACACACGGGTACAATTACAATTATGGGCCAAACTTCAGCAAGCTTGTTTAAGCGGTTCCATTCGGTCCTACTTGAAATACTGACTGACACATATTTTGACAATTTTCAGACATATCCACTCTAACATGCAATGATATAATCATTTCCTATTAGGATGCATTAGTCTAGAGGACTATAAAATAAAATAGCATGGCATGCACACAAATTTCTGTTGAATTTAAACTGCATTAGAATACAACCCCAACTATATTTTAGAAGATTAAAATATCATTTGGATACCACAGCAGGGCTATCTAATAGGGACTTTGAATATTTTTAGACTTGTCTAAATGGGCTTTTCCTTGGCACACTAACGTATTTTTAAGGTAAATGAAGCTGTCCATAAGATATGAGATGTTGTCCTATACAGACCCATCTCTTATCAAATTTTATTATTTTTTTTATGTTACTCTGATCTAAATATAGGTTTCCAGGTGGTTTCTCTCTTCACTATAACTGCAACTCCTCTGCAATGCTTTCTACATATTGCTCTTTTAGAGACTTTTTCATGTGACATAATAAATGTTTAAACTGTTTTCTTAAAAAACACATATGTAATGCATATTAAACTATGCAGCGTAATAGATGAAATACACACCTGAAATTAACAATCTTCAATTAACTTAGTGTCCAGCACTGCCGCTTGCAGCTACCTGATTGCTGCTTCTGGATGCCATCTTCCCCGCCAAAGGAAGCAGCTGTGCTCAGCTTTGTTTTTCTAATGATTTTATTGCCTAAAATATAGTTTTTAAATTTAAATTTTATTTTTAAAAATATATTTTATTAATTTTAGAAAGAGGAGGGGAGAGGGATAGAGAGAATGGATCATCGATGAGAGAGAAACATTGATCAGCTGTCTCCTATTGGGAATTGAGCCTGCAACACGGGCATGTGCCCTGACTGGGAATCGAACCTCCTGGTTCATGGATCAATGTTCAACCACTGAGCCACACTGTCCAGGATAAACTATAGTTCTTACTCAACATGTTTCCCTAAATAGCATATAGTTTCATTTTGCTGATTTTTAAACTTTCTAAAAATGATACTGTTCTCTATGTAGTTAAATGACACTTTTTGCTTGTTTAATTTTTTACTATTTTATGATTTATGAACATTGAATGTAATTCCTATAGATCAGTAAATTTTAATAATCACTTAATATTCCATCATATAATCATATCATGATTTATTTCTCAATTGGATATTTGAGATGTTGAGATGTTTCCAGTTTAATGCTATTGCGGACTATGCTCCTGTAAGAACTCTGGATCTACTGTATTTTCCAGCATATAAGACGACTGGGCGAATAGAAGATTTTCCTGGGTTAAAAAGTCGTCTTATACGCCAGAAAATACGGTACTCACCTGCTGATGGGCACTTAGGCTGTTTCCAAATCTTAGCTACTGTAAATTGTGCTGCTATGAACATAGGGGTGCATATATCCTTTCTGATGAGTGTTTCTGAATTCTTGGGGTATATTCCTAGAAGAGGAAACACTGGGTCAAATGGGAGTTCCATTTTTAATTTTTTGAGGAAACTCCAAACTGTTTTCCACAGTGGCTGCACCAGTCTGCATTCCCACCAGCAGTGTTTCCTTTTCTCCACATCCTCTCCAGCACTTATCATTTGTTGATTTGCTGATGATAGCCATTCTGACAGGTGTGAGGGGGTACCTGATTGTAATTTTGACTTACATCTCTCAGATGATTAGTGACTGAGCATTTATTCATATGCCTTTTGGCCTTCTGTATGTCTACTTTGGAGAAGTGTCTATTTAGGTCCTTTGCCCAGTTTTTTAAATTGGATTGTTTATCTTCCTTTTGTTAAGTTGTTTGAGTCCCCTATACATTTTGGAGGTTAACCCCTTATTGGGTGTATCATTGGCAAATCAGTTCTCCCATGCAGTGGGCTCTCTTATTTTGTTGATGGTTTCTTTTACTGAGCAGAAGCTTTTTTATTTTGATGTAGTCCTATTTGTTTATTTTCTCCTTAGTTTCTGTTGTGCTAGGAGATGTATCCGTAAGCATATTGATAGGAGAGATATCTGAGGTTTTGCTGTCTACAGTTTCTTCTAGGGTTTTCATGGTTTCATATCTAACATTTAAGTATTTTATCCATTTTGAGTTTATTTTTGTGTATGGTGTAAGTTGGTGATCTGATTTTATTTTTTTGCATGTATCTGTCCAATTTTCCCAGCACCATTTATTGAAGAGACTGTCTTGATTTCATTGTATGTTCCTGCCTCCTTTGTCAAATATTAATTGAGCATAATGGCTTGGGTTGATTTCTGGGTTCTCTGTTCTGTTCCATTGGTCTATATGTCTGTTCTTGTGCCAGTACCAGGCAATTTTGAGAACAGTGGCTTTGTAATATAGCTTGATATCTGGTATTGTGATCCCTACAACTTTGTTCTTCTTTCTTAGGATTGCTGCAGCTATTTGGGTCTTATTTTATTGCATATAAATTTTTAGATAGTTTCTTCTTCATCTGTGAAATGTGCCATTGGTATTTTAATGGGGGTTGCATTGAATCTATAGATTGTTTTGGGTAGTATGGACATTTTAATGATAATGATTCTACCACTCCATGAACATGGTATATTCTTCCACTTGTGTATATCTTCCTCTATCTCATTTTTCAATCTCCTGTAGTTTTCCGAATACAAGTCTTTTACCTCCTTAGTTAAGTTTATTCCTAAGTATCTTAATTTGTTGTTGCAATGGTAAATGGGATTGTTTAATTTCCCTTTCTGAGAGTTCATTATTGGTGTATAAAAATGCCATAGATTTATGTGTATTAGTTTTATATCCTTCTACATTGCTGAATTCATTTATTTTTTAAAATATATTTTTATTGATTTCAGAGAGGAAGGGAAAGGGAGAGAGAAATAGAAACATTAGTGATGAGAGAGTATCATTGACTGGCTGCCTCTTGCATGCCCCCTACTGGGGATCGAGCCCGCAACCTGGGCATGTGCCCTTGACTGGAATCGAACCTGGCACCCTTTAATCTGCAGGTTGGTGCTCTATCCACTAAGCCATACCAGCTAGGGCCTGAATTAATTTATTAAATCTAGTTGTTTTCTGATCAAGTCGTTAGGGTTTTCTATTGACAATATCATGTCATCTGCGAATAGTGACAGTTTTACTTCCTCATTTCCAGTTTGGATGCCTTTTATTTCTTCTTGTCTGATCTCTATGGCTAGCACTTCTAGAACTGTCAAATAGGAGGGGTGAAAATGGGCACCCATCTTGTTCCTGTTCTTATGGGAAATGGTTTTACTTTTTGCCCATTGAGTATGATGTTGGCTATAGGTTCGTCATATAAGGCTTATATTATGCTGAGGTGTGATGCCTCTATTCTCACTTTGTTGAGAGTTTTTATCAAGAAAGTGTGTGGATTTTGTCAAATGCTTTTTCTGCATCTATTAATATGATCATGTAGTTTTTATCTTTCAGTTTGTTTATGTGATGTATCACATTTATTGATTTGTGATGGATTAAAAAACTGTGGTACATCTATACCATGGAATACTACACAGCTATAAAAAAAGAACTCTTACCATTTGCAACAGCATGGATGGACCTAGAGAGCATTATGCTAAGGGAAATAAACCAGTCGGAGAAAGGTAAGTATCATATGATCTCATTCATATGTGGACTCTAATGAACCAAATAAATTGATGAACAAAAATAGACCCAGAGACATAGAATCATTGAACAGACTATCAAACCTCAGAGGAAGACAGGGGAGGGGGAAGGGGAGAGATCAACCAATGAACTCATGTGCATATATACATAACCCATAGACACAGACAATAGGGTGGTGAAGGCCTGCGGGGGTGGGGGCGGGGCAGGGAGAAGGGGGAGAGATCAATTGGGGGAAAAGGGGATGTATGTAACACTTTCAATAATAAAGATAAAAAACTAAATAAAGCTTTGATTGCAATATTCCTTTGATGATTTTCTGTGGAGATTATGTATCCATTACTGATAGCAGAGAAATGAAGTACCCTCCAATTATTGTATTCCGTACTGAATGTTCTGGTTCCCACCAACTAAAGATAAAAAATATTCGGAAAAATAAATGTTATTTTGTGTCTGAAAAAAGAAAAAGAGCTCTGGATCATATCTCCTGATAAAAATATGCAAGAGTTTCAAAAGTGCTTGCATCAATGTCTACTCCCAACATATGAGTTCATATTGTTTCATATCTTCACCAACACTTAGCCATGTTAAAATTCTTAATTTTTGCAAATATAGTGGGTCAAATGCTACCTGTTATGGCCTTAATTTGTATTCTGTCATTACTGATAATATATATTGAGCCTTTTTATAGGTTTCTGTATTTGCTTTTCTATTAAAAGGAAATGACTACTGATGTTCTCATTTAAATTCCTTGAGAAAAAGGATAGCACCTTCTTTATTAGAATATTTTCCATGGTCAGCATTATGATTCAATTTTACAGTTCTCTCTTTTGCAGATGGTAGCATGTTTCTTTGTTAGTTTCTTATTGAATTGTTAAGAATTAATCATTATCCTATAAATGCTTATAGGATGATGGGCTCGGAAAAGTTGTGGGAAGGAAACAGAAGCTTCAGTATATATGTATATTTATGTACATGTGCATATGTGTGTGTGTGTGTGTGTGTGTGTGTGTGTGTGTGTATACACACTAAAGGCCCGGTGCACAAAATTAGTGCATAGGGTGTGTGTCCCTCAGCCCAGCCTGCACCCTCTTCAATCTGGGACATCCCTCTCACAATCCAGGACTGCTGGCTCCCAACCACTCACCTGCCTGCCTGCCTGATTACCCCTAACCACTCCCCTGCCAGCTTGATTGACATCTAACTGCTCCCCTGCCAGCCCGATTGCCCCTACCTGCCCTCCCCTGCTGGCCTGGTTCCTCCCAACTGCCCTCCTCTGCTGGCCTGGTCACCCCTAACTGCCCTCTCTTGCAGGCCTGATCACCCCCAACTTCACTCCCTTGCAGGCCTGGTCCCTCTCAACTGCCTCCCCTGCTGGCCTGATCGCCCACAACTGCCCTCCCATGCCAGCCATCTTGTGGCGGCCATCTTTGACCACATGGGGGTAGCCATATTGTGTGTTGGAGTGACAATCAATTTGCATATTACCTCTTTATTAGATAGGATATAATCATGGTTTGGTAGAAATATGACACCAAATTTTGGTGTGGTACACACCAGCTGGTCTATACAATGACTATAGAAACATCCACCTACCCTAGATGTTCTTTCTAAATCACACATTATGCTACAATTTTATTTTATTAGAGCATATAAAATTTTCTGAGTGCATGTGTATTTTACTTTATATTAGATTTTCATTTCACAAGAATGAATAGAGGTGAGAATTGGAGTGTTCTAAAATCTAGAGAACTAAATTACTTTCTTTTTTGACTGATGGTCATGAAATAGTGTGGCCAAGAAAATACTGAGGTCTGCGATCAACTTATGTGAGGCATAAAGAAAACTTTTCTTTTTCCCATTTGAAAACATGAATTGTAACTTATACTTTGCACAGAACTATTAATGAGAAGTTTGATTACACATGATTTATTCTAAATGGCCAAATACTTCTATTAAAATTCCTATTGTTACATGAAATCTGTTAGCATTATATATATTTTATTAGAACATAAACTATAATTTCAAGGTTGTGATTATTTGTATTATTTAAACAATTGCAGTTTTCACATAAATAGGTAGAAATGCTTTCAAACTTTCCCTAATTGCTTTAAAATTTTTAAATACATGAAGGAGAATTAAAATGAAAATAAAGAGATGGCAAAATTCTGAAGGTTTGTTTTAAAAAAATAAACTAATGTGCTTGTAATTTTATTAAGCAATGTCACCCCAATAATTTCAAAGAGACTGAAATAAAATAAAATAAGTCAACACATAATTTGCTGAAATTTGGTATTATTACTATGCCTTTAACACTTAAAAATCATGACTATTTCCTGTGAACCTCTGCACAGAACTTGCTCTATTATGTATTAGGAATCCAGACTATTATTCCCACATGCCTTGGATGAGTCTTTTTATCATAGTTCAATGAAGCATGAAAAAAACTTGCCTTTAATTATGAGTGATAGGCTACAAACCTATCATAACAACCAAGTATGTTATCTCTTCACACCTTCTTATACTACTAGAAAACCTCTCTTTAAGATACTGCACTGTCTGTAATAATACATCTGTACTGTTGCTGTAGGAATGACACATCAGTGCCTTGCCCAGAGTGGACACCCAATAACTACTTGTCCCATAATCATTTGATACACTTACATTTCAGGGAATGTTGTTTCACCCAAAAAGAAATTTTCTTGCTTTTCCATGGTATCGACAACCCAATGAACTCAGCAATTGGTAGTGACACGTGTTCTTGTTTCTTAAACATGATTCAGAATCTAATTATACTCAACACCTGCAATATAAATTCTCTGCTTATTTTTGAGGTTTTGGAAGTATTTGATATTCCTACATTAGAACAATGGGTGGCAGATTTTCTTATTAATGTGAAATACCAATAAATGTTCTTCAGTCATTTGATGTTGGGCATTCACTATGTCCCTTGTTTTGGTTTGTAGGTGTGGCCTGTTTGGTACATACTTTGTCCCGTCATTCTCTGAAATGCAGTATAACTTCAGCAATGAGATGACAGATTTATTTGCTTTAGCAGCAGTTTTTCGCCAGATGGTGATGACTAATGCTGACCATGGAAAGAAATATTTCCTGAGCTATTTGGATTTTTTTTTTAATAAACAATTCCTCATCAAATCACTCCAAATCCTTTTGTGGCTATTTCGCACTTTTGCAATCTCCTATGGAGTGTTTAAGGTACAGACTAGAGACACATGAGTATGGCAGAAAAATCATTCAACACCTGAGAGGTGATGTAATATGATGTACTGCTTAACTTGTGGTCTGAGTTCTGAGCATCTTCACTGTTTATGTGCCATGAACTCCTTTGTTATTTTGGTGAAAGATATAGACTCCTTTTCTGAATAGAGTTCTAAAATGCATAAAATACATATATGGGATTACAACAAAAGCACTAATATACTATTTATTAAAAATTAAAATCATAATGGGTTTTGTTATCAACAGATCAAATAAGGTGTTATCTAGGATTGGGTGTAATAACCACCTGGGTCACAAAACAGTGATGAGTATAACTCTTTATGAGTGCAACTACTATAATATAATCCTATATAATAAAGAGGTAATATGCAAATTGACCCTCACACCATCATGTCACAAGTTGGCCACCCCATGTCATCACAAGATGGCCGTCCCCACATTGTCACAAGATGGCAGGCAGGGGAGGGCAGTTGGGGGCGATCAGGTTGGCAGGGGAGAGGTTAAGTGTCAATCAGGCTGGCAGGGGAGCAGTTAGGAGGTAATCAGGCTGGAAGGCAGAAGCAGTTAGGGGCAATCAGGCAGGCGAGTGGTTAGGATTATGAGAGGGATGTCCAACTGTTGGTTTAGGCCTGATCCCACAGGGACATCCCCAAAGGGGTCCCAGATTGGAGAGGGTGCAGGCTGGGCTGAGGAACCCCTCCTCCCTCCCCCCCCCAGTGCACGAATTTCATGCTCCGGGCCTCTAGTATGATATAATGCCATAGTAGTATAGTGACACTATTGTGTTTGCTGCTTATATTCATAACTGAGAGAAATTTTAAATCAACAAGATTTGGAGGAAAATAAAATTGCAATTTTGTTTCCACCCAAGCTTATAGACACTAGAGTATTACTGAAATTTCAGATTCTTGTGACTACTGTGCTAATGGCCAGCTTGCCCTCTGCCTGGTAGATGTTGAGATAAAGTATTATGGTATCCCTCCCAGTGTTCAAGCTTCTAGGTCACCCTGACAAAGTCAAAGTTTTAAGTGTAGTTTAATAAGGGTCCTTCTTTTTTTACAGAATGTCAAGGTGACTTGTCTGGTTCTCCATTTTCTTTTTGCACATCTGACTGACTCACCTAGGGTTGTATGCTAGACTGAGTTATTTTAGAAAATGTTAATCGATAGTCTCAGTTTTTCTGCCAAAATTATCATAGACCATACATGATAGCAATTTAAGTATACTAATTTCTTAAATTTACAGGTCTACTTTAAATCTTATATACTCCTATATCCCTTTGGGATAGGACAAGAGCCTAGTGCTTTCTTAAACTATATAAAGTACCACCACTTCAAGATTAGCATTACTTTTTTTAAGGGTGTGACTGAGTAAATAACAGCAACTGAAATGAAAGCATTCTCATCTCTATTGGCGTCACTATAAATGCAACATGAAGAAATAACTTTGCAGAATATGCCTCTGTCAGCAAGATGAACAATCCATCAGAGATAGAGAAACTCTTCATAATGGGTGTGGAATTTTGCTAATGTTATTTATTTAGAGCATATTATGATGACTTTTATTTCAGTTGGAGGTTTGTAGCTTAATTTGCATAATTGCATAAATTGCACAAATGCTCATTTTTCAAAAAGAAAAAAAGAAACCCATTAATTAAATAATATAACTATTATTCTACTACAGTTAATAATCTTTAACTTGTATCCTGTAGAATAAATACATTATATTAACATATATATAATTTAAACCCATATCAGACTTCATATATCAATTGAAGAGGACTAACTTATAATAGAGTTTTAATAATAGCAGAATGAGAGAGAAACCAAAATGGCGGTATAGGTAAACACCTAAACTGCTGCCTTCCACAACAATTTCAAAACTACAACTAAAAGACAAAATGGACATCATTCAGAACCACAGGAAGGCTGGCTGAGTGGAAATTCTACAACTAGAAGGAAAGAGAAAAGCACACTGAGACTCAGAGGAGCTGCAGGAGGCAGAGGTACTGAGACGTGCTCGCGGAAAGGGCTGGCAACTGAGTGCGTGGCTGGCTTTCTCAAGCAGGAGGGAGACAAAAACTCCCGACTACGCTGAACTCCAGTTCTGGGCAAGACTCTGGGGACCCAGACTCATACGGGGTGAAACTGGACTGTCAGGAAAGAGATAAACACACTGAGACTCAGAGGAACTGTGGAAGGCAGAGGTACCGAGGCACATGCGTGGAGAGGGAAGGCAACTGAGTTCGTGGCTGGCTTTCTCAAGTGGGAGAAACTGGACTGTCTGGCAGTGGGCGGAACTCGAGGGCGGCTTTCTCTCAGAGGTGCTTGAAGCTATTACCATGGGACACTGAGACACAGGGGCCTATTAGGGCAGGACTGACAGGAAGCCAATGCTGTCTGCTCTGCCCCGAGACTCCGCCCCATCCAAGCTAAGCACAGAGGCTTTTGCAAGTCTTGTCTCATAAGGGTGTCTCCAGCACAGAAGTTCTCCCAGCGTAGACACAGCTGATCCTCACAGCCAATTGGCCTGGAGGTCAATTCCTCCCAGTGATACCAACAACAATCAAGGCTTAACTACAACAAGACTGTGCACACAGCCCACAAAGGGGTGCACCAAGAGTGTCTACCTCAGGTAACTGGGGAGGCTGAGCCCCTGGGCCCTATAGGACATCTAGCACACAAAGCCACTCTATCAACTCAGGGAAGCAGCCAAAATGCGGAGACAAAGAAACAGATCACAAATGAAAGAAATGGAGGAAAGCAAACGACTGGCTATAGAGTTCAAAACCATGGTTATCAGTTTTTTTTAAGAATTTTCTAGAAAAGGCTGATAAATTTAGCGAAACCCTCGAGGATATGAAAAAGGACCAACTAGAAATTAAGCATACACTGACTGAAATAAAAAATATTATACAGAGATCTAACAGCAGACTAGAGGATCG
The DNA here is from genome assembly GCF_027574615.1 of Eptesicus fuscus. Taxonomy (NCBI): domain Eukaryota; kingdom Metazoa; phylum Chordata; class Mammalia; order Chiroptera; family Vespertilionidae; genus Eptesicus; species Eptesicus fuscus. The sequence continues at coordinate 69,864,947 of NC_072486.1, forward strand.
CAAGAATCAAGTCAAAGATTTGAAATACAAAGAAGCAAAAAACACTCAACCACAAAAGCAAAAAGAAAAAAGAATCCAAAAATATGAAGATAGTGTAAGGAACCTCTGGGACAATCGCAAGCGTACCAACATCCAAATTATGGGGGTGCCAGAAGAAGAGAGAGAGCAAGATACTGAAAACCTATTTGAGAAAATAATGACCGAAAACTTCCCCCACCTGGTGAAAGAAATAGACTTACAAGTCCAGGAAGTGCAGAGAACCCCAAACAAAAGGAATCCAAAGAGGAACACACCAAGACACATCATAATTAAAATGCCAAGGGCAAAAGAGAAAGAGAGAATCTTAAAAGCAGCAAGAGAAAAACAGTTAATTACCTACAAGGGAGCACCCATACGAATATTAGCTTATTTCTCAACAGAAACTATGAAGGCCAGATGGGAGTGGCAAGAAATATTCAAAGTGATGAATAGCAAGAACCTACAACCAAGATTACTGTACCCAGCAAAGCTATCATTCAGAATTGAAGTGCAGATAAAGAGCTTCACAGATAAGAAAAAGCTAAAGGAGTTCATCACCACCAAACCAGTATTATATGAAATGCTGAAAGGTATTCTTTAAGAAGAGGAAGAAGAAAAAAAAGGTAAAGATAAAAATTATGAACAACAAATACATGTCTATCAACAAGTGAATCTAAAAAATCAAGTGAATAAAAAATCTGATTAACAGAATAAACTGGTGAATATGATAGAATCAGGGGCATAGAAAGGGAGTGGACTGACAATTCTCGTGGGGAAAGGGGTGTGAGGGGTGCAGGAAGAGACTGGACAAAAATTGTACACCTATGGATGAGGACAGTGGGGAGGGGGTAAGGGCAGAGGGTGGGGTTGGAACCGGGTGGAGGGGAGCTATGGGGAAAAAAGAGGAACAATTGTAATAATCTGAACAATGAAGATTTATTAAATTAAAAAAAATGATAGCAGAATGATCTATAAGTGTGCAGGTTATATATATTATGTACAAATTAATTTCTATTTATCCTAAATATTTTATATATGATATATTAGTTACACAAATGTAAACTATTCTAGATGGGACTATAGGATTATTTTGGCTAAAATAAATAATATTAATATATATGCAGAAGAATGGATTTATTTCTAGCAAAGTGGACATTTTAATCAGGATATTTGTTAACATTTACCCATAATTGTCGATTTAGCCTAATGATCTAACTTTCCAATGGTAGGGGAAAATTGGACAGATTACTTAGAGTGACTAATTGAATGTGTACTTATTTTTTGAAAAGACTGGAAAATATACATTGGGTTTAATTAGCATGCTAGATACCTCAAAGAAGTCATAATTGATTATGTTGTTTTCTTATGTATATTAGTTGTAAAGGGTTATAAGGTTTTAAACATTTTATTTTTTGCAAACACAGATATATGGATCAATAAGAAAATTCATAAAAGGAGATATAAAATTACTAAATAAACATAACATAAATAGAATGATGGTAACAACAATTTTAGCTTACATTAACAAATATTTCATTTTAATTATAAATACTGTAACCTTTTACAAACATTTGAATAATAAAATATATCCTTAATCCTACTAGGAAAGTAAAGCTACTGGTACTACTTCCTTGGCCCCGCTTTTAAGTTGCATCTTTTGCATTGGTGTCTCCATCATAAATAACTGATTTTATATCTATTTAACTCATTACGTAAAATCTTCAGATCTCTTCTATATTATTTGAAAAAGTTCTTAACTGAGGGAAGTCTAGGCAGTCGAGGTGGAGTGTGGTTTCAGTATTTCCTTACTTTGCCCTTCCAAGATATTCAGCAGAACGATGGTGATGCTGTCCACATACAGCGTCTTCCCACAGGACCCCAAGGAAAGGGAGGGCTTGGGAGACTGTACATGGCCATCGCAATTGGATCTCTTGTTTAGGTTCTGTGAAATTCAGTGACATTAGAGATGTTCTACTTCTCTCTCTTTTACTTATTCCAACTAATTTCTTCCACATCCTTTATTCTTCCTGATATTCAATTTTTCAAATAGTCGTTCATCGTCTATCTTGAACTTTGGTGCTCAGTTGCTCACAGAAAAGTCATTTAGGTCAGTTTCTGATATTGAGATCAGTATTTCTGATATTGCTTGTTCTTTTTTTTTAATTTATTGAGTTGACATTGGTTAATAGGATCATATAGGTTCCAGGGGATATTGCTTGTTCTAATATTAAGGCTATCTTTCTTCTTCTCCTTTACTTAATGAACATTTCTTATTTCTATTAAGAGCTATAGGCCTATTTGGCGAGAAAGCCAAACCTGTTGAAATATAATTTATAGAATGCAGATGTCAGGCATTGGTGGGAGCCAAGCTGGATCACTAGAGTGCTCGTGTACTGTGCTTTTCACATTGGCTTCCAGTAGCTCAGCATATTGATTTTACAATTTATGGCTTTCAAAGCTATTTGCAGCCTTGATTCTTCTTATAGTTCCAATTCACTTATGTCAGTCAAGAGCACTGAAATTGTCCCAAGGCAGCATGTTTCCTTTGTAGCTCTGATTTTTTAATAGTTCATTCATTTAAATTGGTACTGAAAGTTAACATTGATTTTCCGTTGTAATGTCTGGCATTTCTCAAGTTCTAGTTCCATGTATTTTAGGATATACACACACACACACACACATTAGAGGCATGGTGCACAAATTCGTGCACAGGTGGGGGTCCCTCAGCCTGGCCGGCGATCGCAGCCGATCAGGGCCTGTCTCGCCTAGTCTTGATCTGGCGATCAGGGCTGGGAAGTTGGCTGGATGCGGGGGAGGGAGCACGAGAGGTTGGCTGGCCGTGGGAGGTTGGCTGTGGGAGTGCACTGACCACCAGGGGGCAGCTTCTGCATTGAGTGTCTGCCCCCTGGTGGTCAGTGCGTGTCATAGCTACCGGCTGTTTGTCTGGTCATTTGGTCGACCAGTCGTAATGGTCACTTAGGCTTTTATATATAGATAGATATTTTTTTAAGGACAGAATTGGTAGGTAGTAGTACTTTATAAATTCATTTTGCATTGTTTCAATCACTATAACTGATTCAGGAAATTTGGTGAGTTATCCAAACCAGAGGGAAAAAAAGAAGGCAATAAATGAGTCAGACCCAGAAGGAAACCTGGAACTTCTCACCATTCAGCAGAGAAATTTTCAATCTCTTTGTTTTCATTTGAATGTTCTCCCTGCATCTGGAGTCCATGCATCTATTTATTGGCCTTCTAATTCAATGTTTGTGTAGATGAAATTTCTGGAGCTTTCCTCGTACCCTGGTTGACTAACACCTCCCCTTCCTGAAGTTTAAATCTGCCTGACCTTACCCTTCAATCTTCCAAGGAATTTGGTACCTGCAATTTCTGAGTGTGTCTAGAGATCTGCAGCATTAGTCACCTTACATCCTCTTGGCTTCTGCCTCCTGTGGGTTTAGGTTTCATGGTTTTCCGGTCTTCTAAGTCAACTACCACTCCTCTGTTCACTCTTGGGCTTCCAAAATTTCTATGAAGTTTTTCATATAACTTTGGTAGGCAGTCATGATAAAGTAGAGATAAACATGTATTTATACATATAACAAACATATCTGGTGTTAATCTGAAAAAGATTTGTTCCCCAGAAATATGTATATCTCAAAGGTTGTGTTTACAGCATTCAAATACAATAGAGCCCTACCCAGTTTGGCTCAGTGGATAGAGCATTGGCCTGCGAACCAAAAGGGTCCCAGGTTTGATTCCGGTCAAGGGCATGTACCTTGGTTGCAGGCTCCTCTCTGGCTCAGGCTCTGGTCAGGGCTCCTGCAGGAGGCAACCAATCGATGTGCTTCTCTCACATCGATGTTTCTTTCTCTCTGTCTTTCCCTCTCTCTTCCACTCTTCCTAAAAATCAATGGAAAAATATCCTCAGGTGAGGATTAACCAAAACAAACAAACAAAAACACACAAATACAATAGATATAGTTTTCATCATCATATAGCTTATATTTAAGATCAGCTCATCACAAATTATGTTAAGATAAATTTACATAACAATACATAAACTATTGGGTGAATGAGTCCTAATATATCAGATCTATTCATTTACTCATATTTGCACTTTAAAATATCCATTGAACACATACACTGAATGGCCAGATTATTATGATTGCTGAACGCATAATAATCTAGCCATTCAGTGTGTGTGTGTGTGTGTGTGTGTGTGTGTACATATATATATATATATATATATATATATATATATATATACACACATATATATATACATATATATGTATATATATATGTATATATATGTGTGTGTGTGTGTATATATATATATATATATATATATATATATATATATATATATATTAGAGGCCCAGTGCATGAATTCATTTTGTGCATGGGTCCAGCCAGCCTGGCTAGGGGGAGGGGACATGGGCTGTTGGGCGGCCTGCCTGCTGGTTGAACTCCTGGTGGTTGGGGGGACAATTTGCATATTAGCCTTTTATTATATAGGATATTATATAGGATATACACTGAGTGGCCAGATTATTAAGCATTCAGAGATCATAATAATCTGGCCACTCAGTGTATATGTTAGGTGCTGGTAATACAGCAGTGAACAACACCAACAGCTCCCTTCTCTCATGTGGCTTACTTTCTAGAAAAGGGAGAGAGAAGAGAGGAAATCAAAGAAACATATGTATGGTAGTAACAAGTGCTAGGAAAGATAAAACATTGTAAAGGGTCTGCAAGTTACTATTTTAGAAAGAATGTCAGGGCAGCCTCTTTGGTGAGGTGGCAATTGTTATGAATTTTCCTTTTTATATTCAGTCTGATAAACAGAAAAGCTTGATTGTCTCCCGCATATATAGTGCATGCTTTTGGCACACAGGGAATCCAGCAGAGGTGGGTGTTCTGTGCAACACCTGCAGGTCACTCTTTTGTCCAAGAAAATCAAGGACTACGATTCTCCTCTTTTGTGCTTTGTGAAAAGCTATGTTCATATGTCATTGTCCCAGTTCCTGGGCAGTCACTGCATTTCCATTCTACACTTTGATATTTCATGTTGTCATGGAGTCCATTGCTTCTTGGTATTATTTGAGGGGACCATAGAGATTTTCTTACTCTAGCATAATTAACTCTGGGCATGTTAAGATTTGAAATTTAGATGAGTTTTGTACATTGAAGAAATAATGTCCTGAATAGAACCTCAGCAATTTCTTCATTCACATAATTCTAAACCCACCAGTTAGTGTAAAAAAATGTTAATGGTTAAATGAAAGATTATTTTTTAAATTTTCCACAACTAAAAATAAAAACATCAACATTAACAGTTTTTACAATATTGATTAAAATGCTACTAGAACATATTTTATTTTCTTTTATTTTAATTATACATATATGTACATATGTGTGTGTATAACACATGTAAGATTGGATCTTAGAACATAATTTATTTTATTATGAAGAAGAAAACACCAAAGAGCTCTCATTTTGATAGCTTTTTAAAAATCACCACCCAAGAATATGTATATTGATTTTTTTAGAGAAAGAGGAAGTGAGACAAAAAGAGAGAGAAACATCAATGTGAGAGAGAAACATCGATGTGAGAGAGAAACATCAATTGGCAGTCTCCTGTACGTGCCCCAACCAGAGATCAAGCCCGAAACCCTTGTGTGTGCCCTGACCAGGAATTGAACCCGAAACCCTTTCACGCATGCGACAATGCTCCAATCAACTGAGTCACCTGGTCAGCTTTGTTTTAAAATAGAAAAAAAAAAACACGATAACTTTTTAAAATAAAATAAGGTAGTCATATAAATGGTAGATTCTATCTTTTAATTGGACATTCTGCAAGAGCTATATATATTACCTATTTAACATGTTATAAAAAGAAATTAGAAACAAGAAAGCACTTAGAGAGGAAGAAGTATTAAAAGGTGTAATAAGTAAGTTTAACTGGTAATGTTGAAAATGATCATTTTCATCTTAGAAAAAATTTGTTGGAATGTATTTCAACTTAGTAAATTTGTGTTGCTTTTTGGAGATGAGTATTTCTCCTCCTATATAATAAAATAGATTACACTTCTACATGAAAGAAAACACATGTAAAGCTTTCATAGAATTATGGAAAATAACTTCGTAACTGGTGGCATCAAGAGACTAGAGACACCTGTCCATGTCCCTGAAATCTTAGGATAGCCACAAGCCTTTCCTGAATCTAGAAGCGGAAGGAAGGAGTAGATGGTAACTATTCAGAAGCAAATGGATTCATAACAGTCACATCAGTGTGTCTTTTCTGTGTTCCTCCTTTGCTCGCATTCCCTATCTCCAAGGCAGTATCGCCTTGTCACTTCTAAAGCACACCTCTCCCGCTGCTCTCCTGGAGTTCCTGTCTCCTACGGCCTCACTCCTCACAAATCTATTTTGTCTTTTTTTCATTTTTGTTTTGTTTTGACTAGGTTATTTTTTTCTTCAGCTATCATATACTCAAATTATCCATTGCTAAAATAAATAAAACAGCAACAAGCAAAACAATAACAACAAAATAATCTCTGGATTCTTCTTCCCTCTTAGGTACCTGCTTATACCCATTCTTCCTTCTCTTGTCAAACTTCTAGAAACAGTATTCTATATTTAGTGTGTCTAATTCTTTATTTTGTATGAATTAAGGAGTCCAACACCAGCAGGCTTTCATTTTACTAGTTTTACCTAAATTGTTTTCTTCGATGTTACCTTTCTCATTTCCAAATTCTGAATCCCTGCTCTATGGAATGTGCAACATTTTTGACGACTGTTTCTTTCTTCCACTCTTCCTACTCTTGGCTGCTCTGACCCTGCCTGCTCCTGATTGCCCTCCTCTCACTTGAATGAGTCATCTCTGTTATGCTATATTCTTTATTTCCCTCCTTCTCTAACTGGAGATGTTTTTAAGAATCCTTCACCAACCTTATTTTTCAGATTCCTATTTCTCTTTGCAGATAATCTCAAATATTTCTACTGTTTTACCTATTACTTCCAAGTAAATAGCAAACAGGTCTTTATGTCTAATTCTGACATTTCGAATAGCTGACGGGTCCAGATTCATATTCCAGCTGCCTGTTGAGTATTTCCTCTTGGTTGTCATTCTGACATCTTAAACTCAACATGCACAAATTCTAAATCATCATGTTTCATTTTCTTGTGTTTCTACCCTCAACATTCTTCTTGTTGAAAGCCACACACCTTTCAAGACATGTTGCAAATACTACATTTTTTCTTAGTCTCTGATAGTGTCAGTATAAAGGCTAATTAAAAATTTTAAAAACCAATCCTTAACTAAAATATAAAGGCTTTAGGTTAGAAAGCTCTATAGCCCAGTGGTTAAGAACCTATACATTCAAGTCAGGCAGCCCTGCGTTTGAATCTCAGCTATTCCTCTAAGAAACTGTGAATTTTCTCAAATCACTTAACCATGCCATGCCTTTTTTTCCCCCTATTAAATAAAGACAATAACATAATCTAATTTATAGGGTCATGAATAATAAGTGAAACAGTTAATCACACACAAGCTATCATTGTTCATATGCTCAATATATGTTAGCGATAGTAATTATTATTAAAAATAAAATAAAATTCTTAAGGGTACAGTGTATATTTCCAAATACCAGTTTGAGCTGGAGTCATCGTGTCTACCTTTAGAGTAGCAGTGAAAATCTCAAAGAAAAAGGCACCCATTTTCTCTTTAAAAAGACTTTCCTGTATCACATGATCTCACTCATATGTGGAATCTAACAAAATAAACTGATGAACTGAGTGGATCCAGAGACATGGAAGCCTGGAACAGAATGCAGAAACTCGGAGAGAAGGTGGGGGAGGGTGGGTGGGCGGGAGATAATTAACCAAGGCCCTTGTATGCATATATGCATGGCTCATGGCCACAGACAGTGGGGCAGTGAGGACTTGGGAGGCAGGGGTAGGCTGGAGGAGGTCAATGGGGGAAAAATAGGGACATATGTAATACTTCCAACAATAAAGAATTATGAAAAAAAGATAATAATAAAGTAAATAAAATAAAAAAGACTTCCTGGAAGTTGCATAACTTGTTTTCAAAATATAACAGCAAGGAAGTCTGTGAAATATGTCCTTTAGTTGGGTTCATTGCCATTGTGAATAAGGGAAGGAGAAAGAAAAATGGATTTTCAAGTAGACTATTGATCTTCCCTGCTCCAAAAACTATGTAGTTTTAAGTTTAGCAAGATTAACCAATTAGTTTAATTATATCAGCTGTATAGCTTAATTAATTCAATTAACCTATCTAGTGATTACTTCTAGGAGAAAAACATTTGTAAGTAAGTTTATAGACAAACTTGAGAAATATGACAAGAGTCTCATTTCAAGACTTCCTAGATTCGAATTTAGAACTAATTTGAGTAGTGTATGGACTGCAATTTTAGATGCTATGTGGAATAGGAAATGTATGTGAATGTTGAAAAAAATAAATTTGGCCTTTAAAAGTAAAAAGAAAATATTTTTTTTTGGAGGCTTATAGATGTCCAGGAGCTTTCCAAACACAATTTTTTAGGAATTTACAAAATGTCACAAAAAAAGTTTATTTTGATAAGAAAGAACTCAAGACATAGTTTCCTCATATAATTCTAAACTTAGGAATGTCAGTACATAGATAAGAGAATTAAATATGATGTCAAGTATGACAAATGCTTGCATATTATCAATTTATGAATGTTAACAATCAATTTAAAATATATCTTTATAAACAAAAACTTTATGATGAAAAACATTAAACATAAAAATGTGGAGAAAAAATAAACCAAATTCTCATAAAATCATCAGATTCAATAGTTTTTATGATTTTTGCCCATCTGTTTTAACTACTCTGTCTCAAAGTATTATAAAACAAATCCCTATATCATGTCATTTTACCAAAACAACATCTTTCAAAATAGTATCTAATCCTTAATTGACAAACAATGTGTTTCTATCATGTGTCTCCTGGACGTTTGCTGATGTATAACAAAATCTCTCAAATGATGCCTTTATCAAAAAAGAAGAACACTTTGTAATCTCTATACTGCAGCTCTTCCTACATTGTAGTTATCCACAGATTTTAGGGTTAATATACCTTCATTCTGTTTTGGAAGAAGAAAATTTAGCATCTGAACACATCTAATTACAGTCAATATTCAATTTACACATCTAATTGCCACTTGAAAGCTGACCTATATGGTCAAAGGATAATATGTTCTAAGACAAGGCAATCTTATCAGTTTAAAATTTAAAGTCTTTTCTTATGAATAAAATTCTTTGTAGTTCCACACAGAAGTGTAGGCTTTGGGCAGGTATCAGTCTTCATCACCATCCCATTTCCACCTTGTGTAACGGTTTATATGCCCCTTCCATATCTGAGTAGTCTGACTCTTTCTCCTTTTAGAGGGGTATTTATACAAATCAGAAAATTTGTTCTGAGAATTACTAGGATAAACATTTTAGAAATCGCTAGAAAAACACCACAATATATATTTTTAAAATATTTCTTAAAATTACTTTCCCATCAAAGAAGTACTGTTGAAAACAATGACACATATTTTGAAGATCATTACAGATTTGTTTTAAGGAGTAAAAAGGCCTTTGTTGTGCCCAGCCAGTGTGGTTCAGTGGTTGAACATTTCCCTATGAATCAGAAGGTCATGGTTCGATTCCCTGTCAGGGCACATGCCCTGGTTGCAGGCTCAATCACCAGTAGGGGGGCTGTGGGAGGAAGCTGGTCAATGACTCTTTTTCATCATTGATATTTCTATCTCTCTCTCCCTCTACCCTCCTCTCTGAAATCAATAAAAATATATTTAAAAATTCCTTTGTTATTAAATACATTTATTCTAGTTCTGTTGTAATTGTCTATTCTTATACTTCTTTCTTGCCTTTCCAGTTCACAAACTCACTAAAAGTAAAAAGTGTTTCAAAATCAAGCTAAAGAATATACTATTTTATTTCCATGGATTAATAAAACAAAAGTTTGTATAATTGAGAATATACCTTTTTAAAAAATATTAGGCTATTTTCATTATAAGAGAAAGCTGAAATTTTATAAACATCATTATAATTTTCATCTTAACCTTATTGTTATATACATCAGCATGATCAATATTCTAATCAAATACATGCATTGGTGAAATCTGAATGAAGATAACAATGATCTACTACATCTGTAATTAAAATTGAAATATTACTTTATCTCTGAGTATGTTCTGTCTTAGCAATGACATCAAACAGAAATTTGTAACATTTTTCTAAGAAACAAACACTGACATAGCTGTGTCTTAAAAGGATGTATTTTATGCTTCTTAGGAAAAATGTTATGAGGTTTTGCTTTTCCTTTGTTTCCTGTTGATAAAATTGTATGCATGAAGCCTCATAACACAGCTGCAACACTACAACCTTGAATTTTAAGTTGATATTGCCTGTAGTCAAGTGTGAGTCATGAATTTCAATACATTTGTTTCAATTGTTCCCTACAGCAAAGATGCAGAAAACACTTATTTCTCTGGCTAGTATCAAATTCAAATGAATTTTATCACTTGAACCAAAGAGAAGACTCTAAGGTATGATCCTTCCTATAAAAATGCATAATGAGGAGAAAATATTAATGGTTTAATACATTATTAAATTAGAGAGGATCGAGTTTCCTTCTATTTTACTTGGATATAATTATAAAATCTCCAGTGTGGTTATTTTTCTGGTTTGTCTAAGGACGAGATAAAGATTCTGCTCCCTCGTCTGATAGAAAACATGATGGCCGGAGGCCAGAACAAGAAATTGTTAGAGAGTTAGCGATATGAATTGTTAGTAGGAATTTTTTTTCCAACTCCGTTTTTTTGTCTTACGGCTATAATTATATTATTCAAAATATTTATGCAAATCTTCACCCAGATCATCGGAGATTTTAAAATCTTTTAAAGTTCTTTATTTTTCACAGTGCTCATGAAAAGAAATCTTTTCCATGATTTATTATCTAAGTTGAGGTTAAATTAATTTCCACTTTCTTCAGGGTAGATTTTAGTAGGACATGGTTCCAATAATATCCCTACAGTACAATGAAAATGTTATTTCATTGACAAGTTTTTTACCTGGAAATCAGCAGAGCTTACTACTGACACCAGAAGGTTTGCTACTATGGTTAAGTGATGATTTATGGGTGTTGTAAGGTTAATTTCATTGTGTGACATAAGTGAACATTTATGGGTGGTAAAGGCACAATTTGAAAGTGTCATATATGTTATGACAATACCATGTCTTCTATATTTGTAGTATGTGATAATTAGTGCAAATGTTTTAAGCCATATTTCTCATTTTGACTACTTTTAGGAGCAATTCTAAGAATTAGCATAGATATTATAAATATAATTAGAGATTATAAATATAATTGATTTTAGAAAGTCTTTTTCTTGTTTATTTTTGCTCAAAATTGTTGATGGATTAATGTGTAATACATAATTAATAAATGATAATAATTATTATTTTGTTAGCATTCATATAAAAGGGATAAAATCTACTCTGAGCATTTCATAATGAAAGGCTAGTGATGAGAAATAAATTGAGAGGTCTGAGACCAGAGTTTTGAAAAAAACAACAAAAAACAAAACAACTCAGTTTTGACCCCAATTTGTGTGTCTTGTAATAATTATAGATACTCATGCTGCTCTCACCTTACAAGTATGGAGTCTAGAGGGAACATCTAATTGTTGCTGAATTAGTCCTTTCTGCCCTATGTTCCTCGAGTTTACTCAATGCCTCATCAATTTGTCCAGCATGCTTGACATAGCACCCTACCAAGACCAACTGCCTTGTAGATGGTCTGTGCAACTCTCTCCTGTGTCCCTTAAAATTACAGTTTAGTGCTTCACTGTTTGCAATGCCTCTATAACCTACTTAGTACATAGTTAGTGAGATAATTATACTAGTATATATACATACTAGTATATATATATATATATATATATATACACACACACACACACTAGAGGCCCAGTGCACGAAATTCGTGATGAAGGGGGGTTGTCCCTCAGCCCAGCCTGTACCCTCTCCAATCTGGGACCCCTCTAGGGATGTCCAACTGTTAGTCGGACATCCCTCTCACAATCCAGGACTGATGGCTCCCAACTGCTTGCCTGCCTGCCTTCCTGATTGCCCCTAACCGCTTCTGCCTGCCAGCCTGATCACCCCCTAACCACTCTGCTGCCAGCCTGTTTGCCCCCAACTTCCCTCCTCTGCCGGCCTGGTCACTCCTAACTGCCCTCTCCTGCAGGGTTGATCACCTCCAACTGCCCTCCCTTGCAGGCCTGGTCCCTCTCAACTGCCCTCCCTTGCAGGCTGGGTGCCTCCCAACTGTCCTCTCCTGCTGGCCATCTTGTGGTGGCTATCTTGTGTCCACATGGGGACAGCTATATTGTGTGTTGCAGTGATGATCAATCTGCATATTACTCTTTTATTAGATAGGATGGAGACCTGGTACAGGGGTGGGGGCCAGCTGGTTTGCCCTGAAGGGTGTCCCTGATCAGGGTGGGGTTCCCTTGGGGTGTGGGGCAGCCTGAGCGAGGGGCCTATGGTGGTTTGCAGGCCAGCCACACCCCTTGGCAACCCAAGCGGAGGCCCTGGTATGTGGAATTTATTTTCCTTCTACAATTGAAACTTTGTAGCCTGGAGCGGAGCCAACCCTGGGGCTCCCTCCGAGGCTGGCAGCCATTTGTGTTGGGGTTATAATTGAAACTTTGTAGCCTTAAGCGGGTGGGCCTGGCCAGGGTGTGCGGAAAGCTTTGCTTCCCCTGTTGCCGGCAACAACCCTGGCCTGCTCTCTCATGCTCCATTCTGCCGCCGTTTCTGTTGAATTTGTTTACCTTCTATAATGGAAACTTTGTAGCTTGAGTGGAGGCTTAGGCCTGGCCAGGGCAGGCGGAAAGCTTGGCTTCCTCTGTTACCTAGGAAACCTTGCTCTCTGTGGCTGTAGCCATCTTGGTTTGGGTTAATTTGCATACTCGCTCTGATTGGATGGTGGGCGTGGCTTGTGGGTGTGTTGGAGGTAGGTTAATTTGCATATTTGTCTATTATTAGGTAGGATACTAGAGGCCTGGTGCATGAAATTCGTGCATGGGTAGGGTCCCTAGGCCTGGCCAGTGATCAGGGCTGATTTGTGGGGCAACTGGCGAGGAGATCAGGGGGCCCCCGCTGGCACCCACCTTGGCTGGCTTGGCACCGCCTGCTCACTGGCCCCGCCCCCTGCTGCCATCTGCTCGCCAGCCCACCCCACCTCCGCCGCTGCCACTGGCCGCCTTCCTCTGCAAGGCAACCAGCGGGGCAATTGAGGGGTGCCCGCTGGCACCCGTCATGGCTGGCCTGGGGCCTGCAGGCTGGGGGCAGCTCCTGTGTTGAGCGTCTGGCCCCTGGTGGTCAGTGCGCATCATAGCGACCGGTCATTCTACTGGTCATTCCGCTGTTCAGTCTATTTGCATATTAGACTTTTATTATATAGGATATATATAAAGCTAGATAGCTTATAGGAAGGTAGTAGATAGTGTGAGAGCTTCTACTCGTTAACAGATTCAACTTTTTTTTGTTGCCATTCTCTAACATATCTGCATCTTCCCATTCACACAATGATGTTAGTCCAGAGGGAGAAATATGCTGGGGTTACAGAGCAATTTAACCACTTCCCACAAATGTCCTGTGGAGATGGCTACCTAATATACCATATGGTCATGAGAGGAGGCCAGCCAGCCCTGTTGGTTGGCATCTGAAAAAGCTAAGGGCTATGCAAAAGCTTAGAAGCCACTGTGATGCCCAAACACAGCAACTATTCTTATGATATTTGTTTTCCTTTTTAATTATAATTTCCTATTTATATTATACTTGCCTGTGTTGTCCTTGAACATGGGTCAGCATAAATCTCTTTTGAAAAGAAAGAGCATAATGGACACATATTTTGAAGGGAGTAAGAATGAAATTAGTGAGGTTATGTATAAAAAAGCAGAATTTCCCACATCCCTCCCCTCTCTTCCCACACAGACACACATGCACACATACCATATAGCACAAAAACAACTGTATAATGTGAATAAGGGCAGTTAGTACTTCAATTCATTCTGAAGTACTAATTGGCTTAGAAGGTTCATGATATGACTAGAATGGAATGGGCTGGCTAGCTCCACATTGCCTAGTTTATTTGACTAAATAATATCAATAATTGACATGTAGTTGAAAGTATCTTTCTAGGCCAAGAACTGTTACGCACATTGGAATTACAGTAGTAAAGAGGACAGAAAAGAATTTCTGTTCTCAGTAGTTTAGATTCTAGTGATAGCTAACAATGTCTTGCTCTGTACCAAGAACTGTTTAAGTTGGTTTATGTGTAAAAAGCCTCACAACAACTCCATTGTGCCACGACAGTATGTCCAAGGGTGAACCTGAGGAGGGGGGCGGGGGGCGATGAAGGATTTAGAAAAGACAGACAAGGGAATAAAGCTGAGGCTCGGCGGGACACTGCTTCTCTGATGGAGAGACAGGGACATGGCCTGAAAGCCCAGTCTTTATTTTATAGTCAGATTCCATGAGGCCAAGTAAGGGCGTGGTTACAACGTTCTCCTGGCTTTAGAACCTACTCAATCACATGCACCTAATCAAGCTTTGTTTACTTGCTGCACCTCCTGCAGCCTATATCACTCAGCCACATGGGGCTACAGGTTCGGACCATAAGGTCAAGCTTACAACTATATGTGTCCATTATGCTCTTTCTTTTCAAAAGAGATTTATGCTGACCAATGTTCAAGGACAACATAACCAAGTAAAATATAAATAGGAAATTATGATTAAAAAGGAAAAGAAATATCCAAACTATATGAATAGTTGCTGTGTTTGGGCATTACAGTGGCTTCTAAGCTTTGGCTATAATTGTGCTGGGACTTGCACGTGGCTTTGCCACAAGAGGATCGTGCCCTCTCATTAGTCCCAGGCTTGAACCTGTCCAAATGCTGTAGCTGCTCTCCACACTCCATCAGACAGAAACGATGAACACAGATGAGAAAACTGAGGCATGGATAGGTTAAGTGACTTTCCCGTGGTCATGCAGCTGGGATATGGTGGTGTTCGGATTTGAATGGGGTTAATTAAATGCAGGTTCTGTGCACTCAACCACCTACATAGCTGGGTCCTCATAGAAGCTTAAAAATGTTAACATTTGTAAAGCAACTGTTTTCTAAAAACTGATGCATTTTTCATACTCCCATATCCATTATCTGGCAATTTTCAGTAAACGATTTGAGGCACTGGGATTTGATTCAGTGGGAAGTTTACCATATTTTGGCTCTTCTGTCTTTAATTTTAAGTAAATGTAACCAAATTGGTCAGACTTGTGCTATGATGAACATACAGTAGTGTTCTATTGCCACAGTATTACACAATGTGTATATGAGCATGTCACATTTTCTGTTATTTACTGTACTGCTGATGACCATATGATTACTGCTAACATGAGCCAGCTTGGAAGAGAAGAGCAAGAACATTCCTTCCATGCATTCCAGGCATTGCTCCATCATGATCTGTTATTAACATTGGAGCCGTCCAGTTAAGCTCTACGAACCTCAGTTTCTACCTCTAAAATGGCACTACTAA
The DNA here is from genome assembly GCF_027574615.1 of Eptesicus fuscus. Taxonomy (NCBI): domain Eukaryota; kingdom Metazoa; phylum Chordata; class Mammalia; order Chiroptera; family Vespertilionidae; genus Eptesicus; species Eptesicus fuscus. The sequence continues at coordinate 69,880,628 of NC_072486.1, forward strand.
CAACTTTCTTCAGCACCAATCTGACTAACATGAAAACGTAAATAAAGGGGCTCTGCCATTTTAAAAAACACCACTAAGGTCACAAGGTCCACACTTAGCTTTCTCATGTCACCTGGCCTTCTACCTCCCTGGTGATAGCTGAACCGGGGCATTGCCCTCCAAGTCACATTAAGGACAGGGATAGAGCAACTGGTCTACTGTGTAGCAAGCATTACGTGGGATCATTATCAAGGTCCTTATTTAAGGGAGGAGGAAATAAAATGATAAAGAGAAGTGCCCCAGGCATAGTAGTCACTAAAAAATGTTAGTTGACTTTCTTGATTTTTTCCCCAGTAACATACACACTAGAATATATTCCTACATATTTATGTACAACTTAAAGAACCAAGTTAAAGAAAATAGAAATGCATTTTGCTTCTTAAGAGCATAATGTTCAGAAACATTTAATCCCCCCCTTTTGTTTCCCCTTTGCCTTTCTGAACATGAGATGTTTCTGAATAAAATGTCTGAAAGGAATTGCCATTTCTTATAGCAATAATTTTTATGGAGTGAAATGTACAATGGTTAGTTTTGGTATCTAAAACCAGGTCCTTGAGGGTCAAAAGTGAAGGCCTTGAGGGGAATATGTGACTGAAGTCATGTTTGGCAAAAATAAGAATAGAATACGTAGATAGGCAAGTGACTCTGACCCCCTCTACCACCCTTCCTTGAGGGTCAACTGAGATAATATTTGACAAAGAGTAAATGTTCACTCCTGGTCTAGTTGTTGTTTTGTCATTGGCTACATGTTCTTCGAGGATTTTACCATGCATGACTCCCCACCTCTCTGAAGGTGTGTGATTCTTTGCCCTACATTTTTGCTCTACTGAATAATATCGTATTATTACACCTCACTCAAGCACTTTACAGTACTCAATAAAAAGTACTACAAAAATATTTGATGTTCACTCTGATATTTTGTAATCCAGGGTGGAATTTAATATCCTGTCCATAGGGTTAATTTTCAAAGGAATAGTGTTACCTTGTCATCATCAGTCTCCTATTGATGCAGACCCTGAGGACACTGATTGTGAGGTGATACTAAATTAAAGTCATAGAGGGATTAAATAGCTTGATTATGAGTGAAACAGGCAGATAGTGAAAGTCAAGAGCTCAGATTGCTGGGCACTGATTATTAGGATGCTACTTAAATCAAGAAAAGTGTATTTTTCGGTCTCAAATGTAAGTGATTCCAGGTCTGTGGTGTCATTATTCCATTCATGCATTTTATATTTAGAAATTATTTGGAGATAATTTTTTGAAGAATCTTTTCCTTCACACATTTGAAGGAGCATATAATTCCAGGCAAGATAAACATAAATTACTATTATTTGTACAACTGCCACAATGAATTACTCTGTTTTGACAATATATAATGTGAAAAAGTTACTATCTTTAGTTTGGTACATATAGGCAATAAAGATAACTTTCTCATTAATTTTCAAAAAGTACTATTAATAAAGAATAAATATAGTTTTTCTTACCATATTAAAACATAGTGGCTCACTCAAAAATTTCCTTATTACATGTTATATAGTAGCTAAATATGGTTTGCCTATAATTTGCTGTCAAAGCTGATTACATGGAATTTCCATCAGCATGTTAACCAAGACCAGTGTCCTTAGAATCTATTAATTGATGGTTCATTTATAAATTCTAATTATTTTAATATTACACACACAGAAACATATATTTTTTCTTATTTAAGTTAATTGAATGCACATGAGGAATTATTAAGCTCTATGACCAATTTACCAATTCATGTAGTAGCTAAACTGAATGCATTTTACTTATATTATATATGACATACATAATGTCATATAATATTACATGTATAATATAACAAATGTATTGAGTTACCATGGCTTCTATTTCTCTCTATTCCCCATTGTCTACTATAACAGTTTCTATTCTGTACCTTTCCTGGACTAGTTATTAATTCCTATAGAGCAATAAACTAAGTTTTGGATGGAAAGTAAAAGTCACCTAGTTCCTTTCCAATTCTAGTCACCATTTTTTCTAAAAGCAAAAACAACAAAAAATCCTCTAGTTTAAATGTTTATGGAAATTGGATGAGGAAACGTGTAAAGAGAAGTCTACAAAGGGAAGAATAGCCCTTGCATAATAAAGTTTGAAAACATGTTATTATGGTTTTAGATCTATGACCTAACATATTTTAATCTGAAGAGAAAAGAGGTTGACATCAGCTCACTTGGAGAAGAGACAAATAGGCAAGCACTTATGTTAAAGTGCTTGATTGTGCAGTGAAAATAAAGTAGGAGCCTTCAGGGCTGAATGTCCCAACATTACTGGCTGGAAAATATTTGACAGTGCACAACTCATTTCCCACGTGAACAAATGTTACTCCTTTGTTTTGAGTAGATGTAGCTTGTAGTGGCAGTAGTGATGCAGCGCTATGCAAGGTTTAAGCTTTATTAATTTGTTATAGCATTGGTGTTTCTTAGAAAGAGAGGTCTATGCGTACTAACTTTATGCACAAGTATAGAAGAAATATTAATCTTGTTATTATTAGAAGAAAATAATTTTATATATCATGTCACTCTAGGAATCTGTGTTCAATACTAAGAAAGTAAAACAACATTTTCCTACACCCCCCACCATTGGAGATAAATTAGTAGCCATAATCTCAAGTCTCTTAACCTTTATTCTTAACCAACATGCCAAGTGTGACATTTTTACGCTACCAATAGGACTTAAAAGTTCCATGTGCCTATTTTTCTTTACTTTATAAGACAGAAAATAGATTTTTAGCCTCTGCTTTGAGTAATACTAATGTTAGTTTCATGCAGACTTATATCAGATTTATAATTATTTCAATCAGAAAAACACTCGCCATTGGTCTAACAGAGAAGATGGGAGGAATCTGTGCTGATCTACATGTCACTCCAGTTCATGGCCACATTTCAGCGCTGCTAATTTGGCCTTTGCTGCTGTCATATTTTGCTCGACCTTGCTAGGGAAACATCCTATGCAACCGGCAGATACGAAAGACAGAAACGGAGCTGGGACTTGAGCTCCCGATCCTCTACTACTGAAATTGAGCACTGACTGAAGATGACTCCTCTAACAATATTAGTGTTGTTAGACTCTCCCACATCCCTTCGTTGAAGTTAGCTGGCACCGGGGAACTAAGAATGAACACGCGAGACATATTTATTGCTAAAAAGCTGTGTATCCACTAAAGGCATTTAACATTCCAAAACGGGATTACATGTAGCATTCGCTGTGAACAGAATTTAAATATGCCATTCATGGATGGGATCATGAATTCTATTTTACTTTCAAGTACACATCTCTATAAAATCATACTCGGCTAATAACTAAGCCTATTCCATTACAGAAGTATGACAAAGATGAAGTGCTGAGCTTCACAAATGAGAGGACTCAATTCATCTATGTTTTGTGAATTACTCATGCTTGACATTTGAGGAATGTATACCAATAAATGCATAATGAATCAAAAGTTAGGAAGTTTTCAATTTAATTTTCATACTGGGGGACATGAGAGGCACTGTGTGTGTGTGTGTTTATGTTTATACACATCATATGCATAAAGATCTTTCCAAAATCTTCTCTCATCATCTGGGGGCCATGTTTCCTAAGTAAGCTCTAATATGGAAACAAGGGGGAAGTGGGAGTTCATGGTCAGCAGTATCCCTGTTTTCAGTCAGGGATAAATGAAGGAAAAGCTGGAAGCTCAGCCTATCTCCTGTGCAATCTCATTATGACAGATTTCTAGGAAATCAATCTGTCTGCTGTTCATTGCACATTTCTCAGAGAGATCGCATTGAAATTCAGCCCAAAAGTTCAACTCTCATTCCATAGAAAATGGCAACAGTGGAAACAAGTCAATGTTAAGCAATACATAAATATGTAAATAAAAATCACAGAATATAGATAAGCTTGTTGTTGTTTGGCCTTTTAAATACCCATAAAAGAATACAATTTTCTAAAAATATCCTATAGAAGATTAAGTTTCTAAATAGAATTCAGTTGATTTTTTTTATCCAAAAAGGCATATTATAAGTATAAATTTGGGAGTTATCATGCAAATTATCCGTAGGAAAAAACATTACTACAGTTCTGTCTGGGGGATGCCACAGATCTGCATCATGGACAAGGTAATGCCATGTAAAAGGACACTCCTGCCCGGCCATGGTGGCTCAGTGGTTGAGCGTCAACCTATGAACCAGGAGATAAGGGTTTGATTCCCAGACAAGGTACATGCCTGGGTTGCAGGCTCGATCCCCAATGTGGGTGTGCAGTAGGCAGCTGCTGGATGGCTGGATGATTCTCTCTCATCATTGATGTTTATATTTCTCTCTCCCTCTCCCTTCCTCTCTGAAAGCAATCAAAATATATTTTAAAAATAAAATGAAAGGACACTCCTTCTGACAGTTTTCAGACAAAGCCATTCTCATTTCCCTACCTGCTTTACAGAATATTAGATTACAGCGGGGGGTAGGGGGGAGCTCCATTGATTATTTACTTTAAAGCTGTAAATAAAGTACTAATTCTCTTTCTCTTATTCATCTGCCTGTGAAATGAGAATGTAAGAGAGAATTAAGTATTTTGTTAATATTTACAAAGGATTTAAATGGGGGAAAAAAGAGAAAAGTCCTAATAGACAAATGCTGTTTTCTGTACTTACATGAAATTAACATTTTTCAAATCCCAGTTACTAAACCAGCTGTATGCATTCTCCCAGAGACCAATTAGATTACAGCACACTTTTTCTTTAATAGCGGCCTGAAGCTTCAAGAGCCTACCTTGATGAATACAAGTTTGTATATATATGCAAAAATGTCATTTATCAACACTGATGTTAACGGTGAACTTCGCGTAAGTGGCCATTGAAAATTCTCAGTAAGGCCTGATTTTTCATTGCAAAAATACTACAGAAGTACCTTTATAAATTTATGTTCCAGATGGTGCTACCATCTGGGAGCTAACTTTTATGTCTAATGGTTTCTAGCAACATTTACATGTATTAGGCATCAACACCCACTTCTGGTTACAATAATTTGCTTTACTGAGTCAGTGCTTAGTAGAATGTGTTGTGCATGGCTTATTATAAAACTGATCTCAGGTGACAAAAAGAAGTAAACAGACTGCCACTTTCATCTGGCTAATAATAGGACGCACAGCAATAAAGTGACCTTCGCTGGCCATCTTCACACAGGAGAGCAGTAGCATTTGTGTCTCACACATTTGCATGAAATGTGTATCCTAAGCAGGTTGGGCCTGCCACTGTGCTCCCCTGAGAATGTAGACTTGCCAGATGGTTCTGATGAACTTTATTTTCTTGAGAGGCTGCATTTAAAGAATACCTGATGGCCTCCAAGTGCACCAGAAATTAAACTGCTAGATTTTCTAGGAGATTCATAAAAATGAGAATAAGATGGAGTGAACAGCAACTAGCACAGTGCATTACCCTTCTCAGGGTCACTGATCCCATTCTTGTTCAGTCTTGAGAATAAAAGAACTGACAGGTAGGCCGATCATTTTTATTCCACATATCATGACCAAGGTTCGACATATTCGTGCTCAAAATGTCTACCAGATGTAATTCTTCCTCCTCAATCCCAAGCATCTAGCATACAGCATGCTCATCATATTGCCTTACTTTTTCATTTATTGTACATTGATACTTAATAACACTTCCCCAAAGATGTGCTCATCTTTGGACTATCTTAATGTGTTATCTTACATGGCAAAAGGGAGTTTGTAGATATGACAAAGTTAAAGATCTTGAGATGGGGAGATTGCCCGAAATTATTCCCGTGGGCCCGTTGAAATCACAAAGATCTTTCTAAGATGGAGTGCAAGTCATAAGAGCAGATGGGATAATGGGAGGCAGAGGTTGGAATAATGAAGAGATGGACAAGGGACCATAAGGGGAAGTAGACAGATTCTACAAGCTGGAAAAGACATGGGAACGAATTCGCTCCTAGAACTTCCAGACGAAAGGGGATAAAAGAAAGATGGCCGGGCATTTTCATTTTATCCCTTAAAGATGCATTTTAGACTTCTGGCCTCTGGAACTGTAAGAAAGTAAAATTGTGTTGTTTTAAGTTTGAGGTAATTTGTTATGGCAGCAATAGAAAACTAAGCACATACCCTTATTGTCTGTGGATTCAAGCTCTGTTTACAGACATTTGAATAATTTTACTATAGGAATAAGCTATATAGAGGGACCATTTGACACAGAGAGAGAGAGAGTAAATGGAGCTTTGCTGGAGCAATGATCCTGAGAAGGTGAGAATGGCTAGAATCTAGGACACAAGCAGGAGGATTGTCTTCAGCTAGGAACAAAGACAAACAGTTTCATGTTCTAACCGCCAATGATAAGAATAACATAGGCTGCCAGGCTGGTGTGGCTCAATGGTTGAGCATCAACCTTCAAACCAGGAGATAAGGGTTCGATTCCTGGTCAGGGCACTAGCCCGGGGCATGCAGGAGGTGACCAAACAATAATTCTCTCTCATTATTTATGTTTCTCTCTCTCTCTCTCCCTCTCCCTCTCCCTTCCTCTCTGAATTAATAAAAACATATTTTTAAAAAAGAATAACATAGGTTATGACATCACTGGCTGGAGGCTTCTCTTAATTTCCTCCAAAACCTGTGAACAATATTACTGTCCATCTTTTTCTAGGTTTATTTTCTTCCATCTTCAAATGTTTCTATTCCCAGTGATGCCATCAAGAAACAGCTTCTCTTTCCTCCATTGGCTCTCTCATTATTCAGGTATATCCACTTCTAATTGGAGTTATCTTTAGTGACTGCTTAATTAAAATGAACACCTTCTAGAGCAGTGTTTTGAAGGCATTTGGCAATGTTTGGAGACATTCTGGTTGTCACAACTTGCTGGGGGGGAGGAGATGTTTGATGCATGAGGACTTCAAGTGCCATTGCTGACCTCACGGATGGAGAGGACCCCATGGAAAAGAAGGATTATACAGTGGCTCCCAGCCCTCATCCAGCAAGGAAACCAAGACAGCCACAAGAACTGAATTTTGCCAACAACCTCAAGGAACTAGGGAGCCGATTCTTCCCCACAGACTCCAGGTGAGGGCCGGACATAGCTGAAATCTTGTTTTCAGCTCAGAGTACAAAACCCAGCCAAACGTACTCAGACCTCTAACCTACAGAACTATGGATAATAAATGGTTGACATATTTCCAGTCAAAATGTCTACCAGATATAATTCCTCCTCCTCAATCCCAAGCATCTACCTTACATCATTCTCATCATATTGCCATGCTTTTCCTTTTACCATACAGTGGTAGGCTTTATAACGGTCCCCCAAAGATATCACCATCATACATGACAGAAGGGAGTCACTCCACCTAAGGGAATTAATTACTCCTTTTCCTTTACTTTTTTAAAATATATTTTTATTGATTTTAGAGAGGAAGGGAGAGAGATAGAAACATGGATGATGAGAGAGAATCACTGATTGGCTGCCTCCTGCACACTCCCCACTGGGGATCAAGCCCACCACCCAGGCATGTGCCCTTGACTGGAATCGAACCTGGGACCCTTCAGTCTACAGGCCGACGCTCTATCCACTGAGCCAAACCAGCTAAGGCGAATCACTCCTTTTTCTACACTATACTCCAAACAGCTACTTTGGTTTCTGCATATATCTGCTTCTTCATGCAATAGCTTGCTAGGGCCCCCAAAAGGTATGTATTGTGTACTATTCACATAATAACTAAGGAATAAACAAATGAGGTAAAAATTTTCATGTGCACATAATTAGTTAGACTATTGGTCTGGCTCTCCGGAAATGAACGTTTTTTTTTAACCTTGATCAATCAAATCAAACTAACTGCTTTGCCAGGATGGACTCAGCCAGAGGCAGGGCCCCTGGCAACCCAATTTAACAAAATAGTATAGTTTAATTGACAGTGAGGGGGAAACCAAGCAGTTCGGTGATATGCTATTGGGCGGTATGGCTCATGCTCTTCTTGAAAGAAAAAGGCTCAACTGCAAGAGAAATAAATGAGAAATGTGTGCATTATCCTATGCATGCAGTCAGGGTGTTCTACTGCAAAACATACGCTTCAATTGTGATCCTTCAAGAAAGGACTGACATTGTTTTCCGTATTCAGAGGCTTCACTTGTGTGGTAAAAAGTGCAACCCACGACCAGCAGTTTTTCCCCAGAACAATATAATCAGCACTGTCACCTTCAATTTTGATAAACCAAGATAAAAGTGGTTAAAGATGTGGCAATCAAAGATGCCTACTTTGTTTCTTTCTGTAAATCAAATACTGTGGCTGCTGGTAAATTGAATCTATAATGCTCAACCTAAGAGTAAAGAGAGAAAACTGACAGCTGAATGATTTTGTTGTAACCAGTTTTAAAGAATGTGTCTCTCATTTAGACTAGGTCAGATCAAAATGTGAAAGAACCACATGGATGACCTAAATATATGGAAGAATTCTGCTTAACACAATGTATAACTTGTAATACTTGAGATACAAAGTAGTTTGCAAATTAAAATAAAAGCTTAATGCTCATTTACATACCTATGTATCTGAATTTATAGATTTCGAATGTGAAAAATAAAACTTCCTTAAAATAAAACTTGAAAGCACATTAAGTTAAAAATAGTATCCATTCCATTTACTTTGAGAGATTTAATTATTATATTCGTCCAGAGTACATTATTAAAATTGAAAAGACATAATTCCTTGGTCTCAATGGATATATGTGCCAAAGTGTAAAATTAAGTCACCATTTAATTATCTGAGCCTGTGCGGGAGAATGATTACATGAAAAAGCGCACACCAGAACAAACTAGCACGTCGCATGCCACCTTCACCAGCCTCCACAGGACTTTACAATAGAACATAGTTTACGTTGTTATAAGCTTTGAGGTTTTCTGCTACTGGTAGCAGCTTCAGCTTTGCCTATCTTAGCTTGACATGCAGATAGCAAGAAAGTAAGTAGGGGTAAGTAGATAATGCAAAACAGGATTAAAGAAGAGCAACAAACAACTAGTTCCTAGAAAAGCTAGTGTTCTCAGCTTTTTGTTTTCATATTCAATATTTGTGCACTCCATTGAAAATGCCAAAATCAATTACAGTGGTATGGTTTTGCATTATAGTTCTTATTTAAAAAGTCCATTTTTTTCTCTCTTGTGCCTTTCTAGTTATCATATTCTTGTTTTATTTCTTTTTCATAGTAAGAGGCTGCACATTTTATGATAAAATAGGGATTATTATCCCTTAAAGAATAAATAATAAAGAATAAAATAAGGTAGATGATTATTTCAGCCACAAAGAGAAAGGGCAGAGAGTGTATATTATTTTATTTTCTATCACAGTATATTTCCCAAAGCATTTCATGGGGTTATTTGCTGATAAATATTATTCTATTAAAATAACATTGTTAGAAATGCTAATATTTCTTCCAGGTCAGAGATTCATTACAGTTATGATCTGCACTGTCTGTGATGTTTAAAGTGCTCACTTATCCTCAAAATTATTCTCAACAAGACACAAGCTTAATGAATCTCGGGACCTAGAACTTATACAAAAGAGCAGAATGAAAAGATTTGTGTTGGATTTTCTTCTTTTAAAAAGATGATACTCTTTATATTATTCTCCTCAGTTTTAATAACCTCGTTTATAGGATTTCAATTCAGATATCAAAATTTAAATAACCATTGAAGGCCTTAAGACCAATGCATCCTATATAATAAAAGCCTAGGTGGCATCGCGTGATGTCGTCCAAAGATGGCCACCACAATATGGCCGCCCCCACGTCATCACAACATGGCTGCCACAAGATGGCCAGCACGGGAGGGCAGTTTGGGGCGAACAGGCTGGCAAGGGAGGGCAGTTGGGGATGATCAGGCTGGCAGGGGAGGGCAGTTGGGGATGAGATCAGGCCAGCAGAGGAGGGCAGTTGGGGGTGAGATCAGGCCAGCAGGGGAGGGCAGTTGGGTGCAATCAGGCTGGCAGGGGAGGGCAGTTAGGGGTGATCAGGCCTGCAGGGGAGGGCAGTTGGGGGCGATGGGCTGGCACGGGAGCAGTTAGGGGGCAATCAGGCAGGCAGGTAGGCAAGCAGTTAGGAGCCAGCAGTCCCGGATTGTGAAAGGGATGTCTGATTGCCAGTTTAGGCACAATACCTGACATCCTCCAAGGGGTCCCAGAATGGAGAGGGTGCAGGCCAGGCTGAGGGACACCCCCATGCACAAATTTTGTGCACCCTGCCTCTAGTATAAAAATAAAACAAAAGCAAATGTAGAAACAAAAATACACCTTTTCTTCTGAGATTTTTTAAACAGTACATTTTGAAGTGTGCTAAGAAAAGAATACTAATGAAATGATTTGTAGAGAGAGTAATCAATACTAAAATCTGTTAGCATCTTCTAACATATCTCATGGCATTTTGAGAAGAATTCTATCTTATTTTATTTCTGACATTTCTTATATCCTAAGTAACTTATTCTCCATTCCGATTGATAAAAATAATTGTCCTTTTGGTTATTTTTAAAGAGGAATGCATGTAAGGATCCACTTTCTTGATTATATTATAAAATTTCTTGAATTGACTAATTATCCCCACTGATTATTAGATCTGCAATGAAAAACTACACATATGGCGGTGGGAATATTATGATTTTTATAAGGTGACAAAAGAAAAATTCAATAAGGGCAGAAATCTGTTTCTTTCTAACAAAAATAGCATTCTATACTACAAAAATAATGAAAGGAGTTTTAGGGATAAAATAGGCAGGTTTAGGGAGTCAGGAATAAAGAGGGTCCATGGGGGAGGGGAGGAATGCATAGGTGAGGGCCTGGAGCTGCCAGAAGGCATACATTCACAGAGAATGAAAAAGGTGCCACAGGATAAGGGGGGAGGAAGACATACTTTCACAGAAGATAAGGAAAAGCCACAGGGTATGGGGGAAAAGGAAACAAACTTTTACAGAGGACAGAGAAATGCCAACAAATGGCAGAAAGAGGAAAACAGATTTTCACAGGAGATAGAGCAATGTTACAAGATAAGGGAGAGAGTTGGAGGGGGAACGCCACATGGGGTTTGGGCTTTGAGGCTGATATTCTGCAAAAAGAGTGACCAAATTGAAGAGCATAGGATCATAAAGTGGGGAAGGGGTCCCATTAGAAGGGAGCATGAAGAGACAAAGAACTGCAGCCTTTATAAACCTTAGAAGAAGGGGCTTTGTGGGTTACCCCTTGGGACCCCCTCCCTACATGGGCGTTTGTATTTGCTTCCAATTAATTTCCACCCTTCCAATAAGTACCACCTTTTGTCCACGGCTCCATCAAATCCATCTGGACAAGGGCCCGGGAAAGAAATCACCCTTGCATCCTGCTCAGGAAAAGAAACCTAATCAATAACACAGTTTCCATGAATCTGCACACATATTTAGTCTCCTTTGAAAAAGCATTCTGCACCTCTTAGAAAGCTCTTGACAGTTAGTAGAAGTCTCTGTCAATTACATAATTTCAAATAGCCGCTCAAATATTTAGCAGCCTCCCCAATGTGGTATCTAAAACCACCACATTGTGCAAATAATAACATGAATCAAATGGAGACTAAAATACAGACAGAGCCAAACAGGTCTGAACAGTTGCATTGATGGAAGAATCTAAACTGTGAGTCTTAAAAGTGAAACTGGGCGGGGGGCGGGGGGGAGGCAAAATATCTGCAATATCAGTTCTGTCTAGCTGCTTGAAGACACAGCAGTGATGGAGGAAATGTTGGTTTGTTCAGTTTTTAATCTGAGGGGGGAAAAGTCATTATACATTGCTCTTGGATCCTAGAGAAATGTGCCTGCTCTGTGGATATTTTCCACAAATAGTACAGAAGCAGAGTGACCTCGGTGGCAGCTGACAAGCCACCAAGGCTAATTAGCTGCTCTCCTGTCAATAGTACAAATCAGTGTAGGAGCTGGGGGCTAGAGTAGAAAGTTCTTGAAGCTGGGGTGCCTGGGGCAGAAGATGCTAATGACACTAACCAGGACCGAGGAGGCCTGGAGGCAGCACCCTGTCTCCTGGGACTTTGGGCACCCAGGAACACGAACCAGCTGGGTGACAGCAGAAGGACCAGCTGGGTGACAGCAGAATGAAAGTCACATATTAGGTTGAACAATAGAGTGTGAAGTAGAAACAGGGGACATGTTCCCCCGCCTCTTTTCAAGTAATATATCAAAGCAGGAAAAAAGGGGTGCTGCTTTAAGTATCTGAGAAGGTATCCGTTTTTTTCTAACAGTCTAATAAGAGACTTGTATGCATGCATATAAGCCTAACCAATGGACACAGACAACAGGGGGGTAGGGGCATGAGTGGGTTGGGGTGGGGAGCAATGGGGGGATAAGGACACATACGTAATACCTTAATCAATAAAGAAATTTAAAAAAAGAAAAGAACGATGTGTCTCAGTGGAATTTGTAAAACAGAGTGTCAAACCTCTTCAATCCTGTTGACTCTATGTGCTCCTTTTTGTTTAGATTGAAAGAAAGTGGTCAGGGCAGGCAGAAACCTCAAATTAGGATGATTGCCTCTGATTTCTTTTTAGCTGGTTGAAAATACAATCAGCATCAGTATGTAAATGTCTTGATACCTCCACAGCTGTTTGTAGTTGTTTTGTAACGTACCTCCTATAGGTGTTCACAATGGAAAGTTTTTTCTGTAATTTATATTCTAGAGTCTAATTTCAATCAGCGATTTTCAACCCGCGTCCCATGGCAGGCACAATGGTGAGCCACAAGAATTTTAAGAACATGACTATTTAGTCAGGGGCACTGACCTCTTTTCCCTTAGATCGTCTAATAAAAAAAAATGGCCACAGCCAACACAATAGCTGTCCGATGTGAATGAATCAAAATTATATCTATGTTTTTGTCAGATCGGCAAAATGTGTGTGCCACAGATTTTAGTAATTAGTTTAATGCCTGCCATGAGACGAAAAAGGTTGAGAATAGCTGGTAAAAATAATAAAAAGGTCTGGATGACTAAACAAATCCTTTTAAGTTTTTTAGTAACTTCAGGATGACTTTGGGGGCTAAGAACAAACCTGGAACGATGAGAGAAGCAACATGATGCCTAATGAGATATTTGCAACCAGGAACCATTTTGGGAGTCAGGCTGCCATGAATTGGATATAAGGTCCTCACTAGACACCTGACGTTGGGGACACTGACTATATTGCCAATTTCAGTTTTCTAAACAGTAATATTGGATGATAATTTAGAGCTATATTAGTGTTGTTTGAGTTCAATTACATTATAGCTTAGGAAGCTCCTAAAGAGAGCTGATCTATAGTATTCATTTAATAAAAGTATCTAGGGAAGGCTCCACTAAGTCTACACAGAGAAAATAATGTATTCTGTATGGAGGAAGTGGGTGGCCTAGGACACACTCAGGGAAAGAATTGCCCACGTTTGAACAAGGGAAATATTCCCTTGTAATTGGGAGCCTTTATGTTTCCGCGTAGATTAAATCCTATGATGAGAATCACTAGCAGAGAGAAACAAAAGGAAGGAAGCATTGAAAAGGACAAGGAGAAGATGCAGTTGCAGTGTATTTATTACGCTATTTCCTTGTCCTTTTCTCTCTATTTGGAGGACAGGAACAATATCTTTATGCTGAGAAGTATTTGGGGGAGAAGGAAAATTCCTGGACTGTGAGTTCACAGGACTGAGGATTCTGAAATTAAATTACTAGGAGAATAAATTCTGATGCACAAGGAGAAAAAGTAAGGCAGAAAGGGACATCTCTATGTGTTTTTACCCTTCAGTAGGCATTTTTACTCATTTACTTGATAAAATGTATTTGATTTTTATTATATTTGGGGCACTGTAGTGAAAGCTCTAACCAGAGAGAAAAAAAAAAATTCTTGCTCATTTGGAGCTTACATTCTAGAGGAGGGATACAAACAATCCTATATAATAATCCTATATAATAAAAGGGTAATATGCAAATTAACCCTAACAGCAGAATGACTGGAACGACTGGTCGCTATGATGCGCACTAACCACCAGGGGGCAGACACTCAATGCAGGAGCAGCCCCCTAGTGGTCAGTGTACTCCCACAGGTGGAGCTCCGCTCAGCCACAAGTTGGGCTCACAGCTGCGAGTGCAGTGGCAGTGGCAGGAGCCTCTCCCACTGCCTCAGCAGTGCTAAGGATGTCCGACTGCCAGCTTAGGCCTGATACCCTGGGGAGCGGGCCTAAGCTGGCAGCTGGACATCCCCTGAGGGGTCCCAGACTGCAAGAGGGCACAGATTGGGCTGAGGGACACTCCCTGCCCCGAGTGCATGAATTTCATGCACCAGGCCTCTAGTACATAAAATAAATAAATAAATGATATAAAACCCTAGACAGTGATAACTGTTTTGGAAAAAATGTAAAGCAAGGAAGTGGGATGGGGCGTGCCATGCTGGAGGTAGGCGCAGCCACTGAAATGTTAAACAGGGTGTTCAGGGAAGGGCTCACTAACACGGTATAACTGAGTAGAGACTAAAGCAGGTGAAGGAAGATGCTATGCAAATAATTTAGGGAAGAGCATTCTAGGCACAGGGAACAGAGGGCAGAGATTAAGCATCATAGGTAGGAACATACCTCCTATGGTGGGAGGACAGTCAGTATACAAATGTGACTAGGGTGCAGGGAGTGAGGGAGGAAGTGGCCCAGCCATGGTGGTGAAGGTGACAGGCCAGTACTTGTATGGCTTCATAGGCCACTCTAAGAATTTGGGCTTTTTTTCTGGGAGAGATAGAGAACCATTGGAAGGTTCTGACGGACATGCTCATATTTCCATTTTAATTGGTTCATATTGGCTGTTTTGTTTTGCAAAGAGAGTAGGAGTTAGGAAATACTACTACTACCACTAATAAAAATAATAATACTATTCCAGATGCAAACTAAAGGAAGAATTAACAGGAGTTGTTAGTGGATTAAATTCAAGATGTGAAAGAGAAGAATCAAAGATGGAAATCTAAGGATTTTCTATGTAGGAGGAATGTTCAATTTAGTAACTGGGCAGCTTTAAAAAATTCTGCTATATATTTTCATCCTCACAGTCTGAGGTTCTTGTTTTATGACCCCAAACCTCCTATCACATTAGACTCAAACTTTACATTCAGCCGTGATCACCCTAACTAGACTCTGTTCCTCTTGAAAACAAGAAATGTGAATTATTCCTTTTAATTTTCTCAGGGCTGCCATAGGACCTGACAACACACTGTGTGGTTATGGTGGATGTGGTGATGCTCACTTTAGCCATCTAGCATCTGAATCCACTCAGAGGCTGTAGGGGCCATCTCATCTAATGAGTCTTAATGGGTATCAAAGACTGTCTGACATACAGAAGGTAAAAATGTTAAATATTTACTTCCCCAGCATCCTTTTGTCTTGGGCCCAGGCTTGTGACCTGGGGTTCTCCTTGTATAGACAGCCACAAAAACATTGCTTGGAGAGTTAGTATTCAAACGTGGGGAACAGGTAACATTTTCTTCTCTTAATTGTCTTTTCTTTATCAGATTAGTTCTGAGTTATGACTTGGGGTATAATTTTTGACTTGCTTAAGCCTATGCTTGGTTCTCCAAATTTTTCAATTATTCCGTGAATTGCCTAATATCATTTCATAACCTCTCTTTCTGCTTAAATAAGCCACACTTAGCTTTGTTATTTGGGACAAAGAACCCTCTCCAATGTAGTGCTCTATAAGTAATCACTTAATGAAAGAATAAATATTACATCCTACTTTAAAAATGTATATATGCATATTTACCTGAGATAGAATAAGGCACTAGGACAGTGGTTGGCAAACTCATTAGTCAACAGAGCCAAATATCAACAGTACAATTGAAATTTCTTTTGAGAGCCAAGTTTTTTAAATTTCAACTTCTTCTAACACCACTTCAAAATAGACTCACCCAGGCCATGGTATTTTGTGGAAGAGTCACACTCAAGGGGCCAAAGAGCAGCATGTGGCTCGCGAGCCGTGGTTTGCTGACCACTGCACTAGGAGCTTGAAATCCCCACTTCTGTGTTCCTATTTGTCACTGTAAAATTTGAGGAACATATGAAGGAAAAGAACACTGGGATTTGATAGGAAGCAGATAAGAAGTAATGGGAAGAGTTTCTGACTTGGGAGTCATTGACAATTTGAGAACCTGATAAATAGTATAGGTTCTTTCTATATGAAATTACACATAAGCAAAAGCACAAACATCTAAAGTAAAATATTAATGAGATCAAACACTTTGGCATCTTCTCTCTTTGATAAAATTTTATATAGTTTTCAATAACACATTCTAAAAGGTTAAGACTACACTAAATTTATTCTTACTGTGCTGCTTTATACATGTTAATAACATGACTATAATTTAAAATTTGTAGCTAATACAGTAATCAATTTCATAGAAATGAAATTGCATTAATTATTCTGATATTGCCAGAGAGAAAGCAAGCAAAAAAATAACAGAAATAGTTGGATTTCTCCAGCTACTCTATTGATATAAAGATATTATATTGTTAAAAACCCAAAGATAAGCACAAATGAATGAAAGTATGAAGTGCTAAATCAATGCTAAATAATTAATACCAATGAAAGAATAGATTTTGAAAATTGTACAGGTTATTATAGATCATTCAAAGTAATGCCATTATTATATAGACATGCGTTTCAGAGAAGCTACATGTCATGCATGTAGTCACTACTTACAGAGGGATATCCTTTCTTTAGACCAGTCCACTTAAACCAGAAAGCATCATTTTACTCCTTGTTCAAATGAAATGCTATAGCCAAAGCCATGCATGGAAATGAGACAAAAGTGGAGCTGAATGGGAAGATACTGAGGGGCTGCCAATCTCTCTGCGAGGGCCCTGGTTTGAAGGGTCTCCACTTAATCAACTCTGTCTTTGAGTATTAAAATGCAATAATAGATAAAAATAACTGCCTACATGTATGCAGGCCCCATACTAAATGTTTTCAAATGTTTCCTCTCACTCAATCTTTGCACTAGGCTCATGCAATGAATACTATTAACTCCATTTTACAAATGAAGAAATCAAAGAGGAGAGTGGTTAAGTCACTCACACAGCAAATAGAAAGACAGAGCCAGATCCTGAACCCAGAGCTCTTTACACCAAAGCTTGTGCTCCAAGTCACTGCGCTCAAAAGCCCTTCAATTTTAAAACGTTATGTAGTTTACTAGACGTCATCGGTCTGTTCTACATTCACATCTTTCCTGCCTCTGTAAGCTGAGCCTTTAAATAGGAAGAAAATAACAAATTAAAAAGTATTTTATGAATAAAAAGCTTTTATTGATTTCGGTTAAAGTTTGGATGATCACAGACATAAATACCATCCAAACAGTTCATAAAACAGGAAGATTACTAAATAGGATTCTCTTAATTTGTCAGTACAGTGGGCTTAGCCTATGACTTGTTATTTGGGAAATTATTCTAAGCTATTAGGATTTCTAAAACTTTAAGTGAATCTGAGCAGAGGAAATCAATAGTTTAGACCCATCTGAGCTGATCGTAAGACCGGCTGGAGAAAGATTTCATCTTTCTGGGTCAATGCAGATTGATTGGTAGTGACGTGTTGAGATTGACTAGTAAAGTCTGAAATGGGCCTGGAAGGGAAGTGACGTCCTCGCAACCATGTGTGTAGCTACTATGTATAAACCTTATGTCACTCATTTGGCTTTACCGGTCTACAACAAACCTGCAGTCATTATTTACTAATAGGAGTTTGTCAGTCTGTAGTTTGAAGGTGTTTGGAATAATTGATATAACAAATGTATTAACACATAGTACAGCACCTGACATATAACATCCTATATAATAATGCTATATAATAAAAGGGTAATATGCAAATTGTCCCCTTGACTGGGAGTTTGACCAGAGTTTGACCAGGGGGTGGGGCTGGCCTGCCAACTGCCTGGGGCTCCTCCCCTGGGCCGGCCCGGCCTGATAGGCCCCAATGGGGCTGGCCGACTGGACCCCACCCATGCACAAATTTGTGCATCAGGCCTCTAGTAATATAATATAATGTTATAGTATAGTATTAAATAATATAATATAATAATAAAATCAACAATGCCTATTGTTATTTTTATTATGTCAATTTTATAAGAAACATCTAAATAAGCTACAAAACATTATTGATTTCTCACTTCAGCATAGAATTATATAACAAAAGTGTTTGTCATTCAAATTCCCCATAGTTCACCAAACCATTCTTCTAAATATTTTCTTTCTTGAGATCTGATGTTCCCTAGGATTTAGTGATTTATTGGACATTAAGGTGAGCTGAGCTGTTGACCCTTTTCCTCCTGTAGAGTCCAACCAATTCCACATAAGCATCTAGATATAGCACTGACTTTGTTATGCAACAATGGAAAATTCAGGCCTCCTACCTCAAACCCAAAGTGGGCCATTGCAACGGAAAAATTCTTGAGGCACAGACAGACTGGAAGCAAAGGGAGGAGTAATATTTGGCTTGAGGAAGAGGCAAGAGACACAAGGGACAAGGGAGTGAGGGGAGGAGAGAGAGACAGAAAGTATGAATGAGAGTGAGAATTATAGAGGACTGCTCTCTACTTTTATTCAAAGGACCCGCATGGATGTCTGGTTCCTGGGCCTCACCAATAGGTAGTAACCCCCCCCCCCCCCGCCCCTCCTCAGGGAAGGCTGAGCAGGACAGGGGTCAGAAGCATCACTTTAATGTCATTCTCTCCCTGGCAGTGGACCAGAAGTTTCATTCCTTTCATGGAAATTTGAGATGAAGGAAATGTGCTATAGCTCAGACAAGACCCACAGCCTACTACTTAGGTTACCTTGAGCAAAATCTGATTTCCTTGGTTTCTCTTCCTAATACTTCTAAATCAGATCATGTGGCACTGACTTCAGGATGCACCCTGCCAGGAATAAAGAGCTCCAGTGTGTGCACATGGTAGCTGGTTAGTGCCCCATCCCACCCCACCAGCTATGCATTCAAATCAACAAACATTTATTGAGTCTCTATTATGTACTTAGGTGGAGGATGGAAATTTTCTTCCCTTGAGTCAAGCACAGGTGCTTAAGTCATACATGTAGTAGAATCTTCAGAGGACATTACACAATGCCTCATTGTAGGAATTCCTACCAATTTGTTTTTTCCCCCCAAATTTCATATTAAATAGAGTGGTAAGCATAATATGATAATTAGACCGGACGTTCTTCTGGACGACCTTTCAGATGAAGCTGGGGCTGGTAGGGAAGCCCGGGTCCCGGGTGCCTGCCAGCGGCCAGAGGGAAGCCGGTGCTGGCAGCTGGGGGAAGGAAGGCCTACTCTTACATGAATTTTGGGCATTGGGCCTCTAGTATATGTATATAAGCTCAGGTAAGCTCAGTTGTTTTATTCATAGAAGGCTGAAACTAGCAATTTGTCATCTTAGATTCAGATTTGAAATGGGCTCAGCAAGCTGTAGTGTTATGCATTTTGACATCACAGATAGTAAGGTACTGAAGGTAAATTAGATGGTGAATAGAAGGCTTAACTAAGGAGTTTTTCTGTTCATTTACTTTGTTTCCTTCAATTGAAATTCTCTCCAAGGGATGATTTTTAAACATGCATTTCCTTCTATTAATGTGTTTTATTTTTAAAAGTTTATCTTTATTGTTGAAAGTATTACAGATGCCCTCTTTTATGCCCCCATTGAACCCCTCCACTATACACCTCCTCCCTCAGGCCTTCACCACACTAGTATCTGTGGGTTATGCATATATGCAAATATGCTCAATAAATCTAAGTCTTTGCATCCAGTTTATCACAATGGAATTAAACTCTTAGCTTTAAATGATGATGCATTTTTCAAATATAAAAAATGTTTATCTCTTAATAAAAACAAAAAAAAAAAAACAACCCTGACCTGTGTTGCTCAATGGTTAGAGTGCCAGCCCAAACACCGAAGAGTCACGGATTCAATTCCCTGTAAAGGGCATGTACTTGGGTTGTAAATTCAATCCCTGGTCCTAGTCTGGGAACTTGCAGGAGGCAACCTAACAACATGTCTCTCTCACATCGATGTTTCTCTCTGTCTCTCTCTCTATCTCTTCCCGCTATCCCCCCTTTCCCTCTCCCACACTCTCTTCCACTCTTTCTAAAAAACCAATGGAAAAAATATCCTTGAGTGAGGATTAACAACAAAAAAATTAAAATAAAAACTAAAACAAACTGGGAACATATTACCCTCTCTTACATAGAATCTAAAATATCTTTAAGTGATAGATAATTCTTATCTTCAACCTGCTCAGGGAAACACCAGTAAGGCAATGTGAGTAAATATGGTATTGTATGAAGACAAAATTTTTAAAATAGAGAAAATATTTATATTTCCTCATACATGATAGTTTATGTTCATTTAGGTGAGAGGGGGCTGGGGAAGTCCACATGACAGATACTAAGTTATTAATACAAGTTTAAGTTCAATTTAGTTATAAGGAAGGGAAGGAAACTAAAATATACTTTCACTTGCCTAACAAATTATGATATAAAAAGGTCAAATAAATCAAATAGATTCACATCCTTAAAATTTTCTTCACCAAATTTGCCAACACAATTTAGAACATTTATTAAAAATGAAAATTCATGAATCAAGGTAATGGGTGATGTAATCTAACAATTAGTGAAAACCAAACTTAAAGAAAAATAGAATTGTATTTGTTTCATATATATATATATATATATATATATATATATATAAAATCAGTGTATATACATATATATATTCAAAAAAGTATACACACTTTAACAGCTGATACCTCAATTTTGATAATGAAATGTATTTTAATAAACACTGCTTTTATAATTATCCCAACTGTGTGTATACAGTTTTGGGGACACTATGGTCATATAAATACAATCATATCCACATAAAAACCCAAAATAATTTAAGATGCTTATAAATATGGGGACACTATGGTCATATAAATACAATCATATCCATATAAAAACCCAAAATAATTTAAGATGCTTATAAATATGCAGATGAGAATATTATTTTACTGATTGAAAGAAGTAAAATGTTTTCTTTTTGACAAGATCAAATAGGTGAAGAAGTCTTAGAAATTTATATTTTCAACTGTTAGAAGGTTTTGACCTGCAGTTAAAAATATCCAACAAAAAGGTGCTTAAGTAATAAAGATTACTATTCTTAGAGTACAAAGCATTCATAAGAAAGGTGCTATCCAGGGTTGTTTCAGAAACTTAAAAGTGTGTAGCCCATGAGTCATTTCTTCTGATTTTCTTGACCTCTTTTCAGTTGCAAGGTGGCTACAGAATCTCAAAACACTGCATTCTTCTACATCAATATCTAAAATTAGGGAAAAAACCCACAGAAAACTGGGCCTATTTGTAACACATCTTTCTATTTTTTTTTTTTATAAAGTTCAAAAATAAAGACCCAGAAGACCTTTCTTTTAATCCCGTTGTTCAGAACTAAGTTTTATGTCCATCTCTGCCTTTAGAGGACCAGGACACTGATTCTCATGCAGATGGACTCTCAGAAGGAAGTGGGTGGCAGATGGTCATATGGTGTCTGCCAATGGGATCATTTGGTACTTTTATGTGTGGCCTTTGAGGCCAAACTTCCTAGGTTTGAATCCTGGCTCATCCATTTCTAACCTGTGCGATCATGAGTAATTTAATCCTTTGAAATTTCAATTTCCTTATCTATATTAAATTAGGATAAAACAGTATCTCCTTAAATTAATGCGAGCTATTATTTATTATAAAATACTAGAGGCCTGGTGCACGAAATTCATGCACGGAACGGGGGGGGGGGGGGGTGTCCATCAGCCCAGCCTGCACCCTCTCCAATCTGGGATCCCTCTAACAATCCAGGACTGCTGGCTCCCAACTGCTTGCCTGCTTGCCTTTCTGATTGCCCCTAACCACCTCTGCCTGCCAGCCTGATCACCCCCTAACCACTCCGCTGCCAGCCTGATTGATGCCAAACTGCTCCCCTGCCAGCCTATTTGCCCCCAACTTCCCTCCTCTGCTGGCCTGGTCACCCCTAACTGCCCTCCCCTGAAGGGTTGATAGCCTCCAACTGCCCTCCCTTGCAGGCCCGGTGCCTCCCAACTGCCCTCCCCTGCTGGTCATCTTGTGGTGGCCATCTTGTGTCCACATGGGGGCAGGATCTTTGACCACATGGGGGCAGCCATCTTGTGTGTTAGAGTGATGGTCAATCTGCATATTATTCTTTTATTAGATAGGATAGAGGCCTGGTGCAGGGGTGGGGGCCAGTTGGTTTGCCCTGAAGGGTGTCTCGGATCAGGGTGGGGGTTCCCTTGGGCCAAGGGACAGCCTGAGTGAGGGGCCTGCGGTAGTTTGCAGGCCAGCCACGCCCCCTGGCGACCCAAGCAGAGGCCCTGGTATCTGGAATTTATTTTCCTTTTACAATTGAAACTTTGTAGCCTGGAGCGGAGCCAAGCCTGGGGCTCCCTCCAAGGCCGGCAGCCATTTGTGTTGGGGTTATAATTGAAACTTTGTTGCCTTAAGCGGGTGGGCTGGGCCAGGGTATGCGGAAAGCTTTGCTTCCCCTGTTGCTGGCGGCAACCCTGGCCTGCTCTCTCAAGCTCCATTCTGCCGCCATTTGTTTGAATTTGTTTACCTTCTATAATTGAAACTTTGTAGCTTGAGTGGAGGCTTAGGCCTGGCAAGGGCAGGCGGAAAGCTTGGCTTCCTCTGTTACCTAGGAAACCTTGCTCTCTGTGGCTGTAGCCATCTTGGTTTGGGCTAATTTGCATGCTCGCTCTGATGGGATGGTGGGTGTGGCTTGTGAGTGTGGCTTGTGGGTGTGTCGAGGTATGGTCAATTTGCATATTTGTATATTATTAGATAGGATATCATGGTATACAACTTGCAGTATTGAAGATCTTCCTTTAACATTAGAAAAATATACTCCATCATTGAAACAAAAAGAGAATAATTGAATAGAGAGGTGAACTTGGCACATAAGAAGACATCTTAGTATGTTGGTATTACCAATCAATAAATATTTGTTGAGAATCACCTGTGTGATGATACAAAAGAAGTATCAAATTTATCTCTGCCCTCTAGATGCATATGATCTAGCTGGAGTCAAATTCAACATGCCACTAAATCAATGCAGTGCTAAATTTTATTGCACTGAATCTGGTCGTGAGAAGTTGGAGGAGGCAGAGATTAGGGTAGACTAGAAGTGCTGTATAGAGAAATTGGGAGGGTGTCCCGGATCAGGTGGGGGTTCAAACTGTTCCTCATATGGAACACAAAGATCAAAGGCCTTGGGACATGTTTAAAGATGATTGGGGGTGTTGACTAGATGGAGAAAATTAGAAATAAAGTTGATTTTTTTTGAGAAAGGTTAATACATTAAACAAATATTTACTGAGTGCTTACTATGTACCAAGCCAGTGTTATTTTGACCTATGAATCAGAAGGTCATGGTTCGATTCCTGGTCAGAGCATATAAAGATGAAGAATCCAGTAAGAAATGGCCACTGCCTTTCAGTAGCTAGAAATGTCCCATTCTTGGTTATTTATTGATATTTACGAATCAAGTTCTCTAAAATAATTATATAACATTTGTGTTACCTTGATATCCTTTACCCCAGTGTACAATAAACTAGACTAATCATGTCAAATATATTTTGAAAGAGCATAATAGTAAATTATCAGTTTATCTTATATATTTCAATGGAATAGCTACAATATTTATAATAATATGATAATATTGATAATGCATTTATTATGTATTATTCATGTGCTAAGCACTCTTAAAAATGCTTTAATTTATCAATTCATTTTAATCTTATAACAATCTATGAGGTAGAAATTCCAGTACTTCAATTAATTAAAAAGGCCCAGCAATATTATATGATTTACCTAAGATGATAGAACTTGTAACCAATAGAGCCAATTTCTGAACTGTCTAGTTCCAGAGACTGTTCTTTTAACCACTATTCTATGTTTGATTTATATAATTTAAAATGAACACAGAATCCAAATATTGAATCTTTTCCAATATATAGTTCATCCTGAAATTTTAAAGGAACACAAATGGCTTTTCTTATATACTGAAATTTATTTTTAAAATTTAATATTTCTACTAAGATATTATATGACTGTCATTTATATATAGATTCTTATTTTCAAAGGTGAAAATATTAAATAATAAAAGAATATTTCAGCCCAGCCGGCATGGCTCAGTGGTTGAGCTTTGACCTATGAACCAGGAGGAGGTCATGGTTTGATTCCTGGACATGTGCCCTGACCAGGAATTAAACCATAACCTCCTGATTCATAAGTCCAAGCTCAACCAATCCCCAGTGTGGGGCACGCAGGATGCAGCCAATCAATGATTCTCTCCCATCATTGATGTTTCTATCTCTCCCTCTCCCTTTCTCTCTGAAATCAATAAAGATATATTTTAAAAATAATAATATTTAAGTTTTTGCCTTTATTTGATGATATGAAGGATAACAGAATAAATTTTTACTGTTAAGTACAATGTGTGAAGAAATGTATTCAATGTCAAAGCTCTACTCACTCAGCCTGACATTTCTTTGTGAAGTGGGCAGAAAATAAAATTGCTTCAAATTAGAGGAGAAAATCACACACTATGAAAAGTAGCATGTTGAAGTCATGCTTCCACTGAGGTATGAGTGAATTTTACCACACGAGTTTCATTGACAGTAATGGGAATTGTGAAATTGCCCTTCTTAATGTGCTGTGAATCGTTACCCTTAATATCCTCATAATGTGAAACTTTTCCTGGCATTTTATGTTGGTTTTATAGTATGACATTGTTTTTATGTATTTGTGTGAAAAGCTGAATAATTGAATTAGTTTCTTTAGTTTTGATTTTTTAAGCTGTTCTTACCTATCTCCACCCCAGACCAATATTCAACATTCTATATCTTGACTCCTTTTAACTGTCCTGAGCTTTAAAATAAAAATAAAATTGGGACATATTAATCATTTTTTCAGTATCCAGATTTTTTTTTTTAACAGCAAACATTTTTGAGGCCACCTCAGTGCACTCTACTGGGCTCCTTGGGAAATAAGAAGATAAATCAGATGCTTTGACTCTAAAAACTAATGGTCAGGAACAGAAGGTAAGAAATGAAAGGGCAAGTCTAGGCAATGACTAAGTCAAATTATTGCCGTAGGTGCTTTGCACTTAAGGTAGAAGCTGAATTCTCAAGGTCTGATAAGATTAGAGAGCTTAGATTTCACCTCCAACTTGCTCTCTGGTGGGAGGAAGATGATAGAGGAAGGGAAGCACAATGCTAAGTGGAAATCACGCATGTAAAGTAAGCAACAAGACTGAGTGGTGTGTGGCAGACACTCCATGAATATGAATTGCCTTGGGAATTCAGGCAGAAGGAGAAATCGCTTTGAACTAGGGCTCAAGGTAATTTCATTAAGGCATCCTGAGTTAGAGTATGAAAATATGAGGGAGTAACTTTCAAGTCAGAAAGCAGCATGATCAAGGAAACGAGGCAGGAAAGCAAGGGGAGTTCAAGAACAGATCTCCGAGAGGAGTTAAGAAATGGATGGAGGAATTTTGGTTGTCACAATGACTGAGAGTGCTGCTTGCATTTGCTGTGCTGAAGCCAAACAGGCTAATGATTCTGTAATCAGTGCCACACAACAAAATATCGTCCTCAAAAAAATGCCAAAAGTACTCCAGTTGAGAAAAAAACAACACACACACACACACACACACACACACACACACACACACACGGATATGGCTTATGGAAAAAAAAAAGCAGTGAGAAATGAAGTTGGAAAAGTGGACTCCAATATCACACTGGACATCAAATGCCATGCAGGTAACTATGTCTCACTGGAAATTTTGGAACTGAGGAATGATATGATCAATCTTTGAAACTATTAAGAATAAGGAGTATAAATGATTCAACAGGATGAATTTGGCGTTTATTGGCATGGCTGGGAAAAACCAGGCATAGAGTGACTAGTCAGAAGGAGTTTATAGGGAGCGAGCAGGAGTAGGAGGGAGATGATGGCCACAGAGAGAGGCTGAGACCACAGTATCTTATTCATATTCTTTTCCTGTAAAGGACTCCTCTTCACCCCCCACCCCCACCCTTGGGTATTATTAACCAGGGAAACGGTCAAGTTTTTCTGAGGGCGTAGGGCCTGGGAAGGGGAGGAAAATTCTATCTAATCTTTCAAAGCCAGAATTCCTTCTACCACACTCTTTGGTCTGTCACAATAACACTGCCTTGAGGGAGAGAGTGGGAGAGCAAGTGTCAGAAATGATGTCTCAGCAGCATTCCTCACCCTGATTAGTTGTGAAAAAGCAAGCACGGGAGCTTTTCTCTGGGGCTACACACCTGAGGTTGTCTGTCACCCTTGACACTTCATGACTAAGAGCCACTAGCCCAGAAATACTCAGAAAAGATAGAATGAGTCTCTCTCTCTCTCACACACACACACCACATACTCATACACACACCTGTACATACACTCTTGTACATTTTTTTCTTACAGAACAAAATAAGCAATGTGGCCAATTAATGACTCTTAGAACATTTATAGACCTTGTGTTTCTTCTTTTGATTTATTTTTAACTAAACATTCAAATAGCTTCAGACTATTTCTTGTTTACTTTAAAACAAGAGCTGGAGGTGATGGGCACACCTGGCCACACTGGCCAGCTCTGCACAAGGGCACCGATGGCTGTGTAGAAGGCGCTGCTGGAATCAGGCTCTGAGCCACTTGGTGCTCCTGACAATGCCCTTGTGGGACTTCTTGGATGGGTGTCTGTCACTATTGTTTTACGTGTGCTGTGTGAAACACACCCAGCGATCAATGGCTCTCCAGCTATGTAAATCATGTTCCAAGGTTAATTATATGTTGCCTCAAAAATGATTTGCTATTCTCTTTCTTCATTCTGTACATTTTTAGGTTCCCACTTATTTTTACATGTCATTCTGTGGAATTCTGAAAAGTCACTACTAATTATTTTCCTTCTCACTTAAAGTAAGATTGTTTTACATCAAAAGTTGCAAACTCAGCCCTGGCCGGTGTGGCTCAGTTGGTTGAGCATCGTTCTATGCACAGAGAGGTTGTCGGGCTGATTCCTGGTCTCGACTCATGCTGGGGTTGCAGGCTCAAAGCCCAGTAGGAAGCATGCAAGAGACAGCCAATAGGGGCTCTATCTCATTTCCCTCCCTCTCTCCCTTCCTCCCTCTCTCCCTCTCTCCCTCCCTCCCTCCCTCCCTTCCTCCCTCCCTCCCTCCCTCCCTCCCTCTCTCCCTCCCTCCCTCTCTCCTTTTCCCTTCCTCTCTCTGTAAAATCAATAAAAACACATGTGCTGCCTGCCTTGAACCCATCCACTGCAAGCTTGAGATCTCAGACCACATGCTTCCTTCAATTATTTAATTGTTAATGTGGGTGGGTGGGTGGGGTTTTCCTCATTGCACAATTCTTGGGGGATTCGCTGGTTGGCTATAAGTAGTATCTTCTGATGCTAGAACTTCTAAACTTTCTCTTTAGATGCTAGAAAACAGTTGTGGTGCTACAGTCTCTGTTTCATTAAGAAGAAAGTAGACATTCGTGTCTGTGGTACTTTTCCCCACAAACTGGGCCTTCTTCTTGATTCTTAATGGGCCTCCCTGGCTGTCAGTTATCCAAGGAGAAAAGATAAGAGGTGGAAACCAGAGACACCTTTCTCTGGCTTCCAACTTGCTGGTAGTTTACACAAACCTATAACAATGGCCAAAATGCCAGAAAGAAATTTACAGCCATGGCAGAGCATAATAACCATAAATATTGAGCTCATTCATTATTTTCTGATAAGCTTACCCTGGAAGCACAATGATATTTCCCTTAATTAATCCTAATCCCATACCTAGCCATTTGTTAAACCCACTCAGAAGTTAGTTTGATTTTACTTTGTCTTCCATGAAACAGCAGGTCTAACTAGGTGTAAGAAAATCTTCTACAGGTTAATTACATGTGGTATAAAGAAGAATTTTCTATGGCCCATTTTATCAAGGTTGCCTGTTAGATATTCATTTATTTCTATAAGTCATTTATTAGTTTATAGACTATTATGAAGAGTATATTCATTCTTTATAAAAAGAAAAAGTAAACAAAGCCCAACCAATCATTCTTTCTCAGTATTCAAAATAATCTCTGACTTGGATAAACGATCCTGAAAATCAAAGAGCTATTTCCTGAAGAATAAAATAAAACGATTGTGCTCACATGTTGCTGCAACAAATAAAGGAAATATATATTAAAGTCCCTTGTCTGCAACATACTAATATATCTCTCACAAGTTTCATACTAATTTAATTCCCCTAACAACTTTTAGATGTATTTCATTAACAAAGGAGAACAAAATATGTAACAGAGAAATTATCTACTAGTAAATTGGACATTTTCACATAATGGGAAAGAAAAGAGTCAGGATTCAAATGTAGATCTCCCTGGTGTTACAGAATGTTTTTCAATTCAAAAATATTTGTAAAATTCCCTATTACCTCATTAACCAGTTTTCTGTTTTCCCAAAGCCAGGAAATTGGGTTGATTTACTTTGTCTTCCATGAAATTGCTAGTTATAATGTCATGTGAGATGCACAGCAGGTCCTTGAATAACATGGTTTCTTTCAACACCAAATTCCTTATTATGTTGATGAGGAAAAAAATAATTTCCAGCTGGGGCCACTGTCTGTGTGGAGTTTACACCTTCTCCCCATAGCTGTGTGGTTTCCTCAGGGCACTCAGTTACTTGCCATATCCCAAAGATGTGCACATGAGGTGACATGGCGTGTCTGCATGGTCCTTGGTCTGAGCGGGTGTGGGTATGGATGCAGTGGCCCCGCGAAGGAATGGCGTCCTGTCCAGGGTGAGTACCCTCCTCGAGCCCTGAGATGTTTGGAGAGGACCCTGAACTGGAATAAGCAGATTGGAAAAGAATGATCTTCCTTGTTTTGTTTTGTTTTAATATTTGTTAAATGTATGTATAGTTCCCATTGATTTTTAAATGATTAATATGTGGTGATGGCCAGAGGGAAGGGGGTGTGAAAAATGAATGGAGGTGGGAAAGGGTGAGGGGATGGGGACATCTGTCAACAATAAAAATAAAGTTAAAACAAGTGTTTTGTGTCTTTGTTTAGAAGTTTGATGAGGTTTCTTGACCAGAACTATGCCTTAGGAACTTAACCCTTGCTCATATCCACTAGCCAATGGTAAACTTGGTTGTGTGACATATTTAACTCAGTCACAGTTTCCAAGAGTCTGTCTACCATGTTAAGGGAGGACTTGCTGTGTTTTATCTTCCTGTCTCTGTCAGTAAGGGTCCTGGAAGCTGGATCAACAGCAAGAAGGAAAAAGGTTCTGACTGTGCTTACTCAACTGAAGGTTGACTACAGATAGAGAGACAGAACACCTTCAGCCCTAGATATTAAAGAGACTTTTCCCCCCAAGGATAGACCAATAAGAGGTCTCTTTAGAGAAAAGCAATTCTAGACAGATGAGAAGCAGGAATCTATAAAAGCTCACCAGGATCATTAAGACCTTGGGATTCAGAGAATACTTATGGGCTCATTTCAGGAGGAGGCACAAGCAAGCACAGTTCAGTGGGTCAGAGGTTCCCACAGGGAGCGGGTTATACAAAGGAGCTCTAGGTGGAATATGGATGAAAAGAAATGACATAGAAGTTCTAAGTACACATTTAAGTCAACTACTCTTTTTAAAAAAATAATTTGTTAATATCTCATCATCTGCCTTCATTCCCTCAGATAATTTCTGTACAGCAAAGTGAATTTAAAAACATACAGATATCTAAAGGAAACCTTGCTTTCTATCTTGATTAAGAAAATGAAATAAATTCTCATGTTTTTCAAAACTGTTAATCATCCCTCATCTAAAAATACTAGCCCTCCGTTTTAATTTTGTAAACAGCCTCATCTAAAAGTCAAAGATTAAATTGTATTTTATTCTTGTTACTCTTCCTTCCCTAAAATATTGATATAAAATATAGTATTTGTTTTTAACAATTCTTTAATGAGGGCTAAACTAATAATTAACTTAAGAATTTCATTTTCTATACTAGGTGCTAATTAATATAGTTCTACACTAAAAGTAAACACATTTAAAGAATCCAGGAATTATAATTCAGTATGGCTTAGTTGATGATATATCAAAAGGAACTCATTATCTAACATTCAGTATATCTACAGGTGTTTGAAAAAATGTTTCATAATATCCTCTGTGCTTTCCAAATCTTCAAAGATTAAATTATATTTAAAATACTTTGCATTATGAATGTTATTTATGCCCTTCTGCCTTCTGGTTTGAGTAGGAATTCTAAGAGGTAAATAAAGTACCCTGATATCTACACATACACTCCTTTTTGGCCAGGTGGCATGCAAGAGAGAATATGGAACAGGCTACTTAGGCCCAGCCAGTGTGGCTCAGTGCTTGAGCATGGATCTATGAACCAGGAGGTCACAGTTTGATTCCCTGTCAGGACACATACCTGGGTTGTGGACTCAATCCCCAGTAGGGAGTATAGGGAGTGTGGGGGGCATGTGGGAGGCAGCTAATCAGTGATTCTCTCTCACCACTGATGTTTCTATCTCTCTCTCCATTCCTCTCTCTAAAATCAATAATAATACATTTTTTTTAAAGAGGCTACTTAGGAACTAATTACATCCAAATCTCATTTTGAAGTTTATATTTCCTCTAAAAACCTAAGCATAGGATATAACTGATGAATCAATGAGGAAGATAAATTTTTATGGTTCAATTTCAAGAAACAAACTGTGAAGAACACAGGTTCACATATAAACCAAGGTTATAAATTCCGAAGAGGAGGTTGTGTTAGTTAATTTACTGCTGACCCAAGCTTACCATCTTGACTGACACACAATAGGGACTTGTGAAATGCAAAGAGAAACCAGAGTATAATGATGAATGTACCTTTGTAGAGCCAACATACATCTGTATTTGGAACTCAATTGTTCCTCCTAACACCACTATTTTGATTAAATATTTTAAAATGAATAAAACACCAATTTAAATACCAATTTAAATCCTATTCTAATTTGTAGGCTCTAGATCCTGAAAGAATTATTTCAATTATTTCCTTTAAAATGGCACCTATAACACATATTTGAAGCACAATGTATACTAATTTCCCCTAAATGGTAATTTCAAGGAAGATCTATTTCAAAATACAATGTCTGCTTCCTTTATAAAATAGAAGCTTGAGTCTCAGCCCAATATTTCATATATGGAACAAAGAAGCATCAGGCATGGTTATTCCACTATTGACCTTCTTGAACTAAGATCCAGCCATGCTGAACAAGATTTAAGTTTCTAGAACACGGTTCTGACATGAATAAAAAAGTTAATAAATATCTGTGAATTGTGTAGTATGTGTTATGGGAAACCTTGCCAAGTATGACAGCTGCTCATCTGGTTTTCAAAGCATATCATGGGGGTTCTGGAAGAAGAAGAGAAAAAGCAAGAAATTGAAAAGCTATTTAAAAAAATAATGACAAAAAACTTCCCTAACTGTTTAAAGGAAATAGACATACAAGACCAGGAAATGGAGAGTCCCAAACAAGAGGAATTCCCAAAAGGCCCACACCAAAACACAACATAATTAAAATGCAAAAGATTTAAAGACAAAGATAGAATCTTAAAAGCAGCAAGAGAAAAGCAATTAGTTACCTACAAGGGAGCTCCCATGAGACTGTCAGCTGATTTTTTTCAACAGAAACTTTGCAAGCCAGAAGGGATTGGTAAGAAATATTCAAAGTGATGAAAAGCAAGGAACTACATTTGAGGTTACTCTACCTAGCAAATTTATTGTTTAGAATCAAAGGACATATAAAGAGCTTTCAAGACAAGGAAAAGCTAAAGGAGTTCATCACCACTAAACCAGTATTACATGAAATGTTGAAGGGTTTTCTTTAAGAAGAAGAAGAAAACAAACTATAAAATAGGAACAATAAAATGTCAATAAATACATATCTATCAACAAATGAATCTTTAAAAAACACAAAAGAAACAAAGAAGCAGAACAGAAAAAGACTCATAGATACATAGAACATTTTGATGGTTGCCAGATGGGAGGGAGGTTGGGGGGTGGGTGAAAAAGGCATGAAATTAAGAAATACAAATTGGTTGTTACAGAATAGTCATGGGAATGTAAAGTACAGCATAGGCAATATAGTCAATAATATTCTAATAACTATGTATGATTTCTGGGTGGGCCCTAGATTTATTGGGATGATCACTTAGTAAGTTACATAAATCTAATGCATTCTAATGCGATTGGGGTATACACCTGAAACTAATATGATCCTGCATGTAAACTGTAATTGAAAAATAAAAAAATAAACATAAAAAGCACTTTAAGAAATCTTTTCTGGAGGTCTTAATTTCTAAATATCCATATCTATCTATCAATCTAGTGTAACTATCCTACACCTGATTATTGACTTTATCTTTGGCACACATTAGTCAAATGGACTTACATAATATGATTCCACTTCAGGATGAATGAGTGAATACTTTATTATCAAGTGGATACACCAGGAATCCTACCAATTAGTGTAAGATGTTCCAGGAGGGTATCAGGAAATCATGCAATTACTATAGCCAACTCCCCATGATAGCTGGTACTGCTTATATCTATACTAGAGGTCCAGTGCATGAAATTCATGCATGGGATGGGGGGGGGGTCCCCTCAGCCCAGCCTCCACCCTCTCCAATCTGGGATCCCTCGGGGGATGTCTGACTGCTGGTTTAGGCCCAATCCCAGGGATCCTAAACCAGCATTTGGACATCCCTCTCACAATCCTGGACCGCTAGTTCCTAATTGTTCACTGCCTGCCTGCCCGGTCGCCTCTAACTGCCTCCCCTGCTGGCCTGGTCGCCCCCAACTACCCCCTCCCTGCCAGCCTGGTCACCCCTTACTGCCCCCCACCCCTGCCGGTCTGGTCGCCCCATGCAGCCTGCTTGTTCAGTCATTTGGTTGTCCCTCACTAACCCCCTGCCAGACTGGTTGTAGGCAGCCATCTTGTGAGGGCGTGAGGGTTAATTTGCATATTACCTCTTTATTGTATAAGATTGTGATATTCTGGGTACTAAGTTAAACATTTGATTATATGCTGCTACCACACAGCCAAAATTTTTCCTGTGGAAAGGAAGCTGTCTATGGATACCTTTGATTGATGGTGGGCTGGTCTTTTATAAAGTCTTTTCAGTTT
Source organism: Eptesicus fuscus (assembly GCF_027574615.1). Taxonomy (NCBI): domain Eukaryota; kingdom Metazoa; phylum Chordata; class Mammalia; order Chiroptera; family Vespertilionidae; genus Eptesicus; species Eptesicus fuscus. The sequence goes on from NC_072486.1 coordinate 69,913,977, forward strand.
CATAAAACCTTGCCAAGCATGACAGCTGCTCATCTGGTTTCCAAAGCATATACCTAACCTTCTTTGAGCAAAATGAAAGCCAAACTTTCCAGGTATTCATTATGTAGAACAATCCAGAATCTCAGCTCTTCAACTTCTAATTCTTTAAGTTAGAGAACATTATCTAAGAGGCATGCATTATCAGAGGCACTCCAACATTTATTATTGGATGAAATTGGATTATATTTGTTTAGCTATTCAGAATCTGACTACACAGAGCTGCATTCTAATGCGATAACTTCATTTGTTTCCAATGGTTACTAAAAGAAAAAAACAGTTTTAAATCTACAGACATATTTGCTACATTTTTCAGTAGTTTTTACGTAAGTAGGAGAAATAAATATGTCTCTGTATAATTCAGTATCATATAAGTAAATGCATAATATAGGTTTAATTAATTTCATCTGATCACATGAAAATTATCTCTAGGGATTTAGTATAGTATAATATTGCCAATGTGACTTCTGTCTTTCGTATTCTTTTTCATCTTCTTTCCCTTCCTCTAATTCAGATAGTTAGAATGTTCCAAGTAGTGACCAGCATATCAGAAATAAAAAGAAATAAGGCTTAGCTATTAGATTTTGAGTTTCAAAATCCAAAATATTTGAAAGAATGTAGAGTGAGTGTAAGTGGTTATTCTTTCCACCTCAGCTCCATCTTTAGGGCAAAATTCCATCAGCTAGGAAGATAAAAAAAAAAGAGTGGCAAAAAAATAAGAGTCTAGATAGATGTGACATCAATGAGAAAGGGTATTTGCTTTACTGAAGCTCACAGAACAAGCCCCAGTGTTGGGAAAGGATGACAGAAACTTAAGATGAATTGGAGCTCTCGAAAAGCAGGATTGGACTAGGCTTGCGGGCTGGCAGCAGCTCACACAGCTTTCCTTAGCCTAGAGCAGTGCAAGAGAAGCAGAATTTATCCAGTAAAAAAAAAAAAAAAATGCACAGAGAGCCAGCAGGCTTAATATGTCCTTAGAATGAGGATATGGAGGCTGCAATGGCAACCTGCAAGGACCAGGGACCAGAGACTAAAAGGAGAAAGTCTCAGTGGTTGCCAGCAGGGATAGCTGATGACACTGAGGGCAGATGGCCCCCACCTGGCATTTGGTCGACACAGTCCCGGAGGAGAGTTGGTTAGGGCTAATTGAGATTTTCTGCCACTTGATAGAACTGGGGCCCAGAGTACAAATTAAGTTTAGTGAGAGAAAAATACAAACAAAAGTGTGTTTCTTGTGTATTTGAATATCTGAGCTTATGCACTGAGATTTCTCTCTGATACAAGTCTGTGAATAACAAACAGGACAACTCTTATTAATCAAGTCTTTCATTCTAATGATTGTATTTACATAATATACCTAATTATTTTTATCTACTACTCTCCATTTCCTAACTCAATTATTGTGTCATAATTATTTTATTTATACATTATCCTTCATTCCTAAATCATGGTCCATGTTAAAATCGATTATGAGACTTTGTCTATTCTGTCCTCTGTATCCTTTCTGCTTTTTTTTTTTTTTTTGCATGCCTCTTAAGCTTGTCAACCTTGATGATGGCCAATTTATACTGGAAATAAGGTATTCTTTTTCTGTATGATAACAGCAATAGTTATCAATCTCAAAAAGATAATACAGTTTTATGGACTTCCTTTCTCTTACTATTTGTGTGTCTCTTTAATTTGGTTCCAGGCACTATAATTCTCAAGTGTGTACTCATTTTATAATTGATTATGCTCAACACTTCAGCCTTCTCACTCTAGTCTTAGATCAATTCCCTAACATTTTCATCTGATTAGACCAGATATCACATGGTAGCAGATTCTAACTTCTGGGTGTGAATTTTCTTTAATAAACTGTACAGTGTTTGAATAGGTTAGGAAAACACATCCATTGCCCAAATATTCAAACAAATAGACATTGGAAAGGGAAGATGGGAAAGGGCATAGAGGATGAGCTCCATGGAGGTTGTCTATACATGTACCCAATACTATCTAATAAACTAATATAAGAGTAATATGCAAATTGACCATCACTCCAACACATAAGATGGCTGCCCCTATGTGGTCAAAGATCCTGCCCCCATGTGGACACAAGATGGCCACCACAAGATGGCCATCAGGGGAGGGCAGTTGGGAAGGACCAGGCCTACAAGGGAGGGAGGGCAGTTGTGGGCAATCAGGCCAGCAAGGGAGGGCAGTTGTGGGCAATCAGGCCAGCAAGGAGGGCAGTTGAGAGGGACCAGGCTTGCAGGGGAGGGAAGTTAGGGGTGACTAGGCTGGCAGAGGAGGGAAGTTGGGGGTGACCGGGCCTGCAGGGAAGGGTAGTTGGGAGGGACCCAGGCCTGCAGGGGAGAGCAATTGGGAGGGACCAGGCCTGCAGGAGAGGGCAGTTAGGGGTGACCAGGCTGGCAGGGGAGCAGTTAGGCATCAATCAGGCTGGCAGGGGAGTGGTTAGGGGGTGATCAGGCTGGCAGGCAGAAGTGGTTAGGGGCAATCAGGAAGGCAGGCAGGTGAGCAGTTGGGAGCCAGCAGTACTGGATTGTGAGAGGGATGTCCAACTGCCCATTTAGGCCTGATCCTACTGGGGTCCCAGATTAGAGAGGGTGCAGGCTGGGCATGAATTTCGTGCACCAGGCCTCTAGTAGTTATATATGCCAGAAGGAATTAAAGGTCACTTTAGTGGTTTAGATACCTTTTGAGTTGTTTATTATTATTTTTTATTAAATATATTTTTATTGATTTCAGAGAGAAAAGGAGAGGGAGAGAGAGATAGAAACATCTATGATGAGAGAGAATCATTGATAGGCTGCCTCCTGCACACACCACACATTGGGGATTGAGCCCAGGCATATGCCCTGACCAGGAATCAAATCATGACCTCCTGGTTCATAGGTCGATGCTCAACCACTGAGCCACTCTGGTCAGGCTATTATTATCATTATTATTATACTAAAGGCTCAGTGGACAAAAATTTGTGTACTTGTGGGGGGGAGTCCACTCAGCTCGGCCTGCACCCTCTCACAGTCCGGGAGCCCTCAGGGGATGTCCTACTGATGGCTTAGGCCCGCTCCCCTAAGCTGTAGTCTGGCCTCCCTCTGCAATAGGTGACTGGATGGGCGATCAGGGTACCCGGCCGACCCCATCACCCTGCTGCTGCCCTCCTGCTGGGCTTCCTCTGCGGGAAGCAATGGGGTGGCCGATCAGGGGATAGCCCTGCCCCCTCCCCCACCACCCCTCTGCCAATGGTCACTGCCACCTGCTACCTCCCCAACACTGTCCCCTCCCTCTGCCCGCTGGCCTGGTGCCACCTGCTTGCTGGCCCCGCCGCTGTTGACTTGTTATTCTGCCGTTTGGTTGATTTGCACATTACACTTTTATTATATAGGATATCCAATCTAAGTTTTGATTGGTTTTAAATTGTAGGAATTCACAATTAATTTTTAATTAGGTTCTTAATTTGTTGTAACCATAGTTATGTTGTGCTTTATGCTATTTCCTGCAAAAAGAAAATTATTTCCTTACTATGTATCTGGTTACTTTTAAGCTTTAAGAAACACTGGCTTTCTAAAATATAATGTAAACTAGAAGGAATGAGAGGGTAGACAGGTTAAAATTTATTTTTTTATATTCTTCATATGAATTTTAATATTTGTAATATAAATTATTTATGTTTTTCCACAACAGAGTAGATGTGAATAGTTTCTACGATGCAAATATATTACATTCTTTTAAAAAAAAAAAGGCTGCCAGTCCTGTGAGTCTTGACTGACTAGGAGACAATGACAATGTGTCCTCTGACATCTACTACTGGACAATGACCACAGACCAGTGCAGGTGGCCAATGCTATTTCAAGGTAATAGCTCACACCTGGGAAGGTCTAGTTTTTCGCTAGGATCATTTTACACAGCAGGGAAAATACACTAATTAGGTCAAAGCATCACGCTGGGGCCTCTGTTGGTTGTGTCCCCAGGAGAGGCCACTATCCAAAGGTAAACAAGCCATAAACTACAACCAGAATACGAGCTGTTGATTGAGCCACTTCTCCTTTACAGCGTAGTTGCCACTGTGTTTCATTGCCCTTGAATTTATGCGCTGTTCACGGGAGGGTGGATGAGGAAGATGCAAGAAAGGAAAGAGAAACAAGAAAGACATGGCATTTTCTGGAGCCTTATCCTCTGCTGAGAACCAAGTAGTATGAGGCCCTGCTCAGGAGAGACAGTGTTCTCAACCGGGGGTCAGGAACTGGACTCTTCAGCTACTCCGTGCCTCTGCAAACACTCCACTCAAAGAGATGGACGTTCCAGGCCTGCTTTTATCCCTTTGATAATGTCCTCATATCACTAAAGGGGAAAAATAAGTCACAAAGCAGAACCAGTAAGAATTACCATTTCCCTCAGGTAGAGCCCTCCTGTGGTTTTTAGTTCAACTATCCCAGGAAACTTGGCCTCACAACTGCCCTTAGGATCAGAATTCAAAAGGCAGACTTGGATTTGAAATAGCGCACAGGTAGAGGGGGCAGAGCTGCTTCATCTTTGATCTATTTTAATGCAACTAGGGGACATGATGCCTTCTCAGTGTGAACAATGATCATCACTGCATTCACACTCAGCACCACTGCTGGGGAAGGGAGAAAGGGACATGGATAGTTTGAAAAGCCACCGGATGATATTGATTAATATCCCCTTCTCACCCTCCCCAAATCCCCTGTCTGCTCTCTCTCTGAAAAGCCGCTGCTACAGGTGTGAGATTGCAGCCTGAAGGAGCAGCTGGGGAGCAGCGGGGAAGATGGAGGTAGAAACAGGCAGGATCCAGAAAAAGGCCACAGAAGTCAGATGAAGGGATTTGGCCTTGAAGTTGGTGGGGAACCCTGAAGGGTTTTTAAGTAGTGCAGAAATAATTACATTTGGACTTAGAATAACAGGTGTGAGAGCAATGTAGAGAGCAGACTGACAAAGAAGGGACTGCAGAGGAGACAATATAATTGCATGCACAGTTTGCTACTCTGGGCAATCTTTATAGAGGCATTACTACACCAGGATATCCTGAAAGAAGCTATCAGTATGGGTGAAGCAATGAAAATCTTATCATCTGAGAACTGCTTGAAAGAATCAGTGATATTTACACTGAGGGACAAAATTTTAAAGGAACAAGTAATGACTGGCTTCAAATATTTGAAGGTCTGTCATAGTGAAAATACTAATGTTTTGGTTGACTCAGAAGACATATCTAAAATAAATGAGCATACATTTAGTGGTGTTAAATGTAGATTTATCCTGAGGCCATGCATTTTAGAAATTAAAACTAACAGTTATTTATGCTCTTGTTTCATTTATGCCTACTTACCTCTGCACATATTTCAGCTCTCAAGAATGGGACCAAAGACTCGTGTGTGTGTGTGTGTGTGTGTGTGTGTGTGTGTGTGTGAGAGAGAGAGAGAGAGAGAGAGAGAAAGAGAAATGGCTAAAGTGACCAATCTTTGATGTCTGTCAAAAGACATAATTAAAGTCCAGCATCAGATAATGCCAAAGTACAAGTTCTACTTATTTATGGTAAATATGAAACTTAGGCTTATGGGCAACAAAAATAATGAAAGGCCAAGAAACCCAGAAGACTTCCTCTTTCCCTAAAGGCTCTGGACAACTCTCATTTTTCATCTGAGATGAGGACTATAAAATGATTCATTCCCTGAATGCTATAAAGGGAGAGAGGAAAGTAAAAGAAAGCTGTTGAAATTCAGGAAGGAATTTAAGAATAATGCATAAGAGAGGCAGCAGTTGAGTGATTGAGAAGGTCAGTTTGCTCACTCCACATATCCCAGGTGGAAACGTGATCTAGCATGGCAACAGGGCAAGGATTAATGGGATTCCCACACATCTATGAAAAGAAGATTGCTATGTCAGTGAATGGTACCATCAAAAACATGAGAATGGGACTTTGTAGCACCCCCAAAGTACAGCGATGTTATCTATGCTAAATAACCAGTGGGAAATGTGAGTTGAGTTGTTACATGGAAAACACTGAGACAGCGCACCAGAATGGAAAATTTCGACAGTAGGAGAGTAGCTAGAATGTACAGCAGGGGTAGCTGTAAATTAAGTAGGTGATGTTAGCACTGGAGTCCCCGTGAAGGCAGAATTCATGTGTTTATTTCAACTATTTTATCACTGCTTATCACATTGCTGAGCATCTCAATGCCTCAAAAAATAGTTGTTGACTGAATAAATATTGAGACACAACGTCTCAAGAAAGCATCACATATCTGTGGCCTTGACAGACCGTGCTATATTAGTTTCAGGGTGTGTGTGTGTGTGTGTGTGTGTGTGTGTGTGTGTGTTATATCCTGCATGTTCATTCCAAGATGGCTTTACTAAGTAGCAAAATGTTCTGTATAATGGGAATGTGTAGGACAAGATGCATTTCTAGTAAAGTAGGTGGAGGGGAGGAGCCAAGAAATGACTGTTTATTATTGTGCTTTCCACTTAATTGTATGTTCAGATTGCACCTGTTATAGAAATATAAACCCAGCAGAGGAGAGCATAAGGAAGAGGGAAAATATACATAAACATGCAATAAAAATGATCTAATTATGTACACCTTTGGAAAAGGACAGGGAGAGAGAAATGATTCTGAATTTTCACTATAAAAATGAAATCAATTTGCTCCCCCTTTTAGTAAACTGTGCCTTGAAATATTTTTTTTCAGGCCAAATCTATGATAGCAATAGATATTTACTGTGAGAATTAACTAGCAAAAGGCAGGCTGCACTAGCACACAAGTATCGTTAGCTCTGTCTCAAAGCTGTGGGGAAAAAATGTCCTTCACTAATTTGCCTTTAGATTAAGGGGCAGATTCAACTTGACTTCACGTCTACTGTCAAGTAAGCTGGATATTTATTTTAAGTTTATGTAACTTGGTGTCTCCTATTATTTTCACTTGTAGCTAAATTCAGATTTCTTACACGGGGCTGATTTATAAACTCTGCTTATGAAGTAAATGATGAGGTCAAATCAATCTTCAGTAAGGCATTGTATATTAACTAGGGAATCTATTTCAGGAGACATCTTAAGACACTACATAGCTCCAGATCAAACACTTCTTTCTTCCTGTGGAATCTGCTCTTGGCTGCCAGAGGAAGGCTGATGACCTTTAATAGAAGCAAATGCAACAAAATAGCCCACCACTTCAATTTCCTGTGATTAATTTGCATGGTGCTCATATCCCCATCTTAATTATTTGCTGCAAATTGTATCTGACAAACCATTAGATAATATATTCAGTCTTTCTATTGAGGTCTTATGCTAAACCAGAGTCTTCACGTACTCTAGCTGATGTAGGCTCCATTCAGTTCTGTCAAACAATAAACAGCATCTACAATTTGGAGACCATCACCTTAGACTCTAAGGCTTAGAGGCATTATTCACGTACACAGGATCCCAAACCCAACAGGGACTGGAATCCTAAGGATCTGATTCTGAAGCTGCTCTTCCCAGCCATTAAGCTCCATGACTTGATAGTTAAGCCTTTATTGAAATACGCATCAACCTTGTCATTGATATCAACACAAACTGTAAGAGTATTGTCCATCTCAATGGCACTGTTACAGCCAGGAGTTAGAGAAAATACAGAGTAATTAACCATTCGTTGAGTAGCCTATGGGATAAGCTGCCTTTTTAATACTTTTAACAAGTGAGGAGAATTAGGAAAAGTGGTGTAGAGTTATACTTAATGTAAAACAAGCAGATTTATCAGAAAAGGTTATAAGAATTTATATACTAGTACTCAAAATTATTATATCTTATTTTGTTCAAGTTGAGTCAAAATGCTCCGACAGAAAATAAACAGTAAAACTACTCTTTGACAGAAAGCCGATTTTAAAATGCCAGTGATGTGTACCAGAACAGGAAGGGTTAGTAAACACTTCAATAAAATATATCATTTTGTTATAACAGCCAGTAATGCGGCCTGAGTATAACGGGTTCTTCCAGAGAGAGAAATACTTCTTGCCTGTCATGGTGGGGAAAGGAAGACAAGTTAGTCTAGTTTCAACTGTGCCCCGTATTAAACGGTGGTGGATTCTAGTGTTCAGACCATAGGAAGACTCTGTAAGCAGCTCTATGGTAGAAAAGCAAACCAACAGACCCAGGCATTAATTTCACTATGATGCATGAGACTGGTCTTTAAGAGGGCAGTACGATTTTACTTTTGGAGTTAAGCTGTAAGTTTGGTCTGATGGTTTATTTCTGACATCTCTAAAGAATTGTCTCCTCTAGATTCTTGCATGAAATCGAATGTACATGGAAAACATTGGAGACAACATTGAGCTCATACTCATAGTCACCTGCAACCTCTCCAATGTTATGGTCCCAGGTGAGAAAGAAGGGCACGTGCCACTTTGGGAGGGATGATTATACAATACAGGATGTTAAGTAAAAGAATGTCCTTCTGGTCTAGGGGAGTAGTTCGGGGTAGGGAAGAAATCAGGTCAGAGGTCAGACACCCAAAAAAATAAGGTCCTGAAAATGATCAGATGGGTTTATTAAGTCCCATTGCAAGGGATTTGCTTCTTTCTTCTCAAGGCATAACCCACAATGATTTTTCAAGCTGCGGAGAGAAGGCCCACATTCAGCAGGGCACTGAAGCTACGTGGCAGCAGTTCAGAAATGTCTGGGGGAAGCATCAATGCGTCTGGGGCAGACTGCCTTGCAGTCACTATGGATCCTCTTGAACAGATGGAAGATGGCAGTGCGGTGAATGTACTCTGATATTCTATCTTAACTCTGGGGATAGAAGAAATTCCCCAAATCTTGCAGGTCCTCGTGGGTTCAGAGAAAGGGCTGAACTGAGGTCCAGAGGGCAGCCAATGGAATAAGAAAGCAGCTGTGGCTATGGGCTAAGCGGGCCAGATGGAAGAAAGAATCTGACCCTCAGCTTTTTCTGAATCTGTGAAAAAAGAGGCAGAGTCCAGAGAATTCAGAGGGAAGGATGAGAACTTCATGATTCTCCTCCATGGGTAGTGTCAGAATTAGGGGCTTCTAACACAGCACAGACAACCAAAGTGGGGTCAATATGCCTCAGCTGTCACCAATACCAGATGCCCACAGGAAAGGGCAGCCCATACCACATGAGTCCCTATACCACATGAGGGTCGGCCAGCATAAACTCAGAATATAGCCCAAGGGCAATGGATTCTTCTCCCAGCTCATAAGGATAACTGGGGGGAAATAGAACAACAGTCCTGAGTAGGATTTGGCATTTGAATTGATTAGATATTTTCTTTTTTCTGGGCATGGACTTGTTTATTTTATTTGTTTCTTTTAATCTTTATTGTTGAAACTATTACATAGATCCTCCTTCCCCCCGCCCCCATTATCCTCTTCCAGCCTGCTCCCATCCTCCCCCCGCCCTGGCCCTCACCACCCCATTGTCTGTGCCCACGGTTATGCATATATGCATACAAGTTCATATTTTCTTGAGACTGTTTTGAACCATTTGAAGAACAACAACAACAAAGCTTTTAAATAAGAAAAGTTTGAGAACTTTACATTCATTTTCTACTAGCCAGAATCCTAAGACTCATGAGGGTATTTAGATCACTTATGAGACAAAGCAGGTCCAGATGTTGGCATATCTGCACTAGAGTATGCAAAAATGTCAACCATGCTACACATACAAGGCGCAGATGAATGGATCCACCCCTTCCTCTTGTCCCACATTCAGCATTTCATGAACTTAGTAATTTTCCTGAGGATTGTAAAGAAGATGTACTGAACAGCCTCCGCCCTTCTGCCATCCTGCGGGTCTCTTCACTGAGTATCCCAGCAGCCATGCTTCTGATAGGGGATCCCCTACCATGTAGGACTCCCTAAGGGACCACCTCCCAGCACTTTTCCTGGGGGGAGCACTAGTGCCGAGGTAGCCACTACTGAGATTGTGGATGGAGGGGTTCTATCTTGCTAGCTAGGCTGTAATTAGAATAGCCTGGCAATCCATGGCTGGATACCTCAGTAAAGAAGGAGCAGCCTGAAATGATAATTGGCATTTGTGGAGCCATAACTGAAAATGGGAATGCTGTATAAATGGAGATCTAGGAGTAAGTGTGATTCATGCCAGATTCTCACCCAAGAGTGTTTCCAAACAGTGAGCTCTCAACCTGGTTAATATTGAACAATCACCAATGGATCCTGAGAAAAGATTCCTAGCGTGATCACAGAGAATCTGAGCCAATAACAGGGGAAGATGTTTAAAACACTTTCACATCGCTTTTCTTACAAAGTAGCATTGTGACGACGATGGCCAGGTCTCCATTACTCAAAAGAGAACCCGGAATTTCAGCAAGGTTGGCATGTGTGCAGGTCACTACACTGGAAATGCTGACATGTTTTGGCCACAGACCAGGGCTTTGTCCTGTACTTTCACCTCTAGGTAAATTGTCTCACCTTTCTGAGCCTTAGTGTCATTGTCCCTAGAATAGAGGGAATTATCAACAGAATTACCATGCCAACAGTGATACCAATACTCAATTCACACAGAAAGGACCGTGACATCATTGTTGTTGTCCACGGTTGAGCATCACCTCTCAGTTAGCTGTATCTAACATTAACTACACTGGCAGGTATTTGAAGTGCATATGCTACAATTAGGAAGTCTAACAATATCCAATATAATCTCATAACTTAAAATGTATTTCAGTGACAAAAATGTATTTCAATAACATTATTTTTATTGATACGTTTTATTTTGGATAGGATTGCATATCTGTCACATCCTATATAATAAAAGCCTAATTGTCCAACCATTCATTCGACCATTCGACCAGTCACTATGACATGCACTGACCACCAGTGGGTAGTTGCTCTGATCGGTAGGTTAGCTTGCTGCTGGGGTCCGGCTGATCGGGACTGGGTGAGACAGGCCAGACATGCCCTGGATGAATCCATGCACCAGGTCCAGCCCAATCCCCACAGGCCAGGCCGAGGGACCCCACGGATTCATGCACCGGGCCTCTAGTTATTAATAATTAAAATTGCTATTGTAAAAATTATAGTATATTGACATTATTATAGCACTATCACTCAGCACTCCCAATTTTTTCTGTTGTAAATCTCTGGTGTCTCACATAGCTCATGATTTTATGTATGCCAAATAATATAGTAAATGCTTGATTCCTAGATTAATGGTTTTCAGTGGCATATATTTGCCTTCAATCATTTTGAAGATGCTGTTCTCTTCCTCTGGTCTTTATAGTTTTTCTTAATTTGAATTCATTTCCCCCCCTCTTACCTATTTTCAGATAGTGAAAATTTATCCTGCCTCCTTAGTCATCAAGAGACAAGATGACAAGGTTATGGATTTTGCTTCACTGCCTACTTGCAGGTAGATCAGATGCTTTTTTTAGATTTCTCTCTCTCACTCCACTCCAGATATGCACCTCTTCCACTGAAGTTGTCCTTGACTATTAAGCATGCAGTGTCTTCCTGTTGTACTGAGGTATGACTGTCTCCTGACTAGTTATCTGAAGCTGAACTCCTGAAGTAACTGGGAAACTTTTAGGAGACACCACTGCTAAGTTTTCCTTTCCCTTTCCCCTCCAATCAAGACCTACTTTCACCCTACCCAGTTTGGCTCAGTGGATAGAGCATCAGCCTTTGGACCGAAGGGTCCCAGGTTCCATTATGGTCAAGGGCACATACCTCGGTTGCAGGGTCCTCCCAGCCCGGGCCCTGGTTGGGTCTTGTGCAGGAGGCAACCAACTGATGTGTTTCTCTCACATCGATATTTCTCTCTGTCTTTCCCTCTCTCTAAAAATCAATGAAAAAATATCCTCGGGTAATGATTAAAAAAAAAAAAAAAACTATTTTCTTTAATTCTGCAAATAATTCTTGAGCACCTCAGAACTACCTGGCAAAGTTGTCTTGAGTTTCTTCTCTTGACCGACTAACTACAGGAGGGAGAGTGTATAAATTCTTTTTCCTCTCTGTTTTCTGTAATTTTAAATCTCTAAATAGAAGTAAAAATAAAATGGGTACAATGCCTACTTATAAAAATAGCTTTCTTACAGTGCAGCTTTAATCATTACTAATTATAGAGCAATTATTCTATGCTAGACATTAAGTAAAAGTTCTAATGGATTAGCTGTATATAGTTTGCATAACAGTACTAATGTTAATCTCTTTTAATTTTTAAAAAAGAACCTCAGATTTGTAGAGATTAGGAAATTCCTTAGGGTAAAACAGCAGGACGATGGCAAAGCCAATACTCAAATTCAGAGAACTGTACTTTTAACCATTATGCAAAACTAATGGCTCTTCAATTTTATATTCTCTGGCCATGGTCCAGCTACTAGGGCTTAAGGTGGCAGGGGTAGTGGTCGGGTAGGAGGAGTATCTTTCTACATTTTATTTCAGGCAGTGAGGAACACTGGGAGTGAAGTTTATTTAAGCCAGCCATGTTTATTTTTCCTAATCTGGATCCAATAGTCTGTGGAATAGTAGAATTAATTATTGGATTCTAATCATAGGTTGTGACCATCAGCTTCTGATGGTGTTTTGGATTTTAAATTTTTTTCTGAGTCTTCACAGGAGATGACATCATATTGGGCTACCAGCTTGCCATATTTTACTATACACACACACACACACACACACACACACACACACACACACACACACACACTATAGACCTGATGCACGAAGATTCATGCAAGAATGGGCCTTCCTTCCCCTGGCTGCAGACACCGCCTTCACTCCAGCTGGAGCCGCGTTTCCACCTTCCCATTCTGCCCAGAGGCTCGGAGTGGCTGGGGCTGCAGTGGTGCAGAATCCCTGCATCCCACCCCGTGCCTGGCCGCTTGGCACCTGAGTATGCATCTTTGTTGGGTTAATTTGCATACTCACTCCTGATTGGCTGGTGGGTGTCATGAAGGTACGGTCAATTTGCATCTTACTCTTTTATTAGTGTAGATAAATGTGTATGTATTTGGTTCAGCTTTAAGAAAGGCCTCATATTGGACCCTGATGCTTTGTCAATTTGATTAAACAAGGATTCCTTTGTATGTACAAATGCCTGTAATATGTTGCCAGGAAAATGGAATTCATTTGTATTCTAAGCATGTATTCTAAATATTCTTAAACTTTGCAGAAATCACTTGTAGATAAAAGTCTTTCTTTTCTTTGACCAATCATTTTAATACTGTTCTCCCAAAATAAAAAAGCCATGGGAAATTCCTCAGCAGCCCCTTCAGCAATGCATCGCAGATGGGAATATGAAACTGTAAGAGACCCTAGTGCCCCTCCTTAGTAGTAGACCTTTTATTTCAGGATAGACAGTGATGCAAGTTTAAAAATGACTTGTGGCTGATACATATAGGAAATGCAATATGTTCCAACTTGATAAAAAGAACAATATTATTTTAGAAGAAAATATAATGCAGGGAATCACTCACTCAAGTACATTTTTTTAAAGGGCAGAGGGAAGTGGGGAGGGGACATATGTAATACTTTCAACAGTATAGATTTAAAAAAATAAAAGGCAGAGGGATTCAGTAGTCAGTGATTCTCAAGCCTGGATGAATACATCGCCTGGAACTAATCAAAATGCCCATGTCATCAAGCATCTCTCTCTCCCACTCCACTCCAGGACATGCACCTCTTCTACTGAAGTTGTCCTTGACCATGAAGCATGCAGTGTCCCCCTGTGGTACTGAGGTAGGCCTAGGCCTGTCTCCTGACTAGTGGGCATCAGAGGAATAGATATTTCTAAAAGTTGCTCCTTTTTCTGTCCAGGGTGATTCTAATAAGCAGCTTGGGTTGAAATCCACTGATGAACTGGAAAGTATTAAGCCTAGTTAAAAGTAGACCTCGATTGCTAAAATTAGTCTATTCTTGAGCTACTTTGTTTTTTAATCACAAGATATTTTCTCCTTAACTTTTTTTTTTTTTTTTTTTGCTTATCAGATTTGGAAAATAATAAAATGTGCTATAAATCTTATCAAACACTCCACTTTGTGAAATCATGATAATTAATGTTAGTCCCTTTCTTCATTATCACCATGAAGATATAACCTTCTGAAGGGCATCCTTTTTTATATCTGCGTAAATGCCTGCTGAGATTTTGGCGTTGAGATGATAAAGTTAAGCTTCTACTCTCTCTTAATAGGATTGAGAAAGAAAGAGAGAGATTAATATCACAACTGAGGCAGAAAGTAGAAATGACCTTGGGGTCAATGAAGGACAATCTAAAAAGCTGTTCTATCTTAAAACAAGTAAAATACTTCATAACCCAACCGGATCCTTTCTTAGATCAGCATTTACCAAGTAGCTATTTAGTGCGTTAAGTGAATATTTTATCATATTTCTGAAACTTATAAAAGAGCATTAAAGGAAGTCTAGACTACCCAGTGTTAAATCTTCACAGCAGGGCCTAGGTATCTGGTTCAAAGAAATTAAATTTCTATCCACCATAAGCCAGATCGTTTTCTCTCTTTGAACTTTGAATTCTGTGTTGTGCTATTCCCACTGGCACTGTAAATTAAGGGGTAAAATGGTGACTTTTTACTCTGCTCCCCATAATGTATTCTTAGCTGAGCTTAGGTGAGAAATTTGAATGTTTCAGAAAACCAGATTGCTTTCTTTCCCGCCTCAGGGACCCAACTGGCATAACACAGGATCGTATATCATTCCAAAAAATTTATACTTGCTTACAGTATTAGATTTTGTTTTAGCCTTTTATTTCTTCTCAACAGATTTTTCACAGCCACAATACTGGAGGCTGTTTCTGAAAACTGCTAATTTTTAAAAATAGACCAGTCAACCAAATTAGCAGGATGACTGAGGGAGAACTTTATTAGGGAGTGAACAGCCGTAAGGTCTCAATAAATCTTTTCAGTCATCTGAAAAAATGAAAAGCTTGGAGGGATAAGGAGGATGGGGCATGATTAACTCAGATTTATTCTAACAACCAAGCAAAGCAAATGTATGATTTTGTATGTCCCTTTGAAATTTCATTTCTACAGACTAAACTTTTTCTTGCCTGAAGGGCACAATCACTTTCGGTGATAACATGGAATTAGGAACTACATGTCCTGTCTATCAGGGGAGTATTTATTTTAAAATACTTATCAGGCTCATCCCAACTTTTCCCTCACCAGCCAACCCTTCTAAATACCTACATTATAGACAGCTCATTATATTATAACAAAACTATTTTCCCTGATAGTAGGAATCCCTCCTGTGCAGGATTCATGTCTTCATTTGTGCCTGGCATACATGGTAGGTACCTGAAAAACAATTGAAATCAGGGCTGCATTATTTTTTTTGAGAAAAAAAAATTAATGCGATACCTTCTATGATAGATGATGAGGTTTTCAAGAGCATAAATTGGGTCTGGCATATAGTAGGCCCTCAGTAAATGTTTGTTGAAATGAACTGATGGTTTCTCATAACATTGTCTCGTTTCAATACATACTTAGTAGTTAAACCAGCATTTAGGAAAAACATTTACAGGATACTGTGAAGTCAAATGGAGAGTCAAAGGAAATTCCTATGAAGAAGTGATATTTGAGTCAAGATCATAAAAAGGAGTAGGCAGGTGTGATGGTGAGGGAGGTATGCATAGGAAGAGAGAAGGCAGAGAAGGGGTACTTTGAAATAGAGGCAAGAATATGTGCAAAGGCCCTGAAGTAGATAGGGAAGAGCACATTAAAGGAACTGACAAAAGTTATTGTTTCTAGAGCACAGGTGAAGTAGAATAGTTTTAAGCAAAAAAAAAGATTAATAATAAAATTTGCTTTCAAGTCCTTTCTGGTTGTCATACAAAAAGAAAAACGGGAAGAGAGGGAGAGAGAGAGAAACCTAAGAGAAGATGTGAGCAGGCCAGATAGGACATTAATGAAGTCGTCTAGTCAAGAGAAGATGGTGGGTGACTTGTATGTATGTGTAATGTTGAGAAATGGTGTGACTCAAATATATTTAGAGTCTAAATCAATAAGGTTTGCTAATGGATTGGATAAAGGGTACATACAGGAAGAAGTTCAAAACGATTCCAAGTGTCTGCCTTTGTAAAGAGGTGAATGGTGTCTCTTCCATTAAGAAATGAAACATAATGGAAGGCAGAGATACAATATTGTGTAACTTTGGACATATTGATTTTGATGTGTTTCAGAACATCAAAGTGTTGATATCTAGAAAACAGCTGATATACTCCTCTGGCGGTCAGGAGAGGACTGGACTGCAAATATAATCAGAGTCATTGACATGAATGGTTTTGAGCTGAAGCCACTTCTGGGATTAACTGGCTTGGGATCGAATACAGAATGGAAAGGGAAGATGAGGCCTTAGACTGAGCCTATAAGATCTCAGAATTTAACAAAAATGTACAGAAAAATGGGCAAGCAAAGGGCACTGAGAAGGTGGGTTAAAGGAGGAAGGAGGAAAACAAAAAAATATGTTGGTAGAGGGGAAAAACAAGTGTTGCAAGAAGGAAGATGTGGTCAGCTAAGCAGAAGACTCAAAATATTTAATTAGCCGAAACCGGTTTGGCTCAGTGGATAGAGCGTCGACCTGCGGACTCAAGGGTCCCAGGTTCGATTCCGGTCAAGGGCATGTACCTTGGTTGCGGGCACATTCCCAGTAGGGGGTGTGCAAGAGGCAGCTGATCGGTGTTTCTCTCTCATCGATGTTTCTAACTCTCTATCCCTCTCTCTTCCTCTCTGTAAAAAATCAATAAAATATATTTAAAAAAATATTTAATTAAATTTAATACATGCTGGGATAAGGAGTGAATGGGGCAGATGCAAGTGAGAAAGTAGTGAGGCTTTGAGAAAGTTGCTATCAAAAAGGTTCCTTCTGTTGACTTATCTGTCTCCCGTATCAAATTGAAAACTTGTCTAAGTAAGAGGGTTTCATGTTTTGTTTTCTTCTTGCTTAAACTAGTTATCTGCAGGGAATTAACTAATAGGGATGTTGGAGGTTTGCAGAGAATAGAACAAACTTGAAGTAATATTTTCAGAGGGGTGGAAGAGACAACATGTATTAGGATTACATGGCAATGACAGTCCACTGAAGATTAATAAATATACACTAATTATAGTGGCACTAGTTTGACATGCATTGTTATTGTATCTAGTTGAGCCCAGATGCAAGATTCAGGACAGATAAACCAAATAGTTGGCTTCATTTATTGATCAATGATTTTCATGATCAGTAGGTCAAAGCCAGTGAGGCAGAGGAATTATGGGTATTGATGTAAACTTACTGACATGATAATCCATGTAGTTTAAGCTGATTAGGAAGGGGAATAAAGACAGAAGTGTGGGAGCAGCTAATAAATAAGGAGAAGACTAAGAGAGTGATAGGAAAGTGCTAGATGTCATGATGGGGTGGGAGAATGATCATATGGGGGTATTTCATATGGTGGATGAAGAGAGGCCATTGAGAGTGGTATCAAGGAAATGGAGGAGACAGTGATGTAGAAAATAATCAAATGGGTGGTGCTTCAACAATTAAGGTTTTACTCCCCAAGTGGGCATAAATTAGTGGAGGCAGTACAGTTTCAGGGGAGAAGTATAGAGGAATGGCTGTAAAACTGATTGCCTGCCGTGTAGCACAAAAGTTTATGGGAGATGAGGAGGTCAAAACGAGACACTAGGGTCTAGTAACAAAGGTATCCTTAGGGTCATTCACGTGCATTCAACAGGCACCAGCAATCTTCGTAGGAACTGGGTTTCAGAAGGAAATTGAAATAAGTGCACTTAATAAACCTTAATGAAATGACCCACAATAGAAAATAATCAAGTGGGAGGTAATGATAATTTGAAAATTGTTAAGTATTTTGTGACTGTTTGCCAGAAACTTTTGGAATAATTCCAAATGGCTTTTGATCTAAGCTAAAATAGAATAATCCATTTTATTATTTTAAAATATCTTAAGTTTTCTGCCTCTGGAACCATATTTTCTACATAAATTAGCTATTAGAGTGAGTCTGTGTTCTTTTTTAAGTGTGGCAAAATTAGACCATTCTCAACCTAAAATAATATATATATCAGCCCTAGCTGGTTTGGTTCAGTGGATAGAATGTTGGCCTGTGGACTGAAGGGTCTCGGGTTCAATTCCAGTCAAGGGCACATGCCTGGGTTTCTGGCTCGATCCCCAGTAGGGGGCATGCAGGAGGCAGCCAATCAATGATTCTCTCTCATCATTGATTTTTCTATCTCTCTCTTCCTCTCCCTTCCTCTCTGAAATCAATAAAAATAAATTCTTTTATAAAAAATATCAGTAATGATGAAGAATGAAGATTTTCAAATAGAGCTTTTTGCTCTGTATTGTCTATTTCTTTTCTAGCAGAAGACAATTATAGAGTCATAATCAAATTTAGTACAAGAGGAAAAAATTGAATTCAGTCTAATAGATTAAGTACTGGACATGTCCTGAAAAAAAGAAAATAAAATTGCCTTAGAAAATGTCTGAAACATAATAAATCAGTTTAAGGAATAAAACAGTGTATACTATATTGTAATGCCAAAAATATCCTGGAAACATTGATTTATCTAAGTCTTGCACAGCAAAAAACAAAAACAAAAAACCCTAGCTAGCCACCTAACAGGAAGCATTTATTTAAAATATTCAGATAAAAAATGTCAACTAATAGGCAATAACCTGAATTTCTCTTTTCCTATCAACTTAAACAACTTGTTTGGTGTCTTATAAACTGCACTACAATGCTGCTTCAGAATTTTAAGAATAACTTAAATGAAAAGGAATTAAATTGCTACTAAAATATAAACGAAAGGTATTGTACTAATACCTTGAGATTATTCTTTCTCTAGATATATGTATGCATATGAATGTATGTGTATATATTCCTATTGTGGATAATTGAATAATTATTAATATTATATATCAAACAAATGTTAAAAATGAACCACATATTTTCTTAGTAATTTGAAAATATACACATATCTGGACAAATTAACCCTGGAGGGATTATGGTTTATTTAGTATCTAATAACTCTTCAATTGTTAGTTCTTTTCCTGGTGCAAAAATAATTTATATAAAAAATATTAATGTTTGATACTGGAGATTGCTTTTAACCATACTCCTCAGTAATTCTTAAAAATGTATTATGCGTCAAAAGTACTTTAACATTTCATTGAATTGTTCATAGATTTTTCAGTGGATTTCCATTAATTAGCCATTACATTAATGCTTTTCCTAAATTTTGTCCCATGTACACCTAAGCTGTGATGCGCCGCAGGAAAAGAATCTCATAGTCAAACATGTTTGAATATTCATTTAACATATATCCTCTTCTTGCAGTTTCACAATGCACATTAATATAATTATTAAAGGCTCTATAAAGAACTCCTATGAGAAAACTTGTTCACTTTTTTTTTAATTGAGAATTTCCCAAATACACTGAACTTCTAAGTTTCATTCCTGTTTTTATCTCACCTGCAAGAGTAGCTGTCACATCTTATAGAACTTTTGGAAGTTTCAAAGACTTGTGCTCTGGGAAAAATTGATTTAAATAATAAAGTCAACATCACTTGGCCATTCAAGAGCCATTATATTCCCATCGCTATGCTAATTTTATAGTCTTCTACTCTGCACTATATCCTTCATATAGCCATACTCACTCTTATCTAAAAAAAAACAACAATTTACTTTCTTATCTTTCTGTCTTGGCTCTTCTGGAGCCTAGAATGACTCCGTGGTCCTGGCTCTATCTTTCATTACTCGGTTCAATTCATAACTTCAGATTAATGTGTAGCTTACTACTTCAGTGAAGTGATCTTTTCCTATAAACTCCTTAGCAATTATTGCCTAAGCCATTAATTTTGCTATTAATCATGAACAACTTTGTCACATATTTCCATTGTTAACAAGAAAGGTTATTTAAAATTTTAGCATGCATATGCTTTGCTTTTTAAAAAATGTCTTTAAGCTATTTGACCTACAGCTGAATTCTCTCCCTGTACACCCAGTGTAGTTGATATAATGGGCACACCATAAAAAGCTGATCTTTTGTTACTGCTTCAAAAGCAGCAGAAGGGATTAACTGAAATCATAAGGTTTTATATTAATGCACTAAAGGAGAATTTTAAATGATGGGACATTTACATATTTTATGTTGTACAACTAGGTTGATTTTGAAATTCCTAGAAGAAATAATGCACATCTTAAAGATATCACTTTGGCTCTGGCTGGTGTGGGTCAGTGGTTAGAGCAACAGCCCTTGCATTGAAGGGTCAAAAGTTCAATTCCTGATCAAGGGCATGTACCAGGATTGCAGGTTAAACCCCAGCCCTGGTTGGGGTACATGTGGGAGACAACTAATCGATGTGTCTCTCTCACATCTATGTTTCTCTCTCTCTCTCCCCAACCTCCTTCCCTTCCACTCTCTCTAAAAATCAATGGAAAAAATATCCTCAGGTGAGGGTTAAAAAAAAAAAAAAAGAGCTCTTACTTTAAATTTCATTTCAAATAATTTTTCTTTGACAGGAGGAAAAAAAAACAAACTGTGTTCAAGAAGAAAAACCAAATTTGATCCATTTTGATTAATAATTGATGTACCTTAGTTATTTTTAGTTATTTCACCAGATCTCTATACCTTTTCGGTTCCACTGGGGAAAAACAAATTATATGAAAATATTTTGTCTGTGATGAGAATTGAATTCTAAAGTAGCACGTTACTACCTCCTCCACAAGACAAATGTACCTACCAGAAAGCACGTAAATGATAAATGACAGCTACAAACAAATGCATTTTCCTTTGTTTTTATCCCTAACCAGTACCTCCCATATCATGGCGGAAACCAATAAACACTCAATGAAATTTATAGTCTCCCTAACATATGGTACTTCCCCAGGAGCTTTCCTGATGTCTGAACCACTCCCCTGAAACGGATTGGATACTCCTGCCACCATTTTACTTCTAGTAAGTGTCATGATTCTGCCTTCAGGAAGACAAGTTAGTCATCTGATGACAAGTAGTTCAGTAACTACCTGATAAATCAGATGGGATTTTTTTAAAAAAAATCTGTTCTCTTAATTTGATTTTGAGGTGACATTTATTGTTATGAATTTGGCAGCTATAACGTTATAGTGATGTACATGTGAGTGATATACTTTAGTGCTTATTTACTCATTTTTACCTGAAATGTTTATGCATATATACATGGAAATGGGTTACTTATTTAATCTCACATAAAAACTATGCTGTATTTTTGGCAAGTCATCCGAATAAGATGCCACCTTTCAGTAAGTTGCATTTTCCATCACTCTTGCTTGTTTTTAAGCCTTGGTTGTACCAGTATCAATTCACACCACTCAGTGCACTTGGACCGGCCTAGCTATCAGTCACTCTTGAGGAAATGTCAGGAGAAGACATTAGGGGCTCACGGGGATTCACCATGCTAGATATCAGCAGTGACAGGCTTTGTAAAGTTGGCTTGCAGTAGCACATGGTAAATGTTAACTTTAAAATTGAAAATAACACATGATATACTGGACTTACTTTAACGCACTCTTTATTACTTGCTTTGGCCTTTAAAATACTACAGCTCTCCTAGATAATTTCATTTCTGGTCCTTTCGGAAAATGTGAATCCTTTGCTTTTTTCAAGACTATGTATGAAATTTAGATGGAAGTATTTAAATCACAAATCCAGCAGCTTCTCTCCATCATCTCGTTAACTGCAAATAAAGAGCATCCAAATTTTGTTCAATTCATTCCCCAAAGTGTTTTGTATATAGACTTATAAGATTATTACTTCTTTACATTAAGAGAATGAAGTCCTGACTTTATCTGCAGTGCCTATCCCTATGCCTGGGATTTGCTATTTGCTCCGTGAATGTTAGTGAAAGAGAAGGAAGGGAGGGAAGGAGGAAGGAAAGGAGAAGGGGGCACATTCATAAGGGCCCCCCAAAAAGTCCATGCTAATAATAAAAGATCCTAGAACTCATTTCCTCTATCACATAGTCAATAATGGATCCCTGAGAGGTTAGGAGTAACAGGAGTTGTCCCTGGCAGAGCTGAGTTAGAACACTAGTCTGAATCACAGGCTCTTGCCCTGGAGGATGTTACCGCCTGAGTTATAGAGACTGACAGGGAACAAGCATTGCTTTCCATTCAGTGGATTAGCACACCTCTTCCTCCTTTTTCACCACAAAGTCTATGGGTTTTTCTCACTTCCCTTGCTTTACATTATTTCCTCGTCTTTAAAATAGGTTTAGAACATTCAACAAGCTATAAGCCATTTTTTAAAAATTAAGACATAGAGACATTAAAAGATGTCACAAGTGTAGAGACATGGTGTTTGCTGTATTCTTCCAGCAACGCTGTGAAGATGAGAAAAATGACATGTACTAATAAGACCTCTGACACTAATGAGAGGGTCTGTTGCCATACAGCATCTTCAAATTCTCCCCAGGGTTCATTATGTCATGTTGATCATGTCATTTTTAGTAAACTCCAGAGTGACTCATTCCTGGCTGACAGGTAAGTGCACTTACAGTTACATCACCTCTTAAGCTCTGTCAGTGAACTTGTCAGAAAATAAAACAGAGCATCCTTATTAGGAAAACATAAAGGTCCAAACTTTCCAGTTTTTTGTCTTAGTATTTTAAAATTTCCTGTATGCTCTCTGTTAAAATATTACTTTTCAAGCATGCTTTACAGAAAAAAAAAATCATCTTTGTATTTTCACACAAAGATTATAT
Organism: Eptesicus fuscus; assembly: GCF_027574615.1. Lineage (NCBI taxonomy): Eukaryota > Metazoa > Chordata > Mammalia > Chiroptera > Vespertilionidae > Eptesicus > Eptesicus fuscus. The sequence continues at coordinate 69,936,729 of NC_072486.1, forward strand.
TATCCTTTGCTTCTCCTGAAAAAAAATTTTTTTTACTTTAGTTTCAGTAATGTACAAAAAACCTTAGATATGCTCTTAAAAGATCTTGATATTTTTACTCATTTGTTTATATGCAGAAAGGATATTAAATTTCTATTTTCCTAAGCAGAAAATAATAATTGTCTGTAGCTGGACAAAACTGCTTTGATAATTTCCCTGATAAATAATGTTTGCAATTGAGTGTTTATATATAATTACATAATTGTGTATTTTTCCCATAGATGATGTGCTTTTATTTTACACTAGTGACCCGGTGCATGGATTTGTGCACATTGAAAGGAATTTAATTAGAAGGTGGCCAGTGGGGTGGGACTGGGTGAGATGCCCTGGAGCCAACCTCCAGCAGTCCATCCCTGGCCGGCCGCACCTGGGGTGGTGCCGGGCTCGAAGGGTGTCTGTGGAGTGAGCTGGGTCCCTCCAGCAGGTGGGGTCCCTCGGCCTGTCCTGTGGGGATTGGGCCAAAAACAGCTTTCTGATATCCCCCGAGGGGCCCCAGAGTGCAAGAGGGCACTCTGCAAAGTTGCTGTCATACAGGGTATGGAACGCAAATGCAAGTGTGCAGTAAACCAGATTTGGGGCCGACAGTGCCCCAGTAACAACATAACCCACAACTGAAGGTGGAATTGTAGGGCCCTGTGAGGAATCAGGCTCCCTCCTCTTTGGTTCCAGGGTGCATCACCCAAGAACACCTGCTGCCAAGTCACTGTAGCTCGCAGTTCCTGCACTGGGCATCTGCCCCCTGGTGGTCAGTGCACATCATAGCTATGGGTCGGACAGACACTTAGCCTTTTATATAGATAGAATGCTTTCATAAAATTATAATTCAGCATGTTGAATTGTTTTCAATCATAAATGTTATACTTTTTTTAAAAAATAGAAAATTGTATTTCTTGTTGGCAATCAGGTGATTTGGGTAAATTTCTTAAGCAATCTGTGGCTGTCATCTGTTGGAGCATTTTTTTTTACCTGCCAGGAAATACTGTTCTCCACACACCCATGGTCACAAATTCTTTCTTTGAGGAACTTGGAATTGTGATTAAGATATTATCATTTACTTAGAGCTAATCTCTGGGAAGGACAGCTTCCAAAGTCTTAGGAGTTTTGACTCAGCCATCTTGCCAAGTGTACATTGAAAAAGAGAAGGCCAATCAGCATAAAGAGAGAACCATGGAAATGTGGAAAAGACAGAGATGAAAAAAGGATGTGCACCATTCCCTGAGGTCCTGACCACCTCCCAATTCCTGTATGCAAACCCAAAGCCATGCCGCACACCTTGATTTTCTGAGACAATTTACATTTAACCAAAGTTACCCATTTTCATTTTGTTTGGCTTTGCATTGCATTTCTGCATAAGCTTTTTCAAGTGGGTTTCTGCTACTTTTAAATAGAGTCTCCATGGTTGTTGTGGGTGGTAGTGATATCTGTGTTTATGTGTGCAAATAAGAATGCGTATGGATGAAGTTTTTTTCTCATTTTTAAATAAAGTTGACTGTCAGAAATGAGGCTCTAGTAGATGGGAACAAACTGCAGATTAATAGGACTATGGGTATCCATCAGGTTGCACCCATCAGGGAAGGTGCCTTCAGAAGTCAATGGGGAGAAATCTAGCAGAGGAGAATATTTAATCAGGGAGGTTTTACAAATGGTTCACGAGACCACAGGACGATATTCTGTAATGTCATAACAGAGACCCTACCATGATGACTGCGGTCTAGGGAAAACACAGTATTTAAATACAGGTCCGTTAAGACGGAAAGAAAGTTAAGTGCTCAAATACTGTAATCCAGTAATTCTCAAGCAGAGGTGATTTTGCCCCCCTGGGAGCATTAGGCAATATCTGGAAACCTTGTTGATTGTTACAACTGGAGTAGGGGTTTGTTAGTGACATCTAGTGGACAGAGCCATGGATACCTCCAAACACCCTGAATTGCAAGGAGCAACCCCCTACAATAAGGAATTAGCTGATTCACCAAAGAACTTATAGGAATACATGCATAGCCCATGGGCACATGCAGTGAAGGCCTGGGGCAGTGAGAGTCAGACTGAGGGGGAGCGGGGGAAAGGAGGAAAATGGGGGGCACCTGCAAAACTCTCAATAAAAAAAAAAATTAGCTGGCCCGAATGTCAATAGTGCTCAGGTTGAGAACCTCTGTTTAACTGATAAATAAGCTCAAAGTGGAATCTTTAGATACTTCATAGCGCATCTCCAAACTCTGGCTTTGGAGTTTTAATGGTTTTCGTCCATGGAATTCAGTTAATTTCAGAAAAGAAATACAGGTTGTGGGGTGAGGAGCTCATCCTTGATTGAGTTAAGGTCCACTTCCCAACTGGCATAGTCAGTCACTGTAGCTATTTTCATAAGCTATTTTTCTTAGCATATCCCTAGCCTGCGCATGTAGCACCCAATATAACTGCGTCTCAGTAATGCAGAGGCTTGCCAGGACTGTGGTTCTTGAAGGCTTTAAGCAATTCTATCATGACACCCTGAGCCAAAATACAGAATAGGCCTGTATTCTGATTCAATAGGGCTGAATCACTTCTGTGATTCATCCACCCCGTCTCTGCATTAGTCCTCAGCCAACAGAGCTATTTATATTGCCCAAAGATTCTGAATGATGCAAAGTTTCAGAGAAGCACCCCTGCCACACATTCACCCAAATACGGGAATTCAGCAATATTGTTCCATGGACTCTCCATGAAACATCAGAAGAATGCTTCTATCTTTGACTCCAGTAATCATTTAGTTTCCTTTTGCTGCTGTAACAAATTACCAAACCTTAATGGCTTTTTTATCTGACATTTATGGAGGTCAGAAATCTGACAATGGGTCTCACGGAGCTGTGTTCATTCCCAGGGCTCTAGGGGAGAAATTGCTTCCTTTCATTTTCTAGTTTCTAGATGCCTGTCTTATTCATTGAGCAATGACCCCCCTCTGTCATCAAAACCAGCACTGGCCAATTGGGTCTTTTCTCGAGATGCCATTTCTGTGTCTGACTCCTCTGCTTCTCTCTTCCTTATGGAAAGAGCTCTGGTCCAGCAGGATAATACAGTTATTCTCCTGATTTTAAGGTCAGTCTTTGGCCATGTGAAGCAACATATTCTTGGATTCTGGGATTCTGGGGATTAGGACATTGCCATCTTTGTGGGGGACAATTATTCTTTCTACCATACTCACTGAAAGACCATTTTACAAATAAGTAGATAAGGCTCATAAAGCTGTATTAGTCACAAATTTGAGTTTGGACACTTAAAATGAAACAAATTACATTAGGCATTTAAACAAAAATGGTAAGTGTAATCTTGAAGCTTTAAAAGAGTATCATGAATCTTGTAGGGAATTCATTTCTTAACACAATCTCCTGGAATCTTCACAAAACATTGAATATAATAATTTAGGAAAGAGAGAATTTCAGGAGACCATTATATTATTAAATATCTTATAAACTGTTCATTATTGTTACCATAAGATTAAGTATGTGATTTCTAATCTTATTAATCTTTCATATGTCACAAAACTCCGTCTCACACGCCAGCTCTCCACTCCTAAAAATGCAATTATCTTTCAAAAGCTACCGAAGGTAAAAATAACCGTCTTTCCCACATTGGGAACCAAATCAAAGCAAAGTAAGTAGAGGAGGGGGTGAATATTGCATTGTTGTAGGTGATCATTTATACTGATGATGTGATAATGTTTCAAAGATACTGACAAACTCAGAGCTACTGGTATCAATGATAAAGTAGATAGTTTTCTATATCTTAAAATTATCCCTTGCAATAAGTATGCTTTAGCCTTTGATCCACTTATTAACTTAGTAGCGATTTATAAGAAAGGGCACAGAAAATCACCTAATTGCTTCACACATCTTTAGGAGAAAAAAATAAAAATAACATAAAAGTAGATGAATAATGTATTTTTCTAGGAAACCAAGGATTTCCATCATGTCCATTCTAAATTGATGATTTCTTTATGAAAATATCACAGACACTGCTGCACATAATGATGCCTCTAAATAGATAAAAGCATACTCTCATTATTTTAATAAGTAAAGGAAATTGGCAGTGCATTATGAAATACATCCTAAAATAATAAAACAGTAATTAGAAATAAAATAAACACTTCAAGCACTTGAAAATATTTTTGTATATCCACAATACTTAAGCTATTCTAGAAAATAAATATCATAAAACAAGCAAACAAATCTTCTCTTGGGTACAAAAAGTTCATGAATTTAAATAATGACTTACATATATAAATATATAAAATATATAAAATACACAAAATAGGGTATATTACTGGTATAAATAATTGTCACCTGAACAGTATAAAAAGTAAGAGGTATAAGCTGTGTGTTATTGAAAATAAATGCCATATACCTTAACTATCCTTTTATTTATATCTATACCTATACCTACACTAACAACTATACCTAAAATTATCCCCATACCAGACCCATACCAATAACGATAGCTATACCTATACCTATACCTATACCTATATCTATACCTATACCTATACCTATACTTAAACTTACACCTACATTTACACTTACATCTACACCTACATTCTATGTACAAATGCCTTTTGAGGTCCTGGAAGGCTGAAAACACAGCTACATTTCCAATATAACATACAATGCCCAACAGTTACTTGATCTCAATAAGCAATGTCGTTTTTTGTTTTGTTTACTGCATTCTGTGCAGTACTGAATATTAACATTGTCAGACATAAGAAAGTGAATAAATGACAAAAAGGTCTAATACAAATTTTTTAACTCCAAATCCATTGTTATCTAAGTCAGGTATATTCTATATTTCACGTTACGCTTCCCAACTTTACGTATCACACTGGTCCAGTTAAGCACCCTTCCCCAGAGGAGCAGTACTGGTTCCTTAACTCAACAATAATATTATAAGGAGGGTTTACAAAACCCTTCATTAAGATTATGACCTCACCCACTGCAAGCTAACTGGTATAAGAATTTAAAATATGTAGGTTATATAAGTAAACTACACAAAAAGATCACCCACATACTTTTTTTTCAATTGGCAGTGCATTTTAAGTGCACAGAAACCTTAATAAAACAAATGCTGGAATTATTTATCAAAGTTTCCCCTTTTAACTAACAAAATAAATCATCTTTAGATGGCAATAAAAAATTTCACTCTCAGGCACAGTAGCATGTGACCAATAGCCTTAAAACAGCAACTGGCTTTGCAGTAACCAAAGAAAGAAACTACTGTGGCATTAATTCACCTGATGAAACTGATTTGACATTCTTTTTTCCAGCATTTCTCACAACTTAAGATAAAATACACTCTACCCTATTAAATGGAGAAAAAAAAATATATTTTTAAATTTCAGTACATAGAAAATAAACATTTATGAGTCTCCTAAACTGGACTGTGTTAGCTTTGAGGTTACTGTGCTTGCTGTTCCTTGGTTTCTCTGGTCAGCAACCATTTTGTGGAAAGGGATGCATGGGGGAAGCTCCCGTAATTGAGTTCCTTTCATCAGAAGATTTCAAAAGCTTTGCTGATGGCTATTATTTACAGTCGCTGAATAAATGGGAGAACCGAGCCAATGGGAGGCTATAACCATTCTACAAATGAATTCCAAAGCGGTGAAATCTTGTTAAACTAAGTCAGGATATAAAATGTATTAGGTGTCTTGCTCCATTCTAAACCCATAATCCATTTTTTTAAAAATCAGCTTTCTCGGCTTTGAACCTTTTTCTTACACCCTAAGATTAGTACTGACCTTGCTTATTTGTTGAGATACAGAGAATCACTGGGCCTTAATTTTTTTTGACAAGTAGGCCAACTACCCATGTGCACAAAAGGTGGGTGGGGCGTGTATGACATAGGACACAACTTTAGGGTATAAATTGTGCAGAGAAAGAAACACCAAGTCTTTATACTGAAAACTGATGGAAAAGGGAGTACAGGAAATCACTATTACGGTGAGAGGGTTAGAATATCTAAAAAAGCAAGTCTATGACAAAATGATTTTGGACAGGAGGTACTAAGAGATGGATGAGAGGAGCTGAATGCAAGAGGCAGAAACATGTGGCTAAAGATGGGGGAGGGGATGTAACTCTTAATAAATACAACTTTTTCACTAACAAAATATCTATGAAGGCTTTTCAGCGTCATGGCTCCCACACCTGGCCTGTTTAGGTGAATCATCTGAAACACCTAAAGACCAGACATAAACTGTTTCCTATTGTGTGTTCCCTGGAGATTCTGACTTATTAAATCTGGCTTAGAGTCCAAACATCTGAACAATATTTCTATAGATTCTGGGGTGAGTCTGAAGGTATAAATGCTTTAGAAGATCAAACCTTCCACCATGGCCAGTATCTAAGAGCATATTCAAATGGGAGCAGCACACATTTTGCTAGCTCCTATCTACTAACATTGAGAAAAGCAACTTAAAATAAGAACTCAGGGAGGATAGGTCTACTGAGGCATCAAAAGTCACACTCAAAGAGTTTTCTGGTGTCAGCAAGCCTGCATAGTCTGTACCTTAAGAGGCTGTTCCATTGTCTCAACTAGATTTTGCTCCCAGCTTTTGTCGTGGTTTGAACCCATTGGATAGTGACCCCAGTGTAACCCAGTTGGAACATGGACGTTATCTGGAACCTTAGGTTGTCCTGTCGTCTGCTAACACCGCCAAGTTTGTCCTTAGCTTTACTTTCTATTCATACTGACCTCACATATCTAACAGGCCCCAATGGGAGAAAGTTCAGCCAAGGTTTTCCCCAGTGTGGCTCCAGAATCAGCTCAGGCCTTCTCTCACGTACATTCAGTGCCCAGTGATTTTGCTGAGGTTTATCTGAATAGAGTCCTCAATCATGTGAATGACATTCTATCAATGTTTTTCAAGATCAATCTTTGCTCTGGAAACAGAAACATTGATGTCCTAGTTAAGATGCACATTCCCAGGCAGCATAACCTACTGGATTAGAATCTATGTGGGCAGGAGTTAGGAGTCTGCATTTTCAAACTAAGTTCTGCAGGTCATTTTCATGCACCTTAAAGTTTGAAAATCATTGGAAAACACAGTGATTGTTTAATTAGCAAAGTAAGTATTTACATCATTAATCGATTCAATAAATAATAATTTAATGCCTTCCATGTGCAGGTACTTGATAGGCTCTCGGAGTATAAAGATGGTTTGGAAAGAGCGTATCGCATTCCAGTAGAGAAGACAGAAACGTCACTAGCCGGTTGAAATAGAGCGTGATAGGTGCTATGATAAAGAAAGGGCTTATTTATGAACGGTGGCTCCATTCACTTCTGGTGATTCTGGAAAGCTGTGGTTTGACAGCTGTAACTGTGATAACACCCGTCTGCCTTATTGAAATGTCAGCTGTTTGCTGTTTACTTTGTACACTGAAAAAGATTCACAAAAGATTACTTTTAAATTTTCCCCTGAGACTCAGTGGTCTTTCTTATTGTACAACCCTTTTGCAATTAGATATTTGTGGCATAATTGTTGATACAGAAGCTTTTGTGTTCAGATGTAACTTAAAAAAAGACATTAAAACAGAAGAATCATGTTTAGACAGTCGAAATACTTTGACTTCTATTTTTGCTGCTGCCCTGTGAAGTGTTTTAAGATAATGTAATTGAGTTGTCAGTGTTTCATAGACAAAGCCTTATTGAAATTTTAATGTATATATTTAGCTAGGGATAAATTACCTATTAGCAAACCATATGTGAAAATTATGTGAAGAATAACATTATAAAAACCAAATCTTTAAACTATGTATACACTTGCTGGTAAGTTTTTCCAGATGTTTAGTTACATGACATTTTTGCAAATATAGAATATTTAACACTATATAAAGATCTTAAGTTTTTCTATTATATCACATAAATGACAGAACATCTAATATTTATTTTTTAAAGAGAAAAAGTAAAACCCAAGTTTTTTTCCAGTGCAGAAGCTCATGATCATTCACTCAATTAATACACTTCTTTTTTTCTTGAATTTATTATAAACTCCATGAGTACAATATAGACTCCACCCACAGACTCCACTGCATTGTTTGTGCTTCTACTCTTTGGTATGTACACTAGCCAACACTAAAGGAAATACAAGATAAATAAAGTCCTTATCCTATATAATAAAAGCCTAATACGCTAAGTGTCTGGTTGTCTGGTCGGCCATTCAACCAATGAAAGCGTAATATGCTAATGATATGCTAAGGCCGCTCAACCACTTGCTATGATGTGCACTGACCACCAGGGGGCATATGCTCCAACTGGTAGACTAGCTTGCTGCTGGGGTCCGGCCGATCAGGACTGAGCGAGATGGGCCGGACACACCCTGGAGCCTTCCTGCGGTCCCTCTCTGGCTGGCCAACTTCCCGCATCCCTCCCTGGCCCCAACCATGCACCAGTGGGGTCCCTTGGTCTGGCTTGTGCCCTCTCACAATCCGGGCTGAGGGACACCCCCCCCCCACACCCCTGTGCATGAATTTCATGTACTGGGCCACTAGCATCCAATAAACTGCATAAGACAATGGCACATCCACTACAATTTAAGTTAAAGTAAGGTAGATATCAAGAGGATGTACATGCAAGAGCTCAAAGAAGATTGACTTTAGGTAGACTGATGAATACTGGCTTCATGGAGGGCAGAGATCTGAAGCAAAATTGGAACTGCCTTTTATTAAAGGTAACAAACAACAATGTTCATTATTTCCCTCTGTTACCGAGTGCTTTCTATTGAACAGCCACTCTACTAAGTGCTGGGCTAAAAATGTCCTACTTAATATCCCCACACTTGAGCTAGATGTTATTCTCTTCATTTTATAGGTGAAGAAATTGCAGCTAAGAGGGGCTAAGCAATTTTGCCAAGGTCGAACAGCATCTTTGCAGAGCCAGAATGCCAAACCAGTTCTCTGACTTAGATGCATGTATTCTCTGCCACACTGCCCTCCACCCTGCCCTAAAGACTAGACCAAATACAAACAAAGCCTAAGAAAAACTAAAGGATATTCAGACTATCTACTGGTCTTGGGCTCTTTGTGTTATAATCTACTTAAAGAATCTGATTTAAAGCATGACATCACTTTCTAGAAAAGTGCCCAAAAACACATTAGCTTGCAATTTTTTAGTTTATCTATGAATCCAAGATGAAATATAATGAAAACTGTAGATCCTCGTCTCTTTTAATTATTGTCTATCAATCAGGACATCCTGTCTCTGGGATGCTTTACCTCAGGACAGGGGTCCCAGCAGAGGATGGTGTACAGGCAATTCATTGAGGAAGGAACTCATTCTGCAATAAGGTTTCTTTGCAATCTCAGGCCCTTACTCCCCTCTCCCCTCTTCAATCAGCATATCCCCAGGGCACCATCACCTCCTTCTTTATCTCCACTGCCCCCATCACTGAGATGTGGATGCCATCCAGGGGGCCTCTCCTAGCAGTTTCCTCATTGTTTTCTTGCCACCAGTTTATTTTATATTCTGCTTCATTCTCCATAGTACTTTCTTTTATAAACAGCATGCCACTCCCTTATTTAAAAACTTCCTTTGCTCACTTTTTACACTAATTACTGAACTTCTTAGCACGATCTGAGCCATCCCATATCAAGGTGGGCCTGAACCATACCTCTTTTTCATGTCAAAAATAAATAAAACAAACACCCATTCATTATCTGTATACAAATGTACTGCCTACATTGGCATTTGTTTCTTTTTCTTATTTTTGCCTTTACTATTCGGACATCTAGAGCTAGCCCAAATATTGTCTCCTCTGTGGAGCCTTCACCAACTTCCCCCAATTCCCTCATAAAACATTATGTTCAGGCACCTCTTGCAGCCACGTTTATAGAAGTGGATCTGCTATATGTCAGCAAGGCTGAAGTTGTAGCTCATTGATCTTTGTATTTCAGACATCCAGCTCAGTTCCTGGAATACAGTAAGTAAATAATTTTTTTCAAAAGTAAGTGAAAATCATAGAAGTTTCATATTATTTCCAGAACAGTTATCAAAGTATATTTCCTTCTAGTTTGTTTTAAAAAATTTACTAGTGTTCCTTTTCAATGATCACTTCTACCAGGTCAGTGCAATTATTTTCTTGTTAAAGGAAATATACTTATATAAAATGTAATAAATTTAAAAGTAATATATAAATATGTATTCAGAGACATTTTTCCCTGTACTTGTATGCATTCAGAAAAATGAATAACTTAAATATCAGCTGGTTGAGATACAATGACTTATAAAATATATTTGGAAGGCAAAAGAGAAAAAATATATATGTATCTCAAGATATTTTAAAACTGTTTAAACTCTTTTAAAGCAGCAATAAGATGTTCAGAAATTTGTTTACAGTAAATAACTTATAAAAATATTTTTAAATAGGTAAAGACTTATGATATCTAAAATTTCTAATCAGCATGGTAATATAAAACAATATCTAACCATAAGGGGAAATGTTAATTACATATTAAATAGACAATGAGTAATAAAATTATATAGACACTAGGAATGACAGACACTTGACTAATATACACCTTATAAAGTCCAGGAAGACATTAAAAAAAGAGATAATACTGGAAAAGAAATTATAACAATAAAATAAAAAGAAAGGAAATTAAAATGTCAAATAACTTTATATATGGTTTGTGATCATTCATATGCTTGATAATAAAATCAATTTAGGATCCTTAAGTAGATGCTATGTTTCAGGGATTTACAGAAGTAAAACCACTAAAATTTATTACAAATCACTTCATGCTTCATATTTTGCCTGAATTTGGATGAATAATTCAGTAAAAGGGAGAAAATGTTGTAAAAGAACCTTTTTATTCCCTCCTATACATCATATTTTAAGGTAAAATATACCTAACACTGTATAAATGGAGGCACTATGGGCGAACAATGTATAATAAGCATTGGGAAGATGTAAAAGTGGCCCCCATGCTTCTTTTCATGTTCCAAAGAAAATCACATCTCTTAATATGACAATTTATTTACTTTTTAAATGAAGATGGGCTAAAGGTTTATTCTACGCACTAGTAAATGAGGGGACTAATAGATGTTAAAACTTATTCAAAAAAGAAATTTATCAGGTATATTAAAATAAATATGCAAACGAAAGTCAACACTATTTTTTCAAGGGGTGGGGGATGATATATTTAGTTATTATTTTCCCAAGCATTGGGCATAAAATCGTGTGTGTGTGTATAAACTTTAATAAAAATATGCCCCATGTGCTATAAAATGATTACAGATGTATGATACATGTTGACTTTATGAGAGGTCCCTAGCTAACTTTAAGTTATTAATATAAATGTAATCAGACCACTTTATTCATTCATTCTTTCATTTATTTTTTTCATTCAACAACCTCTGAATGGAGCCTAACGTGCATGTATCCATACTGTGCTGAACTCGCTAATGACCGAGATGCGTTTACTGCCCTTATGGATCTTGAATTCTAGCTGGTAAGCAGTGCCTAAGAAAATTAAATGTATGTATTTGCAAGATAGTATAGGCATTTATGGAGGCAGAGGGGAAAGGGTTAGAGAATTGAAATGTCTTGGACTTTAAAGTTTGAATTAGGCTGAGTTAATGGAAAAGAAAACCAGAATCCCAAAGGAGTAGCAATAGCAGAGGCATTGGAGGTGCAAAGGAGGTTTTGGATGGTAAGAGTGAAGAGTGCTTTGCTTCTGATTTTGTGTTGACCCTAAGCACTACAAGAGAGATCTATTTTCTAGATGACACTAGAAAATAAAAATGGGCAAAAGTGAACAGAAAACACTAGTGAATTTTCATTTCATCTCATCTAATGAAAAGCCAGAATTTGTTTGTTTGCCACATACAATTTTTATTTCTTTGTTTGCTTATGTGGTAAATAGGTAGGTAGGTAGGTAGGTAGGTAGGTAGGTAGGTAGGTCTGACTCTCCAGCTGATTGGTTGAGAAAAAGCCTGCTTGGAAATATAATGATTAAAATGACAACAGGTAGGCCTGTTATCATAGGAGTAATGAAAGAGGCAAATAGATTTTCATTCAGTCTCTCAAGGGACTGAATGTTTTGGTGATTTAGTTGTTAGGGGTTCTGTGTTTGAGTAATAAGAGTGTTTTGAAATTTTAAGTTGTATTAAAATAAATAATGTAACAATTATTGATGCAATTGTAATAAATCATGTTGATGTATCTAATTGAGGCATATCATTAAGAGAAAAGTTAGGCCCTAACCAGTTTGGCTCAGTGGATAGAGCGTCGGCCTGTGGACTGAAGAGTCCCAGGTTCGATTCCGGTCAAGGGCATGTACCTTGGTTGCGGGCACATCCCCAGTAGGGAGTGTGCAGGAGGCAGCTGATCGATGTTTCTCTCTCATCGATGTTTCTAACTCTCTGTCCCTCACCCTTCCTCTCTGTAAAAAATCAATAAAATATATTAAAAAAAAAAAAAAAAAAAAAAAAAAAGAGAAGATTTAGATTTCCGATCTCTAACTTAAAAGGTTAGTGCTAATTAGCTTCTTAATTAAATTATAGTAATGAGGATGATCATTTTTTGAACTATTTTAATGGGACTATTTCAAGGACAATTGGCATGAAGCTATGATTAGATCCGCAAATTTCAGAGCATGGCCCATCGTATAAACCTGGTCGGGTGGATAGGTTGAGTGGATAGGTCGGGTGTGTGATTTAGGCAATCCAGAATGGCATCTGTTTTGAATCCTAGTGAGGTAATAGCTCATGAATGCAATACATCTTCAGATGAAATTAATATGCGGACTGTTATTCCCATGGGTAGTAATACTTGGCTGTCAACCTCTAGGAGGCATAGCTCCCTGGTTTTAGATCAGATGTGGGAATTATATATGAATCAAAGTTAATGTCCTTGTAGCCTATATATTCATAACTTCAGTGCCATAGGTGACCTATAGTTTTAATAGTTATATAGGGATTATTAATCTCATCCATTATATAAAGAAATCACAGGTAGGGTAGAGCAATTATAATTAAAATAATGGCTGGTAAAATTGTTCAGATTGGTTCTGCTTCTGGTGCATCTATAGTACGTGTATGAGTTAGGTTAGTAGTCAGTATAAGTGAAATAATATATAGTGCAAGAGAGCTAATTATAAAACAATTATTAAGGTATGATCGCGGGAAGTATAACAGTTTTTCTGTAATTGTTGATGTTGCATCTTGAAAACCTAGTTGAAATGGGTATTCCATAAAGATTTATAAGGGTTCCACCTATAATTTAACTCTGACAAAGTTATGTAAATTTTACTAATATCTTACTTGTGGAGAAAGACATAATGGTATGGCACTGGCTTGAAACCAGTTTAAGGGAGTTCATTCCTTCCTTTCTTAGGGATTATACATATGGGAGTTCTTCAAATGCGTGATGCCAAGGGGACAGCCATGCAGTCATTCAAGGTTTGTTGTAGGTAATTCTACTATTAATACTTCTTTTATACATGCAAATTCTTCCATATCATGAAAACTATAAGTATAACAGCAGTTAGTGAAATGAATGAGCCTACAAATGATACATTATTTCAAGTTAAATAAGCGTCTGGATAGTCAGAGTAGCATCCTGGTATTCCTGATAGGCCAAGAAGTGCTGGGGGGGGGAAACGTTATATTAATGCCTACAAATATGACCAAGAAATGGATTTTTGCCCAGATTTTGCTAATGTATAACATGAAAATAATGGTAATCAGTGCACAAATCCCCCATGATAGCAACTATTACTACTATAGATAATGCATAGTAAATGTGCTAGTATACAATATGTATCATGAAGAACAACATCTAGTGAGCAGTTGGCAAGGAAAATATCTGTTAGACCTCCAGCTGTAAATAAAAAGATAAAGCCTAGAGTTTGACATATAGCTGGAAATCATTTTATATTACCTCCATGAAGTGTTACTAATCAGCTAAATACTTTTACTCCAGTTGGGATAGCAATAATTATAGTAGCTGTTGTAAAATATGCTCGTGTATCAACATCCATACCTACTGTGAATATGTGGTGGGTTCAGACAATAAAATCCAGAAATCCAATGGATATTGTAGCTCATACTACCTATATATATCCAAAAGTCTCTCTCTCTCTCTCTCTTTTTTTTCCTGAGTAATATGTGACAATGTGTGATATGATCCCAAATCTAGGAAGAATAAGGATATAAACTTCTGGGTGAATGAAAAATCAGAATAAGTCCTGATATAAGATAAGATCTCCTCCCCCAGTAGGATAAAAAAAGTAGTATTTAAATTTCACTCTGTTAACAGTACAATAATTCCAGCAGCTAAAATAGCAAGAGATAAAAGAAGTAAAACGGCTGTAATTAAAACTGTTCAGACAAATAATGGTGTCTGATACTGAAAAAGGGCTTATGGTTTTATGTTAATAATAGTGGTGCTCAACTCGCATGGCTCAGTGGTTGTATCAACCTATGAACCAGGAGGTCACAGTTCCATTCCTGGTCAGGATGCATGCCCAATTGCAGGCTTGATTCCCAGTGTGGGGTGTGCAGGAGGCAGCTGATCAATGATTCTCTGTCATCATTGATGTTTCTATCTCTCCCTCTCCCTTCCTCTCTGGAATCAATAAAAATATATTTAAAAAATAATAGTGGTAATACAATTAATTGCATTAAAAAGAAAGTAAAGACCAGCTGGTGTGTGGTGTGGCTCAGTTTCATGCACTAAGAAGTCACTGTTTTGATTCCCAGTCAGGGCACATGCTTAGGTTGTGGCCTCATCCCATCTCTCTCTCTCTCTTTCTCTCTCCCTTCTCCCACTCAAATCAATGAAAGCATATTAAAAATAAATAAAATGGAAATAAAACAATCAGAAATTTTAGAAGAATAACCAAGAGCAGTGAAAATGAACTGACTGAAACAACCAGGAAAATCACTATGAACATCAATCAAATACTTAGTTAATGTCTTTTAGTTTGTTTGTTTTTGCCTGTTTAGAGTATAGTGAGAACTTTGGAAGTTATATCAAATGAAACCATGATCTGAAAATGCTATAAATGATGTCATTTTCAGACAATAAATTTACCTTGTAAGAATGCAAATGCTTGCAATAGCTATAGAGTACTTTGTACTTCCTTAAAATTCTTAAGAATACAAATTATCAGAATATATGACTATCTAAGTAAACCAATCTAATAGAAATACTAAAACTACAACCTGAATTTGAACATCTAATTGCCATTCATTAGACTTTTGGCCTAGTTCACAAAATAAAACTATATATATAAAAGCCTAAGCAACTGGTCAACTGGCCGGTAGCTCTGACACACACTGACCACCAGGGGGCAAATGCTCAACGCAGTAGTGAAAACCACAGGCATGGAAACATGGAACAGACTGATGAATCTCAGAGGGAAGGGGGGGGAAGGAGGGAGGGAAGAGATTAACCAAATATCTTATATGCATATTAGAAGCCTGGTGCATAGATTCGTGCACCGGTGGGGTCCCTAGCCTGGTCTGCAGGGATCGGGCCAAAACCATCTCTCCAACATCCCCCGAGGGGTCCTATATTGTGAGAGGGCGCAGGCCAGGCCGAGGGACCCCATCGATACACGAATCCATGAACCAGGCCTCTAGTAGATAAATAAAAGTTGTAAGTTAGCTGTTAATTAACACATATTAATGAAATTAAGGTGCAGTGTTAAACTTAGCAAAATGTAGAATCTACTTAAAATACAATTAAAAGTTTAGAGCTTTAACTTTGGAAGCATAATAATACAGTAGAAAAAAATCACATCCTTTATAATTTCTAGCTTTTTATTCTATATTTTGTAGTTGTGGTCAAAGATCTTAAATATATCAGTAGAAAGAGGGAAAGAAGTACCGACTACTTACCAGATAAGTGGAGAATCTGTTTCAAAGAGTAGCCATACATACCAGGGACTTCACAATAACTTTGTATATGTTTTTCACTTTATTAAAATAACATTTCTACTTTGGTGAATGAGTTTAATGAGAGATTTCAAACTGAACTTGAATTTTGCTAATATTAGCAGTTTAAATGCTTACTCTTCTATTGGCTATCAATCTTATCATAGTGCAAAGTTAAGGTAATAATATTTAATTATTTGTTCTATGGGAAATGAAATGTATATATAGATAAAAGGCCTTCATTCCTAGAACATGTAGGTAAACTAGAAAAAAATCAGATAAGCAATGCAGGAACAACTCAGGAAAATTAACTTAAAGAAAATGGAAAATAATTAAATGTGGATAACTTGGCTTTCCAAAGCCTTGGGAGACATATTAAACAGTGATGAAAGAAGACAGTAAAGTAATTTAACTAGACAAATCACTCAGTAAAATAATAACAACAAAAGGCCACAGGTGCTGGTCTTGTGTAATATAGTCATGATGTTCTGTGGCATGTCAGGCATGAACTTGGAGGATTCTTGCCTTTGCCATTTAATGTTCCTATGACCAATGACTCACATTTGTTAAATAAACAGAAATCATTTAGAATGTTATATTAGAACAGACACTCACACACACACATACACACACACACACACACACACACGCTAAATTAAACTCAGGAGTACTGAACACTTACCTTCTAATTAACTGAGTTGGCTCTAAGTCACACTGTTTTCTGATGTTAGCAAAAACTCACAAGTAATAATCATCCTATCCCATTAAAAATACAAGCCCACTTAAAAATATAAATTCAGACCAGTTGAAATCACAGAAAAAAATTTTATTATTAATGTTAACAATATAACTATTATACCCAGTCCAAAGAGTAAATCATTTGTAGTTGTTCCAGGCTAGGTCAGCAGGGTGCCATGAACATTTAGCACAAATCTGCTTCTTGACCCTGAGGATATAAATCAGGAAACTATTAGCTGAGGCACACCAGTTGAGTCTGTAAAGCTCAATTCAGTCTCACATAATGTCCTTAACAATTGGGAGGAAAACCAATTGATCTTATGATTAACGTGACCAACACAGAATGTACATTTGGGTCAAAGAGTTAATACTGGGCTTGACAATGACTAATTTAGCTATCTACATGGATCAAATTAAGTAAGTAATTGCCAGCATGTGGCCAGATCAGACTGTCGATTTGTACCTATTAATCTGACTTTATTTGGAAGTTCAGCTATTAAACTTTTGTAATCTATTTACCTCAATATATGGCTGAAATTCAGGGATTTGTGCTGTTGGAAGTTCTAAGTGAATATAAAAGGTTGCCCTAAGTAAAATAGGAAGTTTACTTGAAGAGCAAAAATTTGAGTGACTATAGTGAGGGAGAAAAACTGTGATTTCTGTGTCATTGAAAAATTACTTAAGAGTTAAAGGCAACATTTTTTCCATGCTTTTTTTCGGTGCTAATTAGATAGAAGGTACAAATATTTAGTGGTGTTCTCTCTGAGCCTGGTATTGTGCTGGGCAATTAACATATTGGTATCTGATTTATTTCTTCTAAAAAGTATGATAAGTACTACTATTATCCATCTATATATTTATGTAATACACTAGAGGCCCAGTGGGCGAAATCACACGGCCCCGCCCACCAGCACACTCCCTGCCCAGCTGCACCTGCCTCACTGCACCTCTCGCTGCACCTGCCTCACCGTGCCCACCTGCCCGCTGCCTCGCCCGCCCCCCGGCCCCCAGCCTTGCTGTGATCAGAGCCTGTGGGCCGCAGGGGAGGGCCTGAGAGGTGCTCCATGCACCTCATGGTGACTGGTCATTTGGTTGTTTTGGTCATGATGCCTCTTGTCCTTTTATTATTATGATATTATATATTATATACTTATTTAATATATGCTGACTAAGGCTCACAGAAGTGGACTATTGTGCAAGGTTACATAGTGAGTGCCATTAGAGCGAAATGAACTCAAGTCCATAAATTAAAAAATATCTGTGTATTTTGGACAGTTCAGAAAAACAAAAGAAGAGAACTTGAGGCTATCAAACTGCCTTATTAACTTTCATTTTTCATACTGAATGTTAAACATTCCCATTGCAGTATTTGGAGAAAAAAGGTAAAAGCAATATACTATGATAATAAATATGTTAATTTACATATTAAATAATATTCTTACCACTGGACTCTTTATAGCACAGGGAATTCTGGTAAGTAGTTTAGGAATGATACCATATCCCTAAGCTCTGTGATATTGGTATTTACCAATTTTAGCATCCTATATACAGTAGTTATGTTAGATAAGAATAATCAGCTCTGTGCCTATGAACTAACTGCTTGTAACACAAGTAATTCAGGAGCAAGAATGGTGCTCAGAACACTTTTATGGGATAAATTCAAACAGCCAAAGATTCATTCCTCTAAGAAAACCAGTGTGGAAGTGGGTAATATTTTTCCATAAAATGGCACAGAGGACAAGTTAATAAATATGAAGACAAAATTACTCAGAACATTCAAATAATGAATCTGGAAATTAACTATTATAGGTCTTGTTTTGAAGAAGATTGAGGTTTTTATTTTTATAAGAGGAGAATAACCTCTTAAAGATTTTCTCTTTTAAAACATTGTATTTGCCACAACCAGTTTTTGATATTTGATATATTGGATATAGGATATTTGGATGCATTTGGGTGAATATGGAAGAAACTAATCCTTTTTTTTCAAATTATTATTTTATTTTTTCCATTTCCTTTTATCCCCTCTATCCCTCTATGCCCTCTTCCACCTCCACCGAACCCCCTCTCCCCCACAATCTCCACACTGTTGTCCATGTCCATGAGCTCTCTCTCTCTCTTTTTTCTTAAATTTTAAATTATCCAGAGAATGATACATAACTATTATTGAATAAGTTAAAAATTAAGAAAAATATACTTATTTATTGATGAACAAAATGAAAAAAGCAAAAAAAATTCTCTTTGGAATATGTTAGTTAATAATGTATCTTAAATGTACATGTATAATATTTAAGGGAAAGTGTATAGCATAGGGATTACATTGAATCTCATCCAGTTCCACTTTGCAAAAACTGTGTGAACTTACCTCAATTACCTGAGCTAAGACTCAGTTTACTTATGTGTAAAACAGGAATAATGTCTATACTTCTCTCATAAAGTTACTAGAAGATTAAATTATATAAAATATGCAAGTGTCAACCACATACCATACCATTGGCATTTGGTAAGTTCTCCACAAGTGATAGAAATTATCATGGTGATCAGAATCATCATCATAAATGTACCCTTATAAACAAGGAGTATGTCATTTTTGATCTCTGATTATGTCTTATGCATTTTACATTTCTGTTAGTAGTTAGTAAAAGATCTTATATCTATGAAGCCAAGTAAAATAAAATAAAACAGAAAGTATTTGATTTGACAAATTACTAACGTGTGCTCATTTCCCCCTCATTAGTTAATTTAACCTTAAAGACTCTCATAGGAAATAACCATTCCCATCCATTTATCCAATAAGGACAATGAACATGAATTTATGATGACATAAAAAGTCCAAATGAGCTCTCTTTCCTTAATAGCTGACCAAGGGAATTTCTCATGATGCCAATTCTTGAACTGAAACTTGAGAAATACCCAGGGCTTTGAATAAAGGCTTTAAGAAGGCTCTATATAAATGCCTCCACAAACCAGGATAGGCTTGAACTGTTTCTATGCTGCATAAATATATTTAAACATAGATTATATTAAATACCTCTTATGCTTATCTAATCTAATAATAGACAAATATGCAAATTGACCGCACCTTCGCTACACCTAAGCCACACCCACCAGCCAAGCCACGCCCACCAACCAATCAGGACGAGTATGCAAATTGCCCCAACAAAGATGGTGGCTAATTTGCATATCAAGACAGTGTAGAAAGAAGCCAAGAGCTGCAAAGGGGAGTAAAGCTTCGAAGAAGCAAGCAAGCCAGGGGGGCGGGGGGAGGAGAAGGGAGGAGCGAAGTCAGGGCCGTAGGCGAAGGGAAACGAAGGCGGGCTGGAGGAGAAGGCGGGGCCGGTGACAAGGGCGGGGCGGAGGCGGGGCCGGGGCCGAAGGGAAACGTGGGCAGGCTGGAGGAGAAGGCGGGGCCGGTGACAAGGGTGGGGCGGAGGCGGGGCCGGGGGCAAAGGGAAATGCGGGCGGGCTGGAGGAGAAGGCGAGGCGGGCAGCAAGGGAGGAACGGAGGCGGGGTAGAGTGCAGCAGGAAATCCCATTGCAGGAATTTTCCTGCAACGGGAAAGCTAGTAATTGCTATAAACCTAAAATAACTAAAATGCTACACTTTTCAGCAAAGCCAATCAAAATCAGGTTGACATTCTGAATTAAATTAACAATTTAAATTAATATGAATAATGATTTTAAAATGAAATAATTTTTATCAACTTCACATGTAAGTAATTACTAAATAAGGGACTTCTTGAATTCAGCAAGCTCATCTTATGGAGCATGCTCTGTGAACAACCTACTCCCATCACTTTCACTATTGGACAATGTAAAATCTTCATTCAGCTGTGTTCATTAAAGTCAGCTGGGCTCTCTTTAATAAAAATGCATTATTTATATATTGTCTACTTTTATTCTTTTCTCAGTAGCCATAGACAATTAAACAGAACAACAGGGTACTAAAATGCTTATACATACAAGTTCTAAAGCAGGGAATAAAATCTAGCAGCAGAATACACATATGTATAGTCAATAAGAGGTTAATATTAATCTATTTTATATTACCATCAAAAAGATATCACTCATACCAAAACAGAATACACACATCTCTGAGACCATACCCATGGAAGCCCAGATGAGCAGCTTGATTTCAGTTCACCTGGACTGGGTTCTAATGCAGAATTTTCACTGGGGTGTGATTCTTGCTCAGTTAGTTCCCCTGGAATACAAGGGCAGATGGAAAGATTTAAGTCTTTCCAACTGCCCTTGTATTTCTAAACTTCCTGGCTTGGGACTCAATCTGGTTCCCTTTTGCTTCCTCCCTAAAACTACAAACAGGTTCCACCCACACCCTTACCACACCCCACCCTTACTCCAGCCTGAGTCAGAGCCCCAGGCCTCTGGCTTGATGAGAAGGGGAGGTTTGTACACACATTCATTTGCCCAGCATGTCCTAATTGGCATCTCCTTTTTCAGTACCCCACGTTGGCACCAGGGAGAGAACAATGAATTATGCAGATACTGTAGGGCCAAAACATCTCCTACTAGACTCTCATTTGCATCAGCAGGTATATTTTATTGATTATAGATAACTTTACACAACTGAATTTAAAAATTGGCTTTATGATTGCCTAACCACTATGCTGTACACCTGAAAATAATACAAAATAATAGTGAATGTAAACTGCAATTAAAAAAATATATTGCAAAAATTGGCTTTTAGTCAGTTACCTAAAAATACTTTCCTTGGAGCAGGGGTTAATTTCTACATCACCAAAACATTTTCTACATCACCGATAATTTAAAATAGATATCAGATTATTTAAACTACCATTTCCCCCCACAATTAATTAGTAAACATGCAAACTATAACACAATCTATAAAAAAATAAATATATCAGAACTTTAAAAATAGAAACACATTTATAATAATCTATGGAAAGCAGGCAACAGCCATTCTATACATATTAGAATTTTAGCCTAAAATTCTTCTATAATTTCTTTGAATATATAAATATACAATGATGACTGATATCCATTTGTAATGATGACCAAGAAAATACAATTTTCATTAATGATAACAATAATAATATTCATACAACTAATCATCTCTTATCACCAGCATCCTACTAAGATTGGATAGGGCACGGATTCAAAAGCGGTGTATTTTTACATCACAGAATTAAAATAAATGGAACTTTCAATGCTCACTGAAGAAGTAGACCCATAAATCCTTGCCTGGCTGGGAGGCTCGGTTGATTGGAGCATTGTCCTGTGCACAAAAGGTTGTGGGTTCAATGACTGGTCAGGGCGTGTACAGGGGAGAGAGATCTCTCTCTATCTATCTATCTCTCCTTCCCTTTCCCTTCTCTCTCCAAAATAATTAAAAACATATCCTCAAGTGAGGATTAAAAATAAAAAAAGATGATGATTAAAGAACAAAAGGAAATCCTCAAATGTTAAAAAATAGAGTTAACAGCCGAAACCGGTTTGGCTCAGTGGATAGAGCGTTGGTCTGCGGACTGAAAGGTCCCCGGTTCAATTCCGGTCAAGGGCATGTACATTGGTTGTGGGCACATCCCCAGTAGGGGGTGTGCAGGAGGCAGCAGCTGGTCGATGTTTCTCTCTCATCGATGTTTCTAGCTCTCTATCCCTCTCCTTCCCTCTCTGTAAAAATCAATAAAATATAAGGAAAAAAATAGAGTTAACAGAGATTATCCATTTAGTCCAAACATCTGGATGTTTTGAAGAATTATTTTCTTACTCAATTTATAAAATAGAATTTGGATTTCATGCTTCTTTCTTAATAGCTTCCATAATGAGAAAACAGAGGGGAATACCAATGTGAAATAACAGGTGCCAAGGAATTTACTGTAAAAGTCCCTATTTGGTTTATGCAATGACATATAGGAAAAAAGGTAAGTCATTCAAATGTAAAAATGATTTAAAAATAATTACTCTTCATTAAATTAGTTATTGGAAAACATAATTATAAGTTTTTACATTTTTAGCTATTTTTGAGTCATCATCTTTACTTCCTTTAATAGGCAAAATTAAGTTACATAAACTTTGACTTATACCAAAATATTTTGACAATAATTTGGAAAACTTCATAAA
The DNA here is from genome assembly GCF_027574615.1 of Eptesicus fuscus. Taxonomy (NCBI): domain Eukaryota; kingdom Metazoa; phylum Chordata; class Mammalia; order Chiroptera; family Vespertilionidae; genus Eptesicus; species Eptesicus fuscus. The sequence continues at coordinate 69,959,502 of NC_072486.1, forward strand.
TAGCATGCATTTCAAATAAACATCACATGTATATTCATTCAGTATGTCCTTAAATTATTGATATAACAAATACTTAGTGAGAGTTTGTTGCTATATGGCAGACACTGTTTTAGCTGCTGGAAAGTTAGTAGTACACAAAACATATTAAATGTCCCTATGTTCAAGGAGTTTATATTCTGTTGGGGGAAGAGAGAGGACAAACAAGATAACAAATAAAGAATATGGTACTTTAGACGGTGATGAGTGCCCAGAAGTAAAATAAAACAAGTAGTGATGGGCACAGTGATTTAGTTAAAATAGACTCACTGAAAAAAAAAAAAATTACATTGACCAAAGACCTGAGGTTGGTGAAGACAGAAACATCCTTTCATTCGTACCATACTTTGATTGCAGATACTTACTAAATTAATGTTAATATTTTAACATTTTATCCACCATTCCCTTCAAGAAAATTTCTGGAGAGTAGCTCTCTCATAAAGCATGTTAAGACAATAAAGAAGAACAAAGAATAATAAAATGTGGCATACAACATAGGAATTTGTGAAACTGTCAGCATTTTGTCAGGAGAATATACAGGTAAATTATCTTTAGTTCTTAGGTTAAAATAAAAACAGAAAAGGCTGATGGAGCCTCAGATCTGTTGCCCACCTGTCTACTCTGGAGGGGCGGGGAGGGCTCAGCAAAGGAATAGTGGCCTCTGCCAGCACTTCTGTCTGGGAGAAAGCTGCCCCTCCCCCTCCCCCACTGATGCCAGACCCTGCAGGTCCTCTCCTTAGGTCTCTGGCGCCTTTGGAGCGCAGCCCCAGCACTGGAGCTCAGAGTTCATCTGAGATTGAGAGCTTTGGGGGGAAGCAGCATGGAGGGGGGTGGCGGGGGGAGGTGGGGAGGCAGGGATCTTTCCATCATTATCTGAAGCTGGCATGTCAATGGTATTGAAGAGCAAATTTAAAACAGCATGGCAAGTTGCAAAAAAGACTGCCTGCCAAAGATAGGCCTGGGAGAACTTTCCTTCTTCATGAACAAACAGTTTGGTAAAAGCCAATTTCCAGTGGGCCTATGCACTGGGGTCTTTATGGGGAGAAAGTATTCAATTCCACAAATATTTTTGCCATCAATAAACACACTTTAATGGGGGGGGGGAGGGGGAGGTGAGAAATACAGAATTCTACAGATTTTTTGAATCCCTAAATATAGAAGAAAGGGATGTCTTCAACTCTAACTCTTAGCTTTTCAAGAAGTATTGCTAATTGATGACCAAAGAATATGTGGAACTGAATGTAGTCTTTGTTTTGGGACCCTTTGCATAAACCTGCTCAGGGCCACATCCTGTGGTCCTCAATCAATCCTGAAATACTTGTTTGACTTCCAAGGTAACCCTGTGCTCTGAAAAGCCATTGAGGAGAGAGAGGCAAGGAGGTGGCAAACAGCCAAGGAGAAAGATGTTGGCAGAGAAACGACTAACCTTCAGCTGCATTAATTGCCCGAGATCATTTATCACAGGCCTCACCGATGGATGTGGAATAAATATAAAAGTAAATATGGCTTTCATTCTTGAGAAACAACTCCTTCTGCTGAAATACTCTAGTGTCTCTTCCACGGTGAAATCAGAGCGTGATGAGTACCTAGGTAAACAATGTACAAATGCTTCCTACTTTGTCTGTCCTCCCATCAAGCTTACATTTTAATGGCTGTGTCTCCAGGCAGACTCCCGAGGCTAGACAGAAAGAGGCTAGACAGAAAAGGTGAGCCTGGCGCTGAATTTCTTAGATCAATACAAGGAAGTGTCAAACTAAAAATAATGTGTGCTGAGTCGTAGAATACAAAGAAGCCTGGATGGAATCAGTATCATCAGGTGGCCACTGCACTCATTTCCAGTTGAGACTGAAAATAACTGCTGGAATGAAAATAGCTCCACACAGAACACGAAACCAGAGCATAAGCCAACTGAGCTATCATTGTAAAGCCCAGCCGGCTTGGCTCAGTGGTTGAGCCTCGACCTATGAACCAGGAGGTCACGGTTCGATTCCCAGTCAGGGCATATGCCCGAGTTTCAGGCTCGATTCCCAGTGTGGGATGTGCAGGAGGCAGCCGAACAATGAATCTCTCTCATCATTAATGTTTCTGCCCCTCTCCCCTTTCCTCTCCTCTCTGAAATCAATATATATATATATAAATATATATATATATATATATATAAAGAAATGGAGAAACATATGAAACACTCACATATGACAGATAAAATGATATACAATTTTCTTTCCTCAAAACCTTTCATGTAGTTTTTGACTAGAAATGGTTCACAGTTCAGCTATTTCTAGAACATTAATGAAAACACCATATCTGTTGGAACTGTGGATTTTTTGCTGCCTAAGTTATTGCCTTTGATGGCTGTTTTACTGACTTAAGAATATGGAAGAATTGAGTCATCTTATTTCTATGCCAAATTAGAAGACACATTTGCTGCTTTTCAGCATTCATCTATTTGCTAATCCTCCTTAGGTTGGGGGTAAATGTGATTGGTGATGGCTTGAATATTTTAAAAGTTGGAAAATTCATTCATTCAACCAACATTTAGTAATCACCTACTTCAAAGACAGTTTTTAATATTGTATTTTATGGAGGTTTTATTTTCCTTTGTTTGTTGTTGTTGCTTTCTGTTGTTTTTGTCCAGGCCATGAGCTAAGCATGTATTCAGAGACACATAAGGGATTCCTGCTTTGGGGAAAGTCATTGTTACAAAATGATAGGATCCATGCTTTAAACGAAGTTCTGTATAATTGACTTCCTTTACACAAAGGAAAGATGGACAAAGGTATGGAAGACTGCTAGTTTTCACTAAATACTCACCTCTTTCTTCTATAATATATGGTGTGGGCTAGGCTTAAGGCCCCTTGCTTAAGACTACAATATCAGCCTTCTTTGCAGGTAGTTATGGCCAGCTGGTTAAGTTCTAACTAGCTGCATGTGAGTGGCATTGATATGAGCCAGATCTAAATTTTGCTCTCAAAATAGCTGGGAGTGTTATTTTCAATTAGTTTTACTTAGCCTGTAACTTTTATCCTGTCTAATATCTTGCAGGTATGAAAATCAAAGTTCTAAAAAGATTATGTGTGAAGGTATAAAAGAGATTTAGATCAAAGTTATCCAGTGGATATGATTTGTAAAGGTATGATGTTTCAAGTAGTATGTAGTATGCTACATAATAATGACAATAGTGCCACAAAAATTCACTTTAAAATTATAGAATGTATTATTCAGGCATAGACGTTTCAGATGTCTGATGAAAGGATGTGCCGTAGACGGAAGGAGGGAGAATGGTTTATGCTGAAGGGGCTGGTAGTGACTAACAATGTAACACCATTTACATATGAACTTCGTTGACAGATTTTGATTTTCTGTTTGTCTTTTCTTCCTATTTATACTAATTTAGAAAAGTTATCAGTGGTTATATAACAGAGAAGGCAGAATGCAGTACGTACAAACTTTGTTACATTTCATCATATGAATTTTAATCAGATTGGTAATGTAGGTAGGTCTTATCTCATTAATATAGCCTCATTTGCATAAAAGCAAGCACATGACTAAAATGATCTGGAGTATAAGATGAAGGATGAAGTGCACTTTGCCTTCTTAATAATTAAATCTTATTTAATACTGACAGAGAATGTCCCATAAATTAAGTTTTGCATTCTAGTTTTTTCTTCTCAGTTGAGATATATAGGAATAATATGATACACACATCTGTGTGTTTACATGCATGAGCACATCTATATAATAAAAGCCTAAGCGTCCATTACGGTGGAACGACCAGAATGGCTAGTCGCTATGATGTGCACTGACCACCAGGGGGCAGACACTCAACGCAGGAGCTGCCTCCTGGTGGTCAGTGTGCTCCCCCTGGTGGTCAGTGTGCTCCCACAGGGGTAGCACTGCTCAGCCAGAAGCCAGGCTCACAGCTGGCGAGCACAGCAGCAGTGGCGGGAGGCTCCCCCGCCTCCACGGCAGTGCTAAGGAGCAGCGAGCCAAGTGATAAGGAGCAGCGAGCAGGCAGGCTGTAAGGAGTGTGGGCTCCGGGACTGTGAGAGGGATGTCTGACTGTTGGCTAAGGCCTGATCCCTGTGGGGAGCAGGCCTAAACCGGCAGGCAGACATCCCCTGAGGGGTCCCGGACTGCAAGAGGGCACAGGCCGGGCTGAGGGACCCTCCCCCCCCACCCAGTGAACAAATTTCATGCACCAGGCCTCTAATACATACACACACACACACACACACACACAACATGTATATATATGCACACACACACACAAACATATATATTCATATATATATATATATATATATATATATATACATATATATATATACATACATACACACACACACACACACACACACACACACACACACACACATATATATAAATATTAGGGGCCCAGTGCACGAAATTCATGTACTTGGGGTCAGGGGTTCCTCAGCCCAATCTGCCCCCTCTCACATACTGGGAGTCCTCAGGGGATGTCCTACTGATGGCTTAGGCCCGTGCCCCATGGGGAGTGGGCCTAAGCCGCAGTCTGGCCTCCCTTTGTGGGAGGCAACCAGGCCCATGACCCCACTGCTGCAGCCACTGTCAGTCACCGCAGCCACCAAGGTGTTTTCATCAACACGGACTCCAGTTCCTTCACCAAGAAAAAATGACAACTTTCTTTATGCATTTTCAAGATGTTGTCTTTCATAGGATATGCATTTCTTTATTTATTTTTTATCCTCACCTGAGGATATGTTTCCATTGACTTTTAGAGAATGTGGAAGAGAAAGGGAAAGACAGAGAGAAACATCAAAGTGAGAGGAACACTTTGATTGGTTGCCTCCTGCATGAGCCCTGATCTGGGCCCTGGACAGGGAGGAGCCTGCAAACTAGGTACATGCCCTTGATCAGAATCGAACCCAGACCCTGCTGTGTGCAGGCCGAGGCATTATCCACTGAGTCAAACCGGCTAGGGCAGGATATGACATTTCTTAGCCCTCCAGCAGCAGACCTTCGTTTTTTTTCTCCAGAAGTGTGGTGGAAAAACCCTAGATCACCTTTTTGGATTCTTATTACCCAAGTTACTAAGAATATTACCAGTGGCATACAGAAAGCTTAGCCAATGTGCAGTCAGAAAAGGTGTTTCCTCTATAGTTCACACCAATCGAGGGCTGGGCCCTGCCCAGGCCTAAAGCCTCTGGCCAAAGCTTTAGGTCTGGGCAGCCCCCTCCAGCTCCCTCTGATCACCGGCTCAGCCCTTGCTCAGGCCTGCCCAGGGGGTCTGCTCCTGCCCAGGCCAAAAGCAGACCGCCAGCTCCCTGCCTAGGCAATTGATCACAGGGGATCCACTCTTGCACCAGGCTGAAGCAACCCCCAGCTCCCTGCCATCGATTGCAGAGGTCTGCTTCCGGACCAGGCCAAAAGCTTCTGCCGGAGGCTTTCGGCCTGGTGCCGGAGCAAATACCCAGCTCCCAGCGATCGATCACAGGGGTCTGCTTTGGGACCAGGCCAAAAGCCTCCGCCATAGGCTTTCGGCCTGGTGCCGGAGCGGACAACCAGCTCCCTGTGATCGATTGCAGGGTGTCCACTCGTTCACCAGGCTGAAAGCCTCCAGCAGAAGCTTTTGGCCTGGTGCCAGAGCGGACACCCAGCTCCCTGTGATCAATCCCAGGGGGTCCGCTTGTGCACCAGGCCGAAAGCCTCCACCAGAGGCTTTCGGCCTGGTGCCGGAGCAGACCATCGCAGGGGGTCTGCTCAGGGAGCCTATGTATGCAAATTAACCGCCATCTTGGTTGGGTTAATTTGCATACTCACCCTGATTGGCTGGTGGGCGTGGCTTGGGCTGGTGGGCGTGGCTTGGGTGTAGCGAAGGTGTGGTCAATTTGCATATTACCCTTTTATTAGGTAAGATATGGTTGTATAATACACATACATACATCAAATGTGAGGTCAAATGTTGCTTGCCTATTTTTGTATAGCCAATGTTTTACTAAAGTCTTGTCACTCATTCTGCCATCATATGGCACTAGATGGGTGATTTTTTACTAAACTTTAGAACATTTTAATGCTGAACTTGAGGACTGCACTATGTGGTTTCTCATACTTTTAAAGGCCTCCACTTGTTTAAAAAATTGCTATTTGCTAACCAAGAAGAAAAGCCTAGTTTTAATATTATTCACAGATAGTGTTTATTCTCTTTAATTAAGTAAACTGTGTAAATAAATGAGTGACCATAATATGCTGAAAAGACAAAAATACCATGAAGAATAAGAACAAGTATAAAAACAATTTTTGCAGCCTGGATGCTCTGTTGGCTGACACAGAAATGTACAAGACAGAAAGCAAATCTGGCCAGTAAACAAAAGGAGAAAGGAAAAAAAAAAAAAGTAGTACCTTAAATAATGCATTAAAAATCCCAGGGGCAATTTTTTTTTTTAAAGAAGAGTAGTATGGTATCATTTAAATTAATTCCAGAACAATTCTGCAACATTTAAACCTTTAAACACTCGTAAATATTTTCTTCAAGAGAAACAAAAGTCACATGTATACCTTAGAGTCATATGGGTCACAGATCAGTTACAAACTTAGATGTGACTAGTAATCTGAAGGATAATGTCATTTAAGATGATGGCAGTGATGTGACCAGCAAATACATCTATTGAGTGACCTTGAAAGCTAATTTTCAAACTATGAATAGAAGAAAAGAAGAAAGATTATGGGTAATATACGTTATTTATCAAAACCAAAATAAATTCTTTTTAGAAAGCAGCTGTAGTCTCCACAATACTACAATATAATCCAATTAATTATTACTCTGCTAAAGCTACTTTTTAGTTATATGAAAATGTTATCTTTCATAGGATATGCATTTCTTTATTTATTTTATAAAAATACACTCCTGGAAATATACCTAAATTTCCCAGACAGTGTGGCTCAGTGGTTGAGCATCAACCCATGAACCAAGAGGTTGCTAGTTCCATTCCTGGTCAGGGCACATGCCCAGGCAGTGGGCTTGATTTACAGTAGGGGGCATGCAGGAGGCAGCTGACTGGTGATATTTTTTCTCATTGATGTTTCTATCTCTCTATCCCTCTCACTTCTGCTCTCTAAAAATCAATTATATATATATACATATGTATATGTATATATATATATATATATATATATATATATATACATATACATATGTATATATATATCTTTGCATGTCAATGCTGAACATTAACTCAGATTAGCAAAAGGTTAGACATTGACAGAGATTACATAGCAGATGTTCCTGTTCAAAATGAAATTTTAGCAACATGTGGCAGCAAGACTTTTTAAAAAATCACCAAGTCACTACATTTATATTTGAATTCTAATAATAAATATTATCAGTTCATTTGTTATAGCAAATATATTGTAATTATTCTAAGATGAATAGAATATTTTCCTATGCTTGTAGTCTCTCAGTAGCTTAACAAAATTTACTGTATTCTTGTTCCCAGCAAGAACATTTTAATTTTTTTGCTCTTAAATTCCCTAATTGTATTTGACTAATTAGAACCTCGATTTCATATTTAGGCTTTAGACAATGAGAAGTTTATATGGAGAGAGTAGAAGATTATTTATTTTTAGATTCTAAAGGCATTTTCTTACTTTCTTGAATTAAAAAAAAAACTTTCTCTTAAAAAAGATGCTTCATAATCAGATATATTCTTTGAACTCCTAAAGGAAAAATAAAAATGTGTTTTGTATGACAAAATTGATTGGATTCTAGGTAGAACTATAAAGTCAAGTAAATTAATCATAGAAAACTACTGACTATGCTATATTTATCTCTATATAATGCAAAAATTATAATTAAAAGATAAAAAAGAATTTGGCATAATGTAGCCATAAATAGTCTTATATTTATTGTGTATCAATCCCCTTGAGCAAAAAGCAATTACAGTATATAATTACTTCTCATGAAATAAGACTTTTATTATATGGTATATTTTGTTACCTAATTTCTTTAGCAACATTGTCTGTGAATTTTCTATATCTTTAAATTTTCTGTAACACCTTTCAACTTTGGTGTTTTGACAACTTAAGAAACCACTTTGTGAATTTAAAATAATGTATTATTATTGGTAAGCTGTCAGTGCTCTTGAGATGAATACATCTAAAACAACTTTAATAACACATATGAATACTTAATTCTGAAAACCTGATTACATATATAGGACAGAATGCTGTCTCAGTTTTGGTTTAGAGAAAGGAGTTATATCTATATTTCTTTGTCAGTTTTCTACATACTGTGGCCATGATTTTTCCCTAAAGTAGTCAATGCCTAAATAACAACTGGATATTTTCCTTACTAACATAATTAATGTAATATCATCAATACGTTTGTGCCTCTAAAAATTGCTCAGAGCAAAACTACAAAAAGTAAAATTTATTAAATATTATCCATCTAATGATGAGTTAGGTGTGAACACCTTTAACTGAATTTTTCAATTCCTACACATTGTCTTTGTTCTTGTTTTTTGTTGTTAGGGATTTGTGTTGCTGCAGAAGGCAATGCAGGTCTCAAGTTGCCAGGATCTAATTCATCATCCACGGGCTCCCTGACCTAGAGACCCTACTCACTTCAGAACAAATACAGCGCTTTATAAATGGGCAGAGGGAAGACACAGATGAATGGACAAAGACAATGCCATCCTCCAACACACAAACTTGGTCCTTATTGGTTCTGTTTCTACTACTATTTATAGTCCTTTGGGAAAGCAATTCTTGAAAGGTATTTTAATATTCTCATATTAAATATTTATGACCATCAATGTCCTTTTCTTTATGCAGTAGGTGTTTCTGAGAATTATCTACAATTTGAAATGGTGTTCTGATGCTTGCCATACTTTTACTTTCTTATAAATTAATATTTTCACATATTAGATAATTTATTGCAGATATTGTATAAGTAATATTTCCTTCCAAAAAAATATATATATGTCAGTATAGTGTATGTTACACTGCAGCAACAAACAATCCCAAAGCTCAGTATCATATAATAATATCACAGCTAGTACTCATGGGAAATTTACATTTCATGGACATAAAGGGTGTTTAGTGTCTGAAACACTCCAGGGCAGCTACTGTACACGTGACAGCAATGCAAGTCAGGCTGACTTTGTGCCTCAGCCCTCTAAGCTGGAAGCTTTCCATTTGCTTCTCTGCTCCTGCCAAGATATCACACACAATTCCCCCAATCACATTTCATTGGGCAGAAAACTATGTTGTCTTGACTAACGCAAGCACTTGCAAAGTCTATTTTCATCTTTACTCAACAAGGAGAAATGAGAAATTGTTTAGAAAGATTTTTCAGGTCACAGAGAGACATGGGTTATGTGTGTAGAAAATTTAAAAAAGACTTTAAAAAAGGCAAATTTGAAATTCCCCTGGAAGTCACCCACAGATGTAGATTTATATTTTATTTTATGTTGAAATAAACAATATTTGACATATTATTTTGTGAAGCAGTATAATGAACTGGCAAGGAAGCTAAGATCATGAAATTTAAGCTGAAATTGACAAGCTATGATCTAAACGCATGACATATTATGTAACTTTTCTCTGCCATTATTCCATCAACCAAAGAACAGTAATAACAGTAATTCAGTAATCATTACTATTTCCCTGACATATGTTATTACATATGGATGAGGGACTTCTTCCATGGCTGTAGGTCAATAACCAAAATGTTATCAATGGTATTTTCAATCTCAACTACCTTACCAAGACAGAAAATTCCATGGTTCATAGACAAATGTCATGCTTTCCTGGGCTATGCTATATGTCAGAATCATTTTACTCCATTCTTAAGAAAGAGTTAATTTGAAGAAAAAAGCACATTAAACATTTCTTATATTAAAAACATGCCTGGGTAGAGATTTCCCTCCTTTAAATAACTATTAAAATTTTCTGGCCACTTATCTCAGTTTTATTGTATTTTCAGTTATAAATGAGTTCTCCTTTTAAACATGCATATAAATTTCCAGAGTAGATTAAAGTAGAAGACATGAGCCATTTGCTGCTGAGAAAAGTAATATTACAACTAAGATTTTATCACCCTCTCAGTGCCTAGAATAGTTCCATTATATGAGAGTCTATATTTTTAAAAAGCAAGTCTTAAACAATAACAAAAATACCCAAATTATTCAAGGAAACTTTCCATATTTCTTGCCACATTTTTTAGATAGTTGGCATTTTTGAGTTGTTAATTCACAATAACCTCTTAGAGATATGTTAAAAGCAAAATTATCTCTAAAAATTTATATGGCTATGTAATCCAGTAAAAAAACAACAACAACACAGTTTTTGAGCCTGTTTTACATGTAGTTTTGTTCTAATAATAATAATACCTATTATTTCAACTATCATATATAATTAACAAACTATTTTTCTATAATTATTGTATTGTATTGTTAAATTACTATATTTACTTAAAATCCTACGTATTATGTGTGCCTAGAGGAAATATAGCAGCCACTAAAGGGAGTCTGTAGCTTATTCCTAATTCCCACAAAATATTCCATGGAGAAAATCGTTCACTGCAGTTGGTGTGAGTGTAATCAAAGCAAACTTTGTAATTGCTAAATCTAAAGTTTGTATTACAAATGTCTTTGTCAAAGCTTGTTCCTATTGAAAGAAAGCAATGCCTGGCTAGAGTGGCTCAGTTGGGTGAGTGTTGTGTACACCTCAAGGTTGCCAGTTCCATTCCCCATCAGGGCATATACCTGGCTTGGGGGTTTGATCCCAATTTGGGGCGTGTTCTGAAGGCAACTGATGGATGTTTCTCACATCAATCTCTCTCTCTCTCTCTCTCTCTCTCTCTCTCTCTCTCTCTCTCTCTCTCTCAGCATGTCCTTGGGTGATGATTAAAGAAGAAAATAAAAAATACATATAACAAATGCTTTTTTATTATTTCTGCAACTTTTTAAAAAATATATTTTATTGATTTTTTTACAGAGAGGAAGGGAGAGGGAGAGAGAGTTAGAAACATCGATGAGAAAGAAACCAATCAGCTGCCTCCTGCATACCCGCTAAGTGGGGATGTGTACAAGCCCTTGACCGGAATCGAACCTGGGACCCTTGAGTCTGCAGGCTAATGCTCTATCCACTGACCCAAACCAGTCAGGGCTATTTCTGCAACTTTAATGTCATCTTTTTATCCCTCAAAATGTTAATCATGGCATATGGTAATCATGTTAAATTTTTAAATACTGTATATATAAATAATTTAAAAATCATATTTATATACCATATATAGCTTTTATTTTTAATAAAAAGTAGGGAAAAGGTAAATTAATACTTTTCTTTGCCTTAAATGTTAGGGTTAGGTGCTTCCTATGTTCATTCATTCACTAAGTAGTTATCTAGTACTTCGTATACATCATTCATTCCTCTGAAAGTATACAGTTTAGTTAAGAAAGGGTGAACAGCCCTAGCCAGGGGACTCATTCATTTGGAGTGTCGTCTTGTACCCCAAAAGGTTGTGGGTTCAATCCCCTAGTCCAGGCAACCATTGTTTCTCTCTCACACCAATGTTTCTCTTTCTCTCTCTCCCTTTTCCTCTCTCTCTCTCAAACAAATGAAAATATATGTTCAGATGAGTATTTAAAAAAGAAAGAACGAACAAACAAAAAGCTATAAGCCAATCATTTAATTGCTTTAGTGGGGGCCACATTACATATTCAGTGTGAGCATATGAGGAGGGCCACCTAAGCTGGCTGGCTGCAGCACAGAAGGCATTTTTTTTTAAAGTCAAGAAAGGTTCTGATTTTATTGAAAATATATTTGACCAAAACATTGTACTAAACAAACAGATAACCATTTTCACATACACAAAAAATGACAATGATAAAATATTAATTGAGGGATTTACTCAGAGTGACAAGAAAGACTTTTTATAAATACAGAATAAATATTAACAGCATTATTGAGCCAATGCTGAGATACAACAGAATGCATTATTGAGGACATCATACCTTTAGAGATAAAAGAGTACACAGAGGTTTTCTAGGTATATAGATTTTATCAGAGCATTCCAGGCAGAAAGAACAGCATTTGCAAAGCCATGGAAATATGATAGACTATCCTAAGTTCCTAGAATATATGACATTTAAAATAATAGTACCAAATAAATATACTGGCTCCCATTCTTACAAATAAAGTTAAGTTTTAGAGAGTTTAAGAATCTAAGTGTTGGGCTTAAATATAAACTTACGTTTGTCTGACGTCTGACTCCTTAAACTACTACCTTGACACAATATAGTCTTTTTTATTGGATAGGGAATGACACATACATGAAATTAGTGTATTTAAAAATTATGTAACATCTAGGAAAACTGCTAACACACTATTGACTGACTTTGGAAAATGAAATATAATATGTGTTAGTAAACTAGTTAAGGGATGAGATAATCAGGTTTTAATAATCCTAGCACAAATTATTTCTGGCTATGAAACCTTGAGCCCACTACACTTCTAGTTGTTTACCTTTTCTGGATATATTTTTCATGCATTAAATTAATGAATAAATTATAATATTCTGAGACAAATGCTTTACTTACATATGGTAAGTTCAGTTATGAAGCCCTGGTATAAATTCATGTAGCATATTTTATTTTAATATTAAATCTAAACCCTATATATCTCTGATCCTTCTCAAAATCCTCAGAAGACAAAGGTAACTCTTATGGAAGTGAAGTGACCTATCTAAAATCACACAACTGATACGTGACTGACCCACAATTTGAACCCACTTTTTCAGGTTTCAATTTCAGTACTTTCTTCAATACCACATCCAATGCTAAATAAAGTATTTAATTCTAGTTTGAAAACACCTTAACTTCAGCTGGAGTCAAAACATTAAGAGACATTGTGAGAATAGAAGACATAAACGAAGAAGCTGATTTCCTCTGACAGAAAAAACCTGAGCTATAGATTCTGTCAATTCAATACTAGAAGATCGGAGCAAACAAACAAAGACAGCGAATCATCTAAATGCTTTAAAAGAGATAACAAACATGTAGGGATTAGAATAAATCTCAGTATACATGAATTTTGAATGCTATCATTTTAGCATCCAGTTGAAATAAAACTGATAGAGCTCAGAGTTTTTCATCATTCTTATAAAGTAAAATGAACTAAGTAATTAAAATAAAAAGGGTGGTGGCTAAAACGCTATATCATTATTCAGTCTAATATTTCAAGAGGGGGAGTTCAGGTCTAGGAATCCCAATAGTATGCAAATATAACACACGCATACATATCTATATTAATAAAAGTGTAATATGCAAATTGACCGAACAGCCGAATAGCAGAACGACTGTCCAGACAACCTTCCAGACGAAGCCAGGGCTACGAAGGCCAAGGCAGCCGGGTCTGCGAAGGCCTACTCTTGCATGAATATCGTGCATCAGGCCTCTAGTATATTTTATATATATATAAGAAAATATTATTATATATTTATATATATATATAAGAAAATATTATTTTCTATTTATATTCATGTTATAGATTATGTCACATTTATATTTAATATATATTTATATTTTATTTTTATATAAGACAATTCTCTTAAAAATAACAATAAAAGGATATTAATTACCATTAAGTAAACATATTTGAGGTTTTCAATTACACGTTTAATAAGGCAAAGAAAACCTGAAATTAGTTCCTCTACAGTTGCCAAAAGATTCTTGCAAGGATTTTCTTTTTGTAATTGGTTTTGGCTCACAGTGTAAGTAGGACCTCCCCTCTTTTGACAGCAAGTGCCCTTCTTATGATAAAGGGAATGCATTTAAAATTCAATAAAATTTCAAGAAGAAAGAGAATACAGATAAAAAAAAAATCACTGGGAATTTGATTCTTTAAAAAAGTTTGCTGTTTGAGAGACAAGAAAGGAATATTGAATGTAAATGTACTTCTACTCATAGTAGAAATATATAGTAGAAATATATCAAGTGTGTAGTAGTTAATGTGCTTGGTTGGGATTGAATGATAAAAAACAAACTTTGTTTTAAGCCAAATATGCAACTCATACTTCAATAAGAAAATTAGTTGCTATGATAACTAATTTTCCTTATAGGATTATTTTTCCCTTAAAGCCCTACATGTCTTATTTTGACTAAATGAATAGGACTTGTTTCTTTTTGTGATCATGCTAGCCTTAATTGGGGGCAGAAAGAGGTTATTTGATAATGTTGAGAAATAATTTCATGATCATTACAACACCCACACAAACAGGCTTAATTTATTTATAAACTTGAGCTTCATCAGGAAAATGCTATGTTAACTGGAATTCCAAATGCCAGAGAATGGTTCATTAGCCTTAACTGTAATATTATGATGACATTTCATGTAATAGAATGGAGACTCATATCTTTTTATCCATATAAAAATAAAGCAGTCTCTGATGAATTTAGGATTTTTGACAGTTCAGTTATGAAGCCCTGGTATAAATTCATGTAACATATTGAAAAAGCATATCTCCATTGTTCCGGTACATTTAAACTAACAAGGAATGGAACTGAACAATGATTCTTTGATCTAAAAAGACTTTGTATGGTATGTAATAAATATTGTGCCATGCAAAGTTTACAGATAGGAGATTTTAAAAAAGATAAATTTCCAAGTAAATTCTGATTAAGACATCCTCAGTTAATAACTTCTTAACAAGCTGTTTATTAAAAATATGTTTTTATTGATTTGAGAGAGAGAGGAAGGGAGAGTGAGGGAAAGAGAAACATTAATGTGTGTGAAACGCCAATTGGTTGTCTCCTGCATGCCCCCTATCAGGGACTGAGCCCACAACCCAGGCATGTGCCCTGACCTGGTACCGAACCGACAACCTCTCAGTGTACAGGAAGACACTCACTCAACTAAGCCACACTGGCAAGGGCCAACTTGTTATTTTCAACTAGAGGCCCGGTGCACGAAATTCATGCACTGGGGAGGGTGTCCCTCAGCCCAGCTTGCACCCTCTCTAATATGGGACCCCTCAGGGGATGTTCAACTGCAGGTTTAGGCCCGATTCCCCGGGAATCGGGCCTAAACCTGCAGTTGTACATCCCTCTCACAATCCAGGACCGCTGGCTCCTAACCGCTCACCTGCCTGCCTGATTGCCCTCTAACTGCTCCCTTGCTGGCCTGATTGCCCCCTAACTGCTCCTCTGCAGGCCTGATTGCCCCCAAATACCCTCCCTGCTGGCCTGATCACCCCCAAGGCTTTTATTAGTATAGATATGACCCTGCACAGAAAATTTTACTAACCCTGCTTTACAATAAGGTCTTGACGATTGAATCATTAGGACCAGACACCAAAATTTCCTTTCTTTGAATAGTGGAGGGAATACTTATCTTGTCTTTAAGTTGCCCGGAAATTGAAATGAGATAATGACTTAGAAAAGTATAAAAGCACCATATAAAGACAACTGTCTTTTTAATGAAGTGGTAAAATGAAAAACACTTTTTATTCTCCCCTTCCTTCCTTTACAGCTTTAATTTAAACTTTGAAATTTATAAAAATTTCACTCCAATTTTCATTTCGTTACATTTAACATTATTTTGTATTGGTTTCAGGTTTTATATTAGTTACAGAATAGTGGTTAGACAATCATATACTTTACAAAGTGTTCCCCTGATATTTCTAGTACCCACCTGGCATCATACCATCATTACAACACTATTGACTATATTCCCTATTTAAGTGACAATGGGTTTACAGGTTCCTTTCAGTCTTTCTTTTGTGTTTCTTGTCCTTCCTTTTCTTTCTCACTTCTTCCCTCGTTTTCTTTATATAGTATCTCAATTGGCCATCAAAGCTCAGTGAAGGCACTGGGACACGCTTAATCCATTTTATAGACCAGGAAACTGAGGCCAATTCCAGTTGGCTGTGGAACTTGACTCAGCACACAGGAAGCCCTCAGAGCCATGCTCTTTGCGCTTCCTAAGGGGCAGCCGCCCAGCAAACAGAACAAACCTTCCAGTCAGGCTTCCGAGCCTCTTTCTCAAGCACCTCTTCATTGCTGATGCTCCACATTCTTTCCTCTCCCCCCATTCTTTACTGCCCCCCCCTTCTCAGAAGCAGGTGGAAGGCTTCCCACTCACTGCCTAGGCATGCTCTGCTATGGGGCAGGGTGTCGTGAGCTTGCTTTTGGGTGAAGGCAGGAGCAGGAGTCACTGCCTCTGAAGTGTGAAGGCCGCCTGAGCGAGGCTGGTTAGCACTGGGAGCTTCTCTGAATCACGTCAGTCAGTCCAGTACCCTGCAGTGCAGCACCCCTCCACTGAGGTGGCACCACCCCTCAACCCCTGCCTCAGGGGTGAGGGTCCTTGCCCCTCTGCCAGGAGTCCTTCCATTCCCCTTGATCCCTGGCTGGGCCCACCCACATCTTGGGGGCACTGCAGAACCTCTGTTTCTCTGCAGATGAGGCAGATCCCTGCCCTAGGTCTCCGCAAAGCTATGAATCTGTGGCCAGAGGCCTGGTCTGGGTCTCAGCAACCACATGCCTGCAATGTTCCCAGGGACCCTGGGAGGGGCTGGGCATGTCCCGCCTCACCTCTCTGGGGTGCCGATCTCCCCAGGGACCCCTGGGATCGGCTGGGTGGGGCAGCCACGCCCCCCCGGGTTGCCAATCTCCCCAGGGACCCCCGGGAGTGGCTGGGTGGGGCGGCCACGCCCCCCGGGTTGCCGATCTCCCCAGGGACCCCCGGGAGCAGCTGGATGGGCCCGGCCACGCCCCCCTAGGTTGCCGATCTCCCCAGGGACCCCCGGGAGTGGCTGGGCAGGGCGGCCACAACCCCCCAGGTTGCCGATCTCCCCAGGGGCCACGCCCCCCAGGTTGATGATCTCCCCAGGAACCCCGGGGAGCGGCTGGGAGGGCCCGGCCATGCCCCCCCGTTTTGCTGATCTCCTGAGGGACCCTTGGGAGTGGCTGGATGGGCCCGGCCATGCCCCCCTGGTTGCTGATCTCCCCAGGGACCCCCGGGAGCGGCTGGGCAGCCCGGCCTCGCCTCCCGGGGAGGCGATCTTCCCATCGACCCCCGGAACTAAGAGGACTGGGCGCCGCCATCTCGATCTTCTCAACGGCCGGATAGGCCACCCGGAGTCCCGCCCCCCAGCCTCCCGCCGGCCCAATCGAGGGCGTAGCGGAGGTTCGGTCAATTTGCATGTTTCTCTATTATAAGGTAGGATGTTATTAAGTTTCTGTTATTTTTTTCCTCCGGTTTATCTGTCTTTTATTATGGTGGGGGAGGGGTCTCAGTCAGGAACCTAGAAGAATAGAGGAAAATGGTTTTCCTTCCCCTACAATACCCACACACACAAAAAAAATTAATTTTAAAAAACGTGTAGTCAGACAAATGTTTTGTTAACATTTAGATATTTGAATGTTGTCTATGGCCTAATGTATCCACAGGTCTAAATGTTCAAATTATGAAGCTATATAATAACTAATATTTAAATCTTGAGGTGTTTATATTAATGACCACTTTCTTCCTGGTGTGGAGATAGCTCTTGACCAAATCTTAAAACTACAGAAGGTCCCTCCTTATAATAGTATAGATATGCCAGAAGAACATTTAAGTTCATTATTACCAATTTCAAAAATGAAAAAGAAACTCAAAGCTAAGTACATTCTAAGAAGGAAGTAAAGAGATTCTCATATTTGCATATGAATCACTTCTTATAAAAGAGTTTCCTGCCTTTTAAAGGGAGATGATATATGTACACTGGTTATTCTGGATTGAAATGTGCTATTAGAAATGAGAGCAGGGCCTAGGAGCAGGTTCTGCTCTTCAACTAGCAAAAAGAACAGATTTTGTATGTTTCTGCCTTCTTTATGAAAGAATGAAAGAAGTTACACTTATATTAACAAACCTAGTACTCTATCAGAAGAAAGCAAAAATAAGATGAAAAACTGCCAGCATATAAATAATGTTCATAAAAATCCAGTTAATTATATTCCCAATTTAATAATTAATTAGACATGGAAAGAAGAAAGTACTAGAGCATTGTCAAGTAATAGGAAAATTCCAGTAGAACTCAGGCTCAAATCACTGAAAGGTATCATTTTCCAAAGAATATTCTATTTAAGTTAAAGGATCCCTGAGGGGAAATGAAGCTAAGGTCACCAAACTGAAGTAAAACTTTACAAAAAAGAGAATTCAATTGACAGACTTCTAACTTCAGTCCACAAAGTCCAGGTTCATAAAGACTTGTAGTTGAAAGGCTAGTGGCAGCTATTCCATTTTGGAGACTGAGCAGAGAGATAGCTTTGAACCTGGGGTTTTTGACAGTGATAAATTTAGCACTCCTGCTCCTCTATGGAAAAAGATACCTATTAGGAGAATTTATCAGTAAAATCGAAAGACAAATTCCTATTCATAGTTTAGACTATTTAAGTCAAAGTTCTAAAATTATACTTTCAAAAATGAAAAACAAATGAGTTGTTATCTAATGGGTCTACAATTTAATAAGATAGTATTGTTCTTTGTAAAAAGTTGAAAATCACTTGGAATTTAATGATTTTTTTTCTAGATCTACAAACTAAGAGGATGTTTCATTTTAAAAACCAAAATAAAATAAAACAAAACAACAAAAACATAGTTAACATATATATCGAAGTAAATTCTTTTACAAAAACAAAACAAAATAAATTCAGATTTTTAAAATAACCTTAATTTCCCCCAAGGGTGTGCTCAATGGTTGAGCATCAATCCATGAACCAGGGGGTCACGTTTCAATTTCTGGTCAGGGCACATGCCTGGGTTTCAGGCTCGATCCCCAGTAGTGGGTGTACAGGAGGCATCTGATTGATGATTCTCTTTCATCGTTGATGTTTCTATTTCTCTCTCCCTCTCACTTTCTCTTTCTGAAATCAATAAAAACATAACATTTTTATATAAAAATAACCTTTATTTATTGCATAGAATAACAAGAGTAATATTAAGCAACTGTTCATGAGAATATTCCACATTCATGAGAAAATTCCACATTTTCCTTTTCAGATCAATTTGATTTATAGCAATTCTAGAAGTATAAAAGAAGTGAGAAGATGTGGGGGCAAGAAGAATAAAGAAAAATTAAATTAGTTGAATACCTTGGTCATTGGAGAATCCATAGAAAAACAAAAATTTCAAGAAGTAAACAGGGTAAATTACTCATAAAATTATCTAAATCTCAAGAAAATTTCTACCACACAACTTGTACATCATATCTAAAACAACACTCGAGTCTTTCTGAGAAGATGCCAATGAACCAACCAAACAAACAAATAAACAACAACAAAAAACATATTCTCTAACGTATAAAAGGCTTCTCTTTTGTGTCCTGCTAAAGTGGTGACTTTCCCTGAACAGCCTATTCCTATGGAAGGTCTTCCAGCACCATCCCTTCTCTACGGAGAAAATCAATCTTGTTGCCCCACTTATTTGGAATGAAGCACAAATAGCAAAAATTAAACTACTGGCATCGTTGGCACACTCCTTGCTTTCAGGACAACCTTGATTAAATAAATTAACCTGGCTTCAAGTTAGACCAGGGGACCTCAAACTTTTTAAATAGGGGGCCAGTTCACTGTCCCTCAGACCGTTGGAGGGATGGACTATAGTTAAAAAAAAAATTATGAACAAATTCCTATGCACACTGCACATATCTTATTTTGAAGTAAAAAAAAAACAAAACGGCAAAAACACCCGCATGTGGCCCGCAGGCCATAGTTTGAGGACGCCTGCACTATTCACTCATTCATTCACTCATTCATTTTGTGAATTGAGACTACTTTCTATTTGCCAAGCACTAGGTGGTAAATAGCGAAAGCTTATAATGCACAGACCTTGTTTTCAAGGAGCTCACATTCTAAGGGAGGAATGTGCAAATGGATGCATTATGATATTTCATATATCCTGTAATAAAGGCAGAAAGACACAATACTGACATAATAGGGTTTTTTTGTTTTTATAATTTAGGTCCTACAAATCCTCTACCTTTGTGAGCCAAATATAACTAGTTGAAGTTTAGCTTACCAACAAACATTTTAGGATATCTATCTTCCTTCATAAGAAATGGGTTGTATGAACTCTTATAACCCATTTGCTGAGAAAAATCCAGATGAACACACCTCCCCATCATCTCCCCACTGAACCCCAATCAGGAAACTGGTCAATCAAAGTTCTTCACAAGGGTTCTCTTTCTAGGCACTGGTTTGGATCACCTAAGCAAGTTCCCATCCCAAGGAATACATTAGCTGTATTGTGTGCTACTTTATTTGTACGCTGGTCCAGCCCTGAAAACTGTCAGCAGATTAGCAGCTGCACGGTACATAACCATGATTAAAATGAAGGCAGTGGCACTGTGGTAGATTAGATGCTACTCACAATTTCACGTCCCTCTCTTTGGGTCCTGCCCCCATGGGATGTGTGTAGAACACTGCTCTGTTGAACTCAGAAGTAGCCAATGAAAGGCGGGCAGAGGCGACAGAAGATTTAAGAGGCAGCCTATAGGTTGGCATTCTCTTTGCCATCATCTATGACATAGACATGCCCCAGAGAAGGGCCACTTCATCCTGTGTTCCAGAGGGAAGACAGTAAGAAGGGAAGCTGCAGCAGGCTTCTGAGAGACTTGGAACACCAGGGAGAAATAAACTTTTGTTGAGAGCCCGTGTCTGTTCAGACAGCATCACCATATCTTATATTACCATCTGAAGTAATATAATCACTCCCTTTCAACACTTCACAGTGTTGTTATCTTTTCCTTGTAAAGAAACAAAATTCATTCTAAAATGAGAGCTATTCCTTAGCTTTTCCTATTGGGGCGTCTCCTATAACTAATCGTTGTTTCAATATATGAACAGTTCAGCTTATGAGCACACACTCTAATGCCCAGATTTGAATCTAACTCTATCCCTTTATATCTGAGTGATCTTAGGCCAGGAACTAAATTATCTGTGCTTCACATTCCTCTTATGTAAAATGGGGATAATAATAGTTAACTCCTGACAGGATGTTGAGAAGATTAAATCAGAACCCATAAAACAGAGAAGTCTGTATCGGGGTTCTGGTCAAGACGGCGGCATAGGTAAATGAGGTACTCTGAACCTCCCACAACAACATCAAAAGTACAACTAAACTACAGAATAATCATCATTCAGAACCATCAGATATCTAGCATAACAGAAGTCCTAGAACTAAGGTTATAAAAAAGAGGCCACAAAGAGGCTGGTAGGAGGCACAGATACAGGTGGGCTGGTCCCCTACCCACATGTGTTCCTTAAAAATCTGGAGGGATATTTCATCTGCAGAGGTTTCCCCCTGCCACCCTACCCCTCCTGCCCAACTCCACACCAGGCACCCAGCCGAGGGTTCAGTACCAGGAAAAGAAATTCCCATAATTACTGGCTGTTTAAACCAGCAGGGAATGTGGTTGAGTGAAACAGAGGGCTGCTGAAGTCACTTGGACTTTGCTCACTCTGAGCTCCAACATTGCAGCAGCAGCTTGAAAGGCACCAGGAACATATAGGGAGAAAGTGAATTGTTTGGCATCAGGGTGAGAGCTAGAGAGGCGAGTGCTGGAGAGGCAGCTTTCTCCAAGACATAAGTGCTGGCAGAGGTCATTGTTCCTTTGCTGAGCCTCCTTCCTCCTCCCCCAACAGAAGTGACTAGAAGGCATAATGTCTGAGTCTCCATCAACCTGGCTATCAGTCTTCTCCATGCCCTGGTGACTCCCTGAGACCTTGCCCCACCTAACTTGCAGACCCACCCAAGCCCTTTCCAGTGGCTTTTCCATACAAATGTCTTGCCTCAAGCTGTGGACTTTCCTAAAATCACTCAAACAAGTAGCATCTCTTGCTAAGTGGTCCATGCCCATCACTGGCAGCAGCTGGCCTTGGTTCACAGAGTGGTCTTTCCCAGGCACCTCCAAGTTCAGCACAAGTAGCAGCCATTGGCAGATTACAGTGTAGACCCAGGAAGGGCACAGGCAGCGGCTGACCTTGGCTTGCACCTCCCAGGAGGCCCCAGAGCCAGTGCATCAACCACCTCCACAGCAACACACTCATGGGGCAGATGCAGCAGGCACCAGAGCTCCATTAAAGTAAGTCCAGCTTTGTGGGGTGGGCCTCTGCACAGCTGATTCTCCACTATGGTCATGGCCAGTCCTCTGAGCAATTGGCCTGTGGGTAAATACTTCCCAGTAACATGCCAACAGCAATGCATGCTCAACTACAACAGAAGGGTACACACAGCCCACATGAGGGGCAGGAGGGAGGCATATTTGGAGCATCCAGCTTGGGTATTCACAGATGTTGCACCTCTGGGCCCCACAAGACACCTACTAAGTAGAACAACTCTACCAGGACCAGAAGACATATTAGCTTTACCTAATACATAGGAAAACAAAACAAAACAAAAAACACACACACACAGGAAGGCAGCCAAAAATGAGGAGACTAGGAAAGATGCCCCAAATGAAACAACATAATAAATCTCAAGAAAATAAATAAAAGAAAGAAAAAACAACCAAAACAAAACAAACAAACAAACAAACAAACAAAAAAACACCCCACAAAAAAATAAAAAAAAAATGAAAGCAGCAATCTACCAAAGGCAGAGTTGAAAATACTGGTTATAGAATGCTCAATGAACTTAGGGAAAGAGTAGATGAATTCAATGAAAAATTCAACAAAGAAATAGGAAACATAAAAATGGAGACAGAAACAAAAAGAACCAGATAGAAATGAAAAATACACAAACTGAAATGAAGAATACATTACAGGGAATCAACAGTAGAGTAGATGAAGCAGATAGATAATCAAATCAAGGATCTGTATTATAAGAAAGCAGAAAACACTCAATCAGAACAGCAAACAGGAAAAGATTCCAAAAAAAAAAAATGAAGATAGTTTAAGGAGACCACTAGGATAACTTTAAGCATACCAATATGAATATCATAGGGATGCTAGAAGAAGAGAGAGAACAAGACATTGAAAACCTATTTAGAAAAATAATGACGGTAAACTTCCCAAAACCGGTGAAGAAAACAGACATATAAGTCCAGGACACAAGGAGAACGACAAACAACGGGAACCCAAAGAGGCCCACACTAAGACACATCAAAATTAAAAGGCCAAAGGTCAAAAACAAAGAGAGAATCATAAAAGAAACAAGAGAAAAGCACTTAGTTACCTACAAGGGAACTGCCATAAGACTGTCAGCTGACTTCTCAACAGAAACTTTGCAGGTCAGAAGGGATTGGCATGAAATATTCAAAGTGATGAAAAGCAGACTTATAACCAAAATTACTCTACCCAGCAAACAGAATAGTCAAGGGGATGGAAAGTACAGCATAGGGAATATAGTTAATATTTTAATAACCAGATATGGTGTCAGATGGGTATTAGATTTATCGGGATGATCACTTCATAAGTTCACATAAATGTCTAATCACAGGGTTGTATACCTGCAACTAACATAATATTGTATGTCAACCACAATTTAAAAATAAAAAACATTAAAAAAAGAGGTATTTGGCATATAGAAATGCTTTGTATAATAGTATTTACTATGAATATTACTATTCTTATTAGCTGCATTATTTACTAAGATATCTATCATTTCCATAGGTAATATATGTAATTTTGCATCTATCTGAACTCAGTTATAATGCATTAGAAATTCTAGAATCCAAATAAATCAGATGATATCACTCTGTGCTCAAAACTTTGCAGTAGCTTCTCATTTTTCTCAAAGTAGACACTGGGACCCACAATAGCAAATGATGCCCTCCAAGATCTGCATAGGGCCTCACCCTGGAGTCCTTCCCTTATCTCATCTCTGCTGTTGCCCCCTTGCTTACTCTACTCTAGGAAAACTCTTCTGCTCCTTAAACACTCCTGGAGATGCTCTGCTCTCTAGCTCTTCCCTCCGTCTGGAATATTATTCCTGGAGGCATGCTGCAGTGCTAAATGCCTCATCTCCTTCACCTCTTTGTCCAAATGTCACATTATTTATAAGACAAACAGAGCATCTTTTTTAAAACTGCAACTCTCCTCCCCACCCTACGCCCACCCCCACACACTTGGCACTCAGGACTCTCCTTACTCTTGTCTGCGTTTTCTTCTTAAATTTTGCCACAGGATTTATCACCTTTTAACAGATCATGTGATTTGCTTATCTTATGTGTCTATTGTTATCTTCTACCTTCCATAACAATAATAAGCTTCATGAGGATCGTGTGCCTGGTTTGGTTCACTATTCTAAGCAATCAGAGTAGTGCTTGGCACATGATAGAGAGGTGGTAAATAAATATTGGTAGCTGAGTGAACCAATGCCAAACTGAGCATAATGTGAAAGTTTCCTTTTAATAAACAAAACTTTTATTTAGCAGTTAACTATGCCAGCAAGAAACATTAACTTCTACTAAAATGAACTTCTATAAATACTAACAGTAAATAAAGCCCAAATGATGAAGTATAAAAACAGAACAAGGGATTTCCTATTCATGCAAGATTGTACCTTTGGAGAAAGGAAGGCCAATTATTTTGAGCTGATAAGGAAATCATGTTCTCAGAAGCCCTGAGACCGCAGCACTGTTTAGATCTCTATTTTAATATTTAATTTCATATATTTCCTGGAGGAAATGGATTAATAATTGCAACCAGTGAAGCATATACTTTAAAAGATTGACCCCTGCAAGCTGTTCTTTTTTGAAGATTAAAATAGTGCCTTTTTTCTTATAAAACAAGTCACTGGTGTGACATCTCTCTAACTTCACTCAGCTGAAAATAAACTGAGGCAAAATATGAAAGATAACTAATTAGCCACATACTCTGCAGGGTGCTTTTTGTTTGTTTGTTTGTTTTCTTTTAAGACAACAACAAAGTGGAATGGTGCACATTTAGGTAACTTGAGTTGATCCTAATAAAGTATTAATTTGAAATCATTAAGCTTTTTAAAATTCCTTTCTATTTTAACTAATTTATTTAAACCCCCAAAAATTGGCAAATCTTAAAGTCTAGCTAATATATATTAATCAAAAAAGAATAACCAAGATCATAAAACCAACACCAAATACCATCTTTACTGCAACAGCCCCTCAAAATACTCAGGTGTGGCCCTAACCCCGTGGTCCACAAACTGCGGCTCACGAGCCACATGCGGCTCTTTGGCCCCTTGAGTGTGGCTCTTCCACAAAATATCACGACCTGGGCGAGTCTATTTTGAAGAAGTGGCGTTAGAAGAAGTTTAAAAAATTTGGCTCTCAAAAGAAATTTCAATCGTTGTACTGCTGATATTTGGCTCTGTTGACTAATGAGTTTGTCAACCACTGCCCTAACTGGTTTGGCTCAGTGGATAGAGCATCAGCCTGCAGACTGAAGGGTCCCAAGTTTGATTCCGGTCAAGGGCATATACCTTGGTTGCAGGCACATCCCCAGTAGAGGGTGTGCAGGAGGCATCCAATCAATGATTCTCTCCCATTGATGTTTCTAACTCTTTATCCCTCTCCCTTCCTCTCTGTAAAAATCAATAAAATATATATTTTTTAAAATACTCAGATGTGTCCAATTAGTAGCTCCAGTTTAGTTTGGGGAATGAGTAGCTGCAGGCTATCCACAGAAAGTATAATATTTTAAGGACAATCAATAACTGAAGTCTAATGAAGTAGAAATATTTTTGAGGAGGAACACAATGGTTCAATTTCTCCTCAATGAAATGAATTCTTTATTTTAGTTCTGTCCTTTGTCTTCCATGAAAGACTTCTGTGTCTTCATTATAGTCTTCTTTCCTTTTCAATCTTTAAATTCTTAATGGAAACCAATAATTATTTCCATGAGGTTTGGCTTATCGTCACATTTCTGATGAAGACATTAATACTATTAACAAAACTGAATTATAAAGAAATATTTAAAAAGTGGATGCTACTGAAAATTTAAATGAGTACAGATTTTACTAGTATATACTTTCCAGAAGACTAAAATTGTAAATTTTATTAATAAAAATGCTGTCAACTATTTTTAAACTTGCAATCAGATTTCCATTGGCAAAGAAAATTAACTTTTAAAATAAAAAAGATAATTGGTCATTTGCATGTTTACTAAGAAGCACTTAAATAGATTTTTAAAAATTAAGCTAAGGATACATGAATTGGTTTCTCTCAATGTAGTAGTTTGGCTTCCATCCAAAAAAAATTATTTAAACTATCAAGAAATAACTTGAAAACCAAGAAAGTTACACTGATAATAAAAAAGTAAAAATCTCTACCCTATTCTCAACTAGCAATTAGTAGTTTCATCACTAACAAGAAAAATTGTCTCTGGATCTGCAAGAAGAATCTGAACAGCAATATATTAAAAGTATTAAAGGTTAAGGAATTCATGACCTTTATGTTCTGGAAATTTCTTTCAATTGGAGCCAGAGAGAGGTGAAAGCCAAACCTGAAGGGCTTTGGATCAAAGGAGCCGTGACATGGTGCCACAATCTGAGCCCAATCATGGTGGAAGGTGAACAGCCTGATAGACACTTAGGTGTGACATTCCTGGTTATGGCTTTCCCAGCTGAGTTAGTATAAAACAAAACAGCTATTCCAGGCCTTTTCACACTCTGGCAACAAAGATCCCATAGAACTTAAATATTATGAAATTAACTGGTCACTATTTTCTGAAACTAATTGGAACTGCAAGCTGAGTCTCCAGGCTTTCTTCTGAGAATCAAACCCATAGCTATTTAGTAATTAGAATTACACTTCTAAAATTTAGCAAGGAAACCTCTCCTGTACTTTTAAATTAGTTTAACTACAGAAGTTCTCATTGGAGAAAGGCTTGTTTAAGTAATCTTTGAGGTTTTTGTTTTTTAAAAAATAGGCATGTCCTATGTACAACTAAGATATAATTTTATTAACCAATGTCACCCCAATAGATTTTTAAAAAAATAAAAATATTTGCTTATTTAATCTGTTACCTATCTTATTCTTTGTATATTTTTCTGTTTTTATCTTCTAAATTCATTGATTCACAGAAATACTCTTAGATTCCTATGTCCTTGCAAGATAAATTGAATTAAGTCTCAACAGGACTTGTCTCAAAAGTCATAGGGACTCACCCAAAAATAAAAAATAACATAAAATAATAAAAAATAAAATAATGCCTAAAATTCCCCATCTAGGCAATTTCTCCTCAACACCTACTTTAGAACAATTATTAAAACTTCAGGATTCTAGTGATGAGACATTAAAATGATGCAAATATCATAAGGGAAAAGAAACACCAGTCTCAAAATTATCTGCCGGCTCTGGCCCATGGAAGTAGCTATTCAGATCCCCTTCATCTTTTTTCAAAAGAAACAGAAGAGCAGTCATTACATTCAGCCTCAGCAGAACAGGAAAACCCTGGCTGCCTTGATCCCTTTGGTTCCCTTCTCTTAAAGCTATGGGAAATGAGCATGGCAGAGTGGCATCAGGCACACCTGAGTTTGAATCTCAAATTCTGCTATTTGTTTTACCTTAAAAATATCCCTTTACACCCCTGAATTCCAGGTTTCTCATCTGCAGCACATATGTGATAATCACCTTGTAGATTTACTAAGTCAGTATGAGATAATATAAACACATAAGCAATATGCATGGTACAAAACATGCATTCAGTAACTGTTGACCTATACTCCCTTAGACATTTTAATAATCTTTTACAAAGACCACATTTTGAATTTCTTAAAGTGCTTTCATGCACTATCTCATTCACTTATTAGAGAAGGAAGGAAGGAAGGTAGGAAGGAAGGAAGGAAGGAAGAAAGGAAGGAAGGAAGGAAGGAAGGAAGGAAGGAAGGAAGGAAGGGAAGGGAGGGAGGAAGGAAGGAAGGAAGGAAGGAAGGAAGGAAGGAAGGAAGGAAGGAAGGAAGGAAGGAAGGAAAGAGGAAGGGAGGAAGGGAGGAAGGGAGGAAGGAAGGAAAGGAGGGAGGAAAGAAGAGATGGATGAGGTTAACAACTATTATACCACAATTTAATTCAACAGATGAGGAACCATGACCAAAATATTGGTCACTACCCACGGTCACGCGGTAATGACGAAGATTAGATTTTGGAAATAATTTGACCCAATTTGTTCTTTTAACAAATGAATAAACAAAAGTTTAGAGAACTTCAAGTTAGAAACAAACTGGTTTGCATTTTTCTAGGACAGCTGTCTTTTAACTACATTCACTGTTTTCTCACAAATTGAGCTCCAGCTGGGAGCAAGAGCAGCTACATAGAGTGGATTTATTCCACCGAGAACTTGGGAAAGAAATATTTACATATTCTGGAGAAGTCCAGAACTTCACCAAAAAAAAAACAAACCCTGGCTGTATTATAGGCCCTAAACATTTTAAAAGGGACTGTGTAAATACCCCCCCACATACACACACACACAGATACCTTTTTACAACATGGTAGTAAGTTGGTAGGTAAAGGTAGTACTCAGAACCTCCCCCAACCACATCAAAATTACAACTAAACTACTGAACAACCATCATTTAGAATGCCTAGAATCTAGCTGAAAAGAAGTCCTACAACTAAGGCTATAAAGAAGAAGAAAAGTTACATCAAGACTGGTAGAAGGGGTGAAGACACACACAGTCAACCTGGTCCCCCCACATCATTGTGGATTCCCCCTCCCCTAAGGAGGGAGGGGGACCCAGCCCCATATCAGAACACCTGACTCAGGGTTCCAGTGCTGGGAGGAGAAGTCCCCATAACTTCTGGCTCTAAAAACCAGAGGGATTGTGGTTTAGTGAGACAGAGGCTGCTGGAGCCTCAGATGTTCCTCTTAAAGGGCTTGTGCACTGACGGACTCACTCCTCTGAGTTCTAGTGATGGGGCAGCACCTTCAAAGGCACCAGGGACAACGCTGGCCAGTGTTGCTTAGTGGCTGGAGCGTTGGCCTGTGCACCAAAGGGTTTTGAGTTTGATTCCCAGTCAAGGGCACGTACCTGGGTTACAGGTTCAATCCCCTGGTCCTGTTGTGACAAGTGCAGGAGGCAACCAATGGATGTGTTTATCTCACATCTCTCTCCCCCACCCCCCATCTCCCTCCCTCCTTTCCACTCTCTTTAAAAATCAATGGAAAAAAATAGCCTCAGGTGAGGATTAACAACAACAACAAAAAGTGTACCAGGGACATATGGGGAGGAACTGAATTGTTTAGTATTAGGGTGAGAACTGGAGGGCAGCTTTCTCCTAAGCAGAAGTGCTGGCAAAGGCCATTGTACCCTAGACAGAGTGGCAGGAAGGCACCATAACTGAGTCTCCATCAACCTGGCTTATACTGCTTGCCCCGCTCTGGTGATTCCCTGAGACCTTGCCTCACCCAACTTTTAGACTCACCCAAGCCCTTTCCAGTGGTTTTTCCATACAAATGGCTTGTCTTGGCTGATGCTTCAGAGTTTTATAAAATCTCTCAAACAAGCAGCACCTGGCCTCCTACTACTTGCTAAGTGGCCCTAGCCCTGGCACTAGCCTTGGTTTACAGCTTGGCCTCTCCCAGGCACCTCCAAGCCCAGCACATGTAGCAGTCACCTGCAGATCACTCTGCAGCTCATGCTGGATGGTCCCAACAGGGCAGAGGGGATGTCCTCCCAGGAGGCCCCAGAGCTAGCACACCCAGTGGACAGCTTCAGACCACACCAGATTACAACCTAACCTCCTCCACAAGTGACACATTCAAGGGGCAGCCTTAGTGGGCACGAAAGCCCTACTAAAGTGACTCTTACTCTGTGGATCGGCCCCAGCCCACTGGCTCCTCCACTGTAGTCATAGCGGGTCCTCTCAGCCATCAACTTGGGTGTCAATCCCTCCCAGTGACTTGCCAACAGCAATCAAGCCTCAACTACAACAGGACAGTGCACACAGCCCACACAGTGGGGGTACATATAGAGTGTCCAATTTGGGTGGCTGGGGAGGCTGCACTGCTGTGTCCTATAGGACATCTACTACATAAGGCCACTCTACCAAGTCTGGGAGACAAAGCAACTTTACCTAATACATAGACAAACATAAGGAAGTGGCCAATATGAAGAGACAAGAAAACGGGTCCCAAATGAAAGAATAGGAGAAATCTCCAGAAGAAAAACTAAATAAAATGGAGGCAAACAAACTACCAGATACAGAGTTCAAAACAATGGTTATATGGCTGCTCAAGGAACTTAGTGAGAACTTCAACAAAATATAAAAGGACATGAAAACCATAAAAAAGAACCAGTCAAAGATGAAGGATACACTAACTGAAATGAAGAATACATTAGAGAGAGTCAACAGTAGAGTTGATGAAGCAGAAAATCAAACTTAGTGACTTGGAACAAAAGGAAGCAGAAAACACTCAATCAGAACCACAAAAATGAAAAAGAACCCAGAAAAATGAGGACAGTGTAAAGAGCCTCTGGGACAATTTCAAATGTACCAACATTAGCATCATGGCGCTGCCAAAAAGAGAAGAGAAAGAGAAAGAAATTGAAAACCTATTTGAAAAAAATTAATAACAGAATATTTCTCTAACCTGGTGAAGAAAGGAGACTTACAAGTCCAGGAGCACAGTGAGTCCCAGACAACAGGAACCCAAAGAGGCCCACAACAAGGCACATCAGAATTAAATTGTCAAAGGTGAAATACAAAGAAATACTCTTAAAAGCAGCAAAATAAAAGCAGTTTGATAGCTATAAAGGTGTCCCCATAAAACTGTTAGCTAATTTCTCAATAAAAACTTTGCAGTTCAGAAGGGATTGTTAAGAAATATTCAAATAAATGGAAAGCAAGGACCTACAAGCAAGATTACTCCATTCAGGAAAGCTGTCATTTAGAATCAAAGGACAAATAAAGAACAAGCTAAAGGAGTTCATCACCACCAAGGAGTTCATCAAACCAATATTATAAGAAAAAAAAAGATAAAAACATGAATAATATGTTAATAAATATATACCTATCAACAATTATTTTAAATGCAAATGAATTTAATGTTCAAATCAAAAGCTATATGGATAAAAAACCATGACTCTTACTGTCTGTTTTGCTGTCTACAAGCAACTCACTTCAGATGGAAACAAAATAAAAACAAAAAAGCTGATGTAGCAATACTTATACCAGACAAAAATAAAGTTTAAAACAAAGGCTATAACAAGAGACAAAGAAGGACCCAGTAATTTCACTTCTGGGTATTTATCCAAAGAAACCCAAAACACTAAATTGAAAGACATATACACCCATGATTGTTGAAGCATTGTTTACATTAGCCAAGATATGGAAGCAACCTAAGTATCTATAGATGAATAATAAGAAGTGGTGCATATATACAATGGGATATGATTCAGCCATAAAAAAATTAATCTTGCTATTTGCAACAACATGGATGGACCCAGAGGGTATTATGCTAAGTGAAATCAGTCAGATATAGAAAGACAAGTGCCATATGATTTCACTTATATGTGGAATCTAAAAAACAGAGAAGCAGAATAGAAAAAGACTCATAGAGTAAACATTTTGACCTTTGCCAGATGGGAGTGGGGCTGGGGGAATGAGTAAGAAAGGTGAAGAGATTAAGAAGCACAAAATGGTAGTTACAGAATAGTCACAGAGATATAAGTTACAGCTTAGGGAATATAGTAAAAAAATAGTGTAATAACTACATATGGCATCAGATGGGTACTAGATTTATTGGGATGATAACTTTGATAAGTGATATAAATATCTAATCACAGGGTTATACACCTGAAACTATAATTTAAAATTTTTCAACAGCAATTTAATTTTTTTTTTAATTTTAAAAAAGATAAAAAGTCCCAAAATAAGGCTAAGCCTACCAATACCATTTGAACTTTAACCAAGATGACCTTTTTACTCTCATTTTGAAACTTTAAATAGAATTAAAAATTAATATATGCTTTACTGGTACATTAATCATATATCCTGTTGGCCAGCTGTGTAATCCAGCACTCCCCACATATTTGTCTTAAACACCCTGACTGCAAGGTGGGGACTAGGGCTGATTAATCCCTTTCTTTCTTTAGTCCCACTACTGGCTCCATTCACACTTCCTGCCTCTGATTCCGTAAAGATAAAAACTCCTACCTTTCTAATCCCAGGGCCATATCCAGACTGATACACTTGCTGCCACACTGGAAGAGGATTTTAAAAAGATCATGTCTTGAAGACATAAAGTTACCTATGGTGCATGGAAAAACTGTGTCTGTTGTAGTTATTGCATTGTAAATTCTCAGTAGCAGCAAGGCAAGTAACCTCCTAGATTTGGAAGTTTGGATTCAGTGTGGACAATTTACATGAGAAAGAAATATAAAGTCAGTTGTGTTCTGGCCAGTGTGGCTTAGTGGTTGAGTGTCGACCCATGAACCAGGAGGTCAGGGTAAATGCCCAGTAGGGGGCGTGCAGGAGGCAGCCCATCAATGATTCTCTCATCATTGATGTTTCTACCCCTCTCTCCCTTTCCCTTCCTCTCTCTGAAATCAATAAAAACATTAGAAAAAAGTCAGTTAGGTGTAGATACATTTAATAGATCATCATTCTATTGCTTGCCTCCCTTAAAAATTGTAAAGGAGTCTAAATAAAAATTTCCTGAACTCCTAGCCCAGTGTTCCTTATGCACAACACCCTGCTTATAAACAACTCAAGGATCTCTTGTCTCTCTGTGGGACTATGTGATTTAACACAATGCTGTTTGCTAACTAAAATAATCTCTACTTTAATTCAGTTGTCTAAAATCACTTACGAGGAAGGAAGGACACAGTTGTCAAACCCCTACGAGCCTTCCTAGCGATCACCTTCTCTTGCAATTTAACATTTTAAGTAAATTTTGGAATAATACTTTTAAATGTCTATTAAACAGTCTTATTTTATTCCTATTTAAATTAGTACAAAGTTAATTTTATTTTTTTCAATTATATTTACAAGTTTTTTTAATGCATATATGATTCTTTACCTTAAACATCTATTTTCCATACTTAAATTATTTGTGTGTGTGTGTGTGTGTGTGTGTGTGTGTGTGTGTGTGTGTGTGTGTTTTATAGAGAGAGAGAGAGAGAGAGAAAAAAAAACCACTACAATTTGTTGTTCCACTTATTTATGCATACTATCCATTCATTGGTTGCTTCTTGCCTGTGCCCTGATGGGAGATGGAACCCAGGACTGTGACATATTGGGATGACAGTCTAACCAAGCAAGCTTCCTGGCCAGGGCCAGAAATTTTCATCAATACCCTCCATGAAATTCTATTTAGAACACATGTGTCCTGTTTGAAAATCTTATTTATCTTTTTCTTACAGGTGCATTTCCATTTCCTTCTTTTCTGTAGCCTTAAGCATGCATGTCAAAAAGTATTAAATAATTGTAAAATTGAATGCCAGTATTTTTCTCATCTCCGTGTTCATTCCCTATGGGCCCAGCACCTCTGCCCTTACCTTAATCAGGAGAAGGCAGGATTGTTTAGAGCACTGACTAAACCTTTGACTGAAATAAAGGCAAACACATTACCTTCATCTGCTGTCCTCTCTAAGGAGAGACTGAAAAGAGGAACAGGAGCTCTAGCTGATACACTGACCTCCGTGCTGTGTTGTGACTGGATTTTCAATCCTCTTAGTCCTGCAGGTCCTGCCCCAGCATGAAGACTGCTGGATCGCTACTGTCTGATACAATGACCCATCAGGACGACTCTACCTTGCCTTGCACTCTCGCTGCCTACATCAGGAAGTGATTCCTTGGTTCTGGACACTTCTCAAAAGCAGGCTTTGTATATAGTACTCTTGAATTAGTACTATAATCCCTCCCTTCCTCCCTCCCTTTCCTTCTTCCTTCCTTCCTTCCTTCCTTCCTTCCTTCCTTCCTTCCTTCCTTCCTTCCTTCCTTCCTTCTCCCTCCCTCCCTCCTTCCTTCTCTCCCTCCCCCCTCCCTATTGCAAAGCAAAATACAAAGAGATAAGTAACAGCTGTGAACTTCACCTTAGTTTGTCATAATGTCACCATCATGTTATATCTTTATTTACCTTTGTTGACAATATCAATTGTGTATCCCAATAACTTCTTAGTGTCATTTATAACTTATCTATTTTGCTTCTCATAATCTTTGTCCTCCTCCTGGCTTAATCTCAGTTTGTCCCATCAGTAAGGTGCGCCTCCTAGTCTGGATGGTTTTGCTTTGAAAGTCGACCTATTCCACTTCTCACTGCTTTTCTCAAGAGAAATTTGGGTATTAAAAAATGCCTCCATTGCCGAAACCGGTTTGGCTCAGTGGATAGAGCGTTGGCCTGTGGACTCAAAGGTCCCAGGTTCGATTCCGGTCAAGGGCATGTACCTTGGTTGCGGGCACATCCCCAGTGGGGGGTGTACAGGAGGCAGCTGATCAATGTTTCTCTCTCATCAATGTTTCTAACTCTCTATCTCTGTCCCTTCCTCTCTGTAAAAAATCAATAAAATATGTTTTTAAAAAAATTGCCTCCATTACTAAACCAGGCGTCCTTCTAGAGAACACTTAGTACAGAGTTATCGATGGCACATAGGATAATGGTGAGTTCCCCCCAAGAAAACCTGGCAACACAAAATACAAAGCCAATACTGAATTTTAAAACTAGACCTACTTTGGATGAATTAGCAACTAAGAAAGTAAAACAGGTCCCAGTGGTGGACATATAACATCTAAGATTAATACATTCAACAAATATTTACTGAGTAGCTACTATGTACCAGACACTGTTATAGGTGATGCAGAAACTTAGAGGAGGTGATACAGTTAACCAAGCGGGTATCTGGGGAAACGTGTTCCAGGCAAAGGGAACGGTGAGTGCCAAGGCCCGTTAAATGCTATGGGAATAAGAAAAGCAGTAAGAAGGCCAGTGAGGCCCGGAAAGTGAGCAAGAGGACCAGCTGGCGGAGTCATACCAGTGGGGCAGAAAGAAAGGTAAGGATAGGTCACAGACGAGTGCCAGAATAGGAGAAGGTTATGTAGGGCCACCTTGTCTATGATAAAGCCTTTAGATTTTAGGCTGCATAAAACAAGAAGATAGTGAGCAGCTCTAGTGGAGAAGTAACATAGTCAAACTCAGGTTTTGGCAGGATAATTCTGGCCTGAAATGGAGCAAGGGTGGAGCAGGGACTCCGGTTAAGAGGTTTTTGCGATGATGCAGGTGAGCAATGGCAAGGGCTTTGACCAGTGTGGTAGCAGTGAGAAGTGGGTGGTCTATGGACATATTTTGCACATAAAGCCATAGATTACACATGGTAGGTGCGAAGGGTCTTGGAGTCAGCATACCATTAAGGTGTTTCACCTGGAACGGGAGGCATGGGGTTTCCATTACCTGAGATCACTAAAATGTAGTTAGAGGAGATTTTGTGGGAAAGATCAGAAGTTTAATTGGGAGCATAATTGAGAAATTTATTAGACACCCAAGGATGCATCCCAGAGTCTCTCTAAAAGACAAATCTCTCTCTCTTCCCTTTTCATTCTTCCTTTTCCCAGTCATTCTCCCTCCCCATCTCCAGTGAATAATTTACAAAGGGAATATTCTGCTTGGACCTTCTTGTTCTGTTCACCCTCGGGGCGACCTATGGTAGTGTTCAACAGAGAAGCTGAACATATATTGTGTCATTTCCAAAGATCAAATATATTTCGTTGTTGAAATGATCCTGATAGGAGGCCATAACGTACAGCCTATGTCATAGAATTACAGGCTTTTGGAACCTTAGGCAGACGTCGACAGCACCTCCTGTTTTATACTTGAGGAGGCTGGAGCCCAGGGAGGATAAATGACTTTTGAAAGGTCAGTCATCTACTTATTACAGAGCTAGAGCTGGGACCCAGGGGTCCTGCCAGCTATTAGAGCACTGGCCTCTCGGCTGACTTCCTGCTTTTGCTATTATTGATATGCTGCAGCATTCACATTCTATTTACATATTTTGTGTGAATATAATTAAATACCAGGCTTCTTGCAAAGGGTCACCATTTTCCTGGCCTTGAAAATAATTTATTTTTCGTTTTCTCCTTTTTCCTAATTAAATGCCCTTTGAGACCTTCAGTTAACCTTCAAATGACTAGGACTCCGCATTGTAAGATGTCAAGCAGATCAATGATTTGCACCAATAAGGTGGTCTGGGATTTACACCAGAGAAATGTAACTTTTAACTTTTAAAGAAATTGAAATGAGTAGAGTCGGGCTATATAAGTACCCTGACATTACAAGAGTCCCCGAAAATCATTTATGGAGGGAGTACTGGACTATCACAATTTAGAGGGGGGAAAAAAACCTCAATATTTTACAGCAGCACTTTCTTTTACTACAGGTGTAATTATAATTTCAGACTGAAAAGTTCAGGATCAAATGAGAACAAATGATAAAGTCCCCCCAGACAGGTAATGCTGAATCACTGCAGTTATAACCTTCTCTAGTTCTATAAGATGGAAGGTGATTGGTTGGGTTATCGTTTTTTTACTGTACTTTGTGTATCTTCTTCAGGAAGTTTTCACAGCGCCATGGTGTTTACTGCATTCACAAAGAAGGCTGAAGACTTATCGAAGACTGCAAATCCTCCTATTAAGTTGTGACAGTGCAGAAATGGCCTAGACTTCTTTAAGGTAATTAAATAGTCAGCTGCACAATCATCTTTCAATAGAATATAACTTACTCTGGAACTTCCTTGCTACCAAGTTCTCTGGTGACATTAATGAGCCAAATAGGGATCAATGGCAATTACAGCAAATCAGTATGTGAAATATGCTTTGTTGAAGCTGTGTTTTTAAGTACCTCTTCTTTTGCCTCTCTGCTTTTCAATCTTCACTCATTGCTTTCTCCTTTTCATGCAACAGGCTTAACATGCAAATCACTCACCATGTGGTGTTGCTCATTCTTTTCACCTGTCCCAAACCTGCCTCAAGTCCCAATTCTCCATCCTCAAATCAATGGTTTTTACAAAATTTCCTTTTAAGTGCAGAAAGGTCATTTATTGAAAATTTAATGTAGGCAGATAATCTACTGAGAAATTAACTTATGTTTTATTTCTAAGGTGTATTCATTAGAGAGGGGAAAAAAAAGAGGGGAGATTGTTCTAACTCCAAGAATGCAACAAAAAATTATTCCTAAAGACTGAATTCTGGCCCTACCCGGTTGGCTCAGTGGATAGAGCATCGGCTTGCGGACCAAAGCGTCCAGGGTTCAATTCCTGTCAAGGGCATGTACCTTGGTTGCAGGCTCCTCCCCAGCCCAGGCCCTGTTCGGAGCAAATGCAGGAGGCAACCAATCAATGCGTTTCTCTCACATCGATGTTTCTCTCTGTCTTTCCCTCTCTCCTCCACTCCGTCTAAAAAGATCAATGAAAAAATATCCTCAGGTGATGATTAACAAACAAAACAAAACAAAATGACTGAATTCTTCTTATACCAAGAAAAGAGAATATACAAGCGAGGTTGAGCTGAAAACAATTTAGTAGTCCTTGGAGTCAAGGTTAGATCACGCATTGTACCACTTGGGTTACATAGTAATTTTCAACTTGCAGAAATAAAGGTTATTTTGACAGTCAAAACAGAGGGACCACGTTCTAATTGTGTAACCACCACCAAACGTGTATGCAGTCACACAGACAAGCATGGGTTCTTTTGCCAAAACAAATAACCAATATTAAAAGTCCTACCATATGTATGTCTACAGGAAAAGGGTAGATATTTGAGCTGAACTTAACTTGAATTAAACAAAGATGTGTGATATTGCATGAACGAATGTTTTCAAAAAATTTTACCTACTTCTTACAATAATATGCTCATAAATAACACAAAGTAGAAAAATGATCACATCACCTTAAGTCTTTGATGAAGTAACATAGGTAAAAAGTCGTTTCCATTTTTTAAAAGCTGTGAATTTAAGTGCTCCATTAATTGTTTTCTTGAATCTAAAATTTTAGTTTTGTTTAAATTTAAAATGTATGTAATAATGGCCTCATTCCTTTTAATGAAAAGAGGATATATAAATAAGGGTTAATGAGACAGAAGAAAAAAATCAAACTTCACTCTGTTCATAATCATATAAATCAGAAAAAAAAATACTTAGAGCCACTCAGTCTGCTTTCAAAGTGAATGTCACATAGAGCCAAATAATATTGCCCCACAGGCATCATTTTTGTATAGAGTTAATGTAGATTCTGTTAAATTTGTGCAACTTTTATATCTGACTTTTGAGGGGCTCTCTTTCTCTCTCTTTTTAAATATCTAACCTATTTCTACAGAATGGCTTTTGTACCGATTGTGTGCACGATGCAATGTAGGAGGTAGCAAATGAAATTCATGCCTCTAATTGTGAAGACAAGAGTTGCCTGCATGGAATAGCCAAAGATCTCTGCCAAATAACATATTGTCAAATACTTTGCCGAATGTAGTTAGGAATTCACTGATTACAAACCCCAGCGAGACTTACCCCAGTAGCAGCTGAACTTGAAGATTGCCCTTACAAAACAATTAATGAAGAGAAGTTGGGTAGGTAGAGCACTTCAGCAAGATAAATTCTGGAGCACAGGGGAAGATTTAGATACAGGGTCTATAATTAGGGGTGGTATTGATAATATCTTAGTAGAAACACAGTACTTCTGAGGACGAAATGCTGAAGGACGGGCACAATGAAACCTTAAACAAAAGGAAAAGGTTGAACTCAATGCAACAGACAAAGGTAATTGTCTATGTCAGTGGTCAGCAAACCGCGGCTCGCGAGCCACATGCGGCTCTTTGGCCCCTTGAGTGTGGCTCTTCCATAAAATACCACGGCCTGGGTGAGTCTATTTTGAAGAAGTGGCGTTAGAAGAAGTTTAAGTTTAAAAAATTTGGCTCTCAAAAGAAATTTCAATTATTGTACTGTTGATATTTGGCTCTGTTGACTAATGAGTTTGCCGACCACTGGTCTACCTCATCTACCACCAACTGGCCATTTTAGTGTTGAATCCATTCACTTTAGAATTATGTGTTGATATTATAAACAAAACAACCCAAGATCTCTGCTAGATTTTGCTGAGGGTGAATAAGGAAGTAGAGAAACATCTCTACCTTTAAGGTCTATCCTAATGCCAACTTTGAGATAATTTTCCAAAGCCCTCATTCTCTGTACTCACACATTTTCCTATCTTGTTAATTCCTACATAAGTATTTACTCTTATGATTAATTTCATCATAAGAAATAGTCTGTCCCTTGTGTCACTCCCCTCTGCCCCAGATTATAACATCCATCAAGTTCTAGTTTATATCTCCTTTTCTCTAGCATGTGTCAGAATCACCATCTGTCTATACTGAATTCTCAATTTTCTAAGCACCCATAGTATTTTCTTAAAACTCACAATTGTTAAATATGATAACTAAAGACAATTCTATTTGCTGCCTGTTTATACAATGAATTATGTCCTTGCCAAATTCAAATGTTGAAACCCAATGCTCTTTCCTGCAATGAGAGATAGGGCCTTTAAAAATGTAATTGAATTTAAATAAGGCAAAAAGGGTGGGACCCTAATCCATAAGACCAGTGTCCTTATAAGAAGGCAAAGAGACATCAGGAATATGTGAGGATACAGCAAGAAAGTAGCTGTCTGCCATCGATGGAGAGTGGTATCAGGAGAAACCAAACCTGCAAACACCTTGCTCTTGTTGAAAAAAGAAATTTCTGTTGGTCATGGTATTTTGCTGTGACAGCTTTGTAGAAGTAATATACAGCCTATATTGACGGAACACTGGTCTTATCTCCCTCATTTGACTCTGATCCTCTGGAAGGAAGGAAGCAAAATTATCTAACTTTTTAAAAATCGGTTATAATACTTGAGATATTTTATTTGTTACAATAATGTTAGACGATTGAATGTTTGCATACATGAATGAGTTAATTTGAGATTCTTATTAAGGGAGGCATTCTTAGGGAGATTTAAACTACTGCTAGGATAGAAGCATGAAAATCACTTAAGATTCTCAGTGTAAAATAGGAAGAACAGATTGTAATGGGTATGATTCTGACTTGGGAGTCATAAGATACCGACTTTGAATCCCAGCCCCTCCAATTAATAACACTAGGTTGGTCTTCTGTTTTATCAATTTTAAAACTGGATAATAATAACTTGTAATTTTCAGTATTACGGTGAAAAGAAATTGCTAAGCACTGATTCGAATTTCTGGTAATGTTTAATAAATGTTTGTCCTTTCGACAATTTTACATAGTATAATTAGAAGAAGAATGCATTAAGGAAAGAATAAACTTGAAAAAGGGGGTACATGTGTTATGAGAGGTCTGCCATTGGCTCCTCACAGTTTACCCAGATTTGGTTCTGATTGGTTGTTTTCTATGCCAGTCAGCATCTTCAGGCCTATCTCTGGGCCTGATCAGAGAGGTGGGTCTGATTAGCAGCCCCCGAGGAGGCCCAGAGATAAATAGAGGTGCAATGCTGTTGAAGCCCGGAGAGAAAGAGAGAGGCAATGGCTAATCAACAGCTGCCACGAAGGCTGTGGATCAGACCCTGCCTCTCTTTCTGGGCTTCTCTCTGGGCCTGATCTGCAGCCCCCTTGGCAGTCAGTGCTGGGTCGCCACAGCAATCCAGCACTGACTGCAGGACTGACTTCTTGTGTTCGGTTGAGCCTTCAGTCAGTCTTTATGTATCCTGGGTTTTTATATATTAGGATGATGTTAAAGGTACATCTAGGAGAAAATATATTATTTCATGACTTTGTAAAAAAAAAAAAAGTTATAATTACATCACCAGTTATGGCATTCCATCTGCTCAGGGTGCATATAATATCTCAGTAGTTTCCATTCATTACTGATATGGGTTGGCATAAAGAATTAGGTGCCATCCCTCAGTTGTAGGTAAACACATAGAAATCACAGAATTCATACTCCTATTGAGACTGGTTTGTCCTTTCTAAATGAGTTGTTTGATATCTTACCTATAAAGAAGCTCTTGCCTGGAAAACATAAGACTTTAAAAGCTTCTTACTAGAATAATTTAGAAAAAACAAAAATAAAATCAATGTTCTCTAAGTACCTATGTAAATTTGCTCAATTAATAGAGATATTTTAATTTATAAGAAAATTTCATTAAGGATTTAAAAACAGTATCGAGTAGAAGTTCCTTGGAAATGATAATGATAAAAATAGATGAGAAATAAAGACTATAAGGTTAAAAAAAAAAAAAAAAAAGAAGACCCTTTAACATTTCACGTAAAAAAAAAAAAAAAATAGATGAGGATGTAGTTTCTACTGTATGAGTTTCCTGCTAGAAAATACATGTATGCTAGTAAGCTTCAATAAAACGCAAGCAAAGGAGCATCACTTTAGGCTGATATGCTTTAGGCTGATATGCTTTTAAGAAGAATGATTAAGTTGACCAGGATATCAACTCGATGACTTCTTCATTCCTTCCAAAAATATGTATCTTAATATCATTCATTTGAATATATTTTATATACTTACCAAGCTAAAGAATATTATAATTTACACTAGAGCCCTGGTGCACAAAATTCATGCACTGGGGGGGAGGGGTTGTCCCTCAGCCCAGCCTGCACCCTCTCCAATCTGGGACCCCTCAAGGGACATCCGACTGCCCTAAACGGGCAGTTGGACGTCCCTCTCACAATCCAGGACTGCTGGCTCCCAACTGCTCACCTGCCTGCCTTCCTGATTGCCCCTAACCACTTCTGCCTGCCAGCCTGATCACCCCTAACCACTCCCCTGCCAGCCTGATTGATGCTTAACTGCTCCCCTGCCAGCCTGTTTGCCCCTAACTGCCCTCCCCTGCAGGCCTAGTCAACTCTAACTGCCCTCTCCTGCAGTCCTGGTCACCCCTAACTGCCCTCCCCTGCAGGCCTGTTCCCCCCAACTGCCCTCCCCTTGCAGGCCTGGGTCCCCCACAACTGCCCTTCCCTGCAGGCCCGGTCACCCCCAACTTCCCTCCTCTGCCAGCCTGGTCACCCCTAACTGCCCTCCCCTGCAGGCCTGATCGCCACAACTGCCCTCCCTTGCAGGCCTGGTCCCTCCCAACTGCCCTCCCCTGTTGGCCATCTTGTGCTGTCCATCTTGTGTCCACATGGGGGCAGGATCTTTGACCACATGGGGGCAGCCATCTTGTGTGTTAGAGTGATGGTAAATCTGCATATTACTCTTTTATTAGATAGGATTAGATAGGATAGAGGCCTGGTGCATGGGTGGGGGCCAGCTGGTTTGCCCTGAAAGGTGTCCCGGATCAGGGTGGGGGTTCCCTTAAGGCGTGGGGTGGCCTGGGTGAGTGGCCTGTGGTGGTTTGCAGGCCGGTCACGCCCCCCGGTGACCCAAGTGGAGACCCTGGTATCTGGGATTTATTTATCTTCTACAATTGAAACTTTGTAGCCTGGAGCAAAGCCAAGCCTCCTGCTCACACCATTTCTGTTGGGATTTATTTAACTTCTATAATTGAAACTTTGTAGCCTTAATCGGAGGCCAAGGCAGGCCAGGGCAGGCGGAAAGCTTGGCTTCCTCCATTGCCGGGGGCAACCCTAGCCTCCTGCTCTCTCCAGCTCCCTGGTTGCCACCATTTATGTTGGGATTTGTTTATCTTCTATAATTGAAACTTTGTAGCCTTAAGCAGAGGCCTGGGCCAGCCAGTGTGTTCGGAAAGCTTGGCTTCCTCCATTGCCAGGGAAACTCAAGCCTCCATCCTGCTTGCTCCGTGGCCACAGCTATCTTGGTTGGGGTTAATTTACATACTCAATCCTGATTGACTTGTGGGCATGGCTTGTGGATGTGGCTTGTGGTGTAGTAGAAAGGTGGTTAATTTGCATATTATTCTTTTATTAGATAGGATAATGCCTACATATCTTATATAAAATGTTTGTTATGAGTTTTCTTTAGAAAATTTTTAATTAAAGTTATTAAAGTAAAATAAAATATCCCTTAAAGCTATTTGCCTATATCAAGTCAGAGTCTCCTTAGTCACATGACTCTTTTTATGTGTGCACATGCATTTATGAAATGAACAGCTTATGTAAAGGGCCAAAAGATTATCTAAAGTAAACCTCAGTGAATGGGGAATGGCTAAACTTTATTTTTCCCTTAGAATTGAGGCAGAAGCCCCTTCCAAAGTAACCAATACAATTAAAATTTTTAATTTGAACATTTTTATTAATTGTTTTTAAAAGAACAATTATAAACAAATTATTTTCAAATAAATAACATTTTATCATGAAAACACTATATTAATAACTATATTTCCTATAGAGTGGCATTTTTTGAATTTTTGCAAATCTAATGACTGGCTTAATAGAAGAGAGCTGGGTTCTGTATTCAATCTATTCAGATAAGTTCTTTCGGTTGAAATATATGAAAACAATTGTGCCTCATAAAGATATACATTTGGAAAAGGGTGGTGTATTATAATAGCATTTTCAGATAACTATGGATATTATTATCTGAGACTATACCAAATCTTAAGTGGCAATTTCTAAAAAGGTAGTTGCAAGGCAGAATCTGAAACCATATCAAGGAACTTTTCATATTCTCTCACATTTAAATCCATTTCTTTATCTTGCACTTAAATGGACCTTTTAGCCATGCATAATTTTATAACATCCTGCATTGGGCATTTGCAAAATATCGGTTCCCTGAGTTATACTCATTTTTCAAATGTTGACACATTTCATTATAAAATGCATATATATAAAAACCACATTTCCAACATCACCACCAACCTTATCATAAAACTCTCTAAGTATTAGGGAACTATAAAACTCACCATAGTGGTTATGACAGGCTCACGTCATTCATTTTTGAGGAAATGTCTGCAAAATATCCATATCCAAATAACCATAGTTGGCATGTCATTGTGCCTTTAAATTAATGGCAT
The DNA here is from genome assembly GCF_027574615.1 of Eptesicus fuscus. NCBI lineage: Eukaryota > Metazoa > Chordata > Mammalia > Chiroptera > Vespertilionidae > Eptesicus > Eptesicus fuscus. The sequence goes on from NC_072486.1 coordinate 70,003,392, forward strand.
TGCATGAAAAAAAGTGGCTACAAGAATATTTGTCATTTTGTCACACAAAATATTTAAATATCAAAAAGCTCAAACCTGTCTTACGCCCTAGGCCATTTATTCAACGGCCTACTAGATATCTATTAGGCATCTTAATTGATTATTGGTCATATTTCTTCCATTTCCCCCCAAGCTGTTCCTGTTTCATTTTATATTTCACAAACAATCATTCAAGTCAAATCACACAATGAAGCTAACTGCCTACCAGGTGCATTTTTAGCTGAACTTTGAAATAAATCATATGAAGTCCACAACCCTGAACCCAATTACCTGACCTCCAAACAAGAGCCAATACATAAAACCATTAAATCACTGCAATTTCACTACCAGCTTCTTCACAGAGTATCTTGTTTGTTGCCAACATTGCTGAAGGCTTAGAGAGAAACTGTGATCATAACCTTGGGTTTTGTTTGTATGTGTCTGTGCATTATCCTGTTTTTTTATGTGATCCAATTTAAAATGAATAAATTTTTAACACATATATATGATATATATGACCTATACTATGACTATACATTATAAAACAACATATGTAATATAATATCTAAACTATAATAGGAAGTATAAAATAAATTTTATATAATATATAATACCTAATACATAACAATGTTTTTAAAAATTATATGGCTTTACTACAGTAATAAAATACTTTGCATATTTAATGTAGATAATTCTACAAGAATTTTAGAAGAAATACAATTTGATTAGTCATTATACCTCAAAAAAGGAAGTAAATTCCAGTGAAAAAGATTAAAATTCATTTACATTCCAATAACTACATTTAAATAACTTTACAACAACATTTAATAGGAATATATACCAGTTACAGATTTTCCTTTGAACTAATTTTTGTGTTGTTGCCATTTATAAGTGATTTAACATTTGCATATACATACTAGACCTGGGTATATATTGCTTAAAATAGTATTTGTCAAAATAGAACTATGACTGAAACCACAATAGGTTGAGGCCATAGATTTTATTTTCAGTACATGTTAAAAGGTGTTCAGTTACAGGCGATCATGTAAATAGAAACCTGTTTCTAAGGTGAACTTTTCTAAGGAGTTAAGGTAGAAATAATATGGATATGTTATAAGCATTCTGAAACCCCACACACTGATTAAACATTCACAAGGATGCTTCTAAATTTGCTAATGAAATAGTCATCATACTCAAATAATCACTATCAACTTTTCCACCTTTATTATCTGTTCTTGTTGGCTTCATAAAATTTACAAAATTAAATGCAAAATGTCTCCATTAGTGCACTGTGAAGTTGTAAATTTAGAAACAAATCAGAGAATATGAAAGTTCAGATCCTCTTAGTAACATTAACTTGTCCAACATTGATTATATATAATTCCTGAATTGCTGGTTAGTGTTCTAAATGTATACTTTATTATAAGACACAGGAAATATAAGGATATTAATGCAGTTATAAAAACTCGAACTTTTCATTTTATTGAGTTATGAAGGTTAAAATCTGCAATCCTAACATTGTATTAGCATGGGGTCCTGCAATTTAATAAAATAAACTGGTTGAGAAAATGAACTATGCTCACTCAATAAAAATGGTGCCTGTTTTCTTGAATGAAACACTGACAGCACCTGCATTTAAAGGCAACAGATGAAAACTTTAATAGCCTAATAGTTTTTATAAGTGCTAATAAAGTTCTTCATAAAATGTTATTATTACATATGCCTGAAAATTCTATAAAACCTTATTTATGTAATGTTAAAACTTACCAAAATTCTTATCCATTAAGTAATGTTGACAAATTCATATACTATAGAACATATACATATCAAATAATAATTAAATTACTGCCCATTCCATTTGTAAAGAAACTGATGAAGCACTAGATGGAAGAAATAATAAATATTATTTCATTGTTTTTATGATATCTGCAATGGACTATAGATAAAAAGTAGTAAAAGATAGGAAAACAATGACAAATTATCAATAATAGTAAAATTAAAGCCTCAAGGGGAAAGAGTCATTGTACAATTTGTCCAGCGACACATAAAAGTATCTAGGAAAGTATCTGGGCTTAAATAGCTGCTCAAAATATTTGGTGAATAAATTCACTTCCCTGGTGTTGTCAATAATATAGAAGTTTAAAAGCTTTTCTTTATTGCTCGTGAAGTGACTTGAGAAAGGTTTAGCAGCAGGGCAAATCTGAGTAACCAGAGAGTGACTATGTAACGGAAGGAAGGAAGGAAGGAAGAAAGGAAGGAAGGAAGGAAGGAAGGAAGGAAGGAAGGAAGGAAGGAAGGAAGGAAGAAAGAAAGAAAGAAAGAAAGAAAGAAAGAAAGAAAGAAAGAAAGAAAGAAAGAAAGAAAGAAAGAAAGAAAGAAAGAAAGAAAGAAAGAAAGAAAGAAAGAAAGAAAGAAAGAAAGAAAGAAAGAAAGAAAGAAAGAAAGAAAGAGAAAGAAAGAAAGGAAAGAAAGAAAAGAAGACCTAGCCTTTTAATCAAGGTACATATTATCTTTGTCAAGGCACATTGCCCATATTATTTGGTTCTAAATTGAGAGCTTTTTCACCTTTTAATACCTTTGAGCAACAAAATAATCATGAGAGGCATTAAATCAGTCAAATGATCAGGAATGGCTTCTTAAAGTTCTGCCAGAGAAAAACCTCCAAGGTAAGTCAGTGTCCCCAGAAGCTATGCTTCTATTGGGGACTACATGAGACTTGATTGGAAAGTTTGTAAGGAGGACATTCTGAGAAAAGGGAAGTGTGCAGAAAGCTGCCTACCCTGTTTATCAGAATTCTGACTTACGGGAGTGCTGAAGGCAGTGGCCCTAATATTCCTTGACCTTTCCAAACAAGTCTGTGCACGTGCAGACCCCCGGGTGTTTACTGGAATCCTTCTGCTTAATCTTTGTGTGTCCTTGCTTAAAGGACACTACAAACACATTGCTCTCCCAATATTACTTACCCTACTGATTGTATCTAAAAGATAAACTTTATCTCAAACTGCTGCTACCATAAAAGCCTAATGAGGCAGGTGATCCAGGCTGCCTGGTTCCTTTAGCCAGGCAGTCCCTTAGACCTCTCTTTCACAGCAAATGTTGTGTTGGAGTAATCCATTCATCTGCTGGTCAGCCCCTGCATGATTCTATAAGCCTTCCTAGGGAGGTGTCTTATTTTGTTTTGGACAGCTATAACAAAATAACATAGACTGGGTGACTTATAAAAACAAACATTTATTTATCACAGTTCTAAGATCAAGACACAGGAACATTTGGAGTCTGGAGAGCCTATTTTCTGGTTCACAGATAGCACCTTCTAGCTGTAAACTCACAATGTGGAGAAATGAACTAGCTCTCTGGAGTCCTTTTTAATAAGAGCACTAAGACCCCACCTCCTAATACCATCACCTTGGGAGTTAGGATTTCAACATGGTAATAGGGGGGGGGAGGGGGGCAGGGAGGAGGGAGGACACAAACATTCAGTCCATAGGAGGTGGAAAACTGTGGCCAGACTCATCTATAACAATAACCTCATTCTGTTAAATGATGGTTTGGGACATTTAAGAGAAATCCTCACCATATTTGAAATCAAGAAGGCAGAATTAGAGTATTCAATTATCCTCTATTCATCTAGAAAATGTACCTTTTAGTGTAAAGCATGAGAACTTCCTTCTTGAGCTTACTCAGCCCCTCAATACAGTTACCACTGAATTAAGTGTGTATATCCACATAAGCTGAAGGCCCAGGTTAGGTGTTAAAGAGTAGGGTGAGAATGAGGCCTCTTTTTATCATAATTGTATACACACAGCCCCAAATCTGTTCAGACTACTTGAGTATTTAAAGGATGGAGACCCTGTCTATGGGAGCAATAACTATCTATGGGGGGGGGGGTGTTGAAAAGTCATCAAAACAACAGATCGTATGGATCAATGAAAGTAAGTTAACATGTTTTAACTTAACCCCTGTTAGAAACAACTTATTCAGAACAGTGTGAAAATTTGGGCTTACCTATTAGGGTAAAGGTCACTCATACACTATGCACAGTACAATATACAGATGATGTATCATAGAATTCAACACCTTAAACTTATATAATTTTATTAACCAATGTCACCCCAAAAAATTCAATACAAAATTAAAACATAGCTATTGGACACTGGAGGCCAGCATACATATTTCATCCATATTTTGCTTTAAGTTCCTCCATTGGATTTTAAATCTTTATAAGAAAAAAACAACAACAATGTGGGAAGCAATTTCTCATTTCTTGCTTCTTTTCAGAGGGGAGCACAAAATAGTACTTAGTAAGTACTACAAAAATGACCATAATTATTAATGTCTGTTTAGGTTAGGCAGGGGAATATCTAAAAGAAGATTCTCTTACATTTTTATCAAGAGAGTGTGCTAGACTATGTATTAGAGAGACAAGGCAATAGCTTAACAAGAACAGTATAGAATAATTTAAAGAGAGTGAGAACAGAAGAAGAGCGAGAAGAGCAAAAACAATTAAAGAAACTACTTTTTTTCAAAAACATTTTTTTTATATTTGTAAGAGTTAAAATTTTACAGTTTATTCTTATTGTCTTTTTATTAAATCCTCACCTGAGGATATATTTTTACTGATTTTAGAGGGGGGGGGGACATTGATGTGAGAGAGAAACATTGATTGGGTGCCTCTGGTATGCGCCAGACCAAACCCACAACTTGGATATGTGCCCTTATTGGGACTTGAACCCATGACTTTTCAGCATATGGGAGGATACTCCAACCAACTGAGTCACACCAGCCAAGGCTGTCTTTTCATTTTTATTAAATATGACATGGCGCACCATAATAATCTGTTTTAGGCTTATAGATTTAAAAGACCCTAACCTCATTCTTGTCAAGATGAGCATTTATAACTAATATTTCAAAGTAAAAATGAATAGAAATAATTAGTAATTCAAATTTTTATTTTCTTCCAAGAAAAAAGGTTTTTCTTCCCTAGTTCATAAATCTCAGCTATTGGTTTTTCCTTTGAGCTGAGTTATAATAAAACATTTTGAGAGACAGAATCAAGAAAGAGAAAAGGTAACCTAAAGAATAGGGTAAAATATTTACAAATCTTATATATATTTTATTGATTTTTTACAGAGAAGAAATGAGAGGGACAGAGAGTTAGAAACATTGATGAGAGAGAAACATAGATCAGCTGCCTCCTGCACACCTCAACCAAGGTACATGCCCTTGACCGGAATCGTGCCTGGGACCTTTCAGTCCGCAGGCCAACACTCTATCCACTCAGCCAAACCAATTAGAGCTGGGAGTTTTTTAAAGGGTAAAGAGTTTCAGTTTGGGAGATAGAAAAGTTCTGGAGATTGGTTGCACAACAATACTGTATAAATGTATTTATTAATACTGAACTATACCCTTAAACTTGGTCAAGATGGTAAATTTAATGTTGTATGTATTTTACCACAACTGAAAATAATACAGACTTTAATAAAAAAAAAATTGAGCAGTCTCAATTCCAGTACTTCATGGTAGAGAATCATACCACCAGGTAGAATACAGATGCCCTATTACACTGACCTGACATAGGGCAAAAGAGACTAATCAATCACTCATTCTTTAAATTTTAGTACTTTTTATCCAACCAGTCCTCCTAAATTTTATACATCTAAACTATATTAAGTTCCCCAAAGGAATTCTCTCACAAATATCTGCATAAATGATTATGCATTGTGCGGTTTTATTTTAAAATAAGTGAAAGTTCTGCTCATATCTCTTTTAATCTTTGATCTATTCAGAGTCGAGATCAATTCAATGTTTCTTTCCCTGTGAGGTCTTCTCTCTATGACTGTGCTGACCGCTCTTTCCTCTGGGCTGTCATTATGTCTTGCAAAGAACTCATTTATTCCATTTACTGCCCAATTAGATTCATTCTAGCTGTGAGCTCCTTTAGGGTAAGAATGCTTCAACTTCATCTCTGTGTCCCAGGAACTCAGCAGAGAACCAGGCAAGAAACAGAAGTTCAGTATGTACTAATAGACTGATGTTCAGGCCACCTCTTATAAAACTGCCTTATGGAATAACTGCAAAATAAGTTCCTCTTAGAAATCAAACTATGAGAGGAAAGGAACCCATTTGCTCCTCCTTTCTACTAACTAATAGAGTATTTTGCCAAGTAATACTATTTTTTTTTTTTTTACTTTAGTGCTAAGAAGGTAAATGCCAAACATTTGTCCTAAATAAAAGTTTACCCCCAATGTTAGTAATCTAGAATGCGTAACCTGGTATTATTCCACCAGTCCCCAATCCTGTCTTATTTTGTGTCTGTGTTATTTTAACATTACTTGTTATAAACAGCCCCAAGTCTGTTTTGGAAGGAAGTGAAATATGATTAAAATATGTAAATATGCAATATGAGGCTAAATATGAAGGTGCTGTTCTCTTTAGTTTCCTTTCTTTAGTCTATGAATAATGTTCCCTGCATTTCAGTAGAAGTGTCAACATAGGCAGTTAAGAGTTATTAGTCTAAAGAAGAAAGCAAAAGGGAATGAAACAATTTTCATAAACTGGGAAGCTGGAACAAGTAACAGTCCCATTACACACTCTGGGGGGCAGAGGGGGGCTGTCACTGGTCCCGGAAAAGGGGACAAGAATCCTCCTTAGAAATGCTAAAGGCCCAGTACCAGAGGTGGGGGAGGAAATTCCTCTGCAGGGCACATGCACAGTGAGAACTGGATGATGTAATGAAGCTTTTGGACATGCGCAATGGGGGTCAGGGTGACAAAACAGAGGGACAGGGCCTAGTGTGAGAAAGTAATTGGTTTGGAGAGAGACCATGAAACCCCAATAGAACTTACAGGGAGGAGGGCCCAGTCCAAGACCTCAGCAAATTAGAAAATCAGGTTGCATACTTTCAATGGTGCTTTGTCCGTTACCTAAACCAAGAAGATATATGCAGGGTTCACCAAAGCCTCGTGGCGGTGCTTCTACAGTCTGCCCACCCACTAGGTCCCCCAGGGAGTATTAAGTCCCCTTAATTCACAAATAAAATCTTACCATCACGTTTAAACTTCTCCATGTGTGTGCGTTTGGAATTCTTTCCTCATGTCCCAGCAAAAGGACCTATTGGGCAACAGATTCCTAAACAGCTGTGCACTCATTACTGCAATATCGGTTCTTACACACTTTATCTTGTCTAGTTCAGTTCTGAGTAGGCGGTATAGTCTGTTCTTCATAATTTGCTTTATAATGTATATCTACTTGTGTGTCATATTAGTTATTCTATTTTTCCTTAAATTGTAACTAAATTAAGCTATTTTTCAAAGTAATAAGACAGTCTAGTCAAGAACCTTTCTATGTTAGATATGCATACTTTAGGTAGTATCTATAATAATAAAGGCATAATATGCTAATTAGACCAGACAGCCAAACGACCTTCCGGACATCCTTCCGGGCGACCTTCCGGATGAAACCGGGGTTGCGAGGGCCGAGCCTCTTGCACGAATTTCATGTGTCGGGCCTCTAGTAGTTAAGATAATAGAAAATATTATTTCCTTCATAGGAATCTTAAACTGCAGGATTTAGGAGACCTGGTTCTACATTTAGCTTTAGCATTAACTGTGAATCCCTGCAAAAGGCATTTGACTACTTAGGACTAGATTACCTCAAAATGTCTTCCCATCTTTAAAACCTTATGGATTAGTGATGTGTAGAATGATAGTTGAGACTAACCCTTGCATGACTAATAAATATAAGTATTGATTTGCATGTGTACATATACATATTTACACATAGCTCTCTATAAAAATAAACTATCCTAAATATAACATTAAAATAATTCTACAGCCGAAACTGGTTTAGCTCAGTGGATAGAGCGTCGGCCTTCGGACTCAAGGGTCCCAGGTTCGATTCCGGTCAAGGGCATGTACCTTGGTTGCGGGCATATCCCCAGTGGGGGGTGTGCAGGAGCAGCTGATCGATGTTTCTCTCTCATCGATGTTTCTAACTCTCTATCTCTCTCTCTTCCTCTCTGTAAAGAAATCAATAAAATATAAAAAATAAATAAAATAATTCTACACTCAGATTTGTATAAAGTAAAAAATTCAAACCTTAGAACTCAGGATTATACTTGTGTTTGCTAGAAATTCCTTAATTATATTATCAACATTATATCCCTTATGGTTTAAAATAACATAACTGTAAATATAACTTCCAAATCATCACACAATTGCTCATTCTGGGATCCAATATAAACTTTAGCCTGGTCCAACTTAACTATGTCTGAGGATTTCCTATGCCCCAGTAATTAAAGCCATTTCCCCCCTCAGATTAATTTCATTGTTGAACTACATAAGTTCATTTCTCCTCTCAATGTTATTTGCTCCCATGAAAACATACTCTACCCTTCTGTGACAAACCAAATTCTTTGTGTCCCACAAAGCATAACTTCAATGGTCCATTTCTTCTGTGGAAAATTGTCTGACTATCTAGTACCCAAATAGCTTAAAATGATCCATACCTTTTCTACAATTTTTATAGTGCCACGGAGTTCATACCTAAGTTAACATCAACTCTGGAATAGACTATCTAGTTTACCCAGAATCATGAATTCTCCTCCTTAGCACACATTTAGACTATATTTCCCAGCCCCTTTGCATTTGAGTGACCATATGACTAGTTCTGGCCAATAGTATGTCAGCAAACATGATGCTCAACACTTTGAGGCCTGACCTTTAAACCTATTTAAATCCTTCATGCAATCTCATTTACATTTTTCTTTTTTTTTACTGGTCACATGTAGAGAATTCAACAAGGGCTACAATATTCTAGGAGATGGCAGAGTCTTAGGTACCCCAAATAACTGTATGGAATAAACTCCAGCCTCTGTCCCAATATGATACCATATCACTTTATACGGTATCCATATTTTTCTTGAGTCATTTTTTTTATTACTTCCTTCATTGATCATAAAATACTGTGAATATATCCCAATGAATTTTTAAATTCTTTATATGTTCAACTATATTTTAAATAACATTTATTCAACATGAATGTATTTTTAATAGAAAATGCATGTTGTCTTTAAACTTGTCATATTATCATTGAATTATATGCATTCCATTACTCATAAAACATTGTAAATAGTTCATAATTTTATATGCTTACATGCTATTCATTATCATGTTAATTATATATCCACATAATTTTAAAAAGTAAAATGAAAAATTAACACTTGCTTTAATATTAATTGTAAAAGAGAATGAAATGTCCAGCTCCCCTTCTTCTGATTGTTGTTCCAAGTAGGTGTTGTAATAAGTAATATAAAGCCAGAAATTGAAAAAGAAAACTCTCTAGGAATCCACAAACACACTCTCAAGTCATTGAAGTACCGTATGAATGAGTTCACAAAACGTTTATCAGTGGTGTTAGAAATAAAAATTATTTACCTCAGAAGTCTGTCTTTGTTACAGTACCCTGTAAATGTGTTCAATATTTGATTCTCTGCTTTGAAGGAGAAAATTAATATTAATTGAATGTCTATTTTGTGCCCAGTGCTTTATAAAAATCATTGTACTTACCTCTCATATCAACTCTGGAAGGTATTTGCTTTTACTCCCTTTTTAGAGGCAAAATACCTTCATGAAGAACTCAACTCATAAATTGCAACTCAGAAATTGTGACTGCAACCAACACCTGCCTTATTCTTTCATACTTTTTCTCTATAACAAAGAATTCTCCCTGGCATCTCTCAGCTATGTATTTTTCATGACACATGTTTGAATTACTACACTTCTCTATTCTAAATATCAATACATAGGTCAAATTTATTACTTCTTTTTTAAATAAGTTTTTATCGATTTTAGAGAGAGAGGAAGGAAGAGGGGGAGATAGAAACATCAATGAGAGAGAAACATCAACATCAATCAGCTGTCTCCTGCAAGGCCCCTACAGGGGATCAAGCCTGCAACCCGGACATGTGCCCTGACCAGGAATTGATTCAGTGACCTCCTGGTGTATAGGAAGACTCCACATCAACTGTGCCACACCGGGTGGGCATCAAAGTCATTATTATTTAATGGGTTACCACATTATGCTAGACATAATAAAAATTTAAAAACCACAAAAGAGATTGCCTTTTATCAAAGAAGTCACAGTGAAAGATGGCCAATTTCATTGCTATGATTCTTTCTTTTCCACTTTTATTCCCTCCCTGTAAATCCTAGTTTTTAATCTCCTGTTATCAGATTATATTGCTCATTACCTTCACTTAGCAGTCATTTCATGACCTTTCAATTAAATTCTCCATGTTTCTTAACTTTTGTAGCTCCTAACTTTGTCCAATATGACTTTGATTTAGTTATTGACAATTTCAATATATACATATATGATCCTACCTGAAATTTGGCCTTTTGATTGCTTGCTCTTCTTTCCTCTAAGCATCTTGTTTCCATATTATGTCAGCCAATCAACTCCCTGGTCATTTCTAAACCTATTAATTAAGAGCAGTACCCATACTTTCATAATCTTTGTTTTATGGATCCAGTTCTCTGACCATTAATCATTCCCTGTCTTTCCAGGTTATTTAATCAAGTATCTCAAGTCTAACAATCATTTGATCCCACTCAGACCTTCAGTCAATTAAACTACACACATCCCTCAATTTCCTTTACTAGGCATAATTGCAATCCTGCTTAAATCTAACTCACTGCCTCTTGAACATCTACTTGTATGCAGCTAAATAGGCATGCAGAAACACACAGCTCTCAATGCTCTCAGTTTAAATTCTACTTGACAAACTGTTGAAGGACCCCTAAATGTTGCTCACATAGTATATTTCATTGGTCCATGTACTTTTCACTATCCTCGAGGACTATTCCATATGTTCTCCTTTCTTCTTAAATTTCCAACCCTCCATCCCAAAACTCCACTCCCACTTGATGACTTTGCTCCTTCTCTAAAGAGAATATTAAAGCAATTAGAAAGAATCTCCAGAAATTATCATAGCCACATACAGTATATTCTCTCTCTCCCATTCATTCTGGAGATAAATGATATTTAGTCCTCTCTAAAACCTTCCCTTGTGCACTAAATACAATTTACTATCACATACCCAAGAACCACATAATGGAATTTACTCCCCTTTCTCTGGATTCTTATTTTTTTCTTATGTACTAAAGATGATCACCATCAGCAAAAGTGCTGTTTTTCTCCCCTCTTAAATCACAACTTACCTCCAAATTGCTAAATCCAATGGTCACTCTTTAGCTCTTACCAGATTTGACTTATTAACACAAAGTGTATTGCCCTGGATATATTTTCTTCACTTGGCTTCCATAACACCATACTCTTGGTTCTCTCCCAATAACATTGTTGTTAATCTCAATCTCCTTTGTTGGTTTCTCCTCCTCTTCCAGATCTCTCAAGTTCCCTAAATCTCAGTCCTTTGTCCTCTCCTTTTCTCTGCCCACATCTAGAACAGTTATCTTATAACTATTAATAACATCAATATGCCTCTGTCACTCAGATTCAGATTTCTTGTTCAGACATGTCTTCTGAACTTCAAACTCATATATACAACTGTCTACCTCATATATACAACTCATATATAAACTGTCTTCCTCATAGATCCATGGAAATGTCAAATAGATATCTCCAAATCCACATGTCCAAAACTGAGCTTCTCATTCTCCCTGTCCCTACATACCCATTCAATGGAAAGTCTTTTTTTTAATTTATTTCTCATTTAAATGGATGGTTTATCCTCCCATTTGCTCAGATGAAAATATTGGCTTCATTCCATTTTTTTCCCTTCTCTCACATCCACATTCAATTTGTTGGAAATCCTGTTGTTATATCTTAAAATATATCCAGAAGCCAATCACTTCTCAAAATTTCCATTTCTACCACCTTATACCAACCCACCATTATTACTCTGATAATTATTATAATCACATTTTTACTGGTTTTCCTGTTTCCATGTATGTGCAAACTATTTCAGCACAGCAGAGTGATCCTTGAAAAATCTAAATCTGATCAAGTCTTTCCTTTGCTGCAAATTCCCTGCTAGTTCCTCTTCTCAGAGAAAATCTCAAGACATTACAAGCACCAACAAGGCACTACTATGACTACAAGATCAGGCTTCACTTCTTTTCTGATCTAATGATACCCCATTCATTCACCTCCAGCCATTCAACCTCCTTATTATTGAGTGAACTCATCAGGTATACTTATGCTTTAAAGGCTTGCACTAGTATATCTCCTTCTTGGAATGTTGTCCTCCAGATATCTGCTTGTGCACTCTCTTAAACTACATCAAGTCTTTGCTCAGTTGCTACCATCTCAATGAGGCAAAATCTGACCACCTAATTTAAAAGTGTAACCTGACCCCTTTTTCCTTCCCTCTGCTTTATGTTTTCAACAGCACTTAGAACTTTCTGCTATTTAAATAATTTTGTGTGTGTACCACAAATGTAACCCTAGTACCTAGAAGAGTGCTAGGCATATGATAGATGCTCAGTAAATGTATAAAAAATAAATGTGCAAAACAATGAAGTATAAACTTCATCAAAACAATAAAATAAAATAAAAAAAAACATTTTCTTTAATAATTGAAATATGATGATGACCTACAGTTAAAGAATAATTCTATATATAGAATAATAGACTCTCAAAATTGTGAAGAACCTTAAAGTTATATAATCTAATCATACATTTAATGTTTATATTTTTTTCTAGGTTTTCCCATATTAACTTTCTAGTCTACTCTTTTTTTTTTAATAGTTTATTGATTTTTAGAGAGACAGGAAGGGAGAAGAGAGAAACAATGATGTGAGAGCAAAACATCAATCTGTTGCCTCCTTCATACACACACCCCCTCCCACACACACACCAGGGATTGAGCCTGCAACCAGGGCATGTGCCCCAACCAGGAATTGAACCAGAAACATTTTGGTGCACTGAGTGATGCCCAATCAACTGGGCACACTAGCCAGGGCTAGTATATTCTTGAATAGAGCAGTAATAAGGGACTTTTTATATGGTTTGCAATGGAAAAAATTTAAGTCAACAATAGTTAATGTTGTCTAAGATTACAAAGCAATTAAAGAAAATAGTAATGTTAGAATCAGAAGCCAGGTCTGTTGCCTACAAGAATAGTGTCTGCATCATACCAAACTCTGTATAGAAAACTTTTAATGCATATGTCTACTGAATAAACCAAGTAAGTACTTTGATAGTTGATAATTAAAACATTATTTATACAACAAAAGTCAATTTAAAAACATTATCAAGTATATATGTAGAATATGGAAAACATTCATTGAATTTATTTTATTGAAAAATATTTTGTAAAATAAGTATTTAATTTATAAAATAAAAATATTTTATTTTTAAAAATTGACATTATTTGGTAAATTATAAAGCATTTAGGTTGATAAAACAATATCATAAGAGCTACCAGGCCTACAGAAAGAGAATTCACAAAAAGTGTGAGGTACAGAATTTAAAGTATTTTGGAAGATGGCCCTTAGAGAGTATCTACAAATGCTTAAAATGAAGTAGAATTTTGGCATCAATAATTTATTTTTATTAATGCTGATGGCTAATTCTACCAAATCCAGCTCCAAAATGTTATGATGGATGGAACTGCTAGTGAAAATATCAGTGTTGATCACAACAAATTAATAAGTATAATATGATCAGTTAAATTTCCAAGAGTCAAAATTTATGCAATCACTGGTATTCCGGAAAAAAAAAAATTCCTTCCACAAATATTTTCCTTTGTTTTTCTTACCCTTCAAACTGTGCTATTATAGCAAAGGTCCTAAATGCTTTAAATAGAAATTATGTTTGTTGGTTTGATTAAGGTTTGGATTGATTATCAACAATGGGGCTACATTTCTAAGAATCTGTCCATGTTTTATCTATTTCTTCTAGTGATTGACTGCAAGGTGGCTGATCTGAGTGTGAAAAGAAGCTAACCTTCATATGACAGTGAGGACTCATTGGAATGTAATTAGATAAATTAATATGTAGTTATAACAGCCCCTGATTATTATAATTACTTTACAATTTGAAAACAATATTTAATTTAATTCTTGTAATAAACCTATGAAGAAATCAAGGAATGGTTAACCCCCTCTTACAGATATCTTAATCCTGCTGAGCCTCTCTTTCCTTAACACATCAGCACAGCATGATAAGCAAGTGGCTGCAGCAGAATCAGAGCCAGGTCCCTGTTCTTCCAGCCCCATGCTCTTCCAATCATCAGAGAATAACCTACGGGATGTTGTGGTGAAGATTCAGTTTTGCAGATACCCCAAACACTGAAGACTGTGCACAACAACGCTGGATGGGGGTATTGATTTACATAAGTTAAAATAGTATGCGAAGTGAAGTGATTTTGAATGTGTTAAAAAAAAGTCTTTATTATATTCCCTAAATTTCTGTGTGTTTAATTTCAAAAGACTTAGCTCTCTCTTCACTTATAAAATGGTTTTATGTGACCTTTCATATAAAATTGTCAACTATGTAGGCTCTATAAACAAAAATAGGTCAGTGATTAATCTCAATTAAAAATAAAAAAGAAAGAGGGAAGAGAGACATTTTAAGCAACCACCGGTAACACTGAGCTTTTATCATTTGTTTCTCTTTTGTCCAGCTCTCCATGTGGTCTTCTAGAGCTGGTTTCTGTCCCAAGTTTTATGAAAGACTCCTTTAAAAGAAGCTCCAAACAGGGATGCCAGAGCATTAAACATTCAGTGAAGCCTTTAAGAACAAGATAGAAAGGCTTCAATAGCCTTTCAGTTATACTGGAAACACTACTTGATTAAATGAAAAAAGCTAACTGCATTTGGGTTTCTTACATTTAATGAAGAACCTTCCAAGAAATGTCAGCCACATTTACCTACTTTTTCTTACTGGACATAATTAGTCTCCTCAAACCTGTTTCTAAATGTAACATTGATGTTTGAGCATGAATAAAATATATGTGGTATACTGCCTTAGGTCTCACATTTGGCAATGCTGAAAAATCAACTTTGTTATGCTGTAATAGGAGTTGATCACTGGTTTAAAGTTAGGAACATTCTAAAAGATAATTCCACAAGTGGTGATTATAATTATTGTATTATTGTTTTAATTTGGTGGGAGATAGAGAACTGCTCCTGATGGTAATTTGCTTACTTTACATTCTACTAATACCACTGCAGTAGGTATTAGCAATGATAACATCAATTTAAATTGACCAGGGCCTGCAGGTGGAGGGGGCACTGGTATTTAAAGTGTTAAAGGAAACAGAAAGATCAGGTAAGAGGGGGATCTATAATGCCTTCACAGCATCCCTGCCCCCTAAGAGGAGGTGATACTAGGTTAAGAAACTGAAATTAGAACAGGAAAATGAGATACATATGAAATTATAAGGAGTAACAGAGAGCAAAAGAGGGGGCTATTGCTAGAGAGAATGGGATAAAATCAAGATATTTTAAAGTCTTAGATGGTACTTCAATGAGCAGCTCAAGCATCAAGGAGATTTATTTTATTTTTTTAATTAAATGTATTGGGGTAACATTGGTTAATAGCATTATGTAATTTTCAAGTTTACAATTCTATAATACCTCATATACACATTGTATATTGTGTACTCACCAATCAAAGTTTAGTCTCCTTCTGCCAATATAGTATATTTGAATCCTTTAACCTTTTTGATGGATGATTGGATAAACCAGATATGGTACATACATACAATGGAATACTACTCAGCCATAAGAAAGGATGCAATACTGCCATTTGTGATCGTATACATGGATCTTGAGACTATCGTGCTAAGTGAAATAAGTCAGGGTGATTTTTCAGAGTCCTTTGAATTCTTTCACTTATTTTCAGGGGAGCCACGGGATAATTTATTATGATGACATATTTCTTTTAATATGACAAATTATTGTATGTTCTTTCAGAAGATCAACCTAAAGCTTATTTCCTACTTTATAATGATTGCTAATTTCTTCATTACTTGTGATGTTATAAAAGCTAAAACAAAGCAAAAACACATACTAGATTATTTCAATAAATATAGTAAATGCCAGTGAATCTACCTATTTAATCCCTCCCTCAAATACACATACTCACTCCCTCTTTCCCTTTGTTGTTGTTGTTGTTGTTGTTGTTGCTGCTGCTGCTGTTGTAATAAAGTAGCACTCCTAGGATCCCAGGTCCAGGGCAAAATAATGTTTTAAAATACCAAGTTAAAAATGTACAAACATTAAAAATACATTTTTAAAATAAAAACAAAGGTCCTTTACCTTGATCTTTCACATCACAATTATAATAATAAACAACGACTAAACTATAACATATTAATGCAAAATAAAGAAGAAGCCACATTGAGACTGGTAGGAGGGTCAGATGTGCAGAATGGGCTGGCCCCACACCCACATGTGGCAGATAAAAATCAGGAGGGATAACTTGGCTGTGGAGGTCTCCTCTGAGGAGCAAGGAGTCCCAGTCCCACACCAGGCCCCTCAGCCCAGGGTTCTAGTGCCAGAAAGAGAATTCCCCACAATTTTTGGCTGTAAAAACCATCCAGAATTGAAGCTGAGGGAGGCTGAGTCTGCTGGAGTCCCAGGCAGCTCTTAAAGGGCCCGCACAGGGACTTATTCAGACTTATTCCCTCTGAGCTCCAGCATGGGGACAGCAGCTTGAAAGGTACCAGAGTATATGCGGAGGGATGGAATCGTCCTGCATCACAGCATGGGCTGGAGGAGGGGCAGCTTTCTCCCAGACAGATATGCTGGCAGAGGCCACTGTTCCTTTGATGTACCTTTCCCTCCATAGAGACAACAGGCAGGCACCATATCTGAGTCTCCATTAACCTGGCTTACACTGTTTGCCCCACCATGGTGATTCCCTGAGGCCCTGCCACACCCACGATGGGAGCCTACTCAAGCTGTTTCCAGTGGCTTTTCCATAGGAATGGCTTGTCTTTGATTATGCTTCATATTTTCATAAAATCTCTCATATAAGCAGCATCTAGCCTCAGTGAGCTCCATACGTCTTGCTAAGTGGATCCAGGTCAGAACACAGGCAGTGGTTGATGTTGGCTGGCACCTCCCAGGAGGCCTCAGGGCCAGCACAGTCAGTGGAAAGTTTCAGACCATATGGTAGCACCACCACCCCACCACCTCTATAAGCAACACACTCAAGGGCAGACTCAGCAGGTATCAAAGCCCTGCTGAAGTTAAGTCCTGCTCTGTGTGGTGGGCCCATGATCTTCCAAGGTGGTTGGAAGTTGGTGGTTAGTGGTCACAGCCAGTCCTTGCAGCTGATCAGCCTGGGTAAATCCTTCCCATTGATGTGCCAATAGCAATTAAGATGACTAAAACAGGATGGTGTACAGCCCACATGGAGGGGTTAGCACACCTCGAGTACCCACCTGGGGTGATTAGGGAGGCTGTGCCACTGGACCCTACAGGACACCTACTACATTAAGCCATACTACCAAGACTGTAGCAGTTCTAGCTCATACATAGAAACAAACATAAGGAGGCAGCCAAAATGAGGAGACAAAGAAACATGGCCCAAATGAAACAACAGAAAACAACTCCAGAAAGAGAACTAAACAACAAAGAGATAAGCAATCTACTAGATGCAGAGTTCAAAACACTGGTTATAAGAATGCTCAAGGAACTAAGTGAGGACCTCAACAGCACAAAAAATAACCAGTTAGAAATGAAGGTTACACTAACTGAAATAAAGAATAATTTACAGGGAAGCAGCAGTATATACATGAAGCAGAGAATCAAATCACAGATTTAGAATCTAAGGAAGGAAAAAACACCCAATCAGAATAGCAAAAAGAAAAAAGAATCCCCCCTAAAAGAGGGTAGTGTGAGGAGCCTCTGGGACAACTTCAAGTGTACCAACTTGGGGGAGCCAGAAAGAGAAGAAAGAGAGCAAGAAATTGAAAACTTATTTGAAAAAAATAATAACAGAATACTTCCCTAACTTTGTAAAGGAAATAGACATACAAGTCCAGGAAGCATAGAGAATCCCAAACAAGATGAACTCAAAGAGGCCCACACCACAACACATTATAATTAAAATGCAAAAGGTTAAAGGTAAAGAGAAAATCTTAAAAGAAGCAATAGAAAAGCAATTAGTTACCTACAAGGTAGATACCTGATATCTCAACAGAAACGTTATAGGCCAGAAAGGAGTGGCAATAAATTTTCAAAGTGATGAAAAGCAAGGACCTACAACCAAGATTACTCTACCCTGCAAAGCTATCATTTAGAATTGAAGGCCAGATAAAGAGTTTCCCAAACAAGAAAAAGCTAAAGAAGTTCATCACCACCAAATCAGTATTATATGAAATGTTAAAGGGTCTTATTTAAAAATAATAAGAAAAGAAGACACAAAATATGAACAAAAATGCCAATAAATACATATTTATCAACAATTGAACTTACAAACAAAATGGACAAGCAGAATAGAAACAGATTCATAGATACAAAGCACTTTTTGTTGGTTGCCAGATGGGAAGGGTGTTGGAGGGTGTGGGCAGAAAAAGGTGAAGGAATTAGGAAGTATAAATTTGTTGTTACACAACAGCCATGGGGATGTAAAGTACATCCTAGGGAATATAGTCAATATTATTCTAATAACTAGGCATGGTGTGCTAAAACACCGGCCAATAATATTGTTTTATAATTTTTAAAAAATGATTAAGAAAGAACAAAAGAGTTGCACAGAGCAATTTTCTTAAAAAGGTTATTTTCAACTTAATGTTCTTGTTATTTTTATCTTCAGATCAGTTTTAAATCTATGCATTCCTCATTTCAGTTAGGTCTGTATGTGGATCTTACATAATTCACAACATTGATGCTGAATAATCTATTTTTTAAATCTTGTCTGAGGTGTGGAAAGCATTGGGCTTTATTTAGAAACAGTAGCATAAAAAATAACAAAATAGCCAAATACCTACATATATTCATTTCTTTGCACCTGTATGATTGTTCTATCATTTTTTCACATTCTAAAATGGAACTCACCCATCATTTTTTTAATACACAACCAAATTTCTTGTGATTTTTAAAAAATTTCAGCAGCTTTTGTGTTTAAGTTTGACAAAAAAATCTGTATTGAGAATTGTAATGTTAGTTAACATTTACTGATTTTTAAAAAATGTGTCAGGCACTCTTCTGATTATTTAAAATAGATGGACTCATTTTGTCCTTACAACATCCATCTACAGTAGGTATTTCATGATACTCATTTTACAGAGGAAGACAGTGACACATAAAAAGTTTAAGCAACTTGCCCAAGGTACACATATCTAGCGAATGCGGAGCTAGGGTTAAAACCCAAGCTACATAGTTAGTTCTAGAGCTTGGATCAATATACTCCCTCAATAGATCTTGTTTTATTTATAGCAAAGCAAAAGATATTATTAAATGAAAAACCCTGGTCAGTGGTGAATATTAATGGAGCATTGCATTCTATTTAATAATCTAAAGATATAAAATAAATTATAATATATACTACTTTTAAAGTCATGAATAATTAAACAACATGGATCCTGGACACATTTGCAGAACAGTCAGCAAGTATTTTCCACATTTTTCTAAATTCAGAAATTCATTGGGTTCTAAAATAACTTTAATTGTTTTGATAATAGCAGAGAGAACTGCCTTCATGGCCTATATACAATGTTATTGGCATCTAGAATGGTCAGTTTGAGGATAATTTGAAAGATTTTAATCAAATCATTGCAAATTTTGGAGCTCAAAATAATTCATTCATTATAAAAAAATGACTTGAGAAAGCAGGGGTATTAATGACAAAATGGCCAGAAAATAAAATATGTTCTCACTTCATTGTACAAAAATCCTCCATTTTCTACTGGGAAAAGCAAGAATTTTTTCCTGTAAAATTCATTAAATTTTGAATTTTCATAAAAAGAGCATCAAAACAGTCTTGAGAGATTTAGCTTAAATTTTAAATAACAAGAACAATTCATATTAATGTTCTGAATCAGAAAGTATGTATGGATAGAAATACATACTAAGCTAATTATATTTTGATTATCTTATAGTTTCATTTGACCACATGATATTATTTTATTTTCCATGATACTATTTTATTTGCAGTGGGTTCCCATTAGCTGATTAAGAAGATTCAGAATTGAATTAAGACCAGGAAAATAAGTAACCAATAGAACAATTTCTAGTGAGATATTATTATGGCATTTCCAAAATCACTTTAGTGAGACAAAAACACAATGTGTTAAAAAGTACTAAAAGTTGAGGTTTACAAATGTTAAATACATAGTATTCATTAAAGTATCATGTGTTAACTTGCATAATTTATATGAAAAGGAATACCTAACTAAAACAAATTTGAATGTATAGTTAGACTCTTCATTCCTGAGGGAAAACACTGTAGTATGCTTATCCTTCTACATAAACCCAGACAGTTATTTCCCTATTTTGAAGCTAAGAACCTAAATATGAAAATGAACCTATAGATTATAAATTTACCACATTTCTTGATAATATTTTCTTGCCTTTCCTTAGTATTGAGATACATTTTATGTACCAATTTATTCCCTCACTCCATTCATTCATGCATTTATTCATTATTCAAGATAAAATACCTCTTTTTGAGGCTGTAATTCAACATACCCATCTATTCATAGCACAGACCTTAAGCATGCTTACATTGGAAACAGACAATACTTATTAGATTCCCAGCTTTGCTATTTACTAGCTATATGGCTGTTAGCAAAATACTTTATCTCTTACTTTATAGGTTCCTCACCTATAAAATGAGAATAATAGTATCTAGTCCATAGGGTAGTTCTAAAAATGAAGTGAAAGAATGCAGAGTCCAGCACAAAGTTAATATTCAATACTCATTAACAAATACTGAGTAAAAACTTAATAATGAATTGACTGCCTAAGCACTTAGGAAATACTTTTGTAACACCTCATAAGAGCTGTCTTGTATTCTATGGAACTAAGCAATGGAAGCATTATCACTAAACACTGAGCTATTGAAAGATGCGACCTCCAAGACCAGTTGCAAAGGCCATAGTATTACATCATGAAATACAAATAAAATACAAGGGCGGTAGTAGGCAGAATAATTGCAGAAAGTAACTGAGTGAAACTAAGATATATGTCTTATAGATCTTGTGAGGTACTCAACGGAATCTGGGTCATCAAGATTGTAGATAAAGGAACATAGTTGCCGTGGCATGCTCTCAAACTCAACCAAGGAAGAAAGGAGCCAGTGGGAAGTTGATCATGTTATGTAATAAATATTTTCACAAAGTTTTATATAGAATTCAATTAAAAAATAAATTACAGGCATTTTCAAATGATCTGGAACAGGTTGCTTTTTAAAAGAAGGTTATGCTTAAAACTTTCTAAAAGAAAGCACCTTCTATAGTGAGAGTGATCCTCTCTATAATGTACTTCTTGCAAAAATATACGCTTGCATATTTTTCCATTTCTTCATGATTAAAGCGGAGCTGAGTATTTACAAGGAAGGCTATAAAGGTGTCCAACAGCATATTATGTGCCTCATATTAGAATTGATTATTTCCTAAAACTTTATTAATTCATAAATTTCTTTAGTTGCTGAAATTTGGGAATGATTCCAGTAAACAAAGTTTTTTTTATAGTCTTGAAAGTGAATCATCCTAATAACTGTTTTAGGAGAGCAACTCTTGATACAGGTGGAGGGGGAGATGGAATTCTAAATGTTAACGAGTCTATAAGATACATTTTAGGTACATGTGAAGATAAAAACATTCTGAATTAACAATAATTAAGGTTGCCTCCTAGAGTTGTGTGTAAAAACTCATGTTGGAACATCTTAAAGGTTTGATGCAGTACCTGTGCAATACCACCTGCAATCCCTAGAGACTTTTCATGCAAACAGGTCACTATTCACAGGGTGTGAATTAACATGGGTAACCATGTTAATTCACACCCTTAATTCTAGAATATAACTACCAGAAAAATGCACTAGCAATTTAGTGCATTTTGTAGATTGCATATTTTATGGCAATGTGGAAGAGAGATTTATTATCAAGAACATTTTCAAATCTGAAAAAAAAATCATTTTTCTTCCAATCACTTAACATAATTTTCATTAACTATATACTGTGCTTGAATTTTTTCCTACATTCACTCTCTCAGCTAGACATTAAGAAAACTGACTTTTTTTTTTTTTTTTGATCCCCAGCATACACCTATCACACAGTTCAGTACCTGACATTCATTCATTCATCATTGTTATGGTTAGTAGTGCAAGATATAAAGCAGTAATCAAGACAGAATATAGCACTGCTTTCCTGCAAGTTACATTCTTATGGACAAAACAGACTGTAAAGAACTAAGTTCCTAATACATATTTGTAGAACATGTTACAGAACAAACTTAATAAATATTTATTTTTATGTATTATTTTATATCCCTATACTGGTTGACTATTATAATTATCTTTACAACTTTCTTAAAGAGTTCTTCTAATTCTCCATTTTGAAAACAAAATAAAATATATTTTCTCTATAATTGTAGGCTACTGACTATTCTTGATTTTACTCCTATAACTATAAATATGTATGGATGTTTATGCATATATAAGCACCTCTTAAAGAAATAAATTAATGTGAATATTATATGTAATCACCTTTCTTTTTTAATTTTTTGGAATAAGTCAGAATTTGTGCCTTTTTTGACGAGATGTCCATGATCAAATATATAATGTGTCATTTTTCTATTCCACTCTGTCATAAAGTAATAAAACATTTATTAACGAACTATACTAAAAAGGCTACATTCAATTTATCAGAGTGCTATTCTCAGGCAGCTCAAAAGAAGAGAAGGCAACATCTGTGCACAGATGTATTCTGCAAGTCTTTCCTAATCTAGGAAGTGCATATTTAATACATGAATAAACACTCATATATTTACTCAATATAAATAATTAAATTTATGTATAACAAAATACTTTAATAATATATTAACTTAAAATAAAATGTGCCCAGAGAGGCTTTTATTTATGCTTTTATGTGAGCCCAACCACATGTCATTTATCAAACTTCTGTCTTTAAAGAAAGCAATTTGTACAATTAAGAAAAACTTTGAAAACCAAAGTTCCTCATTTCGCTGGTAATTGAACTATTATTCTCCCGCTTTCTCTCTGATGTCAGCTTTGTATTTCTGCTGCAAGAAGCGGGCTCCTTTATGACCAAGGTCGACCTCTCATCACAGCACATATCAACACCACTGCATCCATATGAGTCTCCTTCGATCTCACACCAAGCTGACACTGTTATTTTCAAATGGTTGATTATATTTTTAAATACTAACAGTTGTTCTTGAAAGTCATTATTTTAACCTACTAATCAAAGCCAGCATACTGATCAAATCACTGTGTCGGAACTACTTCATTTTTTATTATAGATCAGAAAATTACATTTATAGTAAAGGATAACTTTTAGTAATACCTAGAATTCAGTTTAAAATTTTCAGTTTAATGGCAATAGATAAAAAGCCAAGCATTCATTGATCCAACACCAAAAAGTCATTTATTGGAACAAATGATCTGTTCTCAAAAGACAATGCTATTACACATTTTGCCAATAATACTACTGAGTTTTACTCAAGTCAGAGAAAATATTAACAACTAACTAGCTTACAAAGAGCGGAGTGCCATCTTTCATTCTTATAATGACCATCACCCAAAGAACAGGACATGAACATTTTCTAAATGTTAGATGATAGCAGTGACAACATTAAACATTTTCTTCCTTAAATGGGTAAAATGTGGAAGTATACATAACATCTTATTTACGCTATACAAGCTTAGAATAACCATCTCAAGACAAATAAGTGGCATTATAGTAACTGGAAATCATGTTGTTTTCTTTATGAACCATTTCTTTTAAAATACTCTAAATTTAATATATGACATGCAGGTCAATGATATGAGGCCAAAAGAGCCCTGGGCAAGGGAAGGGGGTTGGGCTGTGTCCTAGTCCTGCCACTGACAAGATGTGCTACTGCCTGGGACGCATTTAATATGCTTGGGTCTGTTTCCTCACCTGCAAAGTAAGGAATCTAAAATAAGTGAGTGTTAATTTCCCTATATTTCTAAAACGTATAAGCCTATTAAACAAAAGTAGCTTATATCTGACATAAAGTATTATGAAATCAGATTATTTTATGGACGGATGGTTTCAATTTTGCTTTTTAAAAAGATTTTTGCACTGTAATACTGATTTATTTCACCTAAAATTAAGCTTTCTTTACTTGGAAACAAAAATTAATTAATGGTGAAATGGATATTTTAAATTGTTTCTCACACAGGCTTACCATAAAAAATGGAATTGGTTCCCAGAGAAGTAATGATTCCTTGCCAAGTTATTATGTTGAAAAATTTAGAATGACTAAATAAATAATATAGGAACAATTAATCTGAGCTATACTCATTATCATTAACTTCCACCTCCTATTTCTAGTTCCCTTTTCCAGTATATCATTACTTTGAAGATATTCCAGATATTTTATGATAGCCTCTCTTTGGATCTTATATAAACTATACAATGTATAGGTTCCAAAACATTATAGTATGGATTAAACCATTCCATCAGCCTTCCTTTTCTTTTTGTTTTATTATCCAAATTGCCCTTTTCCCACTTTTTAATCTCTCAGCCCCTTTTTGTATCTTCCTTCAGCCTAAAAGATATTCTTAAAATGTTTGTTATACTCATTCAAACTCAACTTGTCATTTATAGTTCTGATAATATATGTCTCACAACGAGCATAGTCAGCATGTCCAAAATGAAAACATAAAACTCCAAAACTTGTGCTGCTTGACAAATATATGTTTTTTGCTTTATCTTAATTTTAATCATTCATTTTTTATATTTATAGCCAGTATGCACTTTATTAACACTAGTATGTTTTTAATTTTTAAGACATAGATTTCACTACTTTGACTCATTCTTTTTCTTGTTACTAATAATTACCTTTCAACAGAACTGATGATAAATAATTTTTTTAAAAAAAGGCATGATTGTTAGAATGGAGGTATTGACTTTTAGAGGAGAAACATGACTGGAATCTCCCGGTCGCTGTCCAGCAGATGTTCTGCTCTCAGTTCTCACTTATCACTTTTTATCAACACAGACAGGCACTAATCTGTCTGAATTCAATAAACTTTCTATAAAAGTTCTGCATCTTTACCAGACACCCTGTATGCCTCCCTACAAAATATAAACACTCAACATGCAATTTTTAGAAATCACACACAATCACATGCACGCACATATGAATAAATTAGATTTTAATAACTCCATCTAGCAGTGAAATAACTACGTAGTAATATGTACAGTATCTTTCTTCTTTAGTCCATTGTCTCTTATATGAAAAGAGGCATCTTTTAAATTTTTAACTGTGTGTCCATATTATTCTTATTATTAAAATGATTGGCATTTCTCAATGTGAAACAAAGAAAAATTAAAACATCCAAAACACTACATGATTAAGTTTCTTACTAAAGCACAACAAACCCTTAACAAATGGACATAGTTTACCTCCCCGTCATGACTTTCTTCTATGGGTGCAGTTCACCAGCCACACAAAACCATGCATTGCCTCCAATATATTTATCATATTTATTATTTAATGTTTATACATCTTTGAATTTATTCTTCTCCAATGAAGTATGAAGCATGTAATAACAAATGTATTGGATAAAACTAGAACATTAGACACTATATGTGATGAAAGGGACTAGAAAGAAAAGTAATAAAAATGAAAAGTGTTGATGTACATATTCCCCACCAGGCCCAATGCATTTTTTTTCACATATGTAATCTCCATCTTTATCAGAAATATTTTTAATTTAAAGTGTAAACACATGTGTGTAGTTTAAACAATGGAACATAACCAAATAATATTCAAATATAAAAAGTGCACAATAAGATTTTCACAAAACAAATATTAATATCACAAAATAAAGATCTTAGACAAATTACAGTATGTGTAAAATCACTGGTTTTCTAACAAATAAGTTGTCCAGAGATGTACACACAAAAACATGCATAGAAATATAATTATGTAATAATTATTGAAATGTTTGTCTTAATAATCAAATAAATACAAACCATAAACTACCATTTTCCCATGTAGTAAATCTGCACTTACCACACAGCACTGTGGGTGTTCGTTTACTTCTTCGTATCCCCTAACAAATTAAAATAGTGGAAGGCTGGGTTGTGATCATTAATGCTACATCCATGTGCCTATCTAACAAAATATACAGATGTCTTGAGTAAATAGACTAATGAATGCATGAATACATGAATAGAAAGGATAGCACTTAAGGCTAGGATGGTATTGAGGACTGGGCACTCTCACACACTGCACCTGGGACCCGGATTCTAAGCACAGCTGCACAGGTCCACTGAACAATTCTTCCTCCATAAAGTATTTAGTTTAAGTATCAAACTTCTCCACAAACCCTTTAGCCTTCATATACCCCAGAATGAACTTCTGTTCTTTACAAACCTGCTGTTCACTCTTTGCCTTATTTTATACCTGAATATATCAAGCAGGTTATAGACAGAACAAGTAAGTGCATTCCTCCCTCCAACACCCATTTTCCGCTGGTCAATTCTTTTGTTTCTACATTCTAAATGCATCTCTCTCCTTTAGTACATCTTCACTCTCATTTTCTTTCCTTTCTTTTTTTTTTTTTAAGTATGTTTTTATTGATTTCAGAGAGAGGAAAGGAGAAGAAGAAAGGGACAGAAACACTAATGATTACAGAGAATCATTGATCGGCTGCATCCTGGATGCCCCCTACTGGAGATTGAGCTTGCAACCTAGGCATGTGTCCTGAGTGGGAATCAACCGTGACCTCCTGGCTCATGGGTCAATGCTCAACCACTGAGCCATACTAGTCGGGCTCATTTTCTTCGTTTTAAACGATTACAATAAATACGTACTTCCCATTTTTGCTTTAATTTCAATCCACTTCAATCAATTTTCTTAAGTACAGTCACATTATAACTTCTTGTCTTGAAATTCCTTGTAAGTCCCTGTCTTTGACAGGAAAAAGTAAAGGTCCTTTTGTAGAGTGGAGAGGCATCTTCCTAGTTTGCTGCCTATGTCACTATAAGCTTCGACACTCACTGAACCATGCATGTTGACAGGCCAAATTGTGCATAGACATACCAAATTCTCATACTTCTAGGTTTCGCACCTGCTAGTCCTTCTATGCTTTTTCCAATCCTAACCAGCTGGCAGGATCACATTCATTCTACCAGGCCAGACTAACATGACACTTCCTTTGTGAATCTTTCCTTAACTCCCCTCTGTAGTATGACCCCTCTTTCCTTTGCAATACCCCTACACTGCCATGCAATCCATTATTACACTTACGTTACTGTGCTACATGTGTGTCAATGACTCAACTTCTGTGTATCTCTAGTGCCTGGCACATACTTACAGTTCTAAAATTACTCATTGTTTGTAATTATGATACCAACTGACCAAGGAGCTTGAGGTGATACTGACTGACTCTGAATTTTCATTTCAGGATATTTCTTGTTAAAAATGAAAAAAAAATACTATCTTACTTCTGTATTTGCATAGTATACACTAATATATACTTTAATATTTAATCCTACAATATTGTAATTTATAAGAAAAAAATTCTTGGTCATTCAGATGACCAAAATATATTTAACCTACATATTTGGTCTTCATCATGGTTCCTGGTTCACCCCTCCCTCCCAAACCCTTGGATATCCCCTAAGTCAGCGATTTTCAACCTGTGTGCAGTAAAAAATTTAAAACATGCAATACCTGACTATTTAGTTGGGGGCACTGACCTCTTTTCCCTTAGGTTGTCAAATAAAAAAAGGACAACAGCCAACACAACAATAGCCGTCCGGTGTGAATGACTTTACCTCTTTTTTGTCAGCTTGGCAAAAAATATATTTTTGGTGTGCTGCAGAATTTAATAATTAGGTTATGTATGCCATGAGATGAAAAAGGGGGAAAATCGCTGCCCTGTGTTGAAGGTGATGAAAGCGTTTTTGTTATTCTGATGAGACAACTTTTGGAAAGCGCCAAAGGATGAGGGCAGGCTGCCAGTGGAGCTGGAGGTTGAGTTCAATCACCAAGGGCAAATGATTTAATCAATCAGACCTCTTTAATGAAGCCTCCATAAAACCCCAAACGATGGGGTTTGGGGAGCTTCCAGGTTAGTGAACAGGTGGAGATTCAAGGAGAGTGACGCCTGGAGAGGGCACGAGAGCTTTGAGCCCTTTCCCCATCCATTGCCTCATGCATCTCTTCCACATGGCTATTCCTGAGTTACTGTATCCCTTCATAATAAACCACTGATCTAGTAAGCAAAATGTTTTCCTGAGCTCTGTGAACACCTCTAGCAAATTAATTCAACCCTAGGGAATGGTCTTGGAAACCTCTGATTTTTAGTCAGTGAGTCAGAAATACAAGTACCTGAGCGTGTAATTGACATCTGAAGTTGGAAGGAGGGCTATAGTCTTGTAGGACAGAGCCTTTAACCTGTGGAATCTGATGCCATCTCAGGATAGATAGTGTTGGGGTTCGGTTGAATGGTAGGACATCCAGCTGGCATCTGAAGCATTGCTTGTTCTATGTGTGGGAAAAACCCCTCCACACACTGGAATTGGTATCAGGACACTAAGTGCTGACCAACTGAAATTTGTATGTTAAAAAAATATTTCATGGTTTAAAACATGCTATGACACTAGCTGGCATATATAGATAGAAACATAAATATTGATTATATGACTTCTACTATATTAAATGAGGGGGGAAATGTTTACGTATAAGACTTTATGCTTTAAATATTTTTGTAAACTAGGGAATAGATTTAATATAAATTTGATACATATAATTATATTAAATCTATTCTCTAGTTTACAAAAATATTTAAAGCATGACTTGGAATTATAGCTATCAAAAATATTTTTAAATGATTCCAAAGCAATTTTGTTTCAAAGGCTTAAATCAGGAAGAAGATATGAAACATGCCATATTTCAGGTGAATTGACTATTGTGTTATTTATTGTGATTTACCTTTATTTTTTTAATTATTTATTTTTAGAATTTTCAGTTATCATTTACGTTCAGTATTATGTTGTATTGGTCTCAGGTGTACAGCATAGTGGTTAGACAATCATATACTGTACTTTACGTGTTCCCTCGGGTATATTGTAACCTACCTTTAGAAGCAGAGAATTTGCTTCTATATTCCATTCTCCCTCTATTTCATAGCCAATATTTTAAAAAGCTTTAAAGAAATTTCTTCAATATTTTGAAGAAATTTAAATGTCCAAAACCTGTGCCTGATGTAAATAAAAAAATATACTGTAATATATGGAATAGAATAGTAAATTTTATGTCGGTGTCCTATTTTTAGTTTAGATTTTTAACAAAAGTGTATTTTGGTACAGTATATTACTATCCTACAATGTGTCCTTTAAAAACAAAAAAATAGCTCTATGGCTATTCCCTTGTTACTCCATGATGATTTTGGAGGAATGTCTGTGATTATATTTAGAGCCTTGTAAGAAATATGAAAAATACAGAACAACAAACTTAGGGTTTATTTAGGAAGAAAGGTGTTAGAATTATCTCTATTAACTAGGTTAGTGGAAGGGAATTATGGCTCACAAAATATAAAAGTAAACGCTCTAATGTTTCCATGTAGTGATGTCATGGGGGGGGAAAGGCTAAAAATAGTAGGTGAAAGGAAATCTAACATAATCTACTAACAAAAGCATAAAATTGTCTCTAAATTATAGGTGAATAATTTAAAATACAGATAATCTTACCAAATTTGAGGCCTAGCATACATTGATAGAAGGCTAGTTTTTTAATTTCTAGATTGTTATGAGATAAATTAATGGTGACCTGTTTGTTTATTTTTAAGCATTTAAAGCCAAGGCATCTTTTGAAGCTGGGGTGCCAGCATTGACCATGAGTTTTATTTGTTTACATTGCTAAAAATGTCTCCTGCTCTCCATGAAGTGAGGCCTAAAAGAGTCCTGAAGCACTAAAAATGTTACATATGCCACTGAAAGAAAACTTTCTCATCAGCTTTATTTGGTTTCCAACTTCTGGGTTTAGGCCACGAGGGAGTTATTTCAAGGTACTTTTAAAGCCAATGAGCTGTAAGCATTGCCATCGGAGCAAATAGGTATGGTGCATAAACATATGAATGTGTTGATGTTTTGATTAAATTTAAAGTTTTATAAAAATCATAATTAATTCAGCACATTAGTCACTATGAATGACCTTAAGCAACAGATAATTTGTTCACTTTTTCATATGGAAATTTTTGAAAAAGATGGGGATTATTATCTATATTATAACAATAACATCAAATTTTATATTTAATCATTCCTTGACTTTACTATGGCATCACTATATAACTTGTAGAGTTACACTTTACTATCTTTAGACAACCCAACACCTACTCTGAGCTCTTAGGTTCACTCATTTAATTGCATTTTCTCCTGTGCATTCTAATTCTAGTACTGACGTTAATTTTAGATGTGAGAACTTAAGTCACTAGCATTTTCTAGGTCTCAACAATAAAGTAGAAACATTGGACCAAGATTTTCTACAAAATTCTTTCAAAATCTAACATTCCATAACTCTTACATTACAGCCCTCACACATTTGAGTGTCAAGTACACAGCAGGTACTTAGTGAATGCTTGTTTACTTAACGTGGTATAGCTTTTACTACTTTATTAACCTAGGCTGACTGCAGGAAAATTGTGTTCCTTAAAGTTTTTCACAAAACTAATGGTTGGAACATCTCAGAACTCTCTCCAACTGATTGACTTAAAATCTTTGGCTTTATTCTCTTCCCATAAAACTGTGGCTTTTTACAGCTCTAGAGACAATGAGTGCAATTAATTACACATGCACAGGAGCAATAATCTCCAAAGATAATTTTATTTCTGAAGTCATGTACTATAATCTCAGCCAAATCATAAATTCACACAAATCAAACTAGGAGAAGTTGAAGGATGAAAACCAATCTGTCTCACTTTGCCATACCCTAAGACCATCTTTAAATCTTTGGTAACCTGAGCTTATAAGTCATATTAGGACCAAATATTTTAAATTGGAATTTTTAATTACAGTGAGATGTTCATAGTAAAAAATACATAATTCACACTATGCACAGCAGAGTGCAAAAAGAAAAAGTAATGCATTCCTTTTTTGGAGAATAAGTAAGGACACAAAATTTCTATGTGTTAGGACATGTATACATTGTGGTTTAAATATTTTAAAGGCTAATAAAATATTAATTTACAAACAATCTAACTTACAATTACAAACCCAAGGATCTGATGCCATGTTTAGATGGTTTTATTTTTCTCAGGATATTTAAAATTCATAAAAAAGTAGATTGATGTAAAATATTCCTAATAGTTTTTTGCAGAAGTTTGAAATATATAATCTATATATATAAAAAGCCAGCGATAGGAATACTGTAATGGCCAGAACGACCGGTCGCTATGATGCCCACTGCGGCCAGCAAACTCACCTGATAGTGGGTGGGGCTGGTGGCCAACCTCCTGCAGCCCCTCCCCTGGCCCCCTCCACTGCAATTGGCCCACAGCCCCTACCTCCGGCTGGCCCCACCCCCGATAGCCACCCGTTACCCCAATAGGGGGTGGGGCCAGCTGCCAACCTCCTGAAGCCCCTCCCCCCACGGCCCCCACACTGGCTGGCCCCGCCCTCCATCGACCCCCCATACCAATCAGGAGTTGGGCTGGCCATCCAACCACCCCCAGCCCCTCTCCTGGGCCGCTGGCCCCCGATCAGCCCCCTGCACCCCATTCAGGGGTGGGGCTGGCTGGCCCACCACCCACAGCCCCTCCCCACATCTGGCCCCACCCCTGATCAGCACCCACCACACTGATCGGGGGCAGAGCCCACTGACCAATAGCTCGCGGCCCCTCCCCACTGGCTGACCCGGCCCTGAATAGGCCCTGCTCAGGGCAGGCCAGCTAGCCTACCTCCTGCTGTCTCCTCCTCTCAACAGACCTGGCCCCAATCTGCCCTGATAAGGGCCGGGCCAGCCAGACCCCACCCGTGCATGAATTCATGCACTGGGCCTCTAATCTATATATATAAAAGCCTAAGTGACTATTACAACCTGACGACCAGATGACCGGCCAGTAGCTATGATGCACAGTGACCACCAGGGGACAGATGCTCAACACAGGAGCTACCCTTGGTGGTCAGTGCACTCCCACAGTCAACCTCCTGCTGCTAGCCATCTTCCTAAGTCCCTCCTCCCAGGCCGGCCGGCTTCGATTGCCCGAGCACCAGCTGTGCACAAATTCATGCACTGGGCCTCTACTCCTATATAATAAAAGGCTAATATGCAAATTAACTGAATGGCGGAACGACTGGTTCCTATGATGCACACTGACCACCAGGGGGGCAGATGCTCAATGCAGGAGCTGCCCCCTGGTGGTCAGTGTGCCAGAAGCCAGGCTCACAGCTGGCAAGTGCAGTGGCAGTGGTGGCAGCACTAAGGATGTCCGACTGATGGCTTAGGCCCGCTCCCCACACTGCCTAAGCCGTCAGTCAGACATCCCCCGAGGGCTCCCAGACTGCAAAAGGGCACAAGCCAGGCTAAGAAACGCCCCAGTGCACAAATGTCGTGCACCAGGCCTCTAGTATTTATATAATATATAAAACATTGAATATATAAATGATTTACAAAAATGATTTGCAATTAGTATGTCATGATCTGATTTTTAAAATCTTAGACATCAAGCACCATAATTCATTACAATCAAAAGCTATACCATTTCTTTGCCAAACAAAAAGCTTGACCAATAGGAATATATTTTTTTTATTTTGGTAAGAACACTTAAAGTGAGATTTACTCTCTTAAGAAATTGTTAAGTGTACACTACGGTATTAACTATAATACTATGTTACAAAGCAGATTTGTAGAACTTATTTATCTTACACAACTGAAACTTTACCATTTTAAGGTTTGGTTAGCCCTTTTTTATGGTAACCAGAAAAAATAGCCAATATATCAACATGATTTGAAAAGATCCTGTCAAATGTAAACCTGAAATTTATATTACTGGCTTTGCTTATAGTTTAATAAATCCACAGTAAGAAAAAGAAAATCCTTAAATCTATTACCAAACTTCACATGTAGAAAGAGGAACTTCATACAAGCACAATGCTAAATGCTTCAAAAGTCTAGGAGATATAAGTTATTTCAAAATCTAAGCTCAAGGTAGTTGTGGAAAACATTAGGGGGAATTGGAAAGGCCTTGTTAAAATAATTGAGCTTACAGAAGTAGTGATAAGAATGTAAATCTGAAAATTACCTCTGAATCACATAGCTAGCTAAATAATCCTAAAAGTGGAATCATTTTTCTTTCTCTCAGAGTAAATTTGGAATTTTAATAGATGCAAAGAAAAGTGGTGTGGAAACCAGAAACACCTGGATCTCTTGTGAGATACATTAAGGCAGATGACAAAGAATATGGTTTTATCTCTTAAATTTCTAAAACTGGAGATACTTTTAGTTTTCCTTAAGCATACATTATGACTTTATCACCCATAAATATATTTCAATTTTGGGGATAAAGAAATAATATTACCAAATTTTCCCCCTTGAAGCTAAACTGATTGTTGATGTTTCATGGATTTTTAAAAAAATACTTCTCTTCTGTGGGTTTCAAGGTGTGCCTACTCCTTCCAGATGTCTGGAATTTTGATGTGTCTATAAAAACTCTGCTTTGGCAATGTAACCTAATGATTTATTCATCTTTAATTTTCAGCATTTTGCAAGGGATAAATTTCCGTAGTGTGATTCTGAGTAATGGAGAGAACAGTCTGGTTCACCAACTATAGTAACTGTGAGAACAATGGAAGACGTGACACAAAAATATCAGCAAGGCTGTGTGATATCTGCTAGGTTCTTTGGGTTTAAGAAAGTGAATATAAACATTAAGCATTGTTTGTAGGAACTCGGTGAAAGGTGCTTCAGAAAAATAGGCACAGGCAGTAGTTGATTACAAAAACTTGGATAGGTCATATTATCAAGCACACAGGTATCATACATGAGGACATAAAAATTGACAGTCATAGAAGGTTGAAGTAGGGACCAGAATTCTGGCAAGTTATAGAAAAGGCTATGTGGCTATTATTTCTCCCAAATGATTCTAGAAGATGATGTTAGCTGATTCTGTTTCAGGTATTTAGTCTGCCCCACTTCTGATGGTGAACCTGTCCAGAACTGGGGGAACGCCACACATTCTCCTCTGATTAATACTCTGCCAGGATCTTATCCAGGCTGAGATCTGTTCACACCCTATGGCACTTTCTTACTCTTTGATTACCTACTAGTCTGATGACTTGTCTAGTTTCTGTTCTTCATCTCAGATACTATTGATTTTGTTAGTCCTAAATCTTGTTAATTTTCCAGGTCTAATTGAACACACCTAATTTCTAATATGGTGAGGAAAATTTCAGAAATTCATGCCAAATATGGCCAAAACCCAACATTTGCTAATCTATCATCCCTCCAGAACGTTACCAGACCTAGCAAACACTACCACTGAGGTTTCCCTAAGGGAAACACAGACACACTGCTAAATAAAAATTTTAAGTATGACATTAATTCACATAATCCACTTTCTTCAACTCTGAGAGATCGAAAGTTCATCTACGCTATGGTCACTTCTTAATAATGAATTGCTAGTCTATAACCTAGGTAGTTCTGTCACTTCTTATAACATCAAAAGTAAAAAAAAAAAAACAGATAAAAGTAGTTACCATTGTAAAGAAATGCAAAGATGTAGCATCAAGAGAAAGTACACTATGGAAAACAGTATGGAGTTTCTCAAAAATCTAAAAATGAAACTCCCATTTGACCCAGTAATCCCACTTCTAGGAATATGTCCCAAGAAACTAGAAACACTAATCATAAAGGATATATGCACCCCTATGTTAATAGTGGCAAAATTCACCATAGCTAAGATTTGGAAACAGCCTAAGTGCTCATCAGCAGATGAGTGTATTAAAAAAACTGTGATACATCTACACAATGGAATACTACGCTGCTGTAAAAAAGAAGGAATTCTTACCATTTGCAACAACATGGATGGAACTAGAGAGTATTATGCTAAGTGAAATAAGCCATTCAGAGAAAGATAAATATCACATGATCTCACTCATTTATGGAATATAATGAACAACATAAACTGATGAACAAAAACAGATTCAGAGACAGAGAAGCATCAATCAGACCGTCAAACCTCAGAGGACAGGTAGGGGAGGGTGAGGGTAAGAGGGAGAGAACAACCAAAGGACTTGTATGCATGCCTGTAAGCCTAACCAATGGACACAGACAACAGGAAGGTAAGGGCATGCGTGGAGGGATGGGAGGCAATGGGGGATAAGGACACATATGTAATACATTAATCAATAAAGAAATTTTAAAAAAAGAGAGAGAAAGTACACTTATTCCTGTTTATCTTTTAAATTGTAGTTGTCCTGATAACTTCTCTTTCTCCTAGTGGTTTGATTTTTACTTCTGGGGAAAAGAGTCTTATCTAAGAATATACAGCAGAGTCATCTATCTCCATAGTCATTCTTAAATATGAAAGCTCAGATAACAATTTCTAAGTTACAATTTCTAAGACTCTTTTCCCCCCAATGACTTGGGGAGAGAGCATCATGATGTTAATTGGTCATAGGGATCCTCCCCCAAAGGAAGTTACATTGTTGCTCTTAACCAGTATTAGCTGTTTCTCAGTCGGCTACAAATTAGAATAGGCTTTTGGTGATCATTAATGCCACTTGTCACCAAAGTAGTAAAAAACTTATAAAAGATAAAATGAAAGATTCCTCAGAGAACTGGGTATTAAACAATTAGCTTTGATTATTGAATTCATTTGTTTTTAGTTGAGTAGGTAAGAATTGTAAACTTATTGTTATACTTTGCAAATTGTGGAGTGTTATAGAATCCATGGTACATATGATAAGAAAAACCTAAGTTCTATTATTTTGGAAGAATATTAGGACTTTATTCATTCATTCTTTTAATAACTATTGAAGTATAATTTTAAGCAATCACTGATGAGATCATTTAGCCTTAGAAATTCACCCAGATTTTAGTTTAAGTTTATTGTTCCAAAATACCAAATAAGGTAATAATTATCTATTTTAAGGTGAATATAGATATAATTTTTTTTTTTATTTCAGAAAGAGGAAGGTGGGGAGGAGAGAGAGAGAGAGAGAGAGAGAGAGAGAGAGAGAGAGAGAGAGAGAGAGAGAGAGAGAGAGAGAGAGAGAGAGAGACACACTTCCCATACACTGGGGATCCAGCTGCAACCCAGGCAATGTGCTCTGACCAGGAATCTAAGCATGACCTCCTGGTTCATGGGTCAACATTCAACCACTGAACCACACCAGCCAGGCTAGGTGTAATTTTAAATTTTATCCAATAATTTACCTAGCAAGGAAATTGATGTGAACATGAAAAGGAAAAAGGAATTATAAATATTATGATAAATATAATTATTGCAATTTAAAACATCATTTAAATTATATCTTATACTGAATATTCATGTACAGAAAAACTTCTTCAAGAGTTAAACACAATATATGTAAGAATATATATCAAATATATAAGCCATTGGTTTAATATAAACTAAATAGCAATGAGATGCCAAAGACCTACAGTTTATTGTATATACTTTCCTTTGCTTTAAAGATTTGTGTACTCTAAAATGTATACCATTATTGGATCTTAGCAAAATGCTTATTCCCAACTTGAAGCTAGTCACTAAGTTTACACATATTAAGAATTAAAAACAAGAAACAAACAAACAAAAAATTGCTCATACAAAAACCTCAAGGCACCCTGGCCGCTTTGGCTCAAAGGATAGAGTGTTGGCCCGCAGACTGGACTGAAGGGTCCCAGGTTTGATTTCGGTCAAGGGCACATACCTTGGTTGCAGGCTCTATCCCCACCCCTGTCAGGGTGCATATGGAAGGCAACCAATCAATGTGTCTCTCTCACATTGATGTTTCTCTCTCTCTCTCTCTCTCTCTCTCTCTCTCTCTCTCTCTCTCTCTCTCCTTCCTTTCCACTCTCTCTAAAAATCAATGGGAAAAATATCCTCAGGTGAGGATTAAAAAAAAAAAAAAAGCAAAAACACAAGGCACTCGGTGTCTCATTGCTTGACTCCCTACATTTGCAACAATGGTTTAAGACCATAAACTTTACAGCATGGTGAGCTGGGGGCATTATCAGAGCCAGAGTGACTCTCACATCTGGGGGCTTCAGGGGTAATTCCCTGAGTGATACCAGAACATGTCAAATATGTCATAAATAACAAATGGGTTATTTTTTATGTCTGGCAAAGTAACTAATACCAAGACTTCTTATGGCAATTGAAAATTTTAGGTATCACTCTGCTTCTGTTTTCTACTTTGCTTTGGAAAATTTAAGTACCATGGGTTTCTGTTATTCCTGGTTTCACTGTAAAGGTTATGTATAAGCAGGATTTTTTCAGTTTAGTATGGTAACTGTTAACTCAAACACTGTTTCTTTTGAATTAGCTAATGTCCACAGAAAATACTGGGTCTGCCTAAAGTCTGCTTTTACTAGTATGAGTAGGAATCAAGCTTGCATGTTCCATGGTGGGAGAGGGGCTAGAAATAACAGAAACCTTAAGGAAATGCTGAAGGAAATTCAATTCTTTCAAGTTTGCATGGATATGAAATAAGTCATATTAATATATGTGTTTCCCGTTTACAAGCCATTTACATTGGAATAAGATTTAATCAATTAGTAAACTGATAATTTACTTCTATATATTTTCCAATAATTGTACTTTTCACATTCTCCACAAGTCATGTATGTGTGTCTGTGTGTGTGTGTGTGTGTGTCCGTATGTTTTCCCTTCAAAGTCTCAACTGTTGACATTTCAGCAAAGAAAGACCTCTATGACTTAAACTTCCAATGTTGCTAATGGGCAAATGCAACTTTTCATAACATTTCATTATTTTTTCATATTTAGTGTAGATGTCTATGCTTGTATTCTATGTAGAGATTATTATAAATTTCAAAACACATAATATGTATCTTGGTGAGTAACTATAATTATGTACTGTTTGCCTTGTAAGGTATACAGTCAACACATTTGTAATTATTCAGGCATTCTTTGTGTTGTCTAT
Organism: Eptesicus fuscus; assembly: GCF_027574615.1. NCBI lineage: Eukaryota > Metazoa > Chordata > Mammalia > Chiroptera > Vespertilionidae > Eptesicus > Eptesicus fuscus. The sequence continues at coordinate 70,041,715 of NC_072486.1, forward strand.
AGATCCATTGCTTATCTCAGCCCTGACACATTAGCTGGATGAATGACTAGTCCAGCCTCCAAAATCTGCTTCCCTGTGCAAAAAAAAATGGATTTATAATTTCTTCTTCATTGCACTGTGGAATAATCAGAATGAAATATGTGAAATGCCAAAGAATTACTAAGTACTAGTACTAATATGATTATGCATTTATTCCCCCATTCTGTCTATAAATTATCCATTTTACCAATTAGCCTTTTAAACCAAGAGTTAAAGGAAAAGAAGAGGTCCATATAGTCTTTGCTCTTACTTTTCTACCTTAAACAATTAAATGAGTTAAAAAATGTGTTTGTAAAATAAATAAATATTATCCATAATCTGCTTTCACAAAAGTAATTTAAAAATAAGAAATGAGTTCACTCAATCTGAATAGTTCTCCTTTCACCTGCATTTGTTTGTTTTTGCTTATTTGTTTTACCCAATACAGATCTTTTGGAAGTGAGTGGAAGATGAGGATATGCCTTTTCGTATTTATACAGAAAAAAATAAAAGTGTCCTCACAAAGGCTTAAAATAAAGGTTTAAATTCCCAGGAATAGTTATAATTCAACTTCCTGGACAGAGAGAGACGTGTAAACTGTTGGCTTATGCCTTACAGTATATTATCACAAGGTTCTAAAAATACTGCATGTTTCCAAAGAAGGACACTGTTCTTTAAGTTTTAAAAAAAAAATCCCTATAGACATCTTGAGCAGAGTTTTCTAAGGAATAACAAAGCTTGAGTATTCCACCAGCAAGGACAGACAGAGAAGTAATTTAGAGGCCACCGACAAGACAGTCTACAGCATTCAATAAAAGATGCAGCTGCTACCAATTCAAGAAGTGTTTCTATCTTTGCCATCCACATCTTGTAATTACTACTGAAAGGGAAAACAGAAGGAACGGAAAATGTGGTTTGAATTAAATCAACTACTGCTATGCTTTCTATGTAATGTAATGTTACTGCATTACAATGTACTTTTAAACTTCTAGTAATATTTCTTTCCTACAAAAAAATGTTTTAACAAATGCCTTCCCTCCCAAAAAGTCTTTATCTTAATACTAAAACCTGCCTTTCACTATTTATTTTTCATTATATAGATATGTAGGTATATAAATCTATCTATCTATATATCTATCTATCCATCTATCTATCTATCTATCTATGTATCATCTATCTATCTATCTATCACCCATCTATCGATCTATCTATACCACATAAATATTTTAGCTGTTAGGATAATAGAGTGAACAACAATTCATTCGTTTAAGATATTTTTCCTAATCAGCAGTAATAGAATACATTTTTATTCCACAAGCACCTCTAAGAATGCTTCAATCCAACAATTCTGCCAAACCAGATAAAGAATATTCCCAGTGAAATTTTCATGTGATCACAAAGGAAAATGGAAGTATGTAAGGGAGACCATTTTTGGCCCCATGGGTGCACAGATGGTTAATAAAGTTCCAAATAGATTGACAAACTATCATAAGTGAATTCACTTTTTCAAATTCCTGCAATGTAAGAGCCCTCGGAATAATGTCTTTAACTGCCCTATGTCACATTTGATGCTTCTAGATCAAATAATGCTGTCAGCTGGAAGCCTGAGATCTGTGAAAAATGATTAGAAAGATCTCATCAGACTAAAATATACCAAAACATCTCCTTTCTGATCTTGTTAAAATAGTTGGTGGAGACATCCCCTTATCCACTTATCCATTCACATGTTCATTTATTCATTTTATTCTGTGGTTATTAGCCTTACTATTATCAATATCTATTCACTTTAGAAGATTTTTTTCCCTATAATTCCAATTATGAAAATGCTTCTTCATGCTCACCCATTCAGGACTGAGATAGAACTATGACTGAATGAGTCAGGCAGAGAACAATACCTGGGGAAATTAGTTAGGAGTTTAGGTAATTCTTTGAGGCCACATGTATAGATGTCCTTTGTCTCAGCCATGAATGTCAGTTTTTAAATATCCACAACTTAATCAAATATCCCTTACAATAATCAAATATCCCTTCTACACAGTCACACTCTAGCTGCATGAACTTAGCAAGTACTTTACAATTCTGTATGTCACCTCACCTAAAAAAAAATGTGGGTAATGTCACGTAGTGTACTAAGAATATAAGGAGATAATCCATTCAGGGTAGTTACTGTAACATTGTCAGTGCTCAATAAATATTGGCCATTGCTATTACTAAAAAGAAGCAGTTTAGAAACTTTGGATTCATTCCCAACTTCTTCAAATTAAAATGTCCCATTGTGTCCCAAATGACTCAATAGTTCATTAAAATCCTTACTATAATTATAATGGAAAATTCTGGCAAATATTTATATTGTTCTGAGATTTTTCTTAAAATAAAGACCACTGCGAAAACCTTCAAAAGATCTTTAAAATATTCATCTTATCAAGAGGCCACTCAGCCCCTGGAGACTTCCATCAAGAATTATAGATATGTCAGCAAAAACTACCAAAGAGCACAGTTTTGCTAACAAGAGGATGTGGCATGCATTTATGCTCTATTTATCAGGAACCTGAATAAAAAAGAGAAAAAATATATTCATACTGTGAAAGTGACAGCATAGTGAGCCACAGTGCCCACTAACCAAACTGTAAACTGCAAAGTGTTATTTTAATGTTCTGTTTTTGCTTTTCTTTAATCACATTTTTCAAACAATTATATTTACTAGTAATTTTTAGGGGGAAATAAAGGCACAGAAACAAACTCAGTGCTCTGATTGTGTCATTCTGCATGTTTAAAGCCAGATATTGATGTGAGTCTTATACAAATAATAGTTGACAAGTGTCAATTATCCATTATAAGCATTTTTGTTTTGCTTTTAAGGAAAAACATAATGTAGGGCAAGTCGAGTTAAGTCACTCTTCATCGTCCTTGGAAACTGGAAATAATATATGGTGTGATACTAACAAAGATAATTATAAGTTCTATGAATTTACTTATTTGTTGATGTTACAGAAGATATTTAATTTTAAAAATGTTAATATAAGTGTCTTAGTTTCTGAGAGATCATTTACTCTTTAATTGCACATTTTAAAGCTCTTCTTAATCCTGAATTAACACTGTGTGTTGTTAATGGTATCCTCCTTCTTATGTCCTCTCTCATCCTCTCCCTGTGCTGTACCACAGAAATGCTCCGTGTGCTCTGAAACGTGGAAAAAGCTGTTCCTCTTGGGAAAGTCAGGAAAGGAGCCACAGGAGAAGTAACAATTGAAATAAAATTTGAAGAAACAGAAGTCCTTCAAATACACAAGTGTTTACAGAGTGAAAAGCAGAAGGCATAGCACATGTAAAGGCAAATATGCATGAGATGATTTTGCATAGAATCCCCTATGATTGTAGACAATGAAGCGTCTTTCTAATATACCAAAATAAAAAGATTGGTATATTCATTGTACTTCCACCTCTTGAGTCTTTATGGCTTTCTGCTGCACACATTGGTTTGTTTTCTGTTGGTGTTCTCTTTGGAAGTCTTAGCTTATCTAGTGGGCCATTCACCACTGTCCACATTTTTCCCATCCCTTACAAACTTATGTTAACCGTTCATTTGCTGCCACCTCCTCTCCTATTCTTTTTCTTGAGGTTAATATATCTCAACATATACTTGCTCGGTTTAATTATGTCTCAGAAACAGGTTGAAGTGTGTTCAAATTAATTTAGGAAATAATACTTGTTTTAATTATGGAAGGAAACTGAGTCTCAGAGAAGTTAGGTAATGTGTCATTTACATACCTGTTAATTGGTCAAGTACAAACTTCCTAATGCACCTGCCTCTAAGGCCATTACCTCCTACCCTACACTTCTCTGAACAATATAGATATGACTTCTTGATAAGGAAACCAAAGTGATCACATCTAAGACATGTTTCTGTAATCAACAGCAACTGAAAATCACAATTGAATGAACAAATTATATGGACCCATATGATCTGAAGTAGTAATTGTTTGTGATAATAAAAAATACAGTGCCAGTGCCTCTTGAAACCTTAATCCTATCCTTTTATCTTTACGTGAACTTCTGTTCATCTATTAAAAAATAATGGTAAAGTCTTGCTAAGCCCTCAGAAGACAAACGGAGAGAGCTCTCATGCTGATTGCTTTAAGAAGGGTAATGTATCATCTCAGCATGGTCCTTGGAACTATTTCCATAAACAGGATAAAGCATAGACGAGAGGAGCCAGTGCCCTCCTGTGACCTTTATAGGAGCCATACGGTGATTAGGAGAACCATGGACACACAACTACCTTTATTATCATAAAATATGTTATATCATTTGAAGACCAAGAGATAGGTTTCTTTTTCTTTTTCTTTTTTTTTTTTTTTTGAAAACCCCTTCATCAAGTGTTATTCCAGAAAAAAGCAGTTATTTGGGGTTTAAGATAGTCATATTTCAGCAGCTGCAATGTTAAATTGGTAATTGTTCACATAAACAAGTCAAATATATCTGTTTACTTTCCATGTACTCATGAAAAAAAAAAAAAGGCTTGCTTCATAAAATTCTGAAACCCACACATTTTAGCTCTTCTTCACATCTCAGTGCATTTAATATCCTTCTGCCATAGTATTTATGGCTTCACAAAGAATGTAGTTATTTCCTATTATCTGTTCAATAAATAAGTAGAGAAATGCAGGATGCACAGATACCATTTGTTATTGAAATAGCCCGAAAGTCTTCACGGTGTCTAATCTCAGGAGCTTGCACAGCATCTATTAAAGCTTGCTCCAATTCTGAAGAGCAACTCTCATTTTCACACACCGGTATGTTCCACTCAGATGGCTGAGGCATGTTTCCTGAGTAGATTATGCAACATTACTTATATATGCTCTGATGCAACATGTTTCTGACCCCAAAGACATGTTTAAACACTTTTCTCTACTTGTTCAACCTTTTTCTATTACATAAATGAAAAGGATGGAGACTTTTCAGTTCTTGGAAATATTCTCAAGAAGAAGAGAAAGCAATCTTGCTTGTAGTTCTTACCCAAATATCATGGCACTACACATTTGAGGTAGGTACATCACTACTCTCGAATGTGCATGCTGTTACCACTTTGTAAATCAGTAACAACAAAAATCCGCACATGCTACCTTCTAAAAGCATTCACCTTTCCTGATCATTCTCCTGTTGAAAGAAGAGCTAAGTACTAGGAAAAGGCTAGTTATAATAATGTAAGCTCCTCTTGTTTGTTAGGAAGATTTGTTTTCCCTCTGAGAATGAAGCTAACAGGAGCTATGTTTATTTATGTGATGATACCAGATTGTGAAAAAAATTCAAGAGGTGGAAAGAAACATATCACAGCCCTAACCGGTTTGGCTCAGTGGATAGGGCGTCATCCTGCGGACTGAAGGGTCTCAGGTTCGATTCTGGTCAGGGGCATGTACCTTGGTTGCGGGCACATCCCCAAGTAGGGGGAGTGCAGGAGGTAGCTGATCGATGTTTCTCTCTCATCGGTGTTTCTAACTCTCTATCCCTCTCACTTCCTCTCTGTAAAAAATCAATAAAATATGTATTTAAAAAATTTATTCTAAAAAAAAAAAAAAAGAACATCACATAAGTCATGAAAACTTCTTACTTCTTATCTTAAACACATCTTGGGTTTTCAAAGTGAACCTATGAATAGATTTTAATTTTAATCAAAACCTCAGCGTGACCAAATTTGAGTTAGGTCTGAATATTCTTTCTTTTTCACTATTTAAAATGCAGTTTAATTTCCTCTAAGAATAAATATATTTTGCCAAGGTTGGGAGACTACAGTGCAAGATTCTGGGGCTATTCAGTAAATACATGTTTCATTAAATTTTTTTATTGATTTGAAAGAGGGAGAGAAGGAGAGAAAGAGAGATCGCTCAGTTGTCTCCTGCAGGAGCCCCAACCAGGGATCAAACCTGAAACCTGGGTATGTACTCTGATGGGTGTACTCGATGATGCTCCAACCAACTGATCCAGTGACATATTTCATTAATTTTGTTACTGAATATTATTTATAAACTACTAATATTCCCTTGAATTAAAAAATTCAATTGTATTAATATGCAGTTAGGTAATTTCAATCTCCTAAAATAATTTTTAGTCAATTATATAAGTAATGAATACTTAGCACATTTATTCTAATAACTAGAGGCCCGATGCACGAAATTCGTGCATGGGGGTGGGGGTCCCCTCAGCCCAGCCTGCACCCTCTCCAATCCGGGACTCCTTGGGGGATGTCCGGCCGAAATGGGCAGTCAGACATCCCTTTCACAATCTGGGACCACTGGCTCCAAACTGCTCACCTCCCTGCCAACCTGGTCACCCCTAACTGCCCCCCCGCCAGCCTGGTTGCCCCTCACTGCTCCCCCTGCCAGCCTGGTCACCCCCAACTGGCCCACCACCAGCCTAGTTTCCCCCAACTGCCTCCCCTGCTGGCCTTGTCGCCCCACGTAGCCTGCTGTTCAGTTGTTACTGTGAGGGCATCATGACCAATTTGCATATTACCCTTTTATTAATCTATATTAACATCCATTTCAGCTATTGTGAAAATATGTATTTCTTACCAGCCATTAACAAATATTGTTTTAACCAGGACTTTCACTAAGGGTGTTAATTAATATTTCTGTATAGTTCCTGTCATTTACAAATTATTAGAAACATTTTGCCTAACTCATTTTGAAATTCAGCTAGAGACATATCTAATGATTTGTAGAATGGCTTACATATTACAGCATATTATTTGTAGAATGGCTTATATATTACAGCATATTATTTCACTAGAGGCCCAGTGCACAAATTCGTGCACCAGTGGGGTCCCTTGGCCTGGCCTGCGGGATTGGGCCGAAACCAGCTCTCTAACATCCCCTGAGGGGTCCTGGATTGCGAAAGGGCACAGGCCAGCCCAAGGGACCCTACCAGTGCACAACAGGGATCAGGGAGGGACGCAGGAGGTTGGCCAGCTAGGAGGGAATACCAGAGGGCTCCAGGGTTTTCCCGGCCCATCTCGATCAGTCCTGATTGGCTGGACCCCAGCAGAAGATAACCTACTGGTTGGAGCATCTGCCACCTGGTGGTCAGTGCATGTCATAGTGAGCAGTTGAGCAGCCTTAGCATATCAATAGCATATTACGCTTTGATTAGATGAATGGCTGACCAGACAACCAGACACTTAGCATATTAGACTTTTATTATATAGGACTAGAGGCCCGGAGCATGAAAATTCATGCACTGGAGGGGGGGTCCCTCAGCCCGGCCTGCCCCCCCTCACAGTCTGGGAACCCTCAGGGGCAGAAGGCGACCTGGCAATCAGGGAAGGTGACACCCCATCACACCTCTGCTGCTGCCACTGCCAGCAGCACAAGCCTCGGCCAGCCTTGGTTACCTGAGCCTTGGGTGGACCTGGGCAGCTGGGCAGCCACCATCCAAGGCTTGCCTGTGCCTCGGGCCGGCCCTGGGCGGCTGGGGGCTGAGGGGACTGGGGTACTTTGGAGGCAGGCGCATGGAGCGGCTGGGCCCACCTGAGGGCAGGCCGGGCCTTGCTGTGCACCTGCGGCCCCGGCAAGGCTGAGGGGACTGGGCGCCACCATTTTGTGGCTGTGGGCGCCACCATCTTTGCAACTGTGTGAGGGTCAATTAGCATATTCCCTCTTCATTAGATAGGCTGTTCCTCAGAGAATCTCCAATTTAAATTTAGATAATTGAAATTCATGGTTCAATTTCCATCATTCCTTTAGAAATATTTTTGAAATTGTTTTACAAAATTCTTTTCTGTGTATTCTACCTTAGATATCAGAAGCCAGAAGATATTCCATCAGAAGCCATAATGTATTTCAAGATCAATAATCACGTGGAACTACTACAATGTGCATTTCTTATCTAGGAGAAAGATTTTGCTTTATACTGTAAGAGTTTGGCCTTCCCTATTTATGGTGGTATTAGCAATTTGTCAGGAAAAATTAGCCTTACAATATACTAGAGGCCAGTGCATGAAATTCATGCATGGGGGCGGAGGGGCCCCTCAGCCCAGCCTGCACCCTCTCCAATCCGGGATATCCCTCTCACAGTCTGGGACTGCTGGCTCCTAACCGCTTGCCTGCCTGCATGCCTGATTGCCCCTAACCACCTCTGCCTGCTGGCCTGATCACCCCCTAATGGCTCCCCTGCCAGCCTGATCGCCCCTAACTGCTCTCCTCTGCTGGTCTGATTGTCCCTAACTGCCTCTGTCCTGGCCCCTGTCACTGTGGCTTTGTCCGGAAGGATGTCTGGTCTAATTAGCATATTACTCTTTTATAGACATGTTTTAAATGGTGTGTATTTCTCTGATTCTAATAGTTGCTACTCATATATGATTTGTGATTTAATAATTTTATCAAACTTTGTGTAATTTTCACTTTCTGTTCACTTTTATTAATCTGAAGTTTACTCCATGACAACACAATGTCCTGCAAGTGTTAAATGACCAATCTAAAAAGTGGTGTATATCTCTATTTCTCTGCCTTTTCCTATTCCTAGATTTATCTCTACTTTTCCCTGTCTGTACTATCTATGAGGATTTTTCATGATTTGTCATATTTTTTAAGTTACTGGAAATAAAGAATATTTGGATTAGAGATAAAATATGTAGATATAAAAGTTAACACATATAAAAGTTCTTTACACATAAGCAGTCCCTCCAGACATACACTATAGATGTAAACATGGAATTTCATAGGGGAGTTTTTGAGCAAGTTGGCAGTTATTAGTTCATGAAAAACATGCCTCATAAAGTGTGCGATACATTTTAAAAATACATCTGTTTCTTAAAATGGTAGGAAAATATAACTAATGAACTTATCTTAAATATAATTTATATAATAGTATGACAAGTCTTTTTGTAATATTACATCTGATTTGTTTCACTGTCTTCTAAATTGTGTCTATTTTATGTTCAATTTTTTAAAATTTAAAACTCAATCCATCAACTATTATTGGATATTTCCTAAAGACAAGGCACCATAAAGAGCTAAAAACAATGATTAAAGAACTGTTCAAAAACTATTAATCTTTAATTAAAAATCATGGGTGTGTTTGATAAAAGAGCATAGTTGACTACCAATAAATAGAGTGAAGTTTGGTCATAAAAGAACTGTACATTTTGTTAGGCAATGTCTACATGGTATTTTATGGAAGAGAAGGCATTGAAAATAGACCAAAAAGCAACACAGGATTTCCAGCGCTAATGGAAATGCCACTAAATTCTTTGCAGAGGATCAATTTGGGCTCACTATGTGCTAATCATCCTAAAACAACTCTAAAAGCATTCTGTCAAATTGATTTATTAAATCTAGTAGTTTCCTGGTGGAGTCTTTAGGGTTTTCTATTCATATCATGTAATCTTCGAATAATGATAGTTTTACCTCCTCTTTTCCAATTTGGATGCCTTTTATTTCTTCTTCTTGTCTGATCACTGTGGCTAGAACTTCCAGTACTATGTTGAATAAGAATGGTAAAGCGGACAACCCTGTCTTGTTCCTAGTCTTAGGGAAAATGATTTAATTTTTGCCCATTGAGTATGATGTTCACTGTAGGTTTGTCATATGTGGCTTTTATTATGTTGAGGTATCATCCTTCTATTCCCACTTTGCTGAGAGATTTTATCAAAAATTGGTGTTGGATATTGTCGAATGCTTTTTCTGCACCTATTGATATGATCATGTGATTGTGTCTTTCAAGTTGTTTATATGATGTATTATGTTTATTGATTTGCTAATATGGTACTAGCCCTGCATCCCTGGAATAAATCCACTTGGTCATGACATATGATCTTTTTAATATATTGCTAGATCCAATTTATGAGTGTGTGTATAGGACATTTTTTTCCCATTGATTTTTTTAGAGAGAGTAGAAGGGAGAGAGAGAGACAGAGAGAAACATCAATGTGAGAGAGACACATCTATTGGTTGCCTCACACATGCCCTGGACCAGGGCCGGGAATCTGCAACCCAGGTACATGCCCTTGACAGAAATTGAACCCGGGACCCTTTGGTCCACAGACCAAGCTCTATCCACTGAGCCAAACTGAGTAAGGCATGATTTGCTAATATTTTGTTGAGGATTTTATTATTTACATTCATCAGGGATATTGACCTGTAATTTTCTTTCTTTGTAGTATCTTTATCTGGTTTTGGAATTAGATTTGTTATCTGAGAAGATGCTTGAAAAGATTTCAGTTGTCAAACTTGTAGAGACTTGCTTTGTGTCCTAACATGTGGTCTATCTTTGAGAATGACCTATGTGCACTTGAGAAGAATGTATATTCTGCAGTTTTTGGATGAAATTTTCTATAAATGTCATTGAAATCCATCTGATCCAGTGTGTCATTTAGAGTCACTGTTTCCTTGTTAATTTCTTGTCTGGAAGATCTATCCAGTGAAGTTAGTGGGCTATTAAAGTCCCCTACTATGACTCTATTGCTGTTGATCTCACCCTTAATGTCCTCCAGAAGGTTTTTTAGATATTTAGATGCTCCTATATTAGGTGCATATATGTTTACCAGATTTATATCCTCTTGTTGGATTTATCCCTTTAGTACTATGTAATGATGTCATTCATTTTGAAGTCTATTTTGTCAGATATGAGTTTTGCTATCCAAGTTTTTTATTTATTCCCATTTGCGTGAAAATTTTTTTTCCAACCCTTCATTCTCATCCTGTGTGAGTCTTTTGTTCTGAAGTGGGTCTCTTGTAGACAGCATATAATTGGGTCATGTTTTCATATCCATTTAGCTATTCTGTCTTTTGATTGGAGCACTTATCCATTTTATTGATAGGTAATTTTTTACTGCCATTTTAATTATTTGGGCTATGTTTTTCTCTATATATTTTTTCTTCTCATTACTGCAGTCTCTTTAGCATTTCTTGCAGTGCAGCTAGTGTTAATAAATGAATTTTATAACATAGCAGGATACAAAATTAATGCCCAGAAATCAATGGCATTTTTAAACACCAAAAATGAATTCTCAGAAAGAGAAGCTAAACAAACAATCCCATTTGCCATTGCAACAACAACAAAAAAAATTAAAATACTTAGAAATAAACTTAATCAAGGAGGTAAAAGACTTGTATTCAGAAAACTACAAGACATTGAAAAAAAGAGATAGAGGAAGATATAAACAAGTGGGAGAATATACAATGTTCATGGATTGGTTGAATTAGCATCATTAAAATGTTCCATATTGCCAAAGTCACTGATCACCAGATAGATGCAAATTAAAATGACAATGAGGTATCATCTCACATCTGTCAGAATGGCTACCATCAACAATTCAACAAGTGACAAGTGCTGGCAATGATTTGGAAGAAAGGGAACCCTAGTGCACTGCTGGTGGGAATGCAGATTGATGCAGCCATTATAAAGAGTATGGAGTTTCCTCAAAAAATTAAAGATGAAACTGCCATTTGACCCAGTGATCCCACTTCTAGGAATATAGCCCAAGAATCCTGTAACACCAATCAGAAAGAATGTATACATCCCTATGTTAATAGCAGCACAATTTACAATAGCTAAGATCTGTAAACAGTCCAAGTGCCCATCAGTAGATGAGTGGATAAAAAAGCTGTGGTACATTTATACCATAGAATACTGTTGCAGCAGCAAAAAAGAAACATCTCCTACCCTTTGAGACAGCATGGAGAGACCTGGAGAGTATCATGCTAAGCGAAATAAGCCAGTCAAAGAAAGACAAGTATCACATGATCCCACTCATATATGGAATCTAATGAACAAAGTAAACTGATGAACAAAATAGATCCAGAGACATAGAAACATGGAATAGAGTGTCGAATCTTGGGGCCGTGGAGGGGTGGGAGGAGGAGTGTTGGAAAGAGATCAAACAAAGAACTTGTATGCATGTATGCATTACCAATGGACACAGTAATAGGTTGGTAAAGGTCTGGATTGGGGGGGTAGAGGGGGGCTAGAAAAGGTCAATGGGCAGGGGGAAAGGGGACATATGTGATACTTTCAACAATAATTTTTTTTAAGTAATAATAAAAGCATTTTGTTCACATATTACGATTAGTACCATTCTCATGGATGCTAAGAACCCTGCCAAAGGTGAAAGCCAGGAAAGTTTGAATAGTCTTACAAACGGGATTGCCATCAGAAAGCATTAAAATTCATAATTTAAGACCCTACTCACAGAATCAAAATTAAATTAGCCATAATGAAGTTTATTGCTAACAGCTTATATTTCTTTTACTAGCACAGATGCCTCCAGGGAAACCTGGCCTATACTTATGACAGACAAGCATGGACTTTAGATAGAGAAATCTAGGGAGAAAATATTTTGGAGGTTTGAGAATAGAGTGATGAGCACAGACTCTGCAAAGTCACTGAGGATTTTGAGAAGGAATACGTAGGTGGAACTGTGTTTTGAGGAAAAAAGAGCTCATGGTTGAGTGGAAAGGAGACTGAAGTGGGAAGCAGAAAACCAGGTAAGGCTTTCTCATCGCTTCATTAAGATTTAAGCAAAAATCCCTCCCTGTCTCTGGGTTGGAGATATGCCATCGGCTTTATTTCCCTTATTGTAGGTTGTCTTTTTCTTTTTTTTTTCTTTTTTTTTTTACTTTATCTCATATCTAGCCATCTCCTCATGAAGCCTTCAGCATGAGAAAAAAATGTCACAGCAATATAGTAAGGACCACAGAAAAATAGAAGATAGGAAAAATATGAATTAATTTCTGGTTTAACTTGGACACATTTTCAACTAAATAATTTGAATCTACAGCCTCATAATTTTCATGTTCTTGAAAAAGACACTTGCAAAATTATTTTCTTGCTACCTTTCAAATGCTGGTTCAGAAAATTACTATCTTTTTGATGTGAAGGCTGATGTAACTAATTATAGCTAGGAAGACACAATTCTTCCTTTAATAATAAAGAAATTGCAATCTTTCACCTAGAATACAACACAGCGTCTGGATTTTAGGCATGAAAGATTAAATCAGTAGGCTTTGAAAAATTCTATTATATTCAAAGAGACAGTGTTTCCAGGACCCTGACAATAGAAGGATTCTTCAAGAGCATCTCCACCTATTAGCAGACTGCAGTGCAGTGGAAAGAAGACTGGCTGAAGGCGAGGAGGCATGCACTCCCATAGAGGCTCTTACAATAATCAACTGAGTATTTGAGTCAAATTAGTCAACCTCTCCAGTTTAACAATAATGCAATGACTAGCGTCAAACACCAATTCACAGTAGAGGGAGGAAAGGAGAAGCAGAAAGGGAAAGGTGGAGAAAGAGAGAGGGAGCTGGAAGGAGAAAGGGAGAAAAGGGTGGCAGGAAAGAGAAGGGAGAATATAAGAGAAACAGGAAAGGAAGAAGAGAGATAGGCCAATCTATACATTAGTGGCTCTTAACATTAACTGTCGGGGGTGGGGCAAGTGACTCAGCATTTCTAACAAGTCCCCAGGTGATGCCAATGCTGCTGGCCTGGGGACCACACTTTGAGAACACTGTTGTAGGTCTCCATCCAAGAAAAGCAAAACAGAAACAAAGACAGAAAGCAGGTGTAATTCACTTTGTTTTTTACCATAATTAAGAAAATTGTCTCAATAACCATCATTCTAAAAGCCATTATCCTTCCTCTGTGCTGTAGTATTTTGTTTCAAAATGTTGAACTTCTCCTACTTATGCGTATGTTAGAATCATTACTTCGATTTCTGCTATGAGTAAATAGGTTTACTGTATATTTTACTGCATAGCAGAGGTGTGAAAAAGGCTGAGGAAACAGTGCCCATCTATGCTGATGGGGTAGTAACAGATGAAATGGGCATTCTCCTATAATGCTGGTGCAAGTATAATTTGGCACAGTTGCTTCAGAATACCTTTAGGTGTCATGTAAGAAAAGCCTTATTAACCAAACTGCTAACGTATCATTGCAATCACAATTAATAACGGTAATTGAGTTCTTACTCTGTGACAGGCATTTGGCTAAGTGCTTTACATGTATTATGATATTTAATCCTCTCCAACGACCCTGAGAGAAAAGAGGATCCCACGGTGCTTTTCTTGATCAGATCAGTTTGGTTTTTTTTACCGTTATTCACTTGTGCAGGCATTATTTTAAAAGAAACACTGACACACAGAAGATGGGTGTGTGTGTGTGTGTGTTGTGTGTGTGTGTGTGTGTGTGTGTGTGTGTGTGTATTCAGAATGGGAGCAGAAAGATGCCATCTCTAGCACACCCATCTAAAGATGCTTACGAAGGCAGACACTAAACTTATTTTCTCCTGCTTGGGATAAATTTCCATGAAAATAGTTCTAAATCTTGCAATTGTCCAAAGAGTGGTTAGAGTTTAAAAGGAATACCCTAATTGTGACAATATCAAAACTTTGAATTTGGCAAACTACTGAGAAGCAATAAGCAAACTCTTTTTTTAAATTGTACTTTGTAGGCTAAAAATGACTTAAGATTCTACATTTATAGGAAAGCACATGTATCCTATGTAATAAAAGCCTAATATGCAAATTGACCGAATGGCAGTCATGCTACAGATAAGCTCTGATCGCCGGCCAGTCCTAGGGACCCTACCTATGCATGAAATTTTGTGCACCAGGCCTCTAGTTTACATATAAAAGCCTAAGCAACCATTAGGGCCAGTTGATGGAACGACTGGTGGCTATGATGTGCACTGACCACCAGGGAGCAGACACTCAATGCCCCTGGTGGTCAGTGTGCTCCCCACAGCCAACCTCCCATGATCCCTCCCCCCAGGCCAGCTGGCCCCTATCAGCCCTGATTGCTGACCAGGCTGAGGGACCCCTCCAGTGCACAAATTTGTGCACCGGGCCTCTAGTATGCTATATGTCTTCTCTGATTTGCAAGGACAGGTATTTAATGGTATTATCTTTAACCTTTAATCCCTAATTCCAAAGAAGGTAATAACAACTCTGTTTGGAAATGAAGCTCTCTAGGTCTGCAGCAAAAGATCACCAATTTTGTTGTTTAATGACCCATACGGGTAAAGGTAGCTGTTATAAGTGAGTTTGACCATAGATCTCTGGACATCAAGCTCATCAACCACTCTTTCCTGAAAATCGCAGTATCTTCTCCCTTCATGACGTAGTTGTGTCTTCTCTCCCTGCTCTAATCTATGGAAATGTTATTGCCAAAAGACAATTTTCAACTCATTTTTTACTTACCCATATCCATCTTTTCTTTATAACAAGTGTCTGTCAAACAAAGTCAAATTTATTAGCAATAGAACTTTGAATTGCATGGCATGACACACCAGAAACAGTGGGTATTGTAAAGGGTGGCAGTGAGGAGATGGAGGTCCCAGTACCTTTTTTGTCCTTGTCCTCCATCTCTGCCTCTAAATAGTTGTGTGATAACTTGTAAAAATCAATTCACCTTTACACATCTCATTTTTCTCATATTATAAAATAAGAGTATTAGCCTAGGTGTGCTGAAGCTCTCCAAATTTATGATTCATTCTGATAAACTGGCTGTACTCCTGGGATAGTTACAGGTGGCATTCCAGATAAGATCACAGACAAACTTCTTACTTCAGAAAAATATTTTTAATACAGTTTGTGCATTAGTTTTAATAAGAAGACATATTCTCTGGCAGAAAAATATTAATAAGCAGTTTTTATGTCATTCTTTTAGGTTCAAAAATTTCAACCACATATAAAAATAAAACATTTTAAGACCCTTTGATAATAATATGTTTAGTGCATTAATATTAGAGTGCATAGGATATGCAATTACTGACTCATTATATTATAGTAATAATGCTAGATAAATTGTTAGAGAACTGGTTTGAACTTTTAGTGGTCTTCACTAATGATACTGATTATTGTGAAAGAATTAGCTAGGTAAATAGTTATCTGTATCATATATGTCATATATAAAGGTATGAGATAGATATAGCCTTATATATGTTATATATAAATGTATAAGAGATATAACCTTAAAACCATATATCAAAATATTAACTTAAGTGCAGCTTATTGTTCTAACTTCTACCAAGTAACCTAAAGCTGTATTTGGAGATGAAATACATAACGCAAAGATACTGAAATTATACAGATGATTCTAGCAAACACGAATTTTGATAAAAATACTGTAGTCATCTGGTTACCTGTTTTGGTCCTCCATGTTCTCTCCCTGTTTTAGGAAGCCTTTGGGAGTTATGCCAAATATGGAGGCAGCACATATTTTGGTCATTTTTTGTTAATTAATTAGAGATACAGTCCACTTGCTCTTCATTTGAATTTTAGATTATACACACACTACCTTTATTTGCATAACTTGAGCAAACATTTTAAGTTAAGAAAAACCCAATACTATACCAAGCAAAGACAGCAATGCAATGGTAAACTTTCAGAGGTGGCCATATTTTATTCCTCTGAAGAAACTGCTGTCATGGAACTGGACCCAACATGGTGGCAATTTCTATAGTACTTATTTACAAAGTAAGCAATGCCAAGATTTAGTAGGTTGGCAGAGAGAATTCTAACGTTTAATTAAAAAAAAAAAAAAAAACACCCACCTTTAAAGCCTGTTCAAAAGCTTTTGGATAGCAATGCACCAAAATATGTAGATCTTGCGTAAGTGGGAAAGGAAATAGTCAACATTCACCTGATGACTAATTCTGCTTCATTGCTTTACTGAGAAGATAATAATGCAGTGGTTGCAGCATTTCCAGGTTTGCTGCTTAAAGCAGATATCACCATGGTATTGCCTACAGGTGAAGGAATGGCAGACTACACAAACTGGGAATGATTATAAGAGAATTATCACTTGCCTCAGAAGCTTGTTGTAAGGATTAAATGAGTTAGTCTATGTAAAATACAACATCATTCGATCAATAATTAATATTAAAGAATTTTTATTTAACATTTGATAAGTGTTCTTGTTTGATTGTTATCATAATTCATTATGCTGAATGAAGGTATTTCTTTAGATTCTTATTTGTCTATCCTGGGATATGATGTAACTTTCATAGCCCTAGGGACTTTTGCCTTGTGGGCTTCTTCATCCTTTAAAAATTTAAAAAATAATTTTTTACAATTGTGTAAGTATAAATATGAATATACTAATAATATATATTAATTTTTTTACCTAAAAGTTCCCTTTTTCTTATTTTGAAAGTAGTTAAACCATTTTCATGAGCCCCCTTAAAGTAATGTTGGCCATAGACACTGTGTCTACTGTGCTCAATGCAAAGGTGGTCTATATCAGAATTTTAGTGAACTTGGAGTATGTGGGGAAGATTAGTTGTCAGTTAAGTTCCTATATGATAAACACTTTCACTGTAACTATAATTAGTTTTTTTCAATTTATGACAATATTTTACAATGCATCAGTAACTATAAAACAACACAAAAAATATATAACTTTAGCATATGTTCACCAGTCTGTGTTTACTTTCTCTGACTACTATCCACGTTCATAATGAATGTATTGTGAACATAAACAATAGGCTTTTGACAATACTAAGATTAAAACAACATATAGTAGTATTATTAAATAACAATCCAAATGTTCTTAGTTTATTCTCTAAGTCTTCCTGTCAAATCAGCAATCAGAACACAAATCAAGCACTCAAGGCTCTCTATGATTCATTTGTATGGAAATACCACTTAGTTCTTTCATCTATTTGTTGTGAGGAGTTCATTGTAAGTTTGAATTTTCTTTTATTGCCTGCCCCTTATTTTCTGGATACAACAGAATGGTGAGGGCCTGGGAGGGGCAGGTGCAGGGTAGAGGGATTCAAGGGGGGAAAATCTTTCAACAATAAAAATAAATATTTTAAAAAGGAATTATAAAATATCAACTATATTATAAATATCAACTAAAATGAATTAGTCCATTCTAAGTCAATCTAGTGAAGATAATGTTTTCCAAATTGTTTAAAAGAATGTGTCCCTTATTATGCCTATTTGTATTAAGGTCTGTCCTCATTGTTCCAATCAATGGGATCAACTCCTTTACATTGCTCATTCTTATTGCTAACTTTGCTGCAACCAGGGTATATATCCTTGGCAAGTTATGTAATTTTACTTGCAGAGCTTTGTATATAACAGTCAAAATAACTGTCTGTTACCATAAATCAGACAAAGTCAAACTAGTGCAAAATTCATCTTCAAAAGGAAATCTTAATCTCGGGACACGCATGTTCCATCTCTTCTTACAAAAACCCCTGGATCAGTGACCTTATAGGTATGCCTGGCTATATGCAGGCTTGTTAAAATTATTGTGTGAAAACTACTGAGAAATCTCTTCAAAGACACAGGGAGTAAGGACTCTGCCCCTTTTGCCTTTCCTTCTTATTGTCTGGAATGCAGATGTGGCATCTAGAGTTCAATTAGCCATCTTGACAATAAGGTAGGAGCCAGGGGCTGAATTTGGTGGAGAACATGACAAAACAATTGTTTCTCTGATGAAGAAATAGCCAACATTGCTCCGGAATGCTCTATGTATTGGAGAAATAAAGAAATGTCTCTCTTAAGTCATTTTTACTTCAGGTTTTCTCTTATTCATAGCTGAATCAAAGGCTAAACTACACAGATGTGATGTTTTAATATGTGAATATCATTAAAAGAACAAGGTAGGGAAAGCCTCAGATATCCATGATAACTTTCACTTGCAAAAGTTTTAACACACACACACACACACACACACACACACACACACACGTGCCTGTGTGATAGCTCTGACAATCTCCGTCCTTATCAAGCACTTAACTCACTTACTGGGGCTCATTTATTTATGTTTGTGAATGGCATTTGCCTGTTTCTTTCTTTCATGGTATCACTAAGGAAACAAAACAAACCAGAACCAAACGATAACAAAGAATGATATATCTTGCATTAAACGTTGAATCTGTCCTCAATACTTCCATTCACATGAGTGATTCGTCAAGAGCCCATCGTTATATCAGACACAGCTTAAGAGCTACACTGTCTAAAGTAGTGCTCAATTGTTATTAACTTGCGTGAGCAGAATAAAAGTGGATCCTAATTCTCTGTGTGGTTTTGCCAAGATGAGGCTTTGAGAAAAACACTTCCTGATTTTTCCTAACAAATGTTGTTTTGAATTCATTAAAGCAGAAACTAAAAGAACAGCTTAGATCAATGTCCTCATCTTGGAAAACTTTCTGTGACTGGTTCTCAACACTTATTTTTAGAGATTATGAGCAGGAGCACCAGAAATGTATAAGCTGGATAAGGAAGTAACCTCAGTCATCCATCATCCAAATCACACTGCACATGTAATTTAAAATCATGACCTCATCAATCACTAAAGAGCTGCACTGAAGAATGAAGTGGCCAGAAGAGTTTAGTCAGTGGGCTGGTATATTTAATATTTCTGGTTGTTCTCAATGTGATAACTTATTATTTTTGTTTTCAAAACCAACATAGCATAGTTTCATGGTTAGGGTGCTGTAATTAAGTTCCCTTTCAGCAATTATCCAAATTTTACAATGAAATTAACCAGCCATGCAGTTTTAGTAACTAGAACTGCTCTATCCAACAAGGTAGCTACTAGTCATGTGTGACTATTTAAATTTTAAATCATTAAATAACATTAACAGTCGGATTCCTCCTTGGTCACTCTAACCACATTCCAAGTGCTCAAAAGCCACATGTGGCTAGTGGCTACTCCATTAAACACAATAGATGTAGTGTTTCCATCATCATAGAAAGTTCTACTGGACAATGCTGAACTTTATTTTCATGTATCAACATACCTTAAAAGAGCATTAATTTAAAAATAAAAAGTTAATATTGTTTGCAATGATTCTTATTCAACAAATACAAAAAAGTCTCAAGAGTATTTTGGTTAGAAGCCAGGGGGCTTCAAACTCCATTAGAAATGATAGCTATTCATAAAAGAGCCATAAGTAGAAAAGTTTAAAAGATAAGTGTTTCTGAAAAATAACATTGATATAGAGAAGCTCTTTAAAAATAAACTGATTTTTAAAAGGCACCATGAAAATATAAATGTTAAATCAGAGCTTGCAACTAATAAAAAAAGATCAATGGAATCATATCTCATAGTCAAAATTGCAATTCTTAAAAACCAATAGCTTAAAATAGTCTTAGAAAACAATTGCTAACTGAATGAAAGGTTTCGTGTTTGGGCATTCATTCTTCCCTTCTCTTATTGATGTCTAATTCCCAGATCTGGCTCTGGTTTCTTTCACCCTGGCCAACAGTTCCAAAGACTACCTCAAGTATTTGATTCTTCATTTTTGTAAGCATTCAAAAACTGCTTCTCTCAGTGACTACGTGTAGAACAGTATTACATTTAAAGTATTCTTCCAAACTTATGTGATGAGCACACTCAGATAACCAGAATGGTTATAAAGAATCCCTTCTTAGGCTATTTCACTGTGGACTAAAAGAGGCTTTTTCAAATAAATGATTAGTATTCCCAGGTTTTACTATAGGCACATAATGAGTTCTGCTTTTGTAAAAATTAAGGATAATATGAAGCTAATTATTAACATTAAGTCTTTCTTAAGAGAATTATTCTAAGTCGGAAATTCACCTTAAGAGATGAAATTGAAATAAAGAGTTCCTCTGTGCATGTTTCTAGGAATTATACTTAATGAGATCCAGAACTTTGAATCTTTCTGATAATCTGTAGAACAGAAGTCACAATTAGAAGTATGATATCAAATACTTCAGGTGGACAAACATGGTGTGAACACAACTTTCTAGAATTGGAAGAAACTCAATACTTAGATCTCTTATATTGCTGTACATGAATGCAGTCCTGGCCCTGTCAAAAGAAGATGGAATGGCTATATATAAATACTCAGCACTAGAAGGAGATATGCCAACCTTTCCAATGTATGAAAAATATATTAAATCTTTAGTACTATACATTAGAAAAAGACAAAATGTTTTAGGCTATACTTGAGTATTCAGTATTGACCTTAACAATTCCCAGGAACCCTTTTGGTGGGTCTACCGCCCAATTGTCTGAGTATCATTCCAGGGGGAGTAGTTTTTAGCAGTTCTGAATTATCAGGCAGGGCCCAATCCAAAATTCAAGGTTGTATAGCAAGAATTCTGGAGTGAGACTGCCTGCTTTTGAATCACAGCTTTCCTACATTTGGACTCTAACTTTGCATTACTCACATTCAAAATAGTTATAAAAACTGCATTTAATCTCTAAAGGTTGTTTTAAGGGATAAATTAGAGAATCCATATAAATCTTTGGTATAGTTACTAGCACATAATAATATTAAACACATAATCTATAACAATAAAAGCATAATATGTTAATTACTAGTTGACCGGACATCCTTCCGGACGAAACCGGGGCTGCAAGGGAAGCCCAGGTCCGGGTGCCAGAGGGAAGCCGGTGCCAGTAGCCGGAGAAAGGAAGGCCTGCTCTTACATGAATTTCGTGCATTGGGCCTCTAGTACTTAATAATTATATTATTGCTAAAATAATACTCTATCCATTTATTTCTATTATTCCCTCCATCTGGAATGATCTTCTCACTCTCCATCCTCATTTTTTTGATAGCCCATACTCATCCTTAAATATTTCATTCAAGATTCTCTCTCAGCAAGCCTTCCATAAGACTCCAAGCTGGATAAAGTACCCCTCTCCAGGGCTCCCATAATTCTCTGGCATAAGTTTATAATTCTACTCTTTGTAATGTAGAATAATCTTTTCTGTGTGTGTGTATATGCATGTCTGCTTTTGTGTGTGTATGAGACTGCACTATGGCATACGCTTCATTAATTTTTGTATCCTTAACACATAGGAAGAGCATGCCCAGAGCAGAAACTCAAATATTTGCTGAAAAAATGAAATAATATAATCTTGATATTTTCTAATAGCTACTGAAACAGAACATTATAATAATCTTGCAGCCAAAGCTCAACTAAACTGATGTTTTATTGAGTTTGCTTCCTTGGCATCAATATGAATTCTTAGTGCTACATATTGAAAATCATTATCTTCAAGCCAAGATAATGTGCCTTTATAAATAGAATACTGCATTTTTTATCAAAACCAACATAAAAAAAAACAGCAAAAGAATGTACTCAGTGTCTAGAGTATTAGATCAAATGAAGTTAGATATAGGTCCAGACCTCCATAAGCTTATAATAAAGCAGACAGACTACAAGATAAAAACACATATACCTTGCAAATATATTTTATGTATGTGTGTATATATCTATGAACATGTTTAATATATATATATGTATGTGTGTATATATCTATATCTATATCTATATCTATATCTATATGCATATACACTGAGTGGCCAGATTATTATGATTTCTGGATACATAATAATCTGGCCACTCAGTATATATAGTAGAGGCCCAGTGCATGAATTCGTGCATGGATGTGGTTCAGCCAGCCTGACCAGGTGGAAGGGACATGGGCGGTTAGCCAGCCTGCCTGCTGGTCGAACTCCTGGTCAAGGAGACAATTTGCATATTAGCCTTTTATTATATATGCTATACACTGAGTGGCCAGATTATTATGCATTCAGAGATTATAATAATCTGGCCACTCAGTGTATATGTATATCATACACACACACACACACACACACACACACACACACACACATATATATGTATATATATATGAAAATATAGAGAAGTTAAATGTAAATTAACAGGCCAAGTGTTTACCTAGCAAGCATATTTTTCTTGCAAATCATCACCACATTAATGCTTTTCAAAATTATCTCATTATAAGAATGGCTTTTAATCACAAGTCCTAATTAATTTTCATTAAACTCTAAAACCATTCTAAGAGGCTTCTTATAACCAAAATTTGTTCTCTCTAAATCTTAAATTAGATAAAAAGTGCCTTTGTAAATGTGTATTTTGCAATTATATCTTTTTATTTTATATTGCAATCACAATTAGTGATTTTATAAGTGAGAGATAATTCAATAAATAAAATTACTTCCAGGAAAACATATTGTTCAAAAGATTGCTTGTCCATTTATCAAGGGGAGGCTAACATCATTTTCAGACTTACTATATGTCCATTATTGCTGACATATCACACCAACCAGTAAGTCAGATGAGAGTCTACCACTAACTTCTCCTCCTATTCAATATAAGCTCTATTTCTAAAGTAGTGACCCAAACAAACCTTTTTGCTATAATGAATGTGCATTTTACCCAGGCATGTATTATTTCAAAGATGCTTGGATGATAAATTCAAGTAGAAGGTGTTAGGAAACATCCTACAGGATTTTTTTTCCCTTCTGCAATAAAATAAAATAAAGAAGGCTCCACAACCTATTCACCTTTTCACTTAACTATTTTATTTATTATTTTTTAAATATTTAATTAAATGTATTGGGGTAACATTGGTTAATATGATCATGAAGGTTTCAGGTGTGGGTTTCTATGTTACAAGAGCTGTATACTGCACTGTGTGCTCACCACCCAAAGTCATATCTTCTCCTGTCACCACATGTTAACTATTTTAGAACTGCTGTGTTGAAGATTGTGTGTTGTCTTGAGTCACTTCAATTAGAAAACTTCCACATCCCAAAGCAACACATTCCTAGAATACCTGATTAAAATAGTCTTTGTAAATATACTTCAAGAGCAGAAAATTTATTTTCTCACTGCTGGTCCTAACACATTTTGAATCAAGGCTTTTCTATAGCATTTCTACCTCCAGAAAGACAATTTACACCCAGACTACTAATTTTTTGACAAATAGAAATCATTTCTGAGCCTACCTGTTTCTGTGGATACATGTACATGCTTTGGAGACAGAAGAACCCACATTAATTCTTTCTAAGTCGCATTTTGTTTGCTTGCGACATAAAGTGATGTCTATGCTGTAGAATCGCGTGTAATGAGAAACGATGGATGTAAAGCAGAGCTGAGTACAGCACCTGACCCAGGGTAATTGTTCATTAAACGTGAGCTTCTGTCATGACGCTGATGATGATGATTGCAATCTATCCCTTGGAATGAATATGATCAAATAAAGAGGAACAGGAAAGCTGCATGTGTCTAACTCTTTTCCTCTATGCATCCCAGTTGTCTTAATAGGCACAGACTTTGATGATCCTCCTAGGGACTAAATGGGAATATCATCAGAATCTTGAATGAACCTCAGCCTCCGGTCAAACAGAGCCAGAACAGCCATGGGTGTTGGAACAATTCAATTAGGATTTCTAATATACTCTTTCCTGCTCTCCTCCTTGCCCTACTGAATTTTAAATTTTAAATCTATCCTGGTTGCACAGGATAGATGTTTTCAGGACAAGTATCTGGATAAACACTCCACTGATGAGAAGGATTCCTTTCTAGCTTTTTCCAGAACAACATTATCTATTGTGTGTTCTGTTTCATTATTATAATATAATTATAATAATGGAGACTCATGGAGAAGTTTGAGCCATGAAGCTAGGTAACATTCAAACAATGCATTTTAATTAGCTCATAAAATGAAATTTTAAAAATCAGGTAAAATGTGTCCTCAAGTAGTAAACAGAATAAGTGAAGAAAGAAGAGGTTTTATAGTAAAAATATAAGACCTGTTATTTTACCACAAGATCAATACAAGTCATTGTATTTAGGCCCTATTCAGAGATACTTGTCAGTGTCATAGTAGGCCATGATCTCAATGTACTTTCTTCCAGTTAGATCAACTTCAAAGGACTTGCGATCAAGGCAATGGGTGAGGGTGGGGGGCCCAGAAATCACATTACATGGCAAAGTTTGAGTGATTTTGGTAAGTCCACTCTAGCAGAGAAAATCCTAAGGAGGAGCATGATAACTCTCTTCAAGTATAGTCCTGGAAAGGAAGTGAAAAGGAAAACATTTTATTCTGGTCAATCCCTAAAACATTGTTTGGATAAATGGGTGACAGAGGAAGGTGTCATGCCAATTTTTTAACAACTTTATAAGAATTTGATTTGTGCTGCAAAGAAATCAACTTCCAATTAGCCAGAATGGTCAAAAAACTCATAGAAGGCCATATATTAGAAAGAGAGACTTTCAATTGGTAAATATTTGAACTAGGTGATCTACAAGAAAAATTTTACTTTCAAAATTCTATTATTCTAAGAAGATAAAGAACTACCTTTTGAAAAATCTCCCTTAAATGTCTATTAATGAACATGCCATTTGAATTTATGTAAGCATCGTGGAAGATGATCGCATAAACAACCAAGATGAAATCAAAGAGGATTTAGATACCATTGCCAACGAGTGAAAATTAATTAGGACAAAGGGAGCTGAAGCATTTAAAAAATCAAGAAGTAATATTTGAATGAACTGCTTTCTCCTAGAAATGTGCCTTTCAAAATATAACTAGAAAATTTACAGTAAAGATCCAATATATTTCAATGTAATTATCTCTGAAACAATATATTTATAGTAGAGAGCAAATATAATATCCCCAATGGCAAGACTGCATTATTTATTGATTTATGTTGTGCATCATTTAAAACAATGGATATAGGTGATCTTAAACTCTTTGGAAAAAAGCAAATACCAATTGTGCTTTACTAACAAAAAATGAAAAGGAAAACAACAGGTATAGGAATCAGCTCACAAGTTAGCGTGCATGCGTCATAGTGATTCTTCTCTAATGACTAGGATAGGCCTAAAAGGAGGAAAGGAGACACTTATATGGGAAAAAAACATGTTCAGATATCCTTGCAATTGCATATGCTCCACAGACTGTGATGGTTACAAGAACTGACGGGTGAGTTTTGTTCTTTCCAACCCAGGCAAACAGTCGCTCATTTCAGAGCATAAAAAGTTCCTCACCCATTTTATATCATTCAAACACAAATATATTTTAAACTGCATCCAGCCTCTGAAAAGTCAGCCAGTGAGAAGAGCCAGGATTTAAAATCCCAGCTCTGCACAGAACTTACTCTCTCATACTTATATATTTCCTTCTTGGTGCCAAGTATATTGGCTGGCACATAGTAACAGTCCATAAATTGAGTTAAATGAAATCTGGATTCTGTGTTTACTTGCTAGGTTTTGTGTGTGACTGTGCTTTTGTTTTTCTGTATTTCTGAGCATCAGGTTTGTTTCTGTTAAACAACAGGGCTCCAGTATGTTCAACTGTATGCAACACCTAACGTACACCAATTTAATAAATTATTAACAAATGCCAATCTTAAAGTGATGGTGAGAGATAGTTACAGAGCACAGTATTACAGAGAGGTCAAATAATATGTCATGTATCGCAGACTAGTTGGGGGGCTCAAGTGTTAAAGCCATAAATCAAGATTCAAATGTCATCAAATTCAGTCTCTATTCCATCCTCCTGATAGAATTGTTTCTCCAATTTCATATATATTAATAGAATATTTATGCATTTAGAAAGATATTTTAATTTATTTTCATTTATCCCATGGACATTTATCAATCACTTAAGAAGGTCAAAACATTTTTAAAAGAAAAGGTAAAAATATGAAAACAAACGTAACTTATAAGTGAAGGGATTCTTAGTGTTACAATAATTACTTTCAAACCCATTCACAGCAGAATTAAGATTCAAAAAGTGACAAGAGATTCCAGATTTTTGCTCAGTCAACATTCAACAGATATGTGAGTGCCAAATAAATCTACTCACTGTGCCCAGAATATGCTCGGCATTTTTCTGCCACTGAGACTTTGATTAAGCTAGGTTAAAAAAAAACACCTCTCTTACAACCCCACCATGGCTGGCAACACTAATCAGTCATGGCACCCATTACTGGTGACCCTGGACAAGCTTGAGAATTCTTCTCATCAGTCATACAGGAAACATCCAAATTCTAATGGCGTTAGCATATACAAAAAAATAAATTTAAAAATATATGTATTCTTTTCATAGCTCTTAATACATGGAGTAGTGAGTAATGTACTACCTTACAATACTCCGTGTTTAATGATTTTGCATTAGACTTGGAAATATTCTCTATATGGAAATTTCTTATGCTAATTGTCTATAAAAAACAAGGTCATAATATTTCCTGATGGCATAAATCTGGAAATTATTGTCTGAAAGCTCAGAAGAGTGGCTCAGGATAGATTTGTATATCTATGACCCAACAGCATAGAGATGAGAGAAATAGCATAGAAATGTAGATTTCTTTTGAAGGTGAAGGAAATTGAATCAAGATTCAGGGAACAGTTGTACAGAGGAATCAATCAGCATACACCGAAAGTGTCAAAAGTCTAAAAGTTTATTTCATGTGTTTTTTTAATGTATGTTAAGTGGAAGACTTTGTATCTGGGGGAAGTTTATTTCTGTATGTAGATATTTGTGTGCCAGAGGATGTATAACTGAGCGAGAAGTAGCCAGAAAGTACTGCATTGTGAAGGATATAAGTTCCTAAAATCGGTTGGACTTGTAATTCTACAGTAAAAAAAGAAAATCCCTGTTTAACATCTATGATTGGCAAAGCAATGTTCGAGGCATTGTTATAAAACCTCCAGGCAGGGGAGATTTCAACTGAAGTCTGAGGTTCTTTGAAGAGAGACCCTCTGTCAGCACTGAGGCACCCTAAGCTCACCAAGGTACAGGTAGGGCATTCGAGATCCATGGATTTTCTTTTCTTATTTTGTTTCTAGGGATACTACAAATAAACAAATACAATATAGGCTAAGAAACAAATTATCTTTTAAGTGCATGTCTATTTCTTCAATAAAACAGATTCTTCTAAACTAACTAAAATAAAAATGAGCAGAAATCACAGACAATTGAAATATATCTTGGCATAAAAATTACAACAAAATTAATATGCATCTTGGTTGCTAAACAATATCTGGGACTGGTTTGGGTAGAATATTATAGCTTTTAAACTTATTTTGTTGTTAATTTACCAAGTAAATTTTGGACTTTAGCAATATGCTGGATTTTAAAGAAATTCTCCTTAACTTGGGGAAAAGAGTATCCTCTTTTAATTTTACTTCCCTTAAACCTAAAATGCCTGAACTTGGCTACTGTGACACCTTTACAAAAATTTGCTTTGAATGTGTTTTGAGCCCACAACAACAAAAAGCACAAACACACACACACACACACACACACACACACACACACACAGTTACAATATCATTTTGTTGTTAATATTCCAGATTTCATAGCAGGTCAGAACTTGGAAGCATGGTGTGTGTGCTAACTGGCTTATGTTTATGTGGGACCTAAGGTGCAAGGGAAGGACATCTGTTCATGGTTTCTTTGGGAAGATAAGAGTATTTATTCATTTTGTGTCTCAAGACTCAAATTTTTGGTAAAAACATAAGGAATTTTACTGGCATAGCTAATCAGGGACATGATTTTTTTGTGTGAATTTTCTCTGATATTCTCCTAGGACCATGGTCGGCAAACTGCGGCTTGCGAGCCACATGCGGCTCTTTGGCCCCTTGAGTGTGGCTCTTCCACAAAATACCACGGCCTGGGCGAGTCTATTTTGAAGAAGTGGCGTTAGAAGAAGTTTAAGTTTACAAAATCTGGCTCTCAAAAGAAATTTCAATCGTTGTACTGTTGATATTTGGCTCTGTTGACTAATGAATTTGCCGACCACTGTCCTAGGACTTCATATTAAAATGCAGACATGCTTCCAACATTACTAATCATCAGAGAAATGCAAATTAAAACCACAATGAGATATCACCTCACACTTGTCAGAATGGCTATCATCAACAAATCAACAAACAATTGTCGACAAGAATATGGACAAAAGGGAACCCTCGTGCACTGTTGGTGGGAATGCAGATGGGTGCAGCTACTGTGGAAAGAAGTATGGAGTTACCTTAAAAAATTAAAAGTGGAACTGCCTTTTGGCCCAGTGATTTCACTTATGGGTATATATCTGAAGAAACTCAAGCCACTACTTTGAAAGAATAAATGCACCCCTGTGTTTATTGCAGCATCTATACTAATAAAAGGGTAATATGTTCATTAGACTGGAAGACCTTCCAGGAGACCTTCCAAATGTCCTTCCGGACAAAGCCATGGTGGTGGTACTAAGGCAGAGGCAGTTAGGGGCAATCATGCCAGGAGGGGAGGGCAGTTGGAGGTGATCAGGCCTGTGGGGGGGGGCAGTTTGGGCAAGCAGGCCAGCGGGGGGGGCAGTTGGGGGCAAGCAGACTGGCGGGGGGGGGGCAGTTAGGGCAAGCAGGCTGGTAGGGGGGGCAGTTAGGGTGATCAGGCCAGCAAGGGGGGGGCAGTTGGGGATGAGCAGGCCAACGGGGGGGGGCGGCAGTTGGGGGCGAGCAGGCTGGAGGGTGAGTGGTTAGGAGCCAGTGGTCCCGGATTGCAAGAGGGATGTCCCAGATTGGAGAGGGACACCCCCCCCCCCCCGCCCCCGTGCATGAATTTCATGCACTGGGCCACTAGTTATTTATAATAAACAAGAAACAGAAGCAAACCAAGTGCCCATCAATAGGTGAGTGGATAAAGAAGAGTGGTACATATACACAATAGATTATTACTTGGCCATAAAAAAGAATGAAATCTTACCAGTTGTGACATCATGGATGAACCTAGAGGTTATTATGCTAGGTGAAATAATTGCTCATCAGCAGATGAGAGGATAAAAAAGATACAGTACATTTATACCATGGAATACTATGCAGCAATAAAAAAGAAAGAACTCTTACCATTTGCAATGGCATGGATGGACCTAGAGAATATTAGGCTGAATGAAATAAGCCAGTCAGAGGAAGATAAGTATCACATGATCTCACTCATGTGGAATCTAATGAACAACATAAACTGATGATCAAAAATAGACCCAGAAACATAGAAGCATGAACAGTCTGTTGAACCTCAGAGGGAATGCAGGGGAGGGTGGGTGGGAAGAGATCAACCAATGAACTTGTATGTATGTATACATAACCCATGGCCACAGACAATGGGGTGGTGAGGGCCTGAGGGCGGAAGAAGCGGATTAGAAGAGGATAATGGGGGGAAAAGGAGGACCAATGTAATACTTTCAACAATAAAGATTTTTTTTTAAAAAGAAAAATTTTTAAAAAGAAATGATATACAGGACATTAGGTAAACCATAAAACTGGAATACCAAAAATAGTTTAGGAAAAATATTATGTATCAATGTTAAACTATTAAAATGAGTAACTGTCCTATGGTATATAAAACAAAATCCTTAATTTTAAGAAATAGTAAAGTTTTGGGAAGTTAAAGTCCATCATGTATGTAACTTTACTTTTTAAAAAAGTATAGGGAATATAATATGCAGAGGGGGGGAGGGAGAGAGAGAGAGAGAGAGAGAGAGAGAGAGAGAGAGAGAACAAATGACAAAGATAATGAGGAAACTGGTAAAAGTGTTTTATTTTAAATAAAGGAATATTTAAAACATTCTCACAAAAAATCCCAGACATGCTTCTCAGAACATTTTCTATTGCTTCTGGGTTCAGCTTTTTATTTTAGCTAGAAGAGTTTGCCTGCTTTTTTTTTTTTTTTTTTAATGTTAGTTCTAGCTGCTTAAACATGTTTTCAGTAGAATGTTCTTAATTTGGTTTTGTCATTTTCGTTTTATTAATTATTTAGCTTATTTTCTTTTCTCTTGCCAATGGGAATTGAAATGTGGCAAAGCAAGAGCGAGGGGGGCAATCAATGCCCTGTATGAAAAAATAACATGGTTTATGTCTGTGGGGGTGGTGCCTGCCACAGAGCAGGGGCCCAATAAACAGTAGACTCTCCTACTCCATTAAAAGTGTCAGATTACATCCTTACCTCTCTCTCTCTCTCTCTCTCTCTCTCTCTCTCTCTCTCTCTCTCTCTCTCCTGTGTGTGTGTGTGTGTGTGTGTGTGTGTGTGTGTGTGTGTGTGTGTATGTCTTCGTCTCCATCCAGATATATTATGTTCAGGAAGAGAGGCCTTACGAGGGTTTATAAAACTCTTACCTATTTATCTGACTTGGTATAAACCTGCATCATCTAATCCCGTGGTCGGCAAACTGCAGCTCGCGAGCCACATGCGGCTCTTTGGCCCCTTGAGTGTGGCTCTTCCACAAAATACTACGGCCTGGGCGAATCTATTTTGAAGAAGTGGTGTTAGAAGAAGTTTAAGTTTAAAAAATTTGGCTCTCAAAAGAAATTTCAATCGTTATACTGTTGATATTTGGCTCTGTTGACTAATGAGTTTGCCTACCACTGATCTAATCTCACTTTAAACCAAGATTTCAAAATGTCATGTCTCGCCTTCTCATCTTAACACTAAGGAACACTTGAGTTTGCCTGAGAGTACACTAGTATTTATCAGCACTTTTATGATTGAAACATGACTTCTGACTATAGGTTTCCTTTTGTATAAAAGTTGATGACCCGAAATCCGGTAACCATAGCTAATGAGATACCATCCTCCAAGGCAGGAAATGAATTTCAACTCCTGGCCATATTAATTGTCGATCACTTTCACAAGCCAGGTCTCCTTACTCTTAGGCCTCGTGGGAAAAGGTGTATGGCATACTTCAGTTTGGACATGCTAACGGCCATGAAAAGTTCAATGTCATATCAGCCCTTCAGCAAATTTTTACATGCAACTTCCCATATGCTCAATTACAATATAAGAATCCACCAATCATCTGTTGTTTTATCTTCAACTCCTCTGCGATTTAAATTTCTAACATGTGACTAAAAATGACCCTCTTTGGAAAGTAAAGCCTTTTAAAATCAACTCTCTGCTTATATAGAAGAAAATAAAAGAGAAAAAATATTGACCTAAGTAAATTCTCATCTCATGAGCTTCAGATCATGTTCAGACATGGTGCTGTCTTGCTTCTCATAAGCTCTTCCCTTCTTCTGAGCCTCTAATATCTGACTGCGTGTTTCCTATTTTCATTATGATCAACTGGTCAGTTAACTTGTGCCTACACTAGGAAAGCTCAGTCCACCTATTCCTGACAGTGTTAGGAAACCAATAACATTAAAACTCAAAGTCCTAAATTCCCAAAAGGAAGCAGTGTCTTCCTTATTCCAGCGGTTCTTAGAACACTGACACTAATGGATATCATCCAAGAAACCTTATTCCTCAGCACAGGATCAGATTGGGCTTTTGCAATAAAGAATCAGGTTACCACCTATATTCAGGATTATTGAATTTCTACCTTATTGACATGTTAATTAAGTAATATTGAAAACTAGCACTTTCACTAATTTGTCAAGTTCATTATTTTAAATGGTTTGTTTTTACCCCCTTTCAAAATTGCAACTCAAGGTCAATAATATTCCAGGATGATAACAGTAGAGACAGGCTCAACATACATTCTTCCAGATAGTGGTTCTTAAAATTTGATGTGAGAAGTGAAAATGCAGGTGTCATGGTTCCCACTTCCAGAGACTATTTACATTGTTTTAGGTGAATGCCAAGAATCTGCATTTTTAATAAGTATCTTGGGTGACCCTAATTCTGGTGATCTTTAGTCCACACTAAGAATTTGCTAAACACTATATATGAACCTTATAATGATCGAGAAGTATATTTTAATCAAGACATTTATATTTCCTTTGAAAACACCTTTGTATTCTTACAGTGTTATTATGTACTTTACATTGTGAAAGTTTATATATATATATGGCCAAAATAAAAAATAGTTCTAAATAATTTGTGAAATTATTGGTTCATTACATTGCTTAAAAGCATGCTCTGCTCCTCAGGGAGTGAGATACTTTCCTTTATTGGATAAATAGAGCTTTATTTTGCTTCTTTTTTACTTTACTTTGCTTCTTTTCTTTAGCTGCCAGGAAAATCAGAACTTATTTTACGCTCAGTAGCGCTTCATTTAATGTAACTTTTATTCTCCATCATTTCCCCTTCATATTTAACAGTTGTTTATTTAATCTTTTTGATTCATTTGACAGTAAATTGTTTCAAATCCTCTTTGCAAATCGGCAGAGTAAGCAATAAGAAAGAAATGATTAAGTATTTCACGTCAAAACAAGTTTGCTAGAGACAGAGAATTTTTATAATTTGGTATCCAAGTTTATTAACTGTAGAATTTTTAACAACAAAAACGTTTGGTATGGTAACTCAAAATTCCAGTTCCTAATAGGAAATACCTATTGATTTAAGATGTGTTTTCAGTTAATAACTCTCCATCATCAACAATCATGTTCTGCCTAATTGTCTACTGGGTGACGGCCACTAGAGACTTCCTCTTCTCCTTCTATTTGTAGTTTACTGAGAACCTCCCTCTCTCCCTACCTGCTTTTCTTCATTCCTCCCTCCCTTCCTTCTTCTATCTCTAAAGCTGCACATTTTTAGTGTCTACAACTTGATGAGTGTGTGACTAAACATCACCACCATCAAGGCCATGGACATATCTGTCACCTCCCAAAGTTTCCTCCTGCTCCTTTATTACATTTTCTTATGCAAAAAATCTATTACCTTTAATATTATTTTAATATCCCATATTTAATAATAATAACATAATAGCAATATCTCATATAGCACCTACATAGAAGGTAATATTCTAAGAACTTTACATATTTACATTTAATTTCCATATAAACGCTATGAGGTAGATATGGCTCACCTATTTTTACAGATGAGGAATTTCAGGCAAACAGTGTTTAAGTAACTTGACCAACGTCAAACAGCTGTGATATATTTAGGATATTTTTGAGTGAAACATCAAAGGGTTATGGTAGGAGAGGGTTCCACTTTTAAATAACATCTCAAAAAGTTTTCATATAGAAAAATACAAAGAGAGAAGACCCCAAAAATTACCAAAGAGCCCTCTTTTAACAGAAGTTCTATAAGTTGATGAAAAAAACCCTTTTTAAAAATAACAAAAGGTACAAAATGAAATATAAAATGATTCTTCTTATCTCCCACATACCCAACTTCTTAAAAGTATTATCATCAATAGTTCATTTTGTGTTTTCTCAGAAAAATAAAAGAAGAGGGTATGTGTATTCACATGCGCATAATACATAGCCATACATTTTGTATTGATGCATATGTGTGCTTGTGTTTCTTATATGTATATTTGAGTACACACTGTACATTCACACATATTTTAGTAATATTTAAAACAATAGGTATAGATTCAGAAACTGGGCACTGAATAATGTGGGAAGTAATGAGGAGACAGAAGTAAAAGAAATGTGGATATCTATAAAGTGATTTCTTAATGAACTCAAAGTTTGGCATAAAGTAGTATATATTAGAGCATTTTGCCAAAATTTGATATTTGACTGAAGAAGAAGACTTCCTTTGTTTTTGAAATAAAATAATCTTACTTTTCATTTAGGTGATTATAAAGGTAGTTGGACATTTTACATTTAAATAATAAAGTTCTTTGCAAAATCAATAGGCACTTTAGGAGCATGCCAATCCTGAATAAAGGGCTTTGTTTCCATAAAGGAGGGTTTGTAACCATTTTCTAAATTACATTCTTCTTCTTTTTATTAGGATATTTACTGTTATCTTCTGACATTTCACATCAAATTCATACAATTTTTAAAGCCAAAAGCACAGATGCTATATTTTAAAAAGACAACAGGTCAATATATATACACTCTAAGTTAATTATGCTTTCTAAAAGAATTGCCTTTTGCCCTAGCCGATTTGGCTCAGTGGATAGAGTATCGGCCCACAGACTGAGGGGTCCCAGGTTCAATTCCAGCCAAGGGCACATGCCCAGGTTGTGGGCTCGATCCCCAGTGTGAGGCGTGCAGGAGGCGGCCAATCAATGATTCTCTCTCATCATTGATGTTTCTATCTCTCTCTCCCTTCCTCTCTGAAATCAATAAAAATGTATTTAAAAAAAATAAAAATAAAAGAATTGCCTTTTTTTACAAACTTAAAAAATTGCAACATTACCTATAAAGCTTTGAAAATAATACTCATTTTCATAATTAAGAATTGCCTAAAATAAAAGTAATTTCCCCTGACATTTATTCATATATCCTATTTCATAGTGATGTATCCCCTCTGAATGCCTATGAGATACCTGGAAATTAGCATAATTTTTATAACTACAGTAATCTGAAAAAAACTATACAATATGAATGGAGAATATGAATATTTCTTGGTTGTAGATGTATGCAAAAAGTTATATTTTATAAATATACTAAAAAAGTGTCATTTTATAAAATACTATGAAATATCAGAAAACCAATTGAATATCAACTCCAATTCTCATTCTTAATTTCACAAAAATGAAAAAATCAAAGCCTTGGGAGATATTTTCCGGTTTGATATTCTTCATATTATTCTATTGGATATGGTTGGCCTTAAGTTGAAACATATAGTTAAAGTTATTAAACATTTCTATATACTTAGCTTCAATTTCTGTAGCAAGATGAAAGAAAACCAGTCCCCCATCAAAATTAACAAAGGATACTAATTATGAGTGAAGTTGCATTAACAACTTCATAACAGGCAAAGGCACGTTTTCCTTGTGATGGCCCTCACAAATCCTGGTTTCTTCCATCACAAATACAACCGCTGTATAGAACTATTGGGCGAGATGGAGAATTACCTGGAGAGCAGATGTTGTAAGGAGAATACAAAAGTGAGATGCCACACTGAATTCCCTTACATTCAAGAACTGTTTTCACAAGTTGCTCATCTGGGAAGCTGCCATAATTATCTGTTTTATTTTTATGCTATTAATCCAATTCCTGTTCTTCTGACCTAAGTTCTCTCCAATTTTCCATTCTTTGTTATGTTTTACTCTGCAGCATGGTGATCCTAACCAAAGCACCGTCTCTGTCAGTTTTCATTATACATTGGCTACACACAGGGTCCCAACTTACCTTGGAGTAAAAAAAAAAAAAAAAAAAAAAATACAGATCCTCTGGCAATTTTCAGATTTAAAAACATAGAAATCATTTTTCTTTCAAACTCATGAAAATAACAAAACCTGATGAGAATATATATGTACTTGCTGCAATCATAGAAAAAAATAAATGAAAATTCTCTAAATAGAATCCAAAGTATATGTGATATTCTTGAACACTGACATTAGAATTGACAACTGTAAATCTGCAAATCTATATTCAAAATAAATAATAATCTTCAGTCATTTCCAAAATAGCTCCATATCTATTGAGAACCAATTTTATCTTTTCAGCAAAAAAAAAAAAAATCATTTTTCATTTGAAGTAGTCTTATTTTTGTCAGATAGGGATAATTTAATCATGTATTCTAATAAAATACTCCATTTTTCTGGAAAATCTCATGAATAACTGGATGTAAATTTTAAGGTAAGGTAAATATAACAAATCTAACAAAGGATGAGGATTTATACATGCTGAATGGCCATTGGAAAAAATGTAAATGTTTCAGACCTTGTGCTCATTTTAACACAGAATCACATCCTGTCCTGTATGCTAATAACTTCCTAATATCTCCCCATTATGTCTTAAATGAAACCAGAAGTCTTGATTATGGCCTGTAACATCCTACATCCTCTTGTCCCAACTACCTTTCAGATAGCATTTGCTACTAAGCCCCTCCCTCCCTTTGCTTCAATTACAGCGACCTTAGGTGAGATATACCAAGCCTCCTTACACCTTGAGTTCTTTATACTTCTTTTCTCTCTTCTTCTAAAACTCTTCATCCAGATATTCACAGAAGTCACTCTACTCCCTGCAGTTAGCCATCAGTTTATATATTCCCCTTGGAAATGCCTTGTCTGTCCCCTATCCTATACAATAAAAGGCTAATATGCAAATAGACCTAATGGCAGAACAATCGAACAACCAGTCACTATGATGGGGGTGCACACAGAACATGGTGGGCGTTGGCAGCAGGCGGCAGAGTGTGGAACATGGCAGGCATCGGCCACAGCAGGATGGTGGAGCAGGTGAGTGGGGCGCCAGACCATGGCGGGACACCAGTCACCATCATCGGGGCGAGCCTCTGGTGGTTACTGAAAA
This sequence comes from Eptesicus fuscus, assembly GCF_027574615.1. Taxonomy (NCBI): domain Eukaryota; kingdom Metazoa; phylum Chordata; class Mammalia; order Chiroptera; family Vespertilionidae; genus Eptesicus; species Eptesicus fuscus. The sequence continues at coordinate 70,078,608 of NC_072486.1, forward strand.
TTCTTTGCTCCCATGCACCATGGTCCCGCCTGGCGCTCGCACTGCTGCTGGTGCCAGAGCTGCAGCTTGCACCCACTGCTGGCACCCGGCGCCAGCCTCGATCACTCGGCACCATCAGCGGGTGCAAGCAGTTGCTGCCGGCCCCGATCACCCCTCAGGGCTTCTCCACTTCCCCCTGCTCCAGAGGGGCAATCAGGGAAGCAGCCACCATTCGCACCTGCTGATTACACTGGCCCCAATTGCTCTGCGCCATCAGAGGGTGCGAGAGGGGCCAGCGCCATCAGCATGTGGGAGCGGCAGTGGCATGGGGGTGCAGAGAATAGGCTGAGACCCACCCCTATGCCACTGCAGCATCCAGGCCCACAGTTCCTTTCAAGGTGCACAAATTCGTGCACTGGGCCCCTCGTTTAAAATAATACACTTCTTACCCTGATTTATTTTGCTTATAGCAGCCACCAGTACCTAGAATTACATAGTATTTACATGTTTATTTTCTGCCTCTCCCACTAGACTACAAAGTTCTTAAGGTTAGGAAGTTGGCAGTTATGTTTACTATTGAGGTCAATGAGGGGTAGTAAATGATCAACAACATATGTTAAATTGAATTGAGCTCTATGAGTCACATTTTGATTTCCTAAAAGTACATGCTACTGATAAAGCTTTGGGTTTGCAAAAGCACTATTCCTGTTAGTCTTAAAAATGAATAAAGTGAGGAAGATGGAAGAATCAGGCACACATAAAAACAAAAAAGGCAAGACCCTTTACTTTTAGAACAAAACCTTCCCATCCTATTAGACATTATTTCAACTGTCATCTTACACTTTCAGTGTTATTTTTTCTCATTACTAACTTCTGATAACTCACCACCTATTCTCCCCACACTCTTCATGATTCGAATCTTCTTTACATAACAGACTTGTCAAAATTTCCACTGCAAAACGGATTGCACCATGCCAGGATATGTAGCTACATGTATTTTGTATACCTGCCTTTCAATCTCTTATAATAGGAACTTCTTCCCGAGAGAGACTACATTTATCTTCTATGTCATTTACAGATAATAGTTCGCTATTTTTAAACAATTCCATTTTATTCGTAAATGAGTGGGCCTGCATAAAGAAAAAAGTGCCACCTCGTGTTTACTGTGTAAGAGAAAGAACACCTTCCTTGTCACAAAGTGTCATCAAAGTATTTTTTCACCTACGGGCTCCTTGCCTGCTAATATTTAGCTAGGACACCGAGCTGGAAAGAGAAGGCGGTGCATTCCTGTGCTGATTCCCTTACATTATAAGGTATCTCCATATGATTCCCAGAGGCACCTGCACTTTACCCAGCCTTCACCAGAAAGCAAACTGATTAAGGAAAAAGACACTGACAACTATTAATTCTAATATTTGCAGAAGAATTACTACCAAAAATGGAGAAGTCTCATAGCCCTCCCTAAACTAAAAAGAGTATGTTGTAGTACACTCAAAGATAAAATGTTCAAATAATAAAGTTCACTTTTTAACATTGAACAAAGGGAAAGATTAGATTAGTAGATTACTGGTAAAGTTGAGGTGGCACAATTCCCTGGCTATGGAGCTCTCTCCATGGTGTGCAGTTATCATCTCATGCCATGATCGGCAACACATTAATATAGATTTTTCTACATATGAGTATTGAGCTCGTGGGTAATAAGTCCCAAAAGGTATAAATCCAAACCTCAAAAGCCTGTCAATCTAGTTAGGAAGGCAAGAAGTAAAACCACACTTTGTATATAAAAAAGCATTTATTAATGTCAAGAGTATTCCAACTACACATTATATAGGCTTGGGAGGTTGAGAAGGTTTCATGGAGAAGTTCAATGTTAAAGGCTGGTTCTCAAAGGAGAAAACTAAATTCCAACGAAATCTACAGAAGCCAAGAGCAGCACGGATGTGCACAGAAAGGTAGATGGTATTTTATCTCCGGATTTATTTTCAATATCAGACCATATCCCACACTGTCAAGTCTACAAGTCTAGCTACTGAAACCAGTGGGCCAGTGGGAAAACAGTATATGGATATATATATATCCATAAAACAATGTAAGACATAGGGAGAGGAGAGAAAAAAGAGTGAATCATTATTAGAGCTCTGAAGGAAAAATAATACTCCTTTTTCAGTGAATGTTCTTTCAATGAAAGAGAAGTTAAATTGTAGAGTTTTAACAACCAACAGGCCAAAGATTTTTTCAGGTGATTTAGGAAACAAACAAACAAAAAATTTTGATTTTCTTTCTCCTTCATCAGGCCAGGTAGTTTGCTGACAAATAGTCTAGGAGTTCACCAGATGAGAACACATGGGTGTATTATATCAACTAGAAATCACCATGAAAAACCTCAGTATTGTGTGAATGAATATAGAGCAAGCAGTGATACTGAAGAATGTGGGGTGAGTCACAGACCGTAGAGCTAGGAGAGAAATGCATATTAATGGCGTATAAAGGAAATGTATTCCTTTTCTTATCCCTGTAGCATCAGCAGTAGCCCCCAAGTTGCTATTAGTGTACATTCTTATATAATGTCTTAAGGCCTTCAAAAAAAGGAGTCAAAAATGAAATTTCAAATAATCCTGCTGCTATTTAATTGCGTAACTATGAGCAATCCACAAAATAAATCTTGCATGTATAAAATGATTTGTTTTAAATAAATAACTGCAAATTTTCCTATTATCAGGAATTCAGAAATTAGGTCAAAAGAAATTTGGTCTTCATTAACTTATTTTCAAAAATGAGTATAATTGAGAGCAAAGTTTACACAAATGCAAAATACACGACATCAGAATTGAATGAAATAACTATACAAAAAATAAGTATAATACCAAGTCAATCTTTAGTCTAAAGGGAAATCCTAAAAAGAAAAAAATATATCATAGACCCACTGAAAATGAGAAAATGGCACAGTCTCTAAGGTACTCTGCTGAGAGAACACATTATCTCTTCTAAACATACCTCTGTCTGTCAACAAAATACATGCTTATAAAAGAAATTAAGATGCATACATTTTTTAAATGTCCTCATTTAAAAATATGTATATCTTTATCTAGTTTTGGAATTCAGCTAAATGTGAAACATCACATAAAATGAAAGATAAAAATCATGTGATCATATCAATAAGATGCAGAAAAAGCATTTGACATAAATCCAGCACCCATTTTTTATTTAAAAAAAAACAAACTCTCAGCAAAGTGGGAATGGAGGGATCATCCTTTCACATAATAAAGGCCATATATGACAACTCCACAGCTAATATCATAGTTAATGGGCAAAAACTAAAAGTGTTTCCCTTAGGATTAGAAACAAAACAGGGATGTCTGCTTTCACCACTTTTATTCAACACTACAGGCCCAGTGCATGGATTTGTGCACTGGTGGGGTCCTTCGGCCTGCACCCTCTTACAATCTGGGAGCCAGGTTGTGGCTGAGCGGAGCTCCCCCTGTGGGAGCGCACTGACCACCAGGGGGCAGCTCCTGTGTTGAGCATCTGCCCCCTGGTGGTCAGTGCATGTCATTGCGAACAGTAGTTCCTGGTGGTTCCGCCATTAGGGTCAATTTGCATATTATCCTTTTATTATATAGGATAACAAATAAAACACTTAATATACTTATTTGTGTATATGGTATTTATAACATACACACACACACACTCACACACACACATACACACACACACAAAATCCCACTCCAATTATGTCATTCTAAAAAAGGGAATTTCCCTGCTACTTTGTTAGAAAAATCACAAAGAAAAATTATTTTGCTTTTTTGTTTTTTAAAATAGCAAGTTAACAAACCTATTAAAATTCAAATATTATAGAGCTAGTGTTTGAAAGTCTTATAGACAACTACACTAAGTTTTTTCTGAGAGCATAGATGTACCAGTAATTCTACCATATTTGTTTCTGATGAATGTATACTACAAATAAATGTTTTCCTGTATTTGTTCAGAAATCAGAATGATTTATGTAATTAAGTCATGAAGTTTATTCTAAACAAAACTTTACAGAAATACCACATAGTAACTTTCTTTCCCATATTAAAAATATCTTTATTTTTAAATTAAAGAAGAGGTAATGTCTGCAAAAATGACACTTCCAAGTTCTTAAGTTTTATGTCATGAATAATACATTACCTATTTTTTGTTTCTTAAAGGCTCTAAATCAGTGGTTCCTAATGTGGGGCACATACCCCACAGGGTTTGATTTTTAAGGGTGGGCAATTCGAGAATGAGTTATTAGTAGTGAATTTTTTGCAATTCTTATTAATCTAGGGGCCTCATATTCAGTATATGAATATATATTGTGACATATTTATGCATTTCAGTTCTCTATTATATGTTTTGAAACTTTATTAGCTATCTACCTAATAAAAGAGTTACATGCTAAATGACTGTACCTTCATGACACCCACCAGCCACTCAGGAGTGAGTATGCAAATTAACCCAACAAAGATGGCTTAGCGTTCTGCACCAACCCAGCCACTAGGGGCCTCTGGGCAGCATGGGAAGGCAGAAAGGCAGCTCTGGGCCGGAGTGGAAAGGCTGCTCAGGCCAGAGAGAAGGCGGTGCCAGCAGCCAGGGGAACAAAGGCCCATTCGTGCACGAATCTTCATTCGTGCATCGGGCCACTAGTTTTATCATATCACTTCATACTTTTTAAACAGTTTCTTGGTGATTTCTTCCTCAGGACTTCAACTGACCTTTCATTCTTTTATTTTTCTCTTTCATGGATGCCATGTTCTTTGGAAGCTTGTTTAAACCAAGTTAGTGGCCTTTTAGGTTTCCTCCACATGAATAGGTGTTCACGTTTTGAATAATAAGAATTATATGTCGGGGGCAGAGGGATATCAGGATTTTAGAGATGCTTAGGTGGGGCATGGCCAAAAAAAGGTTGGGAAGCACTGGTCTAAATGGTTAGCAATCATGACTCAAAATGCAAATACTACCTAACATAAAAATCTCCTCCAATTATTTAATGCCACCTGATACCACTTCTCACTCAAACATCATGCACCTGAGGTACAATGATAAACTGAAGCTGGAACTTGTTAAATATATTGTCACAACATTAGTTTTTTGTGTTTTGTTTTTTTTTTGTTTTTTTTTTTTTTTTTTGGTTTTTTTATTATTGGTGACCACTTTGAAATTTCCTAAATTTGGCAAAATTTAAGTTCTACCCTACTACCTGCATGAAAAACAAGGCCTGGAAGCTATCGCCAAAAAGGTCATTAGGACAAAGGAGGAGTCTCAGGTCCTTTTTTCCCAAGGCAGTTTAAGGCAGTAATTAGAGTTTACACTATGGAAAGAAGGGAGGTAGGGTAGTCAGGGCCTAATGCAGGTCAACAGATGTGCACAGAAAGGAAGGATATGGTATGGAGATACAGATATGCATGGCCAATCTAAACACTGTTTTGAAAAATCTGACATCCTTTCTTTTATTGGCTTCTTTTAAAAAAAAAATTATTGTTGTATTACATATGTTCACTTTTTCCCTATTGATCTCTTCTAGCCCATCCCTGCCCACTGCCCCCCCCCCCAGGCCTTCACCATCCTATTGTATTTGTCCATTGGTTATGCATATTTGCATAAAAGTTTTTTGGGTGCTCTCTTCCCACCAACCCCCCCCACTCCCCCACCTTCCCTCTGAGATTCAGCATTCTGTTCTATGCTTCTATGTCTCTGAATCTATTTTGTTCATCAGTTTATGTTGTTCATTAGATTCCACATATGAGTGAGATCGTGTGATACCTATCTTTCTCTGACTGGCTTATTTCACTTAGCATAATATTCTCCAAGTCCTTCCATGCTGTCTCAAAGAGTAAGAGATCCTTCTTTTTTGCTGCTGCATAGTATTCCAGGGTGTAAATGTAGCACAGCTTTTTTATCTACTCATCTGCTGATGGGCACTTGGGCTATTTCCAGATCTTAGCTATTGTAAATTGTGCTGCTATGAACATAGGGGTGTATACATTCTTTCTGATTGCTGTTTTGGGTTTCTTAGAATTCACTGAATCTGGAAGAATCAGAAAACCTGAATAGGCCAATAATTACTGAGTAAATTAAGCAGTATTAAAAAAACTCCCAGCAAACAAAAGCCCTTGCCCAGATGGCTTTACAAGGCAGTTTTACCAAACATTCAAAGAACTAACACCTATCCTCCTCAAACTATTCCAAAAAAATCCAAGAGAAAGGAACACTTCCAAGCTATTTTTATGAGGCTAGCATTATCCTAATTCCAAAACCAAATAAAGACACTAAAAAGAAAGAGAACTACAGGCCAATATCCCTGACGAACATAAACGCCAAAATCCTCAACAAAATAGTAGCAAATGGGATCCAGCAACATATTAAAAAGATCATACACCATTACCAAGTGGGATCTTTTTTTAACTTTTAAAAATTATGCTTTTAATGTTTTCTGCTTTAATTAATTGGAAATGGGAAGGCTTAAAATTATACTTTGAAGTATTCATTTTACCAGCAAGTTAAATAATTCCATTTAGAACAAGCATGATTAAGTTATAGTATAATGATATACTTAGTATTTTAGCCAGCACAAAAATAATTAGGTGAATATACAATAGTTCTAAGAAAGGTGAATATACAATAGTTCTAAGAAAGACCCATTTCTTCAGACAAAAAGACCTGAACATTGTCTAAAATGATCTGAGAGGGAGGAGATAATTCTGTCAATTATGAATTACAAAGCTGTTGGCTATTTCCTCTCTTACTAGTATAGATGTTTGCATGAGCTGAAACTTTGGATAAGCACTATTTAGGATTCCATTTTCACTTCTATTATCATTAATTAATGAACATTAACTCCATTAAAAATAATGGCCATATAAAAAGAGCTCAGAAAGTGTAATGGGAAATTCTTGGTCATCTATCAGATACAGCTTGATATTAGCTTCAACTACACATATTTTCCAGAAAGTTTTATACCTTATATTTCATCGTATAAGTATAAAACTACAAAGTAAAAAATAAATTCAGGCAATGGATTTATCAAATGTTTTCTATCCTTAAATAAAGCTTTGAGTCACAATGCAACTAAAGATAAGGAAAAAAAGGCAGAATTAATATATATATATATTTATAAAATGCATTATAAATATATTTTGATGAGAAACAGAAGACATTTTCCTAAGAAACTGTGCTATATTATAAAACATATGCTTTGTTAAATGTTCATATAATTTTCCAATAAGTGGATTGTATTTGACTGCACAACATTTCTACATCTTAAAACTATAACTACTATATCCTATCAGGATCACTAATTAGCTTAATTTATGAAAATTAAACTTGTCAATTTCAATGAAACTTAAATCTTCAAAGTAACTCCCATTTTGCTTCCAAGTTCTGAGAAAGTGTATTTTTATTCTTCTAATCCACTTACATGTGAATCATATGAATTAAATCCATTTCATAGACTTTACTCAGGCATCATGATTCAGTTTCTTAAATTATTTCAAGAAATAGATGCTTATAAGCATTTTATTATATAATAATAATGCCATTAATGGTTAGCATTTCCTCATCGTTCTCCTGAAAACAAAGATAAAATTCTAAATAAAATAAAAATTTAAAAGTCATTTCAGGAAACACATTTTAAAATAATACTAACTTCACATGTCTAGAATAGAACTTCCAGCTGGTGAAATTACCATGTCATCACATTCATTATAAAAATGCCTATATTCAATCTTATAGACATTATATAGTATTAAAATGACTCACCAGATACTGCTCTACTTCATGAAAAACACTGCCATTGACACTAGATTTTTAAAAATATATTTCCATTTAATATTTCTTTCTTTATGTCCTCTTGACACAGAGTCCTTTTTTATTCATATGCACTTCTAATTTGAAATCCTGATATTGATTTGCACTATCCAATTTTCCTTAGTATTTCAAGTGACAAAAAGACAACATGACCAATATATATCCCCCTTGATAAGGATTAAGCACCTACACTATTCTGAATCTCCTTCAAAATTTGTCACAAAATTACCAACAGGATAAAAGAGAAATACAAGCAACAGAATATGAATTTTCACTAATTCATTTTTGAAAATGCACCAGTAGAACTTACAAAAACATGTGAGACTAAATGAAAGTCATGTTATTTTATTTTACTGTACTATAATTTCCTACTTAGCCAAAAATTCTTCACATATAACATATTCTATTAGTTGGCTAGATGACAACATGAGAAACTCTGTTCAACACAAGATGTCTAAAAAAATTAGGTTGATTTTAACCACATTATCATTTTAAAAAAACCAATTAAATTAGCCAGAAAAACAATACTGAAAAAGCAGCCTTGGGAATAACTTTTTTCTTGAAGCCATTACCAAATCCCTATTGGACTGATTAATTATGCCAGAAAAGAAGCATAAAGCTGAAGAAAGGGCACTATCACTACTTGTCTTATCTAAGAACTCATAAAAGTACAAGGCTCTAACCACCTTATTTTATTAGATTCTCTAATATGTAAACGCTGCTACTTTTCTGCAGTTTGCTGAATATTACTAATCATTTCAGATCTTTCTCTTTGCTCCAATGTAAAAAGTCTTAATTCCAGCTTAAAATTTTTTCAAAGTATTAATTCAGAAGATGCCCCTTTGCCTGCAAAACACCATTATCCCCAATAAAAGCATGCGCAAAAGCATTCTAGAAGAAAATTAGAACGCACAAATTTCTGTAACACAACCAGCCCTTGGTGACCATCAATCTCACCAGATACTGCTCTATCTTCTAAACATTTATTGAGTGGTCATGGGCCCATTGTCTGATGGGTTCTCTAGTTTCTCAAAAAATGGTGGATGACAGTCACTTGCTTCTTTTTTTGAAACTATGATCCGAGAGTCTTAAATATATTGCAAATATCATTCCACTGCATTTTATAGAGTTCATCAGTTTCAGCCCTGACGTTCTAAAACTGAATAACTTATCAGCCACAATGAACATGCATATGCAGCAATAGGCACATATGCATTACAAAATCATTTTATAATGATATTTATAACTTATATTTTATAATGTAAAATAAGAATTATAGTTCTTAGAGGGAAAATGCATGCCAAGATTACTTATTCCTATAAAAATGATACTTCAAATGCACATGAAAACTTTTCACTTGAATACACTGGAGCATTTTTTGGGCATTTCAATAAGTATGGTGCCTAATTATACCTTTATTGGGGCACAGATTTTGTGTTTTTCATTCTTAGTATGTTTTCATGTATTCATACATATAATATTGATGATCCGCCTTTACATTCAGGAATTCTAAAATTTCTTTATCGTATTTATCAACTGTCAGCCATCCGTACCCAACTCCCTGAGTACTTTCATCTCTATATCATATCTACTTCATAGGTCAACAGAGTTCCTCAACACCATTTAGATAGTGAGAGAAAAATGATTTCCTCTAACTTATGTTATACAACTTCAGTGGGTCTGCAATCACCTCACATACATCCCACCTCCATCCCGTTTCCCTCGTTGGCACCTACCCTAGTGTTGTCATGGTGACAATGGTATACCAGAAGGCCGCCGGAATGCTGGTGAACTTGGTGGCGGAAGACCCCTTCTCTGCGTAGAACATAACCGTGGCGAAAATGATGATAGCCATGGTGAGCGAGAAGAGCAAGAAGCCCAACTCGGATGCACAGCTCTTCAGGGTGTAGCCCAGGATGCGCAGGCCTTGCGAGTGGCGGGAAAACTTAAAGATGCGGAAGACACGGAAGACCCGGAGGGTGACAAAGGCCCCGCTCACGTCCTCGTTGTCCGTCATGACCAGCCCAATGTAGTAAGGCAGGATGGCCACCACGTCGATGATGCTCATGACGCTCCGGACGAAGCGGTAGCGGCTGGGGGCGGCGGCCAGGCGCAGCAGGTACTCCACCGTGAAGATCATGACGCAGGCGGTGTCCAGGCAGAAGAAGGCCACCGCGTACCGCTCCCCGCAGGGCAGCTCCTTGATGTGCCCCGGGCTGGACCCGCACGGCACCGTCTCCACCACGTTCGCGATCACGGACACGGCGATGAAGAACCCGGTGACGTAGTAGAACACCAGGGCCATCGTGCTGGTGTGGGGGTTCTCGAAGGCCCGCCAGACCTTCTGGCGCGCGGTCATGGTGGGCAGCGCGTTCTCGCCCGTGCTGTCCGAGTCCGCGTCGTCCTGCAGGCGCTCGGCGTTCTCCCGCCGGCGGTCCTTGTACTCCTCGTAGCAGCAGTCGCCGATGATCTCGGGGATGAGGCCGAAGAAGGCCAGCTCCTCGTCGTAGGCCGAGATGCACTCGTGGCGCGGGTAGTGCAGCTTCCCCGTGCGGTAGAAGTTCAGGATGTGGCGGAAGATGTCTGGGTCACGGTCGAAAAAATACTGCTGCGTCTCCGGGTGGTAGAAAAAGTCCCGCTCGGAGCTGCCCAGCAGGGTGTCTGGGTACCGTTCCAGGGTGTCCTGCCACGTCTGGAAGCGGGTGCCACTCACGTTCAGCACAATGAGAGCGTCCTGAGTCCTTTTCCTCTCCTGCCTCGGGGGAGCTGGCATGGGGCCCGAGGCCACGGGCATCCACCCGATGGCCGCCGCCCTTGCAAAGGGCAGCCATGCTGCGACCCCTGCAGCCATGGCGCCTTGAAGTGGAGGCAAGAAGGGCGATGGGGCCTGGACGGTAGCTCAAAGGGGCCCCAACCACCCACTCCCTCCTGTCGAGTAAATAAATGCTCCAGAGGAAGGTGGCCCAGAGGGATCACTCCTCCTCCCAGGCAGGGCTCCTGGCCAAGTCACAGTTTTCAGGAGGGCAGGTTTCCCTCCAAGACAGCTATTTGGAAAACACAGCGTCCTAGCAATCACGCCCAAACCTTTCCCAGCAGCTGGGCCAGGCCACTCCTGGTGCCGACAAGCACACAGGTGGCCTTAAACGCGGCAGTGTCTTCAAACAGGTGTCTTGGATTTCTCCTCGAACGGGGGGGTGAGTGTGCCTTGTGCAGTGGGGTAGAGAGAACCGAGGACGATCACTCAGGGGTCTTCTTTTGACGGATCAAGGAACGCTTCCCACCTGCCCTTCGGCTCTTTCAAACCTTCCTTTTTCAAGTGGCCCTTCCCGCCAAAGGAGTCTCCAAAAGGCGACCTGTTGTAGCCTCCCAGGCGCGATCAACCACAGCCACTGCCCCACGTCTCTTGGGGAGTCCGGTGACCACCTCGGTCCCTGGGGCTGAATCTCAAGAGATGGGAGCGCAGAGGGGCGGGCGCGGCGGGGGGGCGTCCGTAGAGATCGATCCTCTTCCCCTCGTCGGCAAGCACCCGTCGTGTCTGCCCAGAGCGTTCGTCCAATCGCCCCTTCACGCTCTTCCCAAGTTCAGCTCAGGTGCAGCGCGACAGTTACAGAGCCCGGGAGCTGGCAGCCGCCACCGCCTCGGCGGCAGCAGCAGCATCGGTCTGCACACAGAACGCGCCTCGCCTGCGGTACATGCCTGGCCGCGCGTGCACCCGGGCTGAGTTGCATAGAGACTTTCTCCTCGCCGTGCACCCCGGAAAGGGAGAAGCAGAGGGAGCAGCTCGCCCACCGCCGAATCCGGGCGCCCGGGGAGCATAAACGAAGCTCAGGCGAGCTCTGCCTCCCCTTCCCCCATCCTTCCGAGCTGCCCTCCTCCTTTTCACCTTCCAAAAGCCGGACGCAGGCCGGCAGAGCGGCAGCAACAAGTTCAAAAGGTGCGGGGGAGGCGAACCGAACGGACTCGCTCCTGCCAACTTACTGCGCCTGGGCGGTCGCCGGGGCCGGAGCTGCACGGTGCGGGGTGGCGGGGCGCCGGGGCTGCGGGGCGGCCGTGGCGCTGCGGGGCCGGAGCCGGGGCCGGCGCGGGCAATCGCCGGAGCGCGGAGGCTGGAGGCGCTCGGCAGCGCGGGTGCGCGGGAGGGCGGCTGGCTGCTTCCCCGCCAGTGGGTGGTCCTGCATGTCCCCAGGCTCCCTGCGCCGCTCAGCTCGTGCGATCAATAGAGAAGGAGAAAATAAATAAATAACCGAGCGCACGCCCCGCCACGCAGGTTGTGCACGGCGTCCCCCGCCTTTCCCTGGGCTTGACCTTTCTCCGCCCCCGCCCCCTCGGGCTCCTCTCGCTCCACCCCAGCCACCCACCAGCCCCGGCGCAAAATGTCACCTAGGGAGAGCATCCAGGTGGGTCTGCCGGGGGAGGAGAGCGAGCCTCGGCGAACAAAGGGAGGCTGCACGCGCCGGGCTGCGGTGGCTTGCTGGAGGAGAGGAGGAAGGGGACCGGTGCCTTGCTTCTGCCTCCCTGGGTCCGGGTTCCAGGCAAGCGTGGGAAAAGGAGAAAGAGAGAGAGAGCGGAGCTGGGAAGGCGGTGAGCGGAGCGGAACGCGCAGGAATTGGTTGTCTTCTGGGGGCTGCTGGCGGGGGCGGGGGGGTGGGGGATTGGGGGGGGGGGGGGGGGAGAGCAAGCCCTGCAAGCCCCGCGGCAGAATTTTTAAGAGCTTTTTTTTTTTTTTTCTCTTCCTCTTTCTTTTTATTTGCTCAAGCCAGACGTTCACGTTGCAGAGGTTACTACGTCATCTCTCCAACTTGTCGAAAAGTCTGGCAGTGTCCTCAGCCTAGGTCTTGCCACAACTCCTTTTCCCGTCCTTTGCGAATGACAAGGAAGGATTTAGAACCCTTTTCTACATGTCAGCGTCCAGGGACGTGCGCCGCTGTGGGCGCGCGCCCCCTTCATCCTCTCCGCGCATCTCTGTGCACATCCCGAACGGCGAGAGTAGTTAAAGGTGTCCTTGTGAGGAGTCAGTGATGTGATGCTGAGATTAGGAAATTGTCGTGGCCAACCGTTTTGTTTTTCGTGCACCCCGCCCCCCCAGTCATTAGGAATCGTCCTTAAAACCAAACAGACACCACATGGAACCACTAGATGGCGTGAAGGGAGGGAAGTTAAATCTATCCCTAAGGTTTGGATGCTTTAGAAAGGTGAAGGATCAAAATGAAGTGAGCCTGCAGGGAACCAGCTCACAGAAATATCCTCAAGTCCCCGACTCCCCACCCACTTTTTTTAGCAATTAGATATATTACTCAGGCTCCAGTCTGCATTTTGATGAAAATGGAATGAGATGTGGAGAGTTTCTTGTTGAAATGCCTTTGAAAATTAAATGTAGATGACTGAATAATAATAATAATTATTATTATAATAACGGCCTTTGGAAATTTTGATTAAGAAGAGATGTCTAATTTCTACCTGAAAATTACCTCTTCAAGACTTGTTGACTGTACTTGGTTGATAAATTAAGTGGACGGTGAAGTATAATCTTGAACTGAATTGACTTTCAAGCCCTGGAGATAATGGCTACAGAATCCAGCAGATGATGAAGATTATGTGTACAGAACCCAGCAGAACATTCTATGTGCTTCCCTTGCCCAGGGATTCCTCTTCTTCTTTCTGGAGTTCTCATTGTACACTCTGCTTGGCTGATGGGAAATAAACTCGGCAAGATTAAAATTGAATTCAAGAACCCCATCTTCTCCAGTTGTCTGCTCTGTTTTCTCTCCTAATAAATAAAGCCCAAGGAAGAAACTTGGTGGTCAGCATAGACCATGTCCTGTTCTCCACTGCTTCCCCCACCAAGCACCCCCCCCCAATAAGTCTGTATATTTCACCTTCCTTAGCAGTCTATCTTCTTACTGTACCTAGAGTGACTTTTAAAAACTATTTTGAGATAATTATAGATTCACATACACTTGTGAGAAAGAATAGAGATCCCTTATACCTATCACCTGGTTTCCCTCAAAGGTAACATCTTACACATTCCAGTACAATAATGCAACCAGGAAATCAACTTTCACACAATCTACCAACCTTATTCAGATTTCACTACGTACACTAAATTTTATGTATTATACTTAATTCTCTCTAATTTTTTTAAAAAAATATTTTTATTGATCTCAGAGAAAAAGAAAGTGAGAGGGAGATAGAAACATCAACGATGAGAGAGAATCATTAATCAGCTGCCTCCTGCATGCCCCCTACTGGGGATGGAGCCGCAACCCAGGCATGTGCCCTGACCAGGAATTGAACCTTGATCTCTGGTTCATAGGTTGATGCTCAACCACTGAGTCACGCCAGCTGGGCTAATTCTGTCTAATTTTATCACACATGTAGATATACCATTTTATATCCCACCAGTCAACAAAAGTTATCTGGTTTCTCAGCATCCTCATCAACATTTGGCATCACTATTTTTCATGTTAGCCATTCTGATAATGTATAGTGACATCTCACTGTGATTTTAATGTTCGTTTCTCTAGTGGCGAATTTTGCTGAACACATTTAAATGTTCATTTTTGCCATCTGTATATTCTCCAGCAAAATGTCTGTTCCTGTCTTTTGCCCACTTTTCAATTAGATTGTTTTTTTGTTTTGTTTTTTACTTTTGAGAGCTGTTTCTATATTCTAAATAATTGACCTTTGCAAACAATTTTCCTGGTCTTTCCCTCTTCCTCGCAAGATATTTTTTTGCAAAGCAATAGTTTTTAATTCTAATGAGGTCCAATTTATGATTTGTTCTCCTCTATGGATCATGCTGTTGGTATCAAGTCTATCAACTCTGTCTTTTTCTCTTATTTTTTTCTAAAGATTTAAGTTTATGGTTTGTGATCAATTTTGAGTTAATTTTCATATATGGTGTTGAGATTTAGGTTAAGGCCACTACCCTTCCCCCTTGTTTTTTTTGCCTATAACTATCCAGTTTCTTCAGCAGCATTTGTTGAAAAGTCTATTTTTCCCTATATTGAATTGCTTTTGTACCCTTGTCAAAAATCAGTAGGGTATATTTTTGTGATCTATTTTTAGATTCCCTATTTTGTTCCATTTATGTGTGTCTATGCCCTCACTAAAAGGACACTTTCTTGAGAGTAGCTGTAAAGTAACTCTTAACATGAAGTAAAATTATTCCTTATACTCTATTATTCTTTTTTCAAAATTGATTTAGCTATTCTAGGTCCTTACCTTTCTATATGAAGTCTAGAATAAACTTGTCTATGTATACAAAGTGCCTTCCTGGGATTTTAAACAGCATTGCATTACACCTATAAATCAATTTGGGGGTGCTGAGGTTTTCATAGACATTTCATTATATCTGTAAGTCAATGTGGGGGAATGAACATTACTATGTTAAGTCTTTCGACCTATGAGCACAGTATGTCTTTCCATTTATTTACTTCTTTTTTATATTTATTTCATCAGGATTTTGAAAATTTCAGGATACAGATCCCATACGTTTTATTAGATTTATACTAAGTATTTCAATTTATTTTGAGGAATTGTGAAAAGTATTTTGAGTTTTTTTTAATTCCGTTTTTTATACGTTCATTTTTAGTATATAGAAATGCAATAGATTTTGTGTATTGATCTTGTACCTGCAATTTTGTTGAATTTCCTTATTAATTCTTGGGTTTTCCATATAGACAATCATGTCACCTGAAGATAGGGTCAGTTTTATTTTTTCTTTTGCAAACTATATTATGCCTTTTATTTAGAGTATGTTTTTTATGCACTTATAATTGTCAGTATCTGAACATTTTCAGAAATGAGTCATTCACAGAGCATACAGAACTTTCAGAAACTAAATTTCCTCTACCATTTAAGCCTCATCTCATACTCACCTGAAAATTAGCTTTTTTTCACAGTCTTTCTTGCTATTTTTCAGTGTACAGAGTTTATTGTGTTTTATCATGATTCTGGGTCATGGTTCATGCTTCTCTTTCTCAGGTCCTCAAGTAATCAGCTTGAATCAGGAACCATTGCCTAACCTCTTCAAAACGATGTCCACTATACCAATGGTATCTTCAGTATCTGCCATTGTACTTGGCACATAGTAGAAATATAGTGAATGTTTGTTGAATGACTGAATGAATACTCTAATTAGATAACTAACATGCACCTGTTCCCCATTATAGATTATTATGGTAACTTTCCAAAAGATTGATAGAGAATCAAGCTGACTTACTACCAAGATGTGCAATGGAAAACAAATTACCATAACAATGAGACAAATGATCTACATTGTGTAGAGCTGTGTAAATAGTACTTTTTCAGTGTACAATGTGCTTACATTACTTATGATGTACTTATAGTTGATTCTCAGAAAGGCCCTCTGATGTGGTTTTTATTTTTATGTTTATTTTATCCAAAAGGAACAAAGTTCAAGGAGGCTAAGTGATTTTCTATGATTATATGATATAACTAAGTGGCAGTATCCTAACTCATTCCCAGGCCTTCTGACCCCAAATCACGTAGCCTTTTAAGTCTATAAACACACCAATATCTGCAATACTAAAGCCTCTTTGCCAATTGTTGTTGTTGTTGGTCCTGGTGATTAATTTGCACAGACAGGTGCATACCAACTTACTCATCTCCATGGCACATCTCCATGAGGTCTCTGCCAGGGCAGGAAATCAGTCAGTGGTCATGGAGAAGAGATCATTGCATCTGTTCATCCCACATTTTAACCAACTATGCTAACTACCTAGAGTGATAAACACATTTCAATTTCTAGATTATACATTTTGTATACATTTTGCATAAGGCACATTTAGTATATCTCATTACATTCTCAGATCCATTTCCCAGACAACTCTCCCTTAGAGTCTGTATTCGGTTATTTTATTTTTTATTGAGATATAAGTGACATATAACATTGTGTTAATTTTAGGTGTGCAACATAATGATTTTATATTAGAGGCCCGGTGCACAAAATTCGTGCACAGAGGGGGGTTGTCCCTCAGCCCAGCCTGTACCCTCTCCAATATGGGACCCCTTGAGGGATGTCCGACTGCCCGTTTAGGCCCGATCCCAGTGGGCAGTCGGATCCCTAAACAGGCAGTCGGACATCCCTCTCACAAAACAGGACTGCTGGCTCCCAACTGCTTGCCTGCCTGCCTTCCTGATTGCTCCTAACCGCTTCTGCCTGCCAGCCTGATCACTCCCTAACCACTCTGCTGCCAGCCTGTTTGCCCCCAACTTCCCTCCTCTGCCTGCCTGGTCACCCCTAACTGCCCTCTCCTGCAGGGTTGATCACCTCCAACTGCCCTCCCTTGCAGGCTTGGTCCCTCTCAACTGCCCTCCCTTGCAGGCAGGGTGCCTCCCAACTGCCCTCTCCTGCTGGCCATCTTGTGGTGGCCATCTTGTGTCCACATGGGGGCAGGATCTTTGACCACATGGGGGCAGCTATATTGTGTGTTGCAGTGATGATCAATCTGCATATTACTCTTTTATTAGATAGGATAGAGGCCTGGTACAGGGGTAGGGGCCAGCTGGTTTGCCCTGAAGGGTGACCCGGATCAGGTGGGGGTTCCTTTTGGGTGTGGGGTGGCCTGGACGAGGGGCCTGTGGTGGTTTGCAGGCCGGCCACGCCCCCTGGTGACCCAAGTGGAGGCCCTGGTATCTGGAATTTATTTTCCTTCTACAACTGACTCTTTGTAGCCTAGAGCGGAGCCAAGCCTGGGGCTCCCTTCGAGGAGGCCGGCAGCCATTTGTGTTGGGGTTATAATTGAAACTTTGTTGCCTTAAGCGGGTGGGCCTGGCCAGGGTGTGCGGAAAGCTTTGCTTCCCCTGTTGCCGGCGGCAACCCTGGCCTGCTCTCTCCAGCTCCATCCTGCCGCCATTTGTTTGAATTTGTTTACCTTCTATAATTGAAACTTTGTAGCTTGAGTGGAGGCTTAGGCCTGGCAAGGGCTGGCGGAAAACTTGGCTTCCTCTGTTACCTAGGAAACGTTGCTCTCTGTGGATGTAGCCATCTTGGTTGGGTTAATTTGCATACTCACTCTGATTGGATGGTGGGTGTAGTTTGTGGGCGTGGCTTGTGGCTGTGTCAGAGGTATGGTCAATTTGCATATTTGTCTATTATTAGATAGGAGATATATATATATATATATATATATACACACACACATACATACTAGAGTCCCAGTGCATGAAATTCATGCACAGGTAGGGTCCCTAGTGGCTGCCTGCTACCAGCTGGGGCTTCCCTTCGTTCCAAGCTGGCCCCCTGGTGGTCAGTGCACATCACAGCAAGCAATCAAACTCCCAGTGGGTGGAACTTCTGAGGGGACACTTTGCATATTACGCATATATATATATCTATATATATATATCTATATATATATATATCTAGATAGATAGATAGATAGATAGATAGATAGATATGTATATATAAATGATTAATGCAGTAAGTTTAGTTGAAATACATCAGCACACATAATTATAATTTTTATCTTGTGATGAGAACTGTTAATTGCAGTCATCAGGGTGAGCAATACATCCCCAGGTTTTATGCATCTTGTAACTGGAAGTTTGTACCTTTTGACCACTTTCACTTTGTTTAATAACCCTGTATTTAGGTTATTGAAATACAATATCATCTTTATGAAAGAAAAAGAATTCTAAATTAAGAAAGAAATCAACTTATTAAATGGGTGGAATATTTAGCCAGTGATTAAAATTATGTGCATTGATTATTTTTCTATTATTTGTTGTTGACAGTATTACAGATGTCACCTCTCCCACCCACCCTCACTTTGCCCAACTCCATCAGGCCCCCACCCCATCCCAGGCCTTCCCAACACCATTGTCTGTGTCCATGGGCTATGCATATGTATATATATGCTCCTTGGTTAATCTCTTCCCATCCTCTCATTCCCTTACCCTCTGAGATCTGTCATTCTGTCCAGGTATCAATGTCTCTGGACCAGTTTTATTCCTTAGTTTATTTTGTTCATTAGATCCCACATATAAGTGATATCACGTGATATTTACTTCTCTGTCTTATTTCACTTAGAAAAATACTCTCCAAGTCCATTCATGCTGTTGCAAAGGAAAAGAGCTCCTGTTTTACAGACACATAGTATTCCGTGATGTAAACATACCACAGCTTTTTTTATCCACTCATCGACTGATGGGCACTTGGGCTATTTCCAGATCTGATCCATTGTAAATAGCGCTGCTATGAACATAGGGGTGCATATATTGTTTCTGATTGATGTTTTGGGATTCTTAGGATATATTCCTAGAAGTGGGATCACTGGGTCAAATATTTAATTTTTTGAGGAGGCTCCATAATGTTCTCCATAGTGGCTGCATCGGTCTGCATTCCCAACAGCAGTGTACTAGGATTCCCTTTTCTCCACTTTCTCACAGCACTTACTGTTTGTCGATTTATTAACGTTAGCTATTCTGACAGGTGTGAGGTGATACCTTGAAGTTTTAATTTGCATCTCTCTGATGACTAGTGACATTGAGCATTTTTTCACAATTCTATTGGTCATCTCTATGTCCTCTTTAGAGAACTGTCTAGTCAGGTCCTTTGCCAATTTCTTAATTGGATTGTTTGTCTTTCTGGTATTGATAAGTATGAGTTCTTTATATATTTTGGAAGTTAACCCTTTATCAGATGTATCATTGGCAAATATGTTCTCCCATACAATGGCTTTCCTTTTCATTTTGTTGGTGGTTTCTTTTGCTGTGCAGAAGCTTTTTAGTTTGATGTAGTCCCATTAGTTTATTTTTTCCTTGTTTCTCTGCCCCAGGAGATGTATCAGTGAAAATACTACTATGTGATATGTGTGATTCTAGTATTTTTAGGGTTTAATGACTTACATCTAAGTCTTTTATCCATTTTGAGTTTATTCCTGTGTATGGTATAAATGGATGGTCTAGTTTCTTTCTTTTTTCTTTTTTTTTGCATTTAAAGTTTCTCCAGGTTTCCCAACACCATTTTCTAAAGAGACTCTCTTTGCTCCATTGTATGCTCTTGCCTCCTTTGTCAAATATTAATTCACCATATTGTCTTGGGTCAATTTCTGGGGTGTCTGTTCTGTTCTATTGATTGATATGCCTGTTCTTGTGCCAGTCCCAGGCTGTTTTGATTGCAA
Organism: Eptesicus fuscus; assembly: GCF_027574615.1. NCBI lineage: Eukaryota > Metazoa > Chordata > Mammalia > Chiroptera > Vespertilionidae > Eptesicus > Eptesicus fuscus. The sequence continues at coordinate 70,098,563 of NC_072486.1, forward strand.
TGGCTTTGCAATATAGTGGATATCCATAATTGTGATCCCTCCAACTTTGTTCTTGTTTAGTGGAGATCGAGCCCACAACCCAGGCATGTCTTCTAACTGAGAAATGAACCAGCAACCCCTTGGTCCAAGGAACAGACAACATCCAACCAACTGAGCCACACCAACTAGGGATCTTTTTTTTTTTTTCTTTTCTATGTTCCTTAGGGAAATAAAATCTGACATACTGGTAAGATATGGAGGTGGGGTGGTGGGGGGAGAAAGTTACAACATAGGTAAAGCTAATTAAATGCTTAAAATATACTCGAGATTTCAAATACCTCACAATATTCCTAGAATATGGTCATCATGGAAAGGGCGATGACCCTATGTCTTTTTTTGGACCACTATTAAAAAGATAAGTTCAACCTAAACTTAACTTCTGTTTTTCTCTTTATTAATACTATCAAAGTCCTTTTCAAAGTCCTCTTCAAAGGATCTTCACCCTTTTAAGTTTTAGACCTTGAACATCTATTATAAATAACCCATTTTCAGGAACTTTATTACACACACACTGAACTTAGACATTTTTTATATAATGAAATGGACTCAACTTCTAAAGTTTCCATAGTGCTTCTGGGAAACAGGTCACATTCTATGTGATTAGAACTCTGTAAGGCTAATAAACTTTGTAAGTAGATTTACAAAATCTAGCCATCATGTTACAGCGCCAAATATTACTCCCATGGGATAGTTGTCTTTATGAGGGAACACAGTGGTTGTTTTGATATAAAAATATTTTTATTGTTGTTAAAATATGTATGATATCATGAATGGTGATCACACATTGTTCCTGTGATATAAGAAAGCAGGGGGCAAATTAGAGGTGGAAAATCAGTTTTTAACACGTTGGTATTATTGATCACTTACAAGTGCAAGATTTTTGCATTGCAGCTGTTCCAGTCCCTCAGGTAAATACTTATTGAGAGAGCTTATTAAAATTTGTTCTACTTATTAATGTTTTGGTTTTTTTTTCTTTTTCCCTTGTGTGAAACTTTTGTGGGGGCAGAATTCCTGCCGGCTATAAAAAGAGTTCTGTGCCTGTAGAGTTGGGGAGAGCAACACTATTAGAATGATTATAAAATAATTGCCTTTGGTGTTTTGGTTTATATGTGTCTAATTTTCAATAGCATTTTTTTTTTGAAATCTGAATTGTACTCTGAATAAAGAAATTTGGGAAGCTCAGTTTTTCTACCCTAGCAAAAAATTTTATTATAAGAAGTCACCATAAAGAATTGTATAAATATTTTAAATGTATTTAAAACACTATATCTAGTATATCTACAAAAGCCGAAGCCAGTGGTTCTCAACCTTTCTAATGCTGTGACCCTTTAATACAGTTCCTCATGTCGCAGCAGTTGTAGTATCTTTCTCTAACAGTGTAGTATCTTTCTCTAACCGCTAGCAGGGTCACCTAAGATCATAGGAAAACACAGATATTTACATTATGATTCATTAACAGTAGCAAAATTACAGTTATGAAGTAGCAACGAAAATAATTTTATGGTTGGGGGTCACCACAACATGAGGAACTGTATTAAAGGGTCACAGCATTAGAAAGGTTGAGAACCACTGGCAAGCCATTGTTACAACAGAACTACCAGAATGACCAGAACGACCAGTCAACCAGTCGCTATGATGCACACTGACCACCAGGGGGCAGATGCTCAACATAGAACCTGCCCCCTGGTGGTCAGTGCACTCCCACAAGGGGAACGCTGCTCAGCCAGAAGCCAGGCTCGCGGTTGGCGAACACAGCTGTGGCGGCTGGAGCCTCTCCCAACTCTGTGGCAGCAATACCGAGTGGGGAGTGGTGGTAACAGGCGCAGTGGGCCGGCATGACATGAGCGGTCTAGCACCCGGCTCTGGTTCGGGCTCCTCCCTGGCCACCTGTCGCTTGGCTCACTGCTACATCCCTCAGGGGATGTCTGACTGCCAGTTTAGGCCCAATCCCAATCAGGCCTAAACCAGCAGTCGGACATCCCCTGAGGGGTCCTGGATTGCAAGTGACTATGTCAGAGCTTATAAACTGCTACATTCTACACCCAGTTAAACAAGGAAGGTAGTTCTTCAGTATTTGAAAAAGAGATCTGTGGCTGCTTAATCCTAATTCATCAGAAGAATCTCCAAACTGTCCACATCCTGTTTATTCTACATGGGGATGAACATGCATTCCTATATATTGGGAACAGTCTCTTAGATTTAAAAATTAAAACCTGGCAAGACTGCTCTAACACTGAAAAAACAGGATGATGCAGCGATGACTTGCGTAGACTCTGGCTTGCCCATTTTGTGGTCAGCCCTGATTCTGACGCTTATAACTGTGTGACAAAGCCAATTACTTAACTTCTCTCTGCTTCAGTTTTTCCACCCATAAGATGGGGGAAATGGTACTACTGCCTCGGAAGGATCATGTTATGTACTACTTTTTATAATCAGGGCAAAAAAATGTAGCTGCCCATACAAGAGCAAGATGCCTTCCATCTGTATGAAAAGTATGGTCACTGGTGCATGCAGGGACCCGGATCAAGCCTAAACTGGCAGTCAGACATCCCCTGAGGGGTCCCAGATTGTGAGAGGACGCAGGCTGAGCTGAGGGATCCCCCCACCCCCCGCCATGCACAAATTTCGTGTACCGGGACTCTAGTAATATATAAGCATATAAAACATCTAATATATGAAATGAGAAATTGGGACAATGTGTGATGTGAAGTTAAGATACTATAGGGGAAGCAGGTGTTGTTTGCATGGAATTGCAAAGTTAGAAGAGAAAGAATTTAGAAATTCCAACATTCATCCAACTTCCTGAGACTGTAACTACATTTTTAAAAATATGGTTTTATTGATTTCAGAGAGGAAGGGAGAGGGAAAGAGAGAGAGAAACATCAATGATGACAGAGAATCATCTATCAGCTGCCTCCTGCACGCCCCCTACTGGGGATTGAGCCCACAACCCACATGTGCCCCCGACTGAAATTGAACTCAGGACCCCTCAGTCTGCAGGCCAACACTCTATCCACTTATTTAGGGAAAGAAGATGCTATCTTTCATTTCGGCATGTTTAGACAGAGGTTGCAGTAAGCATTACATGCAGGAGAGAGTATGGCTGAATGGAAGGCTTGAGTTTACAGTTCCAGATCTAGAAATTTATTTTTTAATATTAAACATTTGGACATTAGTATCCTGTCCTAGATCCTCAATTTCACTTCTAGTTTTCTTAGATGCAGTGAATTAATCTTGAAAGGGGAAAAGTAAAAGCCTATAAAAACCTGTTAGAAATCAAGAGCAATAATACATTTCACCGACACTCATATCCAATTTACTTAATAACTCTCTCCCTAACAGAGGAATATATTGCCATCAAAATAACTAGTGAACTATTTGGTTAAAGGATATAAAAAAAATTTAAATTCTCTTGTACTCATATAGCAGGACCATAGAGAATAACAACATATATGTAGCCTATTAGATTATAAATATAATTTAGATATCTAGATAAATATATATCTCTCTCTTTTTGCCTCTCTCCATCTTAGAAACCATAAATTCACCCTGATATTCCCAATCCAACCTCCTTTTCTTCCTTGCCATAGTTGTAGTATCTTTCTCTAACAGTGAGAATCCTATTTCTCACTGTCCACCATATGTTTGCTTATTTTATTGATCTTCCTTTATGCAATCAATCACTCACTGCTGCCAGTTATTCCCATATGTAGCTTCCAATACTATCATTCAGACACTGCTGCCACTGTCCACCCCTGCGTCATCACCCTTCTCTCCCTGCCCTAAGAAGCTAAAGTGTGCGTCAGGCCACCCCCTGCATGACTGCGCCCCTCACCCCTCTAGGCTCTGAGAACATCCTGGGTTGCCTCCCCATAGGGACGCCTGTCTCGCCATGCTGGGTCTCAACACCCTGTGCTGGAACACTCCTACCCTGCGGAATCCCTCCTTACCCTACACAGCTCTAACACCACCTTTGGGCCATCACAACTCAACCTACCTCCTTTCCACCTCACATGTAGGCACATACTTTGCTTAGTCTTACTTAATGATATTAGGAATGAATTGTTCATGAAAGAAAGGTGATGGGAAAGGGGGTGAGATATATAGATTTAAAGGTTAGTTCATGAAAAGGGACTTGATCTATCACTTCATTTTTTAATGGGCTTTTTCTAAGTGTCTACTATTTCTCAAGTTTTGTGTAAAAAGGTATCAGGGGCAAAAGGAGAAAAATGAATGAAAGAAAAAAGATATCAGGGGTGACACAATAATTAGGAAAGAAGATACAAAGGTGATACAATAATTAGGCAGCAATGAGTGATTGGTTGCATAAAGGAGGGGCCACTGAAAATCAGCAACTACCTCTCCAGGACTGAGAATCCTTAGGTGTTACCTCCTGTGCAGATAAGAGCTACCATAGCAGTCCCAAGGGCTCTCTTTAGGGAGGCCTGAATGAAAGATCGTTCCTTGGGGGTTGGCTCCTGGAAAGTTGGCTCACAGTCAACAGTTAGCAGATGAAGGTTCCTGGGCCTCAGCTATGCAAACAGGTGGTTTAAGCAGAACACCTTCTCTCCTCCTGGGAGTCTGGAGTATTAGTGCATGCTAAGGAGAGGGTGACTTCATGACCAGCTTCCAGCCAGGTCTCCCATGGGTGTCCTGGGCAGAACATCGCACACGTGTTGTTGCATTTCCTTACTGTCATCTCATAGGATGGCATAAGAAAACCACCTCACGAATTCCTGCAGACACTGCCTTTTCCCCATAGGAGCTAGCCATATATCTTTGCTACTTCGCTGTAATAAATCCTTGTGGTGATTACACCTATATGCTGACTCACGTGAGTTTTATTTTGTAAATCTCTGAAAGTGGGGCCAGCCACTTTGGTGATACCAAAAACACTCCTGAAGTGAATTTTAAGTTTGCGGAGCCAGTTTTTTGTCAGGTGAAGACAGCATTCAGGGCATACCATAAACATAAGCATAGACAAAAGCATGGATGTGGGCATCAACACTATGTTGGGGAGACGGGAGGATGCACAACTAATTAATTGTTTCCTAAGCAGTAAGTTTCAGGAAAGCAGTGTCAGAAAATACAAGCACAAGGCAGATCTCAGCAATTCTTCTATTAAGTATTACTTCTCAATACTTTAGAAGTATTCACAATGAGGAACAGGTAAAATTGGGTGATTCAATGGATATATGAGACAGTGAAAGAATGATAGGGTTTTATCCTTATTACACTTTTGAGTAAATTATTTGGGCTATTATAAGTAAAGTATTAATAGTCTGGAAAATTATTAGCCAGTTAGTTACTTGTATTCTACATTTTCAAAAATAGAACCCCGGATTGAATTTCTCTTCAACTCAATAGTTCCTTGCAATAAACTAGGGTGTATTTTTATCCTATTCATAAATTCTGATAAATATCAGAAGAGGCAATAAATTTTGCATTCAATGATATTAGCATTTTGTTTTGTATATTTTGGGGTGTTTGTCCATTCAAAACTACCTTATGTTTTAAAATATAATACCTCTACAAAATGAAATTTATCATTTATGTGTTATATGTTATATGAAATAATGTATCAACAACTTAAAACGCAGTGTGTGTCTGTAAAATATAGTGTCTGTATGGATGAGGCTGCTAAACATTTGGTTTTAAAACCAAGCTGTCCATGGGTAGGAGGAAAGATGGCTGCAGCCTAGGAAAGTTCTGTCTGCTTGCTCCTAGCACTGGACCAGGCTTGTGGCGAAACTGCAGAACACCTGACTTGAAAAAACAGCTGAAAAATAGCTGATCTGAACTACTGTGAGCAGACAGGGGACAGAGAAGAAGCACAAAGGATGAGCGAACCTGTGCTGCTGCTCAGCGTGGCTCGGAGGCCGGAAGGAAGGTGCAGCAGTGCAGTCGCTGCTGCCTAGGAGTGTGGTGTCTCAGCCCCACACAGGGATCCGCAACCCAGAGCAACAGAGAGGGGGAGAGAGTCCACTTAGCGTCAGGCAGTGGGAATCAGTGGAGGGTCAGTCCACCTGGGAGACTCAGACCAGGCAAAGAGTGATTGCTCGGTTACACCACCAACCTGGGAAGTTTTCCCTGACGGGTGTCTGCAGAGGGGCCAGGCAGCAGACATTCAGACTGGCAGAGGAGTCTGAGCCATTCACCTGCAGGGAGTCAGAGGGTCCAATTATCCTCTGAAAGAATCCTGGCAGGGAGCAGCTCTGGATAAGAGGAGCTATGTTTCCCACCTCTGGCGAGGAGGAGCATCTCTTCCCGCACCTGTGGGGTGGCTCTGGGCTAGAAACCTGTGCCCATGCATGTGGGCCTGGCAGCGTGAGGGACTTAGACATCTGGACTGGTGACGAAGCCTCGTCCAGTGCGAGCTGGCGGGGCTGAAAGATAAGAGAGCCAAGTGGGGCTGGGTTTTTTGTTTGTTTGTTTTTACCTTTTCTTTTAACATCCCTCCTACATGGGGTGGAGACAAGGGGATGCCAGGGACCCAGGAAGAGCTGAGGCATTGGAAGGAGAGGAAATGCCCGCCCACACCTCCTATAAGCCATGGACACCATCCCCAGTGTGAGTCTGTTTAAACCATCCTGACGGAACCAGGATACCCTCACAGTGCCCAGTCCCCCGTGCGAAGGGGGAGAGCAGCTCAAAACAAAGACATTCAAGGTAAGAGTCACAGGCAGACTCAGCCTCTGGGCTATGCAGGCCCCACCCACTGGGCTACTTGGGGTCTGTCCTGCCTGGCTCCCATTAGGTTTCCCAGGGTCAGGCAGGGACACTGACTCACACTGGCCTGCACCAGAGAACTTCCCAGGAGGCCCAGGACGGACACACCAAGGGCCCAGATCCAACAACATCAGAGCAAACTCCAGGGAGCAACACAAATAGCAGCTCCAAAGGGGTGTTTTGTTTTGTTTTCTTTCTTCTCTTTTTTCTTTCATATTCCCCTATTTCTATCTTTTATTTTAGTCTTTTTTCTCTTTCTCTTTACTTTTAAATTTTTTTATTTATTTTTTCTTTCTTTTATTGTTTTGATTTCCCTATTCTATATTTTATTTTATTCAGTAATATTACTCTTCTAAAATTATTACTATTATTTCATTTATTTTTCCTCTATTTTATTTTCTATACTTATTCTATTTCTTGTCACTTTTTCTTTGCTTTCATATTCTCTATTTTCATTTTTTTAAATTTTTCTTTAATTATTTGGGTCTCGGGTCTCTTAGTACTCATTTTTTGTGTGTTTTTTGTTGTTGTTTGTTTTTTAGTAATTTGGTGTTTTTATTATTGTTACTGTTTGGTGTGTGTGTGTGTTATTTTCAGATTTGTCTTGTTTTGTACTGTCAGCACTTGTATAACAATTGGCATGATGTGGTCGGGGTTGAGACTCACAGTCAACAAGCCTGAGGGCTGAGCCAAGCCACTACTGAACTACAGAAACCAAAAACAAAATTCAAAAGGAAAGTGCATATAACCAACACAAGGGGCAGTCCTAGAGTACCCAATTCAGAAGAACACTGGGTCCCACAAGAAGACCACCCTACCAACTCTGGGAGGCATACAACAGTTTTATCCAATACACAGGAACAAATGGAAAGAAATGGGGAAAATGGTAAAATAAAGAAACAGGCCCCAAATAAAAAAAAAGGCAAAAAACGTGAGACATCTCCAGAAAAAGGTAAATGAAACAGAGGGTTATACAAATGCTCAAAAAACTTGGTGATGACTACAAGGAACTTAATGAGAATAAGAAACTCAGTAGGAACTACATCAGCATGACAAAGGACATGGAGACCATGAATAAGAACCAGTTAGAAATGAAGAATGACATAGCTGAAATAAAGAATGCCTTGGAAGTAATCAACAGTAGATTAAATGAAGCAGAGGACCGAATCAGTGAATTTGAATATAAGGTAGAAAAAAAAAAATACCTCCAATACAGCAGCAAAAAGAAAATATCTTTATAAAGTACAAGGACAGTATAATGCAGGGTGGAGAACCTTTTTTCTGCAAAGGGCCTTTTAGATATTTATAACATCATTCATGGTCCATGCAAAATTATGAACTATAAAAATTAGCCTGCTATATTTGGTCAAATATCTGATTAACTTTCTCCTAATGCCTTGGAAGGAACAGACTAAATGATTTTGTGGGCCTTATATGATCCACAGGCTGGATATTCCCCACCCCTGGTGCAAGGGAACTGTGGGACAACATTAAATGGAGCAACATCTGCAACACAGAGGTACCAAAAGGAGAAGAAAGTGAGCAAGGGATAGAGAACCTGTTTGAAGAAATATTGATAGAAAACTTTCCTAACCTGGAAAAGGAAAAGATCACACCAGTTCAGGGAGCACAGAGAATCCCAATCAAAATGAACACAAAGAGACCCATAACAAGATACATAATAATTAAAATGGGAAACAAAGACAAAAAATTTTAAGGACAGCAAGAAAGAAAGTAAGTAACCTACAGGACAGCTAATATAAAGCTGTCAGCTGATTTCTCAACAGAAACACTACAGGCCAGAAGGGAATGGCATAAAGTATTCAAAGTAATGAAAAGTAAAGATTTGAAACCAAGAGTACTCTATCCAGCAAAGCTATCATTCAAAATTGAAAGTGAAACAAGGAGCTTCCCAGATGAAAACAAAAGGCCAAAGAAGTTTATTCCCACTAAACCAGCATTTCAAGAAATACTACAGGGACAATTTCAAGAAAAGGAAGAAATAGAGAGAGAGAGAGGGACATGGACATAAGGAATAAAAGTGGAAATAAACAAGAGCCTATCAATAATAACCTTAAATGTAAATAGATTAAATGCACCAATCAAAAGACAAAGGTAGATAATTGAATAAGAAAACGTGACCCATAAATATGCTGTCTATAAGAGACCCCACTCCCTCAGAAAAAAGACACACAGGATGAAAGTGAAGGAGTGGAAAAAAATTTCCATGCAAATGGAAACAACAAAAAAGCTGGGGTAGCAATACTCACATCTGACAAAATGGGCCTCAAAATAAAGACAATAACAAAAGACAAGAATGTCATTACATAATACTAAAGGGATCAAGCCAACAAGAGGACATAACCCTGGTAAACATATAAGCACCTAATATAGGAGCATATAAATATATTATAAAAAAACAATAACAACAACCTACTCTTGAAGGACTTTAAGGGAGAGATAAACAGCATTATAGTCATAGTAGGGGACCTTATCACCCCACTGATATCATTAGATAGATCTTCTAGACAAAAATTCAACAAGGAAACAACAGATTTAAATGACAAAATAAATCAGAGGGATTTAATTTATATTTACAGAACATTTTACTGCAAGGCTGCAGAATATACATTCTTCTTAAGTGTACATGGAACATTCTCAAAGATAGGTCACATGTTAGAACACAAAATAAGTCTTTACCAGTTCAAAAAGATTGAAATCATAACAAATATCTTCTCAAATCACAATGGCATAAAACTAGGAAACCAAAAAACTCAAAAACATTCAAACATGTGGAGGTGATATAGCATGTTATTAAACAATAAATGGGTTACTAAAGAAGATAAAGGAAGAAATAAAATATTACATGGAAAACAATGAAAATGAACACAACAAAGCAACATCTATGGAACACAACAAAAGCAGTCCTGAGAGGGAAGTTCTTAGCATTTCAGGCCTATCTCAAGAAACACAAAAAAGCTCAAATAAAAGATCTAACTCTACAACTAAAATCATTAGAAGGAGAGCAACAAAAAAAGCTTAGAGTAAGTACAAGGAAGGAAATAATAAAGATCAGAGCAGAAATAAATGACATAGAGATTTAAAAAAATACAAAAGATTAATGAAACCAAGAGTTGGTTTTTTGAAAAGATAAATGAGTTTGGAGAAACTTTAGCTAGAATCATTAAGAAACAAAGAGAGTTGACCCAAATAATTAAAATCAGAAATTAAAGAGGCGAAGTAACAACTGACACCACAGATATATAAATATTGTAAGGAAATACTATTAACAACCATATTCCAACAAAGTAGAAAACCTGGGCAAAATGGACATATTCCTGGAAACATACAATCTTCCAAAACTCAATCAGGAAGAATCAGAAAACCTGAAGAGGCCAATAACAAATAATGAAATTGAAGCAGTAATAAAACACACACACACACACACACACACACCACAACACACACACACACACCAAACAAAAAAAAAACAAAACAAAAACTCCCAGCCAACAGAAGTCCTAGATGGATGGCTTCACAGGTGAGTTTACCAAACATTCAAAGAAGAACTGACACCTGTCCTCCTCAAAGTATTCCAGAAAATTCAAAAAGGAACACTTCTTTTTCTGAGGCTAGCATTATTCTAATTCTAACACCAGATAGGGACACTACAAAGAAAAAATATTACATAGGTGCTAAAATCCTCAATAAAGTATTAGCAAATGGGATCCAGCAATACATTAAAAAGATCATATACCATCATCAAATGGGGTTTATTTCATGGATTCAAGGCTGGTACAATATTTGTGAATCAATAAATGTGATACATCACTTAAACAAAATGAAGGATAAAAATCACATGAACATATAAATAGATGCAGAAAAAGCATTTGTTAAAATCCAGCACCAATTTTTGATAAAAACTCTGAGCAAAGGGGGAACAGAGGGATGATACCTCAACATAACAGAGGCCATATATGACAAACCTGGAGCCAACATCAAACTCAATGGGCAAACACTAAAAAATGTTTCTCTTAAGAACAGAAGCAAGACAGGTCTGTCTGCTTTCACTACTCTTATTCAGCATAGCATTGGAAGTCAGTCATAGTTATCATACAGAAGAAGAAATAAAAGGCATCCAAATTGGAAAAGAGGAACTAAGACTGTCATTATTAACAGATGACATAATTTTGTGCATTAAAAAATCCTAAAGACTTAACCAAAAAATAACTAGATTTAATAAATTAATTTGGCAAAAAACAGAATACAAAATTAACATCCACAAATCAATGACATTTTTATACAGAAATAATGAACTCTCAGAAAGAGAAAATAAAAAATAATCTCATATACCATTGCAACAAAAAATAAATAATAAACTTCACTAAGGAGATAAAAGACCTAACTTCAAAAAATTATAGAACACTTAAAAAAAGAGATAAAGGAAGATAAAAACAAGTGGAAGACTACACTGTGTTCAGGATTGGAAGAATTAACATCATTAAAATGTCCATACTACTCAAAATAATCTATAGGTTCAATGCAATCCTTATTAAAGTACTATTGGAATATTTCACAGATCTAGAACAAATATTCCAAATATTTATATGGAACCTAAAATGACCCTGAATAGCCACAGCAATCTTGAGAAAGAAGAACAAAGTTGAAGGGATCATAATTATGATCATCTATACTAAAAACAGCCTGGTACTGACACAGGAACAGAATATAGATCAATATAACAGAACAGAGAATCCGGAAATAGACCCATGCCATTATGCTCAATTAATTTGTGACAAAGGAGGCAAGAGCATATAAAAAAGTGAGGACAGTTTCTTTAATAAATGGTGTTGGGAAAATTGAACAGATACATGTAAAAAAATTAAACTAGACCACCAACTTACACAATACACAAGAATAAACTCAAAATGGATAAAAGACAAATGTAAGTCAAAAAACCATAAAAGGCTTAGAAGAAAACATAGGCAGTAAAATCTCAGACATCTCACATAGCCAATACATGTTTGGGGGCCAGAGAAACAAATGAAAAAATAAACAAATAGGTCCACATCAAACTAAAAAGCTTCTATACATCAAAATAAACCAAAATGAAAAAGGAACCCACAATATGGGATAACATATTTGCCAAAGATACATCTGATAAGGGGTTAACTTCCAAAATATGTAAAAACTCATACAATTCAACAAAAGGAAGACAAAAAAATCCAATTAAAAACTTGGCAAAGAACCTGAATAGACACTTCTCCAAAGAGGACATATGGATGACCAAGAGGCATATGAAAAATGCTCAAAGTCACTAATCATTAGAGAGAAACAAATTAAAATTATAGTGAAGTATCACCTCATACCTGCCAGAATGGCTGCCATCAATAAATCAACAAACAATTGCTGGTGAGGATGTGGAGAAAAATGAACCCTAGTCCACTGCTGGTGGGAATGCAGACTGGTGCAGCCACTATAGGTAATACTGTGGAGTCTCCTCAAAACATTAACTGTGGAACTGCTGTTTGACCCAGTGATTCCACTTCTAGGAATATATCCTAATTATCCTGAAATGCTAATCAAAAATAATATATGCACCCTTATGCTCATAGCAGAGTTATTGACAATAGCTCAGATCTGAAAAGAGCCCAAGTGCTCATCAGTAGATGAGTGGATTAAAAAAACTGTGGTACTTTTACACAAAGGAATACTATGTGGCTATAATAAAGAAGGATTTCTTACCTTTTGCAATAGCATAGAGAAACCTGTAGACCTTTATGCTAAGTGAAATAAGCCAGTCAGTGAAAGACAAATATCACATGATCTCACTTATATGTGGAATCTAATGAATAAAATAAACTGATGAACAAAATAGGTCCAGAGGCATGGATGCATGGGACAGACTATTGAATTGCAGAGCAGAGTAGCATAAAAGATGGGGATGGGAAGATATTAACCAAAGAATTTATATGCATACTATAGGCCCGGTGCACGAAATTTGTGCATAGGGAGGGGGGGGTCCCTTAGCCCAGCCTGCACCTTCTAGCAACCTGGGACCCCTCAGGATCAGGCCTAAACTGGTAGTTGGACATCCCTCTTGTAATCTGGGACCACTGGCTCCTAACCACTCGCCTGTCTGCCTCATCGCCCCTAACCCCTTGCCTGCTTGCCTAATCACCCCTAACCACTCTGCCTGCCTGCCTGATCACCCCTAACCATTCTGCCTGCCTGCCTGATAGCCTCTAACTGCTCACCTGCCTGCCTGATCACCCTTAACCACTCTGCCTGCCTTCCTGATCACCTCTAATGGCTTGCCTGATTGCCCCTAACCACCTCTGCTTTGCCCCCTGCCACCACAGCTTCATCCAGAAGGACGTCTGGAATGACGCCTGGAAGGTCGTTTGGCTGTCTGGTCTAATTAGCATATAACACTTTGATTATTATAGATTTGAAAGAACACATGAAAATATGCTTTTGAGATATGTAAATCAATTCCTATATCTCAGGTACTAGTAAATTTTTAAGTGAATGAAATACAGATACCTAAATTAAAAATTGGTATACAAACTTAGCAATACTGCCGAGGGTCAACACAATGCATAGTAGGTGTACTGGTTAATAATGAGGATTTTGTAATCAAAGAAAACATGATAATTTCAAGAGAAACATCAAAAGTGCTTTATTCAAAGTAATGTCCATCGCTAGCTACACATTTCCCCATCTTTCAGGTAATTTGTGGATACCATCCCAATAGAACTTTTCTTGTTTTGAGGCAAACCATTCAGAGACCCAATTTTCCACTTCTTCATACTTTTTGAAGTGCTGCTCAGAAAGTGCGCGTGCCATCGATCTGAACAAGTTGTAATCTGAAGGAGCAATGTCTGGTGAATACAGCGGGTGGGTTAATACTTCCCAGGCAAGATCTTCTAAAGTGTCTTTAACTGGTTTTGAAGTGTGTGATGGTGAGTTATCATGAAGCAAAATTACTTTGCCTTGTCTTCTGGCCCATTCTGGTCGTTTCACAATCAAAGCATGGTTCAAATTGATTATTTGTTGTCGGTAGCGATCAGTATTAATAATTTCACCTGGTTTTAGAAGCTCATAATACACCACACCTTCCTGATCCACCAAACACAGAGCATTGTATTCTTTCCAAAGCGATTTGGCCTTGCAGTCAATGTTGATGGTTGACCTGGATTAACCCATGATTTTGTGCATTTGGGATTCTCAAAATAAATCCACTTTTCATCGCCAGTCACAATTCGATGCAAAAAGACTTTCTTTCATGCCGTTGAAACAACATTTTACTGATGACTTTTCGGTTTTCCATTTGTCTTTCATTCAGTTGATGTGGCACCAATTTTCCTTCATTTAAAATCTTTCCCATTCCTTGTAAAGAATCAGAAATTGTTTGCTGAGCAATGTTTAAGTTTTCTACAAATTGTTTTTGAGTTTGACACACATCTTCATCCAATAATGCTTGTAATTGTAGGTCTTCAAACTTTTCCGGTTGACCTGGATGTTCTTTGTCTTTCACATCGAACTTTTAAAGTATTTAAACCACCATTCACAAGTATCTTGAGATGGAGCATGTTCGCCATAAGCTTCCCAAAGTATTCAGCAGCACTTTTCTTCAAAATAAAATAATGAATTATAACTTCCTGCAAATGCTCTTTTTATTGGCACAAAATTTGACATTTTTAAGCGTAAAAATACCTATGATGTTAACACCTTCAGCATATTTGACATATGAAGTTTTGAAGCTTGTTGTCAATACAACAAAATAGTATACATATCAAATCGCATATATATATCAACATATGTGTAACTCCATCTGTTGAAAAATATCTGCATTATTAACTGGTATACTTAGTATTGAAATGAAACAAGAATAGAATGTGATGCCCTGGCCAGGTAGCTTAGTTGGTTAGAGCATCATCTCAATACACCAAGGTTGAGGGATTGATCCCTGGTCAGGACACATATAAGAATCAACCAATAATAAATGATCAACCAGTAATAAATAATCAACCAATCATACATAAGCAGAACAAATTGATGTTTCTCTCTCAAATCAATCAACAAATAATTTATACAAAAGAATATGACATTAAGGTATGTGTCATATTTTTGGATTCATATAGCTTTAATTATAAAATATTTAATGATAAAATATTTAATTATAAAATATTTTTTAATTCTTATGTATACCAACATTTTCATAAATTTGGATAATATTCTGATAAATTTCACCTTGCAAACATTTTTTATCACATGTTTTCAAAAGACTTTGTTATTCTTGATTTATACAGTATACATTTCATTATAAGTTCATTATTAACTTATATACTGAATAATATGGGCCAAGCCCTGTTCTAAGGATCAAGAATATGCAAACCAAACAAACAAAGCAAACACTGCTATTCTGGAGGACACATGCACATCACAAGGAAATGCTCCCTAATGGGAGATGTACCTCTTATGAGTACTTATTCACTTTTGTTCCGGTTACTGTTGCCTTTCAGAAAACCACCTCAATACTCCATGGCCTTAAACAACAACAATCGATTCATTTTGCTCATAAATATGTAATGTGGTTAGGGGTTGGCGAGGAAGGCTAGTCTCTAAACCATCTAATCTAATAATAGACAAATATTCAAATTGACCATACCTCCGACACACCCACAAGCCACGCCCACCATCCAATCAGAGCAAGTATGCAAATTAACCCAAACCAAGATGGCTACAGCCACAGAGAGCAAGGTTTCCTAGGTAACAGAGGAGGCCAAGCTTTCCGCCTGCCATTTCCAGGCCTAAGCCTCCACTCAAGCTACAAAGTTTCAATTATAGAAGGTAAACAAATTCAAACAAATGGTGGCAGAATGGAGCTTGAGAGAGCAGGCCAGGGTTGCCGCCGGCAACAGGGGAAGCAAAGCTTTCCACACACCCCGGCCAGGCTCACCTGCTTAAGGCAACAAAGTTTCAATTATAACCCCAACACAAATGGCTGCGGGCCTCGGAGGGAGCCCCAGGCTTGGCTCTGCTCCAGGCTACAAAGTTTCAGTTGTAGAAGGAAAATAAATTCCAGATACCAGGGCCTCCGCTTGGGTTACCAGGGGGCGTGGCCGGCCTGCAAACCACCACAGGCCCCTCACTCAGGCCGCCCCACACCCCAAGGGAAACCCCACCTGATCTGGGACGCCCTTCAGGGCAAACCAGCTGGCCCCCACCCCTGTACCAGGCCTCTATCCTATCTAATGAAAGAATAATATGCAGATTGATCATCACTGCAACACACAATATAGCTGCCCCCATGTGGTCAAAGATCCTGCCCCCATGTGGACACAAGATGGCCACCACATGATGGCCAGCAGGAGAGGGCAGTTGGGAGGCACCCGGCCTGCAAGGGAGGGCAGTTGTGAGGGATCAGCCCTGCAAGGGAGGGCAGTTGAGAGGGACCAGGCCTGTAAGAAAGGGCAGTTGGAGGTGATCAACCCTCCAGGAGAGGGCAGTTAGGAGTGACCAGGCCGGCAGAGGAGGGAAGTTGAGGGCAAACAGGCTGGCAGGGGAGCTGTTAGGCATCAATCAGGCTGGCAGCGGAGTGGTTAGGGGGTGATCAGGCTGGCAGGCAGAAGCGGTTAGGGCCAATCAGGAAGGCAGGCAGGCGAGCAGTTGGGAGCCAGCAGTCCTGGATTGTGAGAGGGATGTCCGACTGCCCTCGAGGGGTCTCATATTGGAGAGGGTACAGGCTGGGCTGAGGGAGAACCCCCCTCCATGCACGAATTTCGTGCACCGGGCCTCTAGTGTGATAATAAGCACACATTGCTGACAGTTGGTGCTAGTGGTTGGGTGAGAGCTCAAACAGGGCTGAAGGCCTGTGACCTCAGTTCCTTTCCATGTAGACCTCTCCATGTTTCCAGGTCTTCCTCATAACATGATGGCTTGATTCCAAGGGTAGGCATCCAGAGCAGGAGCCAAACAGAAGCTATATTGCTTTAATGACTAACCTCAGCCATCACATAATGCCACTTTCACTGTATTATTACCTCAAAAGGCTTGTCCAAGATCACTTGGAGGATACATAGACTCCACCACTTGATGGAGGAGTGGCAAGATTTTAGAAGATCCCATGGGACTAGAAATATTGTTGCAGCCATTTTATGAAAAGTACAATTTCACAACTATAAAATATGGGGAAATATTATTATATTTCAAAGATACAAACTATCATAGTACTTATAAAATAATGAATGACACATACTAAAGATTTAATTTTTAAAGATCAATTTACATAAAATAACCTTTATAATGGATATACAGTTACAGTGACTTATCAGGGCTCATTGCTCAAAGGCTTAAGAAACTATATAATAAAAACCTAATATGCTAAGTGTCTGGTCGCCCATTCAACCAATCAAAGCGTAATATGCTAATGATATGCTAAGGCTGCTCAACCACTCGCTATGACGTGCACTGAACACCAAGGGGCAGATGCTCAAACCAGTAGATTAGCTTGCTGCTGGGGTCTGGCCAATCGAGACTGAGCAAGATGGGCCAGACATGCCCTGGAGCCCTCCCGTGGTCCCTCCCTGGCTGGCCAACCTCCCACATCCCTTTCCAGCCCTGATGGTGCACCAGTGGGGTCCCTCAGCCTGGCCTGCACCCTCTTGCAATCCGGGACCCCTCGGGGAATGTCAGAGAACCAGTTTTGGCCTGATCATGCAGGCCAGGCTGAGGGACCCCACTGGTAAAGGAATTCTTGCACCAAGCCTCTAGTTTAGGTATAAACTTCCATCCTAGTGATCTATTCTAGTCATTCTAGTTGTTGTTTATATGTAGTAAACCTCTATATGACCAGTAGGTTGCTATTAGTAACAATGATAACTTGAATAAGTCAATCTGAAAGTTAGATATTTTGAAAAAATTCTTCATAATCAAAATTATGATAAAATAAGTATGAAAGAATATACATAAATATAATTATGGATGGGATTTAAAGCTATGTTTATCTTTTGTATATAGACACGAGTAAAGATGAATGTGTGCATAAAAGTCATAGACTCAGGATTTTGTGTTATATTGTACCACAGATATCACTTGGCAGTTTCTTAACTCTTGGAGATAACACTATGAAACCAGGGTTGAGTTCGAATCAATCATTTTTCTTTTCAACACATTTATCAAGTATTTATAATAAAGAAAAATCTGTCACAGGATGTCTAACATGGCAGGGTCCAGACCCTCAAGGATCCTTTGATATGGTAAAGGTGGTAAAGAAAGTAAAAGCTATTACAGAAGGTATAAACAATGTAACATGGCAGCAAAGAGGAAAGAGAAATTAATTCAGACCTTAATGGAAAGATGAAGAGAAGCATAATGATGTATTGGAATGTGAGTGATCCTAACAAGATGAGTCATTTTTAGATAATGAGGTGGAAAGCTTGGATGAGAAAAAAATGACATTTCTTCCCAGAGAAACAGTGTTGCTGTTTGCTGAGTGAGAAAGTTTAACTGCATAGGGTAAAATAAGAATTGAAATACTTGTAATGTCTTCTATATTGAGTCAATGGAAAGTTTACTAGTCACTTTTGTAAGTAAAGATAAAGTGCTTGTAACAAGGCAAAAACTTTCAAATCTATTCATTCTTCCTATAAATTCTCTTCTTCCATATGGACTATGGCCAAAGTAGTTTTCATGCAACAATTTCTTTTTCCACCAGGCTGGGTCTACAGTATACAGCCGTATACCGGAAATGGAAAATTAAGGAAACAAACAGGTTTGATTCACTCCTCTGCTCCAACTCTTGGCGATCTCATCATTGTGCAGGAGGCGGCTGATCGATGTTTCTCTCTCATCGATGTTTCTAACTCTCTATCCCTCTCCCTTCCTCTCTGTAAAAAAATCAATAAAATATATGTAAAAAAAGAAATGTGTTTTATGAAAGAAAAATATAATATTTGACTTTATGTCACAAGCTGCAAACTGTCTGTATCCTACATAGATCTATTCTCTCATCAATTTCAGTTTATATAATATGCTCATCATTGAATTTTTATGTCTAGGCAAGCTGTTGTAATCTTTAGAAGGCTTACATCAAGCTGTTGAGCCTGTTCATACGTACAGTCAACAGGGATATCTCCAGCTACATGCAATTTTATACTGATTTAAGCAAAATAGAAAATTTGCAGATAATTTACAACACCCAAAATGGCAATGTTGAAGTTTGAGTAACTGAACTAATGGATATTATACTGAGTCATAAATGTAGATTTTAAAAATATGCTATAAGAATGTCACAATTAATGCTCAATTTACCAAAGGTTTTAAAATTGGATCTATAAACAAATACAGTTGATTATAAGTCATCCAGTCCAACAAGGTCACTTTAGTGTGTGTATAATCTAGCTGGGCATCACAAATGAATTGTCTGGATAACATAGAAAGAGTAGAGGCAGGGGTCTGGCCAATCGGGACTGAGCAAGATGGGCCGGATACATAGACTCCACCACTCAATGGAGGGGTGGCAAGATTTTAGAAGATCCCATGGGACTAGAAATATGGTCGCAGCCATTTTTTGAAAAGTACAATTTCACAACTATAAATTGTGGTTCCCACTTTTATGGGTTGAAAGCTGGATATACTTTGCTTTTCTGATGGAGTATCAGTAGAGCTTGCCTGAATTTTGATGTTTACAATAATGTGCAAACACTTCTAATAAGTGCCAACAGGATCATTAAAAAATACTATGATGTCTAAAGACATCATAGTAAAAATAAATGTTTTATATGGGAAAATGATTAATAATTATATGGTTTGTGCTTATGGACCCAAGAAAGGAGATGATTACTAAAACCAGAAAGAAGATGGGGCAAACATTTGAAGGTAATTCAAATTAAACTATATTTCTGATAGAGTTTCCTTATGAGTCTCTATAAATCACCATGAAAATATATTTCAGGTGGGATAGAATATTATCATAGGTCATTTATAGAATTCTAAGCATTTCTATTTTTTAAATATATTTTGTTGGTTTTTTACAGAGAGGAAGGGAGAGGGATAGAGAGTTAGAAACATCGATGAGAGAGAAACATCAATCAGCTGCCTCCTGCACACCCCCTAACGGGGATGTGCCTGCAACCAAGGTATATGCCCTTGACCAGAATCAAACCTGGGACCCTTCAGTCCCACAGGCCGACGCTCTATCCACTGAGCCAGACTGGGTAGCGCGTTTCTATTTTTTAAATATACAAATAGAGACTTCTCATTTGAAATATAGTAGAATGAATGAATGAATAGCTTAACCCGAGTGTATCTTCTAAATACAAACTTTAATATCAGCAAATGTATTTCCAGAGCAAATATGACAGCTGGAATGCTGATACATTTCAGGACACAGATTTTTTTCCTCCACTAAGTTTGGGGCTTCCATTATGAAGCAGGTTGGATTTGTTGTAGAAGAACATACTGCTTGAGAGTGGAGCTAAGACCAGCTCAGCTTCAGGGCTCGCCCAGGTCGAATTTACACCACAGAATATGAAGGATGTGATAAATTTAGAGATGATTAGTTGACTTTATTTCAGATCACATGTGAAACACATCCCCAGAAACCTTTATTTTAAATCAAATTAATTCAGTTGTATTTATATACAATAAAATGTTCTCATTTATGTGTCTATTTTAATGTGTAACCACAATCAAACTACAGAAAACTTTCATCACCCAAAAATATTCCCCATGTCCTTTACCTGTCAATCCAACCTCTTACAATCAACCCCAGGAAATCACTAATGTTTTTTTTCCCCACTATAAATTTAGACTTTTCTAGTGTTTCATATAAAATCAATCATGGGCTATATCCTTAATGTCTGAATATGAGGTCCTAAGATTTGTTTACAAATCTTTTTGGAATATATATCTTCATTTCTCTTGGGTAAATGCCCAGCATAGGAATTGCTAGGTTTTATTATGTATGTGTTTCATTACTTAGCAAACTGCCAAAAGTGTTTTTCCAAGTAGTTATAGAATTTATACTCCCCTAGTTGCTCCACAACTTCACCAATAGTTGGCATGGTCAAGCTTTACAATCTTAGTTATTTTAATCCGTATGTGTTGGTATGGGATTATAGATTTAATTTGTATTTCCCTGATAACAAATGATGTTGAGAATTTTCATGTGCATTTTGTCCACTTTTGTAGAACTTTTATGAGTCATCCACTTCAATCTTTTGCCTCTTTTGTATTGGCTCATTTACTTATTTTTGAGTTGTAACAGTAGTCTTTCAATATTCATCATACAAATTCAAGGTTTGACACATGTATTGTGAATACCTTCTCCTGGTCTATGGCTTGCCTCTTCATTTTATTTATAGTTGCTTTGGAAGTGTTTAACGAAACTTCATTTTGATAAAATGAAGTTTCATTTATCAAATATTTTTCACAGAAGTTCCTTGGTAACTTTTAAAAATTAATTGGCTGTAAGTATGTAAATCTGTTTCTGGATTCTGTGTTCTGCTCCATTCTCCTATAGCTGTATTCTTACCTACATACTCTTCATTCTTGACTACAGTAGTAACTTTATAACAGGTAACTTTCTAAGTCTGAAAAGCAGGCAGCCTAAGTCCTCCTACTGTGTTCATATTTTCAAAATTGTTTGCCTGCACCAGGCCTGCTGTATATCCATATAAATTGCAGAATCATCTTGTTAATTTCTATATAAAACGCCTATGGAAATTTTACTGGAATTGCAATGAATTTATAGACCAGTTGGGAATAATTATCAGTTTATGATGAGCTAACATATTATGGCTCTTATTTATTTAGTTATTTAATTTCTCTCAGCAATTCTTTATAGTTTGTGAGTGTTTTATGAATTCATACTTAATTACTTTATATTTTTGAATGTCATTATAAAGTGTTTTATAAAAATTTCCATTTCAAACTGTCCCTTACTAGTACATAAAAACAAAATCAAATTTTTATTGACCTTGTATCATGCAACCTTGCTAAACTGATTAATACATCTTTTGTAGTATCCTTGCTTTGTTTACTTATTTATTTATTTTTTAATAGAAATGTTGTTATGCTCTACATACAAAGATGACTTTAATTATTTTCCTATTTGTAAGACTTTTATTTATTTCTCTAATCTTACTGCAGTGGTTTGGGTCTCTAACACAATGTTTAATTGAAGTGTTAAAAATAGACATTCTTGCTATGTTTGCTGATCTTAGAGTAAAAGCATGCAGTCTTTTACCTTAGGTATAATGTTAGCAGTATATTTTTTTTCTGGATTACCATACCAGATTAAGAAAAGTCCCTTTTATTCTTAATATTCTGAGTATTTTTATCATAAATGAATATCCAATTTATGAAATTACTTTTCGGTATCTTACAAAATAATGCAATTTTCTTCTTTACACTGATAATATGGTAAAATAAATTATTATTATTTGATTTTTCAATATTAAACAACATGCCATACCCAAATAAACTTGTTTATGGTTTTCCTTTTACATATTACTGGATTAGATTTGCTATACTTTTTTTCTATTTTTTAACGATATTATGTTAGTTGCAGGTGTACAATATAGTGGTTAAACATTTATAAAACTTACAAAGTGATATTCCTGATAAGTCTAGTAACCACCTAATACCATACATAGTTATTATAATATTATTGACTGTATGCCCTAAGACTCTTTTGTTAAATTTATTGGGGTGACATTGTTTAACAAGATCATGTAGGTTTCAAGTGTATATTTCCATGATACATAGCTTATGTTTTAATAAAGATTTATGCATCCATGACCATAAAAGTATTGGTCTGGTTTTGCTATCTGGGTAATGCTGGCCTTATAAAATGAGATTCTTTTACTTTTGTTTTCTACAAGAGCTGTGTAAATAGATGAGGAGATTAAAATAATTTTTCCAAGATTACTGGTTTACAGCTAGTAAAGAAACTGCAAAGCTGGATCAAAAACCAAGCAGTTTGGCTCCAGAACCAATACTCTAAATTTTATTCTACATCTAACTTTAACAGAGCTAGAAATACAATTTTATGGCAGTTCACAAGAGAGTCAAGCTGGCTTTTGTGCTGACCTTAGGAACAAAGAGAATGACTTGCCAGACACAATTATAAAGAAATAGAAGCAGGAGAAATGTTGTATTTGTCATTTTACTGACGTGTAATAGGAGCTGAAAAAAAAAATTGGTTCTTATCTAGTACATGTCACTCTTTCAAATTAAGAACATGGGACATAAAAATGATAATTGATTCTAAAAAGGTCACATAGTGAATTAGAAATAAGTCTGATAATGGAACCTAGGTTTCCTGACTTCTGATTCAGAGATCTTTCTACAACACCTTCTACTTTGCAACATACTTTACAGATTGTTCTATTATGTGCTACAAGCATGAGTCTGTGTTTTCCACAGGGCTATTCATCATTCTGGGGGCGGGGACTACAGCATCCGGAGCACAGTTCTAAAGCAAATACAAATGACATCTATCAAAAAAACAAGGATATGACCTTGTATGTTTCTTTGTTGTTGTTTGAAACTATTATGTATGGTTCATTTATTTATATTAATTAATTTTCAATAATCCTATCTAATAAAGAGATAATATGCTAATTGACCATCATGCCCTCACAAAGATGGTGGCGCCCACAGCCAATAAGAAGGGAATATGCTACTTGACTGCCATACCCTCAAAGATGGCGGTGCCCACAGCCACAAGATGGTGGTACCCAGTCCCCTCAGCCCCTCAGCCACCCAAGGCCAGCCTGAGGGATGACCAAACAACTGAACAAGCAGGTTGCATGGGGCGACCAGGCCAGCAGGGGGGGTTAGTGAGGGACGACCAAATGACTGTACAAGCAGGCTGTGTGGGGTGACTAGGCAGGCAGGGGGGCCATGAGGGGTGACCAGGCTGGTAGTGGGGGGCATTTGGGGTGACCAAGCAAGCAGGGGGGCAGTAAGAGGTGACCAGGCCGGTGGGAGGATGCAGTTGGGGGCAACCAGGCCAGCAGGGGGGGCAGTTGGGTGCGATTAAGCTGTCAGGGGGGGCAGTGAGGGGTGACTAGGCCAGCGGAGGGGGCAGTTGGGGACGATCAGGCCGGCGGGGGGGGGGGGGCAGTTATGGGCAACCAGGCCAGCAGAGGTGGGTAGTTGGGGGCAACCAGGCCAGGGGGGGGGCAGTTAGGGGTGACCAGGCTGGTGGGGGGGGGTAGTGGGGGGTGACCAGGCCAGCAGGGGGGCAGTTAGGGGTGACCAGGCTGGTGGGGGGGCAGTTGGGGGCAACCTGGCCAGCAGCGGGGGGCAGTTAGAAGTGAACAGGCTGGCAGGGGAGGGGGCAGTTAGGGGTGACCAGGCAGGCAGGTGAGCGATTAGGAGCCAGCGGTCCAAAATTGTGAGACATCCCCCAGGGGTCCCAGATTGGAGAGGGTGCAAGCTGGGCTCAGGGGAACTGCCCCCCCTTCTATGCACAAATTTGATACACTGGGCCTCTAGTATTTTCATAAGTATATAGTGTGCTATAATCTATCCCAGGTGATAGAAATATAATGATGAATTTTGAAAAGAGAATTAAACACACAGTTGCTTAAACATGGTATCCTATCTCATTATTTGATGCCTTTGCTTGAAATGTCTTCCCTTATAATATCCGTACTCATTTCAAGCACTTGCTTCCCTGAGAAGTCTAGCTGAATGGACTTTAAAATAACACTCTCTTTATCTTCTATGTGCCTCATCCCTACCTCTATTACAACACTTAGCACAGCTTAATCACATACTGTTCTGTAAAAGCTTGTCATTCCTACAAGACTTGGAAGATTGTGTAGTCACATTCTAATTTTCTCATTCAAATTTATATCTTCATCTAAGCACAATCCAACCAAATGCCAACACAATAATTGACACATAGTAGGTACTGAATAAACTAATCTATGTTGAATAAGCAATGATATCCTTTCACCTTAATAGATGCATGAGTTTAATAATTAATTTTTGGGGAAAGTTTTTCAAAGGCCATATGAATTAAATCAGTGATGTAATTAATAACAAAACACCATTTATTCACTTGGTTCATGTTTCTTCGCCTTCCCCTTTCTGATATCAATAAATTCTGATATATAGATTATATTAATTGAAGCAGATTTTACCTTAATTTGAGGTTAAAACATTTTCAAAATTCATTTCTGAATGGATGATTGATTGTGTGAAATCTATCATTTGGATAATATAACACACATTTATTGAATGACCTCATGTTTATTGAACTTGGATTTCATTGGCATGCAGATGTACCACAATAGAGATACCAAGAAAGCAGAGAAAGTGGAAATCCTGAGAGATTATTTAAGGAAATAAATAGGATTTATTGGCATATTAGATGAAGCTACAGGGTGAAGGAGACAGAAAAAAAGTCTGTCTAATCTTAAGAATCAGAAGAATGATAGTTTCTCAAAGCAAAATTGAGGAGTAGATAAAAAATAAATATCCTGAGAGGGTAGGAGAATTTATGTAGGGACATGCTTATTTCATATAACCAGCTGATCATTCATATGGCAACACTACATAGGCCATGTGAATATAAAATTAAATGGTCATTGAGAGGACAGAGATGAAAATGTGATGATGTCATCAAAATATTAAACACTACCTAAAGAAATACCAAACTAATCTGACATTTGTGAGCCCTCAAAGGAATGGCTTAACTAAGTACAGTCAATGGGCCCCACTCACAGGTTCATGGCATCAAAGTTAATTTACTAGTATAGTCCCCTATAGGTATATCTGAGAAAACAAAGATTACCAGATATAAAAAGAAGCGTCTTAACTGAAAATGAGAGAACCATCATTAACAACAACAAGAAGATTCAACTTAGACTAAAGAGAGACAGTTTCAGGGGGGGTGGGGAAGAACTATTAGCTTCAGAGTCAAGAAATATATATATATACTAGAGGCCCAGTGCATGAAATCCATGCACTCTTGGGGGTCCCTCAGCCCAGCCTATGCCCTCTCACAATCCAGGAGCCCTAGGGGGTTGTCCGACTGCTGGCTTAGCGCTGCTGCAGAGGCGAGAGAGGCTCCCGCCACCGCTGCTGCACTCGCTAGCCGTGAGCCCAGCTCAGGGCTTCTGGCTGAGTGGCAGCTCCCCCTGTGGGAGCACACTGACCACCAGGGGGCAGCTCCTGCGTTGAGCATCTGCCTCCTGGTGGTTAGTGTGCATCATACCGACTGGTTGTTCCACCGTTTGGTCGATTTGCATATTAGCCTTTTATTATATAGAGTATATATATATATATATATAGCCATAATCCATAACATAAAATAACTCTTAGAAACTTAAAATATATTAACAATTTCTGATTGAAATGTAGAAAATAAAATTGAAAACATTTCTAGGAGAGAACAAAAATACAATGATAGAGCCCAGCCAGCATGGCTCAGTAGTTGAGCTTTGACCTATGAACCAGGAGGTTACAGTTTGATTCCCAGTCAGGGCATGTGCCCAGATTGTGGGCTCAATTCCTAGTGTGGGGTGTGCAGGAGGCAGCTTATCAATGATTCTTTCTCTCTCATCATTGATGTTTCTATCCCTCTCTTCCTCTCCCTCTCTCTGAAATTAATAAAAATATATTTTTTAAAAAGACAATGATAGTGTTAATGTAAAAACATTCAAACCTGTAAAGATTTTTTGTGAGTTTATTTGAGCCAAACTGTCGACAATTGCTGGGAAGCAGAATCTCACAGGATTGGGATAATGCTCTGGAAAATGGCAGTTCTTCACCTTGTTTTATACATTACAATCAAAGAAGGAGACATAGGGGGTTACATGAAATCCATTGGTGATAGATTAGGGAGGCGGGAGAAAGCAAAGAGGGGAACCTCTGGGATTGGATAAAAAGTAAAATGATAGACATTTCTTTTACTTAGGCAGGTACAGGATAGTTAACAGTCAACAGTTAACATGACAACAATAACAATGAAGGAATTTATGGTCTTTGTCCTGGCGCCCAGCCACATTTGGTTGTGCCCCAAGGGGTCTGGAAAAAGGAAAGTTACAAGGTACCCTGACATTTCATAGGAATGTTGTCTTAGATACAAAAAGACAACAGGCTCAGTTAAGGTAAAGATTGACCTTTGTCAGGGAAGATACTGGTCTAGGACAGTGGTCTGCAAACCGTGGCTCGCGAGCCACATGCGGTTCTTTGGTCCCTTGAGTGTGGCTCTTCCACAAAATACCACGGCCTGGGCAAGTCTCTTTTGAAGAAGTGGCATTAGAAGAAGTTTAAGTTTAAAAAATTTGGCTCTCAAAAGAAATTTCAATCGTTGTACTGTTGGTATTTGGCTCTGTTGACTAATGAGTTTGCCGACCACTGGCCTAGGACATGACTACCCACTATAAACTGCTTTTAGTTAAAGTTTTCATTTCAGACCATCCTTTGTGGTTACTTTAGGTCTTTGGGTTTGCAAAACAGCCATGCAGGCCTTTCCAGAGCTACTCAGGTTACCATGTGGCCTTTTCTTTCGTCCACAATAGAAACTAAAAATGTATAAAAGATAATAAAACAATCACATAATGTCTGCAGTTTACCATTGATTTGAGTGTATCCTTAGAAGACTGAATGCAACAGAAGCCCAGGACATTTTTGGAAATTGTATGCCCTCAAGCAACTTTGTGTGAATTTGTATACAAGCACTATTTTATGAATTATATAAAATGTTATAAATATATTTTAAAAATTGAAGACCAGTCCACAAGATCTAATAAACAAACCAAGAAGTGCAGAGTGAACAAGAACGAGGAAGAAATGGTCAAGGAAATGTTTTTTTAAAAGTCCTAAAATTAAAGGACATGAGTTTCCAATCATGCCTGACAAAAAGATGAAACAAACTCAGAAAGACGCATCACTACAAAATTTAAAGAGACTGAGAGTAGAGAGAAAATTACACATGTTTCCAGACAGAAAGATGAGAAGACAGATACACACAAAGTCTCAATGAAGTCTGGCTCCAGACTTCTCAACAGCAACACTAGAATTGAGAATGTATGAAAAAAAAAAAAACCTTTAAAATTCAGAAGGATAATAACCACTGAAGAAATTGAAGCAGTGATCAAAAATCTTCCAGCAAACAAAAGCCCTGGTCCATACGGCTTTACAGGGGAGTTCTACCAAGCATTCAAAGAACTAAAACCTATCCTCCTCAGACTATTCCAAAAAATTCAAGAGGGAGACATACTTCTAAGCTCTTTCTATGAAGCCAGCATTACCCTAATTCCAAAACCATATAGACCAATGGAACTGAACAGAGAACCTGAAATCAACCCAAACCATTATGCTCAATTAATATTTGACAAAGGAGGCAAGAGCATACAATGGAGTAAAGACAGTCTCTTCAATAAATGGTGCTGGAAAATTTGGTCAGATACATGCAAAAAAATGAAATTAGATCACCAACTTACACCATACACAAAAACAAACTCAAAATGGCTAAAGTACTTAAATGTAAGAAGGGAAACAATAAAAATCCTACAAGACTTCATAGGCAGCAAAATCGCAGACATATCTTTACCAACACAGCTCCTAGGGCAATGAAGACTAAGGAGAAAATAAACAAATGGGACTACATCAAAATAAATAGCTTCTGCACAGCAAAAGAAACCATCAAGAAAACAAGAAAGCCCACTGCATGGGAGAACTTATTTGCCAATGCTATTTCAGATAAGGGTTTAATCTCCAAAATTTACAAAGAACTCATACTACTTAACAAAAGGAAGATAAACAATCCAATTAAAAAATGGGCAAAGGCCGAAACCGGTTTGGCTCAGTGGATAGAGCGTCGGCCTGTGGACTCAAGGGTCCCAGGTTCGATTCCGGTCAAGGGCATGTGCCTTGGTTGCGGGCACATCCCCAGTAGGGGGTGTACAAGAGGCAGCTGATCGATGTTTCTCTCTCATCGATGTTTCTAACTCTCTATCCCTCTCTCTTCCTCTCTGTAAAAAATCAATAAAATACATTTAAAAAATAAATAAATAAAAAATGGGCAAAGGACCTAAGTAGACACTTTTCAAAAGAGGACATACAGAAGGCCGAGAGACATTTGAAAACATGCTCAGTCACTAATCATCCGAGAGATTCAAATCAAAACTACAATGAGATACCATCTCACACCTGTCAGAATGGCTATCATTAACAAATCAACAAACAACAAGTGCTGGCCAGGATGTGGAGAAAAAGGAACCCTTGTGCACTGCTGGTGGGAATACAGAATGGTGCAGCCACTGTGGAAGACAGTATGGAGTTTCCTCAAAAAGTTAAAAATGGAACTCCCATTTGACCCAGTAATCCCACTTCTAGGACTATATCCCTAGAAACCAGAAACACCAACCAGAAAGGATATATGCACCCCTATGTTCATAGCAGCACAATTTACAATAGCTAAGATTTGGAAACAGCCTAAGTGCCCATCAGCAGATGAGTAGATTAGAAAACTATGGTACATCTACACAATAGAATACTACGCTGCAGTAAAAAAGAAGGAATTCTTACCATTTGCAACAGCATGGATGGAACTGGAGAGCATTATGCTAAGTGAAATAAGCCAGTCGGAGAAAGATAAATATCACATGATCTCACTCATATGTGGGATATAATGATCAACATAATTTGATGAACAAAAATAGATCCAGAGGCAAATGGCAGGGGAGGTGGGGGGTGGTGGTTAGAGAGCAACCAAAGGACTTGTATGCATGCATATTAGCATAACCAATGGACACAGACACTGGGGCTGTGGGGGCTTGCCCGGGGCGGGAATGGTTGTGGGGGGTCAATTGGGAAAAAAGGAGACATATGTAAAACTTAAGATAAAAAAAAAAAAATCCAGAAGGATAGTTCTTTGCAACTAGAATTCTATTTCAGCCATGTGTGAGGAGATAGGATCTGTGAAGGAAGGATAAAGGAAGTTTTACAAATTCAAGATCTAAAAATTATCACCTTTTGTATTATTATTCTGAAGAATTTATTAGAGAAGATGCTTCACCTAAATCAGGGCGCACAGGAACTAGCACAAGAACATGGGATACAGGATCTGAGGGACCCAACTAAAAGGGGGCAAGAAGAAGAATTACAGTGTCGGTAAAAGTAGGTCCCAGAAGGGCACCAGGACCGAATGACACACAGGCCTGGAGCAGGTCAGAAGGCCCAGGATAGGCTGCCCCCAGAAGATAACATTTATGAAATTCACATGCTTCTGAATGTATTGATAGGATATTTTAAAATTAGAAAAGAGTTTTGAGTTAAAATAATATCATTGCTTAGAAAACTAAACAAAAATGATAGCTTGATAGCTTTTTCACTTCAGAGAAAAGGAAGAATTTTTCAGGGAAGTAAAAAAATAATTTTAGAGTTCACTATGAATAGGTTTACATGATATTAATAATGTGAACATTGATATTGATTTAAGAATATTATCATGTAACTATATTGGATATATGAGAAAATAGAAAGAATGCTTGTGTGGTGCTACTAGGTAAATAAAATTTTTTTTTTTCGAAAGGCAATCCTGCTCTAACTGGTTTGCCTCAGTGGATAGAGCGTCGGCCTGCAGACTGAAGGGTCCTGGGTTCGGTTCTGGTCAAGGGCATGTACCTTGGTTGTAGGCTCGATCCCCAGTAGCGGGTGTGCAGGAGGCAGCTGATCAATGTTTCTCTCTCATCTAACTCTCTATCCTTCTCCCTTCTTCTCTGTAAAAATCAATAATATATATATATTTAAAGACAATCCTATTATCTTTCCTAGTAAGATGTCAATAGATAATACCTATTATGGGCTGAAATGTGTTCTCCCAAAATTCTTATGTTGAGGTCCTAATCTCCAGTACCTCAGAATATGACTGTTTTTGGATATAGGGCCTATAAAGAGGTAATTAAAGAAAATTGAGACCATGTTGGTGGGTCCTAATGCAATATGACTGGTGTTCTTATGAGATATTAGAATGCAGACTTAGAGGGACCGTGTGAGGACATACATGGTGGTCATATGCAAGGCAAGCAGAGAATAACCAGAAGAAACCTTTATCTTGGACTTGCAGCCTTAAGAATTGTGAGAAAATAAATTTCTGCTGTTTAAGGTACATGGTCTGGGATATTTTGTTAGGGCAGTCCTGGCAAACTAATAAATATCTCAGATTTGACAATTAAAAAATAAAAATACAAGAATGTTATGTAGAGTGAAGAAGATAAAAAAAATTCTAACAGACATTCTAACAGGGTTTTAGGGATAAAATAGGCAGATTTAGAGGGATTTAGGAATAAAGAGGGTCCATGGGGGAGGACTGAAGAGATGAGGGCTTGGAGCTGCCAGAAGGCACACATTCACAGAGAGAGAGAGAGAGAAGAGGAGCCACAGGATAAGGGGAGAGAAAGGCATCCACTCACAGAAGATAGGGACAAGCCATAGGGTCCGGGGAGAAAGAGGAAACAAACTCTCACAGAGGACAGAGAAATGTGGACAAATGGGAGAAAGGAAAATAGATTTTCACAGGAGATAGAGAACTCTACGACTGAAGGGGGAGAGACAAAGGGGGCACCACGTGGGTTTTGAGCTTTGAAGCTGATATTCTAACAATTGGAAGGCAGTATGATGAGACAAAGAATTGCAGCCTTTATAAACCTTTTAGAAAAGGAGCTTAGTGGGTTACCCCCTGTGGGACCCCCATCCCTACAAGGGAGTCTGTGCTTGTTTCCAATACATTTCCACCTTTTGTCCTGTGGCTTCATTCTTCGAATCCATCTGGGCAAGGACCCGGGAAAGAAATCGAAAGGTTCGGGGTTGGACTCAAAGCTCAGGGTAATCAAAATGATATTTATTCAAGGCACCTGGGTGCAGGTGGACTGACTCCAGAAAGAGTCAGCCCTGAATGGGGAGGGAGCAGGCTTTTTATGCACTCAGGGAGAGCTGCAGACGAGGCTTCTGCTTGACACACGTAACAGGACCTAGTTTTATGGCCTTGCCCTTTGTCCTTCTTCAGGAGTCAGCCGTCCTTCCTCCGGGGGCTGTGCAGGAATTACGGTTTTCAGTCATTTCTGTAAAATAATCACACAAGGATGAGCATGTTTGTGCAAGGTTTAGGCTTGTAGAATGAGCTTTCTTTTGTTAGCCCCTGCTAAGTTAGCCCTGTTTCTTTATTATTCCTTTCAGAAATCACCCTTGCATCCTGCTCAGGAAAAATAACCCGACTCAGGAAGACTTGAGGAGAGGAGCTTGGAACAATTATTTTTCACAAAAAAAAAAAAACCCAAAAAAAACAACTTTATCTAACTGCTTTATTAAATAAGAGCATGAATAACATTGACAGCAATTTAAACTGAACCTTAACAATGTAGACTCTTCTAAACTGGTTAAACAAATGTAAAATGTAAAGCACACATTTTTCCCCCTGACTTTATTCTTGGAAATATAGAAGGCTTTGCATTGGTAAATCCCCAGAAAACTAAATTCCACTCTGGATATCTTATCACATTGTATTAGATGAAACCTCATTAAAAGGTAGTCTGAATTATCTAAAAATACATATAAATCAGCCAAAGACCTACCCCAATATAAACTTGGTATTATTATGGTTATGAACATTATATTTTTACTATAGGCCCAGTGCACGAAATTCGTGCATGGGTAGGGTCCCTAGGCCTGGCCGCGGTGATCAGGGCTGATCGGGGCCTTCCTTCATTCTGCGCCACCCCCTGGTGGTCAGCACATGTCATAGTGAGCGATCAAACTCCCAGTCTCCTGGTCAAACTTCTGAGGGGACACTTTGCATATTAGCCTTTTAAATTTATACATGTTCAAGCAGAAGGAAAAAATGTTCACTGATTGTGTGGGGTGTTTTCCTTTTGACCTTTCAGATACACATTGCATCCTTCTCTCCCTGCTCTCTGTCCTAACAAGCTGAACTTTTTATTTTTTTATTTTTATTTTTTTAAAAATATATTTTATTGATTTTTTACAGAGAGGAAGAGAGAGGGATAGAGAGTTAGAAACATCGATGAGAGAGAAACATCGATCAGCTGCCTCTTGCACACCCCCTACTGGGGATGTGCCCGCAACCAAGGTACATGCCCTTGACCAGAAACGAACCTGGGACCCTTGAGTCCACAGGCCGACGCTCTATCCACTGAGCCAAACCGGTTTCGGCCAAGCTGAACTTTTTAGAGTAAGAAATTTTTAGATTATACCTTCTGTATTAGATTGGATTTTGAAAACAGGCAACCACAGCAGGAAGTTGAAGATCAGGAGAATGGGATCAGGCTATTTAATCTGGTGTTGCCCCTGCTATGATGCCTTCCCTTGGCTATGCCTCTCAATTGAAAATTACTGCGCCTCCCAAGGCTATTGATTCAATAGGACGCCTTCCTCCCAGATCCTCAAAACTAGTCTTTCTCCTCCCTTTGATCTCCAGCTTACTATTCACTACATGAGATGCACTCTCCGTGGTTCCCCTCCTTTCACTCTTTGTAAATAACCCTCCATGAACAAACAGTCCTTGAAGTGTGTCTTATTTTGAGTGTGTTACTGGATATCAGCTGTGAAACTAAGTGGTATGGTCAAATTTCATTAAATGTATTAGACATTAAACAAATAATTTCTTCCCTTCTGATTTTATGGCTTATTTTAATATGGTAGTAACTTCAAAGACATTTTGAACTTGTTTATTCAGGTAACAAAGAGTATTTATTAACATATCAAAATTTGTTAACTATACAGATGAGCGGAGGGACTGCAATAATAAACTTCATGTAAGGGATGAGGTAAACAGGAAGTGATTGTGACTTTTGATGTAGCTACTTCAAAGAATCATTGCATTAAAAAAAGGATGCACATAGTTATCATGCATTATGTCCACTGTATTATTTATTTATGCCTATTGTGCTAAAATTCAAGGGAGTAGCTTTGTCTTTAATGTAGCAGAACACAGATTGAAAAGTATAAACCAAAGGGGCTTTTCTAAGTAATAAATGTCCTGATGTAAGTCCTTACTTATTTCTTTTTTTTTTAAATATATTTTATTGATTTTTTACAGAGAGGAAGAGGGAGGGATAGAGTCAGAAACATCGACGAGAGAGAAACATCGATCAGCTGCCTCTTGCACACCCCCTACTGGGGATGTGCCCATAACCAAGGTACATACCCTTGACCGGAATCAAACCTGGGACCCTTGAGTCCGCAGGCTGACGCTCTATCCACTGAGCCAAACCGGTTTCGGCTTATTTCTTATTATGCATTACTAGAGGCCCCATGCATGAAATTCATGCATGGGGTGTGTGTGTGTGTGTGTGTGTGTGTGTGTGTGTGTGTGTGTGTCCCTTAGCCCAGCCTGCACCACCTCCAATCTGGGACCCCTAGAGGGATGTATGACTGCCCGTTTAGACCCAATCCTGTTGGGATCTGGCCTAAATGGGCAATTGGACATCCCTCTCACAATCCAGGACTGCTGGCTCCCAACTGCTCGCCTGCCTTCCTGCCTGATTGCACCTAACTGCTTCTGCCTGCCTGCCAGCCTGATCATCCCCTAACCACTCCCCTGCCAGCCTGATCGATGTCTAACTGCTCCCCTGCCACCTGGTCACCCCCAACTGCCCTCCCCTGCAAGCCTAGTTGCCCTCAACCACCCTCCCCTGAAAGCCTGGGTCCCCCCCAACTGCCCTCCTCTGCCGGCCCAGTCACCCCTAACTGCCCTCCTTTGCAGGGCTGGTCCCTCCCAACTGCCCTCCCCTGCTGACCATCTTGTGGAGGCCATCTTGTGTCCACATGGGGGTGGCCATCTTTGACCACATGGGGACGGCCATTGTGTATGTTGGCGTGACAATCAATTTGCATATTACCTCCTTATTATATAGGATGGTAGAGCTCTAGCTTCTTGTAAATTGAGAAAGAGTGTGACAAATATTCATTTTCACTTCACTGGTAACTAACTTAGAAGAATTGTGAGGAGTGAGATTGAATGAGATAATATCAGGCCTTAGAAGCAATTTCTGCTTACATTTGACCTAGTGTACTAAAAAATTTTTTTGGGTAAATGCTAATGGACCTTGCTTTTTACTTCAAGAAAATTTTGTTCCACGGAGAGCTACTTTGCTAGCATTCACTAAAGAGAAATGTTATTTACTCCAGTTCACTTAGAGATTATAGAAATATGCTCAACAAAGTAACACCATTTCCAATAATGTCTTTACAATGTTGGAACAAAATAGATCCAGAGACCCAGAAGCATGAAACAGACTGTGGAATCTCAGAGGGAAGGCAGGGGTGGGAGGGTAAGTGGGAAGAGATCAACCAAAGAACTTGTATGCATATATGCAATACATAACCCATGGACACAGACACAGACAATAGGGTGCTGAAGGCCTGGGGTCGGGGGTGGGGGTGGGAGATAAGGGGTCAATGGGAGAAAAAAGAGGACATATATAATACTTTCAACAATAAAGACTTTTTAAAATGTTTCAAATCAGGTGCACAAGGGATCTTGAGCAGGGCTTTCTATTATTTAACTTCCTTTAGATTTTTTTTTCATTCTTTCTTGCTTACATTTCTTTATTTTTGTCTTAATGTAACTTTTGTTTTCAGACTACAAAATTGTAAAACTATTTGGAAAATATGGAAAAGCACAAGAAGGAAATAAAATGTACAACAAATTTTATTATATTATGGTTAATATCCAGAGATTATATGTTTATAAGTAAAACCTTGCTATACATTTTAGGTTTATTCTTACATTTTACATATTGTTATATAGTGATTATTTCATGCCATTATGTACTTTAAAAACAAGATGAAAAATGAATTAGTATTTAAAAATAACAGATTTAAGTTTGTTTATGAATTAGATACACATGTAGCAATTACTAATCGGGACTTGGTTACATTTTCAACCTAAAATACTTAATTTGGAAGGGCATGTCATGGATTAGAGTGAAAGAGTGAAGGTACTGGTGTGTGATGTCTAAGGAGATAAAGACTAATTTCCAGCTATCTGGTAAAGGAGAGCTCATTGGATAAGATATCAAACTTCTACGTTCTAGGATAAATGCTATTACTTACTAAAACCTGGGTAAGTCAATAAAAATTTTTTTTTAAATGGGTTGCACGCTCATGCATTATGTGTATATACCATATTTTATATAACTAACTAGAGGCCCGGTGCATGAAATTCGTGCACGGGTGGGGGGGGGGCGTCCCCTCAGCCCAGCCTGCACCCTCTCCAATCCAGGAGCCTTTGGGGGATGTCCAACTGCCAGTTTAGGCCCGCTCTGCATCAGGCCTAAACCAGCAGTTGAACATCCCTCTCACAATCCGGGACCACTGGCTTCTAACTGATCACCTGCCTGCCTGCCTGATTGCACCTAACTGCCCCCCCTGCTGGCCTGGTCACCCCCAATTGCCCCCTCTGCAGGCATAGTTGCCCCCAATTGCCTCCCCCTGCCAGCCTGGTCACCCCCAACTGCCCCTCCCTGCCAGCCTGGTCGCCCCTTACTGCACCCCCTGCTGGTGTGGTCTCCCTCAAATGTCCCCCCTGCCAACCTGGTCACCACTCACTGCCCTCCTCTGCCAGCCTGGTCACCCCTCATGGCCTCCCCCTGCCAGTCTAGTCGCCCCCATCTGTCCCCACTGCGGGCCTGGTAGCCTCATGTAGCCTGCTTCTCAGTTGTTTGGTCACCCCTCACTAACCTCCCTGCCAGTTTGGTCGCCCCACACAGCCTGTTCGGTCATCTGTTCGGTTGTTTCGGATGCGATGGTCGCTTAGCCTTTTATATATATAGATTCCCTAATAATGGATATTTAGGTTGAATTCAGTTTGTCAATATCAAAACAAATGTGAACTTTGTTGTATACAAATGAAACCCTAAAGTGCAATCTTGGTCACCCATTCCTAAGAGTGTACTTCTGCTGTTCTTTCTGTTTGTTCAGTCCTTTGATCTAGGTGCAAGTATGGAAAGGCTGTGATGCATGGTGGAAAGAAAAATGTAACTCAGAGAGATCAAG
Organism: Eptesicus fuscus; assembly: GCF_027574615.1. Lineage (NCBI taxonomy): Eukaryota > Metazoa > Chordata > Mammalia > Chiroptera > Vespertilionidae > Eptesicus > Eptesicus fuscus. Next base: position 70,135,382 of record NC_072486.1, read on the forward strand.
GATAACAATTCTCTCTCTTAAAATAAATATCACATGATCTCACTCATTTGTAGAATATAATGAACACCATAAACTGATGAACAAAAATGGAACCAAAGTCATAGAAGCGTCAAACAGACTGTCCAACCTATGAGGGAAGGCAGGGGTTAAGGGGGTAAGAGATCAACCAAAGTACTTGTATGCATGAATATGAGCATAACCAATGGGACACAGATGAGGGGAGGGTGAGGGCATGTTCTGGGGGGGGGGGGGGGGGGGGGTAAATGGAGAGAGGTCAATGGGGGGAAAAGGAGACTTATGTAATACTTTAAACAATAAAGAATTTAAATTAAAAAAAAATTCTCTCTCTTCAGTTTATGTGTTTCAACATTGGAAATTTACTTAATTTTTTTTCAAATGATGATGTAAGCATTTGATGAGATTATATGTAGGATTTTCACTCTTCCTGCAAGCATGATTCCTGGATCATGTATATATACACTAGATGCCTGGTGCACGAAATTTGTGCATGGGACGGGGGGCCTCAGCCCGGCCTGCACCCTCTCACAATCTGGGACCGCTGGCTCCTAACCACTTACCTACCTGCCTACCTGATCACCCCTAACCACTCTGCCTGCCTACCTGATTGTCCCTAACCACTCTGCCTGCTTGCCTGATTGCCCCTAATCACTCTGCCTGCCTGCCTGATTGGCCCTAACTGCTTGCCTGCCTGCCTGACCACCCCTAACCACTCTTCCTGCCTGCCTGACAACCCCTAACCACTCTGCATGCCTGCCTGATTGACACTAACTGCTCACCTGCCTGCCTGATTCCCCAACCGCCTCTGCCTTGGCCCCTGCTGCGGCAGCTTCGTCCTGAAGGTTGTTGGGATGTCTGGTCTAATTAGCATATTACGCTTTTATTAGTATAGATAAGGACTTCCTAGAGCCATTTTACCTTTTGTTTTCTGGGAACTCTGTGCCTCCGTTGCTTCTTTTCCTTTATGTTTCTGTCTGTTGTATTTGTTGGGTGGTATCCCATACTTCTTTCCTCTGTTTCTTTTTTTTTATTTTTTGAAATGTGTTTTATTGATTTTTTACAGAGAGGAAGGGAGAGAGAGTTAGAAACATCGATGAGAGAGAAACATTGATCAGCTGCCTCCTGCACACTCCCTACTGGGTATGTGCCCGCAACCAAGGTACATGCCCTTGACCAGAATCGAACCTGGGACCCTTGAGTCTGCAGGCCAATGCTCTATCACTGAGCCAAACCAGTTAGGGCTGTTTCTTCTTTTTTTAAGCTGCGTATCCTAGTTTGGGGATTTTTGTGTGTGATTACGATTAGCTTTATTAAAAATGAAGTTGCATATATACCAAAGTTTATTTGTTTTTTCTTTTGAGTGCATTTAATCTTCATCTTTCTTTGACAGTTCAGACCTTTACTCTCCCCTCTTTTATGTTTTTGTTGTCACAAATTATCCCTGTTTATGCTGTAAGATTTTTGGTTATCTTACTCATAGTGTTGTGACTTTATGTTCTTTATTTCAGGTAGACTTACTCCCTTGAGTATTTCCTGCAATGAAAGTTTTCTGGTGACAAAAATTCACTCCCCACCACCTCCCTCGGGCAGTTCTCTGTTCTTCCTGGACAAAGGAAGTACCTGCTACTTCCTGCTTTTTCCCCTCTCCTGGCTTACCGCACCACGAGCTTCAGGGCTACATCTGCAGGGAATATGCACTTTCCTCCCTTCTGGTCTCCCCATTTATTCCTGGTTACCCACCTTTAGATGTTTCAATGTTTCAGTTCGCAGGTCTCTCAGGTGTTCATCTGTGTTGAGCAGGAATTTCTTTGTTGAATTATAGTTGGTTAACTTGTTGAAATTTCAGCGATAGATGACAAGGTGTGCTTTCATGCCACCATTCCTCTGACTTCACTCCAAACCTATACACTTCATGTGCATTCTTTTTGTTCAGAATTCGCTTTTGACTTTTTTCAGGGTGGAAGGAGTCAGATATAACCAACATGCCACCAAATGTCTGCTTTGTTTCCTTTAGGTAGGATGTCATATCAGGACGTAGTGTTGGTCTACGTGACTGGCAAGTTAACAATAGTAGGAGCTAAATTAGCTATGTCGAGTGGAAACTTATGCCGTTTTCCCCATGCATTTCTTCTATCTTTACAACCATGAATCTGTTGTAAATTTATTGTGACTGCTATGCCATAGAAAATGACAGAGGCTGGCTGATCATGTCCGAATTAGTGGTCAAGTAATTCTGTCTTCCCATTAGTTTAGTTTTAGTTCCATTTCTGTAGTGGCTATTCTTTAGTGAGGGTTAATAAGAAATACAAACAAAGAACCTCATACTTTGTGCCCACTTCAATAATACCATCAACATTCCTCTTCCCTATATCCCCCCAATCTTCAGATTGTTCTCTTTCTAGGCCTTGACCAATGAGCCACACTAATTGTGACTTCATGTGTCCTTAAATATTTTCACCTTTGGTCACTTCTCTTTCTACACAAAGTGATAACTCATCATACCACCTGAAGCTTTGCTATTTGAAAAAATACCCCTTAATGTTGTCTTCAGGGGGACAGTAAGTACAGCAGCAGACCATTTTAGCCCACATTCACATATGAGGCCAACCTATCTCTTAACAAAGCTTGCTCTTTTTTCTCCTCTATCAACTGCTGATATGAGACTGAACTCCATGTGGCCATAGGTTAAAGTCAGAGATATCAGTGCAACAGTGGAAATGCCATGGGGCCTGGGTCACATACTTAAAAAAATTATATTTTAATCCTCACCCAAGGATATGGTTATTGGTTTTAGAGAGAGGGGAAGGGATATATATATATATATATATATATATATATATATATATATATATATAGATAGAGAGAGAGAGAGAGAGAGAGAGAGAGAGAGAGAGAGAGACATCAATGTAAGAGAGAAACATAAATTGGTTGCCTCCCATATGAGCACTGACCAGGTATTGAACCCACAACCTATGTATGTGCCCTGACCAGTAATGGAACCTGCAGTCATTTTGGTGTACAGGACGACTCTCCAACCAACTGAGCCACCTGGCCAGGGCTGGGCATATACTTTTGATGTGGTGTGGCTGGGTTCTTCCTTCTGAGAACTCTGCATCTCCTCTGTCAATAGGATCAGGGTCTGGAAATAGGCTCAGGTCCATAAACTTGGCAAAATATACTGACTTTGAGTCAGTAGGCTTCAATTTCCTGAGAGTTTTCTCCATTCATCTCCCTCTTTTTCTCCCTTCTCACCTTGATTGTATGAACTGAACAATGACTTCATTGGCTGTCCATCTTTCTTGACCCTAGAGACTGTGTTCTATTAACCATATGCATACCTCCTTTCAACCAGGCTTACTTGGCTTTCACGACAACCTTGTCTCTCATTAGGATCATTTTAACTCCACTTGCTCCTGATGGTTAAATACTTTTCACCCTGTGTAGGGGGAAGGAGAGGAGGCGTGGGCAATCTTCATTGCTGTCAGTGAGCTTAATTCTACATCAGAATCTATTACTATCAGCCCCATTATAGGGGAAAACAGCCACTGAGGTTTAGACTAATGCTAGAGTTTCTCTTACTAGTGAATTCTTTACCATTTTGGTAAATGAAGTGCCCTTCAAGTCCTTTAGAAGAACAGGTAACTAGTGGATTTTTCAGCCTTACACAGTATATATACTCTAACATGGGTACTTCTCTGAGCTTTTTGATCCTTTCTTTCAGAGTCAGCTACAGGCAGTTCTATTAACATAGTGTCGGCCATTAATTTCCCCATACTTCCAAGAGCAGCATGTTAATATTGTTTCCTGATGAATCTTGGATGTAAGGTTGGGGTGGGCGGGTGGATGGGGAGAGATTAACCAAAGAATTTATATGTATGTATGCATAGCACACAGACACAGACAATAGAGTGGTGAAGGCCTGGGAGGGGTCCAGAGTGGAGGGGATCAATGGGGGAGAAATGGGGACAATTATCATACCTTCCACAACAAAGATATTTGGTATCATAGGAGAATGCCCAGAACTTCCTGTGGTTATTTTATTATTTGCCTTTAATAATTGGTGGTTGGAAATGATGGGAAGTGGGGGATGATCCTAAAGAGTGCACATGTTGTCTTGAAAGGCAGAGGCTTCTACTATGTCTTTAAACAAGAAGGTAGCTCTATCCTCTAACAGTAAGGAATGGGCCCCTTCTGCAGGTCCAGAGAGAGAGTTCAGTGGAGTCTAGAATCTCAAGGCTTGTAAGTGCAGTGAAATAGATGTCCTCAAGCTTGATCTAATACCCTACTCTTTCCCAACCATGTTTGGCACAGAAAACATGAAGTGTATTGAGTGGACTAAGAGTTTACCTTCCCCGAACTATGCTACTCATGTAATTAGGCCTTGGTCCAATTCATTAGATTTCTTTCTTTATAAGTAAGTGGTGAACTTTTCCCTTAGGTTTTTCTGCCTTCTGGCTATAGGAGGGGAATCTCTTTTTATGCTTCCAAAGAAGTGTGTCTTGCACACTTACTTATATTTGGTGATTAATTATTTTCTACTTTTTAATATCTTCCTTCAGTATATACAGGACAACTAGCAAGAAATATCAAGATACAATTGTTCTTATAATTGACACTTTCAAGAAACTTATAATTGACACTTTCAAGAAACTTAAAAAACAAACACAAATATTATTATACCTGCCAGTGCATCTCTATTTTATCTCAAAGATAATATGTTAACTATTGGCAAAATTTAATGGTGGCATGAACAACCCACAACCAATAGGGTCTTACTTTGCATGTGGGTGGCAGGTGGTCTAGGTAAAAAATCCTGTTTTAGAGTCTGTTCCTTGGACCACCCATGGTAACAGCACTTTTATGGTGGTTTGCCTGGGGAATAGATTATGAAACTGAGATTTTTATGCTGAAAACTTATAAGAAACTACCTTCAGGGTTAACATCTGTTGAAGAGCGAAAGAAGCAAGATTGGGCAGAGGAGAGAAGGGAACTGTGATTTAGTTGCATCAAGAGTCTCAGTGGATCGTAGGAATGCTTTGGAGATGGGACAATGTTTCAGAATTTTTCCACCGTTAGGCAAGAGCACCAGGTGTTTATATTCCAATATCAACCAGCCATTGGATGCATGTTGACCTCTAGGAGGTAGATGTGACCTTGAAAAAAAAATATTCTTTTCAGCTGAGGACAATTTCCTGAGAATGAAGCAGCTAAAAGCCATCAGCAGTAAATATTACCCAAAGCAGGAGTGAAGGTGTGCCTTAGTCTAGAAAGGGAATCTAGTTAAATATATTCCAGTAAATATACATATATTTTAAGTGAGATTAACATAAGATCTGTTTTATATGCTTTGTCAAAAATTTCTAGTATATGCTGCTAGTGTTAGTATATAGTGCCACCAACAACCTGTGAAAGTACTATATATATGTTTATATACATACAGATATATCCATCATAAATTAGATGGTTCTTATACATTTATTAGGGTCCCTCAGTCTGGCCTGTGCCCTCTTGCAATCCAGGACCCCTTGGGGGATGTTGGACTGCTGGTTTCAGCCTGATCCCCTTAGGTCAGGCGAGGGACCCCCACCAGTATGCACCAGGCCTCTAGTAATGATATAAGATCTTTGGTTACTCTCTTCTTCCCCTCCCCCCTCCCCCTTTTCCCTCTGAGATTCATCAGTCTATTCCATGTTTCCATGCCTGTGTGTTGAGTGTCTGCCCCTTGATGGTCAGTGTATGTCATAGCTACTGGTCAAAGGGTCAAAGGGTTGCTTAGGCTTTTATATATATATAGATATTTTCAAATGGATTGGAAATATTATATAGATAATTATAACAAACTAGAGGCCCGGTGCACAATATTCATACATGGTGTGTGTGTATGTGTGTGTGTGCGTGTGAGCACACGCGTGTCCCTCAGCCCAGCCTGCACCCTCTCCAATCTGGGACATCCCTCTCACAATCCAGGACTGCTGGCTCCCAACCGCTCACCTGCCTGGCTGCCTGATTGCCCCTAACCACTTCTGCCTGCCAGCCTGGTCACCCTAATTGTCCTCCCCTGCAGGCCTGGTCACCCACAACTGCCCTCCCCTGCAGGCCTGGTAACCCCTAACTGCTTTCACTTACCAGCCTGGTCGTCCCTAACTGCCCTCCCCTGCCAACCTGGTCCTCCCCAACTGCCCTCCCCTGCAGGCCCAGTCACCCCTAACTGCCCTCCCCTGCAGGCTTGACCGCCCCCAACTGCCCTCCCTTGCAGGCCTGGTCCCTCCCAACTGCCCTCCCTTGCAGGCCTGGTCCCTCTCAACTTCCTCCCCTGCTGGCCATCTTGTGGTGGCCATCTTGTATCCACATGGGGGCAGGATCTTTGACCATATGGGGGCAGCCATCTTGTGTGTTGGAGTGATGGTCAATCTGCATATTACTCTTTTATTAGATAGGATTGTACAAGTTGAGTCATTAGTGTTATTTTATAAGAATCTTATTTTGATTCTAGTTTATATTATAATGAAAGCTGTTATTGAAAATGGAAAAAAAAAGGTAAAGAAAACACAAGAAAGCAATGCTACGTTATTTGTATTTTCAGTACTAGAAAAAAAGGCAGAAATAATTCATGATAGCCAAAGGGTTTGAAGAGAATATTTTACCAACGCTTTGGAGAAAAAGGAGCAAAGGATGTAAGGAAGATTCATTAATAAATAAAGACCAGTAAGTTAATAATGATTCTGAAGGGTCTGAGCCATTGAGCTCAATTTAAAAATTCATACTTGGAAAGAAATAAAGGAATAAAAAGCTTTGGATTATTTAGCAATACTTAGGCAGACCTTGGAAAATTACTCATTAAATAAAAAGAAAATATGGTGAATATCTCTTACAAAAGAAAATGTATTAACTTAAAAATATCAACAACTGGTCTTAGATCTCTCTCTCTCTCTCTCTCTCTCTCTCTCTCTCTCTCTCTCTTGTTTTAAATATTTTGTAAATTGATACCCTCTATTCTTGCCTAATTGTTTGGCTCTTGGTTTTGATCCTTAGGCTGTTTCTTTTCAAGTGAGATTTCCACTCCTCTGATTCGGAGATTACAATATACTCCCCAGAGGAGTGATTCCTTTTCCTGTTAGTCAGCCAGTAGCTGCCACTCCCAAAAAAAAAAAAAAAAAAAAAAAAAAAATGAGAGCCCAGCTGGGTGTGGCTCAGTGGTTGAGTGTCAACCCAGGAACCAAAAGGTCACTGGTTCGATTCCCGGTCAGGGCATGTGCCCGGGTTTCGGGCTCGATCCTCACTGTGGGGTGTGCAGGAGGCAGCCAATCAATGACTCTCTTTCATCATTGATGTTTCTATCTCCCCCTCTCCCTTCCTCTCTAAAATCAATAAAAATATATTTTAAAAAAATATCAGAGATCCTCTCTCTGATTCGCTGTTTGTTCAGGCCTGGCACTGCCTTCAGGCACCAGATACAGGCAAATATAACACTAAGCTCTATAGAGCTATGACATGATATATAAATATACACAATAATCTTGATCTAGTAATTTTCTTTTCAGTAATCTTGTTTGCAGGAGCTTTACATTTTATAAAGCAAATACCATCTCTTCAAGTATTCATTCTATTTTCAACTTTGAATTTTAAATTAAAATAAAACAAAACTTTGAGGAAAAGGTGAAATAATCATACTGTCTTCAACTATTATTCTCAGGTTCACAGAATAAGTTCTTTCAGCTCTTGCTCACATCCCTGGTAACATGACCACTGTCAACTTTAACATATATTACTACTGCCAATGCTAAGTCTCAATGAGATGTTTTACTATAAGATCCATTTTAAATCATTTAAAAATCTATTTTATTATAAAATGTGATAGGAAAATTTTTAATTTATGACCATTCATATTTACTTACTCTAACCTGCCTAAGAAGTACCCAAAATAGTTTTCCTGTATCAAAGTGACTTCTGGGTCATTTTTATATGCATCACAATAGAGAGTAATAAGCAAAAGTTGTGAAGTAGGAAAGCTCAATAGAAGTTACACTGGAAAAAAACAGAGAGCCTCTAAAAAGAACAGAGAATTTCTGGTAAATATTAGCTACAGGACAAGTGTAGATGTTAAGTACTGACTTGTGTCCCCCCAAAATCCAGATGTTGAAGTCCATTCTCCTAGTACCTTAGAATGTGACCATATTTTAGAGATTTGGTCTTTAAAGAGGTAATTAAATTAAAATATGATAATTAGGCTTATCCCTAATCCAATATAACGGGTGTCTTGATAAGAAGATATTAGGACATAGACCCCCAATAGGAGATTTGGACAAGTGAAGAAACACAGGAGATAGTCATCTACACATCCAGAAGAGAAGCCTCAGAAGAAACCAACCCTGCTAACACCTTGACTTACAGCTTCCAGAATTGTGAGAAGATAAATTTCTGTTGTTTAAGCCACCTAGTTTGTGGTACTTTGTTATGGTGACACTAGCAAGCTAATGCAAAAGTAAAATTCAAGGTGGCCTGATAAAGGAGGGTAGCTTGGGTAATCTGGAAAAAGGAAAGACTGAAACTTTAGGGACAGCTGCCTTGTGGTTTAGATTTTAGGAAAGAGTTAAAAAAATGAAGATGGTGAAACAGTTTGACAAGTATCAGGTATGCCATCCCTATTGGTGTTTCTTCCTCTCTCTCTCTCTCTCTCTCTTTCTTCCTTTCTTTCATTCTTTTGAGAAGCTGCAGCAAATATTTACTTTTAATTATTTTAAATTATTTTTGTATATCAAATAAATGTTCTTTGTATTGGTACAGATATTAGAAAAGCCACCAATTGCTTGATTTTACATGTATTATTAATGCTTATGTGAACGGGGGGAAAAAGGCCACATGCTAACCCGACTAGCTTGGGAAGGCCTGCGTGATGGTTTTTCAAACTCAAAGACCTAAAGTAATACCAAAGGATGGTCTGAAATGAAAACTTTAACTAAACGCAGTTTATAGTGGGCAGTCATGTCCTAGACCAGTATCTTCCCTGATAAAGGTCAGTCTTTACCTTAACCAAGCCTATTGTCTCTTTGTATCTAAGATAACATCCTTGTGAAATGTCAGGGTAACTTGTAACTTCCCTTTTATGGGACCTCTCAGGGCACAACCAAAAGAGACTGGGCACCAGGACAGAGACCATAAATTCCTTCATTGTTATTATGTTAATTGTTGACCATTAACTATCCTGTACCCACCTGGATAGAAGAAGTATGTGTCTATCGTTTTACTTTTTATCCAATCCCAGAGGTTCTGTTCCCCCCTTTGCTTTCTCCCACCTCCCTAATCACCAAGGGATTTCATGTAACCCACTTACATCTCCTTCTTTGATTGTAATGTATAAAACAGGGTGAAAAACTGCCATTCTCTGGAGCATTATCCCAATCCGTTGAGATTCTGCTTCCCAGCAATTGTTGACAGTTTGGCTCAAATAAACTTACAAAAATCTTTACAGTTTTGAGTATTTTACGTTTACACTTATTAGCTATGGAGTGCTTACTATGTGATAAAAGCTTTAAATCCCTATAATCCCAGGTTGATAGATATGAAATAACTTGTCCAAGTTAACCCAAAATTTTAATTCCAGAGCTGGAATTGAACCCAGGTTAATCTGATTGCCACAATCAAGTTCCTTCTAGATTATACCTTGCCGTTTCTCAGAACAGGACCTTTGGAAGCATTTGGTGGTCATGGTAGACTGTTGTTGCCTTGCCAAGGTCCTCTTTACTGGAGGTTACCCATGTCCTACCTTCTGATTGATGTTGGTTACTAACAACTGAACTCCATTCTTTCCTTGGCTCTCCCTCAGGTTGTGGCAGGCAGTTTGCTTCAGGGTAAGATGGCTCTGAGGACATTGCTGTACTAGAGCTCCTCATGGTTTTAGACTGAGGCTGGACTTTATCTGCATGCACATGTTTTATGGCATCTTCTCCTCTCTTATTTTTCTCACTCTCTTATATGTTTCATCTGAGAACAGTACAGCAGCTCCCCCGTTATCCATAGCTTCTCTTGCCAGCTGTTTAGTTACCTGCCCTCAATTGTAATCCAAGAATATTAAGTAGAAAATTCCAGAAATAAACAATTCACAAGTTTTAAATTGTGCGCTATTCTAAATAGCAAGATGAAATTCCATGTAGTTTCACTCCATCTAATCCAAGACACTGTCCAGTGTTTCTCTCCACAATGCAGACCACCTTGCCTTTAGTCATTTAGTAGTCCACTAGGTTATCAGATCAACTGTTGCAGTATCACAGTGCTTATATTCAAGGAACCCTTATTTTACTTAATAATATCTCATTCATTACAAGAAGAAGCATGAGCACAATACAATAATTTGTTTTTATAGAAAGATATGACACTTTTATTACAGGTAATTGTTATTCTATTTTATTATTAGACTAGAGGTCCAGTGCACAACATTCGTGCAATGGAGGGGGGTCCCTCAGCCTGGCCTGTGCCTCTCGCAGTACGGGACCCCTCAAGGGATGTCCGACTGTGGGGAGCGGGCCTAAGCCCGGGCAGACATCCCCCAAGGGGTCCCTAGCACTGCCGTGGAGGCGGGAGAGTTTCCCACTACCACCTCTGCGCTCACCAGCTATGAGCCCAGCTTCTGGCTGAGCGGCGCTCCCCCTGTGGGAGCACACTGACCACTAGGGGACAGCTCCTGTGTTGAGCATCTGCCCCCTGGTGGTCAGTGCGTGTCATAGCGACCAGTTATTCCGCTATTCGGTCTATTTGCATATTAAGGTTTTATTATATAGGATATTGTTGTTAATCTCTTACTGTACCTGATTTATAAATTAACAAGATTATTATGAGAATTCTAGAAAATGTATTACAAATGCTTAGCTCTATAAAAGTAATTTGTATTGTACCAGCTAGTATCAAGTTGGAGGACCTTGAATGACTACTAACAGTATTAAATTGTTTTCTTAATATGGGTTAGGTCCAGATTGCACTGGACTTGGGGTAACAAGAAAGAAAGGAGCAATAGATATGGAGGATAGTTAAGAGGTTATTGCAATAAATTGTGAATTGATGGCTAGATGAGCCAAGGGAACATAATGCAATCATGTAAAACTATTAAGGCCAAAACATAAAAATGATTAGAAGATTTTCAGAATTGCCCAATTTAGCAGTTTACCATGATAATTTTTTTTTCAAATTGTCTATTTAATTGAACAATAATGGGTTCTAAAAAACGTGGAAATTTTCCTCAGGATAATAAAATAATATACTGCAAAATATAGTAAAATTAAGAAGTTTAATCATCAGTAAGATTTTCCTTTATATACAATCACTCATTTTGTACAATTTACATTTCTGCTAATAGAGTATAATGTAAAATATGGATTTTTACTTCAAATAGTGATCATTTAAGAATAGTCTTAGTTTAGGGTGTGTACTTAGATAAAATGTCATATGCAGTAATGATAATATTTGAGACAATATTGTAAAATTAAGTAATCTATTTTCAAATATTTAGCACAGTAATAACTGTATAAAAACTAAACATTCCTCAAATGTAGAAATGAATTTCTAAGATTAGCAATAGAAATTATGAAAAGTGAAATTAAACTTAATATCTGAAAAACATTGTCATTTATTTAATAGGCTTCACAGATATATAATTTTACCTGTATTTGCTAGTAGATCATTTGCATTTGTTAAAATACAAATAAAATAAAGTAGAAAATTATTATAGTTTTTCATGGGTCTATTGAGATGGAAATTTTGGATTAGAACCCAGATTCTCTGTCTGCCAGAATTGAAGAATGAATCCACGGACAGAAAGTGGTATAGCAAAGGTGGAGATGTATTGAAGAATAAATACAGACTCCCACATGGGGAGAGGGAAAAGAATCCCACAGAATGGACTCCCAAGTAGGGAGGGAGAAAAGGTCCCACTGAGTTCTTTTTCCCCTAACCTATATAATAAAATCCTAATATGCAAATCAACCGAATGGTGGAATGACTGGTTGCTATGAACTGACCACCAGAGGGCAGAAGCTCAATGTAGGAGTTGCCCCCTGGTGGTCAATGCACTCCCACAGGGGGAGCACCGCTCATCCAGAAGCCTGGTTCATGGCTGACCAGTGCAGCAGCAGTGGCAGAAACCTCTTTGACAGCACTAAGGAGCAGGGAGCCAAGCGGTAGGGAGCAGCAAGCAGGCAGGCAGTAAGAAGCGAGGGGTCCTGGACTGTGAGAGGGATATCCACCTGCCGGCTTAGGCTCACTCCCTGTGACCCAGACTACACAAGGGCACAGGCCGGGCTGAGGGGACCCCTCTCCCCCAGTCCCAGTGCACAAATTTTTTGCACCAGGCCTCTAGTGTCTTATAAAGGCTACAGATACTGGTGCCTTGATATCCCCTCTGATAGGTCACTATTCTCTTAAACTGGTTACTATAGTAACTCCTGGGCTCAAAGATTAAACCTCACATGGGATATGTGAGGTTCTTTCCCCACTCCTTCCTTATTGTTTTCCTATTCCCTTTGGGCTTTTTTCTTCTCCTTCTGGATGAAGGGCTTCCTTCCCTTTATTTTGTACATATAGACCTTTTGCTGTTCCCAGCTCCCTCATTCTATGGAAATGTACCTGTTGCAGCTTTTCAGCTTCCCCATTCTATGGAAATATACCTTCTGCTGCTCTGCAGCCCTGTGCTTCCTCCATGGTCCCCCTAATTTCCAAAATTTCTAAAATTTCCTAAACCTGTCCTATTTTACCCCCCAAATTCCTGTGTCAGTATGACTTACTATAAAATATAACAGTAATAAGTATTTTCCTTGAACTCATTAATAAAGAAGGATAAAAAAAATCTCTGAATTACAGAACACAACTGTTTCCACAAATACCTTTTTAAATTACTACTCTCTTAGCAAGGTATTTTTTGGTTGCAAAAGAGGAAAAACAAAAGCTTGAGGTAACTTAAAAAAGAATGTCAAGGAATCAAAGGAAACATTGAAAAAATAAAGGTTTCAGAATGAGCAGAAACTTGCGCAGTTTTGTAGTTTGTGAGGCTATGCTATTATTATGTCACTCAACTTTCACCTTTAACGTGCTATACCTATGTGATTCGATGTGTGGAAAGTAATTAAATTGGCCCAACTTAGGTCAGAGATCACTCTTAATTCAATCAGCTGTGGCAACGTCAGGGTCCTGTCATTGAGGGATTCATCTGCCCTTCTCATAGACCCCCAATAGGTGAATTAGACATTTGCTAAATCTAATAAATTAAATCAACTATCACTTGATCTTTAAACACAGTTAGCCTTAAAAATATCTCAATCTTACAATTCTTGGTGCAGCCAGCAGTACATCAGACTCAAATTTGAATATCTTGAGTTCTGGGCACAGATTAACTTTTTAGCCAGGAATCACTTTGAGTGGTCTCTATTTGGTAAAATAAACAAGACATAGTACAGTGCTTTATACTAAAAACCTGTTGTTTGTGTGCTTAAGTTACTGGAACTATTTTTTTTTAATTTCTTTATTGATTAAAGTATCACATATTTGTCCTCATCCCCCCATTCCCATCCCACACCCCTCCCCACACATGTCCCCACCCCCCTGTTGTCCTTAACCACTGGTAAGGCTCATATGCTTGCACACAAGTCCTTTGGTTGATCTCTCCCCTTTACCCCCACCCTCCCCTACCCTCCCTCTGAGGCCCGACAGTCTGATCCATGCCTCCTTTCTTCTGGGTCTGTTCTTGTTCATCAGTCTATGTTGTTCATTATTTCCCCTAGATGAGTGAGATCATGTGCTATTAGAAATACACTTATAAGAACCGAAAATGAGACAAGCAATAATGGTTATGGTAACAGGCAAATGAATCAGTCTATAGTGAGTTTCTTTCTGGGCCAACAGTTCTTTTGAGACCCAATTTCAATGTCCAACAGTTCCTTATGTGTACATGTCAGCACTGACATTACAGTTCTGGATGGTGGACAAATGGTGCTAATGCAGGTCCGACTCTCTCTGGTTTGGTCCTGGGCAACCTGCAGTGATGCACAGCTGCTAACTGCTAGTACTATTTTAAAAATATTTTTTCATGTAATCTCAACATCAAATCCAAATTTAAACAACCAATTGACATGGGATTGCTTTGATTGAAGTAAGGGACAATACTATGGTAAACCCCAAAGTTCCTTTCCAGAGACCCATATCACTGCAGAAGACAGTCTGAAAATCACTAATGTAGTGAATAAAAAGTATAGGATTTCCAAGCAAAGGATCAGTTTTATAAAATGCTGACATTGGGATATACTAACTTGAACACAGGCTAAATCACTTTAATTCTCCATATATATACATTTCTTCAGCTGAAAATTGTAGATAATACCTGTGTCATCTAAATCATAAGTTTGATGTACTAAATAAAGTGAGTCACCCACAGGGATCTACTAGTTTGTGACGGTATACACTGGGTAATGACGTCACGTAGCAACGCCCGCTTCCTCTCCTAGCGATGACTAGCCTCCTAGCAGTTTCTTCAGCTCAGGAACACGACTTGCTTTATAGCCAAGTGGAAACATTTTACACTGTAACTAAATGTCTGTGAAGTGTTTTCCCATGCCTCATCTTATTTGATTCTCACAGAAGTCCTGGAATAGGTAGATAGGAGACTCAGTGGAATCCTATTTTCTTTTCATTAGCCAGAAAATGGAGATTTAGAAAGTTTAGAAACTTGACCTGACTGAAAAGAAGTAAGAAATGGTGGACCTTGAAAATGACTTCAGGTTTTCTCACTGTGCAGAATATACTCAAACACTGCTGAAGTTAAATATTTTACCCTCTGTTCTCCCTGCGTGATCTACAATAATAATCTGCTTTGTGTTGATATTTACTGCTGTGTTGCTGACAATTACCTGAAAGAGAAGTTGGGATGCTTCACTGGGCTGGAAAAAGTTTAGCTACATCAGAAAGCAGATCTAATTAAGCAAGTTTATTCTCTATATATAAAAGGCTAAGTTGACTCCTGCATGCATGATACATATAAAGCTCTCGCTGACACCAATCGCACCCATGTCATTGTCGATTGTGAATTTGGTTGACACTTCTATTATAGAGAAAGGACAGATAGCGATATTAAAATATTTCTTCTAATTAATTTCCTTTCAACGTATGCAAATCTATACATTGGGCCACTAGTTTCCTAATAAAACATCAGGTATTCAATTATTTTGCTATTACATAGTTTACTGTGAAAGGACTAGTAATTATTTATCTCCTTCTGTGGCCCTAGAAGAGTACGGTGAATGAGCTTGAGCAGAGAGAAATGAAACTAAGTCACTGATTTGACCCCATGCCAGGAACTGTGCAATCAGAATGTAAATAACAAACTCAGTCTTCCTCTAAGTCTCCTCTGAGGGCTGTTCATAGAGATAGAGAAGTGTACGCAGGAGACATGGAGATTGAGGAGACAAAAGCACCTTGATGATGATAAACCAGGAAATAAGTGGTAGACAAAAACTGCTTTGGATGAGGCGTATATTTTCACTCTATTTTTGATTCTGGTACTCTGACAATGTATTTTAAGCTTGGCATTTGCTTTTTAAAATTTCTTAATTCACATTTAATTGTGTAAAGCCACTCTTCTCAAGACTGAAGCTTTTTCATAGTAATGTGTGCTTAGATTGGAAGCTACTAGGGCCCTAGCACATTTGGCTGGAATACTCTGTTTTTAAGGATATATTGTGTCTGTTAATACAAAGGTCATGGCGTAGATTTTTGCACTTAGAATCTGCGTGAGAATGTGGGACTGTTCTTGCAAATCTTGGCTCCATCAGCAAATACATTAAAATAAACTGGAGGCTTGAAATAGAAATATCCTCCTTCCAAGTGTTTCATTTAGAGAATGACATCCTGTTTTCTTCAGAATATTATGGGTAATTCTGCATATGAATGAATTTGGGAATAGAAAAGGTCCCGCAAATGAAATACACAAAATAACTTCTAGAATTTCAGGCTTCTGTAATAAAAATAAGTGATATGTTCCCTTCAAAGTGTGAGGGGAAAAATGAAACCTGAAACTAGTTACTAAAGTTTTAGGATTTTGTAACAATTTGTGCATTAGTATGCTAAGGTAAATTCTCCCTATAAGAGAATATAGTATATCTTCAGTACAACTTTCTATTTATCTTGAAAGAAAACTTTTGATACAGTTTGGCTAAAAAAGTCAGACCATCTTTCATAATATAGTCAAAGGTATATTTAAAAAATGACTAGGTCCAGTCATCATTCATCTCATTTGAGCCTAGAAAGGCTTTAACCCAAAACCAAAATAACTATTGTCAAAGTAATAGAAAGAGTTAGTTGTCAATAAAACCCTGTTACTATTTTTTTTAGAAAAGAGTACATGGCATGACACACTAAATTAAAAAATAAATTTCAACTCATAATCTTAACTATATACACGATGGGGCAAAAGTAGGTTTACAGTGTTCAGAGGACCTTCGGGGGGAAGCGATGGGAGCAGCCTGGAAGAGGTTAATGGAGAAGAAGGAGGACCTATGTAATACTTTAAACAATAAAGATTAAAAAAAGAAAATAATACAATACTTAAAAAATAATAATATAAGTATAAACTTGGTTTTACATACTCACAATTGTAAACCCACTTCTGCCCACCCTGTCTTCCATTACAACACTGCTGAAACTGATCCAGTCATTGCAGTAATCTTGGCCTGTGTCTATCCCGAGTGCCTTTATATTGGATTTTACTTCGGTTCTATATTTAAAAGGAATTGAGAATTTTTAGCTGAATCCCTGTCTCCAGTAAAGAGAAAATTAGGAAGGATCTTTTATATCTTTTCACTAGAGGCCCAGTGCACAAAATTCGTGCACTCGGGGTGGGGGTGGGGTCCCTCAGCTCTGCCTGCGCCCTCTCGCAGTCTAGGAGCCCTCAGGGGATGTCCGACTGCCTGGCTCAGGGCTTCTGGCTGAGCAGTTCTCCCCCTGTGGGAGTGCACTGACCACCAGGGGGCAGTTTCTGCATTGAGAAGCTGCCCCCTGGTGGTCAGTGTGCATCATAGTGACCAGTCGTTCCGCTGTTCAGTTGATTTACATACTAGCCTTTTATTATATAGGACTAGCAGCCCGTTTGCACGAAGATTCGTGCAATAGATCTTCATTCACCTGGCTGCCTGCAACAGTTTTCTGCCGGCACTGGGGACCCAGGCCTTGGCTGTGGCTACCGCCTTCTGCCTTCTTTCAGGGTTGGGGCTTGGCCCCGGGCGGCGGCCTTGGGCTCGGCCGCACCCAGCGTCCCTGCTAAGGATCGTAGGAGCCGACCCCCGGTGGTTGCCTGCAATCCGTGCAGGCTCCCCGCTGGTGCCCAAGGCCGGAGGCTTTCCCGGCCTTGGGCTGGGCCGCACCCCAAAGTCCCTGCGAAGGTTTCCTGGTGGGCGTGTCTGGTGGGCGTGGCTTGTGGGTGTAGCGAAGGTGCGGTCAATTTGCATATTACTCTATTATTAGGTAGGATTATCTGGAATAAAAAAACAACAACTTTTTTCAGGGTTAACATCCTTTTAGGAAGTAGTGTGAAAACTTACACTGGAAATGCCATAGCAATTTTTGCATCAAGCTGATAATGATTAAAAAAATATTTATTTGGAACAAGTTGAATTTATTTGGAATAAGACCATGAGTTTATGTGAAATTTGTGTGAAATATTGGCCAGATGATTGTTCAAAGTTTCCTTTTTCTTGAACATAGTTAAACTATATTTTCTAGTCCTTTTGATTATAGGTGGAGTCATATGACTGGTTGACACCATTGAAATGTGAGCAGAAGCAATGTGTCATTTCCTGTGTTAGGCAATTCTAAGTTGTTCCACAACCTCTTTCTTTCTCTTTTTGGTTGATCAGATGTGTATTTAAAGCTCGGTGTGGAGATAGCTAACCTTCAGTTATACAGGCTCTCTGAATTTCTTCACACATCAGAACCTTTTCTTCCCATTCCTGGGGACCCTATTGTACTTGTACATGAGTGAGCAATAAACCTCTATCTTGTTAATACTCCAAGATTTCAAGGTTGTTTATCACACAGCTAACATTACTTACCCTAACTAATACACACTCAGAAAGAGATAATAAAGGATAATCAAAGTACTTGTGATACAAAAGCAGGTTGTAGAAACATATAGACTGTAGTAGGCAGGAACTAGTAAACACTGGGAACTGACCATAATGCTATGTATTTCAGAAGCAATCATGACTAGTCCAGGAAAAGGGAGAATTTGATAAGTAATAGCAATAAGTAGATGGTTCAGATTAACCTCGGATCCAACTGTTAATCAGCATTGGTTGTCTCAAGCAACAAGCAAATAGAAAACAAAAGATTAAATATTGTGATCAAAGTGTTTCCTTGGATCAAAAAGGAGAACTGATAGGGAAGACCTCATCCAGGAGATGAATTTTCTAAATGATAGTATGAATTATCATAAAGTACTAATGAGTCATGCGTACAATTTTAGTAGTGCTGGCAGAACAGGTAAAATATTATTGATATTTGGGCAATGGATTTTATAATACTGGTAAAAACTTTTTTCAAATGAATGGTTCATAGTATTTTAAGACTCAAACTAGGCTTCAAAAATAAAGCATATAAATGCTTAAGCAAAAAACTAATTAATAAATTTAACAAATATTTTCAGACCCTGTTCTATATGTTTGGGATATGGGTGCCTACATTTTACATTTTAATAAGTTTAACTGTTAGTAAGAATTATAGCTTGGTGGCAAGTGTCTTGGGTTTGAATCACCAAAAAAAAAAAAAAATTCTAATACTGTATTTTGAGCAAGATTCAATACATGGATAATGTAGATCCTTGGTTAGTTTGATTTTGTATTCTTTACCTTCATTTCTAGTAAGAATATTATAACCCCTTATAAAATATCAAATTCATATTAGTAGAACCATAAAAGATATCAAAACAATTAAAGCTATAAACAAAATTATGAACAAAATATTAGCTACAATGGAGACATATACTTCCCATGATTGTTTTATGTAAGTGATGTATTTTAAATCTTTTTGGATTAATTGTTATTACAATATGTTTTTTCTGCTGTTTAGGATGTTTGAAATGTTTATAGGTACCCATAATAAAAAATTTACATTTGATTTTAATTTTCTAGGGATTTTTATCAATAAAATCCATAGGTAATGCTTACATATTTAAGAAAATTTGGTTTTCAAAGTTCCATTTATTTGGTCTACTCCAGGAAGATCTTTCAATATGACTCTGGATTTGCTTTTTCAACTTTGCCATCTGAAAAGTACTGAGTTAAGATAAATGTAGAATGTTGATTGGTTCATGTGTTATATTGTAAATCAGTGAGCCCACATGAGATGCCTTAATCAATAAGCCAAATTAATTAGGAGTCTTTTATTACGCTAGCGCTAGTGGGCTCAGAGTAGAATATCTCTGTCAAATTCTGGGCCCCAACATGGTGGAAGTCTTTCCTATTTGTACTTTTTTCAGCTCTTTGTCTTCCAAATTTGGAAGGAGAGTTCCGGACCTTCTGAGAAAGAAGTCCTGTGTCCTAGAATGGGGCTGTGAGACCATATCTCAAGGCCTGGCCTGGCGCCAGCACTGACAACTCTGTCTGGGGCATAGTTTATGGCCTTTCTGGAATGGGAGTAGTCTTATTTTTTCCTTATTATTTAAGCAAGCAAGCGTTTACAGAAGCCATAGCAGGGTTAGAGTTTCAAACAGCAGTTTTTTACACAAGATGGAGGTTACTATGCTTCACATACTGTATCAAGCAGATTGTACACAGGTATCAGAGGTGTTCACTGTTAAGCTTCTGATTGGTGGGTTTTAGCTGTACTCAATTGGCATGTTCTAAAGAAGGATTACTTGGAAGGTATAAAGTTGGGTGAGGAATGATAAGGGTGCCATTCTTAATCTGGAGTGGTCCACACATGCTTCCAGTTCATCTCTTTCAGGGAATGCTCTTCCTGAGGCAGAGGGCCAACAATTTGCATTAAGATGTTGTGAGAACTCCGAATGTAATTGCTGTCTGGCTGAATACTATACTACTTTGTGTACTTTGAATTTAGGTAAAATGGGCACATTTTGTTTCCTTCAAATTTTCTTTCTAATTCCCAAACCAGTGAAAATTGAAATTCAGTAAGTGGCTATATAACACAGAGGGTTTGTATTCAATGTATGTAACAAATGAAAAAAACATTTTTGTGAGTATTTGTTTCCATATGAAAAGCAATCATTGGACATTTACAAATCCAGGTATAACTGGATGCGATTTTCCCAATTAAAAATTATCCCAAGCATTCTACTATTCTTAAGAAGGTTAGAAATGAGGTACAAAGTTCATTTATTCCCACTAACCCTCAGTCCATGACTGACTGGAAATTGTAATCTATTTTGTTTGCATCTATCATTAAAATTCCTCTGCCTCTCCCCTCCCCCTTTTCTTTCCTCCTTCTTTTCCTCTATCTCTTGTTCTCTTTCTCCCTGCCTGGTGTCTTCTTCAATATCCTGACCAGGCCACTAGAAATAGGGTATTTAGTTGGAAATTTTATCAGTTTTGTATAGTTTTTGACCACCTATTCTTATATTCTTATTGGTAAATGCTAATTGACTGTATTTTGCTCTACAGAGAAAAGATAATTCTATAGGATGGGAAAATCTACCTCCACAATAGTTTACACACAGTCCTCTAAATTACTTTTATAATTTAACTTCTATCTATTGCAAAAATAAGATTTGAGATAGCTTGAGCTTCTATAATCATAATAATACAATGTAAAATATTTAAAGGAGAGAGATTATTATAGACCTTTTTTGTCTAATATGGTTTTAATTGATCAATATATTTTGTTTTCTTATACATAAAAGTGAAAAAGGATATAATCTTATTGCATGTTTTTAAAAAAGGAATTATATATCCTTTTGTTAGGAGAGGAAAAATAACTCTGCTACCATTCAATTTTAGAAGTATCATATATATTTTTATATAAGGGCATGCCTATGCAATCTTTTTTATTATTCATTTTATACTGAGTTGAATGAATATTGAAATATACTCCAGAAAAATGTCAGAGTGTTAAAATAAGGTGGCTCAGGTATATAAGTATATAAGGGCAATATATACTCATCCCTTTCTCTTATCTTTCTCCAATAATGTTTATCTTAGTTGGTATTTGGCAAGAGTTGCTTAGAACCAACTCATAATTGGTGTTTTGTTTAACATTAATATTCTCAATGACTTGAGTACATTATTTAAATTTCTATTTTATAAAAACATTTTAAATAAAATAGCTATTAGCTCCTTTCATAAAAATGAGGAAATTGAGGCATAGCATTTAAAGTAACTTGCCTAAAATGACATAAACATGAAGGATTTGGTCTCAGGCAGCCTGGCTCTAGCACTTTTGCCCCAGGTAATGATGTTATCATGAATCTTTAGGATCTGGGTAAATGCATGTTCTGGTTCCTGATAGATGGGTGATCCCTGTGCTTTCAGGGAGGCAAAGCAAATAGAGTCATAAAAGCATGAGACCGCATTTGCTTCCAGGAATTGTCATCACCTCTTAACCTGCAGAGCTGTTTTAAGGAGACCTATAGACTAGCCCAAAGCTGTCTTTAGAAAGCTTTGAAGATATTTAGAAATATCTTTATATTTATTTAGATAATTGGTTGGAACCCTCAATTTTCAAGTCACAGATTGAATAGATAATTTAGTATTTAAAATGCTAAAGCTAGTTATTAGACATTAGCTTCTTTAATTAAAATAGAAATTTGTT
Organism: Eptesicus fuscus; assembly: GCF_027574615.1. Classification (NCBI taxonomy): domain Eukaryota; kingdom Metazoa; phylum Chordata; class Mammalia; order Chiroptera; family Vespertilionidae; genus Eptesicus; species Eptesicus fuscus. Next base: position 70,157,192 of record NC_072486.1, read on the forward strand.
AAGCAGACAAACTTAGGGCCTGTCATTCAATGTTAGCTGTAAAGAGTTCAGCCCCCATTCTTAGGTTATTAAGTAATTGACCTATCTGAATGAAATTATTTAGCATAGTTCTTTCCAAGACTGCGGTCAAAATTATTATGTGGAGTTTTGGTACAAGTGATAATGATAGGTTGTTTTTCCATTATTCATGTTTTTTGGCAAGCAGTTACTTTAACTAATTTATTAAACTGTCTGTAATCACTGGACTACAAAAAAGAAATGGTTTTAGTCTTCTTTGATCACTGCCTCTTACAATGCTGATGAATTTCCTTTTTTTTTTCTTCTTCATTCCCAAATGACAGCTTTGGAAAAATCCCATAGATTTTAATCTCTTTCAATTTTCCTAAACTTCAGTCTAGTCTAGCCTATTTAAAAATTCTAATCCATAGTCAGTTTAAAGCTTTGTGACCTCCTCCTTTCTTAACCATACTTGTTTAGACTTGTGCCATGAGAAGACAGAGAGAAGCTAGGTAGTCAGGAATTGGGACCATGGGGGCAGGGAAATAGAACAGGGATCCCAATTAGGAAGACTTACTAAGACACCCCAACTGAGAGGGGGAAAAGGGTGTGTGTGTGGGAGACAGGAGCTTTAAAATGTATGGATATTACTAAGACAGGCAGCTTGCATGTAACCAATCACAAGACAGTGAGGCATATAACCAATCCCAATAATGTTATTAAGGCAAATTTCTTTGAAAAGACCAATAAGGAACTAGGAAGACTATCCATCTCCTAAATTAAAAGGCAGGAGCTTCCTTTTACCATCTTTCTTTTCTCTTATAGTTTGCTCCACCAGCAGATTGGGGTATGGGACAGGAATGGGAGAGAATTTTTCAATGACAATGGCTATCTGAGGGCAGGTTTCCAAATGCTTAGCTGCATGTGTGATTCTTATGCGAGGATCACAGGGAACCTCCAACTGCATAGTTCATTGTCTCTGAAAATTGTCTGTGATCAGCCTGCACTCTGGCCAATCCGCTCTCCACTATCACAATACCTCATACTTGACCCAAAGCACACTCATATGTACTTGTCTTACCAATGTGTACACTGCAGCCAGTTCTGTGGACACTTCTCTGACCTACTGTGTTTCAAGTCTCAAATAAGCACAATGAGCACAGAGGCAAAGCACAATCTACCATATAAAAAGATAACCACCTATCTTCTATATATATAAAAGCCTAAGCAACCCAACGACCGAACAACTGGTCGACTGGTTGCTATGATGCGCACTGACCACCAGGGGGAAGATGCTCAATGCAGGAGCTTCCCCCTGGTGATCAGTGCGCTCCCACAGCCAAACAGCCAACCTCCCACGGCCGGCAGGACAACCTCCCACGGTCCCTTCCCCTGGTGGCCGGCCAACCTCCTGTTGACCCTCTCCCTGGCTGGTTGCACCCCTCCTCCTCCCGATCGGTCCCAATCACCAGCCAGGCCAAGGGACCCCACCTGTGCACAAATTTGTGCACCGGGCGTCTAGTGAGAGAAATAAAATGCCAGTCTCCATTTTGTTTATCCAACCCACCCCATTCCTTTTGAGTGAGTCTCCTAGTTTCCCTTTATTTCCTTGAAGAGAGCTCCTCTGTGTGTGTGTGTGTGTGTGTGTGTGTGTGTGTGTGTGTGTGTGTGTGTGTGTGAATCCTCACCAGAGGATATATTTTCCATGGATTTTTAGAGAGAGTGGAAGGGAGGATAGAGAGGTAGAGAGAGAGAGACATTGATGTGAGAGAGACACATCAATTGGTTGGCTCCTGCATGCACATTGACTGGAGCCAGGGATCAGATCTGCAACCCAGGTATGTGCCTTCGAATTGGAATTAAACCCAGACTTTTAGGTGTGTGGGCTGATGCTCTAACCACTTAGCAACACCAGCCAGGGCTTGAAGAGAGCCCCTTTACCTGAGTCAAATTTGGAAAGGGAAAAAGTATTAGTCATCCCTCCCCCTTAGCTAACATCTTATTATAGTTGTGAATATATATGTGAAAGAGAAAATAAAAGGGAGGAGAAGATTGGACTAGTTTGAATTCAGCTGCTTGCCCCACTACAGCATTTACTATTACTAACTGATTGATATTTGATATATTTTAATCTCATAGTATAAAAATGTAACAGGTTTTTGTACATTAATGTTTTCATTCTGCAATTTTACTGAATTCATTTATTCTAACATTTTATTTGATTAAGTCTTTAGGATTTTTTATATATGACATCATATTATATGCAAACAGACACTATTTTACTCCTTCACTTCCAATTTGATGTCTTTCTATTTTCTTTCCTAATTGCTTTGGCTAGGACCTCTGGCATTATGTTGAATTGAAGTGGTAAGTGTGGCATCCTGGTCTTGTTCCTGATCTTAGAGAAAAAGTTTTCAGCTTTTCACCATTGAGAATAATGATAGCTATTTTCTTGGTATATATGGCCTTAATTATGTTGAAATACATCCCATTTATAACTAATTTGTTCAAAGTTTTTATCATGAAAGTGTGTTGTACTCTGTCAAATGTTTTTTTTCTGTATCTTTTGAGATGCTTATATGACGTTCATCCTTCACTTTGTTAATATAGTGTATCACTCTTATTCATTCATGAATTTTGAATAATCCTTGCATTCCAGGGGAAAAAATCCCACTTACTCATGGGGTATGATCTTTTTAATGTGCTGTTGAATTCAGTTTGCTAATATTTGGTTGAGGATTTTTATATCTTAGTTCATCAAGGATATTGGCCTGTAAATTTCTCTTCTTGTAGTGTCCTTGTCGGGTTTTGGTACGAGACCAATATTGGCCAAGTATAATGAATTTGGATGTGTTCCCTACTCTTCAGTTTTTTGGAAGACTTTGAGAAGAATTTGCATTAATTCTTCTTTAAATATTTGATAGAATTTACCAGTGAAGCCATCTGGTCCTGGATGTATCTATGTTGGGAGTTGATTCAATCTCTTTATTCATAATTGGTATTTTCATGTTTTCTATTTCTTTATTATTCAATCCAAGTAGATTATATAATTCTAGGGATTTATTCTGATTCTTTCTAAGATATAACTATTATTCTTTATTGGAAAATTTTTTCTTATACTTATTCTCTCTGGCATTCTTGTATTTTATTTTATATTTTTATTTTTTTTACCATGATAAAGAAATCTGCAAATTTGTTCTCCATGACATTGATTAAAGCATCTGCTAATTCAAGTGAAACTTTTGTTAATTACTATCTTCAATGTGGGATTTCAGAAGTAGTGCATACAAAATAGTTTATTATGTGTGAATGTGTATGAATGTTTGTGAATGTGTATGTGTATAAGGGTGTAAATATTTTCAAAGGAATGGCTGTCTTATACTCTAGCAAACATCCTATATAATAAAAGGATAATATGCAAATTGACTGAACAGCAGAACAACCAGTCACTATGACATGCACTGACCACCAGGGGGCAGAAGCTCAACGCAGGAGCTGCACCCTGGTGGTCAGTGTGCTCCCACAGGGGGAGTGCCACTCAGTCAGAAGCTGGGCTCACAGCTGGCAAGCGCAGCAGTGGTGGCGGGAGCCTCTCCCACCCCTGCAGGAGTTGTATATCCCCTGAGGGCTCCCAGACTGCGAAAGGGCACAGGCTGGGCTGAGGGACCCCACCCTAAACCCCAAGAGTACAATAATTTTATGCACCAGGCCTCTAGTATTCTAATATTAGCCAACATGAAAGAGCATCACACAATTTTATGTTAATGTGGAACTTGAATCTTCATGTTAGTATCAATCAATAAGTAAAAGGAAACACATCTCCTTTTTTCCCCTCCTTGCTATCTGATTTTATTTATTTATTTGTTTGTTTGTTTGTTCATTTATTTATTTTTAAATTTATTTTATATTGTTGATAGTATTATAGATATCTCCCATTTCCCCTTATTCCCCCTCTCTACCCCCTATCCCCTATGTTTAATAACATGCTATTTAGCCTTCATGTATTTGAGTCTTTCTGAGGGTTTTTTTTATTGTAGTTGATTTTTAACTTCATGTCAATGTGATCAGAGAAGATGCTTGGTATAATATCAATCTTCTTGAATTTATGCTCTAACCTGTGATCTATCTTTGAGAATGTTCCATGAGCACTTGAGAAGAATGTATATTCTGTTGCTTTGGGGTGAAATGTTGTATAAATATCAGTTATATACATCTGATCTAGTGTGTAATTTAAGGGCTCTGTTTACTTGTTCATTTTTTGTCTGGAATATCATTGCAGTGATGTCAGTGGGGTGTTACAGTCCCCTGCTATTACTGTATTGCTTTCAATCTCTCCCTTAATGTCCCTCAAGAGTCTTTTTATGTACTTGGTTGCTCCTATATTGGGTGTATATATGATTGCAAGTGTTATATTTTCTTATTGATAGGTATTTATTTATTGCCATTGCTATTTTCTTTATGCATATGATCCTCTCTCTTTCCTTTTCTTGTTCTTAAAGCAATCCCTTTAACATTTCTTGCATTGTTGATTTGGTGATAATGTACTATTTAACTTATTTTTTTTTCTGGAATGTTTTTTATTTCACCTTCAATTTTAAATGATAGACTTGCTGGGTACATTAGTCTTAGATTTAGGCCCTTGCTTTTCATTACTTTGAGTATTTCATGCCACTCCCTTCTGACCAGAAGTATGTTTTATTGAGAAGTCAGCTAGTTTACATTCTAGTGGGAAATCCTCTGTAGGTAATTTTCTGTCTCTCACATGCTGCCTTTAAGATTCTGTATTTGTCTTTAACATTTGCCATTTTAATTCTAATGTGTCTAGATGTGGGTCTCTTTAGGTTCACCTTGATTAGGACTCTGTGTCTCCTGAGTTTGTGTAACATTTTCCATCACCAGGTTGGAGAAGTTTTCTGTCATTATTTCTTCATACAGGTTCTCTGTTCTTTGTTCACCCTCTTCTCCTTCTGGTATTTCTATAATGCAGATGTTGTTACATTGCAGGTTGTCCCAGAGCCCCTTAAACTATCTTCCTGCTTTTTAATTCTTTTTTTTCTATTTGCTGCTCTAATTGGGTAATTAGTTCTATCTTGTCTTCCAATTCATTTATTTGATCTTCTGCTTCATCTAATCTCCTTTAATACCTCCCAGTGTGTTCTTGATGTCAGATATATCATTCTTTATTTCTGTCTGGTTCTTATTCATGATCTCTATTTCCCTTTTCATGCTGTTGTAATTTGCATTAAGTTCCTTAAGCATCTTTATAACCATTGCTTTGAACTCTATGTCTGATAGGTTGTTTGCCACCATCTCATTTAATTCTTTTTCTGGAGATTCTTTCTTTTCTCTCATTGGGGGGTTGTTTCTTTGTCTCCCCATTTTAGATGTTTCTTTATATTTGCTTCTATGTATTAGGTAGAACTCTTATGCCTCCCAGTCTTTGTGGTATGGTCTTATGTAGAAAGTGTCTTGAGGGGTCCAGTGATGCAATCTCTTTGTTCACCTGAGCTGGATGCTCTATGAATGCTCCTTGCTCTTGTTATTTGGGCACTCTTGTTATAATTGGGACTTGATTGTTGGTGTCCAGTGAACTTTAACACCAATGTCATAGTGTTATACAGATAAATTGGGTCCACTATTTATGAGTCTTGCTGGATTTGGTCTGATGTTGTTGAATCTGGTCCCTTGGTAAGTCTATCCTAGACCTTCTGTGAGCGTCTCTAGTGCAGATTAATGTAAATCATGGCCCATTTCTGTCCCTGGGCCACCTGATTGAGGTATGAGAGGTTAAAGCCCCTAATAGTCCAGTGGTCAGGGACTCCTTAGCCAAGAGACTGGGTCTACCTTGAGTCTCATGCTTTGATTTTCCCTATTATGAGCTGTACTTCCTTCCCACACAGAGCTGGTTCTGCAAGTGTCAGCTGCAGGTGCTTTGGGTGTCACTGGCTTTTACCTCGATGTGCTTTCAGGGGCAGTGTCTATGGTGGGGACTCAAAAGCTGATTAGACAATCTCTATACAGTCCACACTTTCTATCCTTGGTTATCAGGGTTCTCTCCAGCTAGTTTTCAGTTGATTCTATATCTCCTTTTTGATAGTTAGTTGACTATAATACAGTTGTGCTTCTATAGCATTTTATTTTCCTTTTAAATTATCTGTGAAGATTCACCAAAAGTCAAAACACTCAGAATTAAAGATAAAATTCCAATCCCCAAATTTTCAACAAAATTGCCATCTCACACAATTGAGAGGTGCAATATGGAACTAAGGTAGACTTGTTATTTATTTATTTATTTATTGGGGGCATCACCATTTTCCCTCTATATGTTCTGCTCTTCCTCCTCCACCCCCCACCCCAATCCATGTAGACTTGTTAATTCCAAAATATTGATTGCTAGCTAGACATCATATATAACTGGAATGTGCCTAACCCTCTTCTGCCCTAATGTTATACAGCAGCAGTACACCCATATCCTAAACAATTTCTTCTCTTTTGTACTTATTAAGATTCACTATGGAAGGATACCAAGACTTAAATTGCCAACCAAATTGTTTATAGAGAGAGGTGTCTAAAAAAAAGTCAATTCTCTGTGCTGTCCCCTCCATTAGAAGTGTCCAAATTGTGATGGGGGAGGGGGGTGCACAAAGTGGCAAGTGGTAGCGGTAATTGATGGTTAAACTCTTTCCTAAGGCTATTAACAATTAAGATGATAAAGCCACATAGGCAGCATTGAGGATATCATTTTATATTATGGCAAGAGGGTGAGCATCCAACACAGTTAAAATATGTATTTCATTTTAATTGCTTAGTAAAATTAGGCACCATGGTAACTCATCCCTAATTTACAAAATTTGAATTGCATTTACCAGGAACTATTTTCTCTTTACTCTTATTCATATAACAACACCAAAATACTGTATATAAAGTTAAATCAATAACCTGATATATGAGTCATTTTGCTTGCCTGATAGATGGACGCTCCTGACAATTTAATCTAAGGCTATGACTCTTGGTCACATTGTAGTATATCCCACATTGTTTGCAGCTATTTTCTCATGCAAGTAAAGTGAAAAAAAAATTTAAAAATCTATCTATCATCTATCTATCTAGATATATAGGTATAGTAGTGTGATAGTTTTACTAAATATTTTTAACCCTTAGCCAATCTAAGAAATGAGATTTTCAGAATAGCCTTGAGGAGAAAATAAAGCATAGCATTTTGAACAAATATTAAATAACCTAAAATATCTATAATTTAGAGAAATAATTGCTCCTCTTGATAATCCTTCAAACAACACTTTTAGATAGATTCTAGAGGTACTGTAAATTAATATTTAAGTTGATCAAATTTGGGTCATATTAAGTAAAAGTTAATTTTATATGTGTATTTTCATTGCTTAAGGCTACAAAATTGCAATTAAATGCTTTGAGAGAAACTCTTTAGGAAAATAATTTTTAGATCTTTCAACCCAGAGATATTTTTTCATCAATAGAAAGTTTTGCTCTCTTTAAATATATTGTATTAATTACATAAATTATTGTATTAATTGTATTTCAATTGTTTGATCCAATTGCATTTCAATTTTACTAATCATATTGTATTTGTGTTGATGCAAATATACTGTTACAAGTATATTATATTAATTATACATCAATTATAAAATTAATGTACAATTAATATCCCAGCCAATATCTATTTTATAAAATCTAGTTTATTCTTGCCAAGTTACACATAAGATATTTCACAATAATAAATTACCTTTTACTTGGAATTCACTTGTTATTTTCTGGTTTTTAATAACTGGTGTATAAATAATTTAAGAAGATATTGGAGGTACTATTAGTCACCTTAAAAGGAAAGAATGTAGGATTTCCAAATGCTAGCTAAGGGGTGAGGAAAGCTGAGTTCAGCCTGTCTTTACCCAATTTCTGTGGTTGGTGAGGAAGCCTTTCTTAAAAGTACACGTAGAGTGGCTGTTGCAATGGGTGCACATGTGCTTGATTTTTCCTTCTTAATTTAACTTAATGATCTTAATTCATTAAAACCGGGAATATCCAGTTATATGTACCAACACTCAAGGAAAGCATTTTTTTAAATAATTAAATTAAAAATAAGGGTGAAGTTTCAACTTTTAATAAAATAAAAGCAACTTTTCCATTGTAACATGACTAATATTTATGGAACTGATCCCATGACTAATAATTAGTAATAAAATAAATTTTCAAATGCTTTCATGGTATTGCTGTATTAATGTACCAACATTTAAGATTTAAGTAGGGAAAACAAAGAAGGCTTGGAGAAAATGCTAGGGATCTTCATTACAATGGTTGTAGAGGCCATCTAAAGGCATAAAGACGGAAGAAGTTGAGATGATAGCACACAAGTATAGTTGGATATTATGTTGCACCTAATTTATGTATGATGTTTTCTCTGTCTGTCTTTTTAGGGGGAAACTCCCAATATTCATTACCACGATTTTAAATGCTCCTGTCTGCAAAGAGGAGAATAGCACTTTGAGTCTTTATAAGGGGTCAATGGAGGTTATATTTTGTAGTGAGAATTCTAGGTTTTATCTTTTTCTTCAGTGCCACTAGAAGAGAAATTTCTTTTTTTTTTTCCAAGAAGAACATTTTTTTTAACATTTATTGTAAAAATATAATTTTGTCATCATATATTTTATAATGTTTTCTATAGTTATCCAATTGTATTTTTAATTACTTAAATTTAGATTAAATATGATTAAATCTAGATTTAACATCAGTATTACAATATTTTTAACTTATATAAAATCATAAAAATTATTAAATATATAATATATGAAAAATTTAGATTATATAGTGATTTAAGCAATACAGAAAGCCTGCATTATTTTGAGCTGCATACTATAAAAAGGTGGAATAGGTGTGTCATCTCTTTTTTTTCCCCTAAGGTACTTGAAGACCTGAGTAATTGGTGCAATTGAAAAAATAATAGGAATAGTTTTATAGATTGTGAAATTGAGGTCCAACAGTGTCAAGACAGGAGGTCATAGAAGAAGTCAATGGATCAGAAAGGACAGTAACTTAGAAATTTTCTCTTATGCTTATAATCTCACTATTACTCAATGAACATATGTTGAAAATAGAGGTTAAAAACTGAAATTAAGCCCTAGATGGTTTTGCTCAGTGGCTAGAGCATTGGCCTGTGGACTGAATGGTCCTGGGTTCAATTCTAGTCAAGGGCATATACCTTGGTTGCAGCAGGCAACCAATCAATGTGTTTCTCTCACATTGATATATTGATATTTCTTATTTCTCTTTTCTCTGTCTTTCCCTCTCTCTCTAAAAAAAAAAAAAAAAAAAAAAAAAAAAGAAAGAAAAAAAAATCTGTAGAAAAATGTCCCTGAATGAGGATTAAAAGCTGAAAGTTAAAAGAAAAAAGCTGAAAGTTGTCAGGTGAGTTAAAATTGTGAGAACTGTCAATATATAAACTCTTAGGAATGTACTTCTTCTATTTCTTTCTTTTTTAACTTAGCAGTTTATCCTGAAAATAAATTTTTATTTAGTTTCTATTTGGCAATTTTCCATTTTACTCAATTGTTTAAAGTAGCCATGAGCTCATAGATATCTTTGAGTGGGATTTATAAAAAAGACAATAAACTATAGGAAGAGTCAATTATCAAAAATCGGGAAAACAGGCCAATAAGCAGATCTTGATATATTTTTTCCAATTTGGCTGACATAATTGGCATTTTGTATTTTAAAAATAAAACAATAAACTGTTTTATGCTAAACAATCACATATCTCGAAGATAGAGTATAATATAGTCCGTTAGCTACCACATAAAGATGTTTGGTGGTGGTGGGGAGGGTTTGAGGGCAAGCATCTTGGTATTTGAGCAGTCGGTTTATACATTTTGTTTCCTAGGACACTTATATTAAACTTTGAGATTGCAAAAATAAATCTCTTGCAATGATACTTCTACCTGTGAATGGTTTATTTCAGCCTTTTATGTTGAAGCTTTTGGACACTCTCAGAAAAATGATTAGATTACTAATTTGCCTGCTCTGTAGTGAAGTCCACCCTGATAACAGATATCCAAAGCAAACATCCAAACTTAAAATGGAACGGAAAAGCAATACTGGGTCCGAGATGTTGGGGAGTAATGGCTTCAAATTCCTGAATGTTTACTTTGTAACCTTGAGGGGTAAACTTGAAGAGAAGTTAAATTGACAATAAATATAATAAGCATCTTCAACTTAATATTTTAGAAGTCTGCTAACAATCTAAGGGAAAGATTGTTTGCCTTAAAAAATATAACTCAGAATACTGAGAGTAGACAAACGCACACAAAAGGATTCTGTTTACTATCAACTGTTGTGTATAAGATAGTAAGGAAAGGACATTCTCTTTCTCTGTGAAGTCTTTAAATAGACACATGATATAATTAGAAATGTCTGTTGAGGCATGAAAAACACAGCCCAAAATCCCAGTGCACTCAGTATAATACGACATTATATGTAAGTAGGCAGATTTGTGGGGAGAAGTTAGCCAACCTGTGGCCCTACCCTGAAGGATATATTAGATGAAAAATTAGGTGAGGTCAAAATCTGGAACATGAATAATTATCTGTATAGGTAAACAGCAGCTTGTGCATTGGGGACCTTCTGGGTTCTGTAAACCTCTTGTTTCTCTCACTGGCATGAAGGCTGATGAGGTTATAACTTTTACTGTTAGAGTCACATTGCTCTGGCTGCTACCTAAGTGTATCCCGGCCATGGCAGGATGGATGCTGGAAGGCATCGGGGTTCATGCCTTAGGGTGGGTGTGCTTGTAGTTTGAATGAGACTGTAGCACTCAATACTGTTCCCTATGGGTTCTGAGGAGGGAGACCAGTGAGGGTGAAAAGAAATATTTATAGTTGGAAAAATTTACTCAAATGAGAGGATGCAATATAACATTTTTAAACATGCAAGAAATAAAAAAGATGCTATATTTCTTATAATCCATCATTTTCAGAAGAGATTGGAGAATATGCAAGGAAGGGACAAAAAAAGAGATTACATCCATGAAACAAGAGAGTCTCAAAGGTGAATTTTGGAAGGAATTCTCAATATTTAAAGCTGAACAGGGGAGATTAGAGTAGGAAGAGAGCTGTGGAAAATTGGTGTTATAGGTAAAAAAAAAAAAAATGATATGCCTGGGCATTTGCAACTATTATTATTTTTGACAGATCTGTTAGAGCACATTACACATTAGCTACAGAGCCCTGGCCTGGGTTGCTTAGTGGTTTGGAGCATCGTCCAGTATACTGGAGAGTCATGGGTTGGATTCCCAGTCAGGGCACATACCTAGGTTTCAGGCTCCATCCTGGTTGGATGCATTCAGGAGGCAACCGACCAAAATATTTTTCTCACATTCATCTCTCTGTCTCTGTCTCTCTCTGTCTGTCTGTCTGTCTCTCTCTCTTCCTCCCTCTCTAAAATTAAAAGAAAATCAACTACAGAGACAGGTAACCAAAATTAGTAATTTTAATTCCAGAGAAAAATTTTACAGAAATAGATACTTAATTCTAGTAATTATATAGTCAATAGTAATGCAAACATTCAACAATGTCAATATTGATAGCTTGGGTAGGGGTAAGGGATTTGGAATATAGGGTTGAAAGAATATTCCAAAGGGCTAAGTACCTCATACTAGGATATCAATCAATATTCTAGGAATTTATACATATAAAAATAAGTGTATAAGCCTATTACTTAAAATATGGAGATTAATGGCAGAAGACATATGCAAGAGTGCTGAAAGTTACTGACTGTATGAAGTGAGATTAGGGGATAAAGAAGGCCAAGAAGAATGTTGTTATTTTCGAAACATCTTTTAACATTATTCAATTTAAAAAATACGTGTTTGCTTTATAATATTTAAAAATAAAATGTTAACAATCTATATGCTTTAAGGATGCATTTATTTCAGATTGCTTTCTAATGTATCCAATTCAATTCTAATAACACAGTTATTAGTCCATAAAGTGTGATATTCCAGAGCATATCTTCTAATCTAGAGTTTTCAGAGAGGGAGGAATTTTAGCCACAGAGACATTAAACAATTTGCCTAGGGTTACATGTTCATAAGTATAACCTGGGTTTTATTCTATTTTCTATACATAGCGGTTAATTAAAACTTTGCTTGCTAGTTTAATATGCATTATACACAAAGGCATATTTTACTGGAAATGTCTATAGACAATGTTGTATCTCCATTGTGCAAGTACTGTATAATATGAGATGTCAAAACAGATGAAAAAATTTACCCACTTGGAAATTCTTCCTTAACTTGTCAAAAACACTGGGACCTGAGTGGAACTAATCAAATTCAATTAATTTGTAAGCAGAGTTTATATCAACTTCCAACTGTGGACAAATTAATTGTTTTTAATGCTGAGTTGTGGGAATAATGTGTTTCATGGTAAGTTACAGAGTAAAAGAAAATGAGCTGTCCCCATGGGGCTTTCTGTGTACAGGATAGATGCCTCTCGTCCGGCAATGTTAACGTCAAAGATGCTCTGGACTCCTGCATGTGTTGTTACCAAGCTCAGCAATCCCAAGGACCCAGCTTCTAGGATTCAGAGCAACTACGGGAATGAGTGGGCTTAAAAAAACACACAAAAAGACAATTTAGTTTATTGGATCATATATCCAATGGTATTGCAGTCCTTTTGCTCAAGCTTGATTGAAAGTGACAAATTGTGGGATACAGAGTTAATGGCTACTGCATATGTTCAATATTTGAAAGCAAGAGAGGATTTTTCTTTTTTACAGAGGAGCAGAACCAAGGAGATAGAAAGCAAAGGAGTAGATTTAGCTGATCTCTCCCTCTCTGTTTTGGCTGTTGTGAGTTTTATTACCTCCTACCTTGTGAAAAAAACAACAGTTTTACTGACTACAGAAAAGATGTGTTGTGAAAGACACACTATTTCAATAGCTGACTTAAACATAAATATCAGAGACCAAAAAATACAGCATATGAATATATCTAAAAGTGTGGTTGTGGAATTAGTCACTAAATTAATGGTGTTGGATAGCTCTTCTATTTTGGTCCTGTGTAGAGCTCTTTTTTCTTTATATGGAAATTTGCTAATTCTCTTCTAAGAAGCTAGTTCCAAATCAGTTCGTATTTTTTCCAGGTAAATCCTTGAAGAAGAGTAATGTCATAATTGCAAAGAACTCTGTCTTTTTGCAATTTTTTAAAGTTCAGATATTAATATACAGAAACTTTATCAACTTGTATTTGAGTAGCTAGTTTTCTAGTTTTTATTTTTATTGAGGTTTTTTTGAGGCACTGGAGACCTGGCTCCTACTCCGTGTGAAAATATTTCTGATAATAAGTTCTCTTTTACTGACATAGGAAAATCTCAGAGTTATTTCTTCAAATCATATGTTTCGATCTTACCTTGCTTTTTTGGAAAGTATTGGATGAAGTGGCAGTAGCTGTGAGGAAATATAATCGAGTTTAATTCTTTAGCCATTTCATCATATTTCTATGTTTTTGTGTTTGTTTGTTTTTAATATACATAAAAGGAAAAGTCATTGAATCTCTTTCAAAGTTTGGCCAAAAATTTTCTTAAGACTTTCATCTATTCAACTTTTCCAAACATCTAAGCTAATAATTTCAATGATGAATTTTGCCAACTCTTTGTTAAATAATTTCTCCAAACAATATTTGAGCAAAGACAATATACTGGTTTGAGTGCTTGGGGTTGGCTATAAGCGGGGAACAAGATAATCAAATGAGGCAATAGGCAATAAAAAATAAAAACCCACAAAACAATAAGAAAACTTTGACTGATAATTGATTATTTTAATTATGGTTTTAAGGAAATACAAGATTCTAAAATGTCCTATAATTATTAGTTAAAGAACACATTTCTACTAGCAATGTGACAAGCAAGTTATACCTTCTTTGTTAATTGTCTTGGTAGTCATTTTCTAGGGCAGCCTATAAAATGCCAGAAGTTTGGTGACTTAAAATAACAGACATTTATTCCCTTCAGTTCTGGAGGCTAGTAGTCTACAATCAAGCTATCAGCAAGGCCACGCTTCCTCTGAAAGCTCCTTTCCAGCTTCTGCTGGTTGCTGGCAATCCTTGGCATGCCTGTTTTCACATGTTCTTCTGTGTGTGTGTGTGTGTGTGTGTGTGTGTGTGTGTGTGTATTGTGTGTGTGTGTGTTTCTGTATCTCTGTGTCTTTACATAACCTTCTTATAAGGACATCAACCTTGCATTTAGGGTCACCTATAATCCAGTAATGACCTCATCTTAACTATTATATCTGCAATAGTCCTGTTTCCAATTAAGGTCACATTCTGAAGTTCTAGCTGGACATGGATTTTTGTGGGACACTATTCAATCCAGTATAACATTATTTATAGCATAGAGTACTAAATAGGTGCTTTATTTTAGTAGAAATTATAATTTATTAGAAAAAATAAACAAAAATTTGGAATCAGGAAGACCTAAGTTCAAATTCCTTCATTCCCTTTTGACCTTGAGCCAATTAATTTTCCACTGTTCTTTGTAAAATCTAGATAATAGGCATCTCAAGGTGATGTCAGATAATCTGATTTATTTAAAGCCAAGACAGGTCAAATAGATATTATCTCTTTCCTCTCAATATCAGTCTTTAAAAAAATAATTAAATTTATTGGGATTATATCCTATATAATAAAAGGCTAATATGTAAATCGACCAAACGGCAGAACAACCAGTTGCTATGACGCACACTGACCACCAGGGGGCAGATGCTTAACGCAGGAGCTGCCCCTGGTGGTCAGTGTGCTCCCACAGAAGCCAGGCTCACAGCTGGTGAGCGCAGTGGTGCTGGCAGGAACCTCTCCTGCCTCCACAGCAGCACTAAGGATGTCCAACTGCCGGCTTAGGCCTGCTCCCTGCAGTGGGACATCCCCAGAGGGCTGTGAGACGGTGCAAGCCGGGCTGAGGGACCCCACCCCAGTGCATGAATCATGCACTGGGCCTCTAGTTTGGTTAATAGAATGATATAGGTTTTAAGTGTACAATTCCATAAAACATCATCTATAGATTGCACTGTGTCAAATGCAATTAAAGTCAAATCTCCTTCCATCACCACATAGTTTATTTCTTTTACCCTTTACTACCTCCCTCACCCCTATCCCTCTGGAAACCAAACCACCAGAGTGTTATCTGTGTCCATGAGTTTTGGTTTGTTCATTTGTTGCTTTTGGTTTTATATCCCCTATATGAATAAAATCATAATCAAGACAACATGGTATTGGCAGAAAAACAGACACACAGACCAGTGGAACAGAATTGAGAGCTCAGAAATAAACCCATATGCATATAGGCAAATAATTTTTGACAATGGAGCAAAAAACACACAATGTAGAAAACAAAGGCTCTTTAATAAATGGTGTTAAAAAAATTTGAAAGCCACGTGCAAAAGAATGAAACTAGACTATTTGTAACCATACACAAAAGTAATTCAAAATGGATTAAAGACCTAATAATAAGACTTGAAATAATAAATTACATAGAAGAAAACATAGGTACTAAATTTACAGACCTTGGTCTTAGAAAGGATTTTATGTATTTGACCTCAGAAGCAAGGGGAAGTAAAAGCAAAACTAAATGAATGGGACAATGTCAAACCTAAAAACTTCTAAACAGCAAAAGAAACCATCAACAAATCAAAAGGTAGCCAACCGAATGGGAGAAGATATTTACAAACAACACCTCTGATAAGGGGTTAGTATCTAAAATATATAATGAACTCATACAACTCAATGACCACCACCACAACAAAACAATACCATTAAAAAATGGACAGAGGATTTGAACAGACACTGCTCTTAATATCTGTATTTTTAATTTTATTGATTTTCTACAGAGAGGAAGAGAGAGGGATAGAGAGTTAGAAACATCGATCAGCTGCCTCTTGCACACCCCCTACTGGGGATGTGCCCGCAACCAAGGTACATGCCCTTGACTGGAATCGAACCTGGGACCCTTGAGTCCGCAGGCTGACGCTCTATCCACTGAGCCAAACCGGTTAGGGCAATATCTGTATTTTTAAAGGAAGATAGACTATAACAACTTGATTCTTAAATAAGTGATTCTTAGTTAAGCTGGAGAAGATAATGAAACATTATAAAGTTACTTGGACTGGAGAAGGTAATATGATAACGTTATTTGGACTGAGTTCATATGTTAAGAAAATATGAAATCTTATTTAGGGAAACCCTTTGCCTTCAGAGTGGGAGAATGGTTGCCATGCAGAAAAGCCTTGTCCTCCTAAGCACCGGCCCATGAGTTGACATTGTCAGGACTCCACTAAAACCCCCCATTGCTGAGATTCTTACCTCACCCTCTAGAGGTGAATCAAACATCAAGAATGCAATTAATATTCATTGTCTATTTGTCTGGAGTGAAGACGTGGTGTGATATGGAAAGAGATTTTTAGATAGATTTCAAGTGATTTGTTAATGGATGACACCATTGCTTGAAGGTCTCCTTGCAGTAATGTTCTACTGGACTAAATCTTGCCTTGCCTCTGACTTGTGCCAGTTGTTACCCCAGGCACTTTGTTTCTCTTATTGAGCACATCCTCACCTAAATGCCCCTGTCAATCTAGTCAGCCTCCATCACACTGCATTAATGAGAATTCTCTACCTAGGTCCCTCCTCTCGCCACTTACTCAGACCCAGTTTAGCTCTCTGATGCCATGTTGTTGAATTTGACACCTTTGATTATGACCATGTTCTTGTCTTTCAATCCTGGTAATGTAGCATCCAGACTCAGCAAGGAATTACCTTTCCCTTTATTATGTCTTTAGAAATTCCCACAGCTAAATTATCAAATTGATTTATACTTTTGTATATATCTATATGTAATTTTTTAAATAAAGGCTTGATTCACTTAGTAAATAAAATTTTCTTCAATATTATTATCTTTACTTTTTAAATTTCTATAAACTTGACTTTATTCCCTAATTTCTGTTTTTCAAGTCTTGTAAGATATATATATATTCGTTGCCATCTGGGGCAAAGTTGGTATAGAGAGGTGAGAGTCATGAATATAACTTTCCAATTCCTAAAGTTTTTTACTGAGGTGATGGTGAACTACATGACAATTTTAAAAAGATTTAATGCATTGTGTTAAACTTTGATCTCTTTGCAAATGTTTGTATATGTGAAATGTAAAAAAACTATTACTAGAATATTTTATTTACCAAAATATGTAATCAAATAACTATGGATACAAAGAAGTTAAATTGTTATAGTAAATTCAGAAGTTATGGCTCAAATAGTCATAGTCTTAATGTTTTTTATGTGAACAAGAGATCTTATTTTTATATTTTGCTATTTATGTTTCTCAGATTTAATTTATGATTCTGGTATCTGTATGCAGGTTAAATACAACCCTTTACAAAAGGTTATGTTATAAGAACAACAATTCCATCTGGTGTTTTCAGCTATAAAATCCTTGGAAACCATCAAAATATATCTGCCTTTGTATTTTATTCCATAACTAGTTTGGCTATGGTGATGTCCCTGAATATAAAGTTGAGAAGATTTACATACAAAGAAAAGTCATATAATCTCCTTTTTTGTAATAAATCATGTTTTTGTGGCCTGTATGTTATTTTTTTGTCAGTCCCAGTAAAGCATTTATTTTTTAAAATTTATCTTTAATAATGAAAGTATTACAGATATCCTATTTTTCCCCCCATTGACACCCTCCAACCTCCCCCCCGCCCCCGACACACACACACACACACACACTCAGGCCTTCACTATGCTATTATCTGTGTTCATGGGTTATGCATATTTACATATAAGTTCTTTGGTTAATCTCTTTCTGTTCCCCCACCTCCTTCCCTCTGGGATTCATCAGCCTGGTCCACACTTACATGTATCTGGATCTATTTTGTTCATCAGTTTATTTTGTTTATTAGATTCCACATATGAGTGAGATCATGTTATACTCCGATTGGCTTATTTTGCTTAGCATAATACTCTCCAAGTCCCTCCATGCTGTCTCAAAGGGTAAGAGATACTTCTCTTTACAGCTGCATAGTATTCCATTGTGTAAATATACAACATCTTTTTTATCCATTCATCTACTGATGGGTACCTGGGCTGTTTCCAGATCATAGCTATTGTAAAGAGCCCTGATAAGAACATAGGGGTGCATATATTCTGTCTGACTGGTATTTCATAATTCTTAGGAAGTAATCCTAGAAGTGGGATCACTGGGTCAAATGGTAGTTTCATTTTTAATTTTTTGAGGAAATTCCATACACTTTTCTATAGTGGCTGCACCAGTCTGCATTCCCACCAGCAATGTACCAGGGTTCCTTTTTTCTCCACATCTTCACCAGCAATTGCTTTTTATTTGTTAATGGTAGCCATTCTGGCAGGTGTGAGCTGATACTTCATTGTTGTTTAAATTTCATCTCTCTGATGATTAGTGAGAGTCTTAATATCTCTTTCATATCTCTTTGCCATCTGTATATCCTCTTTGGAGAAGTGTCCATTTAGATCCTTTGCCCATTTTTTTTCTTTATTGTTAAAGTATTACATAAGTCTCCTTTTCCCCCCATTGCCTTGCCCATTTCTAAATTGGATTGTTTGTCTTCCTTTTGTTAAGTTGTGTGAGTTCTTTATATATTTTGGAAATTAACCCCTTATCAGGTGTATCATTGACAGGTATGTTCTCCAATACAGTGAGATTCCTTTTCATTTTGTTGATGATTTCATTTGCTGTGCAAAAGCTTTTTGTTTTGATGTAGTCCCATTTGCTTATTTTCTTCTTTGATTCCTTTGCCCTTGGAGATGTATTGGCAAACATATTGCTACGAGAAATGTCTGAGATTTTGCTGCCTACAGTTTCTTCTAGGATTTTTATGGTTTCACAACTTACATTTTGAGTTTATTCTTGTTTATGGTATAAGTTGGTGGTCTAGTTTCATTTTTTTAGCATGTACCTGTCCATTTTCCCAACATTATTTATTGAAGAAACTGTCTTTACTCCATTGTATTCCTTTGTCAAATAGTAATTGAGCGCAAAGGTTTCAGTCAATTTCTGGGTTCTCTGTTCTGTTGCATTGATCTATATGCCTGTTCTTGTGCCAGTAGCGTACTGTTTTGATTACAATGAATTTGTAGTATAGTTTGATATCTGGTATTGTGATCCCTCCTACTTTGTTCTTATTTCTCAAGATTACTGCAGCTATTCAGGTCTTTTTTTTTTGCTCCATATAAATTTTTGGAGTATTTGTTCTAGATCTATGAAATATGCCACTGTTATTTTAATAGGGTTCATGTAGAATCTATAGATTGATTTGGGTAGTATGGACATTTTAATGATGTTAATTCTTCCAATCCATGAACACAGTATATTCTTTCATTTGTTTGTATCTTTCTCTATTTGCTTTTTCAGTGTCCTATAGTTTTCCCAGTATAAGTCTTTTACCTCTTTGGTTAAGTTTATTCTTAGGTATCTTATTTTTTCTTGTTGTTGTTGTTGCAATGGCAAATAGGATTGTATTTTTAGTTTCTCTTTCTGAAAGTTAATTATTGATATATAAAAATACCATCCATTTCTGGGTGTTAATTTTGTATCCTGCTACTTTGCTGAACTCATTTATTAAACCTAGTAGTTTTTTGGTGGAATCTTTAGGGTTTTCTATATACAATATCATGTCATCTGTGAATAATGAGAGTTTTACTTGCTCCATTCCAATTTGGATGCCTTTTATTTTTTCTTATCTGATTGCTGTAGCTCAGACTTCCAGTACTATATTGAATAAGAGTGGTGAGACCTAGCTGGGTTGTCTCAGTGGATAGAGCGTCAGACTGCAGATTGAAGGGTCCCAGGTTCAATTCCGATCAAGGGCACCTACCTCCATTGTAGGCTCCTCCTTTCTCTCTTACACTCTCTCTAAAAATCAATGGAAAAATATCCTTGGGTGAGGATTTAAAAAAAAAAAAAAGAGTGGTGAAAGACAGCAATGAACGTTATTTATTAAATTATTTCTTCTTCCCATACATGGAAGATAAATAATTGAAAAACCACAACAGATCATCCGCTATAATTTGGTGTCAGTTTATTGTTGGACTACAATTGTTTTTGGTGAAAATATTTAATAAAAAGGTGAAGTTATATAATGTCATTATTAAGACACTTCCATGTAAATAATATATATAACATTAAACAAAATCAACTAAAATATGGTATCTTTAGTCTTTACTCTGATTATGCTACTTGAATATAATGTGTTTAGATTACATTAATTGCTTCACTGAACCTTCAAATAATGTCTATCATTTTTAACTACTTGATGCAAGAAAATGTTTTACAAAGAAGAGTGTTTTTTTCTATAGGTTTAAAACTTCTAATAAGATAGTACCCTGAAAGTTATTTCTGTTATTTATATAAAAGTTTATACAAAATAAATTTTTACAGGAGCACAGTGTTTAATATTTTCAGGAGCTTAAGAAAAATAAAACATTTATTTCCACTGGTCTATTTCCTTTCATTAGACAATTAATATTACGTAATCTCTTACATCCTTTATTTTGCTCTGGTTGCCAGGAACATAAGAGCCGCATGGATGGAATGATTAATTACAGAAATTATTTTAACTTGATTCTACTAAAATTATTGCAGTTTTTCTATAATTAAAATTACCTTTTAATTACCTAGGCATTACATATACAAAATATCCTTTTAATTTAAAAAATATATATATAGATAAAAGTAGATTATCCTTAAAGTTTACACTAATCTCATCTGGTGACCAAATTTATCTCTTTAGTTATCTTTCTAGAACTCACCTCCTGGTTCACTAGTACTAGCATTTCTTTAGTTAAGATTCTGAGATATGAAATCCAATATTTTAAGTGTCAAAGAATGTTTCTAAATTGCCTTCAGAGTGGCTGAAACAATTCATACAGCAACATATATCCCATTCACTAATCCATTCAAATATATAGGCAAATATCCTTGAGCAGTATACTAGTTATAACAAGTTTTTGTTTTCTCAGATAGATTGTATCTCCTTTTGTGCCCTGTTCTCTGCCCCAGAAGTGTCATCTGTTTTACCATATGAATTGCTTCTTCACCCTCTGGCTTCCAATTGGATTCAATCTCAAAATGTGTTAAAAAAAAAAAAAAAAAAGCAGAAGGAGGAAAGTAAAGTTGAGGATCCCTTTCTGTTCGGTTTGGGATGACGATGTCCCTTGTAAGGAGGACACAGCTCTTCTCTTCTTCCAGGTTCCGGTAAATACTTTATCCTCTTGACCCTTTCGGTTTCAGGGTAAAAAATCCTGTGTTGCTAGACCTGGGCAACTAAACTATCCCTTAAGATCCCCCTACCTGATCAGACCTGTTAAGTTTGACCTTCATTAAACATTCCTTGAATTATCTTAAATAGAGTAGGGCCTGCTCAGTAGGCCATTCATTTCCTGTTGGGATCCTAACTGATCCAAGAGCATTTTTATCGCAAAATTCCACTGTAACTGCTGGAATACAGCAGAGGAAAAACCAACACAATAAAAATGTCAGTGCTCCTTGAAAGAAAAGCCCAGCCCAGATGGCTTCACTGGTGAATACCTAGCAAGTACTTAAAGAAGAAAACAGAAAATATGAATAGACCTTTAACAAGTAAAGAGATAGTTTTATTTTAAAAAAATGAATGGTTTAAAAGAAAAAAATAGTTTGAGTTCTTCATATAATTTGGAAATTAACCCCTTATCAGATGTACTCATACAACTTAACAAAAGGAAGACAAACAACTCAATTTAAAAAAATGGGCAAAGGACCTAGATAGACACTTCTCCAAACAGGACATACAGATGGCCAAGACATATGAAAAAATGCTCAAAGTCACTAATCATCCGAGAGATGCAAATTAAAATGACAATGAGGTATCCACTCACACCTGCCAGAAGGACTACAATCAACAAACCAAAAACAAGTGCTAGTGAAGATGTGGAGGGAAGGGAACCCTGGAACACTGCTGGTGGGAATGCAGCCTGATGCAGCCACTGTGGAAAACTGTGGTGCTTCCTCAAAAAATTAAAAATAGAACTGCCGTTTGAATCAGTGATCCCATTTCTAAGAATATATCCCAAGAATTTCTAAACACCAATCAGAAAGGATGTATGCACCCCTATGTTCTTAGCAGCACTATGTACAATAGCTAAGATCTGGAAACAGCCCAAGTGCCCATCAGTAGATGAGTGGATAAAAAGCTGTGCTACATTTACATCGTGGAATATTATGCAGCTGTAAAAGAGAAGGATCTCTTACCTTTTGAGACAGCATGGAGGGACTTGGAGAGTATTATGCTGAGCAAAATAAGCCAGTCAGAGAAAGAGAAGTTTCACATGATCTCACTTATATGTGGGAACTAATAAACAAAATCAACTGATGAACAAAATAAATCCAGAGACATAGAAGTATGAAACAGACTGATGAATCTCAGAGGGAAAGGGGTGAGGTGGGAAGAGATTAACCAAATAATTTATATGCATCTTACCTAATAATAGACAAACATGCAAATCGACCGCACCTTCGCTACGCCCACAGCCAATCAGAGCGAACATGATGGCGGTTAATTTGCATATGCGGGCGCTGAGCGGCCTGGGTCCCGTAAACATCCTCCGGACCCAGGCCACTCCAAGACTGTAGTCCCGCACTTAGACCCTGAGGAGCAGGGGTCCCAGAATGCCCCCTGGCCACTTGGAGCCTAAGGGTGCAAGCGCCAAGGGGCTGGGTCCCGCAAACATCCTCAGGACCCAGGCTGCTCCGAGCCTGTAGGCCCTGCTTAGGTCCTGAGAGGCAGGGGTTCCAGAACACCCCCTGGCCACTTCGAGCCTATAGGTGCAGGCGCCAACGGGCTGGGGGCGGGCGGGAACATCCCGTGTCACCATAGTGCCCCCAGACGCTTGGGAATGCTCCAGCACCAAGAGGTAGTTTGGGTCCACACCCCCAGCCTGGCGTCCACGATGGGGGTCTGGCTGCTGGCCTCTGGGGGGTGTGGAGACCCCGGCGGCCACCGCTGCGTGCGGCCCAGGGGTCCCTGCATGCCCCCCAGTCTGGTGCCCATAGTCAGGGCTCATACAGGAGGCAACCAATCAAAGTGTCCCTCTCACATTGATGTTTCTCTCTGTCTCTCCCTTTCTCTTCCACATTCTCTAAAAGTCAATGGAAACATACCCTCAGGTGAGGATTAAAAAAAAAGAAAGAAATGCATATCCTCTGAAAGACACATCTTGAAAATGCCTAAAGACAGCTGTCATTTTTTCTTGGTGAAGGGACTGGAGTCCGTGTTGATGAAAACACCTTGGTGGCTGTGGTGGCTGTGGTGACTGGCAGTGGCTGCAGCAGCGGGGTGATGGGGCTGGTGCCTTCTCCTGATCAGCCCGGTTGCCTCCCACAAAGGGAGGCCAGACTGCGGCTTAGGTACGCTCCCTGTAGGGCACAGGCCTAAGCCATCAGTAGGACATCCCCTGAGGGCTCCCAGTATGTGAGAGGGGGCAGGTTGGGCTGAGGGACCCCCCAACCCCAGTGCACGAATTTCATGCACCGGCCCCCTAGTATACACATAACCCATGGACACAGACAGTAGTGACATGAAGGACCAGGGTGGAGCAGGGGTGAGGTGGAGTGGAAGGGGTCAATGAGGAAAAGAGGGGGGGACATCTGGAATACTTTCAATAATAAATATATTTTAAAAAAATAGTTTATGAGTCTTAGTACACTAGTTGTGCTTGGCTCTGATTGGGTTTTTAGTCTTGGCTGAGCTCACATATGCATTTGCAGTCAGCTACTGGTGGCTAAGTTAGGCTGGTCTATGATGGCCTCAACTGGGAAAGGTCATCTCTGCTCCACATGGTCTCTCAATCCCCAACAGGCTAGCCTGGGATTGTGCACATGGCAATGAGGCAAGATTACATAAAAGAAACAAGCAAGGTTCTTTGGTATGTGTGCTTGGAAATGGCACATCAATTCTGCTGCATTCTGTTGGCCAATAGAGGCTGTATAGCCATATTGTACCAGTTCTCTTTCATTTTGCTCTGGGTACAGGAATACATGTGGATCTCAGAGCTGGTTGCTGATGTGAACATATTGGATGCTTGGTGAGAATTCCATGTTAAAGTAGAAGTATAAATGATAACTCTGTTACCATAGCTATTTATTAAAAGAACTTATTAGTCAACCCCGATACCTGAGGAATATGGCTGATTGACATAGAATGAATCATTTTGTCCATGCAATTACTGAGAGACTCTGATCCAGAAAAGAATTAGGTGAGTTTTAAATGAGGCACAACCTTTCTTGCAATGTGGGCACATTCATAGATAATATCATTTGCCCATCTGCTTTCAATTTCTGAACATCTGGTCAATCTCTTAGCTATTGCCCATGAATGCATGCTCCTCTTTTTCTAGACTAAGTAGATCATGAGATATAAAGTTGAATTTATAACCACTGGCAGGATTTTCATTCTGTCCTAGTCTCAAATAAGGCTGTATAATTGCAGTAGTACCACCCAGCCAATCTAAGCCTATCACGGGAACCATTTGTCAAACAAAACTTAAAAAAAAAAAAAAAAACTCCTTTGCTGCATAAATATTGTAACAGGCAATGTCATGAGACTATAAATATGCTTTGAGGAAGGTGTGACAGTGTAGCACAAATCGGTTTACGGAAGTGTAACTATATGCAGATGAAACTGTTTTATGGAGGGATGGGGTAGGGTGTAGTGTCAGGACTTGTAGAAGCCTCATCCTATAAATACTTCTTATATTTGATAAAGGAATGCTGTTGGGTACCCAGTTCACACTAAGCACAGACCACATCAACGTCTCTGCTCCTTAGTGAACTGTCTCCTCAAATGATCTAAAAAATGATGGTTAATTTTCCATCTTCTGTCACTTTTGAAGCTTGACTTGAAATTGAGCTGTGGGGAAGAGCAAGTGACCCCCGGGGAAGTTCCTGTGAAGAAGCATAGCCAACAACTTGCTTCGTATGGGAGTGAACCATCTCGAAAGAGCGTTCAGACCCAGCCGTGCTGCTCCCGCAAGTGCTGTGTGAACAGAGTTGTCCAGGCGCTCCCGCCTGCACTGAAGATGGTGGTCGCAGGGGGAAGGTTGCTCGGGACCATGGTTGTTCTGGGCTATGGTTGGCCGACATGTGAGTGCCATTCCTTGGGGCACCTTTGCCTCTGAAGCCCTTAGGCCTGCTGCTTCAAGAAGAACATGCTTGACAGATGTACTGTGGTCTGCTTCCAGTGGAGAAAAATTGGCTTTAGCACCAGTTCCTCATACAGTTCCCCATGCTCCTGCCACCACCCAGCATGCAGCCTATGTTAAGAGCACAGCCCTTGTTGAAGGAGAGTTCAAAGAACTAAGCCTTGGTGACTTTAAGGGGAAGTATTTGGTGCTCTTCTTCCATCCTCTGGATTTCCCCTTTGTGTGTCCTCCAGAAATCACTGCTTTCAGTGACAAAGCCGATGAGTTTCATGCTGTGAACTGGGAAGTTGTCGCAGTTCCCATCAATTCCCACTTCAGCCATCTCACCTGGAGCAACACACGGAGGAAGAGGGGTGGTTTGGGCCACGTGGACATCGCACTGCTGTCAGATCTGACTCAGCAGATTTCCCGAGACCACGGTGCGCTGCGAGAAGGTCCTGGTGTTGCACTAACAGGTCTCTTCATCATTGACCCCAAGGGAGTCACCAAGCACGTGAGTGGCAATGACCTCCCAGTGGGCCGGAGCGTGGAAGAGACCCTCCGCCTGGTGAAAGCATCCCAGTTGGTGGAAGTCCATGGAGAAGTCTGCCCAGCAAGCTGGACCCCGGATTCTCCAACGATCAAGCCGCATCTGACTGCTTCCGAAGAATACTTTGAGAAGGCAAAGCAGTAGATCATCTCACGTGCACCTGCAGCTTCTCAAAAGAACCACAGTTGGAGCTCATTTTTAGCATTTCAAGACAATTACGTAGAGAAGGCAAAAATCAATTATGTTTGCATTCATAACTAATACTCTAAATATTTTGGGAGTTTTTGTTTTATAACATTGGCTAAGGCTTTTAAAACATGGTTAGTTACTAATATGAGTCCTTTATTGGTAACTTCTTGATGGCTAGCTAGTTTATAGGCTGCCTAGTTCACCTGTTTCTTTGATGATGTCTTCAATGGGAAACACTCTCCTTAGCCTTACCTGAACCTCTGTGTACACCAGTGTAGGACAACTACCAAAAGCCTCTGATAAGAGTCCTGAAGTTTTCTTTATGAATTTCTTTGTACTAAACTGAATTTTTTAAGGTAACAAAGATCATAGCCTTAAGTTTTTAGCATCAGCAGTCTACTTTAACTCTTGGAGTGGAGACATATTTAATTGGAACAATGTGGATCATGTATTTGAAAAAACGAAGTGGCAAAGTGACTTAACTGATCAAGTATTCTCCTCATCCCTGAGATTTGTAGTTTCGACAATTATTTTGTTTATTTTATTCGTTAGCTGACTTAGTGCCTATATACATTTCTAAACATTGATTGAAGTTAATGATAGAGACTAGTTATTTAATCCAGGGATTGCCCTTTGAAATCATTGTAATTATATTTTCTGAAGCACTCAATGTAAAGTGTATAATGCAAAAATAAATATATTTTAAAAAAGAGTTGTCCAAACGATCCCTGCCCAAATTACAGATTCATGGGTATCTATATATATATATATATCCTCTGAAGAGATTCAAAAGGGCATGTAATGTTTCTTCCTTTTTCAAACAGAATTTGGATCTAAGCAAAACCTTTTGTGTCTTATCAACCTCAAAATTTGTTCGGGATGAAAGTTCAAATTTGCTTTGACATACTATAAAAGTTATCTTGTGAGTGGAGGGCTAAAACTAATTTTGTAATATATTAATTATGTCCAATGCTATTTTAAATAGATTTTTAACCAGACATATATATTTAAATATTTTTACTGATCTATATGATTCTTGGTTCTGAAACTCCTGCATGTCGTATGCATGATGCACAATATCAGCCCCATAAGTGAAAAAAACATGCCAATAAAGTAAACTAAAATAATAAGATTCAAACTAGATAAAGTCATGTGCAAGCCAGGATTTTTCAAATATTTCTTGTCATGGTGGAGCTCCCAGCTCCTTCCTTGTCCTGGACACCCATGGATGTATATAGCTCCTCTCTTGGGCATAAAAATATCTATAGTACATTTAGGTACCAATGATGTATAGTGAAGAGTGGATCCAGCTGGCATGCTCACAATGATCGACTTGTATTGCACTTACTTTAATAAAATACATTGCTCCATTATTAACTAGCAATAAATAATGTATTTGCTTTCTAGACATGAATGAGAGTCCTTACAATTCATATTCCAGGAAGGCTTGAGAAAGTGGCTTCTAATCCATATGGAATAACACACTGGTTAATATCTTTCAGGATAAATCACAATTTATCTAGAATATAATCTTTATATATTTGGATGCTTCAAACTAGACCAAGGAGAAAATCTGGACTGTAAGTCTCAATTAGAAATACGGGATGGTGCTATGCTGAAAATGGTAGTCCTTGACCTACATCTGGCACTAGAAGCCAGTATGATTAATTTCTGAGTTGAACTAAGGACCTCTTATTGGGCAAGGCCTGTGATAATTTTAGGTATGAAACAGTGCCAAGTACCCTATGGACTACAAAGGAAGGAAGGAAGGAAGGAAGGAAGGAAGGAAGGAAGGAAGGAAGGAAGGAAGGAAGGAAGGAAGGAAGGAAGGAAGGAAGGAAGACATACGATGAATATACCATAAGGAAACTCCGCAGTCCAGAGCAGGAGCTCTGTGATCACAAGCTGGGTTTGAATCCTGACCAAGCAGCTACTAACTGTATGAGCTGAGGAATGGTCTTAGGTTTAAAAGTTGTTTTACCAAGTTTCTAAAAAGAAGTGAAGAAATAACTTGCCTTCCAAGAAGGACTGTGGCGGCATGTAGCACTCAGTCAGGTCAGGGCTCCGTGCTCCCCACTTTCACACCTGGCTGGTGAGGCTGGTGGCCAAGGCGGCCATGGAGAAAGTGCACCTGACTCCAGGCCTCACAGGGAAGCTGGGGAGGTCCCCAAGGAGGCAGGCCACGACCAGGCAGGATCTGGGTGGCTCCAGCACTGACTTTGAGCAGGCTCTGGCCTCCTGGTCCCTGGGAAAGGTGCCAAAGCACCTGCAGAGCCGGAGGTCAGACAGGGCGAGGTCGGGAGGATGGGGCCTCCTCCATGGTCCGACAGAGTCCACGTGAAGGGACATCAGGTGCCACACAGCTATTACCCACAGATGGAGGTCCCGGTGCTGGGGAGTCATGAAGGGGTTGGCCAATAGTTGAGGCCCCGCTCCTTGCTCTTTGATCTCTCCCTTCCAGTGAGGGACTTTCCTGTGCACCTTTCTCCATTGCCGTTGCCATGGAGACATCAGAAGCTCCTGGCTGAAGTTAGTTCAGTGCATGACAGAGTGCAACAGTGGGAAGCAAAGGAGAAACTCTCCCCGTTTCTACTCTATTCTCGGGTTCGTTTGGTGCACAACTGGCTCCAGATGGGCAATTGGCTTTCTACATTTTGTCTGTCATTTCGCCGCCACTGTCCCTTGCCTGGTGGCTGTGATCCAGTGGTTTACCCTGTCGGCTGTGATGGTGCCCACGTGGCCAGTACCGACCCGCTGCTCTGGCACCTGCCATTGGTTCTGGTCACAGGCTGTTCCACCAGGATCCTGCACCTTTACCATCTGGCCTTTGCATCCAGCCAAAGATACGGTGTCCTCTCCGGCAGCCCAGGTGCTCTCCTCTGGGGACCCTCCCTTGGTGAATTGGAAGGACCCTCCAAAGAAGCCTGCCCTGTCTGCTCCTAGTTCCATGATGTTTGGACACTTGAGTACCATTAATATCCCTCCTCCAGGGCACAGATTTTCTCTCCCACTTTCACCACCAGAGCAGGTAGTCAAGATTGTGAAGCCTGGACCATCCCACTCCAGTGCCCAAAGGAGATGGAGGTGAAAGTCCAAGAAGAGCCCTTAAAACGGATGGCAAAGAACAAAGAGGATCCCATAGAGACCACAGACAGGATGATTGGAATAAGCTTCAGAGCAGTGGCGAGCCACCACTGACATCTAGGCCCCTGGAGAACAAATTTTCATTTCCCATATGCACAGTCCTGGGCCTCTGGACCTCAATCCTAAGCACCCCCAAGACAGCTTGAGATGTCTCCCACGTGCTCCTCTTCTGACGGTCAAGTGGTCACAAGCTCATACAGCCCTGTGGGAGATGTCCTGCCTCCCCTGAACACTGACCCAACCCCACTCTGCTCCCCACAGTCAGTGCTGGGTGACGACCATCCACCTAGCTTTCCAGGTTCACTAACATTGGGTAAGGAGATGCTACTCCCAACAACGAGCACCTTTGCAGCAGGAAGCCCTGCAAATGCAAAATGTTCATGCCGCTTTTGCTACTGCTGCCACCACTGCTGTGGGATCAAGGTGACCTGCCCCCACATCTTAAGCTGCCTTGCCTTGCTGTTGACAGAAACCTGGGCACCTTGGAGAACACTGTGTCAGAGTAAAAAGACCCTGGAGGACAAAACAGAAGTCATGGCCTACTGCAGCACCACTCAGCCTGTCCCTTCTTTCTCTCCATCTGGCTGAGTGGTTGCAAACACCCTGCCCCTGGCCACTCAAATTGGACAGGTCCTTGATACTACTGCCAACTTGGCTGACCACGTTGCCTCTCCCCAGAACCTGTTTGTCCCTTTACCTTCTCTGACACCAAATATTGTACAGGAAACAGATAAAGTCCCTCACTCTGCTCTTGCTGCTCACAATGATTCTCTTAATTCTAATCATATTTTGTAAATTCCACTTCATGAGAATGCAGATTAATCTTATTCCATTATAACTACAACTAGAGGCCCGTTGCACGAAGATTCGTCCAATAGGCCTTCCTTCCCCTGGCTACTGGCACCAGTTTTCCTCCGGCACCCGGGACCCACGCCTTTGCTCTGGCTGCTGCCTTTTGCCTTCACTCCTGCTGGAGTCTTCACTGACTCCGGCTGGAGTCTGCAGGCTTCTCCCTGACTCCGGCCAGAGTCTGCAGTCTTCGCTTCGCTCTGGCTGGAGCGCAGCTCCTATTGCTCCCTCCACCCTCCACCCTCCCCTTCATAGCAGGCGTCCTGCCCTGCCCGGCTGCTCTGCGCCTGGAGCAGCTGGGGGGTGGGGCCACCAACATCTTTGTCCTGCTAATTTGCATATCCCCTCCTGATTGGCTGGTGGGTGTCATGAAGGTATGGTCAATTTACATATTTCTCTTTTATTAATGTAGGTATGTCCTATTTCTGACCTCCTCACACATCCTAGGGCCTCAACCTTCTCCTCCCAGCTACCTTCCTGCCAAAAGAAATCACTGACATTTCTGAGATTTCCCCCCTCCTTTTGTCTTATCCACCCCCTCTCCAAGTCCCTTCTACCAGTACCCCTGTTTCTACTGCCAGCCCGACACCTCTGTGGCTGTCCCTTCCACTATCACAGCCAAGGTACCTGCCAGTTTGACATCTCAGACTACTTTAGATCATGACATCACTAAAATAGACACTACTTGCCCTTCCTGTGCTGTAATGAGCATATCTTCTCCCAACCCCAGTATGAGATTCCTGTTATTTTACCAAACCCAATACAGTGTGAAGCACCTCCACCAGCCCACCTGCCTTGAAGAACCCCTGTTCTACCTCAATCCATTCCATTGGTCCCAAACCACAGCTCAGCCCACTTTAGGGACCCTTGGGCAACAGACTAAAAACCCTTTCATGTTGGGAAGAGTGATTGCCTCAGCACAAGGTGTGGGCCCAACTTCTCCTATAGGCCAGCCAGCCAGGGGCAGCATAACGCACTCAGGTAGTGCAGGTTTGCAATCGCCAGATTCCACATTTGACACCACTGGCAACGCTCAGCTGGCCATTGGTGACAACCCACATATTCTCCCCATTGACACATCCATTATTGCTGGTGTTGGAGTTGCCACCAAGACTCCTAACCCTGGGGGGTGTAGCTCACTGTTTGCAGGACATCTGCAGGCCCACTCCTTGTTACAGTTCCTGCAGCTCCCCTGGCTGGTGGAGCTATGGGGTCAGTATGTCCTCTCCAGGCCCCACTCACTCACAGGCATCTAGAGCACTCACCTTCAGAGATGGACTTAGGAACTCATGACACTGCGGGGCATGGAAACTGACACATGCCTGAGTCAAATGACAAAGTGATCCTTCTGTATCTGAAAAGTAGCACGTGGGATGTGGAATTTTATATTAGTGTTCTTTTTTTGTTTTGTTTTTACTTACCTCTATTTCCCAAGTTTTCTATATTGAACATAAATTGCTTGTGTAATAAAAAAAAGGTCTTATTTTTCATAAAGTGGCCCAAAAAACCCTAGTTTTATTTGCACTCATCAAAAGATAATGTCCTGATCTAAGGAATTCTACTACTGGAAATAGTAGCCACACTCCAAACTTTTCTGATCAGCTTACCTCTATACACAATCCTGATAGCACACTTTAAGGGTGACATTGATAATTTAGGGGGAGAATGGGAATAGGAAAAAGTGTGTGGCATCATCTTTTTACAAGTAGTAGTTGAAAGAGCTGAGAGGTCTAGGCTGGATAAGAGTCTTTTTGTCCACTCCAGGCCCCACTTATTCACAGGGATACATAGCATCAACCTTAGAGGTGGCCTTAAGAAGCACCACTTCTATATCTCATGTTGGCCATGTAACCAGGGACCCACCCTGACGCAGCCTGGCTGCTGCAGGAGGAGGAGCATGCACCACACCAGGGCTTAGGTACACTGCTGGCTCCACCTTAAATATGGTCCCCTGGAAGCCACCTGTCCAGAACACAGGCCGTGTGGTGATGGGAGAGGATAACATCATTCCCATGCTTGGAGGTACTAGTGCTCACACTTGCCATCAGTACACCTGGGGCCCACCTGGACATAGGAAACCTCCTACACTGGGAACAGCCACCACCATGCAGAATAAAGGTTTGTCACAAGACATGTCTGTTTCCACCCTTTATCAGTCCACAGGGGCTCTCCTGCCTACACCACAGCCAGCATTGATGCAAGTCCTAGCACCAGCCCCTGAGTTTAGACACTCTTGTAGTTGTACTTTATTTCCCAGCACCTGGAACCCACCTGTGTAGCATCCCGATGATGCTATGGGGAGTAGGGTGGTGGGGAGATAACATTCCTCCCATGATAGGAAGACCTGTTATTTCTACCTTCCATCAGCACAGCTGGGGCCCACTTGGCCATTACACAGGTGGTATACTCCCAGGGGACAAAGTCTCACCTAATGAGAGGCCACTGTGTCACCAGGTGTCATCAGATCACTTGCATCCCAACTATGCAACTATACAGCCCAACTATACAGGTTGAGTGATGGGGGAAAACGCAAAACCTGCAATGATTGGATATGCTTAGGGACCCTCATTCATACAGGGTACCTGGGCTCCCCTGACCAAAACAGGAGTGCTGTAGGGGATAGCACCAAGCATTTTTAGAGAGAAACTTCTACTCTCAGTCAAAAACACCTGCCTCCAAACCTCAAGTTAGGGTATCCCTCTCTGTTTGGAGGAGCCAGGACTGTGTTTGGAGGCTCCTACTCAGAGCAGCTGTGCCTGTGCTCTGGGCATGGCGAATGTTAGCTTTGTATTCGGGGCACCTGCCCAGGGATTCATAAGATCAACCAATCAATTTTATGACTAATCTCTATAAGTTAGGAGCAGATCTTCCTATGCAAACTGTGTGTATTCATACATGGACTTTGCTGCACTGAAAAGGAGCTTAGTCCCATTAAGTGAAGCTTAACCTGCTCACGTTCTGACATCAGCCCGAGGGCCACACCTCAGGGATTTGTGTGTGTGTGTGTGTGTGTGTGGTGGGTGGTGTGTGGTGGGGGAGGGGTGGCGGTTGATTGAGGGTGAGGGGCAAATGAGCCAATTTGAGCAGTACACTGGACTTGAGACTAGTGGGGAGAATCTAAGATTGCTGCATATATCAACTGTGCCATTCCTGGCTAGATGGTTAACTTGGCCAACCCAAGCTCTGGACCAGTTTTCTCTAGTGTGGAAACTGTCAGAATACCCCACCCATTTGCCTCAATGGGCCCAGATTATGCATATATAGGATATAAATAAAATCTTGTTCTTGTTACTGTGCTTCTTTTCCTGTGTCTTTAATCTTTAACTCAGTTGTAGAGGAAGAACTGACATATGAATGGTAGTGTGTTGAGTGAGACATCCCAGTGAGTGGGATTTGTAAGTAGCCACGTGATGACTCCTGCAATATTGTTTGGAGTGTAAGAGATGAAAATCCAGGAAAAAGTAGGGTCCAGAGGAGGGAGCAATGGGGTGACCAACCCTTGCCTCTTCCTCTGATGCTTCTTTTTTCTCCCTCATCATTCTGACTTCAGTGGAGGCTAGATAATCTCTAATGTGTCATAGGAAACCACACTTCATGGTTTTAGTTTTTTAAAATGTTTAAATGTGTTGTGTGTGTTTGTGTGTGTGTGTGTGTGTCTGTGTGTTCTTATTTAATTTAGACTTTGGCCAGTCATCCTCACACATTCCCACTTCACCCAGAGGAGACCAATTTGGCATCTAGGTTCTTGAGAGGGAAAGAGAGAAACATAGATGTTAGAAAGAAACACAGTTTGGTTTCTTCCTGTATGCACTCTGACCAAGGATTGAACCCACAACCTATGTTTATACCCTGACCAGGAATCGAGCCCATGATCTTTCAGTGTATGGAATGATGCTCCAACCAACTAGCCACACCAGCCAGGGCAGAAATCATTATTTTTGCAGCTTTTTATCTTATCTAGTTTTCCCAGAAAGAAAACATATTTTAATGCCAATCTGATTTTTGTGTCTATATTTCAAATCTTCAAGACCTTGTAGTAATAGGGGTGCAATTTTAACCCCCAAAGAACTCAAACACACTCTCTCATTGGGATGAATTTGGGGTATTTAGAAGAAGGAATGGTATACATTGTACTCAAAAAGGTCTAGAGTAGCATTTTGGTAACTGTCTCTCAATGTTAAGGTACTTAGATTTTACTGAAGAAATAGTGAAAATGCATATTTCCCAACTCTAGCCACAGAAATCCAGATAAAATAGATCTGGAATAGAATCCAGTATGTATACCTTTAAC
This sequence comes from Eptesicus fuscus, assembly GCF_027574615.1. Classification (NCBI taxonomy): domain Eukaryota; kingdom Metazoa; phylum Chordata; class Mammalia; order Chiroptera; family Vespertilionidae; genus Eptesicus; species Eptesicus fuscus. Next base: position 70,191,470 of record NC_072486.1, read on the forward strand.
AATAACCACAAATATCCATGAACCTTACTTAAGAGACACTATTTTCAATTTAGGAGCAAAATAGCATATCTCCTGATCAAGCTTTTGTTCAATATTATCTGTCTTGGAGTCTAAAACTTTACTCTCCAACAGCTACCTAAAAATAACCCACAATGCAGTCATTATTAATTGGAACAATGTTGGACACCTGGTTATTTTATGAAACCTAGTTTCATGAGAAATTATCTGTGGCCAAAAGCTAGCCTCAAAGGGAAAAGGGAAAACAACATAGAAACAGTCATCTTTACCACCTCCACCCTTAATAATGGAGGAAGAATACCAAGTGCTCTGAGATTCTTGTCATTCTACCAACCAGATAAATCACTCCTCCTGGGAAGGAGTAATTACAAGGCTGACGCGAGAGGTAGAAATAGCATTCCCATTAATTCCCAAAGGAAAGAAGGTTGCAATATAATAATCCAAAAGATTTGAGAAGAAAATTATCCACAGCCCAACCCTCTAAGGTGTCTACCTGGATGACACATTTTCAGAACACCCATGGGGAAAAATATACTTAATTCCAGAAATAGTTCTATTTTTCCTACACAGCCTCAAACTCTATTTGTCCAAAATGTACTCACCTCTTCTCCCTCAAAACACATTCCTCCTCCTGTTTCTTAATCTTAGAGAATGGTGCAATCTACCAAAGATGTAGTGTTCTTTTTTCTCAGTTCCTTCTTTTTCTTCATGTTTCATACAAATTTTGTAAATGCTACCTCTTTAATACAGTATCTCTCTATCCCCCCTACAATTATTCCCTTGGTTATCTTGATTACTCCAATATCATTCCAGTGCATGCCATTGTTTCCTATGCTGTACTACACCAGGTCACATGTTTTGACCAATTTATCAAAATATCTAAGCAACAGATTGAAATTGCATACTTAAGCATTGATCTCACAGGTTGCACTGTAAGCACTGGAAAGGTAGGTACTTTGCCATGGACACTATTATTAACATAATTACTTTTCCTTCTTACGTTAGACATTTGTAAACTCATCCTAATTTTTATTTCAATTCTGAAAATGGTATAGGACCTCATGAATTATTTTAAGGAATGATATCTGCATGGGTGTACCATATTTTGCCTACTTTTAGATCTTAGCTAATTTACTCAATTATTCCTCTTGTAATTACTTTAAATCCAAATCACTTTATTCATTAGGCAGGGTATAAATAGGTTAAATAACAGAAACATTAATTCAACAGAGAGACCTGGACTTCCAGACAACCTGCGATATCTTTGGCAATAATCAGTTTCCTATAAGTATCGTGAAGAATTGTTAATCCTGTTTAGTGTCTGTCTGTGAGGTTCTATGTCATTTTATACCTGTAGTTTCAGTGACAACATGCTTCAATCCAATTCCACTCTTAATTCTAAGGTATTAACACATTTACCCATAGAATGCTACTTTATTTCAAGTTTTATGGGTTTGATCTTTTAAACATCTATACATATAAAGAGGTAATATGCTAATTGTCCATTATGGTGTCCCAGTAACCACCAATTTGCATATTGACAGACCAGCAGGAGGCTGCGCGTGCAGCAGGGGGTGGGCCGCTGGAGCCAAGTTCCTGGGGGTCTGAGGACAGTGCCTGACAGGAGCCTGGACTGCAAAGAAGGAAGAGGAAGTGGCCACGGGGAGCTCTTCCAATACCCCTGCATGGACACCCTACCCTAGACCCCACACCCCCAGGGGGATGGGGAGGCTGACTGGACAGGGAGAAGACCCAGCCTCGGGAGTAGCTGCAGCCCGCACCTCAGACTCCTGATCTTTTCCCCCCCCCCCCCCCCGCCACCCCCACCAGGGGCACCCACAACAATAGCACGCGGGCAACCACCCTTCAGTGCCCCCAAGGCACCCGGGGCCCATGGCCCGCTGCTGCCGGGCCCCCTCCACTGGGGCTGGGCACGCCTCTCCTCCCTACAACTACAACTCCAGACCCAGGTGGAGGCAGGCCTGAGCAGGCCCCCAAGGTCAGACACTTCTCCCCCACCCCCACCACAATAGCAGAGTAGTCTCCACAGTGGAAGTGCGCTGAACCTCGCTGGGGGTGTGGCTAAACCCGCCCTCCTAGCCCGCCTGGCTCTGCCTTGGCCCGGCCCCCACCCAGCTCCAGGAAATTGGAACCCTGCCCTGAGCAGGTACAGCTGTGAAACAGACACATACAATCTAAAGAATGGTGCCAAGCGGGAAGGTTTGACAGTTACTTCCCCTTCGGCCTCGCTGCCCCCCTAGCATCCCCCTAACTCCCTGCCCCCTGCCAGTGCCTCCAGGGACGACCACCACTACAGGGCTGCTGGCCAGAGCCCACCCCTCTGAGGCCTGTGGAACCCTCTGCAAAGCTTCCATAGCTACAGTCCCAGGAAACAATCATGCCCTCCTCCCCTAATCAGCACCTGCTACCTGCAAGGGTACCCGTGAGCTTAAAAATAACAATCCCTTCCTGTTTAGACATCACTTACTTGATGAAACATTTCTAGGTTTATTAGCTCAGAACCTCCTCATGACAACGCAGTGAGGTAGGCAGAGAAGAGATTACAATTCCCATGGTATATGCATATGTATGCAGAAATGAAGCTCAGAGAGGAAAAGTGTCAAGCCCAGTGGTTCCCAAGGTGCAGCACACACCTCACTGTTAACTCATTCACTGTTAACTCATTCTCGAATTGCCCCCACTTAAAATCACCATGGGGGGGTGCAATTTGATTTTAAGTGGGGGCAATTCGAGAATGAGTTAACAGTGAATTTTTTGCATTTCTTATGATTCTAGGGGGCCTCATCTACAGTGTATCCTACATAATAAAAGGCTAATATGCAAATGACTGAATGGTGGAATGACCAGCCACTATGATGTGTGCTGACAACCAGGGGGCAGACACTCAACGCAGGAGCTGCCCCCTGGTGGTCAGTGGGCTCCCAGAGGGGCAGCGCCGCTCAGCCAGAAGCCGGGCTCGCGGCTGGCGAGCACAGTGGCTGTGGTGGGAGCCTCTCCCGCCTCCATGGCAATGCTAAGGATGTCCGACTGACAGCTTAAGGCCACTAAGCTGTCAGTCAGACATCCCCCCAGGGCTCCCGGACTGCGAGAGTGCACAGGCCAGGCTGAGGGACCCCCTCTGCAAGTGCACGAATTTCGTGCACCGGGCCTCTAGTTATTAATAAACATCAAAATTATTTTTTACCTCATCATCTTTAAGAGGCACTTCTAAAAGCACTGATGAGTCATAATTTTTATAAAAAAGAATTTAAAAAATTGCTTCAGATAAGCTTATAGAAATGTGACAATAAGCTGAATAATAGATTTTTAATTCACGTTATTTAGCAATATTTCTGGGGCACTGCAAGGGAAAAAGAGCAGATAATTGGCTGGAAGGGTATTCTTATCTTTCTTGTGTTTCTGCTTCAGCCATAGTATTCTACTCTGTGCAGCTTTGTGGTGGAGAGTTTAAACAATATTTTTTTAAAAGGACTATATGATTTCAGATCTATGTAATTGTTGATATAAGGAACATCCAAGCCTGTAGAGATTTTTTTCATAAGAGGTTATTTGAGCCAAACAGACAATATATGCCAAGAAGCAAGATCTCAAATGCTCCATAAAAATAAGAATTTTACAGCTTCTTTTATGCATTTGAAATTAAGAAGAGGGTGTAAGGAAGATTACATGGAGGTGGAAAGAAGCAAGATGGGGATGGGATTACAGACTAGTTAACAAGATTATGTGATCTTTTGAGGGTTGATGCCCCTTTTGAGGGGTATTACTTCTGGTGTTTCAAAGGTGTCTTCACTTAGATGCACAAGAATAATGGACAGGGCTGGCTTGGAACATTTCCCTAAAGACTTTATAGGTCTGGGCATGACTACCCACCATGACCTGCCCAGTTAGGAATTTATGATCAGGTCACCCTGTGAGGGTACTCCCCATAGAACCCCTTTTTCATCAACATAAGTGTTAGACACTTTTTATTTAATCCAGGGGATTGCTCCCAGTTGACTTTTCCTTAGCAATCTTATCCACATACACCCAATTCTCTAACTATAGTCTTTATTTTCTTCTTCTACCCAAAGTCCTCATTCAAAGTATGCAGATGTTTTATGTAATTATGAATGTGCCTCTTTTTTGTTGTTGTTTTTTGTTAATCCTCACCCCAGGATATTTTTTCCATGGATTTTTTTTTTTTTTTAGATAGAGTGGAAAGAAGGGTGAGAGACACAGAGAAAAATATCAATGTGAGAGAAATACATCAATTGGTTGCCTCCAACACGTGCCCTGACCTGGGCAACCAAGGTATGTGCCTTTGACTGGAATCGAACACAGGACACTTCAGTCCACGGGCTGATGCTCCAACGACTGAGCCAAAGCTGCCAGGGCTGGGGCTCATTTTTTAATCTGGAGTTTAGTATAATTAATCACTCCATTTGCAAATGTATTACTTATATATCTACAGAAGGGCCAGAACCTTGATACATAATTCTTTTTTAATACATTTATTGCTATTTTATTATTCATATTTTTGATCATTTATTATTTTTTCTTCTTCTTAAAGAAGACTATTTAACATTTCTTGTAATAATGGTGTGGTGGTGATAAACTCCTTTAGCTGTTTCTTGTCTTGGAAGCTCTTTATCTGTCCTTTGATTCTAAATGATAGCTTTACTGTGTAAAGTAATCTTGGTTGTACATCCTTGCTTTTCATCAGTTGGAATATTTTGTGCCAATCCCTTCTGGTCTTCAATTTTCTGTTGGGCCCCCTCCACTGGGGCTGGGCACGCCTCTCCTCTAAATGATAGCTTTACTGTGTAAAGTCCTTTATCTGTCCTTTATCTGTTGAGAAATCAGCTGACAATCTTAAGGGAACTCTCATGTAGGTAACTAGTTGCATTTTTCTTGCTTCTTTTTAAAGATTCTGTCTTTGTCTTTAACCTTTGATATTTTCATTATGATGTGTCTTGGTGTGGGCCTCTTTGGGTTCCTGTGTTTGGGACTCTGCATTTCTTGGACTTGTATGTCTATTTCCTTCACCAGGTTAGGGAAGTTTTCAGTCATTATTTTTGCAAATAGATTTTCAATTCTTTGGACTCTCTCTTCTCCTTCTGGCACCCACATGATGTGAATGTTGGTGTGCTTGATGTTGTCCCAGAGGCTCTTCAACTATCCTCACTTTTTTGGAATTCTTTTCTTTTTGCTGTTCTGATTGTTTTCTTTTTCCTTATCTTCCAAATTGCTGGTCTGATCCTCTGCTTCATCTACTCTACTGTAATGTGTTCCTTATATCAGTTAATGTATCCTTCATTTCTGACTGGTTCTTTTTTATGTTTTCTACCTTCATTTTTATGTTTAATACATCTTTGTTGAAATTTTCAGTGAATTCAATGAACATCCTTATAGCCAGTGTTTTGAACTCTCCATATGGTAGATTGCTTGTCTCCATTTTGTTGAGTTCTTTTTCTAGAGTTTTGTTCTATTCTTTCATTTTCAGCATGATTCTTTGTCTCCTCGTTTTGGTTGCCTCCATGTGTTTGTTATAGGTAGAGCTGCTACATCTCTCAGTATTGGTAGAATGACCTTATGTAGTAAGTGTCTTACAAGGCCCAGTGGTGCAGCCTCCCCACTCCCTGAGCTGGGAAATCTCAGCTGGGGGGCCTGGTATGGGGCTGAGACCCCTCACTCCTCAGTGTGGACCTCTGCAGCTAAGCTAGCCCTCTTGACTTTTATCTGCAACACATGGGTGTGGGACCAGCTGGTTCCACATCTCAGCACCTTTTACCATTCTTGATGTGGCTTCTTCTCTGTAGTCTTTGTTGTAGGACTTCTCCTCGGCTAGATTTCCGGCAGTTTCTGGGATGGTTGTTTTGTATCTTAGCTATAATTCTGATGTGGTTGTGGGAGGTTCCAAGTGCTACATTTAGCCACACTGCCATCTTGACCAGAACTCTAATATAACTCTTTTAAAAAGTTATGGAACATTCTTATGTCATTAGTTATCGATATGCTGAATAGTATTGCATCAGAATAAAACCAAGTTACAGGGTGGGAATATTAAGTATACACAAAAATTTGTAAAAGATAGCATAAAATTAAAATTTAGGAGTTAACTCTAAATCAGTCTGTGCTGTGGATCAATCTAAAACAGAAAGGAGTATAAATTGCATTCTAAGTACTTCTGATTCTCTTAATCAGGAAAACTTCAAGAAACAAATATCTCAGGATAAATTACACTAGAGAAGAGTTGTTACCAAGCATCTGGAAAAATAACTAAAGAAGATTATTCTCATTAGCAAGATTTTTTAAGTCTACATTTTAAAACCATTAAATGAACTCAATCTTCATCGGCATGATCACTACTACTCTATTCTCTATTTAAGAAGATAAAATACAAGAACCAGTGTTTCCTGGATGAACCAGAACATTTCCAGAATGATAAAACGTATTCCAGCCCACTGAGTATAAAATTAGATTGCTGAATGACTGTGGCTGGCTCAGATTCTGAGGTCATGATGATTCATAACTAAAGCCAGGCTTTAGTTATGAATCTTAAATTAGGTGAGATAAGAAACCTTTTTGTAGTACCATGTACTATGATTTAAGTTTTATCTCCTTATTCTTATCCAGAAATTTTTATTATATACCATGAAGACAACCTGCTAGCTAAGCTGCTGACTTTAAATGAGCTCGTACTCACCCTGTGAGACCAGGGAAGCATCTTCTCAGTGCTGCTGTTCACAGTCACAGCCACGCTACTGATTCACACCTTGTTTTACACTCTTTGTTAGTACTGTACTTCGTAGGCAGTACACCATACAAAGCCCACTATGTCATTTTGTGCATATGTGCATAATTAACCACAATTTTATTTCAACTCCCCTATCTCCCCCCATTGGCAAAATACGTTAAAGTACACTTTCCTCATTTTAGGCCCTCTTTATAGGGCAAAAGTCTCTAAATATTTTAGTCAAGGCTACCACCATTTTATCCTAAACATATTTAGGTATAAGAAAGTATTACTGTCATATATTTCTTTAATTATTTCAGAGAGGAAGGGAGAGGGAGAGAGAGAGAGAAACATCAATGATGAGAGAGAATCATTGATCGGCTTGCCTCCTGCACGCACCCTACTGGGGATCAAGCCTGCAACCCTGGCATGTGCCCTTAGCTGGAATTGAACCTGGGACCCTTCAGTCTGCAGGCCAATACTCTATCCACTGAGCCAAACTGGCTAGGGCTCTGCTAAGATTTTTCATAGATTGTGGGCCCAGTGACATCACCTGTTCCTCAGGCTTCTGAAACTTGGAATATTAATATTTTAGTAGTACAAAACTTTGATTTAAAATTTTTCCTTCTCCATGTCAAGGTCTGGGGATAGAGAACATGCTCTGCAGGACTGAGAACTTCAGAGCCCAAAGCAGAAAAAGCAAGCGCCTTCCAGATTTATCTCTTCATTTAGATTTACCTGGAAGAAAATAAAAATCTAGGCTTTTCACATGCATAGCTTTCGTGTTTCCTCTCACTTTTCTCTTTCATTTTTCCTGTCACCCAAAATATTCCATCCCTTTAATCTGATGGAAAATATAGATGTCAACATGTAAATACACAGACATATACACATATTGCTTATAACAATAAACAATATTTACATGAAAACTATAAGCCTCAGTTTTGAATAATTAATATATTTCATTAATCAGCCAGAGTTAAATGCTGAGCTTTGCATTATATAAAATGGGTCAAGTGTGCTCTGAGTAAAATTTTATATTAATAGAGTATTAAGTGTGATCCCTAACTTCATTTTACATATCAACCTTCAATTATATTTTCTTAATTAATTTTTACCATTTTTTGCTATGAGATATTTTACCCCGTAGAAAATACTGTATTTAGGTACAAAGAATGACACCTGCAAGCCCCTAACAAAAAATACTCCACCCCTAGGAAATAACTTAGCAGCAAACTCCTTTCTCCCTCTGCACTATCAGTGTAGGTTGAGGTGAAAGCTTGGGCTTCCTCACTCTGGGTACCCTTTCTACTATAAACTTCCAAATAAGTCAGATAAAAGGAACTATTGCCAGAACTGAAGTCCAGTGGGAGCTGAGGGGCCTGGTCACTTCTAACGAACTATTATGAAGGTTAGACAGGAGTGATATGGGGACTCTTTTCTGGGTCCTAAGGACTACTATGTTGAGAGATGGCATCATGGTGGGCACTCAGTCAGAGAATTGGAAGTTAGTCATGTGTTCATGGGTGGCTGCATATAAGTTGTGCATTTTCCTTGTGATTGGTGCCCCATCTGTAGTCCAGCCTGTGATAGCAGTCTAATACTTTGCACCTACATCTTTTTCTGTGGTTATGGGTCCAGACATCAAATATTTTTCTAAAAGATTATCTGTGGTTCAATCACATGACAAAGGGAACAGCTATTCCCAGGGAGGTAAGACAGATGACTTTGCTTCAATCAGATATCCTTGATTTTTTTTTTTTTTTTTAATAACAGGCTAGTTACAAGTAGGGTGGCTCAAGAGTAACATGTTTCCAATCCTGTTATTACCCAGAAAGAGGTCCCTTTGCTGACCTTGCAGACACAAACAAGTTCAGGTCCCCTTGCTGACCTCCCAGATACCAAGGGCTCAGCAGACAGAGGTCATTATTGCAGCTGTGACTCTGTCTGTCATTTGCCTTCTTGTAAGGGCCTCACTATCTCTCACACACCAACAGAGACTTCCCATTTCCAGGGTTCCTCTCAGACCTCGGCTGGACCTCATCTAAAGGGTCAAAGCAGCCCAAGGTGTTGAGCAGATAAACTGCCCAGCAGGGTGTCCAATGGACCAAACTGTAGTCATTGGATTTAGGGGCTGAGCAGAATCTATTTTAGCTGTTTGCATGCAAGGTACTCACTGATGATACCATAAGCGCAATGCACATGGCTTGGACCAGCTCCCAGATCAGTACCAGGGGGACAGGGAGCTATAGAACCAGCAGCCGAGGAATGGAAGAATTGGACAGTGACAGTGACATCCAGACACTGCTTTCCTCACCAGATGAAGTACAGCAAACTGAGGGCACAGGTGAGGGAGTTGAGAAAGAAGGACACCATGGAGAGCTGGCCTAGAGAGGTGGAAAGAAAGCCCAGGGTCTCAGCGTGGGACATCTGGTTTAGCAAGGGTCCTCTGCACACACACCAGCCGGCCCACCAGTGCCAGCCCAGAGAGACATGACAGACATTCTGCATGAGGACAATCTGCGACAGGATCAGCAGCAGGCGCCACACTAGCTGTGGAGCTGGCCCACCCAGGCCTGAGTCAGCGACACTGCCCCAAGGGCTCCAGGGCACCAGTCACCAGTGACTGACTTGAGGATCAAAGCCTCACTGGCGGCTCCGGAAACAGTCCTGACACACAGGACCATGGAGGAGAGGCCCTACTGGCCTAGAGAGGCCAAGCTCCAGTGATTTTGGCTGCCATAGTGGCTGCTAAGAAGGAAGTCATATGGAATTTTAATGTGTCTTTGGGTATTCCCTTCCTACCAATGAAATGAATGGACTGCTCCTATCATTTTAAGGAAACTGATTAATACTTCCATGTATCATCTTTTGAAGGTCTTTCTAGAATTTTAATAAATACCTTGATTCCAGTCAAATGTGATTGAGAAAGATGGGTGATAACCAAAAGTTTGATTATAGTATTATGTGGGACAAAATTCTTAGAAGAATATGGACAATAGATTATTCAAGGTCATTATAACTGCTTTAAAATGAGTTAAGCTGTAAGTTAGGCATTAAAATAGGTGGAAAATAGAGAATTTTGAGTTGATAGCTCTAGCCAAAAATAGTTTTTATTTTTTAGAAAATGTTCTAAAAAATCACCCGGGGAAGTGTTTTACTAATACCGGTTTGGATCACAACATTTCTGAAAGAGAGTTTCTAGGGATCTGTTTTTTCTAAGGAGCTTCTTGATGTTACTTACACAGCTATTCTGATTAAAAAAAAGAAAAGAAAAAAGAATAGAGCAGGCATTTGGAAATGCCTAGTTAAGAATGCTATATCTAAAAGCACTCAAGTACACTTTGAGTTTCATCTCTTCCATCTAAAAAGCTTGGAGATCATCACATCATCCTTTTGAGAAAAAGCTGGGAGAACTGAAAATCAATGCTATCTAGGACACTTCAGAGCCCTGAGGTTGCAGAGCCCCAACTCTGTTGAAACAGGTGCATCTAAATAGAAGGCACTAGAACACTTGTGAAGGCTGAAATGTCAACTAATGGGAGAGGGAGAAAGTCTTCAAGACCACAGTCTTAGGAGATTCTAATACTCCTGCGGGCTTTGCCTACAGGAATCCCACCAGCTCCTCATCATGAAGATCCAAGAAAGATGCCTTCACAGCTCTGATAGGGAGAGGTGGGGAGTAATCAGTGTCCTACATGCCCAGAGCCTTCACCATCACTAAGGCATACTCTCCAGGGGAAGGAGTTTAGCAGAGCTCAGTTCTGATCCAATCTCTGAGCCCATATAGCCTTCAGATTTTAACTAAGAGGGGAAACAAAATCAGAGCCAGCAGGCCTTTGGGACACCGTAGCCAGGGAAGGAAATAGGTGGCAGAGGGGGAAAAGCTGTTCCACTGGAGAAAGGTATATGAAGATCACAGCTATACAAAACAGGTCACTAAAATAATAAGATTTAATTAGAAGATTAGAGAATGCTCCCGCTCCTCACAATTTACTACCACACCAAAGTGAAATACAAAAAGAAAAAACGAACGAGAAAAAAATCAAATGGAGTATTAAAGGACTTTGGGACAATTTTAAAAGTGTAAAATATGTATAATAAATACCAGAAGAGAAAAAGGAGAGAAAGGATCAGAAGAAACATTTGAAGTAATAATAACTGAGAAGTTTCCAAAACTGATGACATACACCAAACAGAATAAATACTAAAAAAACACAAATATAATAACCAAACAAAAACAAAACACTACAGTGAAACATTTCATAGTAAGACAAGAACAAACTTTAAAATAAGTCAGAGGAATAAAGTCATCTTACCTTTGGATGAAGACATAAGATTCCAGTGGACTTATCAGAAACCATGGAAGAGAAGATAGAGTGGAATGAAATATTTAAGTATAATGTATGTAGTTATAAGTATTTAAAGTTTTGAAAACTGTCTATATGTATTGAAACCATCTTTCAAAAGAGAAGGATAAATTAAAAAAAAATGTTCTCATACAAACAAAAAACTGAGGGAATCTTTGCTAACCAAACTTGCCCTGAAAATCTTAGGTGTTCTAAAGGCAGAAAGAAATAAATATAGGTCAGAAACTTAGATCAACATAAAAAGAAAGAACACAAAGGAGAAGTAAATGAATTAAAATAAAATATGTTTTATATTTCTATTAATTGATCTTAAAGGTAACTGCTTGCAGCAAAGGGATGAAGAAAAATACATTATGCTTACACTAAGCAAAGTAAATCTGAATTAACTATATTAATTCAAGGCAAGCAGACTCATGAACAAGAAGGAGATCAGGGATAAAGAAGGGCATTAAATAATGATAAAGGGATCATTCCTCCAGAAAGATAAAAATCCAAAATGCATGCACCCCAAAATACTGTGTCAAAATGCATGAAGAAAAAATCTGATAGAAATAGAAGGAAAATAGACAAATCTACTATTTTGGTGGAAAATGTCAGCACCTTTTTTTTTTTTTAATAAATCTTTATTGTTCAGATTATTACAATTGTTTCTCCTTTTTTCCCCCTATATCTCCCCGCCACCCGGTTCCCAACCCCCTCCTCTGCCCTTACCTCTCCCCCCACCATTGTCCTTATCCATAGGTGTATGATTTTTGTCCAGTCTCTTCCCATACCCCCACACAGACACCCCTTCCCCCTGAGAATTATCAATCCACTCCCATTCTATGCCTTTGATTCTATTATGTTCACCAGTTTATTCTGTTCCTCAGATTTTTAATTCACTTGATTTTTAGGATCACTTGTTGATATGTATTTGTTGTTCATAATTTTTATCTTTACTTTTTTCTTCTTTTTCCTCTTTTTAAAGAATACCTTTCAGCATTTCATATAATACTGGTTTGGTGGTGATGAACTCCTTAACTTTTTCTTATCTGTGAAGCTCTTTATCTGCCCTTCAATTCTGAATGATAACTTTGCTGGGTAGAGTAGTCTTGGTTGTAGGTTCTTGCTATTCATCACTTTGAATATTTCTTGCCATTCCCATCTGGCCTGCATAGTTTCTGTTGAGAAATGAGCTGACAGTCATATGGGTGCTCCCTTGTAGGTAACTAACTGTTTTTCTCTTGCTGCTTGTAAGATTCTCTCTTTGTCTTTTGCCCTTGGCATTTTAATTATGATGTGTCTTGGTGTGGTCCTCTTTGGATTCCTCTTGTTTGGGGTTCTGTGCGCTTCCTGAACTTTTAAGTCTATTTCTTTCACCAGGTGGGGGAAGTCTTCTGTCATTATTTCTTCAAATAGGTTTTCAGTATCTTGCTCTCTCTCTTCTGCTGGCACCCCAAAAATTCAGATATTGGTACACTTAAAACCATCCCAGAAACTCCTTACGCTATCCTCACACTTTTGGATTCTTCTTTCTTTCCGCCTCTCTGGTTGGGTGTTTTTTTCTTCCTCATATTCCAGATCTTTGGATTGACTCTTCGGGTATGGTGGTCTACAGTTGAGTTTCTGTATATTCTTTATTTCAGACAGTGTATGCATAATTTCTGACTGGTCCTTTTCCATTTTTTTTTTTTTTTTTTTTTTGGTATTCTCATTAAGGTCCTTGAAGGTCTCTTCAAGTTTCTCAGTGGTTTTTAGAAGATTCTTGAGTAACCTTATAAATGTGGTTCTGAACACTGTGTCGTCCAATAGTTTGCTTTCCTCCATCTCTCCTACTCATGACATACTTCGGTGTCTCCGCATTTTGGCTGCCTCCCTGTGTTGATGGAGGGCTTTGTGTGGTCAGTGACCTATAGGGGCTGGTAGCTCAGCTTCCGCAATCACTCTAGATGGTCGCTCTTGGTACACCCCTTTGTGGGCTGAGTGGAAAGTCTTGATGTAGTTAAAAGCCTTGATTGCTGTTGGTACACTGGGAGGAATTGACCTCCAGGCCAATTGACTGTGAGGACCTGCTGTGTCAATAACGGAAGAATTGCTATGCTGGAGACCCAGTAGGGCTTTGTTGCTCACTGAGTCTGCCTCTTGAATGTGTCCCTTACGAGAGTGCTTGAAATCTGGTGTCATCCACACTGACCATTAGATACCCTTGTCAGTACCTTTTGTTCAGTAATTTCATAGGTCACACAAAAAGAAAATCAGTAGGGTATAGTGACCTAATAGCGCTATAAATATACTTGTTCTAAGTGACATTTATACAATGCTCTATCCAACAATGACAAAATATACATTTAATTTATTCTCAAATTCACATGCAAATTCACCAATAAGGCCATAAAATATTGACAAATTTTAAAATAGACATTATACAAATTATGTTCTCAGAAAAATGGAATTAAAGTAGAGCTAAAAATCAGAAAAATAACTGGAAAATCTCCAAATAATTGGGAATTAACCAGCATACTACTAATAATCTATTGTCAAGGAAAAAAGTCATTACATAAATTTAAATATTTTGAAGTGAATATAAAAATACAATGAAAAAGAATCTGAGATGCAGCAAGAGTAATGGTTAAAAGGAAATTTATAGCATGAAATAAGTTGGAAACAAAGATGATATAAAATCAACAATCAAAGCTTTTACCTTAGGAACTAGGGAAATGAAAATAATTTAAGCCTAAAGCAAGTGGAAGCAAAGAAACAATAAAAGTTAGAGTAGAAATCAGTGAAATTTAAATGTATCTGTGAACTCAAGTTATCCCAGAGATTGTCCTTAGAAATTAGACTTTTAGCTTATTTTGGGGGAGATAATAAGACTGAAGACTTTCGGTAATATCCTTGCCAGGATTACAGAGCTAGTTAGTGGCAGAGCCCAGATCTCAGGACTCTCAGTTCTGTGCTTTTTCCTCTTCACAGCATTGCTAATTTTCCATCTTTATCTCTGGTCTTGTTTTTACAGCCTTAGGTATAATTTAGAATAATTCCTCCACAACTTGTTCCTGCATAACTGGGAATAAATTAGAATAGCATTTGAATAATCTATAAATATAGAACATTCTAAAAAATTTACAGCTGCAGAATAATCTTGAAATACAATACTTTTAAAGGTGTTTAGAAATTAAATATTTTTCAAAAATTTCACAAGTTTTCTTGGGAAAATGTATGCATTTTATTTTTATGGGATCTCTTATAGTAAATCATTACAATATGGGCTTGATATTTTTATATTTGAATTATTATAAGCTATTTTAACCAAGAGATGGCCCATCTGGACTGACCTAATAGACAGTAATGGCTCATTTGTAAGTTTTATAACCTAAGGGTTTAATATTTCACTGCAAACACTCTAATAGGCTTTGGCATAAGAAAAATATATGGAAGAGTCAGATGACTTTTTATAGATTTTTAAGTAAATAACACTAATGTAAAACAATATATACTTCAGTACCAGAAGATTATGTAAATGTTAGAGTTCTTTTTCAAATAACTGCTTGAATTCCTATCACACTTAGAGCTTCTATCACAGTTCCCGTTTAAAAGAAGCTGATATGTATATTGTAAATGATTGTTGAGTATATTTGCTGAAGAGAAAGATCATTTAAGCTCCATTACTTCATGAGTCTCCATTTCTTTTAAATTACACTCATTATAACAAATGTTTCATATAAAACATCTAATAGATAGTGTCAAACATTGATTTTATAATTAGCATATTATAATAAAGTGTTTACTTAATTTTAAATATTCTTTTTCTAATTACTTATTCTGAGATTTTGATAGCATACTCAGAAAGAGTGGGCTGATATGCACCATCATACTTTGATGTTTTGGAGTGATGAGGAAAATAAGACATTTTTGGGGGGGAGACCAGCAGCCCGACTCTGTACCTAGTTAATTAGTATCCCTAATGCACATTCCTGTTAGCCTATAGTCTAGTCACTGCCCCTTCTTTAATTATCTGGTCTTGCAAGACCTGTTTACCTAAGTACTCCCATTTTACAGAGGCCATAAACCATGAACAATACACAACCCCCGGAGGGGGTTATCAGCGCTGGCACCAGGCCCAGCCTTTAGGTGTGGTCTCACGGCCCCCATCCCAAATCATGGGGCTTTTTGCAAAGCCCACGAAAGGTCCAGAAGTCTGATCCTTATTTGGGGGACAAAGAAACCAAAGGGTATAAAGAGAAGCTTCCTCCATATTGGTTGGCTCAGGATTTGGAAACAGGCTCCCCTGAGTCACGGTACTAGTACATCTGGAAATAAATGGGTTTTTCCTGTATCTTCAGGTACTCCTGTGCATATACTTTCCTGTCGCCTGGTAAATTCTTTAACAGGAGTTCAACTATAATGCAATTAGAAATATTTATCAAAATTAAGATTTCACATACCCTTTAACAGCAAATATATTATTTTATTTGTTTCATTATGATAATTTACAATATCTAACTATGGTACAGCTACAACAGAGGTGTGTGTGAGTGTATGTGTGTGTGTGTGTGTGTGATGTGTGTGTGTGTGTGTTAGTTTTAAACTGATAATAGTATTGGTTTAAAAGAATACAGAATATAAAATACAATAACTCCACATCTATTTTTACATAATTTTACAAAATTTCAAGGTATATTGTTAATTAAATAAGTCAATATACAGACTACTGGTGATAGTGGGCTACTTTTGAGTGTACAAATTTGCATATGTGTATAAATGTATATGAATATATGCTTATATACACCTAAATATCTTTGAGTGCACTATCAAGGACTGACAACAGTTGATGCTTCTGGGAAGATAATGAGAAGCCAGGGTCAGAGTTAAGACAGGGGTTAGTTTTTCCATACTGGATGCATTACTGTAACCAATAGACAAATATATAAAATATTAATGAAATGTAAAAGGTATTATACACTTTAATTGCTATCATTAGTACTTAATCTATTTCATTTACCTTCAAATAAAGTATTGAGGCTTTGTTTTGTTTATTTCTTCATTAAGTACAAAATATATCTTAAAGGCAGTTCTTCCATTTTCTATTCTAGGAGAAGTGCACATCTGAACTGCCTTTGTCCTAATTGTTCTTTTCCTATTTTCACGTTAGTGGATTTAAATTTCACATTATTATGTAGCTCTGAGTTTAGAAGGCCTATTTTCCCCCCTTTACCATATAAACACTTAGAAAATCCAGCTGGAATTATTTCTGAAAGTGGTATTGTGATTTCCTGGACTCATTGAACTTGCTTTTCTAAGAATGTTCTTATTTATTATTAGTAAAAATCAATTGTTTGAAGCTGATTGCTTTAAAAAATAATATAATTTTTCCCCTCTGCTTTCATTTAGGGAATCCTCACTCCAACTTGCCTCTCTCTCCACTCTTGGAGTGCCTTGGGTGTCTTTAATTGTTATTGATACAACTTCTGAATACATAACATTTTTATTTTTATTTGATTCAGGGGGAAAGTATCAGTAACCATTTCTAAAGGATGTCTTTGTTAACTTATTTATCTAAAAAGCCAGGATTGTATGAAGATGTTGGTTCAATAGTAGGAAAACAATTTCTTTGTTCTATTTGAAACCTTGCTCTCTCTCTCTCTCTTTTTTTTTTTTTCATCAGTCTCTTTGATATCTGAAGGAAGTTTTAGTTATGTAAGCATAATTCCTATTGAAACATGAAATTTAGGGGAATTTAGGCAAGTTTAGGGAATTTTTAGAATTGGGGCCTATGGAAAAAACACAGGGCTAAAGACTGGGAGAAGGTACATTTCCATAAGGCAAGGAAGCCAGGTGCAGCTACATTTCCATAACAGAAGGAAGCAACAATAGGTACATTTCTATAACACAAGGAACTGGAAGTAGCCCCAAAAGGTCTATATTTACAAAATAAAGAAGGAAAAAAGTCCAGAAAGAACAGGAGGACAATGAGGGAGGAGGGCCTCAGGACTTACTATAGTAACTAATTCAAGAGGGAATATTGACCAATCAGAGGGGATATCAGGACACGGGGAAACAGAAAGTCTGTGGGACCCTTTCCCCCTCCCCACGTGGGAGTCCTGTTCTGTGGGACTCTTTCCCTCTCCCCATATGGGAGTCTGTACTTGTTCTTCAATAAATCTCCACCTTTGCTATACTACCTTCTGTCCGTGGATTCATTTTTTGACTCCGGCGGACAAAAAATCCAGGTTCCAGTCCAAAAATTCCGTAACACTATCTCACAATTTTTAAAAGTACAATGCCAGTATTATCAAAGACATGATTGATCTTCTATTTCTTTCTTTCTTTTTTTTTTACATGGGACATCACCTTCATTATATTTTATTCCCATTACTTCTCAATCAGACTTTCATATTTTGCATTATCTATATATTTACCATAAGGTACTTGGTTTCTTGAACATTCCTTTTTACTTTATTGAAATGCTAGGATGGAGGATATTTGAAGCATAGTGTTTGTCTCATTATTAAATATAGTTCCTAACTTATATAGAAAGCTAGTTGGTACCCTAACTAATATAAGAAAGTGACTTTTTGAAGTGAGGTTCTGCCTCAGCAAAAAAACACAAAAATATGTGATGTTGATGGCAGAATATATATATATATATATATATATATATATATATATATATATATGTATATATGTATATGTATATATATATTATATATATATTATATGATGACTTTTAAAATGATAATCTATGTTTGTAATGGCAAAGATTTACTAAATGATCGATGGCAATAATGGACTTTCTTGGATGCCGGGTCTTAGACGAAGAAGCCATGAGAAGATGTGGGTGTATAAGAATAAGTCTATATTGCAGTGTTGCAGAAGACTAAAGAAAAACCAAGCAACGCTTTTAGAGAAAAGGAGTGACACTGTTTATTTACACTGGCGGGTTCACGGAATAACTTTCCAAATCTGAGTAAAGTAACATGCAGGGAGCTTCTCTTTTATATCTTCCTGGGGTCTCTGTCTCACAAACATGGATTATGCTTTCGGTCCTTTTTGTGGCTTTGCAAGAAGGCCCCCAGGTGTTGGGGGTCTCCAGGCCACATCTGATGGTCTGGCCTGGTGCCTGCGTTAATAACCCTCCCTCTGGGGCAGTGCACTGTTCACAGTTTTATGGCCTCTGTAACAGGTTCTGCAAGACCAGTTCCTGGGAAAGAGGTAGTGAGTTAATTATAGGTTATCAAGAATGTACACTGGGCTTGCTGGCACAAATCCAGATTGCTAGCCCACCAAATATCAGGGTTACATTGGAATTAGCCCTTTTTATATTTATCATTATAATTTCCCCCTCTTTGTCACACAATCTTCTCTTAGCCTTGCGGTACAACAACTACGGGATGTTATGGTGAACATGGACGATGACCGCTCTTAGCTGCTTCCTGCTGAAAAGAGGTTATGACCAAGGGTTTAGCATCCTGTTTCTTCCTCTTGGAGGGGTTTGTAGGGAATTCTTCTGGTTTGTAAGACCATATGAAGTTTAAAGGCATTTCTGACCAGTGTGCAGGCAGACAGAGGAAAGCAGCGGTCCCACACACGTAGAATGTTCCTGCAGGGGGGCGCCAGGGGTAGGTAGTGTTTTCAACCTTGAGGGTAGAATTGCATAGTTCATCTGGGAGGCAATCTGTTGGATGTTGACCCTGGGTACTGCTGAAACAAATAGGAGCATCATTAGTTAGCTGCACATTGGCTGTGACAGGTCCTATTATTTTTTCAGTCCAATACAATTCCCTCTTCCCCCCACATGCATTTGGTAGCAGAGTCATAACATGCCGTAGGCTGATAAGTATAGCGAACAAATATCTGGCTTGATTGGGTTTTCCCGTAGACTACCCGGTCTAGCATATTTGGGTAGAGAGTTTCTAAGCAAGGACACGTGGCAGTGGCCCTTATGGGAGGCAAGTATGTGCTAGCTAATATTATTAGTAGGAGCATGTTATTCCCTCTATTTCTGTTCAGTGGCGGGTCCACAGCAGTGAACTGTTAGGACAAAGAGTAGTATTATGGCTATTACTGCAAGGCAGATGTAGCCAAGGATGGCATGACAAGGTGTAGTCCAACAATTCATGATGAGGCCTTTGTTTCCTTGCTGTGTGGGAAGCAGTAATTTTATGGTGCTTCTGTGTCCCAGCAAGGGCAGATGAGTTCTTCTCCCGGTACTAGTATCGGGTTCCGGCAGCACTCATAAAAAGACAAAATAAGAATTATTAGAAAGATAAAACCAATTATTATCCAGAAATACCAGAGCATATTACCTTTAGGAGGAGGTAAGAAAGAAAGATTAGTGTAAGGAAGAATTCAACAGGGTGTTTCTGAATTCCTTGGAGCAGGTTGATGAGCCAGGTCTGCCATCCTCTTCAGGGTGATCCGCAAAGGGTGTTTCTTGTCAGAGGTCACCTTCCATTCAGGCTGGGCGTCACTCGGCTGGTGGGCTGCCTTTACCCAGGAGTGGTGGATCCAGGTATTCAGTCCTGCAACCTTGAGAGCTGTGGGGGTGGTTAATATGACTGGATAGGGTCCCTTCCAGGTAGGCTTGAGGGGCTCCTTTTTCCAGTATTTTATCCAAACCTGGTCTCCAGGTTCATAAGGTTGTACAGCTGTTCCTAGGGAGCTGGGTAATCATTCAATAACCCATCTGTGGACCTCAAAGACAGTTTTTCCAAGTCCTTGTAGTTGTTCCTGGATTTCTAAGTTCTCTATTTCCTTCAAATCTCCCTTTGGCTGAATTAATGGAGGGGGTCTACCTTATGGAATTTCAAAGGGCGAGAAACCTACCCTGGCCCTTGGGGCACAGCATACTCGCAGGAGTACAAGAGGCAAGATATCTGTCCAGGGTAAGGTTGTCTCTTGGCATAGCTTAGCCATAGCCTGCTTTAGAGTCCAGTTCATGCGCTCTACTTTCCCTGAACTCTGAGGCCTGTAAGCTGTATGTAGGTTCCATTTAATTCCTAAAGCTTTAGCTACCTATTGTACTAAAGGTAGCTGGCCCTTGGGGCACAGCATACTCGCAGGAGTACAAGAGGCAAGATATCTGTCCAGGGTAAGGTTGTCTCTTGGCATAGCTTAGCCATAGCCTGCTTTAGAGTCCAGTTCATGCGCTCTACTTTCCCTGAACTCTGAGGCCTGTAAGCTGTATGTAGGTTCCATTTAATTCCTAAAGCTTTAGCTACCTGTTGTACTATTTCTGCTACAAAGGCTGGGCCATTATCAGACTCTATGGCCAGAGGCATTCCATCCCGTGGAATTATGTCCTTCAGCAATGCCTTAGTGACTTCTCTCACCTTTTCCATGCAAGTGGGACATGCCTCAACCCAGCCTGAAAAGGTGCAAACAAAGACTAGCAGGTATTTATTCCCTCTGCTAGGCCCTACTTCTGTAAAATCTACTTCTAAGTCCTCAAAAGGAGCTTGCCCACAGCGCTGAACTCCTATTGGTCCCACAGGACCCTGTTTGGCATTGTTCTGAGCACAGAGGAGGCAACGCTGAGAAACTGAGGCACACAAGGAGGGAAGACGGGCAATTAGGTAGTACCTGCCTAACAAAGCTTCTAGGGCAGTCTTTCCTAAATGAGTGAGTTCATGCTGCTGGAGGACTACCTTATGGGCTAACTGTTCTGGGACATAGACCCTATGATCTGGGAGTATCCACAAGCCTTCCTTCATTTTCTTGCCCCCTTCTTGTTGGGCCTATTCCTCTTCCTAAGGGGTGTATTTTGGAGGTTCAGGTAATTTGGGGGCCAACATGATCCATGACGGTGCCACTTGTTCTTTAGCAGCCAGCTTGGCTGTGGCGTCAGCACGTTGGTTTCCTTCTGACACTGAGTCTTTCCCTTTCTGGTGACCTTTGCAATGGATGACGGCTGTTTCCTTGGGCTCCCAGACTGCTTCTAGTAACTTTAAAATCTCATTCTGATTTTTGATTCCTTTTCCTCCGGCTGTCAGGAGCCCCTTTCCTTATATATGGCCCCATGGACATGCAGGGTAGCAAAGGCATAGCGCAGGTCAGGGTAGATGTTGGCACACTTATCCTTACTGAGTACTAGGATGCTTATTAGGGCCCAAAGTTCTGCCCTCTGCGCTGACCATCCTTCAGGCAGGGCCTGTGCCTTGTTGTCTCAAGGTTTGATACCATTGAATATCTGGCTTGTCTTTTTTCTTCATCTAAGATCCTGCTGCCATCTGTGAACAACACCAAGTCTGGGTTTGGTAGGAGCCTATCCATTAAATCTGGCCGGCTGGAATAAACCTCCTCTAGGACTTCCAGGCAATCATGCTCAGGGGCCCCCTCAGCAATGGGTAGAAAGGTGGCAGGATTAAGAGTTCTCACTGCTTCTAATCGTACCCATGGATTCTCACATAACAGCCCTTGATACTGAGTCATTCAAGCATGAGTCAGCCAGTGCTGCCCCCTTGCTTCCATCAAGGTGACAACAGCATGAGGTATTTTACATTTAAATTTTGTCCTAAGGTAAGCTTATCCGCTTCCTTAACTAACAGTGCCATGGCTGCAAGGGCCCTGAGCCACGGGGGCCATCCAGAGGCTACTGGGTCAATCTGCTTGGAGAGATAGGCTACTGGTGCTTGCCAGGGTCCAAACTCCTAGGTTATAACTCCTAAGGTTACTCTGCTGTTCTCATGAACAAAAAGATTAAAGTCTCCCTTCACATCTGGTAGCCCTAGTCTAGGGCCTCAGTGAGCTTTGCCTTCATGGTGATGAAGGCTTTCTCCTGATTGGGACCCCAGTCGATGGGTGCCTTCTCTTCTCCTTTTAAAGCTTCATAGAGAGGTTTAGCCAGATCTGAAAACCCTGGGATCCAAATTCGACAGAACCCCGCCGCTCCCAGGAATTCCCGAATCTGCCGCCAGGTGCAAGGGACTGGGATGGCGCATACTGCCTGCTTTCTTTCAGTCCCTAGCCTTCGTTTCCCTTGGAATTGGATATTGGCAGATTTTAACAGGCTGTGCCCCAGGCTTTAAGTCCATTAGCACCGGGGCATGGTCCTTAGCCAGGCCTGGAGGATTCCCTTCCACCCAGACCAGGCAGCCCACCAGCCGAGTGACGCCCAGCCTGAATGGAAGGTGACCTCTGACCAGAAACACCCTTTGCGGATCACCCTGAAGAGGATGGCGAGCCTGGCTCATCTTTCTCTAATTCAGGTTCTAATGGTGAGGCCTTTGACTGGGGGGTATAAAGTCTCCATTCTTCCTCCCTTGGCACTGATAGGGACAGGATCAATGGGGAGGTCTCCTCACTTAGGCGAAGCTGTGCTGAG
Organism: Eptesicus fuscus; assembly: GCF_027574615.1. Taxonomy (NCBI): domain Eukaryota; kingdom Metazoa; phylum Chordata; class Mammalia; order Chiroptera; family Vespertilionidae; genus Eptesicus; species Eptesicus fuscus. The sequence goes on from NC_072486.1 coordinate 70,213,896, forward strand.
CCATCTGGAGCAAAAGTGATTTCTGCCCCCATTTTGGCTAAAAGGTCTCTACCCATTAGAGGCACTGGACAGTCTGGCAAGTACAGGAATTCATGAATCACTGAATGGCCGCCAGGTTGGCATTGCTGAGGCCTGCGGAATGGTCTACAGGTCTGGTCCCCAGTAGCTCCAATAATGGTGACCTCCTTTCCCAAGAGAAGCACTATTTTCTGTGTGACTACTGAGTGCTCAGCTCCTGTATCAACTATAAAATTCACAGTCTGGCCCCCAATTTTCATTCTGACCATGGGCTCGTGGGGGCCCAGCTGAAAAGAGCCGGGTCTGTCCTAGCTGGAATCAGCCATTGCTAGCCCAATGAGATCTGCTTCGAGTGGCTCTGGTTGATAGCAACTGGGCGGAAAAGGGGGCCCAGTTTTCTTACTTTGCCTTTTGGGACATCCGTTCTTCCAGTGTCCTGTCTCCTTACAATAGGCACACTGGTCTAGTCTCAGGCTCGCTCTTCCTTCTCCCCTGATCTGTATTCTTGCTTCCCTTTCTGATCTGTCTGGGAGCCTGAGCCTCTAAAAGCTGCTGCTATTATATTGGCCCTTCTTTGTATTTTCTTTTCTTCCTCCTTCCTTGCTGCACTGTCTCGGTTGATGAAAACCTTGTTAGCTCTCTCAAGCAGTTCGGTAGCATTTTTTCCTGCAAACCCTTTCAGCTTCTGTAATTTTCTCCTGATATCAGGCTGGGCTTGGCCTAAAAAAGCGGCATTTACCATGGTTTGATTTTCTGGGGCCTCAGGTTTAAAGGGGGTGTAGACCCGGTATGCCTCACATAGTCTCTCATAGAAAGCTGCTGGAATTTCATCAGGCTTCTGGAAAACCTCAGAGATTTAACCATGTTGGTGGGCTTCTTGGCTCCGGCCCTGACCCCCTGGAGGAAGGCCAGCTGATATCTTTCTAGCCCGACCCTTCCTTCTTCTGAGTTTGGGTTCCAATCGGGTTCCTCATCTGGGAAGGCCTCCCTTGCCCATCTGTCTGTATCTAATATTCCTGCCGGGGCCTGGGTCTGGAGCCTCTGTTACTACTCTCATGCACTCCTCCGTGTTAAAGAATGTGAAAAGGAGCTGCTTGCAGTCCACCCAGGTGGGCTTCTAGGTCTGGAAGATCGTTTCTAGGAGGTCTACCGTGGCCTGAGGTTTTTCAGAATAAGCTGGGGTGTGATGTTTCCAATTCAGGATGTCACTTGTGGTAAAGGGCTGATAATAATAGACTGGCCCTCCCTCCTGCAAGGTCCCATCTTCACCAAGCACTTGGGCACCCTGAATCTCCCTGAGAGGCATCTGACATGCTGGTTGTGGCTTGGGCCCTTGATCGGCTGAACGCAAGCACCGCCCAACTGGCTCTGGAGAGCCCGGTTGAGGAGAAACGAAGGGGGGCAGTGTTTCCAGACTTTGTGGACCTTCCTTACCGGAGGGGGAGCACTTGGTGCTGCCTGTGGCACATATGGAGGTGGTAAAACTGGCGGGACTTCCTCAAGGGGTCCTGGCAGAACAGAGGGTTGGGTTCCCTTCAGAGGGACCTGTTTCTTTTCTCCTGCCTGCTTCTCATCTGCTTCCTCCTGTCCTGCCTGCTTCTCTTCTGCTTCCTCCTGTCCTGCCTGCTTCTCTTCTGCTTCCTCCTGTCCTGCCTGCTTCTTTTCTCCTTCTAATAAAACCTTACTCTGTCCCTTCTTACACACGCAGAACTGGACCCTAGGCAGCAAGGTTTGAGCAATTTCTAACCAGCCATCTATGTAAGGAAACTGATCTGGGTGTCCAGGGTCCTTCATAACTACATTCCAGACCCACCTGACCAGTCCTTCATCTAAAGAGCCTTCCGAGGGCCAGCCGACCCTGGAGGCTGGCCATTTTAATTCACAGAATTTCTTCAGTGTTTTGGGGTTCATTTTAATACCATAATCCCCATTGAAACTCTTTTTTAAAATTTTTCAACATGCAATTGAGAACAGTGGGTTTACTTTGTCCTGACCCCATGATGATCAGTGGCGAGAAACAGACAAAGGAGGGGGTGACCTGTTTTCACAGATCCTCACTCAGATGACCACCTGGCCACATCCCTTGGGAGCTTAGATTTGTTTTAACTAAGGTGCACCCGTATAAACCCCGGGCCTGGTCACCTCCACGTGGGGGTGAGTCACCGTTATGCCTTATGACAAATCACGGAAATGCAGGTTGGGGCCCACCCAGACTCTGTAACCACGGTCATGGAGCCACACAAAGGATAAGAGAGGGCAGGCCCTCTCCCTCCACACTCACACACTTTCACCAGACATTCACTCAGAGTTTAAAAAAACAGTCCACCCGATTCCTGATTCCTGACCAATTTAACTGATGAAGTCCTATGACTTCCGGGAAGGTGATCAAGCTCCCCCTTCCACTCTTTCGGAGTGGGCCTGACTGACTGGAGACCCTACCTTACCGATTCTGTCGACAGGTCCAGAGGTGTCTGTGCATTTCTCCAGATGCTGGCCGGGTCCTAGGCTGAGGTCCGGGAGCGCCTGGAGTCCCCCGGTTCAATTCTGCTAAAATCAGCAGGGCGCACCTCCTGGAGGCCTATCCCACGCCCCCAGGCCCCAAGCCTGGTCCACTCACCAGAGGCCAAAAATGCCAAGCGCAGTTGGCTTCTCGGTCAGGGAACAGTTGTTGCAGAAGACCAAAGAAAAACCAAGCAACGCTTCTAGAGAAAAGGCGTGACACTGTTTATTTACACTGGCAGACTCAGGGGATAACTTTTCAAATCTGAGTAAAGTAACATGCAGGGGGCTTCTCTTTTATATCTTCCTGGGGTCTCTGTCCCACAAACATGGATTATGCTTCCGGTCCTTTTCTCGGGCCTTGCAAGAAGGCCCCCAGGTGTTGGGGGTGTCCAGGCCACATCTGATGGTCTGGCCTGGCACCTGCATTAATAACCCTCCCTCTGGGGCAGTGCACTGTTCACAGTTTTATGGCCTCTGTAACAGGTTCTGCAAGACCAGTTCCTGGGAAAGAGGTAGTGACTTAGTTATAGGTTATCAAGAATGTACACTGGGCTTGCTGGCACAAATCCAGATTGCTAGCCCACCAAATATCAGGGTTACATTGGAATTAGTCCTTTTTAGCTTTCTCAGCAGGAGCCAGTGGCCATATAGCCATCTGACAAAACAGTCCTTCACAGCAATCCCATATAGGCAGCTCTACAGTGGCTGGTAAATACATCTCTTTCCCACAAAGCAGCATCAGTCTCTGTACCACAGTTATTATCTAAGCAGCCACACGCCGCCTCCAGACTCACCGCCACATCGTAGCGGTATCTGAGCTCTCTGCCTCGGCAGCTTCTCTTGTCTCTCTGGCTCAGCAGTTTCTCCTGTCTCCCCTGCCCAGCACAGTGGCCGGTCTCTGTAGCCTCACATAGTAACTACCTCTGAGCTTCTCTCTCAGCACACTGGCTGGTTAACATGGTAGCTGTATCTGAGCTCTTAGCCTTACATCGTAGCAGTACCAGCTCTCAGCTCCATCTCTCCAGCACACTGGCTAGTCAATAACATGTATCATACTCTGGCCAGTTGTGAACAATGACATTGATCATTTGGGTTATAGAAGTGTACAGTGACTGTGAGATTGTTGTGCTTGCTGTGCACCTGTACATAGTTCTTGGATGCCCTGTGTATGGTATCTCGGCCTTGAACATTCTGATTATGAGTCCCAGGCTCAGAGTGTCCTTGACCATCTGGTGCACTCTAAACAGGGTCCCCACAGATGGCATGCTTCAAGTATTCACTTCAGATATGGCCAAGGAGAATACTGGATAAGGAGGAATTTCCCAAAGTATAGAGCCAGGGGTCATGGCAAACAATGGGCAAGAGAATTTCCCCCAGAGGAAAGATTTAGGCCCTAGTAAATGTTGGTGTTCATTTTCATTGCTACAATCCTCAAAATGGGCTTTTGTTAAGAACTTGAGTTTTAATTATGGTCCAATTTAAAAAATTGATTAATTTATATTTGACAAGGACAGTCATTTCAAAAATGGATAAAAAACAATACATTATTATTATTTCTTTGTCATTTGCACTCCAAAGTGCCTGTATTATCAATTACAAAGCATGCCCTTTTCCCTTTTACACAATAATATGAATATTTTGATACATAAACACACACACATGCACATACATATCCATATACATTTCTCTAAGAATATAGCTGCATCTATACATGTTGAGAATTGTAACGTACATGTGTACATACACATGTTGGTCTCCTTTGTATAAGGTAGCATCAGAATATTTTGTCTACTCGTCATAGACAGTGCTAAGTATGAGGAGAAAATTATCACTAACAAATAAGATCTCTGGAAACAAAGTTGGTGATCACATATGGATAAGATGGGAATTTACCAGTGAAATGGAAAGGTACAAACATATGCTTATTCTATACTAGATACTCTGCTTTGTGTTGAGTAATTTTACTCACAATAACTGAATGAATGAGATACACATTTAAATGAGCGAATAGAGACAAAATAAATTTCTTTCACTCTTGCACCATTGATAAATAGAGTGAGATTTCAATATAATATTCAATCAGTGCAAGAGTTACTGAATTGACCTAATATAAAGATTGTACAGGATAAAAACCACCTTCAGGAAAACCAGGTTATTCGAATCAGATATAGAAGTTATTTAATAATCATTATACAAGAAAAAGTTTAAGTTATTTTTATATTTCATCTTCTTATTACTATTTTTGTAGCCTGAAATTTAGATAAAAATACTGCATACAGCAACTATTATATTCATTTTTGAAATAAATTTACCTTTTTAAGCACCATGGGAATTGTGATTTAATATACAATATTTTATTTTGTTTGGAAAATACTGAGGCATGTGGCTGATTGTGGTAGCTTTTAAAACCCATCTATTACTAATCTAAAATTGGAACATTAGGAAAATTGTCAAAGAGATCCTTTATAGATGATAACTGATTTTGTGAGTGACTTTGTAATTCATTAGTCTAAATTCTTTTAAGCACTGCCTTCTAAAACATCATCTCTAGGTCAATTATTCTTGTGTGACTTTAATGAGAATATTACACTATGTGCAATTCAAACACCAGCTAACTTAGAAAGTATTTTAAAAAATTGGCTCAAACACTGATTGAAACCAACAACTAAATTTTCTTTTCATGAATCTAAACTGATATCCCAGACACATACATCTATTAGGTGAAATAATACTTGTTTTTTTTAAAATTATTATCTGTATGAAGATTCTATAAAATACAGGGCAGCAATATAAATACACAATTATAAAAGGATAAATATTAAGTGGATTATATATACAATGATTTCATTACTACTTAAAATATTATTGTACAAAAGTGAAAATATAAAACCCTATTGTTTTAAAAATATTTTAATGACATAATACATTTCTGCTAGTAGACATGAAAATTTAAATATCTGATTATATATAATCTTTTAGATTATTTAAAGTAAATTACTAATTGCATAAATTTCACTAAAATACCTAATATTCTAGCACATCGAATTAAGTTTAGAAAAAATATCTGCACTATAATATGTCTCTTAGCACTTCTAGTGTATTATTTTATTTTCTATTTATAATTACTTTGTCTAAAAAATTAAGTTTCCAAATTTGAGAAGATAACTAAGATTTATTTTTTTGATTTAGTTTTTTAAGTAAATGTTTCCATTAAATAATTTTAAGTTTAAACACAGAATATCTAATGCTCATTGAAGACTTGAGATTATGCTTTAACATAAATTTTAGACCCAACCAAGCAACACTTGAGAAATATAATGGATGTGTATGAAGCAATAGTCATCCTATTTGCAAATATTTATATTAAAAAGCATTGGGCCATAAAAATGTATTTGAAATTATTCTTGAATAAGTGTAAATATTGTTGGTAAATAATGTACTTTCTAAGAAAACATTGTCAAAATAAAGTAAAAGTGATGCTGCTGCTAATAATGACATAGGAGTAACTTGGGAGGTTGTCTGAGTATAACTCATCAGGTTTTGCTATGATAGCGCTACCTAATAAATTCCCTTGAAACCCAGTGGGTTTCAGCAACTGACATTTGATAATTGTTATAGATCTCTGAATTTTTGACTGCTTCTTTACTTAGCTATACTGTGATTTGTTAGGATTATTTCTCCTAGTTTCAGCTGGGATAGGCGATAAGCTGAGTGTTAGGATTGTCTGTCTGATGTATCTTCCTACTTTGGTAAACAAACTGAAGGAGCACCTCTCATCTGGGTCATGGGGTTTTCATGAAAGAGGGAAAGAATGAAAGAGGAGAAATAGAAACATGAGACAACTCTATTTCTGCTCAGAACTAGCCCACATCACTCCAGATCAAGGGACTTCTGTGCCCTCATTAGGAACCTTTCTACTCCAAGTTATTGCCGGGTACAGTTTTGTCAAATTTTGTTCCATTATTATACATGGGTTGAAAACTTTTTATCAACAGAAACAGTCTAGTGGCTGACCACCATGTATCTCCAATGTCAGTGCCACATATTTCAGGTTTGGTTCCACAGCTGGTAATAATTTCTGTATTGGTCTGGTTTTGTTATAATTATACATACCATTCAACTGACAACTTAGACATTTATAATAGCTTATATTTATACTAGAGGCCCAATGCACGAAATTTGTGCAAGAGTAGGCCTTTCTTCCCCTGGCTGCCAGCACCGGCTTCCCTCTGGCACCTGGGACCCGGGCTTCCCTCGCAGCCCAGGCTTCATCTGGAAGGTCATCTGGAAGGACGTCTGGTCTAATTAGCATAGTATGCTTTTATTATTATAGATTTTGCTTCAATGTCTAAGAGTTTGTTGTTGTAGAGCTCTACTGGGCTTCTCTCTTCTGGACTCTGCTGGACTTGGATATAGGTTGCAAATTAGGTAAAACTTTGCTCCACATGTTTCCTGGCTATGGGAACCAGGATGAAGGAGCATATCTTACATGAGACATGTTCTCATGGTAGAAGACAAAAAAACCAGAGTCAGGAATGAAAACACACACAGTCTCCAAAAACCTCTGCTTGGTACTGGCAAACGTTGTTCTGTCTGCATTTTACCAGTCAGAAAAAATTATCTGGCTCAGGCAAAAGTTAGTGGAAAAGTAGATTCCCACCCCTCCTACACACACACACACACACACACACACACACACACACACACACACACACATTAAATCATGGCAAGAGGGAAGATGAAAAGAAGAATCATGAATAAATAATACAATCTACACACTGAGTAAACTAGATAAATACCCTTGCATTTTTATGCTCATGCCATTAGTCTGTTTCATTTAAAACAATAAGTATGACTGTAAAATTATTTCACTAATCTAGATGACTAATCAAGTTGACTCATGCTGGCTTTCCATTTTATAAAATTAGTGCTATGTATGTAGTCTTGTACACAAATCAACAAATCATAAATTTTAAACATAGTTTTGAATCTCCACATAATATAACAATGCAAAAAAGCTTGTTGTTTCTGAAACTTAAAGCTTAGAAATCATTATTAAATAATAATTATATTTATAGTGTTACATATTTAAATGTATGACAATACAAAGTTCAGGTAAATGTTTATAGCAATGTTCTTTGAGTGGCTGATCAGTGTCTCCAACTGTATAATATAATGTGTTGGAAGATAAAATTACTGATATTTTCAGCTCTTTAAGGGGTAGTAATAGGAGATTTGGGGATTTTATTTATTATGTTATTAAAGTATACATAAGTTCACTGAAAAATGAAGCTATCTTTGCCTACATACAAGTGTCATTAATTTTACCACCAGGGAAGAATGTGTGCAGTAATTGCACTTTTTATATTTCAGCTTTTGCAAAAATCTAGCAATGTTAGGAATCAGAGTGATTCTGAATAATTCTGAAACGAATCTATGTTCAAGAAGTTACAGATGTCTACATGAGACGTTTTTCTAAACTAATTGCTTTACATCAATTTTTTAAAAGGGTGTCATAAATTAGATTTGATTTTGTTACAAACTAAAATCCTTGTTCATAAGAGCAGCTCAACACTTATTAAGCAAACACAATGGGGATAAATACTATACTTACCTTCTTTTAAATGTATACCAATCTTAAGAATTCTAAAATTACATAGAATATTTTTATATCTATTAGTGACTAATCCCTAACCATTTATTTAGGGAAGATTTAAGTTAGTGATCCTCCAAAATATGCCATTGCTTCTTTCTGATAATGTGAGTGGACTTTAGTTCCCATTTCTCTTGCAGTAAGATGTGACTAAGTGATTGCTAATGGAAGATGAGAAGAAGTGATGTTTGCTACTTCTGCATTTAATCCTCAAGACAGTAACCTTCTCCTTTCCAATGACAGAATAGTTAGACCCATGCTGATTCAGCTTTAACACATGAAAATGGGATGTGGCTACAACATGATATAAGATCTCTGAGTCTCTGAAATCTCATGTAGAACAGAGTTGTCTTGTAAACATTGACTATTAACTTAGAGCTATTACATAAAAGTGAAATGAATTGTCTGTTTTTCTCAAACACTGTACTATGGGGTTTACATTAACACTGATGAATCCATTATGATCACTTAATTTAGCAACATGGTATGGTAATTTTGATACTATCTTCTTATAATAACATATATAGAGAGATGTTGAGATAGAAATCCCCTCATCAAATGTAGAACCTTTCTTTTTTACTTTTTCATCATATGCGTTAGCTAATAATATGTTTTTTATAATAAAACTAGTGGCTCAGTGCACAAAATGTGTGCACATTAAAAGGGAATTAATTAGAGGAAATATTTTAATATTGCTATTTGCCATTTCTTTATAATAGAAGTGTCAGAGATGAAAGAAAATTAGTAAAATGTATATGAAAATTTCACTCCTGTCAGAGTCTGGGATGTACCATGGGACCCAAAGTCAAGTCCCCGTCCACCTGCATGCGCCTCGAAATCGTGTGAAACCCAGACCCAGCCGGCCCCACCACCATCAAGCCCCACAGGGTGTGGGGCACAGCCTCAGGTCCCCCATCAAACCCTTCCAGGCAGGGAGCACAGCCTCAGGTCCCCCAGCCCCAGAACCGGGGCGGAGGGGCATGGCCTCAGGTCCCCCGGCCCTGGCGTGAGGGCACGAGGGTGCAAGGGCACAAGGGCGTGATGACCATTTTACATATTAGCTCTTTATTATATAGTAAGATGGATCTTTTTTACATTATTTTACAAAATCACATAATATAAAAGTACCACTGCTAAGTTATGTATGTGCAAAATCATATATTGGTTTTGCTATTCCTCATTTAAAGTTAAAATGAGTCATTCTAAATTTCATTTTCATTTTTAAAGTTTATCTTTTCAAGGAGAGATGTTTCAAAAATAGAATTGAAAATTCAGTGGAAAACTAATAACATTCAAAATGATATTTGGAAGTTTTATATAGAAGTCTGAAAATTCTTGTTGATAAGAAATGTACAAGATTAAAGACTTCATTCTTCCATGTGTTAACTATGTCTTGAAATATAATTATTTAAACTCTGGGAAAGATAATTCTTAATTATGACTTAATATAACCTATGTTTTGCATAAAATGGGTTCTTCTCTACAATTTAAGTCCAGAAGGACATTTCGAAGTAGGAGGGTGATAGGCACTGACATAAAGCATAAGGATTAATACAGATTTCTGCACAAAACATTTGAAATCTATTAGTACTCTTTATTTAAGTATTGACTAAATATATTTATTGTATAATTTTGATGACTATTGATATTTTCCTCTAGTTCAGATGTATACCAAAATATGCAAGTTTAATTCTTATGCACTTGTTGATGAAGGTCAATTTGATGAAATGGTAAGCATTGCCCAGAGGAAATATCACCATCAATTGTCCATAGTTTGGATTCTTCCAAGTGCAGTCCTGAAAAACACAGGTGAAGAATTGGGGAAAGTGGGACAGAGAAAAGACATTAAGGAATGTATTCAAGAGTTAGTTGCTCCTAAGGGCAGCTAAGGCACAATCCTGCTGGGGTGTGGTGGCCAGCTGAGGAACATTGTGGAATAAACTCCAGAACTGTCTTATCACAGGGTGGGTAGACTCTAACATTTACCTATTAACTCTCATCCCGCATTGGTAGAGAGTTGCTGCCAAGGGTGATACCTGCACACTACAGAATTGCATCTGCTGGTGGGGAATAAGCTCAGTGGTGCTAGAGAAATCCCTCAGGCAAAAAGGGGGGCAGATGGAGGGCCTCAAGTTAAGAAGCAGTCAGCATGGTGGAAACTGACTGTAGCTACAGGTGATATCAGGTAGCCCATGGCAAATGTGCCGGGTCAATAGTTTCTGCCACACTCTACTTTCTATCTGTGTTTATGTATCTACTCATCCAATATTTATGGAGGACCTTTTATTGGGAAAGATCTGCTCTAAATGCTTGGAAAACGTTAGTCAACAAAACAAAATCCTCACTATTATGAAAATTTTATTCTAATGGAGAAGACAGAAAATAAAAGCAAATGATTATGTAATTGTGTGATACAAATAGTGAAATTTTTAGGATTTATAGTAAAATTGCCAACTCCTGCCCACCCTTTCTCTACACCTGCAAGAAACTGAGAGTAACAAACAGGACGTTTGGGTTCATTATGTCAGAATTTTGCCCTGTAGATTCCTGAAAATGATAAGAAAGATTGCATCTTGTTTTAAAAAGTCAAATTTTTATATGTCAAGGATACTATAGAATGACTAGTGGATTCTCTGAGATGTTTGATTAAATAATTAAATTCTTATTTGACTTTGAAATAGTGATGTTATTTTAAATTTTATTTTGTTCTTGATTTAACCTACAAAAATTCTTAGCAATTTTGGAAGTAATAATATTTGAAATATGTCAAGTCACCAGAGTATACTTTGATTAACAATAAATTTTTTTTCCTTAGGAAATCTCATAAACTATGTACAAATATATGTTTATTTTTTTTCTCTAGCCCGTAGCATAACACTATCATATAAGATGCACTACATTCATTATCTGTCCAAAATATATATGCATGGATTTATTTTAAGCATTAACTTAATATTGTGAAATTGTTATTTGAGCATTTTAATTTTCATATATGGTACCAAACCATCTCTGCATATGTTTTTATCCCCCATGTATTTAAATTTTGAAAGTAAATTAGCTATAGAGTCAAAAGAGAGAAGAAAAAATATTTTTTAATCATTCTAAAACTTAATTGAGAATGTTCTGCAGTAGGAATGTGTAAGTAAAACTTTGAATAGAGTGGTTGGTAGTGGTAAGCAGGCCAAAAAATAGGCAGTTTCCAAAATTTCCTACATAAAGTATATTTCTTGTATACAAGTACCAGAGAATTTATGAGATTAATTTCTGAAATGTATGTGTGTTAAGTTGAAGGAGTTGCTGTCTTCTTTTGATTTTTTTCTCTGAACCCCCCCCAAAAAAAGAATCATAAGCTTCTAAATATATAGTGAAGTAGAGACTGTTCCCTCTAGGAATGACTTTAATAAAATATCAGTGCTATATAAATATAGTCTCTCTTGTTTCTTCCTCTCTGAAATAAATGATACATATAAACATATTAAACCACTAATAAACACATAGTGGTGTATTAAACATGAATAAGCTCCATGAATTCCAAAAGAAATTACTAAATCTACTACTACTACTACTACTACTACTACTAGTAGTAGTAGTGGTAGTACTACTACTACTAACTACAACAATGACAACTACTAGTACTACACACAAACACATAAAGAAGAAGCTGTAGTTAAATTCTACAGCATAGGCAGATTTCAGAGACATTGCAGGTTTGGTTCCAGGCCACAGAAATGAAGTGAGTATAGCAAAAAGGAAGCCACATGCATTTTTGTGTTTCCCAGTGCATATAGAAGTTATGTTTTCACTATATTGTAAGTCTATTAACTGCACAATAGTATTTAAACATCAATGCACGCACCTCAATTTAAAAATAGTTCATTGCTAAAAGTGCTAACCATCATCTCAGCCTTCAGCAAATCATAACATTTTTGCTGGAGAGGGTTTTGCCTTGATGTTAATGGCTACTGATTGATCAGGGTAGTGTTTGCTAAAGGTTGGGGTGGCTGTTTGATAGCATTTTACCCATAGAACTTCTCTCAAAATTGGAGTCAGTCCTCTCAAACTCTGCTGTTTCTTTATCAAATAAGTTTCTGGAATAGTCCCTTTGTTATCATTTCAACAATCTTCACAGCATCTGTAACAGCAGTAGATCCCATCTCAAGAAACACTTTTTTTTTGCTCCTCCATAAAAAGGAACTTTTCAACCATTAAAGTTTTATCATGAGTCCTGGCCAGGTGGCTCAGTGAGTTAGAGTGCAGGTCCATATACCATAAAGGTTGTAGGTTCAATTCCTGGTCAGGTCACATACCTAAGTTGCAGGCTTGATTCCGGTTGGGGCATGTACAGGAGGCAAATTATTAATGTTTCTTTCTCACATTGATGTATCTCTCTCTTCTCTCTCTCTCTCTCTCTCTCTCTCTCTCTCTCTCTGTCCCCCTTCCTCTCCCTCTATAAAATCAACAAACTTATCCTTGAGTGAGGACTTTAAAAAGAGTTTTTATCATGAGATTGCACCAATTCAATTCCATCTTCAGACTCCACTTCTAATTCTATATTCTTGCTATTTTCACCACATTTGCAGTTACTTCCTCAACTTCTTCCAAACTTCTGTTAATGCTGATATTTTGATGTCTTTTCACAAGTCACAAATGCCCTAAATGATGTCTAAAAAGGTGAATTATTTGCGGAATGTTTTCAATTAACTTTGCCTAGATCCATCACAAGAATTATTATCTATGGCAACTATAGTTTTACAAAATGTATTTCTTAAATAATAAGACTTAAAAGTTGAAATTTCTTTTTGATCCATGGGCTGCAGAATGGATTTTTTTTCCACTGAGTAATATCTTTTTATTTTTCTGATATTTTAAATCTTTATTGTTGAAAGTATTACAGATGTCCCCTTTTCCCCCATTTTCTCCTTCTAGCCCACACCTGCCTCCCTCTACCCCAGGCCTTCACCACACTATTGTCTGTGTTCATGGGTTATGCATATATGCATACAAGTTCTTTAGTTAATCTCTTCCTACATACCCACCCACCCCCGGATATTTTGTTAGCGGGCATGAAAACAACATTAATCTCATTGTAAATCTCCATCAGAGCTCTCAGGTGATCAGATGCATTGTCAATGAGCAGTAACACATTGAAGGAAATATATGTTTTTCTGAGGAGTAGTTCTCAACATTGGGCTTAATATATTCATAAACTGTGCTGTGAACAGATGAGTTGTCCTCCAGGCTTTTTATGTTCAATTTACAGAACACAGGCAGACTAGATTTAGCATAATTTCCCAAGGCCCTAAGATTTCTTGAATAATAAATGAGCATTGGTTTAAACTCAAAGTCACCAGTTTCATTAGCCTCTAGCAAGAGAGGCAACCTATCCTTTGAAACTTTAAAGCCAAGCATGACTTCTCCTGTCTAGTTATGACAGTCCTAGATGGCATCTTCTTCCAAGATAAGGCTGTTTCTTCAAGATTGAAAATCTGTTGTTTAGGGTGGCCACTTTTATTAATTATCTTAGCTAGAACATCTGGCTTCACCTTGCACTTTTATGTTATGGAGATAGCTTCTTTCCTTAAACCTCAGGAACCAATCTCTGCTAGCTTTGAACTTTTCTTCTGCAGCTTCCTCACTTCTCTCAGCCTTCATAGAACTGAAAAGAGTTACCTTGCTCTGGATTAGGCTTTGGCTTAAAGAATGTTTAATCTTTTATCCAGATCACTAAAACTTTCTCCATATCAGCAATAAGGCTGTTTCACTTTCTTACCATTCATGTGCTCACTGAAGTAGAACTTTCAAGAACTTTTCCTTTGCATTCACAACTTGGCTACTGTTGGCCCAAGAGACCTACCTTTTTTTGGCCTAACTCGGATTCTAACATGCCTTCCTCATTAAGCATATTTATTTCTGACTTTTGATTTAAAGTGAAAGACGTGTACTTTTTATTTCACTTGAACACTTAAAGACCATAGTAGGGTTATTTTGTGTTCCAATTTTAACATTGTTGTGGCTCAGGGAATAGGGAGGACCAAATATAGGGAAACAGTGGACCAGCCTGTGGGTAGAACCGTCAGAATATACACAGCATTTATTAAGTTCACGTCTTACATGGTCATAGTTCATGGTGCTCCAAAACAATTAAAACAGTAACATAAAAGATCACTGATCAGAGATCACCATAAAAATGTAATAATAATGAAAAAGTTTGAAATACAGTTGCTAGAATCACCAAAATGTAACACAGACATGAAGTGAGCAAATGTGGTTGAAAATGGAAATGATAGACTTGCTCAGCAAAGAGTTGCCATAAACCTTCAATTTGTAAAAAACAAAACAAAAAAAAAACCCATAATATTTGCAAAGCAAAGTGAAGCACAGTATGCTTGTAGTTAATACATTTTTTATAAAGTAATTATAATTTGATCATTTCAAATGTGGATTATTCAAAATAGTTATATACTATTATAATTGATTTCAGAAACTACAACACAAGTACCAAATCATGGTCAAGTAAACATGATAACTACTTTCTAAAAATCATGTCTATTAGTTATATAATTTTACAATTATAATTGCTAAGCTGTATTCTTAGATTTGCATAACATTTTGATGTTTATGTTCCTAAAATGTATCTATACATATTTACATTATATGATACATTATAGAAAAAAATAGTATATAATTAGAGATAATGTGTTTCTTAAACTATACTCATGTTCATGCTCAATTGAAGATGCCTTTAGATCCTCAATATAGATTTCTATAGATTCGTTTTTAATGACCTAAGATTCTGAGAACAGCCTTCCTTCTAATGGCATTCTCACTCTAGATTCCCAAAATAGAGGCCTACAAGCAAGTCACAATTTTGCTACACAAATGGGTAGCATTATCTTATAGGTCAATGATGGCTTCATTTGGTTCATAAGCTTTGTGATAAATATGAGAAACTGCAGTGTGAAAAAAATGACTAATTCTAAATGTTAGTGTAATGCTTATTCAATATATTCTCACCTTCCTTTCTTAGATATATCCTCAACCAAGGTTGCAATCAGTTATCAAGAATGCAAAAAGAACCTGCCAATTTCCAAATCTATAATAACAAAAGGGTAATATGCTAATTAGACCTGACATCTTCCAGATGTCATTCCGGGTGTCCTTCCTGCAAAGCCAGGGCTGGAGGGAAGCCAGCCTGGGTCCCTGGTGCCTGCTGGAAGCCAGTGCTGGCAGCCGGGGGAAGGAAGGCCTACTCTTGCACAAATTTTCATGCATCGGGCCTCTAGTATTTACATATTTTAATATTGTTTTCATCTCTTTGGTGAAATTTACAAAGGTGATATATAAAATGGTACAATTAGTATAACAATAAAGTCAATAAGAGTGATCTATTTATTATAACCCATCTTGCTCAAAAGTTTAGATTGAATTATTTTTTCTTTCATATAATCTGTGCTTAATATGAGTATAGTTTCTAGCCTGGTGTCAAGTACTGAAAATGCCATGAAATAAACAAAACAAATGATTCTTCCCTTTTAATAGTTAATTCTAGTTTAAAATAATAAAGCTGGGGAGAGCCATAATGGCATCAAAGCTTATTTTGTGTTGAAGGGTGCATGGTAAGAAACACACTATTTGTGTCTGAGATGAAGAAGTAACCAGGAGAAGTTTCCTTTTTCTATTTCTTCTTTTTAAAATTTCTTTTGTATTTTTCTCTTCCACCCCTCCTCTGGCTTTCATCTTCCCCCTTCTTGACTCCCTCCTGGCCTGTCCCCTCCTTCTTTCTTACCTTTGCATAATTCTATTATATTACAGTCAGGTAAACAAGCTAACTCTTGTTCTGCTACCTTAGTCTCTTCTTCTTCTTTTTTTAATTTAAATTCTTTACTGTTTAAAATATTACATAAATCTCCTCCCCCCCGCCCCCCGCCCAATGACCTCTCCCTGGCCACCCCCAACCCCCAGCACGTGCTCTCCTCCTCCCCGCCCGGCCCCTGCCCCCCGCCCCCAGTGTGTGTCCATTGGTTTTGGTCATATGCATGCATACAAGTCCTTTGGTTGATTTCTTACCCCCTCATTCCACCCTCCCGCCCTTCCCTGCACCTTCCCTCATAGGTTGAGCAGTCTGTTTGATGTTTCTATGACTCTGGTTCTATTTTGGTTCCTCAGTTTATGTTGTTCATACCTTTGTCTTCTAAGAATAAAGGAGATTATGGGTTCAGAGAGGTTATGTGCGGATCATTATCCACTGGCAATTTTTTTATTTATCACTCTAAAATAACACTTGGTCAACCCACTGCTGAATATATATGCCACATTGTTAACTATCCAAAAATAATCTTCAACTCCTACTATATATCACTTACAAATGTTTTAGTCCTCAGGCTAGTGCCTCACATTCACTCAATAACATGATATGGAGAGGGGGCAGGATAAAGGAGGGAACTGCTATATAATATAGTGACTATATTAAAATATGAGTTTCTGTCTGACAAGTGCAGCATTGCATTAGTAATTGGCATATGTACATTGAACCAAATTGAAGGGCATGAAATATCCCATAAATTGTTATTAAGCACTGAACGTCTGTGGTGCCCTGAGATGGATAAAAGAATGTCACAAATTCTTTAATTCTCTTTTCATTGAAAGTTGGAGTGTATTCTTAGTCTCCTTGAATCTGCACTGGCTCAAGACTTTTTGACCAATAAAAGTGACACTTTTTGCTTTAACTTCTGATACAATAGCAACTTCTGTCTTAGCCTCTTGGAACACTGAGTCACCATGAAATATATCCAACGACACAGCTGGGGAGCCAATTTGGAGAGGCCCTAAAGCCACATCGAAGAGGAATCCAGCTGAGCTCAGCCGTCAGCTTTTCCTTCCCAAGCGCCAGCCCCATGAGTGAAGCTATCCTGAACCAGCCGGATCAGCCAGGCTGCCTGCAAAATACTATTACTGGGGAGTGGATGCCACGCAGAGCAGAATAATAAACCCGTGAGCTGTGGCCATATGTATGACTCACAACATAGGAAGACATATTAAAGTGGTTTAAACACCTATGTATTCAGTAGCCTGTTGTTTAGAAGTAGATTGAGAAAGGATTATGCACTACCAACCTGAGGAAA
Organism: Eptesicus fuscus; assembly: GCF_027574615.1. Taxonomy (NCBI): domain Eukaryota; kingdom Metazoa; phylum Chordata; class Mammalia; order Chiroptera; family Vespertilionidae; genus Eptesicus; species Eptesicus fuscus. The sequence continues at coordinate 70,231,191 of NC_072486.1, forward strand.
AATGTACATCAGTCTTCTAATTTTTATATGACTCCTGCATAATTTCCAAATTATTAATAACATTTCCTAGCTATCTCTTGTGGTTGTGCCTTGGACTGGGGATGAGTTGAGGAGAGGGAAGGGGATAGCGCTGAATGGGTTGTTCCCTTTCTTTGTCATTTTAGAAAGAAGAACAGGGTTAAGAAAGGAGTACATGTGTTTAAATGAGGTGTCTCTTAGAGGAAAGGGTCAAAAGGTCGCCAATGTGATGCCAAATGCCTGTAGCACTACAATGGAGAGAGCCTTCTTTGACTAGGGTTGGAAGACGTGATTACGTGAATGCACGGCTGCTTATAACTCTCCAAAACAGTTACTGAAGAAGCCCAGCTCCATTCAGGCAGGCCTCCATAAACCAGAACATCTTCTGTGTTTCAGCGGCTCTCAGCTTTCTGACATAGTTTCAGATTTGTTTCAATTTTTCTTTGAAGCTTTTTTCCCCCCAGTATGCTTCTTTGAAGGGCCCTCCTTGAGCTTTAAAAAAGATAAAATAATGCAGGAAAGTCAATTATTTTCAAAAGAATAGGATGGGAAAATAATAACAGGAACTGAGAAGTTGGATGACTTGCTTACAATAAGTCGAACATTTGAGAGTTCTTAATGTCAACTGTTCAAAACGAGTTTAATAACATAGTCTTCTAGTCTTCAGACATAGAATTCTATTGTGTGGTTGCACTGCACTGGGAAAACATCTGTGAATATTCACATCAGTATGCCAGGTTATGTTGGTTTATTACTGATGCATAACTATAAAAGATTTCTCCCCTTAAAAGTGTGACTGACACAACTGTATTTCAAAAATATCTTCTCTATATGGCCAAATAATTTGAAAGTATACAGAAAGATTAGTCGGCTTATTTTATGACCATGAAAATGTAAAAAAAAAAAAATCAGAATTTAAAATGTCCAGATGTTGCATTGCACAGTTTGCACAAAATATTTCAAATGCCTGATTAAATGCAAAATAATACTGAAAACTTCCGTCACTGCACATATCGAATATTGTGAGAGATGTCCTAGTGAACACAGAAGTTAAAAAGTCAAGAGAAAAAAAAAGGAAAGATTAATTAGAAGGAAAGAAAAATGTCATAACTGCTGGCAAGAAAATTGCTTACAGATAAAACATAAGGGACGTTATAATTCATTTTATAATAAAAAGAGAGTTCCACAAGCTTTCTGAAATAATAAAAACATCAATATACATAAATAAATTGTATTCCTAACATGAGCATACATAATTAGAAATGTTTCGTTTACTTCAGTCTACACATTGTCCAAAGATCAAGGAATTAAGAGCTGATCCTTTGTGTTTCCACTGTTATTTTGGGCCCTGACCTCAAATCAGGTTGCTTGAAAAAATGCATCTGAAGTGAAGTTTGGCCAACGCACCTGAATACAGCGGTGAGGCAACAATCACCCAGGGTCCCCTTCATTGACGCCTACCATGTCACAAGTGCTGTTCTATGTAATGTTTAACTTAAACAACAGCCCCTTTGATATATGAAAAACTGAGACTCAGAGAGATAAATCTTGCATGAATTCATTCAACTAGGCAAGTGACTGAGTTGGGCTGTGACCCAGGGGTGCCTGAGCCTGAGCCCATGCTCTTTCCACAATATTTCCTTGGTATAGATTCACTTCCCTGTTTCCACAATATTTCCTTGGTATAGATTCACTTTCCTTGGTGAAGGTGGTGAGAAAAGGTCAAGTTCTGGAAATATTTTGAAGGTGTTACAAAAAGATAGACATATTGATCAGATAACTCTTATGTAAGCTGGCAGGTTCTGGATTTCAGAAGAAAAATCTGAACTGGAGATGCAAATGTTAGATTTGCTGGCACAGAAGTCGGACTTAAAGTTCTGGGAATGAATGAGACCTTCAAGGGGAAATTGGAGAGAAACGTGCACTGAGCTCTGGACCACTTCAACTCTGAGAAAAGAGAAGAAAGAGGAGAAGCCAGCACAGGAAGCTGCAGAGTGGAAACTGAGGCACAAAGGAATTTAGGAAAAGTGGAAGAACGTGGATGAAGGGGAAGAGCATGACAAGCTGTGACAAATGCTATTTCTAGTCAAGTGTATTGATGATTTAACAAAATGGAAGTCATGAGTACAGTGTCTGTGGGATAAGTCATGGCATGGTTTGCTTACACATTTCCTCTAGCTCTTGTGATTCATAGAGATATATTGGGTTGGTATGAAAGATGATTTCAGAATTACTTCTATCCTTTAAAGCAAAAGTAGCTGAAAAATGCTGAATGAAGATGAGATGGATCATTAAGCTCTGAAATATGCAGAGGATGTTCTAATGCATTTCTGCATTTGGATTATGTCATCCATAAAAATAATTTCTCAGTTATTTTAATTGTATTTTCAAAAAATACTTGATAGCTGCATGCTCTGTGATATAGTATATGAGTTCTTGGGAGCGTGCATGTCTGTTGATTATCATGTAATAAAGTTAAGATCACCATATTAAATACTACTTAAACAGTTTACTGGGGTTCTAAATTGTTTGCATGAATTCATCAAATCTTCTAAAAATGAATTGTTAATATTTTAAGTTGCACTTAAAAATAAGAACAGTAATTTTATTTTGCTTAAAATTTAAATTACTTAAAATGTACCACAAAACTGCTTTCTTTTTAAAATCTTTAACCTGAAATTTTATCTTGCCTATATTAATTCTTATTCCATCATCCTTAATTTAGCTAAAATATTGCACATATAGATCTATTACTTTAAGAGACTATTGAAGGACTCAGGAATATGAGTTTTGTTGAAAGACTACTAGTAAAAAGGAATGAATATATTTTTGTTTCATTATTGTTGATAATAATATTTAGTAAGCAATATGAGTTTATTAGAAATGTGGTAAATGCTTTAAAGTATTTGTTCATTTAATCTTCATAGAACTTAGTGAGATAGGTACTGTACTATAATTAATATGATGGTGTGCATGTATTTGGGAAATAGGTGTAAAGTAAAAATGTAATTTGCCCAAAGCTACAACAAGTAGGTGGCAGATATGTGCTTTGAGCCCAATAGTGGGTGTGTCTTGCTAAGTAAATGGAGTCCATGAGGCATTTCAGTTACATGGGGAGTAGAATAGGGAGCATATATATAGTTCTACTTTCTTGCTGAAAACAGGTTTGAAGCTGTGAAAATACAACTTTGGTTTTCAATATTTGATAGGTATATCTTAGGTCTGGACTTTAAGATGGCAGTGGTATTGTATATGTCTTAAAGGGGCTGATAAATTTGGAAAGAAAACATAATATTGACTTTTTTCTTAGTAATGATATGTTCAAATGTTATTTATACACTATTTTAAAAATATTTTTATTGGCTTTTAGAGAGAGAGGAAGAAAGAGGAAGAGAGAGAGAAAAAAAAACCACAATTGGCTGCTTCTGGCCCCCTGCCAGGAATCTAACAGGCAACCTTTCAGTGCACAGGAATATGCCCAACCCACTCACTGAGCCACACCAGCCAGCATTATTTATACACTATTATGTAAAGTATCTTTTCCCCCCTAGGTTCCCAGGATTCCAGGATTTAGAATATAAAATTTTTTCTCTCTCTCTCTTCCTCTCTTGTCTCTCTCATAGATGATAACATATATCTTCCATAAGCACACCTGGACAAATTGATTGCTATGATTGCTTGCTGTGGAATAACTATAATCTGTTATCTTGACTAAACATTATAATCAGAATGACATTCTGTACAGTGTGAGAAGAAAAAAAAATCTAGGCTACTGATGCTCAGTTTTGAAGTATATTGCAACTGACTTTTAAGTTATAATTATAACAGCCAAATTCTATGCAATACTTACCAATCTTACAGAAAAAAAACTTTAGAGCATTCAAAATAGTATTAAATGCTTTGGCAGAACACCATGAATACTATGGCAATTTGGACAAATCATATAACTGACCAAGAGTCAGTATAAAGGGGCATAATAGAACAGAGCTACTTGCCTATGATTGGTGCCGAAAGCTGGCTCATTCCAGTTGAAACATAGTCTTTTAATAGTTGCACATATCATCACACATAACATTTTCTGGTTAGTACTAAAGTGGTTTTTCTTGTATGCTGCCTATTTTGTTTCTTTCATTTTTATAAGATACTTATTTTGAAAAATATTACATTTTGCAAAAAGTATATACAGGTTTGATTTAAGTAGAGTAGATCAGCATTTATTGGAAAAAAAGGTAAATTATATAAAGCAAAATGTTGTTTAGTAATACAGTTTTCCTTAATTTTATTGAGATGCCAAATCTATGATTAGATATAATTAGTACTTTTCAACATTACTCCATTTGAGACTAAGAATATAGTCTTGATAAAATATTTAGGTCCTAAACAGTTTCAATTGTTCATGTGCCCAGCACATAGAAATGCTTTTTAAAATATATAATCATGATTTTGGCTTAAGATTTGAATATACAACCATTACTCAAGAGTGTAGTGTAACAAAATAATACTGAATTAACACATCAGTAGAGTTTTTATTTCACTGGCCAATTTACTTCAAACTTTCAGACACCATGTTTTGAAATAAATAATAGCATCTATATACGTTTCCCCACATTAATAAGAAAGTAAAAAAAGGGGAAGGAAGAGCTGGAGGAAGAGCTGGAGGAGAACATATAGTATATGAAACAGCCCATATGAGAGGGATCATTTTTATCCCATTTTATCACCAGTGAGGTGCTAGGTGTACAGAGAGGCTACATATTCCTCCAAAGTCACACAGGTTTCAGTTATCCGTAGTAAATTACAGTCCAAACATATTAAATAAATCATTCCAGAAATAAACAATTCATAAGTTTTAAAGTGCACAGTTCTGAGAAGCATGATAAAAATTTGCACCATCCCAACTCTGTCCTGGCTGAACATGAATCATCCCTTTGTCCAGCATATCCACACAGGTTATGCTACCCTCTCATTTCTCACTCAGTAACCATGTCAGTTATCAGATTGGTTATGAGAACGAGAGAGAAAGAGAGAGAGAGAGAGAGAGAGAGAGAGAGACCACATTCAGTTCTCATTTCTATTGTGCTTGATCAGCTGAAATAAAAAGTTTAGAAAACATTTGATTTTAAAAGGGGACATATTTAATACCTTCAATAATAGAGATAATTTTTTAAAAAAGTAAAATGAATCAGAATGTCTTCAATTCTGAGCCCTGAGGATTTTCTGAAATTAGCTTAAGGACTCTAAGATTTAAAAAAAAAAAATGCTTCAGATATGTGACTGGTCTACAGTATAAGTGCTGAATAATATGTGTTATATACTGGAAAATATATAATAAAAACTTATTTATTCAAAACTATTAGCACCTGAATGCTAAGAGCTATGCTCTGTCCGCCTTGAGAAATATACTGCAGTTACTCCAGTCCTGTCCTCAGGGAATTTACAATTTAATAGGGGAAGTCAGGCACTCACTGATTCACGTAAGTGCAATGACTGTCTCAAAGGGAAAGTACAAATTGCTAAGGGAGCAGGAGCAGTCCCGACTTGGGAGAGCTAATTCAGTCTAGGATGCTGAAAATCAAGAGTTTTGAGGTCTAAAGAATGCAATTACCAGCTAAAACGATTTGAAGGGCTGATGGGGGTGGGAAAAGGAGGAGATGTTCCAAACAAGTGGCATGATACCTTTAAGAAGTGCAAAACAGAACAATGCAGAAAGAAGACTCTTCAAAGTGTAGGAGCAATCTTGAAAGGTAATCCAGAACTAGATGGCTAAGTGCTTAAGGGACTCTAATTGCGATTAGTCTGAAATCTTTGTGCTTTCTTGACACTCCTGCAAAGGACAGAGAAGTTTTAGAAGCAGGCCTGAAGAAGACATTGGCTGTCAGACGATGGAAGTCCTCTTGCCTGCTTCTACTCTAATTTCCCAGCAGAGTTTTGTTGTTCCTACTGTTCCACCTCTTAAACCAGCACCTTTTTCTCATAAGAGGGGACAGGTGTCTGAGCTGTGACTGCTCCGTACAGCAAGAATGATTGAGTACAGACCACTTCTTTCTGCTGCTACAGCCTGCAGCCTCTCCCCCTTGAAAGTCCCCTCCCCAAACTTCCCCCCTCCCCCGCCTCCATGTCTTTCTCTGGAATGATGCCGCACAGATAACTGTTCAGGAGAAAAATCAAACTGGTGCCCCAGATCAGAAGGGTTAGCTTTCAAATTCTTCATTGCGCTTCTTCCGCGCGTGCGCGCGTAAGAGCTAAAAGGCTGCTCTCTGCTTAATGCATGCTGTATAGTAGTCTAAAAAGAAAGAACTGATCATGTTTATGAGGAACCTAAATAGTCTCCTAAAATATTTAGGGTCCTTGGGCATAAAGAACAACTTGAATCCAGAAATTAGTGATGCACTTTGGCTTGCATAGCAGAAGCTACTCGCAATCCACCAAAATCTTTTCTCTTATTTTTCACCCGGGCACATTGCAAAAACTGCTATTCTGACCTTTATTGCAGTTGAATGAAGTGGTCAAACTAAGTTATAATCTTTTGTATTTTTTTAGAGTCTATTTGTTTATGTCCACTCTGATCTTTATTATTTCCTTCTTTCTACTCACTTTGAACATTGTTTGGTGTTGTTGTTGGTGGTGGTGGTGGTGTGTGGTGGGTGTGTGTGTGTGTGTGTGTGTGTGTGTGTGTTTAGTTTATTTCTGTGTAAGGATAGATTGTTGATTTGAGATTTTTCTTGATTCTTGAGGTAGGCCTGTATTGCTATAAATTTCCCTTTTAGGACTGCTCTCCCTGTGTCCCATAGATTTTGTGTTGCTGTGTTCTCACTTTCATTTGTTTAAGGTATCTTTTGATTTCTTTCTTGATCCCATTGTTAACCCATTCATTGTTAAGTAACATGTTATTTAGCCTCCATGTGCTTGTGTGGGAGTCCAAGAGGACTTACTGATTCACATAAGTGCAATGACTATCTTATCAGTTAAAATGATTTTCAGGGTTTTTTTCTTGTAATTGATTTCTATTTTCATGCCATTGTGGTCAGAGAAGATGCTGAAAATATTGAATGTAACCTATAATTTTAAGCCCTAGATGGTTTGGCTCAGTGGATAGAGCATCGGCCTGCGGACCAAAGGGTCTAAGGTTCGATTCGGTCAAGGGCATATACCTTGGTTGCAGGCTCCTCCCTGGCCCGAGCCCTGGTTGGGGCCCATTCAGGAGGTAACCAATCAATGTGTTTCTCTCACATCGATGTTTCTCTCTGTCTTTCCCTCTCTCTTCTACTCTCCTTAAAAATCAATGGGAAAAAATATCCTCAGGTGAGGATTAACAAAACTAAAAAAATAATAATAATCTGTAATTTTAAAATAAAAAGAAAACAAAAATGTTTGGATAATTGATCCCAATAAAGATGATACAACTTATTCAAGTTCACATGATTATTAAATAAAGAGTGAAAGAAATGGGGAACTAAGTTATAATCAAAGTACAGTAATATGAAGAACAATAATAGTTATACTACCTTTAGGACAGACCCTTAAATTTTTCTATGTACTCTCCTTCATGCTCTTCCCTGTTTGTTGCCTAGAATGGAAAAGCCACGTGTTGAAGACTTTAAGACCCTTACCCTCAGCCCTCCACCACAATCACCACACATACACACATCTTTTCTCACTGACCTGGGAGACCAGCCTTAGCCTGTTATAAAGAGAGAAATATATTGTTTTTTGCTCGAGTCTTTAACATTTGTGTATATTTATTACTAAAGCTTAGGTTACCCTCACCAACACAGACTCTCTAAATTCTCATTCTACACTTATGAAACACAGTATAAAATAGGTAAATAAAATGTGTAGCCTGTTAATATCATTCACTTACCTCTTGATCAAGGAAATTGCTTTGGTGCTGCCCTCACCAGTTTGGCTCAGTGGGTAGAGCATCGGCCCATGGACTGAAGGGTCCTGGGTTTGATTCCAGTCAAAGGCACATACCTCGGTTGCAGTACCTGGATTTCTAGCACTGGTTGGTTGGGACCTGTGTGGGAGGCAACTAATCAATGTGTCTCTCTCACATAGATGTTTCTCTCTCTCTGTCTCTTCCTCTCCCTTCCACTGTCTCGAAAAATCAATGGGAAAATATCCTGGGGCAATAATTAAAAACAAAAAGCAGCCAAAAATCTCCTTTGGTGAGGTAAAAAAAAATAAATAAATAAAATAAAAAATATATATATATATTTTATATTTATTTTTGTTTTATAATTTATAATACTTTTAACTTGTACAAGCAAAACCTTGAAGTATTAATAATATCATTGTTAACCCAAGAAAAATGTTCTATTTTAATGGAGAACTCTTTTAAAGTATCACCTTTTAGTTAAAGTGCCCTTCTACTCTTAATCATGTATTTCAAATATGTGAAATCAATTTCTTACAATACTTCTCTATAATGCTCAAACTAATGACTAAAAATGATAAAATCCTAACCTAAACCTGAAATTTTCTCTTTTATATTTCAATCCATATTATGTAAGTATGCTGGACTTTAGTGTGTTCTTCTGAAGCACTGTTATCAAAGTTTTTCACATAAAATTTTAAACATTTTAAAAATGTAAAACCTATTAATAAGCCATCATGCTCTATATTATTAAAATATATTTTAACCTAATTGGAAAATTATTAATACCAGTCAGGATCCTATAGTTATTAAAATTTCCCAAGATGTTCTGGAAGAGCTTTGATTTATCAAGCTGTATGTATTATGCCATGAACATTCAAGGTCAAGGTCTCCATTAGCCTTTGGTCTAGAGCTAGGTATATGAAGGATTCCTGTAGGAATTCACTATATAAGCCAAGGCAATATTTTTCCCATTTCATTTTCTTACTTTTTTTATAGATAGGCAAAAAAAAAAAAAAAAGTCTCACAAACATTCTTTCTTTGTTTATCCATAATCAAAATATTAAAATACTCAGGGAAATCTTCTATCAAAGAGGAACTTTTTTAAGGTTCATTTTCCCACAAAAAGAGTTTATGCATCATTGAGCTTAAAAGAAAATGTAAAAATTAGAAACAGGTCTTCATATGAGTAAAATCCATTACTTTTCTCTTCAGACAGTAGTTTCCTGTTTGTTTAGTGTAACTTGTTACAAGTCATCTTAGCCAACCTTAATGTCATTTAATCATCAATTTCTTCTTCTCATCTCTTGAATCAAGATTAGGACCAGAAGTGTTTTTGGTGTTTTTCATGTCCTCTTTGAGAACCCAGAATCAATTTTTTATTCAGAAAAGGTAGTCACAGGACTCTCAGGAAAGCAGAGAATCCAATGTGGGTTCTCATAATCTGCTCATGGAATTGAGAACTCATTATCAATTCTTCATCAATAACTCTTTGTCAAAGACTACATCATTTTGAAACTGCCCACTGAACTCCAACAAATATATATCTATACACACATTCGTGAATATACACTTACAACCTAAAATGTTTCTATACAAAGAGTAAACCAATATTAGCAAATGGTTTAAATCAAATAATGTTGGGAATTTTTAAACATTTGTCTCATTTTCTTGTGTTAAAGAATAGTGAACATCATAGTACAAATAATGATTGATTACTAGCTTCAGGAAGAGAATAAAAATGTGAGGAGATAATACAAAGTATTTATATTTCTTATGATAAGTGAAGCTCACCATTTCTTCTTAATCAATGGATTTGCCTCATTCTATTTCAGTCTGTTTTATTATGGACTCTGGCACAAAATTAATGACAGGGACATTAATGGAACCAGAGAATGCGGGGTTTTAGATGCCCCTTCCAGGTTCACCATTCTGAATCTCATATCATGATTGAAATATGGAAGAGAAAAATGCCTGCTGACCATCAGTGAAACATTCCTCTGGTAACCCTAACCTCACACTCACACTAGTCCTAACATGAGGAACCTCCGAGGCTCTGTTTGCAGAGGTCTGGTTGATTACTGAGTCTTCTTCTCAGAAGCAATGCAAGAAACAGTCCTCCATCCTCAGGGAACAGTTAACAATTAGAGGATATGCAGACAGGTTTTGATGTTTGATGACCAATTCTAAATCTTCTACAAGCAATGGTGGCTGGTTTTAATTACTAAGCCAGAATTAGCCCGATCTTGCCTATTCTCTAGCCAACATCTCTGTGAACCCGATCACAATGATTTGTATCCATGATGAAAGGACTAAACTCAAAGGAATAAGATAATTTTATCATGACAAAGCCAAATGCAAATAAGCTAATTTTCATGGAGGGTTTGAATCAAGAGAAACTGGATAGAGAATGCTAAACATTTCTTATTATCAGCAAACATGTACAGCAACTTCTGGTAATCACCAACCAAAACAAGCAAATAAACAGAAAAGCGGAAAATATCGATGCACCCAAATTCCGAATCTTGGTGCCTAACTGAATTTAGCACAAAGCATCAGCATGAATTCAAATACTTGTGAATAATAGAAATCATGTGAAGTGTTAAATCACGCATTTCATGATTTATCTAAGCTACCACAAGTTCTACTAAGCTTTTTAGGGTCAAAGCTCTAGAGTCACACCACACACACACACACACACACACACACACACACACACACATTCCCAAGATCATGCTTTGTTACAGAATTATATTCCAATTATTATATTAAACAAAAACCAAATGTTTGAATGTGTGAATCAAAAATACTGACAAGAACTTTCATAAAATTAACTTAACAAAACACCAATTCAAAGAACTGTATACAGATATTTGTGTGCTCTATGTATATGTCTGTCTATCTATTCATACACACACACACACACTCACATACATATATATGTGTATATATCCAATCAAAATATTTAATATTCAATATTTATTAAAACTACCAGTAGCCCAGTGTCATGGAATTTAGTATTCAATTAGGACAGTTTAAAACACAGAATATTAAAAACAACAATGGTCAACCTGAGGAATTCTTTCAGTGATAGAACTTTGTGTGTTTTAACTATAGTGGTGATACACAAACCTACACTTGTGTTAAAATTGCTTAGAACTACTACCCCTCTCCATCCGCCCCCCGCACACACAAGAGTACATGTAGATCTGAGTAAGATTGGTGGATTATATCAACATCCTGTTTGTGACACTGTGTTTTGCAAGAGGTTACCATAAGGGGAAAGTGGATAAAGGACACGTGTATCTGTATTATTTCTTACCACTGCATGTGATTCTTCAGTAGTCTCAAGCTAAAAAGCTTATTTAAAATAAAATTTAAATGCAATGTGATAAATGCTAAAATGAAAGGAGTGATCTTAGGAGGGCTATATGGGCTATGTAATCTGGTTGTTCTGGAGTCAAATAGTAGGGTTATATGGGCTATGTAATCTAGATTTATAGGTTAAGGAGATTGAATAGAAGAAATTAGCCAACTTCAAAGTAAAGTTAAAGAAGTCCAGGCATAAACACCATACAAACAATGTACTTAATCCAGGACATGAATTTCTGAGTATTGTTAAGTAATTTTGAATATTCTCCAGGCAATAACAAAATTTCTATTGGACATAAAATCAGTGGCCAATTCTTTAGGCAATTTGTGATTACATTAATATTTATAAATCCAAGCATTAAAAGTATCTGAAGCCCTTTGAACCTGTGTCTAGAGACATCAAAGTCATCAAATGTCAGTGCAGTGAATGTCATAAATGAGACAAGGATGGAAGCATGAGCAACATAAATTGTTATAAAAATCCAGGTGAAATTTAAGGCAGTGCCTGTCACAAATTGGGAACTGGACGAATATTGTTGAGTGTAATGGGAGACGATGGTAGTAGAGATGATAAGGAGAGGATGCAGCATAGGCTCGATATAGATGGTGTAGTAAACAAAGTCATCACAATGACTCCCAGATTTCTTCTTAGGATAATTCAGGAAGCGATGATGCTAGGGTTACAGGTATGTGTCTTATGTGTTTAAATGCACCATTTATCTCCATATAAACACAAGTATGTATTAGGCTGTAACTCAATTTCTACTTTCCCCTTCTCCTTTTTCTAATGAAATGTTGTAATCTACCTTGTGTTGGAAAATCAAGTGGATATCAAAAATTACCAGGGGACAAGAGAAGCAATCCTGTTCTTTTTGTTTATAGTGACTTAAACCATGTTAAGGACTCTAAAAATAATAAGATAGTATTACTTTTTTAAATTTCACTTTGGAAATAAGTATGCACTACATGTTTTGTTCCAAATATTCAAATAATATGCTCTTACTGGAAATCAAAAGTATAATAGTCACCTGGAATATATAAGCAGTGACCCACACTAATTTGCAATGCTTTGAAGGCTGCCAAGTAGGTGGCAAAACACGAATTTGAACTTTATGATAACATTTTGTATTTCTTTTTTGAAATCCCTGCAGTGGTGAAAATGGAAAGTATTGACTCTGGGAACTCAGCCTACAGTGCTGTTAATCACTGTATTGCTATTAATTGATTTCCTTAGGAGTGAGCCAGACCCAAGACACTACCTACTAGTCTCTCCCACTCTTAATGCAGTGATTTTGATACTGCTTCTAGTTTTTAGAGTGAAATGTCTGATTTTCAGTACAGAGTTACCTTTATGTGAACAAATATGAACCAAGCAGTTTAAACTATACAATACTCAGTTGACTTTTCATATAAGAGAGACTCAAATTGTCCTTCTCTCCTCCTTGTCTGAATTATCATAAGTAAATAATTTGAAAGTCTGCATTCAAATACTCAATTTAGTTACCATTCATTGTGTAAAGAATCAAGACATTTTGTTATTTTGAAATAACATCTAGAAACCTTGTCCAATATACCTAGAGAAATCTTTACATTCAGTTAAAAAAAAGAATACCCCAAATTTTTAATTTCTATAAGCTAGAAGCTAATAACCACAACTTTTTAATTAAAATACATAACTGGCAATGGAAAGTATGAGATTAGGTATTAAACAAAACTATAATTCAGAAGAAAAAAATTATAAAAACATAACACCTATCCTGACATGAATATATTTATAGATGTATTTAAACAATGAGCATATGTCTATCTTAACTAAGCAACATTGGAGGACTATTATCTAACACATTACAAAGTCTGATTGATTGATCATTTTGCCCTTTTCTTTAATAGACTATTAGAGTAATAGACAAAGGAAGAAATAAAGTGCCCAGCTAATCGATCTAAATCATACTGGAAAGGTCAAAATAGAATTGTACATTACTACTGTCAGAAATACATAAAACATTAACGTTTCTATACCATGTACTCATCACAGAAACTGTAATGGGGACTGAAAAAGACACAATATTCATCCAAAATAGCTATTGAATTGGAAATGGAATGGCCAAAATCTAATCTCAGGAGTGGTGCTGATGGGAAGAAAAGACTATGGATTCATCCCTTTTTTGTTTTTTTGCAGGATCTTGAGTCTCACTCTAGTCATCCTACATATACTAAGATTTTTTTTTTTCCACAAGAAATACTCAATTTGATGTATGTGTAGTCATGGCTTGTAAAATAACATCTCTGTTAGAAATAGATCAAGTCATAAAAGAATACCAAATAATTTTATATAATAAAAAGATAATAAATATAATAAGGTGAATTAAGATGTATATTTTGCACTGTGTTGCAGTATAGGAACTTGATGCATTATAAAAATTGAGATAGGAACTTGACAGAAATTATGCATAAATGTAAATAATCTATAAATAGCTTTAAATTAATATATTATGATATTTTTAACATTCCTTATAAGCCATGTAATTGTGTTATTCACAAAGAATGGTGAAAAATATCATGTTTGTTATTAAACTTTGTATTAATACAATATAGATTTTGTATTTTATTATGTGAGATTAAAAGAAAACCTGTAGTGTGTGCATGAATTGTACACACATGCACATATACCACAAATCATGAATTGCATTAAACATTTAACATGCCAATAGGATAAAACTAGTGGCTTAGCAAAGCATATTTTTTAGAGACATGAATTCTGAGAAGCATTGAAAATTTGAGGCCCTTCTTAGTTTTGAAGACAACTTGTGTGTTTTTTCTGCCTCCTGGCAGTTCAGTTTAAGTTGATATTTATGTAACAAACACCTTATCATAATTCCTACCTCTGAAGAAACTCTGTAATGATACTTGCACTGGAGGCTTCATTGTTATTTCAAAATATCCTTATGTTGGAAATAAAAAAAAGATATTAAATTCAGCATAATGGCTGAAGTCACAATACTTATGAGAAAAAAAAAAACACAACAACAAAACTTCCAGCCAAGTTTTTGTTTTGGAAGAAAAAATTATATTATTAATTTGGCATTGAAAGTCAAATGCAAATCAATAAGTATTTAAATGCCTATTAAGTACAGCACAGTTTGGTATGAACTACACAGATTATAAGTAATGAGGAATACTCTTAAGGAGTTTATAATCCAGTATAAATATATATCTTATCTAATAAAGAGGGAATATGCTAATTGACTACCACACCCTCACAAGATGGTGGCACCCACAGCCACAAGATGGTGATGCCCAGTCCCCTCAGCCCCTCCTCATCCAGCCTCAGTCCTCCCGTCCCCTCAGCCCTGCCTCACCCAGTGCCCGCAGTATCCAGCCTCATCCAGCCTCAGTCCCGCAGTCCCCTCAGGCCTGCCTCATCCAGCCAGAGGCCCCCAGTTCCCTCAGCCCTGCAGGGGAAAGCAGGTGGAAGCAATCTGGTCAGCAGGGGAGCAGTTAGGTGTCAATCAGGCCATCAGGGGAGTGGTTAGGGGGTGATCAGGCTGGGAGGCAGAGTGGTTAGGGGCAATCAGGCAGGCAGGCAGGCAAGTGATTAGGAGTCAGCAGTCCCAGATTGTGAGAGGGATGTCCCAGGGGTCCCAGATTGGAGAGGGTAAAGGCTGGGCTGAGGGACACCCCCTCCCCCCGTGCATGAATTTCATGCACTGGGCCTTTAGTATATAATAAAAGGCAGAATACCATAAATACTACAAAAGACATTAAAATATGTATTAGGAAAAGTTAGAGGGAAAAGAGATGATAAGGATAAAACTGTTGTTACTGTGGACAGTCAGAGCACCAGGAGTCTTCACCATTGGCTAAGATTGTGGCAGGGGGAGGTCCTTATACTGAGCATGCCAAATGCTAAAAGTATGAATGGATAGGGCCTGAGCATACCAAAAGCTAGAACTATAAATGGACCAGGCTCAAGCACGCCAAACGCTAGAAAGATTTGTTAATGTAAAAACATTCAAGCCTGTAAAGAATTTTTGTCAGTTTTATTTGAGCCAAACTGTCAACAACTGCAGAGAAGCAAAACCTCAATGGATTGGGATAATGCTCCAGAGAATGGCAGTTCTTCACCCTGTTTTATACATTACAATCAAAGGAGGGAAGCGGGAGAAAGGAGAGGGGAGTGTGGTGGGGGGAACCTCTGATTGGACAAAAAGTAAAATGATAGACACATACTTCTTTTACTTAGGTGGGGGTGCAGGATAGTTAACAGTCAAGAATTAACATGATAACAATAACAATGAAGGAATTTATGGTCTCTGTCCTGCTTATTTGGTTGTGCCCTGAAGGGTCCAGAGAAAGGGAAGTTACAAGTGACATTTCACAAGGATGTTATCTCAGAGGCAAAAAGACAATAGGCTCAGTTAAGGTAAAGATTGACCTTTGCCGGGAAGATAGTGGTCTAGGAAGTGACTACCCACTATAAACTGCTTTTAGATAAAGTTTTAATTTCAGACCATCCTTTGTGGTTACATTAGGTCTTTAAGTTTGCAAAACTGCCTTGAAGGCCTTCCCTGAGTTAGTCAGGTGAGAATGTGGCCTTTTTTTTTTTTTTTTTTTCATCCACAGATTAATGGATAGGGCCCCAAGTTCCCCAAAAGCCAGCAAGATAATTGGATAGAAAAAAAGCCTTCCCTTCCCTATCACTATACAAACTGTGGGTTTGAGCAGGAAGAAGAGATGATCTTTGAGATGGAGGGAGAGTGTTCATGTGGCTTCTGAATAAAACCTCTTTCTTTTTGCACCAGCACCTGCCTCACAAGTTTGGATTTCCTTGTGGCAGGCAGCTGAACCTGCAGTTTTTGGTTATAGTTTTGGTGATTCTGGTGGGACCGCATGGGTCTCAGTAAGTCCTGAAGGGCCCGGGCTTGGTTCCAAGCTGCTTGTGGCAGGCCAACCCTGGAGTGGGACTGTGGGATTTTCCAGCAGCTGCTGAGAGCGATTCTCAGAGAATTTCCCTTCATTTGTTTTCAAGGTGGAAGCCTCCTGAAATGCTTAGCTGGTGAAAGGAAATGGGTTTCTGGGGAGCGGAATGACTCCAAGACTGGATGCGTCGAACCCGTGTGCACACTGGGGTCCTCTTTCCCTACCGCTTGGACTTCTTGCCATTTGGGTCCCGTTAGGACTGCTTGGAGCATGGGTTAGCAGGAGATAAGACAGTAAGACGTGTTTGTGAGCACTCACGTGGAATCATGTCATTATGGGTCTGAGTTTTACTTATATGTTTCCTCTTTGTCTGGGGTCTTGTTATAGTTAAGGTTTTGGGTTTGTACTTTCATGCCATCAGGGGTTTTTCTGTTTTGACTCCTGAAGGGAGCGGACTGGGCCAAATTTTTGCAGATTGGTCCATGTACAGCTATGATCCAAAGACTAAAAAGGAATCGGTTTTCTATTGTAACACTGCTTGACCTGTGTGTACTTCAGACCATGGGGGAAAATGGCCCCTAAATAGTTCCCAAAATTACTATACTATCATACAGTTGGAATTGTTTTGCCAAAGGTCAGAGAAACGAAACAAAATTCCTTATGTCCAGGCATTTATGTCTTTACACAATAAGGATTTGACAAAGAAGGGGAGCAAACTAAAGATGCAGAGAAGGGAATTGGCTTCAAAACCCCTCCCTGATAGTAAGACACAGGAAGAAAAGGAAAATGAGGAGATGAGTCTCTATAATTCCCTGAACCTGGGGACCCAGGACAAGGAGCAGGAGGATTTCCCCTGCACCACCCGCTTCCCCCCACATTGCTAGATACCCCTGAAATAGGGCCCAGAGGGTGACAGCTCCACCTCTGTATAATGAACGGATGGTCTCTCCCTCAAGACCAGCAGGGCACCCAATTTGGCCAGGGCACTCAATTTGTATCCAGAGCAGGCCAATCCCCTTTGAGGCAATTCCCTATCAGTAGAATAAACCTAGGACAGCACACTGGCTACTATTCAGCCCATGCTTCATTTTCCACTTCAGATTTATTGAATTAGAAGAATTCTAACCTCTCATGTTGGAAGAATTCTCAGAAAATATCATCCCTTATCATCTCCATTATTGCCACTCACCATCTAAACTGGGCTGATGTGCAGGCTCTCCTTAGCTCCTGCAAATGGCAGATTAAAGGTGACTAGTTGTAAATAAAGCTAATGAGGCTCAATGCTTCCATCAAAAGAATCCCAATGTGACCCCCAACCCATCGTCGGCAATTCCCTTTACAAAGCCCAACTGGGACCCAAATAGTTGGGACCTAACCTTTCTAGGACATTACAAAAGGTGCATATTGGAAGGGCTTAAGAAAGGGGTGCCTAAACAAAAGAGCCTGAATATGATACAGGCCGTTCAATGGAAACCAAATGAAGATTCTTCTGAATTATTAGAAAGGATCTGTCAGGCCTAACAGAAACACACTGATGCTGACCCTCAGGCACGGGAAAATGTTCAGAGGGTAAACATGATGTTTATTGGGCAAAGTGCCCCAGATATCAGAACAAAGTTCAAACGTTTAGACAAGGCACTGGGAATGAGTCCCTTCCAGATGGTGGACATAGCCTTTAACACAGCTGGTTTGGCTCAGTGGATAGAGTGTCGGCCTGTGGACCAAAGGGTCCTGGGTTTGACTGTAGTCAAGGGCACGTACCTTGGTTGCAGGCTTTTCCCCGGCCTGGGACCTGGTCGGGGCTCATGCAGGAGGCAATTGATGTGTTTCTCTTATATCGATGTTTCTCTCTGTCTTTCCCTCTCTCTTCCACTTTCCCTAAAAAATCAATGGAAAAAATACCCTTGGGTGAAGATTAACAAAAAATAAAAGTAGAAAACCTCACTCTGATGAATACGATTTGTATAGGACCTTAGGGCTATAAATGCTATTGTCCAGGGCTTTCACCTGACGGTGACCAAACCTTAAGGGTTGTTGACCACATGCCCGGGGATATCAAATGGTTTTCAGTCCTAGATTTGAAAGATGCTTTTTTCTGCATTCCAATAGATGAACAGGCTCATCTGTTATTTGCCTTTGAACGGCAGGACCCAGAAACTAAAGCCATGCTCCAATACTAATGGACTGTGTTGCCACAGGACTTAAGAATTCCTCAACCATATTTGGGGAAAGATTAGCAAAAGATTTCAGGGATGTGGATATAATGCAATTGAAATCGGAAATTCTTCTGCAATATGTAGATGACTTACTAAGAGCTAGCAATACTTATGAAGACTGTTTGTTCAACACCATCCATTCCTGAATCATTTGGCAAAAGAGGATATAAGCTATTGCCTCACAAGGACCAGATTTTCAAACAGGAGGTCGCACACCTGAGATTCCAACTGAAACAGGGCACTAGGAGCCTGATGGTTGATAGAAAACAAGCCATTGCTACAGTAAAAATCCCAGAGAACCGGAGGCAGCTTCATGGATTCCTAGGTATTATAGGGTTTTTCCAAGTTTGGGTTCCATATTTTGCACTTATAGCAAAACCATTGTATAATTCTTTGAAGGACTAGACTCTGAACTTCTTGAATGGACAAGAGACCGTTAGGCAACATTTTACTAGTACACCTTGAAGGAAAAGCTAGTTTGGGCTCCAACACTGGGATTGCCCAATTTACAGAAACCTTTCAAATTATAAATTCATAAAAGACAAGGAATTGGATATAGGGTACTAACCCAGATCCTAGGAACCTTTCAACCCATAGCCTATCTCTCAAAGAAACTAGATCACACTACAAAAGATGGCCACATGCCTCTGGGCAATAGCAGCTACTTGTGACATCTTACAGGAAGCAGAAAAATTCACTCTGGGGCAACATACTATGGCATTTGTATCACACCAGGTCCTAACCTTATTGGAACAGAAAGGAGGGTATTGGCTGACAGAAGGCAACATAGGAAAATATCAGGCAATTTTAATAGGCAACCTATATGTTACCTTCCAAACCGCCACTACCTTAAACCTGGCCACTCTACCCCTGGACTTAGAAGGAAGCTCAGACCTCCAACATGATTGCTTAGAAATCATTGAGAAAGTTTATTCCAGCAGACCAAATCCATTAGACAAGCAACTGGCAGACCCTCACTGGAAATTATATGAGAACAACTTCACAGAGCATTGTCAACGACAAGCCATGTACCCAGGGGTCACCATAGACAAGGTAATAGACTCCCAAGACCTTGCCTTGGAAACCTCGGCACAAAAGGCTGAACGGATAGCCCTCACCAGATCCTTAGAATTATCCCAGGGAAAAAATACTGACAGCTACACTGACCCTAAATATCCCTTCATGGCAGTCCATGCCATAGGGCTCTTCACCTTGGGGAATAAGTGGGCTCTTCACCTTAGGGAATAAGTGCATCAAACATGCTAAACAGATTTTCAAATTCTAGAGGTAGTGCATCTACCATAATGCACTGCCCAGGACACCAGAAAGTTGGTTCCCAAACAAGCCAGGGAAACCAAATTTCTGATAAAGCAGCAAGACAAGAATTCCACACCTGGACTTGTCAGATTTTAAACTCCATTACACAGAATGATTTGAGAAGTGGGCCGGTGAATAGCGATTCTCTCACACTGAACCACATTCTATATGGAAGTTCAACACTCATGGTATGATCTACTCCCTGAAGCTGTATCCCAGCCTCAAATACCTACATGAAGGGACCCATTGTGGAAAGGATGCTTTAGTGGATCTCATTTGGCCATATTTGAAGGGCCCTCATTTACAAAGGACCATTAAGGAGATTATCCAAGCCTGTCAAATATGTCCAAAAAGAACCCTAAATCAGAATGTGCCCCAACAGGCAAGGGAGTACACTATAAAGGATTAAACCCATTTGAGGACTGGCAAGTTGACTTCACAGAGATGCCTAAAACCACAGGAAACTTTATATTTGAATCAATTTTATAGACACCTTTTCTAGATGGGTATAGGCATATCCCTGTAGAACTGAGAAGGCAACTGAGGTAGCAAAACTTCTATTCAAAGAAATAATCATTAGGTTTGGACTTCCTTAGAGCATTCAAAGTGACAATGGACCAGCGTTCAATTTAGAAATCTCCAAAAACGTAGGACAGGCATTACAGATTCATTGGAAACTGCATGCACCTTGGAGAGCCCAATCTGTGGGGTAGACTAAGAAAATGAACAGCACAATAAAGAAGACGCTGAGAAAATATGCCAGGAAACACATTTGAAAT
Source organism: Eptesicus fuscus (assembly GCF_027574615.1). Taxonomy (NCBI): domain Eukaryota; kingdom Metazoa; phylum Chordata; class Mammalia; order Chiroptera; family Vespertilionidae; genus Eptesicus; species Eptesicus fuscus. Next base: position 70,251,689 of record NC_072486.1, read on the forward strand.
GGGACCAAGCACTCCCAATTGCCTTGCTTTTAAATTATACTCTTTTGAAATAGTTTATTAGAGATACTTCCAAGTTTCTGTTTTAAGAATACCCCCTTTAGATTTAAAACATGAATCAAAATCAAACAATATGTACAACATCTAGGGCAAACACTAATAATTTTGCACAAGTTTGCTCATTATAGTTCCATGTAACTGTTTGACAAACCCTTACACCTGTTCTAGCCCAGAGACCAAGCCTTACTAAAGACCTGGAAGACTTCAGGTCCTGAACAGCAGTTAGCTGTGCAATGGATTGGTCCCTAAATGACATCCTGCTGATAACACACTCTTCCCTAAGCTCATGGGAATCAAGCCTTGGACCCACCACACATGGATAAAGTGGGCACTGCCTGAGGAGGACTTGGATCCTGCTGCTGCTGTCGATATGGCAAAGGAAAGCTAGACCTGCACTCATGAAGGAGTTTTAAAATCCCTCTTTCAATGCCCTGGCCAGTGTGGCTCAGTTGGTTGGAGTGTCGTCCCGTACACCTGGTCAGGATACATGCCCGGATCCCATGTCCAATTCCAGTTGGGTGCAGGCAAAGACAAGTGATTGATGTTTCCCTCTATCTCTCTCTCTCTCTTCCTCTCTCAAATCAATAGGAAAAAAAATTCCTCTTTCAGAAAGGGACAGTGCCTCCTAAAGCTATGTGACAATGTTATTTTTTGTTTTATTCTGCATTTTCCAGACAGGGCTTCCTTTGCAAATGTATCCTGCTGTTGGGTATGCCACCCAAAGTCCCACTCAGAATTAGATCATGGGGATCCTTTAGTCTCTCTACTCTCTGATTTCATCATAATTTCCTCTGCACTACTAGGCATACATAAATACTTGATTATTTGTCTGCACAATAGGTATTAATTTGAAAGCCCATCAGAAACACTGTCTCTTGACATATAAAGTAGTCCACAGGCTTCCCTTATTCACCAGTGCCATCTTCTAGACACCGCATATGCCACCTTATGAAGACAACAATCTTTATCCCTCAAGTGAGGGCTTTCCTCTATTCTCAACCCCCCTCTTCTTTTCGTAGACAGGAAGATCTCTGGACTCAGAGAGGGGTAAGATTATGCCCTTAAACAGCAGGAAGAAACTACAGAAGATGAGACCATCATCCATTTACTCTTGTAAGATTAGATTACAAGGATCCAGAGTTTTGAAGGGGGGAGTTGTATCCATAAACAATCAGTAGAAGCTCCAGGGAGTCTCCCCCATTGGAGAAGATGACAGCAGGGGGAGGTTCTTACACCGAGTGCACCAAAAGCTAGAAAGATGAATGGATAAGGCCCTGGGTGGGCCCAAAACTAGCAAGATAATTGGATAGGAAATAAAAGCCTTCCACTCTCTATTCCTATAAGGAAAAAGAGATGATCTTTGAGATGGAGGCAGAATGGTCTTGGAGACAGGAGTCCACTATTCTCCTAGGTCATGTGGCTCCTAAGTAAAATCTCCTTCCTTTTTGACCAGCACCTGCCTCATGAGTTTGGCTTTCATCACCACAGGCAGCCAGCTGAACCTCAATTTTTTTTTTTTTTTTGTTCAGTTAAACTATCAGAAAATGCTCCATGGATGAAATATACAGGGTTTAATAAAAAATGTCAGAGGAGAAAACTTGAGGTGGATACCCAACATCCTATATAATAAAAGCATATTATGCAAATTGTTTCCTTGACCAGAGTTCTTCCAGGAGTTCAGTCAGGGGGCAGGCTGGCCGGGGGAAGGGAGGGAGGTCCCAGCCAGCGCGGTGGTGGTGGTCGTGGCAGGTAATGGAGGGAAGGGAGGGAGTACCCAGCTGGTAGCCAGAAGCCGGTAGGACCCCAGGGAGTGGGCCTAAGCTGGCAGTCGGACATCCCCTGAGGGGTCCTGGATGGCAAGAGGGCGCAGGCCAGGCTGAGGGACCTCCCCCACCCAGTGCACGAATGTTGTGCACTGGGCCTCTAGTGAGAAAATAAAAGAGAAAGTGTGCAAAAAACAGGGGGAGGTAGTGTATGCAGAAATGGTGAGTAATCCGAGTACATTAGAAAATAGTACCTAAAGTAGTGCTGGGATATAAAGGCTGAAAGTATGATAGGGTCGTATTTGCCAATAGCCTGAATGTCAAGCTGAATATGCTACATTTTACTTGGTGAGAAATGAAGAAACAGAAACTCTTTTAGTAAAGATATGAGTAAGGAAGATTAATTTAGTAATTGTATCTAGAGTGAATATTGGGAGATGCTTTTCCAACTCATTTATTTTTAAAAAAGGTTTTAATATGGATTATAGAATAATCTTATCATGCAAGAAGACTGACTCTTAAATTTGAATTCATTGCTTTATACAAACACCTTATAGGACACCTCCAATGCCCTGATTGACAGAGTTTGGTATACTGTTTGATACCCAGAAGGGAAGCAAAGAAATATTTTCTGAACGATTGAAAGGCAAAGGAGTACCAATGAAAACCCAGCATAACCTTTGGAAAGCTTTAGGAACTGCCATATTTGGTACTGTGAGAGCATGAGTAGTGATACAAAAATGAGAGCTTGGTGGAAAATTGTTTTTTTTTTTAAATAAAAGGCAGTCTATATTGGCCCTCCAGGTACTATACCCACTGTAGGCACACAAGGTGGAAGTGTACATTTTGCATTACATCAATCTGCGACTATAGACCTTTTTGCCTAAGCAGAGCCTAAAAAACAGCATCCAGATTTATACCACCAAGGCTGGAGACCTGACCGCCTGACAGAAAATTCAATGTACATAGAGTTTCCAATCAATTTTTAGTGTTTCATTTGTAAATATAAATGGTCTGCCAACATTTAAGGACAAATTATATAGACAAAGCAAGCAAATAGAAAGCAAAGGAACTTGTGATGATGGAAGGAAACATATTAGTAATATCTTCAGAAAGATTGGAAAAGATACAACTATTAAACAATATTAAAATCATTCAGAGAAAAAAGATATTGGAAATTTTAAATAAAACATTTATAAAAATAGTAAAATAATTGGAAGAAAAGTCAAGTCTTATCTCTCAAGGAAAAGTAAAAGAAGACAGGGTGATGTTCAATAGGAGGACATATACAAGAGAATTAGGGAAGTTGAACTAATAAAAAATCTGGCAGATAGTGTCACCAGTGGGGTGTCCTCTGTGTCCCCATCTGTTACCAGTGGAAGTGGAGTTCTTGCACTGTTGCAAGGAAATGAATTTCCTGAGATTTGCACCAGAGGATGAGTGATCTTTATTTCCCTGGAATTAAACCCCTGGGTTTCCAATGTCACTTTTCCCTCTCCTGCCATGGAAAAAGTCCAAGCTTGTCTTCAACAGGGCAAGAATTAAGGCAACTGCCCAGAGGCTCTGCTCCATATTAAAGCACTGTCCAGTCCAGCATCCTGTGTGCCGAGTCCCCATGGCCATATGGCTGTAATGAGTGAATAGGCAGGTGTGGGCCATGGAGCAAAGCAAGAGGGCTGGAGATTAGCCAGGTGCTTCACCAATGAACCCTTCACGATGTCATACACTTGTGGTGGCTTCACTTTCTAGTCAATTATCTTTTTCCCAGGTGAGACTGACAGACGAGTATCTCCCCTATATCACCCCGACTTCACTGCACATGCACCCATCTCCCAGTTTGCTCGATCCCTTCTCCCAGTGATCTGCAGAGAATGTGGTTTCCTGGGAGCTTGAAGTTGTAGCTTCCTGGTGAAGCTGCCCAGATCACCATGCTTACAATGTCTGGCCTCCCCTTTGTTCTTTTGCTATTACTCATATTAATAACTACCTAATTAAGACAATAACAATAAAAATTGAACAAAAGGAGAAAAGTGAAACTAAAAGAAAGGAACTTCTGAAAGCAATCATTGAAAGAAAGAATGTAAACAATGCTTATAAATAGGGGCATACATTTCCAGACTGATAGGGTCCAAAAATAACTTGGCACAGGGATGAAAAATAGACTCTAATTAAAACACTAGAGGCCCGATGCATGAAATTCGTGCAAGAGTAGGCCTTCCTTCCCATGGCTGCTGGCACCGGCTTCCCTCTGATCCCAGCTTCGTCTGGAAGGACATCTGGTCTAATTAGCATATTACCCTTTTATTATTATAGATAATACCATGAAATGTTATAACACAGAAACTAAGGGGAAGTTCCTAAATAGGGTATTAATATTATCCCCTGCCTTGACATTTGTAAAATCACGAGTGCCTCAAATGGCCTAATGTGAGCCGCCCTCCCCTCCATCCCACTCTGCTTCTGCAAATGAGGTCTCCTAGTCAAACAGCCCTTCTTATAAAAAAAAAAAAATCAGGTGCTAGTTCCTGGGATTTCAGTTCCTTGTCAGCCCACAGAATTATTCCAACAAGCCAACATCCTCCCATGTTAAAGAAGTGCATCTCAACTTTTTTATTCTACTGAGCATCCCTTGTTGTTCACACTGTATCCGAGTGCACCCCTTCCCCATCCCGTGGACCTGCAGTACTTTTCTACCCTCAATTGTGAGTGAATGTGACTAATAAAATGCTGTTCATCTCCTCTGCTCAGTGTTAAGTGTCCTATGTTCAGACATCCCTAGAGTGTGAGACCCTCACTCACTAATGAGATGAATAAGACACAATTAAAATCACCAAAAACATTTCAAAGAACAGACATGTCAACTATAAAGAATGATGAATCAGAATATCAGACTCTCAAATGAAGCAAAGAAATAAGAATTATGAACAATTTTCAAAATTCTAAGGGAAATATCTAAGATAAAATTCTTTATGCATTCAGATCATCTAACACATAGAGAAGAAGAAAAGTATTTTTAGACTTTTCAAGAATAGAAAATTTGACTCTCTTAAATATTTTTTTCAGGAAGCTGTATGAGGATGATTTCTATCAAAACAAAGAAATAAACCAACATAGAACTGTGATCCAGGAAACCAGAGACACAACACAGTAGAGAGATGAAAATATCAGAGGCAAAAGGAAGTATCTGTGTGATAATTGTAGAGTATGCCTAGAGTGAAGAAAGATCGTATTTTAGTAAGAGGTCAGATGTCTCCACGAGGCATGTGTTCAGGGAAATAAAGCATGCTTGAAAGTGAGATGAAAGCTGTGATCAGAAGGAAATGTTATAATGAGACATTTTATAGAGCTTCGGGAGTGTGTGTGAGGGGTGACATTCATAAGTTAAAAAAAAAAAAAAAAAAACCAAAGCAGGGGGAAGGCAGGCAATTTTTAACTCCAGTAAAATAATAAATGTAAAGGAAGGAAATGTAATCAGAGTACGTTTCTTGGCTCAGCCGTGAACAATATTTGAAAAGTCATCATGGAAACACAATGTTTTTAAGCAAAAATTGAGGCATAATTATACTAAAAGGAAAATGGTATGAGTGAGCTAAATTAATAAAACCTTACAATAAGAAGTCATGTAGTGTTTAAATTGATTGTACACAAGGTATAGTATAATATTCATTTTATGTAGATCTATGCAGACAATCACCAAACAAAATAGTTAAATATTAAATGTGTTGCCTTAAGGGATATGGCAGATCATAAAATGTCAAGCAATAATATTTTAAAATAATCATTTCAGAAAGTTTTATTTTAAACTACTTTTATCTAATACAATTGTTGAAAATAAATATTAATTTTTAAAAGTGATCTGCCTTTATATTTCTTATTATTAAAAATATGTTCTGTAGTCATGCTAAAAGTCACTTGATTTTTTTGAGGTTTTCTACTATTTTTCTGGTGAAATTATGAGTGTGATTGCTTTTACTATGACAATTTTTGCTGCATTAACTCTAAAAAAACATTTTGTTTTATTTTAGAGCTGCAATTCATTCCTCTCCAGCTCGCATGGTAAATTAATTGAAATCTTCTTTAAAATCATTATGATACTCTCATTATGATTACTAACTTTTTAAGATCAAATTATGTTAAAATTAAAATGATTCTTGAGTTTTAATTTATCTCTAGTTTATGGCAATTGGGAACCTAATTTATCGAATGATGACCATTCTGAATCACTAGGCCATTGGTAATGATGGGTGCCTAATCATTTTGTGGATTATTGTATTTCTAAATATTCTATTTATAACTTGAAATATAAAAACCAAGTTGATGATACCTTAAAAATCTATAACAAAGTTAAATTAAAAAGCTACTCTTATAGAAAACCTTTTAAATGCCTGATAGTTCACTTTGTGTCTAAGTGATAGAATGATAGAATGGAAGGTCATATTATAATTCAGTTTGTATTTCTACATTTGGAAACTAAACACTACCTAGATCAGACCTTGAATCCTAATTTATGTCCAATGTGATATCCACATCCTTTCTCTTTCGGCTATTTAAAGATACTCCTAGTATCAAATATATTTTATTTATCCAAAATCATTAGCCTTATGTTTATTAAATGCAAATTACTATGTGGTTCTAAACTTAGGGTCACTGAAGATATAAATACAGGTGAGTTTAGTATTGTGGTTAAATCCAATACACTGTAAAGCAAAAGTAGGTTATTTTGTATGGAAATAATACAATAATTAATAAATAATAATACAAGGATAAAGTCTGTGTTTCACATACAGCTATAAACCTACATTTGCCCTCCCTATACAAATCTGCAATTTGGCACTGTCTTTAAAAAAAACGAGGCAGCCCTCTATAGATATAACTGTTGGTGGGAATATAAATTATGGGAACCAGAGAGCTGTGCCCTACCTAAGAATATAACAGAGAGACGATAAAGTGAGCGGGTAACCAGGTAAACCAGTAGGAGTACACACTTGAGGTCACTCCAGGGTAATGAACATATCAAAAATCAACTGAACTAATATCTGATTTTATGCAGAAATTTATTTTTTATGATTTTTAAAATGATTCTTGTTTTAGATAAGTTGAAAATATTTTATAAATTAGAAAAACAGTTTAGTAGTGAACAGTTAGATTTAAGATATACAATTCTCATTGATTTTCAAATTAATATTTGCTAAGCTAAATGGACTGACTTTTTAATATGGACAGAATAGTCAAAATTGTTAGACCCTAAAAGGAATTCCATTCAGATAATTAGGTGAAGTAATAAATACCTTAATCAATATTTTTTTTGACTCATTTTACCCTTGAGACAAAACAAATATTTTAAAAAACAATTCTGAGTACTATAGAAGTTGGCAGACCAAACCAACTTACATAAAAATGTGAAAAAAGTCATATAGATGTATCAATAACCTACATAAAAATGAATGCATAAAAATATTTATCTGACATAATTGAATTATAATTCTGGTTAACTATTATTAAAATAAATATAATAATGTTCATATCAAGTATCAATACAATATAAATACATACCAAACAATTTCAAAATAGCCAATTAGAAACAAACACACTGAAAAATACAAGTATAGCAAATAAAATGATATAGTTCATGCATTTTTTACCTATTTTGAACTATCCCAAGATCCATAGGACATAACAAACTAATTTCAGTGGCTTTTATAAACTGTGTGGCAATTCTCATCACTTCAAATAAGATATATCTGCACACAAGTTTAGCTTTATAAATGTCTATGTGTATTTTTCTTAGAACCTAGTCATAAGTTTTATGAATTCATTTTTCTGAATTTTCCTTGTTTAGTTTCATCCATACTTAAGGTTACTAAATTCTAACAAGTTATAGTACAAAAATAATTGGCACTCTGCCATAATAGATGAAACTAATGTGTACAGGGAAGACAGGTGATGTAAAATTGACAGCCAAAATCAGAAGTTAACATAGGAATCACCATAAACATAGTGACTGTACATCAAGGAAACTGATAATGTGATATCCCCTTTATGTCATCTATACTAATAAAAGGGTAATATGCTAATTAGACTGGGTCAACTGGACATCTTCTGGACATCCAACTTCCTTCTGGACAGTTAGATTGTAACCAGGCTGGCGGAGGGGGGGGTATTTAGGGGCGACCAGGCCAGCAAGGGGGTAGTTAGGGGGCGATCAGGCCAGCAGGGAGGTATTTAGGGGGGGACCAGGCTGGCAGGGGTCAGTTAGGGGGCAACTAGACCAGCAGGGGACCAGTTAGGGGGAGACCAGGTCAGCAGGGCGGCAGTTAGGGGGTGGCCAGGCCAGCAGGGGGGGGGCAGTTAGGGGGCAACCAGACAGTCAGGGGACCAGTTATGAGGTGATCAGGCTGGCAAGCAGAGGCAGTTAGGGGCAATCAGGCAGGCAGGTGAGTGGTTAGGGGCAATCAGGCAGGCAGGTAGGTGAGCGGTTAGGAGCCAGCAGTCCTGGATTGTGAGAGGGATGTCCGACTGCCGGTTTAGGCCCCATCCCAGATGGGGCCTAAACCGGCAGTCGGACATCCCTTGAGAGGTCCCAGATTGGAAAGGGTGCAGGCTGGGCTGAGGGCCCCCCCAACCATGCACAAATTTTGTGCACCGGGCCTCTAGTTACACATATATTTCTGCATATTTTGGATTAGTTTAATAAGGTATTCGTCATATTTTTGTTTCAGGTGATGAGGGTGTCTAAGTATAATGAAGACTACAGGAAAATCTCCCTGACAAAAAAAAAAAATCAAACAAAACAGCCTTTCCACCCACACCTTCTTTTTACAAAGCATGCAATGGTGTATTTAATCAGAAAAAAAAAATGAATAATTGAGGTCATTATTCAGATAACTTAGTGATACTTCTTATCATTGGACATCCTATCTAATAAAAGAGTAATATGCCAATTGACTGTCACTCCAACACACAAGATGGCTGCCCCCATGTGGTCAAAGATGGCTGCCCCCATGTGGACACAAGATGGCTGCCACAAGATGTCCAGCAGGGGAGGGCAGTTGGGAGGGACCAGGCCTGCCAGGGAGGGCAGTTGTGGGCGATCAGGCCAGCAGGGGAGGGCAGTTGGGAGGGACCAGGCCTGTGAGGGAGGGCAGTTGGGGGCAATCAAGCCTGCAGAGGAGGGCAGTTAGGGATGACCAGGCTGGCAGAGGTGGGAAGTTGGGGGCAACCGGACCTGCAGGGAAGGACAGTTGGAAGAGACCCAGGCCTGCAGGGGAGAGCAGTTGGGAGGAACCAGGCCTGCAGGAGAGGGCAGTTGGGGGTGACCAGGCCTGCAAGGGAGAGCAGTTGGGGGTGATGAGGCTGGCAGGGGAGGGCAGTTAGGGGTGACCAGGTTGGCAGGGGAGGGCAGTTGAGGGGCACCAGGCCTACAGGGGAGGGCAGTTGGGGGTGACCAGGCTGGCAAGGGAGGGCAGTTAGGGGTGACCAGGCCTGCAGAGGAGGGCAGTTAGGGGCAAACGGGCTGGCAGGGGAGCAGTTAGGGATCAATCAGGCTGGCAGGGGAGTGGTTAGGGGGTGATCAGGCTGGCAGGCAGAAGTGGTTAGGGGCAATCAGGAAGGCAGGCAGGTGAACAGTTGGGAGCCAGCAGTCCTGGATTGTGAGAGGGATGTCCGACTGGGATCGGGCCTAAACGGGCAGTTGGACATCCCTTGAGAGGTCTCAGATTGGAGAGGGTGCAGGCTGGGATGAGGGACACACACACTCCCTCCCCCCCCACACACACACACATCCCATGCATGAATTTCATGCACCAGGACTCTAGTCTATATATATAAAAGTCTAATATGCTAAGTGTCCTATCAATTGGTTGACCAGGGGGCAGACGCTCTTATCGGTAGGTTAGCTTGCTGCTGGGGTCTGGCAGATTGGGACTGGGCAAGATGGGCTGGACACGCCCTGGAGCCAACCTCCCACAGTCCCTCCCCAGCCTCTAAAGTATTTCTTCTAATTAATTTCCTTTCAATGTGCACAAATTCATGCACCAGGCCTCTAGTTAATGAATAAAAACACATGTAGCATTCATGCATCTTCCTTTGGTCCTCTGCATTTTATTTGCGGTCTAATGAAGCTTTAGAAAGTTAATTTTGACTTGAACATGGATATGACTATGACAGATGATCTGTTCTTTCCTTGAAAAAACTAAGCTCACTCTTTATTTCTAACTTTGTAGAACCAGCTAACTCAGTTCTCTGCTAAAGCTCATGTCCACACTGGTTGCCATCTCACTGCAGATGCCAGGTTAGCTACCTTAAGGGATGAATAGAGTACCTCGCTTTATCCTTCTGATGCATCAATCACGATCACTCAGAAAACAGAAAACAACACAATAGCAAGTGGACATATACTGCATTGTTATACTCTGTCTTACACCAAACCTTTCCCTCTAAAATTAAATATTAATTTTTTGTAGATGGGAAAGGGTCTGCAAATTAATGTCTCAAATTATCATCCCATAAATAGGTATGGAGTTTACTCATAGTTTCCACTGACGTGGTCTATAAAGGTTCTGCAAACTGAATAATAAGGCGGGAAAGCAGTAAGTAATAGGACTTCTGAGCATGTGACATTTCACAGAGTGGCCTTATTTATTTCAGACAAAGAGCTTGTAGAAGTGGATTTGTGGAGACAGAGATGGCAGGGCCCTGAAGGAAAGTCTGACTGTCTCTAGACAGGCAAGATCTTGAGATTAATGACATTCTCATGGTGAATATAATCTACTGCTACCAAACAAACTTTGACACTCCTTAGAGAGCAGCACTGGGGAGATGCTGAAAGAAAGAGGAGAGGAAAACTTATGAATTAATGCAGGTGGAAGGATAAACAAACCCCAAACCTGACATTCATCTTAAAATCTTACCAGACCTATGTTCTTAAAATTTGTAAAAAACAGTGATTTATTTTTCTTGAAGTATGGTACAAAATCACCTTGCACAACTACCATAAACTAAATTACTTTGTATTGTATGTTATTAATTTTGTAAGCCCTTCAAGAGTAAAAATCTATCTTGGTAATGAATTGCATTGAACTAGTAGAACTAAAGATAGAATCTATTCTTTTCTTACTGATCCATGCTATCATTTAGTTGGGGGAACTAACCTGGACAATTACTTTTATTGCTCAGGAATGTGTAAATGTTCAGACCTAAAGGGAACTTAAATAAACTTACTTGAAATTTTTAGTTGAGGAAATGTTAGCCCATATGCATGATGTTCATGCCCAATGGTAAAGATGAAGCCATTCATATCAACCCTCTTACTCTTACTTGCCACTCTGTTCTGTTGTGTCACGTGTCCTTGCCTGTGTGAAGCTGAAAACGTGGCTAACATGGTGTCGTGTAATCTAATAATATTGGGAATTAGTATTTTAAAATGTAAGGGGAAATCCCATATTTAATTTTGTCTAAGTACCGGAGGCCATATACCTTTACGTTTTTCCAAATTACATAGAACTTAGTTCTTCATCAAATATGATATTCCTATTCTCATCCTAGTGATTTGTTTATATAAAATGTTTGGGTGAAGAAGTTACGAGGGCCACCATTTCAAAAGAGTATAATAGGGAATTGTGATGATAAATAGCTTTTCAAAGACAAGATGACAGATGCCATTAAAAGCCACAAGCTGTTAAATCTAGAATCTCATATGTGTTTTGTTCTTGATTTCTAAATTTAAAACACAGTCATGGGAGGTTTGTGATTAGAGAAACGATTTGAAGTTTCACAATCAGAACAGCTGGTCCAGAGATGACAGAAGATGATGCTGAATGTGTTATGAAGCAAATGCAAAATAGTAACTGGGGAATGTTTTGGCAAGTGATAAGGAAACCATTCGAGACATTGCAGGTGTCAAGCTGCATTTGGGTTAGGTATGTTTTCCAGACCCACTGTTTCAATTGGCTCTCTTACCTCTAAATGAAAAAGCTATCTGAGTACTTGCGAACAAGCATACACACAGGGAATGAGTATTGAAAAGGCAGGTCACAAGTTTTAAGGGCATAAGATCATTATCTTCTCTTACCTAAACTACTATAATCACTCCCTAATTGGTCTTCCTGAATAAATCTCCCTCCCTTAGATTCTATTATTCACAGAGAATACATAGTGACCATTTTTTTAATTCAGGTGATCTCATTTTTGTAACCCTAATCTTCCATAGCTTTTCATCACATTTAGAATAAAATTTAAAGACTTTCCCTTTGCCTGAATTGTCGTATATGATTCATCTCCTTACCCCTTCTCTGTCAGCTCCTGTTTCTGTCATGCTTAGTAAATGGTGGAATCCTTGTTGTTTATCAAACAAGTCAATTATTGATCCATTCAAGATCTTAGCTCTTGATATTTCTTTTATCTGGAAAACTAGAGGCCCAGTGCACAAAATCTGTGCACACTGGGGGAGGGGGGAGTCCCTTAGCCCGACCTGCAACCTCTCACAGTCTGGGAGCCCTCGGGGGATGTCCAACTGACAGCTTAGGCCTGCACCCCGTGGGGAGCGGGCCTAAGCTGGCAGATGGACATCCTTAGCGCTGCTGTGGAGGCGGGAGAGGCTCCCACCACTGTTGCTGCATTTGCCAGCTGTAAGCCCGGTTTCTGGCTGAGTAGCACTCCCCCTGTGGAAGCACACTGACCACCAGGGGGCAGCTCCTGTGTTGAGTGTCTGCCCCTGGTGGTCAGTGCACATCATAGCAACCAGTCATTCCAATGTCAGGCCGAAACCAGCTCTCCGACATCCCCCAAGGGGTCCTGCATTGTGAGAGGGCACAGGCCAGGCCTAGGGACCCCACCAGTACATGATTGAGGCTGGGGAGGGATGCCAGAGGTTGTCTAGCCAGGAAGGGACTGCAGGAGGGCTCTAGGGCATTTCCAGGCTGTCTTACTCAGTCCTGATCAGCTGGACCCCAGCAGCAAGCTAACTTACTGGTCGGAGCATCTGCCCCCTGGTGGTCAGTGCATGTCATAGCGACTGGTCAACCAGTTGACTGTCTGTCCCCTGGTGTTCAGTGCACGGCATAGTGAGCAGTTGAGTGGCCTTAGCATTTCATTAATATATTACGCTTTGATTGGTTGAACGGAACACCGGACGCCAGACACTTAGCATATTAGGCTTTTATTATATAGGACTAGTAGCCTATTTGCAGGAAGAATCCTGCAAGCGGCCGCTGCGGCTGCGTGCGCTGCCGCTGCTGCCACCGTTGCAGCCGCAGCGCCTGCACACACGCGCCGCTGCCGCCCGCCGCGCTCCGCCCAGCCCTGCTCCTCTCAGCCCCGCCCTGCCCCGCCCCGCCCACCCGGGCTTTCCCTCTGGCAGCCACCTTGCTTTCCGCTTTTCCTCCCTCTTCCTTCTAAGTTTTCTTCAGTCTTCACTCCTCCCTCCCTCAGCGTATGCAAATTAACCGCTATCTTGGTCGTGTATTTGCATACTCTCACTGATTGGCTGGTGGGCGTGGCTTTGTCTGGTGGGCGTGGCTTGGCTGTAGCGAAGGTGCAGTCAATTTGCATATTTGTCTATTATTAGGTAGGATTCTTCCCCCAGAAATTTGTGTGACTGGCTCTCAAACTTCATTCAAGTTTATATTCAAATGTCATCTTCATGTCACCCTATTTTAAGCAGCATATACAGTAATCTACTTATCCTACCTTGTTTTTCTTCATATATCATCCTTTATATTTTGATATGTACCTTTTTGTTTTGTTTACTCATTGTCTGTCTTGTGCATTTGAATATAATGTCCATTAGCTCTGATTGTTGTCTGAATTGTTTATTTCATAACCTTGATGCTAAAACAGTGCCTAACCCATAATAGCACTAAAAAAATATATCATTCTATAAAAACAAATAAAGGTAACTTTATATTATATGATTTATTGTCAAATTATTACAGATGGTTTTTAAGTAGTTAGAGTAATTAAAGCTTCACTTATCCAAATACACCAGGCTCTTTAAAGGGTGTGGGGTGCCCTGTTTTATCTTTCAGAATTCCATGGCAGAATATACTTATGGTTCAGGCTTTATCTCTTCATTTAGATATGGCTCTGATCTATTCATATTAATGCCTGTTATTAATTTCTTATTTTGGATTACTACTTGACTATCTTGGTATCTCATTTAAAAAATGTTTGTTTGTTTTTTAAACATATTTTATTGATTTTTTTACATAGAGGAGGGGAGAGGGATAGAGAGTTAGAAACATCGATGAGAGAGAAACAATGATCAGCTGCCTCCTGCACACCTCCCACTGGGGATGTGCCCACAACCAAGGTACATGCCCTTGACTGGAATCAAACCTGGGACCCTTCAGTCTGCAGGCTGATGCTCTATCCACCGAGCCAAACCAGTCAGGGCTAAAAAATGTTTTTATTGATTTCAGAGAGAGGTAGGGAGAGGGAGAGAGAGATAGAAACATCAATGTGAGAAAAACATTGATCAGCTGCCTCCTGCACATCCCCTACTGGAGATCAAGCCTGCAACTGGGTCATGTGCCTTGACAAGGAATCAAAATTTAACCTCCTAGTTCATAGAATGACACTCAACCAACTGAGACACATTGGCAGGGTGGTATCCCATTATAATTATAGTTATTTCCCTGTGTTTGTTGTGGAAAATAATAGACTTCCCATTGGGTCTCAAACATAATCTCAATATGCAAAATGTATACCATACCAGTCCTCTTTTCCCCCACAGTTTTCCCCTATCTTTTGTCCAAAACACATGCCACATCAGCCCCATGAACTGATTTGAATAAAATCTTCAACTCTGTCTAGCAGAGCAGAACAACTCCCAACTTGATCACATCACTAATTAGATCAGAAATGGGGCTTCATTCTCATTGGCTTATGCCATTCTAAGGTACACTCCAAAAAGCAGGAAATTATATTATTACTAGAGGCCCAGTGCACAAAATTTGTGCACAGGGGGAGGGCTGTCCTGCAGCCCGGCCTGCACCCTCTCCAATCTGGGACATCCCTCTCACAATCCGGAACCACTGGCTTCTAACCACTTGCCTGCATGCCTGCATGATTGCTACTAACTGCCTCTACCTGCCTGCACAATCGCCCTTAACCGCCTCTGCCTGCCGGCCTGATCGCCCCCAACTGCCCTCCCCTGATGGCCTGATTGCCCCTAACCACCTCTGCCTTGGCCCCCATCACCATGGCTTTGTCTGGAAGGAAGTTGGACGTCTGGAAGATGTCTGGTCGACCAGGTCTAATTAGCATATTATCCTTTTATTATATAGATTGGCATAATGTTTAACTTATTTAGAGTGACAAAAATCTTTAATATTTAGCAATCAAAATATTTCCTACTCCCTTAAGTCAACTTGTACAATGCTATTTCAGATCCATTGCATATTCTAAGCAGAAACTGATGAAATCTCTATGACACTTCCCTTTTATTTATTTATTTATTTCTTTATTTATTTATTTTAATATTTATTGGTGAAAGTATTGGGGGCAGGCTAGCAGAGGTTAATGGGGGGGGAGAAGGAGACATATATAAAACTTTCAATACTTCTCCTTTAAAAAAGGAAGCATGCTGCAACCATTCTGACAGATACAGTAGTTCCTATAGCTAAGAGGAGGAGGCAAGCCTAAGGCACATTAAATGCACAATGACCTCCCCCTAGACTTATGTGCTGTGAGACAGCATGGAGGGACCTGGAGAATATTGTGCTAAGTGAAATTAGCCAGTCAGAGAAAGGCAAGTATCACATGCTCTCACTTATATGTGTAACTTAGTAGTGAACAAAAATAAACCAATGAACAAAATATGTCCAGAGGCATGGACACATGGCACAGACTGATGGATCTCAGAGGAAAGTGGGGAAAGGGGCAGGCAGAGATTAACCAAAGAATTTATATGCACATATGCATATTCCATGGACACAGATAGTAGTATGGTGAAGGTCTGGGGTGGGATGGAAATTGGGTAGAGGGACTCAATGGAGAAAAAATTAGGGATATCTCTAATACTTTCAACAATAAAGATTTTTAAAAAACCTCTATAAAGAGCCACTGGAATACAGTTTTGTTTTGTTTCTTGCAAAATCTAAACATATTCTTACCATAAGATGAAGCAATCAGGCTCCTTGGAATTTATCCAAAGGAGTTGAAAGCTTATGTTCACCCAAAAACTTGCTCACCAATGTTTTACTAGCATTTACAATTTCCAAAACTTGGGGGCAACCAAGATGTCCTTCAGTACATAAATAAACTGTGATACATCTAGAAAAAAAAAAGATAAATTGTTATGTGAAATATCTGGAACGAATATCCATATTAATTCAGAATACTCAGGATGCATGAATTAATCTGTAAATGACAAAATTGGCTCTGTTAAAATATTATATTCATTGATTCAACTAGTCTACATTTTGAACAGTTATAACATCATTCATTTGGGTGTTTTTTTGAAAATAATATTTTCTTATCTATGAAAATTATTTTATTTTTAATTTTTTTGATTGGTAAATTTAATTTTAAACCTTTTTTCAATTCTAGATTTATTTCATTTTAGTCAGAGAATATGAATGATTGATTATTATTTTGAGGATTACTATGAGGTTATTATTTGTTGTTAAAATAGCATCAACTGTGGCTTATTTTCCATGAAAGCAAAACACATACTTATACTGTATGGGCTATTTGAAAAGGGCTTCCACCTTTCTTCCTTCCTGAGTTTTAAATTAATTGAGAGCTAAGACAAACAGAAAGCAGATTAAGAAAAAGTACTACTTTTATTAATAGAGACTAGATTTGAGGACAAGTTACTATAAACCCAATCATTTACTTGCTAATTCTTTCCCTGCAGTATCCTATATAATAAAGAGCTAATATGCTAATGGTCATGATGCCATACGACCGTTCAGCAGGAGGCTGCATGTGCAGGGGGTTGAAGCCACCACATTGCTCCAGAGACAGGGCGGAAGTGGGGAGGCACCCAGAGGAGGCGGGACCATTCTGTGGCAGGGAGGGCGGGGGTGAGAGCCCCTAGTGCCTCCCTCACCAGTCCTTTGCCACCCACCTGCCAGGGTCAGGAGCACAGCGCGCAAGCTGACAGGAAGCAGCGCTCCACACTCCACAGCAGGCGGAAGGCTTCCACATTCTCCTCGGGCTCCATGACGGGGCAGGGCCACCACGTTGCTCCGGAGATGGGGCAGAAGCGGGGAGGCGCCCAGATGAGTCAGGACCAGCCTGAGGCGACTCGCAGGACTGAGGGCGGAGCTGGAAGCGGCCAAAGAAGGCCGGTGGGGTCAGGGACAGGGCCAGGTGGGCTCGAGCTCTGGGTGGAGAGGTTAGGGTGTCAAGGCGGGGCAGTGGGTGGTGGGTGGGACCACGTGATTTCGCACGCCGGGTCACTAGTAGATTAAAAAACAATACAGTGGAGTTTGAGTTTGCAGAGCAGATAAACTCACTTATGCCCGTCTTCCATAGGCCTAAGTCAATAGTGTAAATGTCTAAATTGGCACTGGGAATAAAAACATAACTCCTTTCACTGAGCTTCTCAAAGTGGAAAGAATTCTTCAAAGCTCAAATCTAGATTTAAACAATCATATAAAAATCTTACGTATTGTAGAGTATCCTTTTTGTTTTTCCTGTAGTATATCTATCATCAGTTTATTTACCTATCATTTTAATTCACTTTTAAAAATGCCATATGAAATAATAAAACCTACCATTAAAAACTAAAAAAAAAAAAAAAAAAACAACAGATAAGTTAAGATCTTTAAATTTAAGTAAGTTTTTAATTTCAATTGCTTGATTTTCTATTGTGTGTTGTTTTTCTTTTGTTCCCACCTCTTATTTGGCCTCCACTGAGCAGGACTGAGGGGAACTATCCAGCCTTTCTTGTCTCCATCTGAAATGAGAGATGTGCTGTTGTAGGTAGTGGGGAGGAATGGTGTACATGAAGTTTTCCATGTAAGGAAGTAAATAACTACAACAGAATATTGTGAGAAAAAAATATCATGCACGGTAAGATTTGAAACAGCTACTAAACTGCTATAAAATAAAATTTGAAATCTTTTGATAAAAGCTAAAGGAGAATAAGAGGTACAAACTTACATTTATAAAGTAAAGACATCACGGGGGTGCAATGTATAGCATAGGGATATTGTTAATATAGTATTGTGATAACTTTGCACAGTGAAATGCGGTTACTAGATTTATCATGATGGTCACTTTGTAAAGTATATGAGGTTGGATAATGATGTATTCTTGAAATTTATGTAATGTTGTCTGTCAATATACTTTGATAAAAACTTCAGAAAACAAAAATAAATAAATAAATAAAATATTCTGATCTCTCAGTCTCACCTTTCAAGTTACTTTGAGTAGCTACTTTTATATTTTCTTGTATATTTATAGAAATATTATGAACATAAACAAGTGCATGTAAGCATTTATTTACATACACACATCTTTTATACAATCATTATATAACCCCCACACATATACACAGATACACAGTTATACTAAGGGCCCAGTGCATGAATTCGTGCACCTTGAAAGGAACTGTGGGCCATGAGGCTGTGGTGGGCACAGGGGCGGGTCTCAGTCCCTCCTCTGCACCCCCACCCGGCCCCTCCTGCCATGGCCCCTGGTCCCCTGTCTGCCAGCAGCCCCACTCTGCTGCTGGTCCCACATGCTGAAGGCACCTGCTAACCACACAGAGTGATTGGGGCCAGTGCCATCAGCGGCTGCGAGCACTGGGTGGGACTGCAATGCGCAGGAGCAAAGAATTTTCAGTAACCACCAGAGGCTCGCCCTGATGACAGCTACTGGTGCCCTGCCTTGGTCTGGTGCTCCCGCTCACCTGCTCCACCATCCCGCTGTGGCCGACGCCTGCTATGGTCTACATGCACCCCCTAGTGGTCAGCACACGTCATAGTGACCAGTTGTTTGGTTGTTCCTCTGTTTGGTCTATTTGCATATTAGCCTTTTATTATATAGGATATAGATATTCATATATACACAGACACACTAATCTGTAATTTACTCCTTTTACTATTTCACCTTAGAGTTTTCCCCATACCTATACACTTAGATCTACCTTATACTTTTTAATTAGCAAATAATATGTTATTGCTTTGGATTATCATAATTAAACAAGTTATTGATTGTACATTGATTCTAGTTTTGCAATTAATAACAATGCAACAATAAGTATATATGTAAATTGTATTCACTTTTTGGAAGACTAAGTGTAATTCACTCTTCATAAGTTTATTAGGACTTCTGCATATATAATGTTTTCAATCTTTAGCTTTTAAAAATATCTCGTACTTCTAATGGCCTTTTAGGAGATGTCTTTTCTTAATTGCTCTTAGTTTATGAAAGAGGAGGCATTAAACTGCTCATTAACAGTCATTGTTACTTCTGCATTGAAACAAGAGGAGATTTTAGATAACAATGCCTTGGTTAATTTTTATAGCTATAACAAGTTCTTCGTGAGGGCTCATAATAATTGGTTTCCAATAATGAACATTTTTTTTGAGAATTAATTCCCAGATTTCAATATAAATATTCTTATAAAGAGAATAAAATATTTTTAAGGAATTTTTAAAAATAGTTTTAGAGAATTGTCACTCAAACCCCTCTGAGCTATTTCAAAATAATGCTGAATTTAAAAATAGAAGGGATTCTTCACATTTCAGCACCTTTCTCCAGATTCTTTTTCCTATGGTTATTGGATAAATGTCGAATGGGGTCCTTAGTCTCTCTTCCATTGCTGGGCTCTTGTTTTTTATTTTTGCTTTTCTCAGGGGCATGTCTCCTCAGGCCCACCCTCACATTATGCTCTTACTCTGCCCCTAACCTACACTGTTTGCACTTTCCCCTGGCTCTCAGAAAAGACCCTTTTTGTGGTGATAGTGATTCCAATAATTTTGATTTTGTGGAAATCTGTGTTTTTTTATTGGGGCCTATTTACCAGAAGCTTATTACAAGCTGTAGAGTGTTTAGTTGCTAACCCTAATTTGCATAGGGGAACATTTAAGCTTAGTGAAGTTGAGTATCTTTGTCCAGTGACCATACAGCCTCTCTTTTAACCCACATCCACTGGTCACCTCTCACACACAATCCGACCTGGGCCAGGCAGTCCAACGCGCAACCCAGGTACATGTCCTTGACCAGAACCGACTCTACAACTCCCATGCACGTGGCCAATGCTCCAACTGCTAACCTTTTATAAAAGAATATAAATCTTTAATTAAACAGAAGCATAACACTGTACTAACCATCTAGAATGTATCATATATTAAGTGATAAGTGAGAGTATGCATTGGATAAAATGTTTTTATAGGTAAGGTGGTAATGCTGACAGATGATAGTATGAACGATTACCAGAGTACACATTATTGCTTTCAAGATGTTTGTGAAAATTTGAGCCCAAACCAGATATAAAATGGCAGAACTGAACTACATCACAGTATCATTTAAAAATAGTAAAATAAATGAACACTAAAAATAAAATACTTTTTAAAAATGTCTGCTAAGCAAAGTAACGCATGATTCTAGAAACTGGAAAAACCGCCAAGGGTATTGACAGTCATGATTATTGAAGCCTATAAACCCAGGGGGCATAAGGTAGGCAAGCAGAGGCCAGACGATTCTTAATATTAGCCTCAAATATGAAGAATGCGGTAAAGATCTGAGGCTGAGCCCTTATACATGTTAAGACTGGTAACTTCAAGGGCTGCCTACATTAAAGGAGTGGAAACATCTTAAGGCACAATGTGTTTTTGTTTCTGAATATTTCTACCCTTTACTCAGAGAAGTATATCCCTCTTTTCCACAGGTATTTCTAGTACCTCCTCAAGGATGGCAGATATATCTCTTCCCCACTACCAGGCTCTGCCAGGTGCGTTGCTTGGGCTACTAAAATATCAGTGAATGCAGTGTGTGCCAGTTTCAGTTTTGCATAGCATTGCATGAGTCTGCTCATTCTAATTGAAGTGTGAATTTAAAGTTATATCATTAATGCCCTAGCTGGTTTGGCTCAATGGATAGAGCATCAGCCTGTGGACTGAAGGGTTCCAGGTTCGATTCCGGTGAAGGGCACATGCCTGGGTTGCAGGCTTGATCCCCATTAGGGGACGTGCAGGAGGCAGCCAATTAATGATTCTCTCTCATTGATGTTTCTATCTCTCTTCCCCTCTCCCTTCTTCTCTGAAATTAATAAAGATATATTTAAAAATAAATAAATAAAGTTATATTATTAATAGGGGAAACAGTCTGTAGCAGAAGAATAATAACATCCAATTATGTGATCGGCATTCTCATCTAAGATATGTATTTGTTATTTCACTCAATAATCACTTATTGAGCATCTATAATGTGCCAACTTCTATGGCAGGCATTGAGAACACAGTGTGTGGCATTTAACATCATTATAGAAACCAAAGCAGAATTTGGATTTTTCTAGCAAGGATTGCATACCGCTTCATTCAAGCTTTTTCCTTTACCTGTCATGCTTCCAGGCTACAGAAGTATGCATAAAACAACAAAAACTAACTTGATATTACATAGTAACAAAGCAAGGAAAGATAGCAGTAAAGATATATTGAGAACATGGTCAAGATATGTCAAATAGTAAAGAAATGATCTGGACAAAGTTGTCTAAGGAGGAGAAAAAGGAAAAGAAATAAAATGGTAACAATGAAAATGAATGAATATAAATTAAAAGCAAGGATCATATTAGCCACAGTGCAGAGTAGTTTAAATAAGCTATAAAAAAAAAGAAAATTTCCCCCAAATGATTTAAATAATAAAAATAGCATTGTTTTTTTTAATTTAATAAAACAATATCTATAAGACAGAATGTAAAGGGGAAATGGAATGAAAATTAACCTTGCAAACTTAAATAATAAAATTGTGGACAAAAAATAACATGAGAAAATAAAATTAATTCAAAATAGCAATAAACAGAATGAACTAGGTGAAAATAAAATCATATAGACTATGATTCTTCATTATTATAGAGAAACGCTATAGAAATGCAAGTTTGAGGAAATAATTATTCTAGTAAACAAATGGGGTAAAGCTTGTAAAAAGAGGAATCATTCGACATAGCCTCAAACTTTTCTCTAACACCGTGTCATGCTTGAAAACACTGCAGTGATAACTGAAAAATTCTGAATGATGAAAAGTGCAACCCAAGAATATTGTACTCAAATCTTTTCCAAGTATTAGATATAAACTAACAGAACTCAAGGATGACAATACACAAGAGCTCTCTTCTCCTTGGTAAATCTAAAATCTGATCAATTAAGAAATGGTCTAGGTCAGTGTTCGGCAAACTGCGGCTCGAGAGCCGTGGTTTGCCGCTGTTAACTAATGAGTTTGCCGACCACTGCCTTAGGGAAAAACACTTAAAAAACATTTTACTAATGTACTAATGTCTTTAACCTGAAGTCAAAACTTCTGGGTAAGGGTAATGCCTTAGGTCCGTGATCGGCAAACTGTGGCTCGAGAGCCACATGCGGCTCTTTGGCCCCTTGAGTGTGGCTCTTCCACAAAATACCACGGCCTGGGAGACTCTATTTTGAAGAAGTGGCATTAGAAGAAGTTTAAGTTTAAGAAATTTCAATCGTTGTATTGTTGATATTTGGCTCTGTTGACTAATGAGTTTGCCGACCACTGCCTTAGGTAAAGAAATAGGGAAGAGAAAAACTCATTACCTAAGTCTATGTGAAAGAAAATTAATATAAATATTTATAGAACAGATTGAAAATGTAATAAGATGTTATCATATTATAGTAATATTACCAACAAAAGTATTAAATGAAGGAGAAGATAATTTTGATGACATTTAAGACTCCTAGTAATTTAGTCAAGTGATGATTTTTAAAATTAAAAGTTAAAAATTACCTAAGGATTACAGTCCTTATGTATGCCATTATTGCTTTTCTTATCCTTAGAATGATCTTTTTGAGATCAACATGTTTTTCAGTGGAGATTTTTTAATTTAGAACATGTTCTAATTAAAATCTATTTTTACTTTAGCTTATTTTCTGATTTTAGATTAATGATTAATGAATTTCTTTAACTATAGCATGGGGATTTTGAACTATTTTAATAGCAATTTTTATATACCGAGTTTTCTATCCTTTGATCAATATATCAACAGGGATGATGTTTTTAATAAATTAATGATGAAATGTTAGCAAAATAAATTCATAAATATATAAAATTATACATCACAAATCAGAAGGATTTATTGAAGATGCACAATGCTGGTTCAACATTTGAAAATTAAATTATGAACTATGGGAACAGACCATATGATCGTATCAATTAAAGCAGAAAATAAATATCCATGAGTGCATATTGATATAAATAAATGACTGAATTTTAAAAATGGGTAAGAAGAGAAGAAAATCTTCTGTGCAGATGAATCCTAAGTCATCCATGTCTGTACTACATACCCAAGTAGTTTCAGCATAAGTCTCCACTCGGATATTTGCCACCCAGAGTGACTTTCCTCCAAAGATTGTCATGTGAAACGGGGGAACAAAAGCAACACAACAGTGGAGAAACACTACCTCAGCAAGATCATCAAGGTCAATGTTAACAGTGATAATTAATATTGATAGTAGGTACCCTTAATGTAATATAATGACAACGGCACTTTACCTCTGTGACCTTTCTCCCCTAAACATTACCATATTCTAATCATGAGAAAAACAGTAAACAGATCCTAATAAACGGATGTTCTAAAAAAATATCTGACTGGTAATACTTTAAAACTGTCAAGATCATCAAAAACATAGAAATCCGAGAAATGGTCACAGCCAAAAAAAAAGCCTAAGGAGACATGGCAAGTTATTATAATGTGAGCTCCTACATGGGATCCTGGAACAGAAAAGAGATATTAGGAAACAGCTGAGGATGCCTGCGAGAAGTATAGACTTTAGTTAATAACAATGTATCAAAACTCATTCATAAAATATAATAAATATATCATACTAATAACAGGGGAAACTGAATGTAGGTTATGTGAAAAATCCTTATTATATCTTTTCAAATTTTCTGTAAATCTAAACTAAACAATAAAGTATATTTAAAAGAAAATTAAGGATGGGTACAGGTGGGTGGTAGATTTGGGGAAACATTTCTCCGTTAATGCTTTGCTAAGATAATTTAACATATAAAAATAATAAAGTATTTTTTAAACAAAGACCCAACTTTAGAAATTGTAGATAATTTCATGACATTGTGTGCAGCTGCTCTCCTGATTCTGCCTTACATCACTATGATTTATAAAAGATATAAATGTATTTTATAATGCTGTATTTTATCAATCACTACAACCTAACAAATCTTTTTATAAGAAAGGCATAATATATATGAATACAAATAAGCACATTATTCCTTTCATGAAGTATCTATTGAATACTTTCTTCTATATGAGTGTGGTTGTTGCCAATGTAGATGTTAAAAATATTGAAAAGTTAACAAAGAAAAAAAAATTATTGTCCTTCTTATATAAAACATACCAGACTTTGCCCTTAAGCATTCATCCAACCGCTTCTGAATTGAATTTGCCTTTTATTTATAATAAATGTTTCTTATTTAAGGCATACAAATTAGATTTATCAAGAGATCTCAACAATATGACAGAGTATTTATCACACACACACACACACACACACACACACAAGTTTCTTAGGGTTCAGAAAAACCAGGGGTTGCATATATCTTCAAATGTTCTCTTCAAATATCTTTTCTTCTAAGACAACTTTAAGATGATTGGCGGTAATTTTAAATCTGCGTTATCAGGTATTTTTCAAAATATGTTGGCATCTTTTTGTCTAATTATTGGTCTCTGATATCAGATGTACCAGATCCTTTCCAAGATGGACTATTTATAAGAGTACACAGCTGGTACTTAAACAATGTTTTTGTTAACAAGTTACTGAAAGCATGACTGTATAATGTCAATTGTTTAACAAGATAATGTTTCTGTAAAATACTGTTTTGCCTTAGGTATTTTTGAGTCCATAAAATCATGTAGACTGCTTGTGATAAGTCACAATTGTTTTTGTTTATAGAAAAAAAATTGATTCAACTGTCATAAGCCTTGATCTGAGGTATATTTTTTAAATTAGAGAAAATAAATATATGCATCAGCTGGGTGATGTTTGCTGACAAAGATTAGCCAAGAAACCAAAATTTTTGTTAAATATTTTATTTTTATTTTTTTCTTCTTTTCTATTTCTCTCTTAAATATGAACACACAGAACTTACAATGTAAAATCTCTGTCACACACGCACATCTGTTTCAAGCTTTAACATTTTCTTATACTTCAGAAATCTAGACTTATTAATCTTGCAAATTAATACAATATTTGAGAACAAATAACCTCCAATATAACATCTTCCACCACTCTACTAAAATACCTATAAATACATACAAAATAATGAAAACCCCAAATTCTAAAAATTAGAATAAGGAGAATGTCAGAATCTTGTAGTAACCCTGTGTTTTCTTAAAGAGTATAAATCGATCTTGTCCTCACACCTCTGGCCAAGTTCTCATTACAGCTGAGAGCAGCTTATTCTGGGGTAAAGAATCACTGGTGCCAGCCATAAAACTGCAGGTGTCCACCATAAATCCATAGATGTTCTTTTCAAGGAACGTAAGATTAGAATGAGGGGAGTGAGCTTGAGAAGGAGCTGCCTGACTCCCCTTCATTTCCCCCTCCCTTTACCTTTCTCAAAAGAAACAGCACATTTTCACTCCCCCTAGGAATTTTTCCACCAATTCCCTGTAAGAATTGCTGGCTCAACCTGAGATGTTAAAATGGGCTTTTGAGGACATGAGTCCTCCCATCTTAGGTGCTGGCCACTTGAATAAACCACTTTTCCTCTTGCCAGCACTTGTCTCATCCAAGTTTGGCTTTCCTGGTGGTGGACAGCCAAACCTGAAGGTCATTTCCCTTGTTTCAAATTCAGTGAGTCAGCCAGGAGCAAGTGGCACCCCCTCCCCTGTAAGTCTTTGGCCTTTGGATAAGGTTCCCCTGCTAAGCCCGACTGGGGGAAGGAAAAGGGTTACTGGTGGGATGATGATCCTAAGACTGGGTAAGGCTCCAGTATGCATGACCAGAAGTCATCTGCCCTTGCTATCTGGGTTTATTTGCCATCTGGGATTCCATAGGAATCAATGGGCAGTGCTCAGCAGGTCAAGGCTTTGTGATGTAAAAATCCGGACCCCTCTCCCCCTTATATTGGAATCTGTTAAGAGTATTTATTCTGGTCTGGTTATCTGTGGATTTCTGAGTTCTGAATGCTTTTCTGATTACATATAGTTTATAGGGTTTTTATCTTGTTAGTTTTCTTTGTTGGTTTTCTGTATTTCCAGCACCAGTACAACATTACTCTGCAAAAATGACACCCTTCCCATTTTACTGGTTCTGTCCTTGGCTAGTAATCATGGGAACAATGTAGTCCATCCCAAAAGGCAGCCCCCTCAGCTGCATTTTACTTGATTGGTCTACCTATGGAAACAGGCCAATGACAAAAAAAAAAAAAAGATTTTCTATTGTAATAGGGCCTGACCAATGTATGTTTTGGTGTCAGAAGAATGATGGCCCCTGAATGGTTCTCTGAATTACTATACTATCTTGAAGTTAGAATTATTCTGTCAAATGTCTGGGAAATGGTATGAGATACCTTATATACAGGCTTTTATGTCTGCATAAAAAATGAAGCCAAGAAAAGCAATAAATTAATAGTTCACAAGGAAAGTGCTCTGAAATCTTCCCTTACAGACAGCGAGACACAGGAGGAAAAGTACGATGAGGAAATGCCTCTTTTGGCTTCCCTGAACCTTGAGGCACTGAAGTAGGGAGGTGTAAGGTACCTGTCCTTGCCACCCCCATCTCCCCAGTAGATCTTGGAAACCAGGGAACTGGGCCACCACAGCCTCTCCTTTATATGATGAGGGGATGGTCTCCTCTTCTAGGACCCAATAGGGCACCTAATTTGGATCAGGGAGTCTCCAGACCGAAGCAGGGCAATATCCACTGAGACAATTCCCAATTGGAGGCATTAATCAACAGGGCCAGCCTATGGGGTGTTATTGGGTCCATACCCCATTTTCAACTTCAGACTTACTTAACTGGAGGAATTTTAATGCCTCTTAATGAGAGGACCCTCAGCAAATGATTGATTTAATTACATATATTTTCACTACTCAGCACCTAACTAGGCTGATGTACCAGTGCTCTTGAACATCCTGCTACCAGGAGCTGAAAGAAGACTAGTAATAGATAAGGCCAGAGAGGAAGCCCATCAGCTTCACTAAGAGAATCCCAAAGGGACTTCAAATCCAAAGGGGGCAGTGCCTCTCCTGGAGCCTGATTGGGATCCAAACAGTGGAAGCCTAGTACACCTGGATCATTACAAGAGATGCATATTAAAAGGATTAAGGAAAGCAGTGGCTAAGCAAAATAACCTCATTATGGTTCAGGCAGTACAACAAAAGTTTGAAGTAGATCCCTCTGCCTTTTTAGAGAGAATTTATCAAGTCTACTAGATACAAGGTCTACTAGATATAAACCCCCAGACCACTGAAAATGTGTGAATGGTCAATATGAACTTCATGAGCCAGAGTGCCTCAGATACTAGGAGAAAGCTTCAAAGGCTGGATGGGGCAATGGGAATGAATCCATCACAGCTGGCTGATATTGCTTACAATGTGCTCCGTAGAGACAGAGGAAGAAGCAGAGGCAGGCTACGGTCTTCGTAGAGACAAGATAGCACAGGACAATCAGAGTAGAAATCAAGGACCTGGAGGGAAAGCAAGGGGATGAAAGAAACAAAGCAGCAGAAACTGGTTTGGCTCAGTGGATAGAGCATCGGTCTTCGGACTGAAAGGCCCCAGGTTCGATTCCAGTCAAGGGCATATACATTGGTTGTGGGCACATCCCCGGTAGGGGGTGTGCAGGAGGCAGCTGGTCGATGTTTCTCTCTCATCGATGTTTCTAGCTCTCTGTCCCTCTCCCTTCCTCTGTGTAAAAAATCAATAAAATATATAAAAAAAAAAAAAGAAAGCAGCAAAGTCTCTAGACATAAATCAGTGTGCTTATTGTGAGGAGAAACTGCACTGGGAAGGAGGATGCCCTAGAAATGGCGACAGAAATATTCTAAGGAAACAAAAAGGAAGCAACCTTGGAATGTGATGGTTGAATGGGGAGGGGACTTGGATGAAGAATGACCAGGCCCATGGTCTCCCTTGGCCCATTATTATTTTCCCATAAAGTGCCCTGGTTACAATTGACAGTGGGGAATAAACCCATAGACTTTCTTGTCAATATTGAAGCAAACTATTTGGGTTTGAATACCAAACGAAGGCAGCAAAGCTCTGCTTCGGTTGCAGTGACTGGGGTCTCAGGAAAACCACAACAGCAAGCTTTCCTCAAGCTATTAGAGTGCCAACTGGGAGGCCTTAACCTGACACAGAGCTTCCTTTATATGTCAGACTGCCCAATTCCACTATTGGACTGGGACTTGCTTTGCAAGGTACATGCTCAAGTGACTGTTTCCCCAGGAAAGCAGCAAGTCCACGTACACGTGCCCCCGGAACACGCACTGAAGTTCCAGATGTTCCTTGTTGAAACCAGAGGATCCATGGAGGATATGTTCCCACTAAAGATATACAAGCAAATAAGTAAAGCTGCATGGGCCAATGGGACACAGGGGTGGGCAATCTTTTTTTCAGTATCCAATCAGCTGAAGGAAAAGGCAATTGTGCTTAGGTAGAAACAATACCTGCTAAAAAAAGAAACTTTAGAAAGGATTCAACCCATCCTGCACAAATTTCTAAATTCTGGACTAATTGGGCCTTGCAGATCACCACATGACATACCAAGTCCGCCCATTAGAAAGCCAAATTTGGATGAATACTGTTTTGTTCATGACCTATCGCTATTAATGAGATTACTCAGGACATCCATTCAACTATGCCGGATGCTTACATATTGCTGACAGCCCTACAAGGGGACAGCACCTGGTTCTCTGTTTTACATTTAAAGGATACTTACTTTGTATTCCAGTTGACGAGCAGGTTCAATTGTTATTTGCTTTTGAATGACAGGATCCAACAAATAAGACTACTACCCAATATTGTTGGGTTATGTTGCCACAAAGATTTAAGATTTTCCTCATGGTTTTTGGAGAATTATTTGCCAAGGACTTGAGAGATCTACAGTTGGATTCTGGAAACGTTTCCAGTATGTTGATGACCTATTCATAACTGGTAGTTCTTATAAGACCTGTTTGGAAAATACCATCAAAGTTCTTAAGCATCTTGCATCCTGTGGATATAATATTTCTCACCACAAGGCTCAAATTTGCAAACAAGAGCTATCTTATTTGAAAACTTGAAACCAGGGGAGAGAAGTCTTAGGGCAGACCAAAAGCAAGCCATGGCTGCCATTAACACCTGTAAGAACCAGAGACAACTGTGGAGGTTTCTTGGAATGGCAGGATTCTTCCACATTTGGATCCCTAACTTTGGGCTAATAGCTAAGCCACTCTATGATTCTTTGAAAGAACTTGACACAGAGCCCTTGAAATGGGATGCAAGATGCCTGAGGGCTTTTGAAACTCTAAAGGGAAAGCTAACCTCAGCCCCTGCATTATGATTGCCCAATCCTTAGAAGGCTTTCAAGTTGTATGTGCATGAGAGGCAGGAAATTGGGCTTGGGATGCTTAACCAGATATTGAGAGATTTCCCCATAGCTCATAGCATATTTCTCTACATTTGATCATACTACCAAAGGATGGCTCCCCTGCCTTAGAGCAGGGTAGCAACCTGAAATGTCCTCCAGGGAGCAGAACAGTTTACCCTGGGATAGTCCATCACAGTGTTTGTGCCCCACCAGGTGCTCACCCTGCTAGAGCAAAAGGGTGTTACTGGTTAACAGTTGGACAAATGGGCAAATATCAGGCCATTCTGTTATACAACCTGAATGTTACTGTGCAGACAAGCGCTATGTTAAACCCAGCCACTGTTCTTCCAATCACAGAGGCAGGCTCAGACCCCCAACGTAATTGTTTAGAAATTATTGACCAGGTTAACTCCAAACAACAGACCTGTCAGATGAGCCGCTGATAGGCTTCGACTGGCAGTTATACACTGATGGAAGCAGCTTTATGGAAACTGGACAAAGAAAAGCCGGGTATTCAGTGGTGACCTCTGACAAGGTAATAGAGGCATACGCCCTACCTACAGGCACCTGAGTGCTAAAAGCTGTGCTAATTGCCCTCACCAGGGCATCAGAAGGACAATTCCCATATAACCAGAGGGAACCAGGAGCCAATAAGGCAGCATATCAAGCAGCCTGGGAGACTTTATTGATAGGGGTTCTAATAGCCCTCTTAGACGTGTTAGAATTCAAATCTCACTACACAGAGCGGGGCAAAGAGTGGGCCTATGAATGAGGGTTTACTAAAACTGGCTCTAGCTCCTTGTGGAAAATCAATGGCCATGGAATTCATGATTCTGCTCCCCAAGGCTCTGGTATACCCAGTCCTGAAACATCTTCATGAAGGAACACACTATGGGCAGGATATAGCTAACTTAATTTGGCCTTACTTAAAGGGACCACATTTGCAGAAGACTACTCAAAGAATAGCACAGGGCTGCCAATTATGTGGTAGAAATAATATCAAGATGGAATGTAAGCCAGCCATAAAGGGGACACAACACAAACAAATATTCCTCTTCGAAGACTGGCAAATTGACATTACCCCAATGCCTAAAACCACTGGGAATTTCATATACCTATTGTTTTTGTAGATACCTTCTCAGAATGGGTTGAGGCATACCCATCTAGATCCAAACAGAAAACTGAGGTGGTAAAAATTCTACTTAAAGAAATAATTCCTAGATTTGGATTCCTGAACATTATTCAGAGTAACAGTGGACCATCATTTATATCTGAGATTAGCTGCGGATTTGATGGAAATTACATGCATTTGGGAGACTTCAGCCTACTAGAAAAACAGAACCATACTTTGAAGAGAAGTTTGATAAAGCCGGGTCAGGAGACATATTTGAAATGGGACCACATGATTCCCATTGCCCTACTTGGAATTAAGGGTAGCTCTAGAAGTGGGCTCAAATTGAGTCCTTTTAAAATCGTACTTGGGAGATCCTTCCAAACCTCTGTTGTAGGGACTCCACCCATTGAGTTGAAACAGGAAACAAAAAATAAACACTAGGTACAATACCTAGGGCAAGTTTTGTTAACCTTACATAAGTTTGCTCTTTCCAGGTCTTCTTTCCCCATAGACATAGAGCAACCACTACACCCATTCCAGCCGGGTGACAGAGTTCTACTGAAAACTTGGATGACCTGTACTGGCTGGTGTATCTCAGGTGTTTGAGCACCCATCATCCCATGCACCTAGGTTGCCAGTTGGATTTCCAGTCAGGACACATGCCTGGGTTATGGGCTCAATTCCTTGGTAGGGGGCATGTAGGAGGCAGCCAATTGATGTATCATTCTTACATCAAAGTTTCTCTCTCTTCCTCTTCCTTCCCCTCTGTCTAAAATCAATAAAAAAAACTTGGAAGACCCAAGGTCCAGAACAACAATTAGCAGAACAGTGGACTGGTCCCTGGAACATACTGGACACCCCTCCCTCATATATCTCTGAAGCAGGCAGGCATGAAATCCTGGGTGCACCATTCTCTGGTGAAAAAAAGCCCCACTAGAGGAGGGCTCAAGTTCCAGGCTAGAGAGGTAGATTTGCACTCCCGAAGGGGAGCTAAAATCCTTTTTAAGAAACAGAGCTCAGCTAAAGCTAACTAACAGTGCTACTCTTCTTATTCCTCAAATGCTCTCTAATTCCACAGACATCCACTTGGACAAAAATAACTTTGTACGCTTATCCCAAGTTATGGCTTCCTCAGCTAATCTATCTCTCTGTTGGATCAGTCATTCTAAACGTAGTTCCTGTTTAGACCATGGTGACACACTAGTTTTTCCTGTCTGGAATTTTCCCTCCATCCCACCTTGTACTCTTAAGGCAGTGAAATCCGAAAGCTCCCACCATGCCCAGCGAATTAGCTACTGGGTACAAGTAGCCAGAAGCCACTCTCTTTCACAACTCCCTTCTTGTTTTGTCACATCTCTAAACATTACAGAACAGCCCAAATATGATATCCTTGATTCTGAATAATAGCTTCTATAATTCGAAATGAGGAAGGAATTCTGCCCCCATGCAATAATGCAAGTGTTTGGTTTTCCCTTAAGATAACCTCATCCATCTCATATAGATAAAGTACTAGTATATCCCATCCTTAAGATTCCAGAAAGTGAAAATGCACCTTTAGAAATATGTGTGTGTTTTTTTTCAAAAAACAAACAATGGATACTATTCAGATTGGCTGTCTAAGATTGCATTTGCTCTAGCAACAACAAACTCTAATGCAATGCACCCCTGAAGGATATATATGTGTTTGTGGCTGCAAAACAAAACACAAAAAAAACAAAAATACAAACAAAACACACATACACATAAAACAACAACAAAAACCAAAAACGAAAACAAAACAAAAACCTTGGGCTTAGCACTGCCTATGGAACAAAAAAGACTTTCACCAATGTTTTCCTGGAACTTTAGTTACACCTTTGACTGTTCGCCCACAGAATGGAACGCAACATTGGACTAGCACTCTCAAATTGTTTGAACAAATTAAGAGAGACCTCCTAGGAAACCTATCAAATGGAGATTAATGTTCCTTTGGATTTAAGCTTTTACGCTGGTGGGGAATAGCAGCCCAAAACATGTCCCACAGAATCTCTCTAAAGAATGAATAACTATAGCTAATGAAACTGCTAGTTCAATTGCCAGTCTATAGAAATCTTTAGATTCCTTAACTATAGTAGTACTAGGTAATCATATAGCATTAGATCAGATCTTAGCCAAATAGGAAGGTATTTGCATGACTATTACCTCTTTTTGTTGTACCTTATGGTAATACCTCTTCCCAGGCAGAAACCAGTATTACCAAAATTTATCAACAATCTACCTGGTTACAATAAACGTCAGACTACCACGCCCCTCTAGGTGAAGGGATGAGTAAAGGAATTACAGATAGGTTTTCTTCTTCTTTTAGGGTAGTCTAAAACTCAGATAAACTGCATTATTTATCAACCTTTTGATATACTGTGTATTCAAAGTGATTGCCTGCTGTTTTAGCAAATGTGGAAAAACATTGCCTAAGCCTCTAGAGATGCCTTTGTTTGATGCTAAAAGTTTTGCTTTTAATCATGAGCACTTATTCCATAACATAGTGAAACAATCCAACCCTTAAAAGGCACCATAACCCTGGATGGGTGGCTCAATTGTTTGGAGTTTCTTCCCAAAGTTGTGGTTCAATTCCTGGTTAGGGAAGATTGTGGGTTTGATCCCCAATCAGGGTGAGTATGGGAGGCAACCAATCAATGTTTCTCTCTCCCTCTCTTTCTCTTCCTCTCTCTGAAATAATAAAAAATAAATAAATATATCCTTGGGTGAAGATTTTAAAAAAAGGCACCATAGGAATGGAGCTAGAATTGACAGTCAGGAGTAGTACCATGATTTAGCATTTTAACATTAACTAATTCAGTGATCAAATTTATGTATTCTGTGTTTTCTCAAAGTGTATTATTAACCCTGTTTTTTCTTAAAGAGTGTAAATCAATCCTTTGCTTTCACCTCTGGCCAAATTCTCATTACAGCTGAGAGCAGCCTGTTCCAGGGAAAGGAGGACTGGTGCCAGCTGTAAAACTGCAGGTGTCCACCATAAATCCACAGATGTCCTTTTGAAGAAAGATAACATCAGAATGAGGAGAGTGAGCTTGAGAAGGATTTTCACAACAGCCCCTTCAGTTCCCCCTGCTGTTACCTTTCTCAAGAGAAATGGTATGTCCATATGTTCCCTAGGAATTCTCCCTCTCCTGAGTTTCCATTAATTCCCTATAAGAATCACTGGCTTGACCAGAGAGGTTAAGATGGGTTTTTGAGGCCAGAAGTCCCCTTTCCCTATCTTCTTGAGTTTCTGACATCTTGAATATACCACTTTCCTTCATGCCAGTGACTTTTTCATGAGTTTGGCTTTCATGGTGGTGGACAGCAAGACCTGCGGGTCATTTCCCCAGTTTCACCACATCCAAGTCTTAGCAATTTTATTGTGAAAAATTTACCAAGCTTGTCTTCATTACATAGTGTGTTTCTTTTTACTTCTCACTTTCCCTTCTTGTCCCCCTCCCCACCCCTCATCTCTCATTACATAGAGGCTGCCACAGAAAAGGTAGAAAATGCTTACAAATTTTCTTATAGCCTATACAGTGAGTCAGTGAATCAGTCTTCTTTGACATGAAAACTGAGCAACCAAATTTGTTTTGGCTGCTTGCTGATCCTTTTCTTCCAGACAAAGTATTGACCTTTCAGTTACCTACCATTTTCCACATTTATTCAAAGAGAGCAATTCTTAGGAGAGAGAAGAAAACATGGAAGAAAAGAGAAATGTCTGTATATGTGTGTATGTGTATGTTGAGGGGGATGCTAATGATGTTGTTTTAAAATTCTTAACTATATAGTCCCCACAAATAAAGCATAAGAAAGAAGGAGTAGGAGAGAAAAACAATAATAGTATATGCTTGTTTTGAAAAGTTTTCCTCATGTCAGATGTACAGATAATCAAATAGTATAGTAGGGTTGCAAAAGGATGCTGCCTCATTGGAGGAGAGACATACAAGGTAAGAATTTGAGGAAAGTTGTAGATTGTGCTTAGAGGTCTGAGTGATAATTGCCCTTTATATGTGACTAGATGCCTGGTGAATGAAATTCATGCACGGGCGTGTGTGTCCCTCAGCCCAGCCTGTACCCTCTCCAATCTGGGACCCCTCGAGGGATGTCTAAACGGGCAGTTGGACATCCCTTTCACAATCCAGGACTGCTGGCTCCTAACTGCTCGCCTGCCTGCCATCCTGATTGCCGCTAACTGCTTCTACCTGCCAGCCTGATCACCCCCTAACCACTCCCCTGCCAACCTGATTGATACCTAACTGCTCCCCTGCAAGCCTGATTGCCCCTAACTGCCCTCCCCTGGTCACCCCTAACTGCCCCCCCCCTCAGGCCTGGGTCCCCCCCAACTGCCCGTCCCTGCAGGCCGGGTTGCCCCCAAGTTTCCTCCTCTGCTGTCCTGGTTACCCCTAACTGCCCTCCCCTGCAAGCTTGATTGCCCCCAACTGCCCTCCCTTGCAGGCCTGCTCCCTCCTAACTGCCCTCCCCTGCTGGCCATCTTGTGGTGGCTATCTTGTGTCCACATGGGGGCAGCTATCTTATGTCCACATGGGGGCAGCCATCTTGTGATGACATGGGGCAGCCATCTTGTGGTGGCCATTTGTGACAATGTGGGAGTGGCCATCTTGTGACAACATGGGGGCTGCCATCTTTGTGAGGGTGTGAGGGTCAATTTGCATATTACCTCTTTATTATATAGGATTATATAATGTAACTATGTAAATATATTGTTTGTATAATTTATAATTATAAAATATCAATTATTATATAATATGATAATAATGATTATAATAAAATATCAACAAAAGCTACCTCTAAAATTACTAAATATTTCTCAAATCTCAAGTACTGTTTTAAGAACTTTGTACATATGTTATTTAATTCTCAGAATAACCAAGAAGCAGTTACTATTACTAATCTCATTCTATAAATCAGGAAACAGAAGTGCAGTGTTAAATTAATTCACCAGGGTCTTTCAACTGGTAGACAGTACTTGAGGTGTTATCACAGTATATAGGGCTTGTGTTTGCTGCAGAGTCCTCAAACTGCAACCAATTCTGGATTATTAATGAAAGATGTGATTTTGATTTTAAAAAACCCAGTTTACATAATATAAATAAATATTTTTTATTTACAATTGTACTACCTAGCCATGTATTGTTTAGATATAAACTACATTCTAACCATGAATACTGCAGAAATTTGTTTTATATTCCTATTTTGGGAGAAAAGATAAGATTTTGTACTCCTTTTCTTAATATTTTATTAAAATGTTCTAAGAAATTATAAAAATCTTTACAATCCTAGGTCTTAATTTATTTCATCTTTAAATAGAAAACTGTTAATGAACCTTCTCTCCCCTGAGAGTTATCTAACCTGAAACCCAAGAATGCCATAACCTTTCTGGAAGTGTTTCTAATTGATTAGCAATTACAAGTAATTCAATTAAATGAGCTCATTTTTATTTTTAATGAAGTTGTTACTGTAATAATTATTTTCTGAGCACTGTACTTGAAGCCTCTAAGCATACTTCTATTTGCCTTAATACTTCCTCTTGAAAATTAAAACAATGCTTCTTTTCGATGTTTAATCTTTCCTTCACCACAAAGACATCAATAAATTATTTTGGTAACACTGCAACATTCAGACACTGTCATAGTATTTTCAGATAAAAACAATCATTACATGGTTTTATTATTTTAAGTAAAAATAAGATAGTTTTACACAAATATAGAGGATTATATGGTTGAATAGGGGAGCAAAATTTGCCACCTCAAAATGTCTCTTTTGCATGAGGGTTTACGTAGGCTGATTTTTATTTTTTTCAAACAGAAGACTTGTGAAGTTTTCCTTGTTACCTGCCTAAAAGAACTTAGATACAGGTCTTGTTCCCAGAACAGAGCTATCACCACAGATGTCTACAAGAATCTGTGCTAGGTGTGATGGGGCAGCCTCCACAGGGTCTAGAGTAGAGTCTACACTGTGTCCCATTGTATATTCATGGACCAGCAAACACTTGCTTACCAAACATTTTTCTTTTTCCATCTCAATGTGAATTGCCTTCCTCATCTTCCAAGTCCCAAATCACAAACACCCTTTCTCCTCAGCTCACGATGGCATATAAGTCTTACTTGCCAGATTTGTCCTTGGCCCCATATTCTCATGGGACCCCCATACATATACACATAATTATATTTATTAGATTTGGTTATTGTCTCCTCTTAATCTGTTTTATGTTTATCTAATTCTTAGGCCAGCCAGAGGAACTTATTCTTTTTTTTTTTTTAATATATTTTATTGACTTTTTACAGAGAGGAAAGGAGAGGGATAGAGAGTTAGAAACATCGATGAGAGAGAGAGACATCGATCAGCTGCTTCCTGCACAACCCCTACTGGGGATGTGCCCGCAACCAAGGTACAAGCCCTTGACCGGAATCGAACCTGGGACCTTTCAGTCCGCAGGCCAATGCTCTATCCACTGAGCCAAAGCGGTTTCGGCCAGCCAGAGGAACTTAGAAGGGTAGAGAAAAATATATTTTCCCCAGACAATTGCTATTGCCTCTTACATTGCTGTCATGCTCCACTTAATCACAGGGATATATTCTGACAAAAGCATTACTAGGCAATTTTATCATTGTGTGAATAAGTACAATAGCTTGTACTTATGCAAACCTAGATGGTATGGCCTACTACTGCAATTGTACCATACTTTATATGACTGGCAGCACACTACTAGTAAGTTTGTTTATACCAGCATCACCACAAATAAGTGAATAATGCCTTCTACTATGATATTACAATGGCTATGATATCACTAAGTAATAGGAATTTTCAGCTTCATTGTAATCTTACCAGATTATCTGTTTGGGATGCAGTTTATCCTTAACAAAAGCATCGTTATGTGGCACATGAAATATATTGAAAAATTATCTGTGATGATAACTGTAGTCACAAAAAAAGAGCTTAAAGAAGTTGAAATGTTAATTAGCATTCTTCATCCCCTAAAAACATATGTTGAGGAAACAGTTGTGAAGAACTGAAAGAAGAAAGAAAAAGCATACCTTGAATAATTTTTTAAAAATTAACAATATAAAGAGGCAAGGAAAAAGAGAAAAAGTGAACCAAGAAATTTTAAAATTAAGAATATCTCAAAGTTGAAAATGTATAGTTAATGAATGATTTTACTTACATGCTTTCTCTGAGAGGGGATGATTTATAATTAAGGAAAAGAAATTAAGGAAATCTGAGAGTTAGAACAGAGATTATGGCTTTTAGGATATGCATAATATTTCCTAAATATCTGTATCTCTCAAGTATATAATCATATAGAATACTAATATACTCAGCAATGCATGCTAATTATATAGAGAGATCCAATATGAAGAGAATCAAGAACATACCATATGAACATCCAGACGGTGTGGCTCAGTGGTTGATCATCAACCTATGAACCAAGAGTTCACTGTTCAATTCCTGGTCAGGGCACATGCCCCAGTTGTGGGCTTGATCCCCAGTAGGGGGTGTGCAGGAGGCAGCCGATCAATTATTTTCATTATTGATGTCTCTATCTCTCTCTCCCTCTCCCTTCCTCTCTGAACTCAATACAAATATATTAAAAGAAGATACCATATGAAATAAGAGAAGCAAGTTAAAGCACTGAATAACAAGCTTATCCTTGACCAAAGAAAAGTCTTAATTGGTGATTTAGGTGATTGGAACAAGGTCAATTTTTTCCATTTGATAAGTTGATAAGACATAGTGACTTAATGGAGTAAACTTTGCAGACAAAACAAGCTGAGGAGTCTTGTTCATGATGGGACTAGGGATAGGGAGGTGATTTAACTGTTTCCTCAACTTACATTTTTAGGGGATGAAGACAGAAGTTATCTTTCAAGAAAGGGCACTAAATATCTGAAGAATTGTTTCCTGATCCTTTAACTCTTTCATAGCAAAGATGCAATATTACCTTCTCTTAATATTTTCCTCAAATATGAGTGCCAAAGTACTTTTTTGAAATGTTCTCAATACTTTAGCTGACTTCAGAAACAAAGACAACTTCTGTCAAAAAGGAAGTATTTATCCTTAAATATTGGGATAGAGACATATTGCATCTTGAAAACAAGAATGGAAATTCTTCATGGAGTAGAAAAGAAAAGATCTCCAAACAGTCTGTCATTCATTAGAAAAATAAATATTTTTTGATTTATCTGAAAGTGCATAAACTTTCAGAGGATGAATACATTCCAGAAAGGAAATCAGAAAGCATCACAGAATAAAGAAAGGGCTACAAGGAGAATAGATAAGCAAGTAAATTGGTAAAGTATATAAGTAATCCATATAACTATATTTTTAACACATTGTAATTAGAATAATACAATTTAATGTATTTAAAGGCAAAGCAAAATTAAAATTTTAGGTATTAGTAGTATAGATTTTATCAAAGAGAAAGTTGAAAGAAAATTATAGCAAGCTTTTAATTTACTGAAAATATGCACATATATTTTTGTTGTAAAATTTAAGGGGGAAAAACTCGATCTGTGTAGATGTATATATTATCTAAACCAATAGAGTAAGAAAAATGAAAGTCAAAGAAATTCAATTAGTGTGAGAAGCCAAGGAAGGTTAATGAAGGAAGAACAAAAGAAGAATGTTATGTTTCAAGTAATTTCAAATAAATCAGCAATTATAATGAATATGAATAAATTAAACACTCTTAAAAAGCAGAGACTTCTTTTGGAAAAAAAAAATGCATCCTATCAAGTGATTCCAAATAAATCAGTAATTATAAAAGATGTGAATAAGCACAAGTTCCTTGTGATTAGAAAAAACTTTTTTAGAAATAGACCAAATGCTTTGTAATGAATATGAATGCTAATACCATTAATATTATCATGAATAGGATAAATTGAATCGAAAAAGAGAAACTGGAGAAAATAGGTATAATCCTCTTCAAAGGAATTTTGCTGCAAGGTAGAGGAAAGAAGTAACATAGTAGCTTGTGTGAAAAGTAGGGATAAGAACAGTCTTTTTTTTTTCAGAATGAAGAAAAGTAGGATTACGTATTCATGGAAATGATACAGTAAAAAGTGAAAAAAATTGAGGATGAAGGAAAAAGTGTGGATAATTACTGGAGCAATGTTTGACATAAGCAACAGGGCCTGGTTATAATTTATAAATCAAGGAATAGTATCTATCCTACCTAATAAAAGGGTAATATGCAAATAACCATCACTCCGCTTCGCCCACGATTGGGCCGGCGGGAGGCTGGGGGGCGGGACTCGGTATGGCCTATCCGGCACTTGAGAGGCATGGGGGGGCGGGCCTATCCGGCCGTTGAGAGGCGCTGGAGGCTTTTGGCCTGGTGCACGAGCGGACACCCAGCTCCCCTGCCATCGAAAGCGGGGAGCTGGGTGTCCGCTCCGGCACCAGGCCAAAAGTCCCCGCTGGAGG
This sequence comes from Eptesicus fuscus, assembly GCF_027574615.1. Lineage (NCBI taxonomy): Eukaryota > Metazoa > Chordata > Mammalia > Chiroptera > Vespertilionidae > Eptesicus > Eptesicus fuscus. The sequence continues at coordinate 70,291,810 of NC_072486.1, forward strand.
CTTTTGGCCTGGTGCACCAGTGGACCCCCTGCCATCGATTGCAGGGAGCTGGGGGTTTCTTCAGTCTGGTACACCAGCGGACCCCCTGCGATTGATCACCTGGGCAAGGAGCTGGGGGTCTGCTTTTGGCCTGGGCAGGAGCAGACCCCCTGCGATTGATTGTAGGGAGCTGGGGGTCCACTCCTGCCCAAGAGGCTTTCAGTCTGGGCAGGCCTGGGCAGGGGCTGAGCCGGTGATCAGAGGGAGCTGGAGGGGCCTGCCCAGGCCTAAAGCTTCGGCCAAAGGCTTTAGGCCTGGGCAGGGCCCTGCCCTCCATTGGTGTGAACTATAGAGGAAACACCTTTTCTGACTGCACATTGGCTAAGCTTCCTGTATGCCACTGATAATATTCTTAGTAACTTGGGTAATAAGAATCCAAAAAGGTGATCTAGGGCTTTTCCACCACACTTCTGAAGAAAAAAATGAAGGTCTGCTGCTGGAGGGCTAAGAAATGTCATATCCTACCCTAGCCGGTTTGACTCAGTGGATAATGCCTGGGCCTGCAGACAGCAGGGTCTGGGTTTGATTCTGATCAAAGGTATGTACCTAGGTTGCAGGCTCCTCCCTGGCCAGGGCCCAGATCAGAGCTCATGCAGGAGGCAACCAATCAAAGTGTTTCTCTCTGTCTTTCCCTTTCTCTTCCACATTCTCTAAAAGTCAATGGAAACATACTCTCAGGTGAGGATAAAAAATAAAGAAAGAAATGCATATCCTATGAAAGATACATCTTGAAAATGCCTAAAGAAAGTTGTCATTTTTTCGTGGTGAAGGGACTGGAGTCCGTGTTGATGAAAACACCTTGGTGACTGCGGTGACTGGCAGTGGCTGCAGCAGCGGGGTGATGGGGCTGGTGCCTTCCCCTGATCAGCCCAGTTGCCTCCCACAAAGGGAGGCCAGACTGCGGCTTAGGTACACTCCCTGTGGGGTGTGGGCCTAAGCCGTCAGTAGGACATCCCCTGAGGGCTCCCAGTATGTGAGAGGGGGCAGGTTGGGCTGAGGGACCCCCGACCCCCAGTGCATGAGTTTCGTGCACCAGGCCCCTAGTATATATATAAAAGCCTAAGTGACCATTATGACTGGCCAACTGGCCGATAAACCAGTAGGTAGCTTTGATGCACACTGATTACCAGGGGACAGATGCTCAATGCAGGAGCTGCCCCCTGGTGGTCAGTGTGCTCCCACAGCCAACCTCCCATAGCTGGCCAACCTCCTGTGGTCCCTCCCCCCAGCTGGCCAGCCCTGATTGGCCCTGATTGGGACTGGGAGAGATGACCCCCATTGGCCCCGATTGCTGGCCAGGCCTAGGGACCCCACCCATGCAAGAATTCATGCACCGGGCCTCTACTTTTAACATAATAGTCAAATCATGAAAGTACGCCTTTTAAGAGGCAATTACAGTTAAGACACAAATGTTCTGCCTGGCTGGTTTGGCTCAGTTGGTGGAGCATTAACCCATGTAATGGGAGGTCACCGGTTCAATTTTCAGTCCGGGCACATGCCTGCGTTGCAGGCTCAATCCCCAGTGGAGGGTGTGCAGAAGGCAGTCAATTGATGTTTCTCTTTCATTAATGTTTCTTTCTTTCGCTCTCTCTTCCTGTCTTTGAAATTGATATCTTATATAATAAGAGCCTAATATGTTAAGTGTCCGGTCATCCGGTTGGCCTTTCAACCAATCAAAGCATGATATGCTAAGGCCATTCAACCGCTCACTATGACGTGCACTGACCACCAGGGGACAGATGCTCCGACCGGTAGGTTAGCTTGCTGCTGGGGTCTGGCCAATCGGGACTGAGCAAGATGGGCTGGACCTGCCCTGGAGGCCTCCTATGATCCCTCCCTGGCTGGCCAACCTCCTGTGTTCCTCCCCAGCCCTGATCGTGCATTGGTGGGGTCCCTAGGCCTGGCCTGCACCCTCTCGCAATCTAGGCTGAGGAAACCCCGCTGATTGCACAAATTTCGTGCACCAGGCCTCTAGTAAACATATAAAAAGATGCAAGTGTTCTAATGTTTGATGGTACAGCAAATATTCTTAAAAATTAATAAATAGCAGACAGGCTCAAGATAGATATAAACATTTTATACATGTATACACAAGTATATGATTGATATAAACATTAGTAGGTTTTAAAACAGCAACTTTTAGCACTGTATGCCTTTGTGAGTGAGAAAAATGAAGGCTTTATTTTGACTTCTATATTCTTTAGAAATATTTTTTCAAATATTTGAAATTTTAAATATTCGAATATTTCAAATATTTAGACCATTTGAAAATTATTACTATGTGTATACATCATCACTATATTAGAAAAAAATTAACTTATTTTTATGGCAATGAATTATAGTACATTTTATCAATAGAGTGTAAGGATGCAATTACATAGAACAAGATAAATTTATACATGCTGACAAAGAAAGTTGTTCCAATATATTATTAGGTGAAAAATATATATTACATTCTAAATACATACCTTTGGGTATAAGATTGAATTGGGAAGGTGAGAAGAAAATCTATTTTCAAGTATAATTTTTTAAAATCATAAATATTAATTACTGATAATTATATTCTTAAGTAATAAGCTTCATATAACTAATAAAAATTCTAGAAGTTAGAGGTTTCTGAGAAATATTTGAATCACAGTAAAAGGATATATGCCATTTTAGAAGATAAAAAGCTTTTTTCTTTTGAAGCTGGAATAAGGTCATGGAGCCTCCATTAAATTATATCAATTGGAACACTTTTAGTGACATCTATTACTGACCATTGAGGAATGAGAACTTACCTTTCATTTAGAATTTCTGAAGATTTGAGAACAGTAGGTCAGATCTTTCCTTTCTGCACTAATTTCCTATGCATTTCTGTATTGACTTTCTGTGCAGTATTTGCTATGACCATGTGAATTATGAGAATAGCTTTGATCATTTGATAGGGCCATCACATGTATTTAAATTCCATTAGTCTGTAAATTAAATATAAGTTGACAATTTTTATTTTAAAAGAGAAATGTTTTAGGCATTTCAAATTGAAATTATATTAATTAGCACAGTGTTATAAAGCTGCCCCATCTATGTTTTGAAGCTCCGTCTAGCTGTATAGCACAGAATTCAAACCCAGACTCAGGTGTCACAGGGTACCTGAAATTAAATCTTCCTGGTTTAATTTAATATTTATCATCTGTGTGGTTTATAAAAATAATAACACGTGTACTTCACCTTCCTCACCAGTACTAGTAATAAAAATAACACTTAATTTATAAGGTTATTTTAAAATCAAATTAGTTGATATTTGTAAAGTGCTCCAAAAAGAGTTTGGCAGATAGTAAATGCTACATAAAGTGCAAAATCAACCTACTAAAATATGAATTGATAGAAAAAGTAATAGTTAATGTTAGGCAATGTAATATGTTACATTAGACATGGTCCAAATTTATTTTAGTCCATTTCCAGTCACAAACTTCAAATTTTTAAGAAGTCAAATTAATTTTATGAAAGTAGATGTTGATTGAATGGAAATACACACAGACATCCGCATGCACACACAAACATGTATTTCCATGTGTTTTTATTAAATTAAGCAGCCATCCTCCCATCTCATGTTATCATAATGCTGATAAGCCCATGCTGCAGGACAATTTCTGTCAAATGAGAAAAGAAATGTAGCATATTCTAAATATCAAACACATATTTAGATGAACTAAAGTATCAGGTAACTAGTTATGAGTTAATTTTAAAATATGGTTCCAAACCTAGTCATAAGGATCATATGAGGAGATTTAACAGCTCAGCTATTCAGACCTATCACAGATATATGGTCCAGAATCTCTAGATCTCTAGGAGTGAGGGTCCTAGAACCCCTTTTCTTGAATGAATGAATAAATGAATGAATAAATAAATAAATAAAACCTAACAAAAACAAAGAAAACCCTCTACCCACAATATAATTAAAGCACATGTAGGCATCTGCGGCTAACAGAATTTTTAAGGTCTCTTTCAAATGCTTACTTTTATAATTGTTTATACAGGAGTGTGAATCTCTGTGTAAACTAACAACCAAGTATTATTGTGGAGGCAAAAAGTAATGCTTTCCATCTCACCTATGTTGCCCATTCCATCCTTAATGATCCAACCACTACCAACTTCAAATCCTTGTCTACAGTGGCCATCGGTCCCCCTGTGCTCAATTCCTATGGTACAAGTAATATGACATGGCTAAAATGGCCTGAAGAGAAACAGTTTTCATTGTAGTAATAAACTAAAATTATAGCTGCTACCAAAATAATATCTTAAGTTCAAAAATCAACATCAGATGATTAGGTCATTGCCCAGTGATTTGTTGAATTTGAATATAGCAATTAAGCTATAGAAAATTGATTTTTTTTAAAGGAAACATGTAGGGGGATTGCCCTTGTAGTTCAAAATGGGCTAGTGACAAAGCTCAATTTTTTTTTGGGGTGGGGGGTGGGGGAAGGGAAATACAGTGAAAGGAGGAAAGAATGTACACTCTTACATGATTTGGCAAATCGTGATTTCATGGTATTGTGCTGTTATTTATTTTCTAGCTTAAAAAGACACAGCTACATCATTAATAAAAAACAAGGTATGTGACTATTAAGAGGTGTTTTGTTTAAGAAATATGAGATACAATATCTCAGTAGGCAGATCACATAAATCTTCCTGCTTGCTGCACCGATTTTGTACAAGTTGCTGTTAATGCAATTCAAGTAACTTATATGCAGATGGTTTATTGGGAGGAGTTCACACTGAAGTGTTGACAGACATTTCAGAAATTCTGCCAGGGGTACCATTCATGGTCCAATCAACTCTAAATGTCTTTCTTTAACCAGTAATGGGGTCTAATTGGTTTTAGATTAGCATGTCTTTCATCTCTTTTCCATTAAAGTTCTGGAAATATCCTGGAAAGGAATCTTCAGTCTTCCTTCACAGAGTGGTATTTAATAGTAACTCTACTGGTTTCTATGGGAATAACATTGTTTTCACACAAAAGGACTTAGAGCCTTAAACATTTTCATCCTTGTTCTAAGATATGTGTCAAGAAAAATAAATTAGTTTGTATTTACATGATATTTTACTAGTACTTCCTTCTATGGCTCAGTAATCTTTCCCCATTGGGGCTCACAAAAATTTATTTTTCTTTAGCTATATATACAATTTCCTTGACTCCCATTTAACTGTTCTGCTTAGAAAATATATTTTTAAGCCAACATGCTGCTCTTTTTAGATTGCATTTTACAAAATCGCCAAGTTAATTCAATAAGAAAATTAAAGAGATTCAAACAAGTTGTTTCTTCTCATGCATCAAAACAATGATGTGATCAGACATTTCACACTTTATATTGACTATATACTGTATATGGCATGGCAAAGGCAAAATTGACATGGTTACTTTATTTTATCATAGTCTAATTCACTTGTTTCATTCTTAGTTTTGATACTACACTATTCATAGAGCAGCATAAAAAAGTGCTATTCTAATCTTAAGTGAGCAACCCTGCTGGGCTTTTTCAAACTTGCTGTTCAAGCTAAATAAAAGTCTGGTGGTCTCAAATAGGCAGATGGGGATCTGGTGCCAATAGGCTCTCAAAAACACTCATAAAATTTTATATTTTTATTAACTAAGTGCTTAAATAGTATAATTTTGGAAGACAATTAAGAACCCCTTATGCTGATGTAGTTCCATTTGTCTATTTTCTCCTTTGTTTCCCTTGCCCTAGGAGATGAATCAGCGAACATATTGCTATGAGAAATGTCTGAGATTTTGTTGCCTACGTTTTCTTCTAGGATTTTCATGGTTTCACAACTTACACTTAAGTCTTTTATCCAAACTGAGTTTCTTCTTGTGTATGGTGTAAACTGGTGGTCTAGTTTCATTTTTTTGCATGTACCTGTCCACTTTTCCCAACACCATTTATTGAAGAGACTGTCTTGACTCCACTGTATGCTCTTGCCTTCTTTGTCAAATATTAATTGAGGGTAATGGCTTGGGCTGATTTCTGGGTTCTCTGGTCTGTTCCATTGATCTATATGCCTGTTCTTGTGCCAGCACCAGACTGTTTAGGAAGACAAAAATGGGGAAAGGACCTAAATAGAGATTTAAAAAATGGACATACAGATGGTCAAGAAACATGAAAAATTGCTCAAAGTCACTAATCATCAGAGAGATGCAAATTAAAATGACAATGAAGTATTACCTCATACCTTTCAGAATGGCTACCATCAACAAATCAACAAATGACAAGTGCTGGGAAGGGGGGATGTGGAGAAAAGGGAACCCTCTTGCCCTGCTGGTGAGAATGCAGACTGGTGGAGTTTCCTCAAACAGTATGGAGTTTCCTCAAAAAATGAAATATTGAACTGTCATTTGACCCAGTGATCCCACTTCTAAGAATATATCCTAAGAACCCCGAAACTCTAATTAGAAAGAATATATGCACCCTGATGTTCACAGCAGTGTTATTTACAATAGCTAAGATCTGGAAACAGCCCAAGTACCCATCAGTAGATGAGTGGATAAAAAATCCTGTGGTAATTTACACCATGGAATACTATGCAGTTATAAAAAAGCAGAATCTCTTACTATTTGAGATGGTATGGAGGGACCTGGATAGCGTTATGGTAAGAGAAATAAGCCAGTTAGAGAAAGATAAGTATCACATGATCTTATTCATACGTGGAATGTAATGAACAACATAAATTGATGAACAAAATAGTTCCAGAGACATAGAACAAACTGATGAATCTTAGAGGGAGGTCAGGGGTGGGTGGGTGAGGAGATATTAAGCGGGGAACTTTTATTCATATATGCATACCCATAGACACAGACAATAGTGTGGTGAAGGTCAGGGAAGGGCAGTGGGAAAAAAAGGGGGCCATCTGTAGTACTTTTCACAATAAAGATCATTTTTTTACATATATTTTTATTGATTTTTTTTACAGAGAGGAAGGGAGAGGGATAGAGAGAAACAGCGATGAGAGAGAAACATCAATCAGCTGCCTCCTGCTGGGGATGTGCCTGCAACCAAGGTACATGACCTTGACTAGAATTGAACCTGGGACGTGCGCAGGTCGACACTCTATCCACTGAGCCAGACCGGTCAGAGCAAGATCATTTTTTTATAAAAATAACCACTTAGGATTGTCAAGTCTTTCACAGCAGAACAATGTATCTGTCCAACCCTAGATGTACTGTGATGGTGGACACACTTACTCCTTGCAAAATCAGAAAATAGTGATTATTTGATTCATGAAAGGGCAAACTTGACATGATTCTATACCTGCTATAATGAGCAAATAGGTCCTGCAGACAAACCCTAGGCAATACTCTGCTTTTAAATCTCCTGTTATTTGAGCACTAAATAGAAATTTGAGTTCATTAAATGTCTATTTTCTGTCTGGCATTTGCTGAAAATGTTTCAAAGTTTTTAATTTTTAATTAACTATGAGCTTCATTAAATAAAATGGTCAATAGTATACCTAGTATTTTAATAATCCGAAAGGATTTTATAATTATACTAGAGGCCCGGTGCACAGATTTGTGCACTAGTGGGGTCCCTCAGCCTGGCCTGCACCCTCTCGTAACCCAGGACCCCTCGGAGGATATCCAAGAGCTGATTTTGGCCCAATCCCCACAGGCCTGGCCGATGGACCCCACTGGTGTATGAATCCATTCACTGGGCCTCTGGTATGTATATAAAATCTTTGGTTAGTCTCTTACCGCCCTCTCCCCTCACCCCTTTCCTCTGAGATTCATCAGTCTGTTCCATGTTTCCTTGACTGTGGTTTCCGGTCCTGAGTTGAGTGTTTGCCCCATGGTGGTCAGTGTGCATCATAGCTACCAGCCTGTCGGCCAGTCAGAGGGTTGGCTGGTTGCATAGGCTTTTATATATATAGATATTTTTGTTGTGATTATACATGTCATTAATGTAATATCCTTGTAGATTTTCTACTACCTGCATGAAAAATAGTGCAATAGACCCTCCACTCAGTATTTATTTATTTATTTTGGGGTCTTTAATGCTTTGCCAGAAATGGATTAGTCAATGTGTGATAATTTTATAATTCCTTCCAGTGGAATTGTTAGCTCTCATGCTTTTAAAAATGTATGTGGTTATTAAGTACTCTATACTATACACATAGGAAGAGAAATGGCACTGTGGAACACTGTAAATTATACTGACTGAGCTTTAAATGCTGTACAAATCTACCTCAGCTGAACCAGCACCTACTGTGGAGGACAATACTAGATATAAAAACTGTTCTGGAATTCCAACGATGAACAAACTCAGAAAGAATATAGAACATCAGCTTAAAAAGAACTAAAGAAAGCACATCTCTCCTTTCCCCAAAATAGCTTAAATGCAATCATTCAGAGACATCTATGAATATTAACACATACATATTTTAAATAATAATTAAGGAGAATAATAAAAATTCAATTAATTATATTTATATAAATAAATACATTTTCCTTGTAAAAATGCCTAACTCCCTGAAATCTCACAAGCATATAAATTGAAATCTAATATTTCTTGACATTTACCATAATTTAATATGTCCTGGAGAAATAATTTGAGTGCTCTATATAAATGAAAACCATATTTCAAAGTAAAACACATACATGTAAAAGAGGAAATAAATATGCAAAGAAAAGGCAATAAGTTGAATGTTATAAAAAATTAATATTTTACAATAAGTAGCATAAGAACTTACCAGTAAGTGTTTTAAAACAGTTTTCATCTCAATAAAGAAAACCCCATAACATTGTTTTTGGAAAGAATAAGGTATCTAGAATATGGGAGAAGTAGGTGGTATGGTGTATATTTTCTTGCTATGAATAAATACAAAATGTGAAAATTGACTAGTAGACAGAGCTATATCCAACTCATCTTGGCCCAAATCCCTAGAAATAACTGAAGGATGTAAAATAGAAAAGCTAGGCTTATAGGAGAAGACCCGTAGATTTGAATAAAAAAAGAAACCACAGCTCCAAACAGACAGGAGCAGACTAATGGGAAAGATAATGGATATGATTGACCAGAGATATCCCTGAGCCAACATTGGTATCAACATTTGGAGTGTTACCTAAATTCACTAAGCAAATCAACATTAAAAATATCAAGCAGCGTGGATGAGATACTGATTCTCAAAAGTAGGATTAGTGAGTGTGAGACTCAGAGAAAGAGAGACAGAGCTCTCGAATGGCTGACGAGGATAGGCGAATGGAGAAGCATCTCAGCCAGAGAATATTCACTGTCTGTCCTAGGGGCCTAACAGTATGAGGCACATCACAGAACAACAAACACTGAAGAGAAACATTAGTGAGCCCAAGACTTTGTTCAAATTAGTGTACATTCTTCTTTGACTATTGGTGTTTTGTTTTGTTTTTGTTTTCAAACCAGCACTTATACCCTCTACTGATTGTGGTAACATCTTATTTTTCTTTGGAAAATCCTCCTTTCTTTCTCTCCCAGTTTCTCTGTTTCCTAAGGTCTCTAAAGCTACTGCTGCTGCCCTCTTGAGCCCACAAGGAGGAATATTTTCTGCTAAGAAAGACACACTCAGAAAAGCTTAGCTAAGAGACATTAAGAACCAAGTTCTGGTGCTTTGAAAGGGCATCAGGTCCATCGGAGTCGTCAGCAGTACTCTTGACATTCCACTTAGATGGATTTATAAATTGCTTTTTAGACCGAGGCAGTTTGAGCGAATTATTTGCAGAAGACATATTCTAACTAATACATAGCATGAAGGCAATAGATAAAAATAAGGAAGAAAAAAGTTCAAGGGACATGAAGATACAAAATTTCTAACATATTTTCTAAGAGAAACTCCAGGGAAATATTTTTTTTTAATGCAGAAAATAAAAAAACCCAATATTATCAGAATACAAAAAGAAAAATGAAATCAGGGTCAACGAGGCACTAAGCCGGATAAATGAATGAAGACACAACACCTAGATGTGCCATTATAAATTTTAAACTGGATAGGATTAAAATATTCTAAATTCTAAACATGGAAATTTGTTTGCTCTGTCTGACTTCATTTTTCAGACCCATTATTTACTCTGAAAGATACTTCTAAGCCCAACAATGTAATACCTGTCCAAGTCCTCTCCTAAATTCTCTAAAGATTTTTGTTGAATATCCTTGCCTTCTATGCATCTCTCTGCCTCAAATATTTGTGAAGTTAGGATTCGAGCTCTAAATATTTACCACATTCCAGTTTGATCCACTTGTTTAGATTAACCATATTCAATTTCTATTTGTCAACTCCTTTTAGTTTCGGCTACTCACACCTTGGGTAACCCTCACATTCCATTAAAACTTCTCAGACCATACAATAGGAACTATATTGTGGTCAGTGCATTCTCTTGATGTGGATAATTTAGTTTTCTAAGAGATTCAACTTATTGTCTGATTTAAACATGTTTGAGCTACTGGGACCTATAACAACTGGCTTCTGAATCCTATATAATAAAAGCATAATATGCTAAGTGTCTGACCGATTGGTTGACCTTTGGTAGACCACTTGATCAGATGCTATGATGCACACTGACCACCAGGGGACAGATGCTTCGACCGGTAGGTTAGCTTGGATCTGGCCGATCGGGACTGGGTGAGAGGGCCGGACACGCCCTGGAGCCCTCCTGTGGTCTCTCCCCAGCTAGCCAGCCCCCATCAGCCCTGATCGGGACTGGGTAAGATGGCTCCAATTGGCCCTGATCGCCAGCCAGGCCAAGGGACCTCACCCGTGCACAAATTTGTGCACTGGGCCTTTAGTGTCAGAATAATAAAGTTATTACAGTTTCCTAGTTTACTGGCAACATGTGCATTAAATTGTTTTTCTGATCATTTTAAGAAATTCTGAAGTTATAATGTTAAAGTTATATTCTATAAGAAAGCTCTGGGCATTCTGCCAAATATTCCATGATTTGGCTGATATTCAAGAAGAGCTTTTGGGGGCACAATTTTATGACATTGATTTGCCTTTGAACCCAACTAAAAGTCCATCACTCCATAACTCAAATTAATGGGTATAAAGATAAGAAATTTCCTTACCATAGCAGCATGTCCCTCACTATTTTTATTTATAAATTTGTTGAATGCTCAAAACTCATCAATGTCTCTGAGCACTTAAAGGAATAATAAGAGCCCTAGACAGTTTGGCTCAGTGGCTAGAGCATCAGCCTGTGGACTGAAGGGTCCCAGGTTTTATTCTGATCAAGAACACATGCCAGGGTTGTGGGCTTCATCCCCAGTATGAGGCGTCTAGGAGGCAGCTAATCAATGATTCTCTCTCATCATTGATGTTTCTATCTCTTTCTCCCTCTCCCTTTCTCTCTGAACTCAATGAAAATATATTTACAAATAAAAATAAATAAAAGAATAATACAGGATGATACAAAAATGTGTACATCAAGGCAAACCTAATATAAATAGACTATCAGGGGAGTTTCCCATAGAATATAAACTACAGGTTGCTTTTTATTTTAATCTTGCTTATCTGTATTGCATAATTTCTTTATTACTTAGGTCAGTATTTTTTTCAAAAAGTTCAACAATTTAAAAATATAATCATAATAGGTAACTGGACTATATATGCCTGAATACCTTAGATTTCATATTCACATATATTTGGTCAAGATTGTTTATGATGCCACTTGTTTTCAATTAACCACCTGGAAGCAATACATGTAAAAATAACAAAAAAAGACATAACCCTAGATCAGGTGTCCTCAAACTACGGCCCGCCGAGGACATGTATCCGGCCCGCCGGGTGTTTTTGCCGTTTTGTTTTTTTCACTTCAAAATAAGATATGTTCAGTGTGCATAGGAATTTGTTCATAGTTTTGTTTTTGTTTTTTAAACTATAGTCCAGCCCTCCCACGGTCTGAGGGACAGTGAACTGGCCCCCCGTTTAAAAAGTTTGAGGACCCCTGCCCTAGATAGCTGAGCAATGCTGATAGTAATTGAGAGTTTTAAATTGGTTCCTCTTGCCCAGGCTGGTGTGGCTCAATTGGGTGGGCCTCATCCTGTGCACCCAAAGGTTGCTGGTTTGATGCCCTGTCAGGGCACATGCCTGGGTTGCGGGGCTCGATCCCCAGTAGGGGGTGTGGAGGAGGCAAATCAATGTTCCGCTCTCACATTGATGTTTCTTTTTCTCTCTCTCTCCCTCTCTCTCTTTCTAAAAGTCATTTTTAAAAACTTTAAAATTATTTCTTTCCCTCGAATATCCATTTTTGAATGTGGAACTACTCATCAAACAAGTGCTCTGAGGATAAACCAAATTACATAAGACAGTCACAGCTGATACCCCGAACGATCACCTAAGAGTCCACTACAGCCCAACTAATCAGCGTCTAGATAATGTGGCTAAGCTCTAAATTCTCTATAAGAAATATAAATTGCATTTTTTTCTATACTGTACAGTACATTACATTTTAGTAGATAGAAGAGGTTGAAGGAGGAGGAAGAGAAAAAAGAGGAGATGAATTTTCACAACTAAACACACCTATGTAATCATTCCCTACATGAATAAAAAGAACATTTCCATTACTCAAGAAAAACCTTCAGTGCCTCCTTCACTCACTACCACCCACAAGGATAACCACTATTCTGACCTCTAATAGAACAGATTAGTTTTACCTGTTTTTGCCCTTCGTATAAATGAAATCAAAAGATACTGAACTGTGCCTGGATTCTTTCAATCAACATTATGTTTATGAGATTCAGTTCTATTGTTACACATAATGGATCTTTCATTCTATTTGTCATATATCATTCTATTATGTGGATATGCTAGGATTTAATTTTCCATTTTACTGTTGATAGCCTTTTTGATTATTACAAGTAGTGTTGCTGTAAAGATTCTGATATTTTACCATAATATTCTATTTTTATTTTGGCATGTCCCTGTGTATATACCTAGGGTAAAAATTTTAGGCTGTGGAGTGTGTGTATGTTCAACTCTACCAAATATTGACCAAAAATTATATAAAGAATTTTATACTCTCACCAGCAGTATCTGAGAATTTGGATTGTTCATCATCAGCAAAATTGATACTTTACTGTCCATTTTTAAATTTAACTGTCTCGTTGGGTATTTAATGATATTACCACGAAGTTTTAATTTCTTCCAGGACTATATTAAGTGGAGTATCTTTGCATGTTATTTGTCCTCTTGGAATATTCTTTAGCATGAAAACTTTATAAAAATCGTATCCTTTGCCCATATTTCTATTGTGTCTTTTCTCTGACAGAGATTTATGAGAGTTTCTAAAATATATTATAGATAATAGTTGTCTGTTATATTATGAAAATATCTTCTCTCAGCCCAGCCAGCATGGTTCAGTGGTTGAGTGTCAGACCTATGAACCTGGAGGTCACGGTTGGATTCCCAGTTGGAGCACATGCCCTGGTTGTGGGCTCCATCCCCAGTGTGGGGTGTGCAGGAGGCAGCCGATCAAGATTTATCTCTCTCTCTCTCTCTTTCTCTGAAATAAATAAAAAATATTTAAAAATAAAATATCTTCTCTCACATTTGAAATAACTGTTGTTATTTCACTATCAATATTATTTGATGAACAGAAGTTTTCAATTTGTTTCAACACATTTTTTTTTTCTTTTATGGTTACTACTACCTATATCTTGTTTAAGAAATCCATTACTATCTTAGGTCATGAAGACATATTCATTGTTTTTTCTGAAAATTAGTTCTTGTTTATATTTAATATTTATAGATTAAATCTACTTAAAATTTATTTTTACAAAGTGTGATATTGATATATTTGGATCAAAATATAATATTTTAGTAATTGTTTTATATTTTTTCATCTGTTTTGTTCTCTTTTTCATTGTTTTATTTTTGATGAATTATTTGTATTACTCTTATTTCTTTCATTAGCTTTTTTACATCTATATCTTTCTGATTTTTTAAAAATATATTTTATTGAGCCGAAACCGGTTTGGCTCAGTGGATAGAGCGTCGGCCTGCGGACTGACGGGTCCCAGGTTCGATTCCGGTCAAGGGCATGTACCTTGGTTGCGGGCACATCCCCAGAAGGGGGTGTGCAAGAGGCAGCTGATCGATGTTTCTCTCTCATCGATGTTTCTAACTCTCTATCCCTCTCTCTTCCTCTCTGTAAAAAATCAATAAAATATACTTAAAATATATATATATATATATATATATATATATATATATATACACATATATATATATTTTATTGATTTTTTACAGAGAGGAAGAGAGAGGGATAGAGAGTTAGAAACATCGATGAGAGAGAAAGATCGATCAGCTGCCTCCTGCACATACTGGGGATGTGCCTGCAACCAAGGTACATGCCCTTGATCAGAATCGAACCTGGGACCTGTCAGTCCGCAGGCCGACGCTCTATCCACTGAGCCAAACCGGTCAGGACTCTTTCTGATTTTTCAGTCATCATTTTAGGGTTTGCAATATAAGCGGTTTCATAGTCAATGTTCAAATAAAATTATGTCATTTTATGTATAGTGTAAGTATACCACAGCATAATTCAGTTTCCCCTAACGTGACATTGTCATTGTCATACATTTTACTTCTACATGTTTTATAAGGCCACATTATTGTCAAAATAAGTTTTGCTTTAAATTTTGAAACCTAAAAAAACATTTTAAGTAGGAAAAGTATATTTTATTTTACTGTATATCTATCATTTGCAGTAATTATCATTGTCCTATATATCTAGATTTCCATCTAGTATTATCTTCCTTCTACCTGAAGGACTCCCTTAATATAAAGTTCCTTTCAGAAGCATAAAAATGTTGCTTCACAACCTTATGGCTTACCTCATTTCAAAAGGAATTCTATCATCATCCTTTATTCTTCTAGACATGCCCCTCTCTTCTGGACAATGTGTCTTTTTTCTCAGCTGCTTTTAAGATTTTTCATCACTAGTGTTAAATAGTTTTGTTTTGTTTTATCCTTATTGTTGAAAGTAATACAGATGTACCCTTCCCCCGCATTGATCCCCTCCCCCTGCAGGCTTTCATCACAGGATTGTCTACATCCATGGGTTATGCATATATGCATACAAGATCTTTGGTTAATCTCTTCCCACCCACCCCTTCCTTGCCTCTGAGATTCATCATTATGCTAAGCGAAATAAGTCAGAAAAATACAAGTATCACATGACCTCACTCATATTAGAATCTAAAGAATAAAATAAGCCCTAGCCAGTTTTCCTCAGTGGTTAGAGCAATGACCTGAGAATTGAAGGGTTTCTGATTCAATTCCAGTCAAGGGCATGTATCTCGTTTGCAGGCTTGATCCCTGGCCCCAGTTGGGGTCTGTGCTGGAGGCAACCAATTGATGTATCTCTCTCCCATCGATGTTTCTCTCAATCTGTCTCCTCCACTCTCTCTCTCTTTGTTTTTTTTTTTTTTATTGATTTCAGAAAGGAAGGGAGAGGGAGAGAGAGATAGAAACATCAATGATGAGAGAGAATCATTGATCAGCTGCCTCCAGCATGCCCCCTATTGGGGATGGAGCCCGCAATCCCGGCATATGCCCTTGACTGGAATCGAACCTGGGACCCCTCAGTCTGCAGGCTGACACTTTATTCACTGAGCCAAACCAGCCAGGGCCCTTCCACTCTCTAAAAATCAATGTAAAAAATATCCTTGAGTGAAGATTAACAAAAAAGTAAAATAAAAATAAACAAAAAATAAACTGATGAACAAAACAGACCCAGAGACATAGAAACCTGGAACAGCCTGATGAATCTCAGAGGGAAGGCATTAAGTTGTTTAATGCAATGTGCCTCAGTGCAGTTTCTTCTTGTTTCATGCACATGATATTTACTGAAATTCTTGCTTCTGAGTTTAGAAATTTTGTCAATTTTTGAAAATTATGGGGAATTAGTTATTTTTTTTCTGCTGCCTTCATTCCCAAATTTCTCTTTCTGGGACTTATATAAATATTAACGTGCTTAACATTGATCTACAGATCACTGGTGGAACATAGTTCAGTTTGTTTCTCATTAGTTTGGATAGCTTGTTTGAATACAATATCTAAATGTGTTTTTATTTTATTAATATCATTTGGTGTTGTTTTTAAATATCATTCAGTGTTTCTTCTAAATAGATATCCTTTGCCATATATAAATTTAAAAAACAATTTTGTATTTTTTAAATTAAAGCTGTCTCCCAAATTGACCAAGTTTAATCTCCCACAAAACTTGGCACTGCCACTTTGTGGGAGGTACATATAAACAGATAAACTGTCACTTTTTGGAACATAGAAATAAACTCTGAAAGAAAATTGTATCTGTTCCATGATATTAATTTAAAGTTTTGTGTGTGTTTGGTATCTTGTCTCAATTATAATTATATCACACTTGAGTTGGTTTCCTCTCTTACCACTTTCTTTCAAATGTCAGAAAATGTTCACCCAAGCTTTTTCTCTTCTTTGTCTTTTTCTGTTACCTTCAAAAGTTACTGGTGCTCTTTCACCTTGAATAAGAATCCATCAACAGCTGTGAGGTGTGTTTTTAAATATTTCCTTGAAATAAAGAGAAACAAAATATTTTTATCACTATACAATAAACAAAAATAAGCTTGACATAGGTTTGTTAAAAACAGGAATATCTTCAGCTCTATGAAGTTAAATAATATAAGGATTTCCTCAAGCCCTTTTTCAAATTCCTTCATGATTTGTGTAGAAATATCATTATTAATCCATTAATCATGTCATTTTTAAATAATAAAAATGATACTCTTAAACATAAAACCAATCCTATCTTTTTTCTATCTAGGCCATTTCCCACATTGAAAGAATCTTGTCCATAAGAATGTAGCTTATTTTGTGACTAATGATTTCAATGAGTCCTAATGATTTTTATAAATGTTGAAGCTTATATTCCTGTGCCAAGTCACCAAAAATTTCTCGTGTTCTATTCAAAAGTTCCACTTTTATTATATGAGATTCTGTGTTATTTGCTTCTGATTGTTGGGCTTCGTCAAAAACAACCACTAGCTTTGCAAGTTCTCATAGGCAATAATTTTTGCTGTCTTGCTAGTCTTTTAATCCCCTCAGCCAAACTGTGTTCCTTCAACACATCTTAAAATATATCAGTGAGTCTATAAACATAACTCCTCTTCACCACTTAAATTATCACACTTGGATGGTTTATATCCTCTACTTAACTCCTCAGATATATTTGTTATTCCCCACATGTAATCTAAAATAAATGCATGGCCCCAAATGGTTCAGGCTTCCATTGAAATTGCTCTATGGTTCTGGCACCATAAGATGCAGAAGCTGGTGGGTTAAATAATAAATAACATTGATCAAACTATATTTCCACATGGAGATTGAGCAATTCTAGGGACTAATTAATGGATACAAAAATACTCAAAACTATATTAACGAAACCTGAACAAATTAGAATCAAAAGTTGAAATAATGGAACAGACCTGTGTGTATCTGAATTAGATTGTACCACAGGAAATTACAAAAAAAAAAAAAAAAAGAGTCACTATTGATACTTAAGCTAACAATTCCTTAATTCCTCTCACGTACTTTATTATGTAATCTTATGAATTCTTTACCTCCAAATAAGCCTTAAATCTTTCAATTTCTTTCTATCTATACTACTCCAATAAAAAATTATTCAAACATAAATTATTATGAAAGCCTTGCAAAAAATCTGAAATAATATAAAAGGATAATCATGAGAGCCTTGAAAAGTGAAATAAAGTAATGATTTAAGCATAATAGAATACAGAGTAAGCTTTAAGAGCCAGATAATATTTCCACTGTACATGTTTGTCTTAGTGTATATTTTAGTTTGAGACTATGGTAGATATTTAAAAAACACACACATTTTTGCAACTCTTCTTTTTAATGGGAAATGGAGAGCTAGAGATCTAAAACATCGTAAGGCAGCACAATAGAGAGGAAGAAGAACATCTAAAGTAGCACTGATGATAAAAGCAAATTGAGAATGAAATAAATGACCACTTTTTGTCATATTCTGGACTTTATAATTTAGCTTTATTTCACAATTCTTTCTGGAAATGGACTATACCTTCTTGTCATTACAACCATTAAAAACAAAGTGATGCATTAGATAGAGATTTTAAAGATAGACATATAATAAAAGTAATTAAATAAAATAACCTGTATAGTAAAAAAATGAATCTTCTAAAAGATCATGTTAGAGCGAGTTTTGTTTTTTAAAGATTCTTGTGGAAGAATAAACAATAGCGTATACATAAGGAAGTAGCAAAATAGAGTGGAGAGTCAGTAGGTCTTCCCTTTGTCTCACTTACTCACAGTTTTGAACTTGCACCTTTTAATAAGATATTGTCACCTAAATTCCTGTCTCCAGTTTTGTTTCCTAGAGGACCAAAGCTAAGAAAATAACCTTTCTGAAGTGTAAAGAATGTTTTGTTTTGTTTTAAAGAGAACATTTTATTCTTGTGTCCTGCAATCCAAGATTACTTAATTCAACCTAGATATGGATCCATTTTTTTGGACTTACTTAATACAACTTCTCTCGTGAACTCTCTGCCTAACACTGCAGGAGACATGCAGCCTGTGCCTCCTAACCCACCAGGCCATCTTTTGAATTTCACAGGACAGAGATTAAAATTCATGGTTTCCAAATGGAAACCATAACCTGAATCCTAATCAGATAAACAGAGCACAGAAGCCTATTGATTAGAGATAGAAATTTCTAGACAGAAAATTAGGTCCAAGGAGTGTAATTGGGCATGATTGCAAGCATTGCTTAATAGACTTTGGATTTCAATCAAAACAAATAAACTAAGAAGCTGATAAAAAAAAAAAAACCTTCAAAGTTATATTTTTGATAAAAGTTTAAGGAAATTGTATTTTTAACCTGTTCTACAAAACATTTTTCCTCACAAAGCAGTTAGGCCAAGTCTGCCTGCCCATCTGAACCATGCTTACAAGATATTGCCACTGAGAATTACACCTTGCAAAATAGAAGGCCATCTGTATGTTTATCTCAGGTATGTTCAAGATGGGTAAGAACAAATAGGGCATACAGATTATGTAAAAATACAAAACAATAACAAAAGCAACAAAAACAAAATTTAATTTTGTTAGTTTAAGGATTCCTTTCTTTTCTATATTTTAGGATAATGTGCTATGTATGAATGGTGCCATGTGGATTATATTTTGTGGCTGAAAAGAAATAAAATTTAACTACAAGTTATCAGATGCATATGACTTACATATATGCTTAACATCACCCCAAAAATTCTGTATTTGAATCTGGATGTTATGACTAAATGAGACTATGATTAGTCCTTCAGAACCAAATATATACAGGGATAGGCAAAAGTATGTTTACAGTTGTGAATACACAAAACAGTTTATTCTTGTATATTATACTTTTATTCCATACAAATAACTATAAACTTACTTTGGCCTGCTCCTATATAAGACACACACACACACACACACACACACAGACACACACACACGTACAGATGTGTGTGTGTGTCTGTGTGTGTGAATGTAGTCAATTAAAATTATGAACTCTAAGTAGTTCTTTGTTTTTGTTGTTAAAATGCTCTTTGTTAGTTGCATTGAGGTTATAAAAATGGAGGCTAGCCCTAGCTGGTTTGGCTCTATGGATAGAGTGTCAGCCTGTGGACCAAAGGGTCCTGGGTTCGATTCCAGTCAAAGGCATGTACCTTGGTTGCAGGCTCCTCCCTGGCCTTGGCTCTGGTTGGGGCTTGTGTAGGAAGCAACCAATCAATGTGTTTCTCTCACATCAATATTTCTCTCTGTCTTTCCCTCTCTCTTCCACTCTCCCTAAATCAATGGAAAATTATCCTTGGGTGAGGATTAACAAAAAAATAAAAAATAAATAAGGGCTATCTTCTAGAATCTGAGAGTTAAACCAGTTGAACAGAAATGTCGAAGAATCAGGAAAATCGTCATCAAGTATTATTTGCACCAAAAACTCAACTGTACTTGAACCAGTACTACCTCTAAATTTCTTAGGTAAGAAAGGTAATGAATTCTATTATTGATCTAGCTGATGTGAACTGAATGCCCTAAAACTAGGAACTAGAGGGATTTAACTCATAAAAAACACACACCAAGATAAATAATTTGGTACATTAAGTTAATTTGCTATGTTGGCGATTAATCTCTTTAGTCACTGGGACTTCTAAAGAACAGTGTATTACAATAAGCCAGAAATATCCTCATTTTCCTGTGGTCTCATCCATCACTTCAACAGTAAACAACCATATACCATGCTTCTTCAAAATATTTAATTAACATATTAATTCTCAATGGCATTGTAAAAGTCACAAAGATGTTTTGCTCTCCTGTTATTATGTAGAATAAATACTCAATGAAGGAAAACTATATATATTTTTTAACTTTCACAGAGGACTTATGATAATAATGTGCTTATTTGAATATCTAATATATTCAAATTATTATATCTTACACTAGAACAGAGGGTTCCTTTGAATAGCAGCTGTTGAATGACAAAAAAGTAATAAAAACAAAAATCAACTATTTCAGACATGTTTATTATAACAGTCCTCTCCAGCTCACTGATGGCTACAGCTAAATCTCCAACTCTTACCTTCAAACTTACTGGATTTTGGTTTGCTTTACAATGAATGTAGTTTCAATGTCTTCATGTTTATAAAAAACAACTTGCAATACATTCTATAATTTGGGCATTATCCTAGGTCCATGAACCAGAAATATTATATTTGGGCAGTTTTATAGCTCCTGGGAGTATAGGTAAATAAGAAATGGCTTGAAAGAATATCGAATTCTAGACTGAGAAAGTCTAAGAACTTTAAAAGCTTGCTTGTTTCAAATGCATTCTCTGGGAAAGCTGGAAGAATGAAAATTCAATTTTTGTTTTTTGAGCACTTCTCCTGAACATGCTATCACACACATACATATACAGAATTTTATAACAATTTGTCACTTTGGTGGTTACCAGTTTCACTAAAACTAGTCTCCTCATGGTGTACTGTGAAGACCTCATTTTCTTTCATTTAACCTTAAATATCACACTGTTTATGAGCTGAGAGTGCGGTTGCTGTTTCAACTGGAATATCTGGTGGGGAAGTAAGTGGTAAGTATGAGGGAAGTAAGAGTTCTACTCTGGCAACTAGTTCAGAAACTCATCAGGCAGGAGGCCAAGAGGATTGCTATCATCTACTATTTGAGGACATTTGTCCCAAAGTATAAAGTACACAAATAGACTTATTTAATTAATGACAAATATCTGTATGCTATTTGGTTGTGGTAGTTCTTTAACTTTAGGGGGGAAATGACACATAGATTGCCAAAGCAAACAGAATATATTTGATTTTTTTCTTAACTGCAGAGTAGATATTCTTCCTAAGATTTACTTATCTAATATCTAATAGATTCTATATTTCCTAGTAAAATTAGACATATGCAGACATTTAAGTAAAACTTCATGTTGAGAAAAATCTACAAAAAATATGACAGTTATACACATTCCGGGTAATACTAATTAGAAATTATTAAACACACACACATACACAAAAACTGAGCTTCTGCTTTGTTTTAAATAAAATTTTTCATGATTTGAGAATTTGAAAAATGTAGTGGAATTTCTATTTGTAACATTGTTAGTAAATTATACCTGTGATTTACTTAAATACAATTAAATGAAATAAGCTTAGTGCATCCATAAGAACTGGATTCTAGTATTAAATGACATATTGGGGGATTTTAATTCATTGTTTGAAAAAACATATTTTTAAAATTAATATAAAATAAATATTTACAAATGTTTTCACATGTAATGAAAATGACTTTAACATGTATTAATTATACAAACAAATACATACATACATGTGTAAATAAGATAAGCAAAGTGGAGTATGAGTTACCTACTTGCTTGAAATGTTTCAGTCATGTGCATCTACTTAAGTGGAGCTTTATCAGGAAGCTTTATCAGGAAACTTTGACAGTCATGGCTATGTATTGTTTCTGTTTTCCTTTTGTGCCTTTAAAATTATATATTAACATATGGCACAAATATTCCAATACTCATTTTAGCATTATGAAACTTCAATAATCAAATTAAATCAAAATAACTAATTGCTTTATATTTATATTAATCATAATTAATTTGGGCTGAGGGAAAATTGTAAATGATAGCATACATGACTTAAGAAGACTTTCCTCCTGACTTATATAGCTTTTTAGCCATAGCAAATCACTTAACTTCTCTGTTTTCAGTTTCCTCACTTGTAAATCTGGAATTAAAATGTCTTCCCTGCCTCTTTCTTAGAATTTTCTGTGAAGCTTGCATGACAATATGAGAGTGAGTACACTTTATACACTGAAAATATCATGTAAATGTGAGGTGCTAACGTAGAGCAAAATGCTGTACTAGGTAATAAGTACTAGGCATTGGTAAGCCCTCAGAACACTTTTTATATTAATAAGATTCTAGACTTGTATGTCTATTTATTTCACCAGGTAGGGGAAATTTTCTATCATTATTTATTCAAATAGGTTTTCAGTTTCTTGCTCCCTCTCTTCTCCTCCAGGTACCCCCATGATGCAAATGTTGATACATTTGAACTTGTCCCAGAGGTTCCTTACACTACCTTCATATTTTTGGATTATCTTTTCTTTTTGCTCTAACAGATTGGGTGTTTGTTTTTTTCCTTCCTCATATTCCAAATTACTGATTTGATTCTCAGCTTCCTCTACTCTGTTGTTGATTCCCTGTAAATTATTCTCCATTTCAGTTATTGTATCCTTCATTTCTGACTGGTCATTTTTCATGTCTTTGATGTTCTCACTAATTTCCTTGAAATCCTCACTAAGTTCAAGGAAGCACAGAGAATCCCAAACAAGAGGAACCCAAAGAGGTCATACCAAGGCACATCATAATTAAAATGCCGAAGGTTAAAGACAAAGAGAGAATCTTAAAAGCAGCCAGAGAAAAGCAGTTAGTTGCCCACTAGGGAGTGCCCATATGACTGTCAGCTGATTTCTCAACAAAAACTTTGCAGGCCAGAAGGGAGTGGCAAGAAATATTCAAAATGATGAATAACAAGGACCTCCAATCAAGATTACCATATCCAGCAAAGTTTTCATTTAGAATTGAAGGTCAGATAAAGAGCTTCAAAACAAGAAAAAGTATTACAAGAAATGTTAAAATGTATTCCTTAAGAAGAAGAAGAAAATAAATATTAAAAATAAGAACAATAAAATGGTAATAAATACATATCTATCAACAATTGAATCTAAAAATAAATGCACAAGGAGTATAATGAACAAAATAAATTGATGAATAAAATAGAGCCAGAGGCATGGAAACATAGAACAGAATGAAAATCTCAAAGGGAATGGGGGGAGGGTATATGGGAAGAGATTAATCAAAGAACTTACATGCATACATGCATTACCCATGGACACAGACAATAGGTGGTGAAGGCCTGGGGTGGGGCAGGATCCAAGTGGAGGAGGGAGATGGGGGGAAAAACAGGGAGACATATGTTATGCTCTCAACAATCCATATATATAAAAGGCTAATATGCTAAGTGTCCCTCCACCTGTCCGACCAGTCACCATGACGCGCACTGACCACCAGGGGGCAGACGCTCAACGCAGGAGCTGCTGAGCTGCAGTGACTTGGCAACGGCAGTTCTTGAGTGACGCACCCCAAAACCAGAGAGGAGGAAGCCCAATTCCTTCTGGGGCCATGTGATTCCACCTTCGGCTGTGGGTTATGTTGTTGCTGGGGCACTGTCAGCCCTGAATCTGGTTTATTGCACACTTGCCTTTGCATTCCACACCCTGTATGACAACTTTGCAGAGTGCCCTCTTGCACTCTGGGACCCCTTGGGGAATGTCAGAGAGCCAGTTTTGGCCCAATCCCCACAGGCCAGGCCAAGGAACCCCACCTGCCCGAGGGACCCTGCTCACTCTGCAGACGCCTGGGAGGGACCACGGGAGGTTGGCTCCAGGAAGTGTCTGGCCTGTCTCTCCCCATCCTGCTCCACTGGCCACCTTCTAATTAATTTCCTTTCAATGTGCACAAATCTGTGCACCGGGCTACTAGTAAAGATATAAAGAAAAAAAAAAAAGATCATGCATATACTGAAATAGGAATATTAACATTGAGAGTACTATATTATTCTTCCTTCCTATTTAAAAAACGTTGCTTTTCCTTTCCCTTCCCAACACCTCACCTTAAATGAAGGAATTTGTCTTTCCTTCCCAAGTTACCTCATGAGAATGAGTTCACAAAAATTGTTCATGGATTTCAAGGATACACACAAATGTTAGACATCTCATTCTGGTCCATAGGGCTACCGTGAAACTATCATGGGAACTGAGCTAAGAGACTTCTTCAGAGAGCCTAACATATGCTCCTAGGAAATCAGATAACATACAGGGAAAAGAGGGGAACAAAGATGAAGCCACTAGGCCTCCCTGTGGAATAGGCAGTGGATATGACTATACCTTAGATTGTGTGGATGCCACAAAAAGTAGCTGCGCTTGATCCCTTTTGCTAATGCTCCATCCAAATGGCTGTCACCAGGCAAAGTGTCCCCTTTAGACAGAGGCTGTGGCATATACTGTAGAGAGTGAAATCTGGAGTTTGTGCACAGTAAGCAATCAAAACTGGGGGGAGCTTTCATACCAAGAAACTTTTCAATGGGGAAGTTACTACAGAGTCTCTAGAAAAACATAATATAGCTGTGTTCTATGAGGTAGCAAAATTGGAATGGCTACCAGAAAAAAAGATCATCTCTTTAATCTCCTTTTACCTTATTTTCTCTTTAGCAGATGATTAAAACAAGGTGGTGGAGGGTGGGATAAGGGGAGTGAAAAATAAGGAGTGAAAGAAAAAGCAAACTAAGCCTCTTTCCTCTTGCTGGTATATTGGCCACTTACCAAATCTCTGATAAAGTGAGGGACAAAACACGGAGTTGGGTATATAATTGAAGTGATGGTTTAGACTACAATAAACTCATTTCAATCATTTTAATTACAGAGTGAGTCTTAATTACTACATTTATATTGTTCTTATTAGTGAACATATATAGAATAAGAACAGCTGTAGACTAATCTTCAAATGTCAACAAGAGACACAAAATGGATATGCAAGGAAGCTTATTTGAAGGGCAAAAAATATAGTTGTTTATTCTGTAGTTTAAATTATTCATCATACTAGTTACCCTCATATATTAGGTCTTGTTTTTCTTATTTTGCTTTGCTTTTTCATTCCAGAAACTTTTTTTTTCAGTTTGACTTCAAAATCACTGATTCTGTTTTCTCAGATACAAGATATTTTATTATTTAAAAGCATTGATTAATTTTAAACCATAAACTTATTATCTCATATACCTATTTTTATCATATCTTCATTTTTTTGTTTTTGTTTCTGTTTTTTCATTTTATTCTCCTACCTTGTTTTATAATCTTACTTTTAATTTACTTCTGAGGATTTTAAGAATGGTTTCAATTTTTGGTATATTGCAATTCACTTAAAAGTCTCTTGTTATATGTTCCTATGTTTCCTATATTTTGTTTTATAAAACCTCATTATAATAACAATGCTAATAGCCAATTTCAACTCATCCAGATGCTTTATAAACAGAAACCTACAAAACAAACAAACATACATACAAGTCATTCTTGCTGGGGCAGATGAAAGTTAAAATTGCCAATTTTATAATATACATTAATTTATAAAATTATTGTAATGTTAATGTATTCTAATCCATTGTCCAGGCTGAAGGAGAAAAAAAGAATCTTTAAATTAGTTAGAATAAGAGAAATGGGTAAAAAATGATTATGTTCAGTTTAAGTATTTAAAAATTCAACTAAGTTAATAGGTTGCTATATTTGTTAAGCTATAAAAAGCAATAAAGGGTATTAGTAAAAAAATAATTTATCAGATGCCCAATCACAGCCATATTATTTATGTGCTATATATTGATCAACTTTCACTAGTAATTTTTCTAGACTCATAAGTGAATTAATTTATATCTTTTTTAGTTTGTTATTATACAAATATTTATATTTACATTTCAAATTATATTAATACTAGAGGCCCAGTGCATGAAATTCATGCACGGGGCAGGGGGGGGATGCTGGGGGGGTGTCCGTCAGCCCAGCCTGCACCCTCTCCAACCTGGGACCCCTCGAGGGATGTCCGACTGCCCATTTAGGCCCGATAGGATTGGGCCTAAACGGGCAGTCGAACATCCCTCTCACAATCCAGGACTGCTGGCTCCCAACTGCTCCCAACTGCCTTCCTGATTACCCCTAACTGCTTCTGCCTGCCAGCCAGATCACCCCCTAAACACTCCCCTGCCAGCCTGATTGATTCTTAACTACTCCCCTGCCAGCCTGTTTGCCCCTAACTGCCCTCCCCTGCAGGCCTGGTGCCCCCCAACTGCTCTCCCCTGCAGGCCTGGGTCCCCCCCAACTGCCCTTCCCTTCAGGCCCAGTTACCCTCAACTTCCCTCCTCTGCCGGCCTGGTCACCCCTAACTGCCCTCCCCTGCAGGCTTGATAGACCCCAACTGCCTTCCCTTGCAGGCATGGTCCCTCCCAACTGCCCTCCCCTGCTGGCCATCTTGTGGTGGCCATCTTGTGTCCACATGGGGGCAGGATCTTTGACCACATCGGGGCAGCCATCTTGTGTGTTGCAGTGATGGTCAATCTGCATATTACTCTTTTATTAGCTAGGATAGAGGCCTGGTGTACAGGTGGGGGCCGGCTGGTTTGCCCTGAAGGGTGTCCCAGATCAGGGTGGGGGCTCCCTTGGGGCTTGGGGTGGCCTGGGCGAGGGGCCTGTGGTGGTTTGCAGGCTGGCCATGCCCCCCGGCGACCCAAGTGGAGGCCCTTGTATCTGGGGTTTATTTATCTTCTACAATTGAAACATTGTAGCCTAGAGCGAAGCCAAGCCTCCTGCTTGCTCCTGGCTGCCGCCATTTCTGTTGGGATTTATCTTCTATAATTGAAACTTTGTAGCCTTGAGTGGAGGCCTCAGCTGGCCAGGATGTGCGGAAAGCTTGGCTTCCTCCATCACCGGGGAAACCCAAGCCTTCCTCCTGCTTGCTCAGTGGCCGCAGCCATCTTGGTTGGGGTTAATTTGCATACTTGCTCTTGATTGGCTGGTGGTTGTGGCTTGTGGGCATGGCTTGTGGGTGTAGTGGAGTGATGGTTAATTTTCATATTACTCTTTATTAGATAGGATATATCAATAGAATAATAGTCATTTTTATAATCAGAACATGCAAAAACGATTTTCCTTACTTATAGAAAACCACTATAAAATCTAGAATTTATCATAATGATTATAAATATATACTATATTAATATTGCATGTCTAATAATTTGTTTTATAGAATACTTATAATTTGAAATAATATAACATGATTCTGAATTGAATAATATGAAAATTAATATTTTGTGAATGTAAAATTGCTCATAAATAACTGTATTAAAACTTTGTATAAATAAATAGAAATACTATATTTGAAAAATGCTGTTTTAGGTAAAGATCAGATGGTGGGAAAAGATTAAAAGTATGAATTTTACATCTAAAAATACCTCAACAGAGAAAATTAAAACAACAAAGCCAGGAACACAACTTAGTGATCAAAAGTTATATCTCATAAGCAGTCTTACTTGGCCTTCCAAAATGTTTTCTTCTTTCATGTGCTCTTGCTATATTTCATGGAAGTATTTGAAGAAGAAAGAGCTAACAGATGGAATTATTAGTATATAAAATAATGGAAGTAGTTATTATATTAAAATAAGTTATTCTAAATATGTTTTGTGAACTAAATAAAAGAAAATAAAGTTTAACAAGTTAAATGAGCATTAGAAAATAAAACTTTATTTTTATAAAACAAGTTATTAAAACTATAGGATATAGACTTTAGATAAATGATAGTTACATTTAAAAGTTCTTTGAAAAAAATCATGTAGTATTGATTTTTTAAATTAATAATGATATATTCCTTTTTTATTATTAGACAAGCATGAAGTTATGTAAAGAGATGATATCTAGAGAGCTGACATTTTTCCAAGTACTTATATTTCTTTTTCTTTAAAGTAACCTTAGCACAGGAAACAGTCAAAATATATACATGAAAAGCTCTTATCTCTATCCACACATTTTATTTTATTCTGAGACCCTATAAAAGGGATTTGAGAATAGCAGCATAAATGGTAAAATTATAAATCACCAAAGATCTAGGGGAAGTACAGAGGATTTTAGAAAAATACTTGGTTTTCCAATTAATTTCATTTCCATAAATATCCAACTCCATATTCTGTTCAGCATGATAAACAAGTGTGATAAGAAAATGGGTTGGTTATTGCTTTATTTCAGGGAAACACTTGTGGTTCTTTACAGTAGATATTTGTAGCTATACTTTCTGAATCCAAACATAAAGCATTAACTAAAGGTAATAAAATCAATATATTTTTTTCAAATTTTAGAAGTTCATTGTTGTTTACAGAAAAAAAAAACAAAGATTATGTTATTGTTAAGCATCTGGATGTAGTGTTTGCAACTTTGATATAGAAAGAAAAAGACAAAAACGAGCACCCTGATGAGAATTCAAAGGCTACTCAGTTTAACTTCTAGACACATCGCTCTGAATGCAGGGCACCTGGCACATAGCAGGCACTATGCAAAAGCTCAATGACTGAACAAATCAATGCCAAATTCCCCACTCTGTCTTTCTTCCTATGGACTCTAATTCCCATTTCTGGCTTAGTGACTCTGCAAGCAGAGGAAACACTCCACATTTCTTTTCATTCCCAGAATTCAGTTCATTCACTGTTTGTTAGCCTTTTAAAGTGTGCAGCTTGCCAATAATGTTTTGAAGTCTATACACTGAATAACGGTTTGAAGTCCACACATCCCTTCAGGAAGCTGTAGACTCAAACTTTGAAAACTTGTACAGGAGTTGCTAAAGTAGTTGGCCGATTCCACAAAATCTGACCTAATTTTCCAACACATCAAAAATTCTTATGCTTTTGAAATTCACATTCAGAAGGATAAATATTATTTTGGCAAGTTGTTTAGTACAAAGTTATTTCAGCAACATTCCCACATCTAGAGGATTTCAACAAATGGCATTCTACTTTCAAAGTTTAATTCCTTTAGGTTTCAAATGTTTTCTCCACTATTACATGACATGGATGAATAAATCTATATTTGTACTATAAATATTTTCTTTATAATTATGTAATCTAAAATAATTTTATTTTAGATTAATCATTTCTAATTATTTAGAAAGAATAAACTATTCTTCTATGCCAATTTGCTCAAAAATAATCATTAGTAATTCATGTCTTTGTAAGGACAGTAAAACCTCTATATAACAAACTCATTCAGGTGAAGGGATGTCTGTTAAAACCAAAAGTCCATTATATAATAAAGTAGGTTTTCTGAATGTTTAGGTTAATAAATTCACAAATTAGTTTACTTATGTAGACATGTTGGTGTAATTAAAACTAAGTATGTATAAAAAGTTTAATTTCACAGAAAAGTTTTCTATATGTATTACTATAATTTTAAATTTATACTGAATAGGTCTAGTAAGTGCTTGCATTCACAAGTCACTGTGAATAAACCAATGCACATGGTTGGGGCATGGCTTAGTGCATGTGAGAACAGCAGTATCAGGGGCGAGGGTCATTAAATTTGCTCCAGGGGGTCATTAAAACTGCACCAGAAAGTTATACCACACAAGAACAGAACCAATTACTGTGTGTGGATGTGATGTGGTGTGATCATGTGCAAACCATTTGCTGAACATTGTTTACAAGTGGTGACTCTTGGATTTAAATAGATAGACTATAAATCATGTCAGAGTAAGTGGGTACTATACAGACACCCTCCCAGGACCAAATTGGAATTACAACTATAATACAAAAAGGCCAACCTGAATAATCAACTGAAGACTAGATGGAGAGAACCCTGTTAATCAAGGATGAAAAAGCAAGAGCCCACATAGAGACTGATAGGAAGGGTGAAGGCACAAAAGGGCTGGGCGAGTTACCACAGACAGCAGCTAAAGTTTCAGAGAGATATCTCAGCTATGGGGACTGCCACTGAGAATTCTGGGTTCTAATCCCCAAGCTGGGCCCCACAGCAGAGAGCACCAGAATTGAGAAAGGTGCCCATATAACATCTGGCTGTAAAAAACAGCAGGGTTAATGCAGTCTTGATAACTTTTAAATTTTAATTTTTACACTAAAATATGACTGCTTTAGGTTCATTGCATGTTACGCAATTTTACCATGAGATGAACTACCAATAGAAATTTTAGTTAACACTTTAGGAACAACTTTTTGTCCAGTACAATTAATTTTTCTAGAATATTCGCTTATTTCAATTAGCCAATTTAAATTAGTCTGAAAACTTGACTACTATTTTACTGTCAAATTTAATACTCTAACAACAATCTTATTTTACCCTGTAAATATTAGTGGAAAGGATTATTTGCATTCTTGAGTAGGCCCTGAGCATTCCTGGTGCTAGGCTGGATTTAGATATCAAAAACCCACTTCCCCACACCATGGGCACAAGACAACTAAAACAAGTCTTGTTGCAGTGAGAGGGCAGCTGCTGTCGGCCAAGTCTCTGTCTGTTTATCCGGGTCCCAATTTGAGCTGGGCATGGGAAGCAAAGCAGCCATTGGGGCAGGAGACCTCCCTCAGAAGGGGTGAGGGTTCAGGCCCCTTCAAAGTTGAGGAGGTGAGGGTCTATGCCCCACCTCTGTTGACCCCCAAGTTCTCTCCTGATGGCCCCTCTGCGACTGTGCCTGTCTTAGGTTGTTCCTTCCCTGAGGAATCTTACCCATCTCTGGCTAACCAGCCATCCTCTGGGGCCAAGCAAGGTGATGTGAGGTGAGGTTCTGTCTCCTTGGTAGCCTATGCCCCCGTAGCCTCCATGCCCAGCACCTGACTTGGGATCCCCTCGCCTGCTGGCGGGGCCCTGGCACTGATCACATATCTTGGGGAACCCAGGTTTCTTCTCCAGGGAGGGCCCAGCTCACTCCACTGGGCGACAGACAGATCCATGGTACCAGCCACCACAAGGCTTCAACCGTGGCATGAACAGAAAGCTCAAGCAACAGCTGTGGGCAATTGGATTGTGAGAAAACGGTCCCTGTTGGCCAAAAGGGCAAGAGGGGCCAATATAGAATGCTCAGGTGCCTTCCCAGGAGGCCCTCTACACAATGGAAGGGATTAATCCTTTCATGTCCTTTTTAAATTGCTGCCAGACATTCAAAGAATTAGTTTGTAAGTTTGTTTGGGATAATTGTACAATATGCTGTTGTAATTCTAAAATATCAAGAGATGTGTTAACTTGTCTCCAAGCACTAAAAAAATTATTTCAAAAAAGGGGGGATAGTAGAAGAATATCATGTAAGGAAAAATATCCTGTAAGTAAATTACATCTAGAAATTTTTTTTTTCTATTATAATATCTTGTTTACAAATGAAAAATAAAAAGAAACACAATTTGGGTTAAGCAATTTGTCCAAAGTCAAAAGGCTATTAAGTGGTATGACCATGATTTCAGTCAGTACCAGCCCAGGTATCTAACAGCAGCCTTTCTAAAACTAGACTCACCCTAGCCAGTTTGGCTCAGTGGATAGAACGTCAGACCTCGGACTGAAGGGTCCCAGATTCCGTGCAGGTCAAGGGCATGCACTTCAGCTGCAGGCTCATGCTCAGCCCTGGTTGGGTGTGTGGGGGAGGCAACCAATCAATGTGTCTCTCTCACATCAATGTTTCTCTCTTTCTCTAGAAAATTTTTAATTTAGAAAATTAACTTTCATTGGTAATGCTAACAGCAAAACACCCATGAAAAACACACATGGTGTCAAAACAAGCCAGAGGAAAATCATTTGGGCAAAAAATGAAAAAGGATCCCAAGTCAAATTATAGAAAAGATTCCTTTATTAACTTTTGGTTGAGAATATGTTTGTATATTTTCAGAAAACAACTCCAAGACCATGTGGATTCCTGCAACAGAGAGGAATTGACAGGACTGCTCCAGCCATGAAGCCGGAGGAGAAACAGTCCAGAGATGGAAGACGCTGATGACACCTTGCCATACTAGCAGACAGCAGCTGTGCATCGCTGCAGGTTGCCCAGGACCAAACCAGAGACAGTCATACCTGCATTACCACCATTTGTCCACCATCCAGAACTGAAATATCATTGCTGACATGTACACATAAGGAACTGTTTGACATTGAAATTGGGACTCAAAAGAACTGTTGACCAGAAAGAAACTCACTACAGACTGATTCATTTGTCTCTCAGCATAACCATTATTGCTTGTCTCATTTTCAGTTCTTATATGTGTATTTCTAGTATCACATGATCTCACTCATCTATGGGAAATAATGAACAACATAAACTGATGAACAAAAACAGACCCAGAGACAGGGAAGCATTGATCAGACTGTCAAACCTCAGAGGGAAGGTGAGGGAGGGTGGGGGTAAGGGGGAGAGATCAACCAAAGGACTTGTATGCATGCATATAAGCCTAACCAGTGGTCACAGACAACAGGGGTGTGGGGGCTTGTGTGGGGAGGGGTTTGAGATGGGAATGGGGGGATGAGGATAAATATGTAATACCTTAATCAATAAAGATATTAAAAAAAAATGAAAACAGCAGGGTGCTGTCTGCCAGGGAGAGAAGGCTGGAAATGCAGGCACCCTCTTAAAGGGTCAAATCACAACATTTTGTGTGCAACCATTCACCATCGGCTTCAGCTGAGATAGGGCAGTGTGGACTGGAGCTGTGTGAGCATAAGCCAGGGTTGGGGGCTCTTGGGTTGGAGCTTGGAGGGTAGACAACCTGCTGAGTCATTCCCTCACAATGCAGAGGTCATCTTTCTCAGGCAGACCTTTGCTATACAGGTAGTTTTTGCCTGAGGGTGAGAGTTAACCTACCCCAGTGGTCAGCAAACTCATTAGTCAACAGAGCCAAATATCAACAGTACAATGATTGAAATTTCTTTTGAGAGCAAAATTTTTTAAACTTAAACTATATAGGTAGGTACATTGTTATTAACTTAGTTAGGGTACTCCTAAGCTGGTCTTTACTAAAAACTCAAGGGGTCAAAGAGCCACATGTGACTTGAGAGCTGTGGTTTGCCGACCACTGACCTACCCTATTGGAAAACCCCTTGCCCCACCTTATGGAGTTTCTGAGGCCCCATTAAGAAACTGACAATAACAACTAAACTCCAGGCAGAAGCACTTTCCCCACCCTATTTGAAAAGGTCACACCCCACCTGTGTTTGATTGCATGAGGCTACTCAGACAGAATCCAATCAATCTGAAGGCAGAGGCCAGTCTCTGGAGGCTTTGAGTCTTTGCTTGATCTAATTAGTCAAAAATAGCATTTGGGTCCTTGCCACAGAGACCCCCCCAGATGGTCCAGGGAGGCAAAAGCCAGCAGAACCCAAGTGCCTGCAGCTGACACCTGCAGGACCAGCTCCAGGGAGAAGTGAGCACACCTCAGAACAGGGACAATCAAGGTGTGAGACTCAAGGCAGATCCAGTTTACCTTTTATTAGAACACGTGAGTTTCTGCTTGGGCATTAATCAAATACATATTTTTTAAAATTTATCTTTATTGTTAAAAATATTACAGATATACCCTTTGTTGTTTTTTTGCTCATTGATCCACTCCACTTGCACTTGCCCCTCCCAGGCCTTCAGCACATTATGTCTGTGTCCATGTGCTATGCATATATGCATTTAATGGTTTTTAAGCATCTTCTTGGTTTTATATTTAGAACCACTTTTCTTCCATAAAGCATACTTGTTAAAATATATGAATATATGTATTTTTAAGAAGTTATGGCAATACATGTGTACAAATATCTAAATATTATAGATATATTTATTTCAATTTTTAAAAATTTTTACTTTTGAAAGTATTATATATGTCCTCTTTGTCCCCCATTGACCTCATCCAGCCCACCCCTACTCCCTATTGTCTGTGTCCATGGGTTATGCATATATACATACATACAAGTTCATTGTTGATCTCTTTCCACCCACCCACCTTCCCCTGCCTTCCCTCTATGATTTGACAGTCTGTTAGATGCTTCTATATCTCTGGATCTATTTTTGTTCATCAGTGTATGAAAAAGACTTAAATTAAAGAAATTTAAATTATTTTAAAGTCATCATGTTTTCTAGAAATGTTGATTATTAACAGAATCTGTAATATTTTAAGATTAATGCAAATAATATAGATAGTTTTTCAGGTATAATATGCATTTATATTACATACAACTGTAGTATGTAAAGAGTCTTCTGTGTATGTATTTAATGTCATGTGCATGAGTTATAATTTAATATCATGAAATATCAGTATTATTTTTATTGAAAAATAATATGTTCTTATAAGTGGCATTTTGCCAAGATTCTTATTAATTTTGTCATTTCTAATCATGCTTGAATTATTATCTATAAAATTATGGATTATATTCAAATGTTATTTTGAACTAAAATATTAACAATAAAGGGTGTATCATTCACATGTAAGCAGATTATTTTGGTCTCACAATATTGCCCTGGTACTTGTTCAAAACTATTATGTTTTTTCTCCTATTAAAACTGGTTACTTTGATGGAGAGGTAGGTATAGGATGGAGGTAGTTAATGAGGGGAAAAAAAACACAGGACGTCTGCAATACTTTCAACAGTAATGATAAATGAAAAAAAAACTGATTATTTTGAAATTGAGCATTTGAAGACATAAAAAGGAAGGATAACAATATTCTTGATTATGTCTCAGGGTCAGGGTTCAATCCTGGAGGAAAAAAACTGAGGTTTCTCTACAGGTTCATAGTGAAAAATAAAAGCACTTGAATTTTTTAGAACTGGATGTAGAAACACACCAAACACTTGGCACAGACATAAGCAGAGCTTATTACAAGGTTGAGTTCATTGATAGTACTCACATTAATTTCTACAGCAGAAAATAAGTGTCCTGAAAACAAAGGTAAAGTTGCTGCATAAGGAGTTTTCCTCTTATTGTGTGAAAACTGTTTCAATGCTCAAAGCTTAAGGGCATTTTACCCTAGCATCACATTGAAAATGCTTCCTTCTGCTTCAGATACCAGAGGAAATCTAAGCTGATCTTAAAAGTATTTAGAGCCCTAGCTGGTTTGGCTCAGTGGATAGAGCGTCAGCCTGTGGACTGAAGGGTCGGTCCCAGGTTTGATTCCAGTCAAGGGCACATGCCCGGGTTGTGGGCTCAATCCCCAGGAGGGGGTGTGCAGAGGCAGCCTATCAATGATTTTTTATCATCATTGATGTTTCTATCTCTCTCTCCCTCTCCCTTCCTCTCTGAAATCAATAAAAATATATTTAATAATAAAAAAGAATGTATAGGCAAATAAGTAAGATATACTATCTTTTCTGCTATGAAATATTACATTATAATTCTCCACTTAGATGATACTAAAGAAATATTTCATAATTAATAAGATAAGGTCAGTTTTACTCTCCAGGTTCTAAGGTACTCACTTGAGTCTATCTCATGAGAGGGCAATTTTGTTTTCACTAGAAGTCTACAATAAATGACTCTAAGAGGTTCTATGAAGAACACCACAAGATGGCAGTATTTCAGAAATTAATACATGGAGAGAGCAATTACTTCTATATAGTACCTAAAATAATGTAAAACATTTGGCTATATTTTTAAAGACTAAAAATAAAGTCATTGCTACAAATGACTAAGAATTACTGATACAAGGATGTCTGTTTGGTAATAAACAAGTTATTTCCTTTAAGTAATATAACTGTCAGTGTGATTGTTCCAAAACATTAGCAAGCTTCATCACATATAAATGAGTTGATGCTAAAGGATTGTCAGTAGATTAATAAATCTTATAATTGCTTACATATTGATCTATAACTATAACCATATTTCAAAAATTGTTTGAAAAAATAATTTATTCTAATAAAACATCAATTATATTGTGTTCCTCTATGATTGTTTAATAATCATTTTTAGAATAAGAAACAGAAATTAGCAATTATACATATTAAATACATCACATATTTTTCAAACTGTTCTGAAGTGAAGATCAGCAAGCTTTTTTATTGTAACTACTACCATAAAATTCTAAATTATGACATATAAAACAGAATATGAACACTCTTCCCCCAAAGAAAACCTGTCTAGAAAATTATGTCAAATATTGTCTCATAGGAATTACATATTTCCACCGTTACCCTGCTTGTACAGAGGGACTGCTCTAGGCTATCATTCATCTAGAAGTCACATGTAGTTTTTGTCCTTTAATTCGCAATTTATCTATAAGTAGTAGACCTAATGCCATTGTAATTAGCTAGTTATTAATAGGAAAAGATCAAGGGGGGAGGCCAGGCATTATAGGCATATCATTTCCACAGCTTCACCAGGAAGCTGTAGTTTGTACTCCAGGAGCCACCAGCCTATTCCCAGGACAACAGTGGGGGGAGGGATCCAACAAAGGGAAAACAAATGCATGCCCAATAAAGTTGGGATGATACCGGAAAGGTACTTGCCTGTCAGTCCCACATGGGAAAAAAGATCATTGTCCAGAATGGGGGTGGCCAGGGCAAGCATAGGAAAACTTGGGAATACATAATATCCTAAACAAACACTTTTTCTCTCTTATACTCTTGGCTCACTCTTGGCTTCCTTGAATCCACCTGTGTTTCCTCCATAGCCATGTGGACCCATGGACCCCACATGCAATGGACTGTTGGACTGCAGTGTGGAAACAGATTAAGCTAGCCTGATGTTGGACTGTGCAGGCACGGAAAGGAAAGTCTGGATCCTGGCTCTGATTTTAGCCCTGATAAAGGCAAAATGGGACTTCCTCCTTGGCAGGACTGAGGAAAATGAAACCTTTAAACTCAGGAGTTTGATTCCGCAGAAATAAAGCTTTCCACAATATTGCATCCTCCTGTGCCACTCTCAGAAAATTCTTTACTCATGATACTGCAAGAAATACCCTCCATCCCCCACCAGCAACTGGGAGAGACGAGGACCTCTCCCTCTATAAACAGACCTAATTCTACCTTTGTAGGTGGAGTTATTATAGCAAGATATGGGAAATAGGTATCTATATTAGAGAAGATAATATATCTTTATGGTTTTTAACCTGTTGAAATCTGGCAGTACTTATATTAATTTATTTTGAAGATACCTTTTTTCTTTATATTTACTTTCAACAGTCCATTCTACTTCTCTATTATTTGCTTTGGGATTAGAGGTTAGATACAAGTTCCATATGATGATGAAACACAGTCCTAACACTGAAACCAGATCCCCAGACCCCAATACTTGTTTTTCTCTCCTAGTTTATTTTGCCTTTTGGGAGATAACAGCAGTCAGGTCTCCTCACAATGCCTCTAAGATCACCAGACCTCGCCAGACACACTGGGCCCAGAGGCTTGTGCAGGTACAGAAAGACCATAAATGAACTCCAACTAACCCTTAGAATGGTAGAAACTAAAATTCTCCTTTAGCAGGAACCTCTGTGCCCAGACCCGGTCTTCAAAGACAGTACTGTATTCAGAAATAAGGGGTACCTTAGCAATTTGTGCTTAGCTGG
Source organism: Eptesicus fuscus (assembly GCF_027574615.1). Classification (NCBI taxonomy): domain Eukaryota; kingdom Metazoa; phylum Chordata; class Mammalia; order Chiroptera; family Vespertilionidae; genus Eptesicus; species Eptesicus fuscus. The sequence continues at coordinate 70,329,528 of NC_072486.1, forward strand.
GCACCTAGATCTCTTCCAATCAGTCCATGCCAACTTGAAGTTCAACTATTCTTTCCCTCATCTTTCCTTTTCCTTACCTTAGATGACATACTCAGATTGTCCAATCAGGACTCCTGAGTTAGAATTAATAAATATACATATAGATATAGTTTGTCCTAAATTTTACCCTTTAAATTTGCTCTGTCTTTATTTGGAAAGACTGACCTGAGCCTTGGATCTGGTCTCCTTATTTGAAACTGGACAAATAAATATTTTCTCTGCAAAATCCTGTTGCTTCACACATTGGCTTCTCTGAACACGGCAGACCTCTAACTCACAAAGTTCGGTAACAACAATGCATTTCACTATATCTTTATTTTAACCCCTTTGGTGACACAATAAAAACCCAGTCAAGCCCTAGCTGGTTTGGCTCAGTGGATAGAGCGTCGGCCTGTGGACTGAAGGGTCCCAGGTTTGATTCCAGTCAAGGGTACATGCCTGGGTTGCTGGCTTGATCCCCAGTAGGAGGTGTGCAGGAGGCAGCCGATCAATGATTCTCTCTCATCATTGATGTTTCTACCTCTCCCTCTCCCTCTCTCCCTTCCTTTCTGAAATCAATAAAAAAAAGTTTATAAAAACCCAGTCAAATATCTTACTAAAGCATCTGTGACATAGGCAACAAGCAGAGGAAAGGGGGTTTTCTCTGCTGGCATGCAAGAGAAAGAGGTAGCTGCTTCCTGGGCACCTCCTGAAAAGAGAGAAGAAAAAATAATCTTTGCCCTTTGGAGACAATATGGGTAGCATCCTCACTCTAACCTTTGAGAATATAAATAAATACATCTCTCTAAGGACAAGACAAACCTGGGCATATCCAGCCTTTAAGACCTAGGAATGGATGTCTTTAAGTTCTGCCCTCATTTTTCCTTAAAATGGAAACATGTACAACTAAGTAAATCCCAAATTCTCTATCTAAGCAGTTGTAAGTTAGCTTGCCAAGGCTTGATATTCACACTTTAATCATATTTTGGACCACTGAGAAGGCTAAAATGGGCTAATTCCAATGTAACCCTGATATTTGGGGGGGCTAACAATCTGAATCCATGCCAGCAAGCTCAGTGTACATTCTTGGTAACCTATAATTAAGTCACTACCTCCTTCCCAGAAACTGTTACAGAAGCCATAAAACTGTGAACAGTGCACTGCCCCAGAGGGAGGGTTATTAGTGCTGGCACCAGGCCAGACCATCAGATGTGGCCTGGAGACCCCCAATACCTGGGGCCTTCTTGTAAGGCCCGTGAAAAGGACTGGAAGCATAATCCATATTAGCGGAACAGAGACCCATGGAAGATATATAAAAGAGAAGCCCCCTGCATGTTACTTTACACAGATTTGGTAAGTTATTTCCTGAGTCCACCAGTGTAAATAAACAGTGTCACTCCTTTTCTCTAAAGCGTCGCTTATTTTTTCTTTGGTCTTCTGCAACACCACTTTTACCTACATTTGTACTAATCAATATCTTCTATTTTGTAGCTAGGCAATTAGTATCTATTTCTCAATTACCCATTGCTTATTTTCTCCCCTTGATAATGATATCATCCTATCTAATAAAGAGTAATATGCAAAATGACTGTACCTCCGCTATACCCACAAGCCACACCCAACAGCCAATCAGGAGCAAGTTTGCAAATTAATCCAACAAAGATGGCTGCGGCCATGGAGAGAGCAGGAGGCTTGGGTTTGCCCGGCAATGGAGGAAGCCAAGCTTTCCGCCTGCCCTGGCCTTCCTTGGCCTCTGCTTAGGCTACAAAGTTTCAATTATAGAAGATAAATAAATCCCAACAAAAATGGCTGTGGCCATGGAGTGAGCAGAAGGCTTGGCTCTGCTCAAGGCTGCAAAGTTTCAATTATAGAAGATAAATAAATTCCAGATACCAGGGCCTCCACTTGGGTCACCAGGGGGGCGTGGCCAGCCTGCAAACCACCATATGCCCCTCGCTCAGGCCGCCCCACTCCCCAAGGGAACCCCCACCCTAATCTGGGACACCCTTCAGGGCAAACCAGCCAGCCCCCACCCATGCACCAGGCCTCTATCCTATCTAATAAAAGAATAATATGCAAATTGACCATCACTCCAACACACAAGATGGCTGCCCCCATGTGGTCAAAGATGACTGACCCCATGTGGACACAAGATGGCCACCACAAGATGGCCAGCAGGGAAGGGCAGTTGGGAGGGACCAGGTCTGCAAGGGAGGGCAGTTGTGGGCAATCAGGCCAGAAGGGAAAGGCAGTTGGGAGGGAGCCAGGCCTGCAGGGGAGAGCAGTTGGGGGTGATCAGGCCTGTAGGGGAGGGCAGTTAGGGGTGACCAGGCTTGCAGGGGAGGGCAGTTAGGGGCAAACAGGCTGGCAGGGAGCAGTTAGGCATCAATCAGGCTGTCAGGGGAGTGGTTAGGGGCAATCAGTATGGCAGGCAGGTGAGCAGTTGGGAGCCAGCAGTCCTAGATTGTGAGAGGGATGTCTGACTGCCCTCGATGGGTCCCAGATTGGAGAGAGTGCAGGCTGGGCTGAGGGATGCCCCCGCCCCCCGTGCACAAATTTCTTGCACTGGGCCTCTAGTCAATAAAATATTCTGCTATTAATCCTTTGAAGACAGCAGAATTTTCTACCCCAGATGTGCCTCTTTGGAATAAGAATTAATTTAAGCTGATTATTTTTAAGAAACAGCAGGCATAGGGAAAGCTCTGAAAATCCAACAAAAGTTACCTTTTTGCAAGAGACATTTCTATTTATAAAGCAAACCTCCATCTGTAAGGGTGTCTTCTTATCTGTACCAGAAAGAGAAGGATGACTAAATCTCTAGAAACCCTTATCGATGGAGAAGGCAAGGACCTAAATCTGAATAACAACCATAGTCTTATTTGATGAGTTTTTTTCTGACAGCCTCCCAGAATTGGCTCCTTACCCTCTAAAGTCTTCTTTTGTCATTAGTTGGAGATGGTATTTAAGAAGGTGGCTTGGGCCCAGCTGGCATGGCACAGTGGTTGAGCATCAACCTATGAACTAGGAGGTCATGGTTTGATTCCCGGTCAGGGCATGCTGGGGTTTTGGGCTTGATCCTCAGTGGAGGGCATGCAGGAGGCAACCAATCAATGTTTCTCTCTCACCATTGATGTTTTTATCTCTCTGTCCCTCTCCTTCCTCTCTGAAATCAATAAAATCATATATATATATATATATATTTATTGATTTATATATATATATATGAAGGTAGCTTGGGCCATTTCAAGGAGTTACTTAATTCTTCTGGGTCTCTCCCCTGTATAGCAGGTACACATATTATAAAACTGCTGTTTGTTTTTCTCCTATTAAGATGGGTTTTTATTACAGAGTATACTTTCCTTTAAATTCAATTTAAATTCTCTCTATACAGATTATTTGCAGACAATTTATATTCTTTTTTCAACAATTTATATTCTTATGTTAATCTAGTAATTGTATATAATGTCCCTTTTTCTGCGAAGGCAAAATGGGTATAATTTTCTTATGCTACTAGTATTGCAAAATCTATATTGCCCAAATGTATGATTGACATTCATTGTTAGTTGCTGTTTGAAATCTCATCTAATAATTATCTTTTGTTGTGAAATGAGCCTGCTATTTCAGTGACATTTTCTATTTAATCCCCAAAGTCAATACAAATCTCCTCTCCTTTTCTCTCCAATTGAACCATGAAATTTCCAGTACTTTTCTGAGCTTCCCCCCTTTCACATGATTGTTTTGGTCAACCTCCCTCCTCCTCTATTTCCTGAAGGGTTTCTTTATTGTAACAGAGTGAAATACTCAGTCTTTCTGACTTCTTCTTGTTCAAGGCTGCTTTGCTCCCATGGCCTTCAGGCTAATAGCTTCTGCTTAGTCTTGCACACAGACATACTAATCATTAGTGGAATTCTGACCTCCAAAGGATATAACAGAAATATGTACAAAAATAATGATTACTTATCAAAGATTTGCAGGAACCTCATGATGAGATTCACATCAACTAGCACAGTCTTTCTTGGACCCCTGCTGGTGCCCAGATGTCTGAGGTGATCAATCACTTCTTGCCCCTCCCATTTCCCCTTCCCTTGACATAAAAGAAGCCTGAGCTCTGCACTTTGGTAAGATGGATTTGAGGAACCAGTTTGTCTCCCACCTTCTTAGTTGTACCTTCTCAATCAATAAACCTTTCCCTAATCCAGGGGTCCTCAAACTTTTTAAACAAGGGCCAGTTCACTGTCCCTCAGACCATTGGAGGGCTAGACTATAGTTTAAAAAAAACTATGAACAAATTCCTATGCACACTGCACATATCTTATTTTGAAGTAAAAAAACAAAACGGCAATAACACCCGCATGTGGCCCGCAGGCCGTAGTTTGAGGACGCCTGCCCTAATCCAACTCTGACATTTTGGCCTTTCCAAGCACTGGCCACAAGGACTTTATTTTAGTAACATTACTAGCCACATATTATTTGATTAATCAGAAATCTTTCTAAAAGATATTGTAATATTTCATGGTATCTTCCAATCCTCTGATATTATATTGGTGGGTATTTACAGTTTGGTCTGATGTAGGTATATAAAGATTGCATTTAGTTTTATCTATTTTATGTGCTGTTAAATATTATTTGTTATCACATTTTTCAGAGTTTCCCTCCCCCAAATAGTATCTATCTTTATTAAATATCCACAAATTGGTGCTTTTACAACTTTATATTTTTTAAGGGCCATCCTGAAAACTGTCTCCATTATTCCATTTATGGTATTTTGAATATTGCTCTTCTAAAAACCTTATTGTTACCTTTTCTTTTCACTCCCAATGACTAACCTCATAGACACAGACAACAACATAGTGATTTCCAGAGGGAAATGGGGGTGGATGGAGGTAGAAGTGAGTCTATGGGGGATAAATGGTGATGAAAGACTTGACTTGGGGTAGTGAACACACGGTACATTATATGATGATCAATCATAGATTTGTATACCTGAAACCTACATAATTTTATTAACCATGTCTCCCAAATAAATTAAATAAAATAAATAAAAATACAATCTATGTATAGTTGCAATGCAAGACTTGGTTTTCGTACCAGGGCATTCATAGCTTTTTCTGATTATTCGGATTACACCAGTGTTTATGTAGTGCTGGTATGACATGTTTTCAGTTGGGGTACTTTGTTGTTTTCATTCCCCCTGTCATGGACTGAATTTTCACTTTCTATTATATCCAAATATTCTTTCAAGCTATCTATACATAATACACACATTTTGTCATGAGTGATATTTCTATTTATTATGAATTTCATGATATTTTTTCTCAATGTTTCTTCATATATAATGACTGAACACACATGCACATACATACTTACACATGTGTGTATACCTCTGTAGTATTTTCATTTTATATTTAATTTTAAAGCATAATTTTATATTTAATTTTTAAAGCATAATACTTATACTATTCATTTTCTCAGTCATTTTCAAGGCATCTATCCCTCTTTTTTTTTTTCCTATAGCAGCTATCATGTGACATAATTTAATTTTTTGGTGTGTTTTTTTGTTGTTGTTGTTGATGGTGGTGGTGGTACAAATATCAGTATCTTTTTTATTTGTTCTATCCCTTCCATATACAGAGATCAGTCCTCTATACCTTTCTGGTTGTGATTAGTATATTTATGTAATTCTTACAATAATGTTACTAATTCAATGCCTGCAGTTATAGTTTTTGATGGCTTTATTAGGCTCAGGCCATCAATGTTACATCATTTGAACACCCATCTCAGGAGAGACTTAGTAATATTTTTATGCACAACTATTGCTTTTAATATTTATTTATTTATTTTTTTTATTAATTTCAGAGAGAGGGAAAGAGGGTTGAAAGACATTGATATGCTGCCTCCTACATGCCTTCCTCCCTCTCCCCTCCCCCCACCCCCTGGGGGATTGAGCCTACAACCCAGAGAATGTGCCCTGACTGGGAATCAAACTATGACCTTCAGGTATATAGGTTGAAGTTCGATCACATGCTGGTGTGCTCCTTTTAATTTTTAAATTATTCCTGTCATCTCTAGCTTTATTTCTTGATCTGCTAGAAAACAAATGTCTTCTTTTTGTCTTTTAATATTTACTGTTGAAAGTATACCTATGTGTTGGAGCCATGGAACTTCTGATTTTCCTGACTCACAGCAGAATCCCTTCCACACATTTTGTAGGTCTGCCTAATGTATGCTCTAGTTTCTATGACTTCTATTTCTGATGTTCTTTCTGCTTTAGAAATTTTACTTAAAATCATTGCTCTAGCTTCCAGAGACCCATCATCATCATCATCATCATCATTCTTTATCCCAGGTAGACAATCTATATATACAGTACAAACCATATGGGTTATCATCTGTTAGAGACAGTTACGCTTTTACAGTTTAGCTAAATTTTCTGCCCTAACTTTCTGTCTCTCAAAACTGCATAGGGTTTCTAAGTTTAAATTTAGGACACAAAATAGCAGATAATATGGAGAGATGTCACTGATGACAAGCACACTCTTCCTTAGTGTAATATTTACAATTATTTTTGTTCAACCAGCTGAGGTAGTAAACAAAGAAGGCAAGAGGGCATTAGGGACACACTACTTTATCAGAAATGGTCAACCTCTTATTGTCTGAGTCACAGCCGCCTTTGAGTCACAACTCTACTAGCAAGATTTTCATTTTTCTTCCTGACAAGGACATTGAAATTGTGTCACAGTTAGCATTTTTCCATCTGCAGAATATCTAATTCTCCATGAGAGGTTCGGGGAGATGAATGTTTTGTGCTCAAAGCTCAATGACAGTGTGACTGGGCAGGCCATAATGCTAAAACTTTTACTAAGGGAACAGGGAGTTGTAAGAGCCAGGCATCATAGCTTATGAAATGCGGAAATCAAACTGAAATACGTGGTTTTCTTCTGGGCAGGATGCAAACGTGGTTTCTTTCCCGGGTCCTTGTCCAAATGGATTTGAAGAATGAAGCCATGGACAAAAGGTGGAAATTTATTGGGAAAGAAGCACAGACTCCCACATGAGTAGGGGGTTCCAAAGGGGTAGCCCACTAAGTCCCTCTTTCCTGAGGTTTATAAAGGCTGCAGTTCTTTGTGTCTTGATATCCCCTCTGATTGGTCACTATAGCAGCTTCAGAGCTCAAACCCAACGTGGGGTCCCCCTTTTTTTCTCCCCCTCCTGTGGGAGAATTGTCTATTCCCTGTGAAAATCTATTTTCCTCTTTCTCCCTTTTGTTTTTCTACTCCCTGTGGCTCTCCCCTGTCTTCTGTAAGTGGGTATCTTCCTCTCCCCTTTATCCTGTGGCATCTCTTTTCTCTTTCTGTGAATGCATGCCTTTTGGCAGCTCCCTGCCACCAAGCTTTGCAGTCCTCCCCCATGGACCCTTTTAGTTCTAAAACTCCCTAAACCTGCCTATTTTACTCCTAAAAACTCCTTTCACTTAGATCCTTATTATGGTATCCCCATGCTTTCTTTCCATTGCAAACATCTTTACATTATGCACTTTCCAGGTAAAAAAAGGATTTTCCACTTTATAACTTTATCAAAAACAACACCTTCAAAACAAGCTGTTGTTTTGTTAACATGTTAAATAAACATGTTTATCACTTTTCCTAAGAAGAACATGTTTTCACTTTGCAAAGTAAGGTAGAAACACTACCAAAACTAGCTTGAGCTAGTTTTGGTAGTATGAACCATCCTTTACTGATTTGCATGCAAATTATACACAATCATATATGCAGATGTTAGCTATGCTAAATAATTAGTTTATATATTTAATTTTTAAAATTAGTGGAATGCAGTCTAGATTTTTTTACAGTTGTTTTTTTTAAGAAATCAAAGACACATGTAAAAATATTGATCAACTTAATAGAAGACATGAGCTCTGTTTTTATTCTCTATTTAAATATCAGCAATTCTCCAATATAGAAATTCAAGTTGAATGACAATTATAATTACCTCATAGTTCAAGATTTGGGAACATAGAGTATAGCCCAACTAGAAATATTCATGCTACTGCTTTTTTCTTAACTCCCAATCATTTATTTTTCTGATTATCTTATTTCACTTATTTCCCAATCTTTGTTTTATTTAAACCTATGAATGATTTAACTCATTAGAAAAATTTCAGTTAGGAACTAAAGATATTTAAGATTTTGCTTAAATTCAAATCCCATTTTCCTCACTCATTTTAGGCAAGTTACATAACCTTGAATGCCTTTGTTTTTCATCTTGAAAATAAAGATAGTAATATGTATCAGTTTGCTTTTCTTCTGAGGAATACATTGGGAGGTATGTGATTAAAATGTATTAAGATATTATTTTTGTCATTTTCAAATACAAAAGAAAGACTCAGAGAATTTAAATGACTTTCCCAAGGATATTCAAGTCAGTAGTAAAAATACACATTAAAAAATCAAATGTTGTATATTGATGAATATTTAGACATAAGAGCTATCTGGTTATGTTTGTAAGACAAACAGCATGTTTTTATTGTTGATAAATATTGGGATGAGATAAATGATTTCTACTTTTCTATTTGTTAGGGAATATGAAAAAACAACAACACATTTTTGTTTATCCAGTTTGGGCTACTTGGTTTGTTAACATGACTAAAGACTTCTGATCAAAGAGCTATTAAGCAGTGGAGCCAGTAACTGAATGTAGAAAAAATACTGACTTTCAATACTAAATTGTTTCTAATACATCATGAGATTCTATATTATATAATATAGTGCATTTCTATTTACAAATGACTAAGTTTATTTAGGAGAAGCAGAATAAAAATTAGTGGACAGCCCTTGCCAGTGTAGATCAGTTGGTTGTGCATTGCCCTGTGCACCAAAAGGTTGCCAGTTTGATTCCCATTCAGGGCACACACCCAGGTTGAAGGCTTAATCCCAGTAGAGGGTGTGCAGGAGGCAGCCTATCAATGTCTCACTCTCATATTGGATGTCTCTCTCTCTCCTTATCCTTTCCTCTCTCTCTAAAAATACCTTTTAAAATGAACAATACACATTGTAAATGACATCTAAAAACAATACATCTTGTGCTCACAAAACAGCACAGGATGAATTGACTAGTGAATGGTATACATAACGTAAGTGGAAGGAATTTAAATGAGGGAAACACCTGTTACTCTTGGTTTTCTGAACTAGTTGAAATGGCTCTTTTGATAGGCTTACACCAGTTCCCCATCCAGATTTAATTTATCATATTAGCCATTAACTTCAAATCCCCCCCCCTTTGATAATTTTTCCTATGTTTCCAAGAAAATGTTAAATGTACTGTCCTGGATTTCAACTTTGATTATGTGCTGTGCAGTGGATGCATTATGTTTTTTGAGCATATGCTATGTCAATGTCCATTTCCTTTCTCTCAGAACATTTCCTGACTTGAATGTAGTCATTGATTGGCTAAACTGTGTACACTATCTTGTTTGTTAAGAATTGCACTGATTGGCTTTATAATATTCTTTGATTCTTGGATAAGATAGGACTTGGCTTAAATGCTAACAAACTATGAGGAAGAGAAATGAAGAAAACAATACCATTAACTATTATATCAAAAATAATAAAACACCTAGGATACATTTAACAAAGGAGGGGAGAGGAAATATCTGTATACTGAGAACAATAAGATATTGATGAAAGAAATTAAAGAAGACACAAATAAATGGAAAGATAATTTATCATGAATTAGAAGAATTAATGTTAAAATGTCAATACTATGAAAAAGCCATCTACAGATTCAATACAATCCCTGTCAAAAATTCAATGGCAGTTTTTTAGAAATAGAACAAATAATTTTAAATTTGTATGGAACCACGAAATACCCTAAATAGCTAGAGCAACTGAATAGACATTTTTTTAAAGAAGACATACAAAAGCTAACAGGTACATTAAAAGTTGCTCAACATTACTAATGACCAGGGAAATGAAAACTCAAATCATAATGTGATATCAATTTACACATGTTAGAATGGCTATTATAAAAAAGACTAGAGGCCTGGTGCACAGATTCGTGCACTGGTGGGTGGGGTCCCTCGGCATGGCCTGCACAGATCAGGCCGAAACCAGCAGTCCAACACTTTTTGCACCTCCTGCCTGCGGCTCCTGCTCATTCTGGCCCCGCTGCACCTGCCACTGATGCTCAGTAGGCTCCCTGTCTCTCCTCTGTGGTCTCTGGGCTGCGGCGGCCAGCTGTGAGCCCAGTGTCTGGTGCCCATTGGTGAGAGCACACTGACCACCAGGGGACAGCTCCTGCATTGAGTGTCTGCCCCCTGGTGGTCAGCACATGTCAAAGCGACCAGTCGACCGGTTGTTAGGTCATTTGGTCACTTAGGCTTTTATATACTATCTAATAAAAGAGTGATATGCAAATTGACCGTACCTCCACTACACCCACAAGCCACACAATCAGGAGCAAGTATGCAAATTAACCCAACCAAGATGGCTACAGCCACAGAAAGAGCAGGAGGCTTGGGTTTCCCTGGCAATGGAGGAAGCCAAGCTTTCTGCACACCATGGCCAGCCCAGGCCTCCACTCAAGGCTACAAAGTTTCAATTATAGAAGATAAATAAATTTCAGATACCAGGGCCTCCACTTGGGTCACCAGGGGGCGTGGCCAGCCTGCAAACCACCACAGGCCCCTCACCCAGGCCGCCTCACGCCCCAAGGGAACCCCCACCCTGATCTGAGACACCCTCAGGGCAAACCAGCCGGCCCCTACCCGTGCACCAGGCCTCTATGCTATCTAATCCTATCTAATAAAAGAATAATATGCAAATTGACCGTCACTCTAACACACAAGATGGCTGCCCCCATGTGGCCAAAGATGGCTGCCCCATTTGGACACAAGATGGCCACCACAAGATGGCCAGCAGGGGAGGGCAGTTGGGAGGGACCAGTTCTGCAAGGGAGGGCAGTTGGGGCAATCAGGACAGCAGGGGAGGGCAGTTAGGGGTGACCGGGCCTGCAGGGAAGGGCAGTTGGGGGGGACCCAGGCCTGCAGGGGAGAGCAGTTGGGGGGTACCAGGCCTGCAGGGAAGGGCAGTTAGCGGTGACCAGGCCTGAAGGGGAAGGCAGTTAGGGGCAAACAGGCTGGCAGGGGAGCAGTTAGGCATCAATCAGGCTGTCAGGGGAGTGGTTAGGGGGTGATCAGGCTGGCAGGCAGAAGCGGTTAGGGGAAATCAGGAAGGCAGTTGGGAGCAGATGGGAGCCAGCAGTCCTGGATTGTGAGAGGGATGTTCAACTGCCTATTTAGGCTAGATCCTACCAGGATCGGGCCTAAATGGGCAGTCAGACATTCCTCGAGGGGTCTCAGATTGGAGAGGGTGCAGGCTGGGCTGAGGGACACACACCCCTGTTCATGAATTTTGTGCACCAGGCCTCTAGTATATAGATAAGAAGTAACAAGTATTGGTAAGAATGTGGAGAAAAGGGAACACTTACGTGCTGTTGATGGGATTGTATGTTGTTGCAACCACTATGGAAAAGTGTATGGAACCTAATAATAGAACTACCATGTGATATAGCAATTCCACTTCTGGGTATTTATCTCAAAAAATGAAAATACTAATTAAAAAAGATATCTGCATCCTCATTTTTATTTCAGCACTATTTACAATAGCCAAAGCATAGAAACAGTTTAAGTGTCCATCAATGGGTGCATAGATATATAATATATAAGTAATTATACACTTTGCATAATTATAAGGCAGTGTTTATTAAAATACATTGTGTGTATGCATTTTGGGGGAACATGTTGTATACACACATACACACAATGGAATATTATTCAGCCATGAAAAGGAAAATATTGTCATTTGTGACAACATGGATGAACTTTGAGGGCATTATGTTAAATGGAATAAGTCAGACAGAGAAAGACAAATATTATATGATCTCACTTATATGTAGCATCTAACCCTCCCCCCAAAAAAACAAAACAAAACAAAACAAAACAAATAAAACAAACAAACAAGTTCATAGGTACAGGGAACAAATTGGTAGTTGCCAGAGGTAGAGAGTGGGTGAAATGGGTGATCAGCATCTAAGGAAAAATACTTGCAGTTATAAAAGAAATAAGTCATGGAGATGTAATGTACAGCATGGTGACTGTAGCTAATAAAGAGGGAAAATTGTTTTAGTCACTATTTATTTGGGCTTACTCTTATAAATATCCAAACCTAATTCTTACTGATATATGTAGTTTATTTATTAGTTAGATGTTTTGCATGGAGTTATCATTGATTCATGAAAATTGTTCAACTAAATGATCAATATATTCACATTTAACATAGCATAATCATTTACAGGTTGACTTTTTGATTCAGTCTGTGTGAGTTTAAGTCCTGATTCCAGCATCTGCTAGCTTTCTGGCTTTAAACAAGTTACTAAGACCTTTGAAGCCCCACTTTGTCAATTTTTAAATTGATGCTAGCTATAGTGTTTGCCCCACAGGTTTGTGGGAGGCATTGAAAGTGGTAATATATATCAAATATTGAACACTAGGTATAGCACATATTAAAAGCTCATAAAGTTAGTTATTATTTATTTTCTTATAATATACTTACATAACAATAAACTGTTCAAAATAAACGATGGCCCACTTTTGGAATAGGCAAAGAATAAAAAGAAAGAAATGTATCCTTTGAAAGATGTAGCCATAAACCTATAGAATACCAATACTTTTAAATCATATGGGAACAAATGATCTATATGCCTAAAATTAGACTACATACAGTTCATGCATTTTTAAAATCTCTCTTCTCTCTAGCTATGATCGATTTCTCTACCTATGATCAGTAAAAAAAAAAAAAAACTATATTCATAGAGATAGTATATCTTCTTTAGTACTCATAGAAACAGGGCCCTTGCTATGGGCAAGAAAAAAAAAGAGTTGACTCCATAGGGAACACAAAGGCCTCCAAAGATTTCCTGATAGATCTTCACACTTATTTTAACATCCATGAATATATGCAATGAGGATTCAGTTATTTCTATAATTTAAGTGTGACTAAACTTGAAGAAATTAATTCTGTTCTCTGAATGCTGAGCTTCTTGTCTGTTGTTCTGGGTGAAAAAATAATCCCTAGATTGTTCACATTTTATATTGGTAAAATAGATTTTTAAGCCAATTTTTACCACTTTCCCTTAGATATAGTACTCCCTCTTTACCCTATGTCACATATTGAAACCCAAATGTGGTGGTCAGGTCCGAGTTTGTTGTCTGGCAAAATGAAAGAATGAATTCACAGACAAAAACGATTAGCAGAAGCAAAGTTTATTGAGAGAAGCCAGTGCTGGAAAAGGAACAGCTGGGGTTCCAAAAGCAGGCCAGTGTCTAGAGCTTCCGTTCCATGTTGCAGCCGGGTGTAGGTCAGCATACAAGCTAACTAAAGTCCATTAGTCCATGTGTGGAATCCCATATGGCCATAAGCCACGTGGGCGCAGGGGAGCATATCTCCTGCCATAGGAGAGCCAGGAACCCAGTGAGCCACAGAGAGAAGGAGGGAGAGTAGTGCTTCTTTGTCTAGAAGATAGATATATACTTGATAGCTTCTGATTGGTTCTTTCAAATAATTCTGCCTTAGTAACATCTTTGGGATTGGTATAGGCCTCACTGCCTTGTGATTGGTTATATGCAAGTTGCCTGTTTTAGCAACATCCATACATTTTAAAGCTCATGACTCCCACGCTCAGCTCGCCCTTCTTTCCCCAGCCAGCTGCCCGCTAGGTTGCCTTAGCAACACTCCCTGGTAGGTTAGGTTCCCCAGTTCTACTTCCTCCCGCCATGGTCCTGTGCTTGACTACCTAGCCTTCTACTTCTGTCTCTTCAATATCACATATGTGCCACATAGTTTTGATTTAAACTTTATGTATTTTTATTTAACATACTAGAGGCCCGGTGCACAAAATTCGTGCACAGAGGGGGGTTGTCCCTCAGCCCAGCCTGTACCCTCTCCAATATGGGATCCCTTGAGGGATGTCCGACTGCCCGTTTAGGTCCTATCCCAGGGATCGGGCCTAAACGGGCAGTCGGACATCCCTCTCACAATCCAGGACTGCTGGCTCCCAACTGCTTGCCTGCCTGCCTTCCTGATTGCCCCTAACCGCTTCTGCCTGCCAGCCTGATCACCCCCTAACCACTCTGCTGCCAGCCTGTTTGCCCCCAACTTCCCTCCTCTGCCAGCCTGGTCACCCCTAACTGCCCTCTCCTGCAGGGTTGATCACTTCCAACTGCCCTCCCTTGCAGGCCTGGTCCTTCTCAACTGCCCTCCCTTGCAGACCAGGTGCCTCCCAACTGCCCTCTCCTTCTGGCCATTCTGTGGTGGCCATCTTGTGTCCACATGGGGGCAGGATCTTTGACCACATGGGGGCAGCTATATTGTGTGTTGCAGTGATGATTAATCTGCATAGTACTCTTTTATTAGATAGGATAGAGGCCTGGTACAGGGGTGGGGGCCAGCTAGTTTGCCCTGAAGGGTGTCCCTGATCAGGGTGGGGTTCCCTTGGGGTGTGGGCGGCCTGAGCGAGGGGCCTGTGGTGGTTTGCAGGCCGGCCACGCCCCCTGGCAACCCAAGCAGAGGCCCTGGTATCTGGAATTTATTTTCCTTCTACAATTGAAACTTTGTAGCCTGGAGCAGAGCCAAGCCTGGGGCTCCCTCCGAGGCCCACAGCCATTTGTGTTGGGGTTATAATTGAAACTTTGTTGCCTTAAGCGGGTGGGCCCGGCCACGGTGTGTGGAAAGCTTTGCTTCTCCTGTTGCCGGCGGCAACCCTGGCCTGCTCTCTCAAGCTCCATTCTGCCGACATTTGTTTGAATTTGTTTACCTTCTATAATTGAAACTTTGTAGCTTGAGTGGAGGCTTAGGCCTGCAATGGCTGGCAGAAAGCTTGGCTTCCTCTCTTACCTAGGAAACCTTGCTCTCTGTGGCTGTAGCCATCTTGGTTTGGGTTAATTTGCATCCTCGCTCTGATTGGATGGTGGGTGTGGCTTGTGGGCGTGTCGGAGGTATGGTCAATTTGCATATTTGTCTATTATTAGATAGGATTTTATTAGATGTAATCTTATTGAAATGCTTAATTCTTATAAGGCTCTAAATTACTATAAGCTACCCTTTCTCTTTGCGTATACAATCAAGGGTGTACTCAAGTCATTCCCTGCTATTTGAAGTGCAGAATAAGCGATACACTGGGATTCATGATTCTACCCACATTACACTACACACGTTTGGCTGAATCACTTCAAATTTTAAGTGTCAAATTTCTAAGAGTAAAATGAGAGAGGGGTATTCTACAAAGGAGATTCAGATCTATTAATTTATTTATTACATGATCTACCAAATATGGATCATCTACATTTTTTTCCTAAATGACTGGTGTAATGAATGCCAGGTAACAAAATATTAATGTTAGCATAATGAAAATAAATCTTTAATAATTAAGTAAGTGCTCCTTGTAAGGGCTCTAAGAGTAAGATTACTATTAATTTGAGCAAAACAATTTAAACACAGCATTTTCACACACAAACTAGTCTTGCTGTGTGAAGGAATCAGAGAAGGGAATTAAAATTTTGACCCCAGAATTAACATTTGCTGCATGGTTGAGACTCATTTCTTAAGTTTCATTCAAGTAGTTTCCTGAAAGTAAAACATGTTCATAGATTCAACATTATCCAGATTTTTAGCTCATTATCAGAAATATATGCAATTCATAATCCCAGCACTAAAATAACATGGGTTTGTTTACTGAGACTTATAATACATTTCTAGGTCAATCAGTTCCTCTTTATAATGAGTCATCATAATGAAATATTATAACATATGCAAAAATATTCACTCTATAGGCACTTAGAAATTTAAAAAATGATTCATACTCATAAAAATCTATAAATCTATTATAAAAATGTGATTATATTTTTAATAGTTCAGCAGTTTTTAAAAACATGAGGTTACTATAACACCAACATGCTCACCTCAGAATAAATGAATTCATTATTTCATTACCTCCTGCTATGACTTTGTGTCCAGTTTGAGGATTAATATTTGTATATAATTTAACATATCAGCTCCTTGACATTGATGATTTTTTTAGATTAGACACCAAAAGCAAAAACAAACAAGTTGGACTGCATCCAACTAAGTAGTTTCACAGCAAAGAAAACCATCAGCAAAATAAAAGACAACCTAACAAATGGGTGAAAATATTTGAAAATCATATATCTGATAAGGGGCTAATATCCAAATAGAAAAAACTAATACAACTCAACAGCAAACAAACAAACAAATAGTTGACTTTAAAAATGGGGATAGGTCCTGATTAGACATTTTTCCAAAGATGGCATACAGATGGCTAACATGTATATAAAAAGGTCCTCAATGTCACTAGTCATCAGGAAAATGCAAATCAAAATCACAATGAGATATTACCTCACACCTGTCAGATGACTGGACAATAGTGTGGTGAAGGCCTGGGAGGGGTGGGTGCAGGGTGGATGGGGTCAATGAGGGAAAAATAGGAGACATCTGTAATACTTTCAATGATAAAGGTAATTTTTTTTTTTTAATGACAAGACATAACAAGTGTTGGTGAGGTTGTGAAGAAAAGTGTAAAATAACCTTATGCACTGTTGGTGGGAATATAAATTAGTGCAGCCACTGAAAAGAGCAGCATGAAGGCTCCTCAAAAAGTAAAAAGTAGAACTTCCATTTGACCTAGCAATTACACTTCTGGGAATCTATCCAAAGGAAATGAAAATACTAGCTAGAAAAGATATCTACATGCCTACATTAATTGCAGTATTATTTACAATAGCTAAGGCATGGAAGAAACCTAAGTGTCCATCAATGGATAAATAAAGACATTTTCTATCCTATCTAATAAAAGAGTAGTATGCAAATTAATCATCACTCCATTGCACCCACAAGCCACGCCCACCAGCCAATCAGGAGCGAGTATGCAAATTAAGCCAACCAAGATGGCTACGGCCATGGAGAGAGCAGGAGGCTTGGGTTTCCCCAGCAATGGAAGAAGCCAAGCTTTCCGCACACCCTGGCAGGCCCAGACCTCCACTCAAGGCTACAAAGTTTCAATTATAGAAGATAAATAAATCCCCAAAAAATGGTGGCAGCCATGGAGCAAGCAGGAGGCTTGGCTCCGCTCAAGGTTACAAAGTTTCAGTTATAGAAGATAAATAAATCCCAGATCCCAGGGCCTTCCACTTGGGTTGCCCGGGGGCATGGCTGGCCTGAAAACCACCACAGGCCCCTCGCCCAAGCTGCCCCACACCCCAAGGGAACCCCCACCCTGATCCAGGACACCCTTCAGGGTAAATCAGCCAGCCCCCACCCATGCACAAGGCCTCTATCCTATCTAATAAAAGAGTAATATGCACATTGACCATCACTCCAACACACAAGATGGCTGCCCCTATGTGGTCAAAGATCCTGCCCCATGTGGACACAAGATGACTGCCACAAGATGGCCAGCAGGGGAGGGCAGTTGGAAGGGACCAGGCCTGCAAGGGAGGGCAGTTAGGGGCGATCAAGCCTACAGGGGAGAGCAGTTAGGGGTGACCAGCCCTGCAGGGGAGGGCAGTTAGGGACAAACAGGCTTGCATGGGAGCAGTTAGGCATCAATCAGGCTGGCAGGGGAGTGGTTAGGGGGTGATCAGGCTGGCAGGCTGAAGTGGTTAGGGGCAATCAGGAAGGCAGGAAGGCGAGCAGTTGGGAGCCAGCAGTCCTGGATTGTGAGAGGGATGTCCGACTGCCCATTGAGGCCTGATCCTACCTGGATCAGGCCTAAACAGGCAGTTGGACATCCCTCGAGGGGTCCCAGATTAGAAAGGGTGCTGGCTGGGCTGAGGGACAACCCCCAACTGTGCACGAATTTCATGCACCTGGCCTCTAGTGTATATATATAATAGCATATTATTCAGCCATAAAAAAGAAATAAATCTTGCCATATGCTAACACATGGATGTACCTGGAGAATGCAATGCTAAGTGAAATAAGCCAGACATAGAAACAAATACTGTATGATCTCATTTGCATGTGGAATATAAAATATTTGAGCTCATAGAACCAGTGAAAAGAATGATAGATAATAGGATCTGGAAATTGAGGGAAATGAGAGATATTTGTCAAAGAGTACAAACTTTCAGTTATAAGATGATTAAATTATGGGGATCTAATATACAGTGTGGTGACTAGTTAGTAATACTATATTGTATACTTGAAATTGGCTAAGAGAGAGCATAAGTTTTTCACCACAAAAATAAAGTAAACTAATTGGTAACTACGTGATGTGGTATATGAGTAAAATAACCTTATGTAGGGATCATTGAAAAATATACATATATTACATTATTACAATGCATACCCTATATATAAACACTTTTTATTTGTCAATTATGACCCAATAAAGCTAGAAAAAAACAGTTGAATGTTGGGGGAGACAAAAAAGGGAAGCATTTTATATAAACTATTATTTAAAAAAGAGTAAATGATTATAAACACATAAATTTCTTATATGTGTCATAACTCTAGAATGCATCCTGGAACTTTACTTTTTCTTTCTGTCTTCTAGATAACACAATACTGCTTAGGAACATGAGGCAACATACAAAAATATGTGATATTATTTATAATACAGCTGACTGTAGGCATTTTACATGAATTCCCAAATCAGCCTTGACTTTTATTAACTTTCAGCTAGCAGAAAACTTTTTGTTGTTGTTGTTACTAAATAATCAAAAAAAATATGTCTATATTCATCAAATAATTTTCCCATGAGTAGTTACTTTGAAAATTCAAGAAAAGTAACATACAGGATGCCTTAGTGTGCATGCATGTGTGTTATATGTGTGTGTTATAAATCCTCCAGAGTAAAGTTTTTAAGGATAAAGGATAACAGGTAGGATGTAGGATACAATGTTATATTCATTTTATTAGAGCACCCTTCTTTCAAAGAGTAAAAAACAGTTTTTCTTTTCTTTTCATATCAAGATTAATTCCCATGTGAACTAAAGTGAAAGGTTTGGGCATCAAGCCAGAAACCATTGTCTAATCTTTTCATTATTTCAAGGTATCAAAAAGGTTTTTCAACTTTTATTGACTTTTTGGGAATATCCTACCTAAAAAAATGATAATATGTAAATTACCATCACTCCACTACGCCCATGATTGGGCCAGTGGGAGGCGCAGGGGGCAGGACTCAGGGTGGCCGGGGTAGCTGATTGGGCTGGTGGGATGCTGAGCTCGCGTGGCCAGCGGCGGCACGAGCTCAGAGTCTGCACCATGGCTGTGCTGCGGAACAGAAGGGGCCTCTGGGGCAGCGAGCTCACGTCCCGCCACGGACCATCAAAAGCGGGGGAGCTGGGTGCCTGTCTGCTCCATCTCCAGGCCTTTCAGAAGCCTCCGCCGAGCCGGAGGCTTCTGAAAGGCCTGGTGCACCAGCGGACAGGCACCCAGCTCCCCCGCGATCGAAAGCGAAAGCGTGTAGGGGACCCTACACGTGCATGATTCAATCATGCACTGGGCCTCTAGTTGAAACAGAAAACATAACTTGTTTTTTGTTTCTCATAAGTCATACAAATAGCAGTGGTAAGCATTATAATGTCTACTATTGATTTTTATCTTTTTTAACAGAGGCACTTTGCATATATTATATATTTTAATATACATTTAACCCCTTAAATGTTAATCTTATTTTTCTTTAATAAAAATTAGGAGACTATCCAAAGCCTGGAGGCTTTGGAACAGACAGACATACCTCAATGTGGATTTGGGGGATGAGAAGAGATAAATCAAAGAACTTACATACTTATAGGCATAGCCCATGGACACGGGCAATAGGGTAATGAAGACCTGGAGGGATGGGTAGGGGCTGGGAAAAGGGGTAACAAGGAGTGTAGGTGGGGGTGGGGATGGGAGATATCTGTAATACTATCAACAATAAAAAAATATATTTAAAAATTTAGGAAACTGAAGTTTAGAGAGATTCAGTAACTTGTATCAAGTCTCACTGATAGTAAGTGGCAAAGCTGGGATTTTAACAGTTATCTATGTCCCCAAAACTTTCTAATTTCCCTCTGGCAAATAATTGGCTATATTCTCACTGAGAGTTAAACTATGTTGTGAATGCTAAGGGAGGCACTATAGAAGTTTACTACTGAGATACCATATTAATAAATCTGCTATATGATATTCTGTCTTTTTAAAGGAAATGCAATTTTATGACTTGCAGGTTACTTTTAACCACAATAATAAAATGCTTTTAATTGGAGATTTTGTAATTTAATTAAAATGAAACATTTCATATTGTGGTTTCTAACTACTCCAAAATGAACACATTTGGGGGAAGTTGTGTGTGTTTTTTTAAGTACGGTATTCTATTTACAAATCTTTCTTTAAAATTTTAAAGTAATGAGACAGTACACATTATATCAACCTTCAGATCACATCATCCCAGAATTCCAACTAATGAGCAAGAATGAATGGAATGCCATTTTCCTTTCCTGTTCCCTAAGCCAGTGTCTTGTTTCAAAAAAGACCCCAATTATTTGGATAACAAGGGTTTCCACTGCGATATGAAATTGGGTGGAATGGCGGCTATTTCAGTATCATATAGGTTACGAATAATAGCTGCTTCATGAGGGAGAAAGAATGTTTTTTATTAACCATTGAATACTTGCACAATAATAATGCTAATGATATTTTGCATTTATATTGAACTTTATAGCCAGAGCAATTTTTGCAGGTTGTGTCCCATAAAGGTAAGGCAGCACGCATTCCTCTCTGTAATAGGATCATCAGTGTGCCATTCAAGTAGAAATCTGAATAAACAGAAAGGACTGGTAGCTAAAGTAAAGTTAAATAGCATGAAAACCTGTGCGGCAGAGGGATTGTTTTCTATCTCTCCAAGGGAATATTTGCTAGAGTAAAGGACAGTGTAGTAGAAAGGAAAGAGCATTTCATTTGGATTCAGAAACCTTAACTAAACTCTGCCAGCTGTGAGGACTGATGCAAATTACTTCACCTCTTTTCTCAGTTCTAAAAAGGGAATAATCTTTCTTGACCATCTTACCCGCCAGGTTAATGCGAAGTCAAATATATTAGTAAGTAACAGTACATTTTAAATGACAGAGCTGGACAAAATAAGATATTCTTTTGTTCACTACTATGCTTACTTTTAAACTGACTCTCAGGCAACTAGCAAAACTACTGAAGTGTTTCCTATTTTAGTATCATTTTCTCAAACTCCTGATAGTTGACCATATTCAAGAATTAGTCTACATACTAAGCAATGAAAAAATGCCAACATGCTATCACGTTATCACATTACCAGGATTCATAAAAAGAGGCAACGAGGATTATGGGCCCTATTGGAAAGAGACAACTTTTTGGTCAGAACCCCAAAGTCCTGAGATTAGCCTGTATTTAACGTTAATTGAGATGCGTTTTTATTTCTCAGAAGAATTATTTTCTTAGTCTTTTAAGGTTGATGTTCTGCAATTATGGACAGAATTATACACCCTACAATTGGTTCATAAACCCAGTAATAGAATTGTGCACTTTTCCTGCAAAAAGCATGTCCAAAATATATTTGGCATGGTTGAGACTTTTGTCTCTATAATTGATGTAGATAAGCAATGCAAGAATTATGATAATGTATGATGTACCAACACCCTCCTTTGTGCTTGCATATAAATGAGTCATGAACTCTTCTCATAATACTAGACATTTCTTCAGCACCCCATATTACTGCCAATTAATTGCTATTTAATCCAATTTGATCTCCCTGAGCTAATGTCTGGGATAGTCATGGGAGCAGGTTTTCAGTTTTTAGAGAAACCATGCCCTTACCAGGACTCTTAAAAGTCTTCCTATTTCACTGTAATTCCTTATGTGCATAGAATTGATAAAAATAGTAATTTAAAATTTTTATTTATGTCAATAGCACTTTCATTGCTGCAAATAGTAATAATTTATTCACGGGCTCTAAAAAAACTGTAAAAGATGAATAAGAAATCTGCTTTCAGTCCGGAAAAAAAAACTGGTCTGAGCAGTATAAATAATTATAGTACTTTTTAAATTTATGAGAGTTTTTAGAAAATGGACAGTAGGCAGTACAGGACTGTGATGTCTGAAAGAACACACACACACACACACACACACACACACACACACACAGAAGAAGAAGAAGAGACACTAATGAACCCTCAATCACAATTCCATGACCTGGGATAATCTCTCAATGTGGCACAGAGAGGAAAAATCCAAGCAGAGCATAGTTATACTGCTGAGCTGAGGAGGAAAAATCAGAATTTGGTGTCATAGCAAACATGTATCTCTAAATATTATTAATATTTTACAGACAACTTAAGAATAAGCATCATACCTCATACCTGTTTAACAAGTTCTAAGTAAGCCCTGACAAAGTTGACAAGGGAATTGAGCCCAGCAAAGGTAGAGTGAGCTCGGAAAACTAAAAACAGGGACACAAGTTCAAAGTGATCATCTGCTATTTCAATTGCCTGCTATACTAAAAATCAAAAGATTCTTCAGAGGAAAATAATAAAACTCAGACCTTCTACAATATATTATCCCAAATGCCCAATGTTTCATAAAAAATTAATAGATTTATGAAGAAACAAAACTATGATTTATAATCAAGGAAATAGAAAACAGACAATATAAAGTGAATCCAAGAAGAACCAAATGATAGTGGATATAGCAGATAAATAATTTAAAATACTAAAGAATAATCTGAAATATGTGAAAATAAGCAAAAATATATTCTTAATGACTAAATCAATAAAGAATCTCTGCAAAGTAATAAAAATTATAAAAAGATCAACAGGAAATATTGTATCTGAAAGGTACAATATCAGAAAATAAAAAATTTTGAATTACCTTACCATATGATTGGAAATGATCACATAAAATAAAATAAACCTGGGAGACATATCAATGATCAAAACAGAATAAATGTGAAGAAAACAACAGTTAAAAGTGTCTTTGTAAAATATGGGACAAATCAAATTGTCTATTCTACATATAATTGGTGGGCCAGAATGAGAGTTAAGTTAGAAAATAAATTTTTAAGATATAATGACCTATTACAGAATTTTATGGTTATCACATATCCAAGCAGGACAAATTATAAACAGAATCATGTGTAAGCTCATAGGAGTCATATAGTAGGATACCAGATTTAAAGAAAAAAAATTAAAGCAGTCAGAGATAAAAGATACATGATCTACTGGGAAACAAGGATAACATGACAGTTGACTTCTCATGAGAAAGCAATAGAATAAAATCTTTTAAAAAGCTGAAAGAAAACAATTATAATTGTAATTCTATATCAATATTAAACCTTTTTAAAAAATAATACTGTAGCAGATATCCAAATAGCAAGAATATTCATTGTAAGCACAAATAATAGAACCTAAAGAGTGCCTTTCAGGTTAAAGGAATATGACACCATAAGGAAAATTTCACCTGTGAAAAAGAATGAAGAACATTAGAAATATGGGCAATTACAAAGAATATAATTTCATCTTATAATTTTCTTGGAAAAAAGTAAACTATTTGAAGCAAAAATAATAATCCAACATGTGGTATTAAAATATATATGTGGAAGTTAAAAACATGCATAATAGTCACCCAAAAAATATGGGAAATGTAAATAGAAGTATGGAGTGTAAAGGTTATTACATCTGTAAAGTGGTAAACAGAGAGTAGGAAATGAAAACTGCAAGTGGAAAATAGGAAGAGTGTGGTGTAAATTGAGAAGGGTGAAATGTCAGATATGAAGTGTAAGTTTTGAAGACTTGATTAAAAACAGACTCTGAGAAAGTAAGGATACATACTGTTAGGTCTCGAACAACTAAAAGTAATAAAAAGAAGTGTAACTAAGGAGACCATCGTGGAAACCAAATGCAACTCTAAAAATGCTTAATAAACCCCAAAGAAGGCAGGAAACCAAGAAGGGGGAGGGGGAGTAGGGAGAGACAATGGAAAATTGAAAAGCAATTAGTACAATGGTAGAGTTAAATCTAAATATCAAATTAACAATTAACTATATGGAGCAAGCATCCAAATTACAGTGAAGTAGATTACAAAACAACAACACATCAATCCAAGCAGTTTATATAATCTGAATTTTATTTTATTATTATTTTTAAAATGTATCTTTGTTGTTGAAAGTATTACAGATGTCCCTTTTTTTCCCCCCATTGACCCTCTCTACCCCACTCCTTTCCCCTCCCCAGGCCTTCCACACACTATTGTCTGTCCATGGCCTATGCATATGAGTTCATTAGTCAATAAGGGGTATGGCTGGGGCTCTGGACAAAGCACAGCAAAACATAGGTCCCCATAGGCTTCTGGTCCCCACTATAGAAAGGGGCTGAGAGCCACTACAGTCCCATTGAACAAGGCCTTGTGGCTACAAAGTTCTCATTGCCGTGGGAGCAATAGTGGACCAGCACCTGTCCACGTGGGGACTGCCCTCCCAATCTTGGGTTGGATCTACCCTGTCGGGAGGCAGCCCTAGAGCCAGACCACCCATTCTGCCGCCTTGACAATGAGGAGCATGTGCCTGACACAGAGAAGGACTCTCAGCATGAGCTCCCTAAGCGCAGAGTTGCAAGAACTCCTTGGCCACATCACCTATGTGACCACTAAAGACTCCCCTGCTGACAGCCTCCACCATCCCCGTGACAGAGGCATACTGCTCACACCAGAATCCACCTGGTATACAGATGGGTCCTGTAAGGGACAGCAGCCCCATTGGAGGGTGGTGGTGTACCACCCACAGACGGACAGTATCTGGATGGAAGATGAGGAAGGACACAGCAATCAATGGGATGGGCCCTGGGTGGTGTGGTTGGTGACTGTCAATGAGCCAGGGTCACTGGTGATCTATACAGACCACCAGTGACCTGTTGTTTGAGGCTTGACTCTCTGGCTCTCTAGGTGGGAAGCCGATTCATGGCTATAGGCTGGAAAGCCTCTCTGGGGATCAGATCTCGGCAGGACCTGTCTACTAAGTGCTCAAAAGGCCGTCATCCTCTATCATGAGACTGGGTATGCCCCTTTGCGGTGCCCAGGGAATGAGGAAGCTGAAGACCTAGCATGCATCCGCTGGCTGGAGGAGGCCCACGCTGAAGAGATGGCAGCCTGGCTCCACCAGAAGATGAAACATGTGGGCCTGCCAATGGGCTGGCCGTGGTGAAGGCCTGGGGGTGGATGTAGTGGCCTCTGGCCAAGTGTGCCCCTCCCGTGCAAAGAGGCACCCAAGCCTTCTGCCAGTTGAGGGAGGGCACATGCGCAAGGGCAACCAACCCCTGGTGCATTGGCAAGTGGACTACATAGGGCCACTGCCCGGTCAGAGGGAGCTTGGTACACTATGACCTGTGTGGACACTGCTACAGGTCTGCTCCCGTGTGCCCAGGTGCAAAGGCATCACGATGAACCACCATCTGGGCTCTCAAGCAACCGTGTGCTGCATGCAGTAGGTACCCCGGAGACCCTCATGAGTGACCAAGGCACCCATTTCACTGGACACTGAGTCCAAAAATGGGTCAAAGATCACAACATTGACTGGTGCTTCCACCTCCCGTACAACACCAAGGGAGCAAGGCTCACCAAGGGGAACAATGGCCTTCCCAAAGATGCCTTGCAGGTGGGCAACCAGTGTCTACAGGGCTAGACTACCAGCTTGCATGACACCTTGAGGGCCCTGAGTGAGAGACCTCAGGCCGCA
Source organism: Eptesicus fuscus (assembly GCF_027574615.1). NCBI lineage: Eukaryota > Metazoa > Chordata > Mammalia > Chiroptera > Vespertilionidae > Eptesicus > Eptesicus fuscus. The sequence goes on from NC_072486.1 coordinate 70,355,355, forward strand.
AAATGGCCCCCAGTCAACATACTAACATGGCGCCAGACTTTCCCTGTATGCCTCCAGATAGCTATAGCAGAGGAGGCCCTGAGGCCAGGGGTGGGATCCCAGAACAATCTACTTTTGCTGGCTCCTTGTGACATTCCCCCTGGGCGAAAGGTTCTTAGATGGCCATGAACTGCTTAAGCTGGTGCTCCCTGTTGGCCCCTTAGGGTGAGGGCTTAGAGGAGGACTTGACCCTGATCCCAGGAGTATCTATGACATGGCTCCTCACCCTAGCATGCCATAATCCCACCATGCATACTGTGCCAAGGGGAACATACATAGCATTTCTGTGGCAGGTTTGCCTGGCGCCCTTGGTTTCGACCTCCACATGGGCCTGGTATACCAAGCCAGCCTCACCCCCAGCAACAGTGACCATACTAACCCAAGATCACACCCTGGCATGGGTGTTACCAGATGGGAAAGATCTGCCTTTGCTAATCCCATTAAAACACCTTTCTTTCCACCTTAGTCTGACCACAGGGAACCTGTTCCACTAATGGGCATGTACCCTGGCCAGGGTGGCCAACCATTCAGACCGCTGGATATGCTCCAAGTTTCCTCTGTCAGCAGCATTTGTCCTCCCCTCCTGCACTAACCCCAACAATGAGACAGAATGGAGCCGCCTGTGCCTGTGCGATGACCCTGTCCCTGACTTCAACCGCTTGTGCAATGAGGTCTTCCACCTTGTCTGCGAACAGATCGATCGCGCTCAACCCTGGCTAGAGTATCCTGTGTGAGATTGACTGTGGTGCGGGTAGAATTGTGGGGTCAGACCCCCTCAGGTATAGAGAGCCAGAATAATTCCACAACAAACACCACACTTAAGGAACAATGCTGGAATACATTCATCCTCTGACCAAGACCTCTTGGGAAAACAGCTGAGGGGTGGGCGCATTTTCTGTCCCTTGGGGGACCCTCTGGGTCTGTGGGACGTGTGGATGGCCATAGTTCCCCTGTACTTGGATCTAGCGCTGCACTTGGGGAAGCCCCTATATCCCCGGATGGGTGGTAACCACTCTGCCGACTGTCTCCCGTAACTGGGATGTCTACACGGTCTGGCACGGGACCGTGTATGTTGGGACTCTGGCGGTTCTACCCCTTGCCATCTTCTCCCCCAAGGGAGGGAACATATGGACATAACATGAGATCCAGGTTTTAGCAGACCACATGGCTGAGGCCTTGAACCACACAGATGAGCAAGGCAGTGTTACAGAACCCGATGGCACTTGACTTGCTGACTGCAGCACAAGGAGGGAGCTGTGCTCTCATCGGTCCGAGTGCTGCGCCTACACACCTGACGCAGAACACAATGTCAGTTTAGCCCCGCAGGCCTTGAGAACGGAGATCCACACCATCTCTGCCCTGGGCACTGACCCCCTCACCTCCTGGTGGAACTCTCTTACCTCCTGGAGGTGCTACACCATTTTAGTGGTTGTGAGTCTCCTCCTCCTGAGGCTATTGCTCTGCTTGCAGCCTATTCTCCATGTGTGGGATTTGGATGCTAACCCCCTAACCACATAGGTCCCCTACCAGAAGACTGGTGCATGGACTGTGAGGTGGAATGGGCGATATCCGAGTGGAGTGTAGGGCACGTGAGGATACAGCCTAATTACCCCTCCCAGTTAGGTGAAAGGTGTCCACCTGGCCAGCGGCCACAAGGAGCAGAGCAGCATATCCCCAGGTGTCTTCCCAGGTCCTTGACAGTCAACAAGTCTCACCAGACTCTATGTTTGTCCTTGGCCTATACCAAGCTGTTCCAAGCATGGCACCCTCCCCCTCTCCTCTGCTAGATAAGCCCCTGCCCGACCCTGGCCAAATGCCAAAACTTTCCTGACTGGCCACCATCAGGTCTTCCCCTGTGTACTAGTAAGTACTAAAGGCTATGTCCTTGCCCTCTGGCTCCCCGATTGGTTTTTTGGACTAACAAATTAGAGCATGGCGCTCCTGGGATAGGACCTCTTACACTGAAGGACATTTAAGGCTATGGAAAAAAGAATTTTGAATGGGTTTTCCATATGCATTTATGTGCTTGATGAGTGTAATATACATTTATTGGGCAATATTCAGTAAAGCAAGTAACATTCACTGGAGGATATTGAAGGATTTCAATGATGAAATTGGAGAGATGTTTATCTAAATGAGCTGCTTAAAATTAAAGTAATGATGTGGTAGGCAGAGTGGTTTTCAAAGATATCTCCTGGGACCTATGAATGTTATGTTGCAAGGCAATAGGGAATTTGCAGGTATATTTAACGTTACAGACCTTAAAACAGGGAGACTATCCTAGATTATCCAGGTGGACCCAATCCTACGCATGATCCGTAAAAGCAGAGAATTGTCTCAAGCTGGAAGCAGAAGAGAGCTGAAGGAGAAACCACAAAGTTCCAAACCTGAGAAGGATTGGTTGCATGATTGCTGTTCTGAGATTCAGGGTTCTAGGTTTAAATGACCAAAACAATGGGCCTTGAGGGACAGAGTGCAGTACTCAGCTATTACCTAGCAGGAGTACGAGGAGCTCAGGATTAAGACCATCACAGAATTGGACTTTATAAATTCTGAGTGAGCTTGGAAACAGATTCTTCTCAGACCCCCCTCCTCCTCCCAATGATGGCCAAGCTGGCAAACATGATTCTGGCCCTTTGAAACCCAGAGCAGAGAAACCAGCTTCCAATCTGGCGTCTACAGAACTCTGAGATCTGAAACTTAAGCTATGTTAATCTGTTAAATATACGGAGATTAATTATGGTGGTAATAGAACACTAATAAAAACCATGAGAAAACATATGGGCAGAATCAACTACAAGGGCAGTAGACCGAGTACTTAAGTGTGACTCTTGGTATAAGGGACTCAAGGAATAAAAAGAATCCACAACATTTACCTTTATTTTTGAAAAGATTCGTTGTGCCTAATAAGTGTTGAAAATATTAAGACATTGTCTTACTGGTTGTTTAGTTTTTGAGAGGGAGAGAAGGCATTTATTTAGGCTTTTAGAAAGCCTTTGAAAACATCCTAAATGACTATTATCAAGTACAATTTAAATCACTGTACTTCTGAATTTCCTTTTTTTTATCATAATGAGCACTTAAATATTAAAATATCCCCATATTAAAAAAAATAGAAAGTGCAATATTCTCTTTCTCAAAAAAAAGTCATCCATTAAAAAAATTGCTCTTGTACCAGCAGAAAACCATAACATTGATTTAAAAAATGTAATATTCTTCAATACTGCTTATACAGAAATATATTTTATTGATGTTGCAGGAAAATATTAGAAATTTCAATATAAGAAAAAGTAATAGACAGTATCATAAAGTGCTAGAGGAAGAAAATAGAAAATAATAAAGTATTCAAGTTGATAAAAAATCCCCTCAAATTATAAAGTAGAGAAAACTGTAACAGAAAACCTCAAGATAATTAAGTATTCTTAAACATGTATTGAATGACATTAAGAAAGATATCAAAACAGAAATTTTACTCAGTGTATAAATGGATACTAAACAAGAAAATAATTGTGAAAGTGTTTACTGAACCAAGTAAAGAATATAAAAATACTAAAAGACTCATGTCAGTAGTTAAGATTAAGTGACAATTTGTGCCAGGGAGATTAAATTCAACTCAAATAATAAGGAATATTGCAAAGAGAAATAAAACAACAAAGAAAAGAAATCAAGAGATAGAAGAAATAAGCAGTAAAGAAAATATAAAAGGTAAAGGCATAATCATTATAAGAGACTAGCTTTCCCGTTGCAGGAAAAAATCCTGCAATAGGATTTCCTGCTGCACTCTACCCTGCCTCCGTTCCTCCCTTGTTCGCCCGCCTCACCTTCTCCTCCAGCCCGCCAGCGTTTCCCTTCTCCCCCGCCCCGCCTCCGCCCCGCCCTTGTCCCCCGCCTCACCTTCTCCTCCAGCCCGCCCGCGTTTCCCTTCGGCCCTGGCCCCACCTCCACTCGACCTTTATCACCCGCCTCGCCTTCTCCTCCAGCCCGCCCGCGTTTCCCTTCACCCCCGGCCCCGCCTCCGCCCCGCCCGCCCCGCCTTCTCTTCCAGCCCTCCCTTGTTTTCCTTCACCCCTGGCCCCGCCTCCGCCCCGCCCTTGTCACCCGCCCCGCCTTCTCCTCCAGCCCGCCCGTGTTTCTCTTTGCCCCCGGCCCCGCCTCCGCTCCGCCCTTCTCCTTCCCCCGGCCCCGCCTCCGCCCCGCCCTTCTCCCCCGGCCACGCCTCCGCCCCGCCCTCCCCCTCCCCTTGCTTGCTTCTTCGAAGCTTTACTCCCTTCTGCAGCTGTTGGCTTCTTTGGACGCTGTCTTGATATGCAAATTAGCCGCCATCTTTGTTGGGGCAATTTGCATACTCATCCTGATTGGTTGGTGGGCGTGGCTTGGCTGGTGGGCGTGGCTTAGGTGTAGCGAAGGTGCGGTCAATTTGCATATTTGTCTATTATTAGATTAGATAGACAAATATACAAAATATAAGCTACAGGAACTGAGAAACCACATGGTGGTCAGTTCTGTAGAGTTTCTTGCTGCCTCCTTATCCCAGACTTGCTAGGGTGAGTGACCCAGAAACCCCACAGGTAGGTTGTATTTCTTTACCTGTAGGGCACCCCCACTCAAAATGTGTGTTCTCTCTAGCCAAAGGATCATTAAAGGGTCAACTTGGCAAGACAAAAACTTTTAGAGAATAACTACTCTACTCTACCCAAACACCACAGGAAAAATAAATCCCCATCTTTACCCATTCCATCAAAGGCAGGGAGGACTCTGTATTAGTCCGGGTTCTCCAAATAAACCAACGAGATGCTTATATACACAGATAAAGAAATATATTTAATTTTAGGAATTGGCTCATGTGGTTGTGGCGGCATGGCGAACCCCAAATCTGATGGAGAAAGCTGGCAGGCTGGAGACGAGGGGAAGAGTTGCAGTCCAAAGAAGTCTGCGGGTGAGTTCCAGCTTGCTTAAGTGAGGTCAGTCTTTGTTCTGGCAAGGCTTCACCTGCGGGCTGAGGCCCTCCTACACTGTGGAGAGCAGCTTCCTGTACTCAAAGCCTACCATTTTTAATGTCAGCCTCATCCCAAACAAATGAAAAACACCTTTACAGAAACATCCAGAGTAATGTTTAACCCAATTTCTGGGAATGGTGGCCCAGCCAAACTGACATAAAATTAACCATCACTGATGCCTAGACTTCCGCTCCTACAAGGGCTGTAACCAGATGCAATTCACTCTCTGAGGTGGTGTCAAAGAGGCTGAGCAAGGAGCATGGACTCTCACCCCACCAGATGGTTAGTAGGGGCATATTTTACTGAAGTGTGACATACAGGCTTACCTCGTTTTACTGCGCTTCACTATATTGTGATTCACAGATGTTGCAGTGTGTTTTTGTTGTTGTTGTTGTTGTTGTTGCTTTTTTGTTGTTGTTTTATTGTTTTTCACAAATTGAAGGCAAAGACCCACCACCAGCCCAAAGATTACTGGCTTTATCATTATACTTGCTTTATTGCGGTGGTCTGGAACGGATCCCACAATACCTCAGAGATATGCCTGTATATGCAGAGCAGTTCACAAAGTAGATGTCAACATACTGTACATGAATTCGGAAAAGTGCCAGAGCAGACCACAAGGTGAGACTGCACCTCTCCCCCAACCTGGCAGCAATGCAGCACCTCTCCTCCTCCACCTGGGGTGGGAGCCAGAGGAAGCCTCGTGAAGAGCTGGGATTGTCATCACCTCCCTGGAGTAACAAGGTGGGCTCCCCAGTGGTATCGTGGAGCCCTCAAAGAACCCAAGACTTCCCCTGCCACTCAATAATGAGGAGCTCTTCCCTCTCCTGTGTCAATGGAGACCCACAGGTCCTGGGTTTCTACCCCATTCAGTGGTAAATAGATCACATTCCCCCCTCTGTCCTGACATTGTGATGTTAAAACAAACCAACGTAATATGCTAATTAGACTGGACAGCCAAATGACCTTCTGGATGTCATTCCAGACGTCCTTCCCAACAAAGCAGCGGTGGTGGGGGCTGAGGCAGAGGTGGTTAGGGGCAATCAGGCAGGCAAGTGAGCAATTAGGGGTGATCAGGAAGGCAGGCGAGCAGTTAGGGGCAATCAGGCAGGCAGGCAGAGTGGTTAGGGATGATCAGGCAGGCAGGCAGAGTGGTTAGGGATGATCAGGCAGGCAGGCAGAGTGGTTAGGGTGACCAGACAGGCAGGCAAGTGGTTAGGAGTGATCAGGCAGGCAGGCAGGCGAGCGGTTAGGAGCCAGCAGTTCCAGATTGCGAGAGGGAAGTTCGATTGCTGGTTTAGGCCCAATTGGGATCGGGCCTACACCAGCAGTGGGACATCCTCTGAGGGGTCCCCAATTGCGAGAGGGTGTAGGCCAGGCTGAGGGACGCCCCCCATGCATGAAAATCATGCACCAGGCCTCTAGTGTTTAAATAACATCAAGCATCTCATAGTGAAATACTCAAATTATCTATATTTCACTTGAAAATCAGTTATCATACCAAGAACCAGGAAAATATCAAATGGCAATGAGAACATTAAGCCACTGAACTTAGGTAATAATTACGCAAATTTATATTAAAATAAGAATGAGATTCAATTTTACAATAACCAGAAAGAGGCTCCTATTAATGTCAAATCTGTAACATCATACCCACTGCCATTAATTAAAGTCAGGTCAGTGTGCTGAAAATGAAAGTAGACTGTTCAATAACGATTCCCTGAAGCCCTCATCAGCCTAATTATTACACGGAACACAAATTCATCCGAGAACATTCAGCTTTTTCCTAACTTGTCAAATAATAAATTTACCAAATTGATCAAAATCTTGTTTTTCTTAATGTCTTAAGACTGTTCAAAATGTTCTGTGTATTTCTGAGAATTATAATTCTATGCACTCAGAATTTTAAGCGCCAAGCATGTCATGATTAGTTTTTTAATCTTTATGTTTGAGAGTATTAGAGATGTCTCCCCCTTTTTTCTCCCCATTGCCCTCCTCCACCAGTTTCCCACCCCACCTCAAGCCTTCACCACTTTATTGTCTGTGTCTATAGGTAATGCATATAAGTTTGCTGGTTAATATCTTCCTGGTCCCCTCCCACCTATCCTCTGTCTGTTTCATGTTTCCATACCTCTGGTTCTATTTTATTTATCAGTTTATTTTGTTCATTAGATTACTTCTTCATTTATTTTTATTTTTAGGTTTAATAATTCATATATATATGAATATGAACAATATATAATAATATGAACAATATATATATTTATATATCTCAATAATTAACAAGATATATATATAGAATTGCTGGGTAGAGTCATCTTGGCTGTAGGTCCTTGCTTTTCATCACTTTGAATATTTCTTGCCATTCCCTTCTGGCCTACAAAGTTTCTGTTGAGAAATCAGCTGACAGTCATATGGGAGGTCCTTGTAGGTAACTAACTGCTTTTCTTTTGCTGCTTTTAAGATTCTCTCATAATTAGTACTGAAACATAGACCAAGGTTTACATTTTCCAACACATTTTCAGTCCATTTTACATCACTCACTACTTTCTTAATGTTTTAATTTGCATTCTTGAAAGGGAGAAAGGGGGAGAACTTGTCAATAATTTGAAGGATTTTGGTAGCAATTTGCATAAAGAATCTTGCTAAGTCACAACATAGAACAAAATCAAAATGTGATTCACATTGCATCATTTTTTCCAGATATTGGGACATCTCTTTATACCTTCTCAAAATTCCTTAAATTCGGGGGACTTATGTATCTTTATCTGGTGAAAACATCTTCACCTGAACATAGGCCATACCTGTTTCACATTTCCTGATTCTTTTAGCCCAATTTTTTCCCTTGACTCTCCTCTCCAAAAGGTGATTTAGATTACTTTGGGAGATCAGAAGCTGACTCTTTTAACACTTTGCATTACCTACCCTGTTGTTTGTTTTTTAATTTTAAAAACTGCAGTTTCTGATTTATTATGTTTTAACATTTAACATTTGAAACAGAAATTTAGATTTTGGAAACACTTTAAACATTTCTATCAAAAGTTAAAAATTACTCTTTTTTCCAAGACAATTATCTCAAGGTTTATTTATTTCTTTTTTGATGTGGCAGTGTGGATGCTCTACCTATGAAAACAGTGAATATAGAAAGTTACCAATTCTTCCTAAAAGGTGGAGGAAGAGGTAAGGGTACAAAACGATTTTGGAAACATCAGTTTCAATATGTCAAAATATTACTCCTATATAAAATTATTCTAACAAATACATTGCACATGTAAAAACTGAAATATTGGTTTTCTCATGTCTCTTCTATAAGGAAAAAAAGTATTTTCAACACCCTGAAACTTTTGCGGTAGCACAGGGCATTTTTTTTTTTTTTTTCAGTAAGACAGTAAGGACACTGCTACAAAATATTGTCAAAGCAAAATACAGGATATAAAATAAAAAATGCATAAACTAATGCTAGAGATAGACATATGTCTAACTACCAAACATATTACAAGTGCTTTGATAGAAATATAAATACAATGCTATGTTGAGAAGGCTAAAAAGACTAATTCCAATGTAACCCTGATATTTGGGGGGCTAACAATCTGAATCTGTGCCAGCAAGCCCAGTGTACATTCTTGATAACCTATAATTAAGTCACTGCCTCTTTCCCAGAAGCTGGTCTTGCAGAACCTGTTACCTATATGCTCACATTTCACAGAGGCCATAAACTATGAACAGTCCACAGTCCCGGAGGGGGGTTATTAGTGCTGGTGCCAGGCCAGACCATTAGATATGGCCTGGAGACCCCCACCACCTGGGGCCTTTTTGCAAAGCCCATGAAAAGGACCGGAAGCATAATCCATATTTGAGGTACAAAGACACCAGAATGATATGAAAGAGAAGCTCCCTGCATGTTACTTTGCTCAGACTTGGGAAGTTATTCCAATGAATCTGCAGGCGTAATAAACAGTGTAACTCCTTTTCTCTAAAGCGTTGCTTGTTTTTCTCTGGTCTTCTGCAACAATACCACCTTCTGACCGTGGATTCATTCTGCGACTCCAGAAGACAAAGAATCCAGGACATCCTGCCCAGGGGAATACCGCATGTTCCAGTCTAAAAATTCTGCTTCAGTTCCAACCACAGGGGCTTTGACTCCAGAAAAACACCCTGTGGCTTTCTGTATTTGCCCATGGAAACTTCTTTCTCTGACTGGCTCAAGAGGAGTTTGTCCAGCTTTTTTTTGTTATAAGGAGAGGAGTAAAAACTTCTAAGTTCTTCACATGTAAGAGCTAAAAACTGGGGGGGAAAACACACTATAGTTTTTAAAGTTTGTTATTAATAATATTTTGAGGAAAAAAAGTGATATAAAAGAGGAAACATTTATAAATTACATTTGTCTAATTTCCATCTTAGATCTACTAAATTTTAAATTCCCTGATCTATGTGACAATAGTGTGATTACCTGCATTTGCATGCCGATTTAATGAAACTATGAGAGCAAAAGAAAAATTGGTTTCAAATAACTTTGCAATTGAAATTTGGCAATCTATATATATAAAAGCCTAAGCGACCATCACAATTGAACGAACAACCGAACAGGCTGCGTGGGGCGACCAGGCCTGCAGGGGGATTAGTGAGGGGCGACCAAATGACCAAGCAGCAGGCTGCGTGGGGCGACCAGGCCGGCTGGGGGGTTAGTGAGGGGCGACCAAATGACTGAGCAGCAGGCTGCATGGGGTGACCAGGCCAGCAGGGGGAGGGGGGCCAGTTGGGGGCAACCAGGCTGGCAGGGGGGCAGTAAGGGGCAACCAGGTTGGTGACGGGGGGGGGGGACAGTTGGGGGCGACTAGGCTGGCAGGGGGTAAGTTAGGGGTGATCAGGCAGGCAGGTTGGTGAGCAGTTAGGAGTCAGTGGTCCCGGATTGTGAGAGGGATGTCCCTGTGGAATCGGGCCTAAACTGGCAGTTGGACATCCCCTGAAGGGTCCCAGATTGGAGAGGGTGCAGGCTGGGCTGAGGGGACCACCCACCTCATGCCTCATGCATGAATTTCATGCACTGGGCCTCTAGTTAACTTATATTCTCCCTGACAAAGATAGTCAAAGAACTATGTATCATGGATTAATCTTTCTGCCAGTTACATTTCAGGAAACATTTAAGAAACAATATAGTTAAAATTTAAAGGACATACTTTTTTTCCATGTATTTTCTCATTTTTAACATTCTACTTCACTAGTTTATTCAGTATGATCACATTTACAATCAGATCTGAGTAGCATTTCTATTCTGGTCTATTCATATGAGTTTAATCAAGATAATAAAATATAACTGGTAACTCAGATTTTTTAACTTCTCTTTTGAACTCTAGAATAATCATAACCCCCAGGAACACCATGCTACATTTTTAAGATAAAGGATTAGGCCAGCAGCAGGCTTTATCCTCATTTGCTGCCTCCCCCACACTGCCTTTGGCATTCTGGGCTCTGTTTTGTAGTCTGTGATCCCTGTCATTAAAGGTTTAGAACTGATGTAAATCCAGTTCCACCCACCAAACAGATGCAGGAATCTAAGGGGGGAAATGGGGTTGGAAATTAAGTATTTGTGATTTCAAAGGCAACATAGGCATTTTAAAGACAAGAAATATCAAGACCTTGTGCCCTAGCCGGTTTGGCTCAGTGAATAGAGGGTTGGCCTGCGGACTGAAGGGTCCCAGGTTTGATTCCGACCAAGGGCATATGCCTGGGTTGTGGGCTCGATCCCTAGTGGGGGGTGTGCAGGAGGCAGCTGATCAATGATTCTCTCTCATCATTGGTGTTTCTATCTCTCTCTCCCTCTCCCTTCCTCTCTAAAATCAATAAAAATATATTTTTTAAAAAATATCAAGACCTTGTGAAAGCCAAGTGTGATACAAGTGCGTATGCTAGAATGCCAAAATGATTTAATTGGCTACACATCCCAACCAAAAGAAAAACAATGATTAATCATACAGTATTTGTTTAAAAAATATTTTGTTATTGTTCATATGTTTTAATTTAAAAAAAAATGAGTTTCTGCTAACCAAATTCCATATTTTTCCATATTTTAAAATTAAAAGAGGGCTGTAGTGTAACCAGACAATGGGTCCATGCCGCCTGTCACTACTTGAGCCAATTAAGCAGAGACAGGGTTGAATCATTATGAGCAGTTATTCCAATACTGGGGACAGTATGGGCGAGCGGCAGGTCATCCACACAAATCTGCTCTGCACTCCACCACAAACCGGCTGCTGATATCAAAGGACAAAAATTACATGGGAAGTAGCCAAAGGGTATGCCAAATGGGCAATTTACAGCTAATGGGGGCTGGAGATCTTCAAAGGGTTTAGAAATATGCAAAAGGACAGGGGTCTTCAAAGGGCTGGCGATTCTTGTTTTTGGCTCTGGTTTCTGCAACAAAGTTGCTAATCTTTCTATGATAATAGCAGCTCCAAATGGGGAGGAAGAGCTGCATTTCCCCCATGAGCTCCCAGGTCCTGCATGCCCCTGCCAGCCAGATTAGAATGTGCTTTCTTTAATCAGAATAAAACAATCACGGTTAACAGAGCATGATTAATAGTTCTTACCATTCTAGCGGGTTCCCCAGGATTCCATTTCTGCGCCTCTCAGTAGTGCTGGATTTTGAACATTTTCCAAAGGAAGTTGTCTTGGGAAATTCACCTGTGTTGTTTTCCTGCTTGCTTTGTATAAAAATAGATAATAATTGGGACTGTGCAAAGCTTTGGGGATTGAGGATGTAAAATGATTTGACTGCTTTTAAGAGTATGGGTTTTCATGATACATTTTGTTGTTGCGACCATTCGTTTAGCCTTTTGACTTCACAAAAAGTCTGTGCTATTAAACCTTAAAATCAATCTACAGAGATGATTCACTAGAACAATTTCCAAAGCTTCTCTCTTTGACTCAGGAATACGCATCTCTGCATAAAAATTCTCATAACACTTTTTCTCTGCCATATGTTGCTGTTCTCAGAAACAAATTAATAGAATAAAAACTGCCCCGCAGGCAAAAGTTTTGCCTGCCCCAACCACACAATGTTGGCATCTTCACACTGGCTTCTCCAGAGCACTGCTGCTCTTAGTTTGTCGTGAAAGTTGAACATCACTGGAGCTTTGGGACAATGAAGGCATTGGTTCTATTACAAAGAAGCAGAGCATTTTCCCAAAGTGGCTATCAAGCTGCTTGACAATGAGATACATTTTCGTTGAAAAGATTAATGAAGTTCAAAAAGGAGTAGTGAGTTCATGTCTTCTTGGTAAAATCCTGTGAAGTTTTTGCTTCTTCCCAAGACAAAGCACTCCGTCCCCCCTTGTCATCTTTGCCCTTTTAAGCTTCAATAGCCACTTCATTAGATGAAACAATGTTGTCACCATCCATCATCTGCAAGGCCTTCATTCCCAATACAGCCTGGCTCTCTGCAATCCCAGCATGCAGGTCCCAGTTTCCATTTGGATTTGCATTTTAAACTCTGAATTGATAGTAGCCATAAATTTTGTCAGGATATTAAAAACTCTGCAGTGAAAAGGAATAAGTACATGTTTCCCTTTTCTATTCAGTGTCTAACAGTGCATAATTCTTTTTGTTAGAGTAGGCAGATAGAAATATATGAGCTCAGAGAGGCTGGGAGAGGCAGCTGGGGCTTAGAGCAAGTTAAGTGTGAGATGTGACAAACTGAAAATAGACAACGGAGATGGCAGGCCCCTTCGTGAGCAGAGCCCTCCAGGATGTGGCCTAACCGGTGCCATAGCTCCTGGATGAAGGACCCTTATAACGTAAAGATACATTTTATTTATTTATTATTATTATTATTATTATTATTATTATTATTTTTTTTTTTTTTTAGAAATAAGAGAGGGAGAGACTTACTGGGGGGCACTCATTGGAATTTTGGGCAGCTGACTAGCCCACTCAGGTCCCATCTGAGTGTATTTCTATCCTACAAGTAATCCTTACCTGCTTTTGCTGCCATTTGTTGTCTCTTGTTCAAATTCATTCTTACAAGCAAGACAAGAACAGGGGCACAGAGCACGGTTTCTGGCCAGAGGTTATCTCAGGCCAGAGACCTATTGACAGCCGCTAACATTTTCATATTTTTTTAGAAAGAGATATTGGTCTTTTTTAACTGGATGGGTTCCAACTTCCAACAATATTTCCTGATACATAGTAGGCACCCAATAATGTGTCACATTGGTTGGAATAAAACTCTCATACTTGAAAAATACAGATATATCTAAATTATTTGCACAGAAATTCCATTAAATGATGAGACCATTGACAAGATATAAAACATAAAGTAGGTTTAAATGAAACAAAAGTAAAAAGACACAAAACAATTAAAATAATAAACAAACAACAAAAAGATTTATGAAATATAGATAATAATGCACAACCTGCTGGCTAATAAGGTAACAATTTCTCCCTCTGCTTTCTGCTCTCCTTGCTCTAAAAGGCAATTCTGTTATTTCAAGTTTAAAACTTACAATTATTCTCAAACGTTTTGTTCATTGTGATTAGACTTATGGTCAGTTGCTTCTCTGGTACATTTCAAATTAAGAAAAAAAGGCTCTGATTTAAGCTAATAAGCTTAAATCTCCTCTCCTTTGTCCCAGCTTACAAATATATGAATTCAACAACTAATGAACTAAATATTTGAGTACCGTATTTTCCAGCGTATAAGACTACTTTTTAACCCAGGAAAACCTTCTATACGCCCAGTCGTCTTATACGCCGGAAAAAACGGTATATAACTACTTGCTTTTACAGTAGTCCACCTTGTCTGCAGTTTTGTGTTCCTTGGTTTTAGTTATCCATGATCAACTGCATTCCAAACATATTAAATGAAAAATTCCAGAAATGAACAATTCATAAGATTTAAATTGCACACCACCAAGGTCTTCACTACACTATTGTCTGTTTCCATGTGTTCTTTGGTTAATCTTTTGCTGCCCTACACCTCCCCCCATTCCCTCAGATATTTGTCACTGTGCCCCATGCTTCTATGTCTCCGGATCTACTTTGTTCATCAGTTTATTTTATTCATTAGATTCCACATATGAGTGAGATCATGTGATACTTCTCTATGACTGGCTTATTTCCCTTAGCATTATACTTTCCAGGTCTGTCCATGCTGTCTCAAAGGGTTACAGACCCTTCCTCATTATAACTGCACTAGAGGCCCGATGCACGAAATTCATGCAAGAGTAGGCCTTCCTTCTCCCGACTGCCAGCACCAGCTTCCCTCTGGTACCCGGGACCTGGGCTTCCCTCACAGCCCTGGCTTCGTCTAGAAGGTCATCTGGAAGGACGTCTGGAAGGACGTTGGGTCTAATTAGCATATTAGGCTTTTATTATTATAGATAGTATTCTATTGTGTAAAAGCACCATGGCTTTTTTTATCTATTCATCTACTGATGGGCACCTGGGCTGTTTCCAGATCTTAGCCATTGTAAATAGCACTGCTATGAACATAAGGGTACATATAGTCCTTCTGATTAGTGTTTTGGGTTTCTTAGGATGTATTCCTAGGAGTGGGATCACTGAATCAAATGGCAGTTCTATTTTTAATTTTTTGAGGGCCCTCCATACTGTTTTCCATACTGGCTGCACCAGTCTGCATTCCCACCAGCAGTATACTAGGGTTCCCTTTCCCCTACATCCTGGCCAGCACTTGTCATTTGTTGATGGTAGCCATTCTGACAGGTGTGAGAGGGTACCTCATTGTTGTTTTGATTTGTATCTCTGATCATTAGTGACTTTGAACATTTTTTCATATGACCCTAGGCCATCTGTATGTCCTCTTTGGAGAGATGTCTATTTAGGTCATTTGCCAAATTTTTGTTTCTTTGTGTGTTTGTTTTGTTTGTTAATTCTCATTTGAGGATTTTTTTTCATTGCTTTTTTTAGAGAGAGTGCAAGGGAGGGCAGGAGGGGGAGAGAGAGAGAGAAACATTGATGTGAGAGACACATCGATTGGTTGCCACCTGACCTGGGCCAGGGATCAAACCTGCAACCCAGGAATGTGCCCTTGACCAGAAATCAAACTCTCAACCCTTCAGTGCATGGTCCCACACTCTATCCACTGAACGAACTTCACTGGCCAGGGCCCTTTGCCAATTTTTTAATTGCATTGTTTGCCTTCCTTTTGTTAAATTGTATGAGTTCTTTATATATTTCAGAAAGTAACCCCTAGTCAGATGTATCATTGGCAAATGTGTTCTCCCATACAGTGGGCTCCCTTTTCATTTTGTTTGTTGATAGTTTCTTTTGCTGTGCAGAAGCTTTTAAGCCACAGCAATCTTGGGAAAGAAGAACAAAGTAGGAGGGATCACAATGCTGGATATCAAATTATACTACAAAGCCACTGTACTCAAAACAGCCTGGTACTGGCATAAGAACAGGCATACAGATCAATGGAACAGAGCAGAGAGCACAGAAATTGACCCAAACCATTATGATCAATTAATATTTGACAAAGGAGGCAAGAGCATGCAATGGAGTCAAGACAGTCTCTTCAATAAATGATGTTGGGAAAGCTGGACAGACACACCAACTTACACTACACACAAGAATAAACTCAAAATGGATAAGAGACTTAAATGTAAGTTGTGAAACCATAAAAATCCTGGAAGAAACTATAGGCAGCAAATTTCAGACATAACTTGCAGCAAATTGTTTGTTGATACATCTCCTAGGGCAGTGGTTGGCAAACTCATTAGTCAACAGAGCCAAATATCAATAGTACAATGATTGAAATTTATTTTGAGAGCCAAATTTTTTAAACTTAAACTTCTTCTAACACCACTTCTTCAAAATAGACTTGCCCAGGCTGTGGTATTTTGTGGAAGAGCCACAGTCAAGGGGCCAAAGAGCCGCATGTGGCTTGCGATCCGCAGTTTGCCGACCAGGGAAAGGGTAACAAAGGAGAAAATGAACAGAGGGAACTAAGCTTCTCCACCTTGTTTTTCCTCTGCCCAGTCTCTGTGATCCAATTTCCCCTTTTTATAAGCACATCCGTTTTATTGTTTTAGGATTCACCCAACCTATGCTGAGTGCAGGCTTGAAAAGCCTGAAGAATTATATTCTCTGGCATCCTGCCTGATGGCAGATGATACCTATTATTTTCTTTTTCTTAGAAAGAAAAATGAGGAGGATAATTAACATTTAAAAAAAATACATTTTATTGATTTTTTACAGGGAAGAAGGGAGTGGGATAGAGAGTTAGAAATATCCATGAGAGAGAAACATCGATCAGATGCCTCCTGCATACCCCCTACTGGGGATGTGCCCGCAACCAAGGTACACGCCCTTGACTGGAATCAGGCTAATTAACATTTAACCTACATGATCTTCCACTGAGCATTTTCTGCTGCTGCTCATGCAAGCTGCCATATTCCTAACCCCAGTCTTGCCTGAACCTTCATTCACATGCCATGCCATGACACAGCACAGATCCTTAACAAAAGGAAGGGGAAATACAGTATCTCACACTTGGCCTCTAGACACCCTGCTTTCTTTCATGGAGGAATTAGGAAGTGGTTTTCTCTTTTCTTAAAGAATGATAGTTTTACTCCTTGGTATTAATTTCAAGAGAAGTTTTCACATATTTGTGAGTTGTCTATCCTAAGATCTAGCAATAGCCTGACATTGGTCTTGTGCATATCCTTCTCAAATAATCAGTTATTAAATGCTAACTAGAGGCCCAGTGCATGGGATTCGTGCACTGGGTGGGGTCTCTCAGCCCAGCCTGAGTCCTCTTGCAGTCCTGGACCCCTCCTGGGATCAGGCCTAAGCCGGCAGTCAGACATCCCTCTCACGGTCTGGGCTCTCGCAGTCTGGGACCCCTTGCTCCTTACCACCCGCCTGCAGCGAGGCGAGAAAGGCTCCTGCCACCACTGCTGTGCTTGCCAGCCATGAGCCTGGCTTCTGGCTGAACACACTGACCACCAGGGGCATCTGCCCCCTGGTGGTCATTGTGCATCATAGCAACCAATTGTTCTGTCGTTTGGTCGATTTACATATTAAGCTTTTATTATATAGAATAATTACTAAGCAAAGGTATACTTAGGAAACTGGAAATCATAAACAGCATATAACTTGTCTCCCAGAGAGCACCTTTGCTCGTTGATTTTGTTGTACCTTGTCTGGATAAGACTATATGACTTCCAATAATTCCATTTTGGAGTAAACACTATTTTTTCCTAACCATAAATTTAAAGTCATCTTTTATTTTCTAAACTCTAAGTTGGACTCTGTTATTTTTTAAAAAATATATATATATATTTTTTATTTCAGAGAGGAAGTGAGAAGGAGAGATAGATAGAAACATCAATAATGAGATAGAATCATTGATTTGCTGCCTCTTGCATGCCCTCACTGGGAATTAAGCCCTCAACCCAGGTATGTGCCCTTGACTGGAATTGAACCTGGGACCTTCGAGTCCATAGGCTGACACTCTATCCACTGAGCCAAACCAGCTAGGGCTGGACTCTGTTATCTACATATATAAAAGGCTAATATACAAAGTGTCCCCTTGGGAGTTCGACCAGGAGACCGACTAGGAGTTCAATCACTCGCTATGATGTGCGCTGACCACCAGGGGGCGGTGAGGAACAAAGGAAGGCCCCAGCTGGCAGCTGGAAGGCCCAGATCGGCCCTGATCGCCAGCCAGGTCTAGGGACCCTACCCGTGCACGAATTTCGTGCACTGGGCCTCTAGTTTTGTATAATTATGTGTGTGCATGTGTTCGTAGGAGAGGATATGAAACGTTTAACAAGTTTTCATTTGCATCCACTGTAGACAGGTCTCAGGCCTTAGAATAAAGAATGGTGGTCCCTGCCCGTCTGACAAAGCATCCCTCAGAGCTTCAAAAGTCACAAATCAGTGGATTTTTTCAATTGCACTTGGCCTGCTGCTTCAAGACACTTATTCCTAGACTCTTAATAAATTGATGATTATATCTGTACTAGTGGCCCGGTGCATGAAATTCGTGCAAGGGTGGGGGGTAGAGGGTGTCCCTCAGCCTGGCCTGCACCCTCTCCAATCTGGGACCCCTCAGGGGATAACCGGCAGTCGGACATCCCTCTCACAATCCAGAACTGCTGGCTCCTAACCACTCGCCTGCCTGCCTGATTGCCCCTAACTTCTTCTGCCTGCCAGCCTGATTGTCCCTAACTGCTCCCCTGCTGGCTTGATTGCCCCTAACAACCTCTGCCTCAGCCCCGCATATGGGCCCGGGATTCCCTCCTCCAGCCAACCACAGGCACCTGAGATCTGGGCTTCCCTCCCTCTGGTCAGCCATAGGCTCCCAGGCCGGCTATAGCCACAGGGGATGGTGGGCAGGTGGCTTCGCCTGGGCTGCAGCCACAAGTGCTGGCTTCCGGGACTGCGGGGTGGGAGGCTTCTCCATCTCCTGGGCCACAGCCAGCCACAGGTACTGGTGCCCGGGACTGCAGGGTGGGCAGCTTCTCCGTCTTCCAGGCTGTAACCAACCCCAGGTGCCGGTGCCGGGACCGCAGGCAGGTGGCTTCTCCGTCTTCCCTGGGATGCAGTGTGGGCGACTTCTCTGGTTGGCTGCGGCCTGGGTTCACAGGACAGGTGGCTTCTTTGTCTCCCGGGCTGCACCCAGCCTCGGGTCCTAGGACCCGGTTTCTCTGTCTCCCCCAGGACGTGGGGCAGGCGGACGTGAGGCTTCTGCTGTTGTCTGCCGCCTGGGATCAGGGGGCAGGCGGCTTCTTCATCTCCTGGGCTGCAGCCAGCCTCAGGCACTGGTGCCTGACTTCTCTGATCCCCACAGGCACGGAGCGGCGGGGGGTCGGGGCTGCCGCCATGTTTTCAGGTTAATTTGCATACTCACTCTGATTGGCTGGTAGCATAGCGGAGTGACAGTAATTTGCATGTTTCTCTTTTATTAGTGTAGATTGTTTCCATCATAGACAACAATGGTGTCCTGCTTGCTTCTGAATTTCCTGGTTCTATTGCAAACATTAGGATAAACCTGGGTCCAGAATATTTCTCCAAATCCTGCTTCAGACTTCTGGGGCTAGAATGCAGACTTCTAAATGTCCAATTAATCCATAAAAACTTGTGATATGGGTATAATCATTTGAGGATACTATTCAAGATTCAAATTTATTAGAGGAAAAATTATTCAAGAAAAAGTGCTTTGCCCTACTTAAACTTACAAACCACCTCTCCCTATCCCAATTCCTCCTCAAATCCATTCTTAGTAAAGTCTTTATAATGATGTTTAAAAAATGCAAATTGATTCTGTTACTTCTCTGGTTGAACTCTTTTGAGTCTCCTCATACCCTGTTGATAACATTTTAATTTTTTGGCAATTAAGATCTTATAGGATCTGGGCTCATTTCTTAAAAGCATCGTCCTTTTATTCTACTATATACCCATCTCAAATGACTAAGAAGATACTAAATGATTCCCTTTCCTCTTTTTTTTCCCCATTTACTTTCTGCATGCCAATTTCTCTGCCTCGGCTAAACTGTCATCACCATTTAAAAAATGTTATTTCCAACCCAGCCAGTTTAAACTGTTTAGTGAAGTTAAACAATTCAAACTGAGATATAATGTTATGCACTTGTGAACTTGGTTGAGAAAAATAAAAGGCTGTAAACATTTTTTCCAAAATTGACTTAAAGAGTTATCACATATCTGCTCTGGCCAGTGTGGCTCAGTTGGTTGGGCATTGTTCCAAGCACTAAAAGTTTGCTGTTTCGATTCCCAGTCAGGGCACATGCCCAGGTTGTGGTATGCAGGAGGCAACCAATCGATGCTTGCCTCTCACATCTATGCTTCTTTCTCTCTCCTTCACCTTTCCTCTCTCTCAAAAAAAAAAAATCAATAAAAATGTATTTTTAAAAAGTTATCATATATTTATAATTTATTTGAAATAATTTTCTGACATATAAATGATTTAATGTTGTTATTTGTTCCTTAAAGATTTGTCCAAAATTTAAATCGTTAATTTCTACTATAAGCTTGATAAATTTGCTAAAACTATAAAAAGTTAATTCTTCATTTAGATGTTCTATTTATTCTCACTGGTGTTTATCAAAATTTTTGTCTCAGTGATGATGCACATACCCATGGTTATGAGAAATATTCTACTAAGGCCAAGCTAAACTTATTTATGTAACTCTAAGAAGAAAAGAAAAAAATGTGCATAAAATATATATTAGAGGTGAAATGCTTCAGCTTTTCTTTATATCAATCTGCATAATAATGCTTTAAATAAAAGGTTTTTTTTTATTCATGTAGACCCAATCAGACCTATACATAGCCTTACCTAGTTAGCATTTAATCTATTGCTACGTTACTAAGTGAAAAATAATTTACCTTCTCTAAATAATAAATCATAGCTGTTATTAATTCAAATACTTTCCCTCTCCCCCTTACCTCACTTAAATACAGAATAAAAATATAAACTCTTCTAAAGCAGAATGATATGCTAAGGCATTTGGGAAAGTAATTGATTCATGAATTTTCAGGAAGATGGAGCTAGTTGTGCAGCTGAATATATAAAAGGCTCATCATCACCAGATGTATTTGGCATTGAAGACATTTCAATACATTATTACATTCCTTATGAGGGTATGTGGGGTGCTAATGTACTAAAATTGTAAGAAACAAGGCCAGAAAGACAGACTGTCATGAATTAATATTGGTATTAGTAATCAAGGGGTGAATATTGACCCAACCTGAAAACATTCATGTGCAAAGTGCTTCTATTTAGCATGTATCCTGCTTCTGATCATGGCTTTACTTTGATTATTTTGCAAAAATATTATGGCATTTGATAGATTTCTTTAAAATGGTGGTTTCTGTCTTTTGTTTGTGATGCATTTGAAATCCAAGTTCACTGACACAGATGCAAGACAATAAAGGCCTAAAATAATATAAAGAAACAAATAGGAAAATATAAAGTGCTGGTGGGATTCAAAATTGAATGATATAAGCATAAATACTTTTAATTATACTCAGCAATAGTCTTACACTGTACATAACATATTCTAAGTGGTTTAACAAATATAATTCTAGTAATAACTCCCCATAGAAAATACTCTTCTTATTATTATTATTTTGTCCATTTGTGATATCTTGTATGTCAATGATATTAATTCTATACCTGAACTCATGTAGGAAGAATATTTGCTGTTGTTTCCATTTGCTGTGGTTAATTTAGTAGAAAATAACCCCCGCTGGGTGTGTCATAAATTATGCCCACTTGCTATTGTCCAGGGTTTGAAGGAATGCACAAGGCAAAAATAATTTAGAAACTGACAAACAGTGCCCAGATACTCTCTCTGTAATAGTGTCAACTTAATTCGATTTCATATTTCTCTGTGCTATAAATTTTAGCTTTTCTTTAGTAGAGAAACTTATGTATTTTTTTTCCATAAACATACAGAACTTCTTAGAACAATATTTGGACAGGTTTAAAAACACAATTACTAATTAGGAATAATTTATTTTGTGTTCTATTTTCACATTATGAAAGGAGGAAAAAAATAAAACACTTTTCATTAGCGTTGGGTATTCAGGATGGTCAAAAAGCACTGAGCTGGATGGATGCTTTGATTTCAGGGTCAATACTTTCCAGTCTGACACTTACAGAGGAAGGCAAGGTCATTCTATAATGAGGCCCACAGGGTTTGAGAGGCCCTGGCTCTGTGATGGCAATTGTAGACTCTGTGGGGCCTTTAATACATTGAGAGAGTCTCAGGATGAATTCAAAATGAGAGTTTTATCTGTTAAAAATAAAATAAAATAAAAAACAATGGACATAGGGAAACTGGAAGGTATTGTATATGTTTTTTACCTTGATCATGGTGGTGATGGTATTATGGATGTTTGCATATACCCAAATTCATCAAATTTCACACATTAATATAGGCAGATTTTTGTATATTAATTATATTGTAATGAAGCTGTTAAAAGAGTTAATGTAGGCAGTAGAAATAAGATCTATAAATTCAAAGCAAAAGTTGTATGAAAATGTAACTTCTTGTTTTCTTGGTTCATCTGAGTTCAATGTGTCAGTTATTTAGGGATGGCTGTTTTCAGCCAGAATTGTTCTGATTGGACAGACAGGGAATACTGGCTAGGGTGAAAAAAAACAGAGAGATTCTTGGACTGTGCATATGAAAATCTGATTGCAGGAGAGAGCAAGTTATTAGTCACCATATTAGTTTCCTAAGGCTGCTATAACAAAATACCACATGCTGGGTGGGTGAAAACAACATAATTTTTTCTCACAGCTCTGGAGGCTGGAAATCCTACATCGAAAGGGCTGGCGGCCACGCTTCCTGCAGCTTCCCTAGGGGAGACTCCTTGCATCTCCCAGCTTCTGGTGGTTGCTGGCCATCCTTGGCATGTCATGGCTGCATCAGTCTAAGGCCGTGGTTGGCAAACTGCGGCTCGCGAGCCACATGCGGCTCTTTGGCCCCTTGACTGTGGCTCTTCCACAAAATACCACGGCCTGGGAGAGTCTATTTTGAAGAAGTGGCGTTAGAAGAAGTTTAAATTTAAAAAAATTTGGCTCTCAAAAGAAATTTCAATCATTGTACTGTTGATATTTGGCTCCGTTGACTAATGAGTTTGCCGACCACTAGTCTAAGGTGTGCTTTTGTCTTTACAAGACTTATCTCTCCTTGGCGAGTGTTCGTGTGTCTTCAAATCTCCCTCTCCTAATAAAGCACCTGTTCCTGGATCCATGGCCCACCACATTTAGTAAGGCCTCATTTTAACTTGATTATATCTTTTAAGAGCCGATTTCCAAGTAAGGTCACATTACAGATACCTGGGGTTAGTATTTCAACATACTTTTGGGGGGACATGATTCAACCCACTGCAGTCACTATATAACAATTAAATCAGGACTGTAAAGTAGACGGTTATTTAGGAGACATAATTTGGGAGTAAGAAAGTAGAATGAAATAAGAGAATATGTCCCAAGATATGCATTTATGAAAATGAGAAATAATTGTAAAAGTAGAATAATATTTAAATAATGATGAAGGCTACAGATAGTTTGTAATACAATTTTTTGTTCACAAATACTTAGGTGTCACATATATTTCCATAGGATAGATTCCTAAAAGTGGAATTGCTGGGTTAAAAAAAAAATGCTATTTCTCTTTTTTAAATAAAGATTTCCCCTTATAAGAAAAATATTTTTTTTCATTTTCTCATCCCACCAAAAATGCCTTGTGTTTGAAAGTTGAATAAAATATATTCTAAAGTATTTACATAAAGTTTAGTTGACCATATAATATATTTAATGGCTACTTACCAAAGGAACTGCTGCCTTCCTGAGAATACCCCTTTGAATTTCATTGTACTAGTCCAGTGGTCGACAAACTCATTAGTCAACAGAGCCAAATATCAACAGTACAATGATGGAAATTTCTTTTGAGAGCCAAACTTTTTTTAACTTAAACTTCTTCTAACGCCACTTCTTCAAAATAGACTCGTCCAGGCTGTGGTATTTTGTGGAAGAGCCACAGTCAAGGGGCCAAAGAGCAGCATGTGGCTCACAAGCCGCAGTTTGCCGACTACGGTACTAGTCTATTGCAAGAGACAAATAAGAATTAGAAAGGCAAACAAAGTTTACAATATTGCACTTCAAGTATTCCATTGTGTTACATGTCTCAGTATTCGATTATTTTGCAACCACTACTCTTCTACAATAAACCTATAACTCATAGCTCAAATTTTTATTTTATTTAAAAACAAGCTGACCTAAAATCTCCTTAGATTTTAATAATTTCTTACAGTTTACAAAAGAGGCAAAATAAAGAAGTAGTCACTAATTAACAACAAGCCCTAAGTCCAAAAGTTCTCTTTGGCAGTAGCAAGGTAGGGTGAGAATTACTTTCCTTAATTGTAAAATAGGGGAAAAAAACCGCGATTATTGTAAAGGTAAAATGATGAAAACAGTGTTGAAATGTGAGTCCCAAAGTGTCACCTGTAGGCATGTATACAAACATTTGTTGAATCTGAATGTTCAAAATAAAAGTGGATTATGCAGTTGTCCAGATAATTGAATTCAAAACAGAAAATTAAAAATGCTTGCATCAATTAAGGTATCTGGAAATGTCAGTTGAAAGTTATTTTTTGCTAAACTATTTAGATGAGAACTTCAATGCTCTATTTTTATTGGCATATATTTTTATCATCAGGCCTGTGTTGAGTAATTTATGAAAGATGAAAAAGAATAAGATCAGAAATCCATACAGCCTGGCTGGTATGGTTCAGTGGTTGAGCGTCAACCTATGAACCAGGAGGTCCTGATTTGATTCCTGGTCAGGACACATGCCCAGGTGCAGGCTCAATCCCCAGTAGGGGGGCATGCAGAAGGCAGCCAATCAGTGATTCTCTCTCATCATTGATGTTTCTAGTCCTCTCTCCATCTTTCTTCCTCTCTCTGAAATCAATAAAAGAAACATACTTAAAAAAAATAATAAAAAATATTAATATAACTCAGAGGGCAAAAAGATATGAAAAGACATCCTCAAAGGAATTTCACAGACTTTACTATCCATTCCCTATTTCTACTTACCCATTTGTATGTAATCAAATTTATTCCTGGTTTATTCCTTCTTTTTTTCTTCTTCTTTTTATGCAAACTATCCTTTTTTGTTGTAAAATTATAGGTACACTAGGGGCCCGGTGCATGACATTTGTGCACTCGGGGTAGGGGGAGTGGGGGGAGGTCCCTCAGCCCAGCCTTGCAGTCCAGGAGCCCTCGGAGGATGTCCAATTGACGGCAGTCAGACATTCTTAGCACTGCAGCAGAGGTGGGAGAGACTCCCGCCACCGCCACGCTCGCCAGCAGTGAGCCCTGCTCAGGACTTCTGCCTGAGTGGCGCTTCTCCTGTGGGAGTGTGCTGACCACCAAGGGGCGGCTCCTGCATTGAGCATCTGCCCCCTGGTGGGTCAGTACACGTCATAACTATCGGTTGTTCCGCCGTTTGGTCGATTTGCATATTACCCTTTTATTATATAGGATTCTCATAAAAATTATATAGTATCAGATACCATAAGAATGATTAGAAAGAAGTGATTAGATAAAAAACCATATATATTGAATATTTTTAAAAGACACATTTAAAAATGTTGAAACAGGTTGTTGTAATTCATTCCATTGACTAACCTTTTTCTATGAACATGAAAGTAAATAACAACACTCAACAATAAAGTGCATTTGATGTGCATCTTCTAATTCCTGTAACAGATCTTGCAATCCAATATTCCTGTAATAAATTAATGGATGCTCACCCTGAGTGACTAGGGTGAACATGCCTCTAGGATTGCCTGGACTCTCACAGTTTATGCCTGCCTTTCAATGCTCCATCCATTTAACACCCCCTTTCGCCCTCATAATTGTCCAGTTTGGATAATAAGTTACAAGATAACCTTACTTACATGTCCATGTATGCAATGCTCCCACAAGTTAAGTTACCTACATAGAAAGAATGTTATCTTTTTCAAGCCAAACTGTTTATGATCACTATCCTTATTACTTCAGTCATGTACTGTAATTAAAGAACATATAAACTAATAAATATGAATAGAGAAAGAAAGAGTTCTTATTTAATAAAAATTGGGTTGAATAATTTGTCAGATAATAATTTGCTATTATTGCTATCCAATAATTCTGGGTAAAAACTGTAAAACATATTATTAACTTTGAAAATTGGTATCTATGTTTACATCAGATAGGAATACCTATAGTTTTATATTTTATGTTCAAAATATTTGATGTGTGTGTATTTATTAGTCACTACTGGTACATAATTTTTAAGTTAACTGATCAATTTCCAGTAACTACAAATTAAAGTCCAACTCTGTTCAAAATTTCTAACAGTAGTATAGTTGAAAGACTATTAAACTTAATTCTGCTTTAATTAATACAAATAGCGTGATAAAGCCTGGTGCCTTTATTCTTTGGTGACAATGTAGTCTTTCTCCTTTTTCCTCTTCTCCCCCTTCTATCAAGAAAAATTTGAAATATTACTTCCCTATAAGTCTATAAGTATTGAAAATCTGTAGGCCTTTTGCATACTTTCTTTTGCTAAGGTTTTGTTCCAGAGTCTTTTGATGGCACAGCATTTTTATTCTGCTTGAATGTGCTCAGCTCTCTCTAGCTATCCAGGCTCAATTCTGAGCACAGAAGGAAAATTGGCTTCTAGTTCCACACATCGTGGCTTATGGGGAAAGAAAAAAATATCGCCAGTCACATTTATTTGCACCTCCTGTCTTTTTTCAATAAGTGTTATATTCTAAGGAGAAAAAATTCTGTTGCCCCCCTATTAAATATATCAAATTAAAATGCCTTCCATTTATTTATTGAATACTGTCTATAACTCACATATTTTGACCTAAATCATTTCTAATGCATTTAAAATATAACATGTGATTTTCATTGATAAATTGTAAGACATCTTAGAAGACAAAATTATATTTTTCTAAGGCAGCAATGTCCCCTCAGTTGTCCAACACTTAGTGAAATGGTTTAAAAGAACAAGTTACCCGCAATTGTACAATGAATCAATCAGGAATGTGCTCAGCTGCAAGTAAAAGAAATCCTAACCTTCATGATTTAACAAAATTAGATTTTATTTTCTTCACTCACAAGAAGTCTGAAGGAGGCAATTGGTGATGTTGGATGAGCTGCTTAACGATACCATTATAAACTCACACTCTTTATAGTTTTTGGTTCCATCTGCTGACCTTGACCACACTGTCACAAGATGATCTTGGAGTTCCAATCATAATATGCCACTTTAAGGCAATAAAAAATGAATAATCAAAATGATAACCTCAGCTGCATCTCTTTGCTTTGTCTGGGAAAGAAAACTTTCCCCAGATCATATCACAGAAAGCCTCTGTTTGTATCCCATTCCTAAAATTGTATTATATGTCTACCCTTAAGTGTAGAAGGAAGTTGAGAAATTTAAGTACTTTCCGTTTCCAAGTAGGGAAAAAAATGAGAGAAGGGGTTTGGAATAGATGTTGGTCGATTTAACTTGCAAGGGTACGCCACAAAGGCTGCCCAAAGGCTTGACACAACCACACACACAGGAAAGATAAAAGCTCATTTGCCCCATCACCATGAAGAAAGAATGTCTTACCTCAGTGACTCGCTTTAAAAGGTACCACAGAACTGCCATCACTGACCCAGGAAGAATTCACAGTATCAACATGGTACCGTGAATGTTTGCATTATTCTTTATTGTTTTGACCACCAAAGGCACAGAACTGACACACTGGATATACATTTGATAAATGAAAGAATAAAGAGTCCCATAAATTATAGAAAAGGATGGAACTATTAAGTGTTATAGATGTTAAACGGAAATGCTTTTCTTAAATATAAGCTTAATTGATAATTTGAGAAAGGTTTTTAGTAGTTAATATGTAAAACTAATTTTGAAAGGTAGTGTGAAAGAGAAACATAGATATAAGAACCTAGTTTTAGTCCTAAACACGTGTATTTCTCAACTGAATTAAAAATAGTGACTTCTTATATGTATCCTACACTCAGTTTAAATGATCAAGTAAGCAGTCATAATTTAAGAAAAGAAAGAAAACACCCAAATACGTTTTATTTAAGACAGAAATAAAAATGAAGATCAGAATTTGGAGGAATATATCATTCATGATTTATGGGGTCAGAAAAACTCTATGGAAATTGCGGCCCTGAGATCATTTACTAGATATCCTCTCCTCTGAGATCAGGAGAACTTGGCAACTCTCTTTTCATTCTTGCCAGGAGGTGGTTGTGGTTTCATATTACTGTAAGACCCAAAGACATACAAGGAGACGAAGGGGACCAGTATGTATGGTGTGCGATTATACAGAGAAAGAACCTGAATCTTCACTTACCAGTAATGGAATTACCTCTATCAAAAGACCTGGCATTGCTAACCATTGTAACAATGAAAACGAGAAGGCTAAAAGGCTAATTCCAATGTAACCCTAATGTTTGGCAGGCTAGCAATCTGAATCTGTGCAGTAACCTAATGTACATCCTTGATAACCTATAATTAAGTCACTGCCCCTTTCTCCACAGAGGCCATGAACCATGCACAATACAAAACCCCCAGAGAGGGTTATCAGCGCTGGTGCCAGGCCAGGCCCTTAGATATGATCTCAAGACCCCCATCCCAACCCACAGGGCTTTTTGCAAAGCCCAGGAAAGGTTCGGAAGTCCCCATCCATATTTGGGGGACAAAGAAACCAAAAGGGGATAAAAGAAGGGCTTCCACCATATTGGTTTGCTCAGACTCTAGAGGCAACTCTCTGAGACCGCTGGCATAATAAAGCTGTGTAATTCCATTTCTCTGAGCGTTGCTTGGGTTTCTTCGGTCTTCTACAACAAAAATAAATAGAATGCATGGTCATCAGAATGAAAAGCCATATGTAGTAATAATGATTTGCTAATTAGAACATGAAATGTAAGTGGCAAAATTTAGTATTTGGTACAGGATTATCAAAACTTTAGGAGCTGGGTCAGGAAACCATCTTCCTCAGCTTAGCAAAAGCACTCTCAATCAACAGAGGGAGAATGAGCAAGTGAATAATATAAGTGAACTATACCAATAGCTATGGGCAAATGTATACATAGGAAGCAAATAACTATTTAAATGAGTGATGAGGTTTTATTATTTGTAAATGAGTCCTCATCTTTATACTGTCTCATAAAAATATTATTTGTAATTATGATGACTCTAAAATGTTATATGTACACAAAATTTATGTAAATCAAAAGTTTCCTCCATTGAATTACAATCTCTTTCAGCTCTAAAATAAATGATTCTGATACTGTGCTTTCTAAAGTGTTTCTATTGTACATCCTTCTTAAGTCTAATTTTCTGCAACATTGCTTTTTCCCTTTTATTCATTCACCAAATATTTATTCAATAGCTATTATGAGTGGGGTACAGTTCTAAGCATTGACTTCATGTTTATTGGCCATTAGGTCCACTTTATTTATAGTCAGTGAATATTTGGATAACATAATAGCAACTATTTAA
Source organism: Eptesicus fuscus (assembly GCF_027574615.1). Taxonomy (NCBI): domain Eukaryota; kingdom Metazoa; phylum Chordata; class Mammalia; order Chiroptera; family Vespertilionidae; genus Eptesicus; species Eptesicus fuscus. Next base: position 70,384,465 of record NC_072486.1, read on the forward strand.
GGTAGTAAAAATTATAAGTGATGACTGTTGAAAAGGAGATGATACAGAGAGGATTTAGCAGTTCATAGGATTGCAGGGTAATGGAAGGGAAGAGGAGAGATAGTGAAATTAAATTTTTTCTTAATGTGGAGAGGTATATATTGAAATACTAACCTAGTCAATCTTTATATCTTCCTACCCCTCATTCCACTTCAGGGATTTTTCTGCACTCTAGTCTGTACCACAGCAGGGGAAAACATTAAAAATAAATGATTTCTTTCTCAAAATATCTAAAGAGTCATTCAACTGTATATAAGGTTATCAGCTAATGAAACCAAAAAAATTACAGTTTTTCTACATATATTAAAAAATGTGGACTCAGCAGTGAAATTGATTTAGAAGAATAGTCATTTGATCTTAAAAATTATGCTTCATAGAGTGATATATAATTGAACCTTCTGAAACTGTGAACTTATAAAGCAAGTCTTTTTTAGGAAGATTTTTGACATCTTGTTTTCATGAATAAATGGTATCATGTGTGCCCATATAGAATGGTAAATATAAATAAGGGCAAGTTATATGTCCATCATCAAACTTTTAGAGTGTTTGAATTTGGTATTTAAATCTACATTTAACATGACTTTACTGCTTATGAGGTGATTGCTACAAAAAGGTACATTGCAAAAAAGAAGTGTCTCCAAAATAATAACATAATTAGTAGACTTATTCTACATAAAAGCTACACAATTATTATAGCGAGAACTTTCATAGAACTCTCAATTTATTTCCTACAATTATTTCACATATATCTAACATAATTTACCATGTTTCCTATTAAAAATGCCAACTGGCTGCATGGAAGCTTTAGTTGGCCCATTATGACATGACGCAAGTGATCAGGCAAGAAAGCAATATCAAATCATCCTCCTGCCGCCCCTAACACTGAAAACAGTGCCCTCTAGCCATTTGTATCCAGGGTAATTCATTTTTCAGCTTGTACTCTGCATGTTGAACTTAAAAGTAATTATCAGAAATTGTGCTTAAAAGAATCAGAAAAAAAGAGATAGCTATTTGCTGGCCTTCTTTCAGATCTGAACATATTTTAAAATAAGAATTCTTTTAATTCATATAGCTTCACTAACAGACCATCGCAGAATAGAGACATGTATTTTAATGCTGTATTAATAAAGATAATAAAAATCTTAACAAATGCTAAGTTGAGAAAATAGTTCAAAAATATTGCTTAAATCTACATATGTGTTCACCCTAATTATGCCTGGTTAAGGACTTTTAAAACTTCCCTCAATGCCTTATTACTTTTCTGTATGAGTAGCCTTTCAGCTAAAAGAGATTTAACATTATTCCTAAAGGAGATGGGATGAAAAGCATATCCTCAAAAAACAAAGCATAAAATTAAGTGATAAGGTTAGAAGAAGCAGAATTAAAATATTTTCTTTGAGTGGTGATAATTAGCAGCTGCACGTCAGGCTCTCAGAATTGCATAAATGTCATTGTGGGTATTGAGGACTCAAGGGTGTGGCTTGAAGTAAGAGCCGAAGAGCAGACAGACCGGGTCAGTCTGCCGGGAGAGCCTGCTCTCAGGTCTCTATTCTGAGGACTGGGTTTTCTGTACCTTAGTAAGAGTGCCTGTCTATAGTTATGACTTAAATAATATTTAAAAAAATATATTTGTTTTACTGATTTCAGAGAGGAAGGAAGAGGGAGAGATAGAAACATCAATGATGAGAGAGAATCATTTATCAGCTGCCCCTTGCACACCCCCTACGGGGGATCGAGCTAGCAACCTGTGTATGTGCCCTTGATGGGAATCGAATCTGGGACCCTTCAGTCCCCAAGCTGATGCTCTATCCACTGAGCTAAACTGGCAAGGGCTTAAATAATATTTTTTTTAATGGAATTGAATTGCATTTGGAAAAGGAATACATGATTTCAATCATGTGTGACTGCAATAGTCACAAACCAGACAGGAAAATGGAAACCACATTAGGAATTCAATGGAGGAGATTTTATATAGCAAATTGAATACTAAGGTGTTAGAGGGCAAATGAGATCCCAGCATGAACTTAAATATAATAACTGCAGGAGGCAGCTCTTTCTCCTAGGGCCAGGGAGCATCAGGAAAAAGGTAGGGGTTGGCAGAACATCGAGTCTAGAACAGTGATTCTCAACCTTTCTAATGCTGCGACCCTTTAATACAGTTCCTCATGTTGTGGTGACCGCCAACCATAAAATTATTTTCGTTGCTACTTCATAACTGTAATTTTGCTGCTGTTATGAATCGTAATGTAAATATCTGTGTTTTACGATGGTCTTAGGCGACTCTGCTAGCAGTTCTCAACATGAGGTTGTCGCGACCCACAGGTTGAGAACCGCTGCTGTAGAGCTTAAAACCATCGGAAAACACAGATATTTACATTATGATTCATAACAGTAGCAAAATTACAGTTATGAAGTAGCAACGAAAATAATTTTATGGTTGGGGGTCACCACAACATGAGGAACTGTATTAAAGGGTCGCAGCATTAGAAAGGTTGAGAATCACTGGTCTAGAAGAAGGGCCCCAGAAAACTTGGTAACACTGGTTCTCCCTCATGTCCATGATCATTGTGAATATTAAATAATAGACTTATAAACTAAAGGTGTTTCAATGCCTCTCAATTGAAACAGCAGTCAACTCACACATTATATTGAAATAAAATTCACTTTCACTGTTTTTATTATTTTACCAGAGGCCTGGTGCATGGATTCATGCAGCAGTGGGGTCCCTTGGCCTAGCCTGTGGGAATCGGGCCAAAACCAGCTCTCCAACATCCCTTGAGGGGTCCCAGATTGCAAGAGGGCACAGACCAGGCCAAGGGACCCTACCGGTGCACGATCAAGGTCGGCCAGCTGGGGAGGGACCGCGGGAGGTTGGCTGGCCAGGGAGGGACCACAGGAGGGCTCCAGGGTGTGTCTAGTTCATCTCGCCCAATCCTGATTGGCTTGACCCCAGCAGCAAGCTAACCTACAGGTCAGACCATCTGCCCCCTGGTGGTCAGTGTGCATCATAACGACTGGTCAAATGGTTGAATGAACGGTTGGACACTTAGCATATTAGGCTTTTATTATATAGGATCATTATCATTATCATTATGAAGTGCACACAGTGCAATGTGCACTGTCTGATAGGAGTAAAATCCCACTTAATATTAATACTTTTAATCTTCTTGGAATAAAGTATCTATATATATAAAAGCCTAAGCAACCATTAGGTCTAGTCGACCAGTCGCTATGACACTCACTGACCACCAGGGGGCAGACGTTCAATGCAGGAGCTGCCCCCTGGTGGTCAGTGCACTCCCATAGCCAACCTCCTGTGGACTGCCAACCTCCCGAGGTCAATCCCCTCCCCCAGCCAGCCGGCCCTGATCTGCCCACATTGGGACTGGGTGAGACAGCTCGGATCGGCCCCAATCACCGGCCAGTCCAAGGAACCCCACTCATGCACAAATTCATGCACTGGGCCTTTAGGAGAATATAAAAACACAGTGCAAAACAACAAGCAGATACTGCTTACTATTACTATATTATAAATCTCCATTGCATTAACTTAGGTTGATGGCTCATGCTTTATGAAAGAATTTAACATCAAATGCTATTTTTATCTTTAGTTATTAGGTTATGTCATTTTAAACTTGTCTAATATGAATAATGTTTGAATATGACTGCCCTGAACACATAATCTGAGACTGAACCTCTGGTGAATGTAAGTATGTGTTCTGTGCTTTTAAACATACTTATTGGCACATGCTGTGTTTCTGCTTTTTATAAGGCAATCAATCTTAGGTTTTTCAATGTGTCTATTTCCCATGTTATGGACTTCTGCAGCAGTCAACTCACACATTATATTGAAATAAAATTCACTTTCCCTGAAAAAGGGGGCTATTGAGAAGAAAATCATACAAACTGGTAAATGTCTTCTCTGCACAGATGGTATTTTTATACATTCAGTCAGCTCTTGTTGCAGTTTTCGTGATGGTGTAAGAACCTGCTCACTTGCTTCATTAGAGTAGAATATTACATTTTGTGTTCTTTAATTAAATGATTAACAGTGTAACTGCTTTAAGGCAAACTCTGAATTTATCAATGTTAATGCATTAAAGTATTTTCATGGATAGGCATCCTACATCCTATAGTGAAACCGTTTCTCTGTTGTCAACCAAAAATGAACCTACAAATAATAATTTTGACATAAATTCAGTAATTATAACACACTTTGAAGCTCTGTCTGGCTGTGCTCATCACTCATCAATGGACCTTTTTTTTTCAGGCCAATCATTTAGAAAGCTCAGATTTTGTTAAAATTTTAAGGTAGGAAGCCTTAAGTAGTAGAGGTTTTCTATTTGAGTAAGTGAATAGCCACTAAAATTCATTTTATTGATTGATTGAATTATATATTTTTATTGATTTCAGAGAGGAAGGGAGAAGGAGAGAGAGAGGTAGAAACATCAATGATGAGAGAGAATCATTGATTGGCTGCCTCCTGCATGTCTCCCACTGGGGATGGAGCCTGCAACCCGGGCATGTGCCCTTGACTGGAATTGAACCCAGGACCCTTCAGTCTGCAGGCTGACACTCTATCCACTGAGCCAAACCAGTTAGGGCTAAAATTCACTTTAAAAAGTTTTTTTAAGGTAATGATAGCTATCCCATATATTTCTTTTATACTTGTAAGGTAAAAACTTTATGTCACATAATTGCAATCAAGGGCTGCATCTTCCATACTTCACCTGTCCATTCACTCAGTGATTCACTGCACAGAATCGCATGACTCAGCATAAAATTATACTCATGGCTAAGATGTATTACAGGAAAGAATAAAGTGTAGGAAAAGCAAGGCAAGTGTATACATATACATAGGCAGGGGCTAGAGAAGCCCAAAGGAAGCTTTCCTGGATTCCTCTGTGGGGATCCCATATCTTCCTCTCTGCTGTAAATACAGGGGATGGTGAGATGTCTTTGTCCAGGAAAGTTCCCTTGAGTCTTGGAGTCAAAGAGCATCTATGGTGCAACCCTCCAAACTAGACAGGAGGTGCATGTAAGGAACTTTCGTGTTCCGCTTTAAACATGCTAGCAACCTGCTTCATCTTGATCCACTGCTCTGAGCATGTAGAAAACCATAGGTACCCTGTAACTATGAGAGCATTCCAGTGGTTTAGTTTTCAGTGTTTGACCAAGGGCCGTCACAATGGTAACAGAGAGGCCTGAGGGAAACAGACCTGCTGCACTATTTTTGTCTCAAGGACACAGAGTGGTTGAGTAACTTTCCTATGGTGACACAGCTAGTAACATGGAAACCGTGTTTTAAATTCAAAGAATACGTCTTCAGAGCCAAACTCTTAATCACTAAGTAGTTCCTTTCCAGTATCATGTGCTGTAAATTAGAAGCATATGTTCAAGGGTTGCTCAGTGATGTCATTAAGGACCCATACAGTTTCCATTTTCTGTCTTGCCACTCTCAGTATGCCAGTGACTCTTCTGTCGTGGTCACTAGGGGCTGGAGCTGCCCTAACATCATGTCCTCACTCAGTGACACCCAAAAGCAAAAAAGAAAAGGGATTCCCATCCTGTGCATCTGGCCCTCTTTATAACAGAAAGAGAGAGAGAGAGAGAGAGAGAGAGAGAGAGAGAGAGAGAGAGAGAGAGAGAGAGAGATATTACAAAAAAAAAAAAAAAAATTATTTCCCTTGGATTTCACTTAAGAAACTGAACCACTTTCTTTTCCTCTTTTTTGTTTGTTTTGTTTTGTTAATCCTCATGGGAGGATATTTTTCCCATTGATTTTTATAGAGGGTAGAAGGGAGATGAAAGGAGAGAGAGGAGAGAACCATCCATATCAGAGAGACACATCAATTGGTTGCCTCCCATATGTACCCTGACCAGGGCCCAGGATGGAACCTGCAACCCAGGAACTTGCCCTTGACCAGGAATCCAACCCATGACCCTCTGGTACCCAGGCCGACGCTCTAACCACTGAGACACACTGGCCAGGGCAATACTGGATTACATTAATCAATGATAATAAGGTATGTTATTACAATGATTACCTCATAGTAAAAACGATATACCCTGTGGCTGTGGTCACCTTTCATGAGTATGTTCCACAGAATATCTGAATCACCCTAGTAAAGAATCTGGTGTTCGAATGCGGGATGGGGAGAAGGATGACTATTTGTTGGGAAGCCATTGTGACTACATCAAAACCTTATCTGATTAACTTCATAGAATCAACCATATTTGCAATTTTGAATCTTCAGCTACTTTAAGAAACTAAATTTGACATCAGGTAGTAAGTACTTATCAAATAACAGGAAAAAGATTTTCAAACTATGGCCTCATTGCAGTTTACCAACTTCATTTTCCACTGCTCTCTTCCTTAATTTCACATTTTACTGACCTTACTCTTACTCAAAACATCACGCTCTTTCCCATTTCTTTACACAGCTATTTTGCCTTCCTGAAATGGAGAGTATCTCAGGGAAAGGTGAAATTTAGGTATCAATGACATAGACATTGACCTATTACATTGAACCTCTTTATGTTAACCCATAGATTTATACAGCTTTCAAAATGCCACTGAAATGTTACTTCCTGTTTTATGTTATAAATCTATCAATTTTATTGTATATTCTGTTATATTCTAATTCACTGTTTTCTTTACTATAAATATCTTCTTAGTAAGAGCCTGACTAAATGGTAGCTTTTCTAAGTCCCCGTGGAAATTATAAAATTTCATAAAAATGGAACTAAAAGAGTTCAGTAACATTTCCAACATTTTCAACACCAAGGCTATCTTTTATTGTTCTTTCCTTCCCACCTATGCAATTAAATCAATGTTGTGGAACATTTTAAATCTATTGATTCAACTTTATTTATGCAGGCTAAATTTAGTCACAAGCAAAAGTAAATACGGGTAAATATATACTATTATTTATGTTAATCTATCATTTACTTACATTGCACATAGTTAGGAAGCCAAAGCTTTCAGGTTTGGTACCACTCTGCCCCTTTAAGCTCCTTTCACTTACTGTATCTGGCAGGTCACAGCATCTATGCAGATTTCTATTACCTAGTAGACAAAACATGAATAAAAATACTTTGCCAGCCTAAAAGCCGTCAGATAAATAATGATCCATTAACTAAGATCTACTTACCTCAAGTTTAATTTTTTTAATTTAAATTTTTATTGTTGACATTTATTGCAGATGTCCCCCGTTTTCTCACCAGTTCTTCCCCTCCACCCAGCCCTTTTCCCCCTCCCCACACTACTGTTTATGTCCATGAGCTATGTATATATGTTCTTTAGCTAATCCTTTCACCTTCCTTTATCCAGTCCCCCCCTCCCACCCCAACCCCAAAACCACCCTCTCCTCTGATATTTGTCAGGCTGTTCCCTGTATCCATGCCTCTGGTTCTATTTTGTTCATCAGTTTATTTTGTTCATTAGATTCCACATGATTAGTGAGGTAATATAGTTTTTGCCTTTCTCTGACTGGCTTATTTCATTTAGCATATTATCTCCAGTTCCATCTATGCTGTCACAAAGCATAAGCATTCCATCTTTTTTACATCCTGGTAGTATTCCATTGTGTAAATGTACCACAACTTTTTTCTCCTCATCTACTAGTGGGCACTTGGGCTGTTTCCAGATCTTGGCTATTGTAAATGACACTGCTAAGAACATAGGGGTGCATATATTCTTTTTGACTCATCTTTTGAGATTCTTAGGATATACACCCAGAAGTGGGATTGCTGGGTCAAAAGAGAGTTAGTCCATTTTTAACTTTTTGAGGAAAATACATACTATATTCTATAGTGGCTGTACCAGTCTGCATTCCCACCAACAGTGCACTAGGGTTCCTTTTCTCCACATCCTTGCCAACACTTGTTGTTTGTTGATTTATTGACAGTAACCATTCTGACAGGTGTAAGGTGATACCTCATTGTAGTTTTAATTTGTATCTCTCTGATGATTAGTGAACTTGAACATTTTTATATGTCTACTAGAGGCCCAGTGCACAAAAATCCGGGCACTGGGGGAGGGTCACTCAGCCAGGCCTCCACTCTCTTGCAGTCTGGGAGCCCTTGGGTAATGTCCGACTGCAGCTTAGGCCTGCTCCTTAGAAATGTGCAGATCAGGGGATGGCGCTGGCCAGCGAGTGGCCAGCCCCGCCCCCAGATAGCTGTCCCCTCCCTCTGCATGCTGGCACCCACCTTGGCTGTCCTGGTGCCACCCATTCGCCAGCCCCGCCTCCCGCCTCCCATTCATTCCACCATTTGGTCGATTTGCATATTAGGCTTTTATTATATAGGATTTGCCATCTGTAAATCCTCTTTGGAAAAGTGTCTGTTCAGGTACTTTACCCACTTTTTAATTGGATTGTTTGTCTTCCTGATGATGAATTTTATAAATGCTATATATATTTTGGAGATTAACTTCATTATTTAAGTATTGATCTGCTGGAATTCATTATAGTGGCATCTTCTTGTTGAGTTTCAATCCACATTTTTAAAACATTTTCTGAGCAACTATATGTAATGTAAGAATCTACATGGAGGTATATATATATATATATATATATATATATATACACACACATATATATATATATGTGCCTTTATATTATATATGTATTTTTAAATAATATATACCTTTATATTATTAATATATATACAGGGTGGAGCAAAAGTGGGTCTACAGATGTGATTATGTGAAACACAGAGTTTATTGTTGTATTATTATTTATTAATATTGTATTATTTTCCATATGAACAACTATTAACCTACTTTTGTCCCACCCTGTATATATCTTTATATAAACTTATCCTTTATGTATTTTTTAAACAAGCCAATGATTTCCAAATTTATGCCTTAAGAGAATTATATATCTAACTATCTATTTGAACCTCATACTTAAATATCTAATAAACATGTGAAATTTAACATGTTCAAAGCATTATTCATGCCAAATCTTTCTCCTTAAAATAGCTCTTTTTCAGGACTTCCATTTCTCAATGAATATAATCAAATACCACTAGTTTCATAAATCTAAATTCTAAAAGTTCCCCTTGAGACTTCCATTAAGCCATTCTAATCTTCTGTTTCTCTATTCTTTTTTTTTTTTTTGGCCTGGAATATTCTTCCTCCATGATTTCTCTATGTAATTATTTCTAAATAACATTCTTTAAATTTCAGCACATTTGATTATTAATAAAGGTCTCCTATCACCCTGCTTACTTACATCATAGCATTTATTATATATTTTAATGATCTATTTGTGTGGTGATTAAAATATTATCTTTCTATTGCAGAATACTGTGTGCTTCATTAGGTCAGAGATTATATCTATATTCATTACAAGCTCATTATTAAGAACTGTCATAATAAGAAACAGCTATTTTAATTCTATAAGAACAATGTTTCAATATACCAGAGCTACTTGGGGAAATTTTGGGAGAGGAGACATTGTAAGCATAGAATTGAGGAAGATAAATAGTTCCTAATTTGACTAATAGAAAAAAATAGAAGTTGCAGTGAAACCGAATATAAGAAGAATTTTCTAAAGACTACTACTGCCTAATAACGAATTTGTCAGTCATTAAGCAGATTAATGGCTACATGAAGTTCTAGAGAAGGAAATTAACCTTTTACATAAAAGAAGGGGAATTTGCAGGATCCAGAATCCTTTTCACCAATCCATGAGCTGAAGTGTGTCCCTCCAAATCCATATATTGAAGCCCAAACTCCCAGATCTCAGAATGTGACTATATTTGAAGATGGAACCTTTAAAGATATGATTGAGTTAAAACAAGGCCATTAAAGTAGGACTTAATCCAACCTGACGGGTATTTTTATAACAAGAGAGACACACAGAGTCACCAGGGAAAACCCATGTGAGAACACAGAGAGAATTTAATCATCTGCAAGCCAAGGAGAGAAACTTCAGAAGAAACCAAATCTGCTGACACCTTGGTCTGGATGTCTAGCTTCCAGAACTGTGAGAAAATAAGTTTCTGTGGCTTAATTACCATCTGTAGTATTTTGTTATGGCAGCCCTAGAAAATAAATACCACCACCATATACCAGACTGACTTTGAGAATTACCTCTGCCCATTCTCAGCTTTCTCATGAAAATGGAAAGCCAAAGTAATGAGGTTTATCAAGTTTAATCAAAACCAACCAGCTGTTTATCTCAACTCATGTATATTTCATATAACTGGAATTAAAGCAGGTGTTTTGCAATGAGATTTGTATTCTTCAATAAAATATTCAATTTTCATTTTTGCAGAAAAGCTCTTAGATTAGAAATACATATTATTGAGAAAAGTGCCGATTGTTTATTAAAAATACAAGGAATTTAAGAAAAAGTACATTTTAAAGCACCTCCTTTATTACCTCACTTTTTGATGTTACAAAAAAAGAATTGCTTTATCTAAAGCCATTTCAACAGGCTGTATTTTGTTACTATATATTTGCCATTATATCTTTACAGGTCTTGGTAAAATATGAAAGTTAGGTGTCAACAGTTTATACACCAGCTAATATAGTAAGTTCCATTATATAACTTACTTAATTATTTCATGATTAATCCAACTCCTATATTAACTGAACAGTGAAGTGGCTTTTAATGAGTTTTATGATGTCATAATTCTGAAATATCATTCCATCGCAGTTAATAATTGATGTGATTTAGTGGAAAAAATACCATCATTTTCTAAGTAGAGAAACAAGACTATAAAGAGGAAGAAATAACTGGACTTTGAAAAGTCACGAAAATCTCCCTGAGGACTCCGGATGTCTGACTTCCATTTGATTTCTTCAATTGCCTTTCTCCTTAAGGATCGTCAACAAAGTCTGTTGCAAACATTGTTATTTCAGGGTCATCCTGTTCATATTTCTAAATAAGAAACAGTTTCAGTTTCAAAAGTCCAATCTTACATGTTGAAATGGAAAAGAGAAAATATAAAGAAAAGTATCTTCAGGTAATATTTCACATATGAACTAATACAGATATACACTGGATAACTGAAATAAATCAGGGAGGTCATTACCAAAACAAGGCAAGACGCAACGAATTGGAATTTGTTATATTACTTATGTAGTTAAGTCATTGCTGACTGTATTAGTTTGCTTGGCTGCCATAGCAGAATATCACAGAATGGCCGGCTTATGCAACAGAAACGCATGGTCTCTCAGCTCTTGAGGCCAGGAACTCGAGATCGAAATGTTGGCAAGGATGGGTTCCTTCTGAGGACTCTGAGGGGAGATCTGCTTCAGGTTTCTCTCCTTGGCTTGTTTATGGCTTCACATCATATTCCCCTCTATCCTGTCTCTGTGTCCAAATTTCCCCTTTTTATAAGGATGCCAGTTTTATCAGATCTCCTCAAGTTATAGGTGGTTATCTCCTCCCTATGTCTCTTCCCATCGTCTTCCTTCCATTCATATCTGTCTGTTCACATTTCCTCTTTTTAGACAGCATCAGTCATATTGGATTAGGCCCCACTCTAGTGACCTCACTTTAACTTAATTTCCTCTGCAAAGACCCTATCTCCAAATGAGGTCACATTCTGAGATACTGGGTGTTAGAACTTCAACATATAAATTGGAGTGGAGTATTGGGGGGGGGGGGTATAATTCAATCCATAATACTTATTATGACATGAAAATTGTGAAGTGATTTCCTTAGAAAAATGAACCATTCCTAAATTTAAAATTCAGAGTTGGGAGTTTTTCTTATGTTCAGTCACATTCCAGAAAATATAGAAATGTAGTACTAGATGAAAAACATCCACTAATTTCAAGGAGTTTACAAAATGCTTTTAAAAAAGAAAAGCCCTTAGAACAGCAATTTCCAACCAAGGATTTTGAATAGATGTAATACCTGACTATTTAGTCAGGGGCAATGAGCTCTATTTTCTTACATTGTCAAGTAAAAACACGACAATAGGCAACACAACAATATCCCTTCAGTGTGAATGAATAAAAATTATACCTATTTTTTCTCAGATTGGCAAAAAATATATTTTTTTGTGTGCTTCAGAATTTTAGTAATTAGTGTATGTGTGCATGAGATGAAAAAGGTTGAAAATCACTGCCTTGGAACATCATTTAATAAAAGACAGTGTATAAAGGTATATGCTAAATGAGTAATATATACATTTGACTCTCATACACACTAATTCCCTAAAGCAAGAAGAATTGGCAAGTCCAATAATATGTTATGTTATTCTTAATGTTTTCATTTCAATCCATTTCTGCAGATCTTTTCTTTCTACATGCTATATCTAATTGCTTGGGTGTTGTTTAAATTTAGTTTTCAGGTTTACTAGTATGTACCATGTTTTCTGCTTTGCCATTTATTTATTCACATAATCATTCACAACAAACTGAATGGCCACTGAGTTCTATGTGCTGGGCCTGGGGACGCATTGATGAATAACATAGCACTCTCTATTCTTCAGAAGCCCAAGCTTAAAGGATGAGAAATAGATGCTGACTAATGATGATATTTAACTTACATGCTAAATAGAAAGTGTAGGCTCAGAGAGTGGAAAAACAACTCCTGCTTTAGGGCTTTAAGAAAGATTTCACTTAAACTGAATCTAAAAGAATGGAGATTTCACTTGGCAAAGAATCTGAATGTGAGAGAAAAACACGTGTGGGGCTTGAGGGGATGACAGGAGTTAGACTTGCCTTGGAACAGAGAAATAGGAGAATATTCAAGTTAGAGAGAACAGTATGCAAGAATGATTGCCTGGTGTGTCCAGGGAACAGAAAGGAATTAGGCCCTGGAAGGAGAATAGGACACAGTTGGGAAATTTTGCGAAATGAGACTGAGGAGAAAGAGAATAAGTAGCTAGACCTTTATGGCCCTTGTGAGTTATTTGGCTCCAAATCTTAGCTTCACCCAATTGCAGAAGATATGGCCTACAAAATGTTTGTGTCAAAGTTTCCTTTAGTTCTTTTAGGAATCTATAGGATTTTTAAAAATCTGAAATAAGAGCCCTAGCCAATTTGGTTCAGTGGATTGAGCGTCAGCCTGTGGACTGAAGGGTCCTGGGTTTGATTCTGATCAAGGGCACATGCTCAGGTTGCGGGCTCAATCCCAGTAGAGGGTGTGCAAGAAGCAGCCGATCAATGATTCTCTCTCATCATTGATGTTTCTATCTCTCTCTCCCTTTCCCTTCCTCTCTGTAATCAATAAAAATATATTTTTTAAAAATCTGAAATAAGAGAGGGTAAAAATTAATTTTCTCAAAGTCATCATTTTATTTCTGGTTTATCTTGAGATTGTAATCAATGTACTAATTGAAACTGTCATTCTGTCCTTACATTTTTGTTCTTAAAAAGAGGAAAATGTTTTATCAGGTCTATATATTTTACATTTATGTAAAATAACAACTTAAGTCTAACACAAAATAGTTGAGACCACATATTTAAAAGCTAAATTTATGCTTTTTTATTCCAGATTTTATTCTAGATTTCCAAATACCTAATTTTAATATATTTTTGTAAAACATGTGTCAAATCTGTTTACTTAAATAGAGTGTTCAACTGTAATCACCAATAGTCATTAAAATGACTCCTAAAAGGTCTATATTAAGTATGAATCCATTTAACAAATATTTATTGAAAGATTTTTATGTAGTAATGTTACCAGACACTGAAGATATAAACACTGTTAAGATAAGAGTGCTGCCATTTAGGAGGATTTTGAAACCTGCTAGGGAAGATAAGCACATAAATATATTATTACAAAACAAAAAATTAAATCCATAAAGAACCTGCTCCATTATATTATGTTATAAATTATTTTCTATGACTTTTTCTCCTCCTTGTAACCTTCCTTTTGTCATGTCTCGCATATTCATACTCTTGTTTACCATTTGTTTTTCTGGTAACATAGCTTTGGAACTGTTGCAGTGTTTTACATACTGGGAGAACATCATCCTGTATAATAAAAATGTAATAAAAACATACTAGAAATGTTGATTAGAGAAAATAATTCTTTAAAGCTGAAATACAGATTCATGCTAGAGACATCAGGGAGGAACCATCCTCTGTTAGTACACATGCCTTCTTTTTGGTGTCACCGTTTCCTCAGTGACCTTCATCACTAATGGTGGCAGAGCACGAGGAGCCATACAGGATATGAAGGCTCAGACACTGCAGCGATGGACATGGCAGTGGCAGCCCTGGTCTGTATGACCTGGCTCCTCTCCATCTCCACTCGCTCACCAACTTGCCAAAACATTGAGCTCCTCTTCCAACTTCTAAAGAAATAAAATCATATGAAAGTTATCCACCTTTTGGGGTAATTTTTTCAAGGTATATGTACCCATGTACATAAATAACATCAAGTAGGATACAACTTTGGGTGTTTCTTCTTGTTCTCTGTCTCTTTTTTTTTAAGTTCCTCCAGCCACAGGGTTTGTTTTCTCCAACACCATTCTCTGTGAAAAGGTTAAGTTACTTCTTGTCTCCCCTCCCTCTTTTAAATTAGTTCTATCCCAAGATTATTATTAAGAAACAAAACAAAACAGAAAGGGTACATTGCTATCTCTGTAGTATCTGAAGGAGAAGGAAGTCACCATCTACACTCAATTCTTCAAGAAGCACTCCTCAGGAACATGTGGCATATCATTTCTAATCTGGCTAAATGTAAACAACAATTTATATGAACACACTAGAGGCCCAGGGTGCGATTGAAATCGCACCAGAAGGCACCCCACCTCCTGCCCTGTGGGGTGCTGTGGCAGACAGGCCGGACTTCCGTCGCAGGTGGCAGAGACCTGTGCCTGACTCACGCAGCGCCAGGCACCACAGGAATCAGGGCGGACTGATGCCGTGGGCAGCCGGGACCCACACCTGACTGGCACTGCGGGTGGCTGGGACCCGTGCCTGACGTCCACCCCAGGTCCCCCCTGCGCTCCTGCCTGGGTCTGCTCCAGGGCAGCCCGAGCCAACGCAGCAGCTCAGCCAGCCCCAGGACCCCCCCCGACCCTCCTGCCTGTGTCCGCTCCGGGACACCAGAGCTGCCACGCCGGCTTGGGCAGGCCCCCCTGTCTCTATCTCCATCTCTGCTCCGGGACTCACCTGCATGCGCAACCTCCTCCTGTCTGGTTGTCTCGTTATGGCGTCCCAGCCTAATTTGCATATTACCTATTTATATCCTACCTAATAAAAGAGTAATATGCAAATTGACCACACCTTCGCCATGCCCAAGCCACGTCCACCAGCCAATCAGGGTGGGTGTGCAAATTAACCCAACTAAGGTGGCAGTTAATTTGCATACATAGGTGCCCTGAGCAGATCCCCTGCAATGGATCGCAGGGAGCTGGGTATCTGCTTCGGCCTGGGGGACGAGCGGACCCCCTCTGATTGATCATAGGGAGCTGGGTGTCCACTCCAGGCCATAGGTGCCAGAGCAGAACCCCTGCAATCGATCGCAGGGAGCTGGGGGTTGCTTCAGCCTGGTGCAAGAGTGGACCCCCCCATGATCGATCGCCTGGGCAGGGAGATGGGGGTCCACTCTTGCCCAAGAGGCTTTCGGTCTGGGCAGGCCTGGTCAGGGGCTGAGCTGGTGATCAGAGGGAGCTGGAGATGCTTGCCCAGGCCTAAAGCTTTGGCCAGAGGCTTTAGGCCTGGGCAGGGCCCAGCCCTCATTGGTGTGAACTATAGAGGAAACACCTTTTCTGACTGCACATTGGCTAAGCTTCCTGTATGCCACTGGTAATATTCTTAGTAACTTGGGTAATAAGAATCCAAAAAGGTGATCTAGGGTTTTTCCACCACACTTCTGGAGAAGAAAATGAAGGTCCTCTGCTGGAGGGCTAAGAAATGTCATATCCTGCCCTAGCAAATTTGACTCAGTGGATAATGCCTCAGCCTGCAGACAGCAGGGTCTGGGTTCGATTCTGATCAAGGGCATGTACCTAGGTTGCAGGATCCTCCCTGGCCAGGGCCCAGATCAGGACTCATGCAGGAGGCAACCAATCCAAGTGTTTCTCTCTGTCTTTCCCTTTCTCTTCCACATTCTCTAAAAGTCAATGGAAACATATCCTTAGGCGAGGATAAAAAAGAAAGAAAGAAAGAAAGAAAGAAAGAAAGAAAGAAAGAAAGAAAGAAAGAAAGAAAGAAAGAAAGAAATGCATATCCTATGAAAGACACATCTTGAAAATGCCTAAAGAAAGTTGTCATTTTTTCTTGGTGAAGGGACTGGAGTCTGTGTTGATGAAAACACCTTGGTGGCTGTGGTGACTGGCAGTGGCTTCAGCAGCGGGGTGATGGGGCTGGTGCCTTTCCCTGATCAGCCCGGTTGCCTCCCACAAAGGGAGGCCAGACTGCGGCTTAGGCCCGCTCCCCGTGGGGCGCAGGCCTAAGCCATCAGTAGGACATCCGCTGAGGGCTCCCAGTATGTGAGAGGGGGCAGGTTGGGCTGAGGGACCCCCAACCTCCAGTGCACGAATTTCGTGCACCAGGCCCCTAGTATTAAGATAATATATTAAACATGTAAATAGGATATTAGTCTACACAATTTTCTAGACTCTTATAATTCTAAATCTGGACACACACTTAAGAGTTCTTATATCAAATTATATTAATACTAGAGGCCCGGTGCATGAAATTCGTGCACAGGGGCGGGGTGGTGTCCCTCAACCCAGCCTGCACCCTCTCCAATCTGGGACCCCTTGAGGGATGTCCGACTTCCTAGGCCCGGGATTGGGCCAAAACGGGCAGTCTGACATCCCTCTCACAATCCACGACTGCTGGCTCCCAACCGCTAGCTTGCCTGCCTGCCTGATTGCCCCTAACAACTTCTGCCTGACAGCCTGACCACCCCTATCCACTCCCCTGCCAGCGTGATCAATGCCTAACTCCTCCCCTGCCAGCCTGATTGCCCCTAAATGCCCTTCCCTGCCTGGTCCCCCCCACCAACTGCCCTCCCCTGCAGGCCTGGTCACCCCCAACTGCCCTTCCCTGCAGGCCTGTCCCCCACAACTGCCCTCCCCTGCTGGCCTGGGTCCCCTGCCAACTGCCCTCCTTTGTCAGCCTGGTCACCCCCACCTGCCCTCCCCTGCTGGCCTGATCGCTCACAACTGCCCTCCTCTGCTGGCCATCTTGTGGCAGCCATCTTGTGTCCACATGGGGGCAGCCATCTTTGACCACATTGGGGTGGCCATCTTGTGTGTTGGACTGACAGTCAATTTTCATATTACTCTTTTATTAGATAGGATCTTACTCATTTTAATAGTTTCTTGGTGTTCCATTGTGTGGCTATAACATTGTATTTTGTGTGTGTCTGTGTTTTTATTAGTCCTATTTTGATGAACAGTTAGAACATTTAGTCACTTACTACTTCTGCATGAAACTTGAGTTCCAGATTCCCAACTTGCTTCATAAACAACCCACAAAATCACCTATCTGAGAAAGCCAATCCCCTTCCAAAATTAAAAAAAAACTCATGGACAGGAATAACAGTGTAGTGATTGCAGGGAGGAGGGTAGTGGAGGGAGATAGAAGAGGGCATAGAAGGAATAAATGATGATGGGATCAAATTCTTTTAAAGAAAAAAAAATATTGCAATATTTACTAAGTAATTTATTCCATGTTAACAAAAAGCATCTTTAATTTTGTTGGAGAGGGATTACAAAGAAATACAGTTTTCTGAATCAAAATGACAATAAGCTAGAAACTTTAAACACATTGCTTTTTATCTGTACCAAAGTCAACCTCAAGATTACCTCTTAGTGGCCTATCTATATGTATAATAGCCTAGGTGGTTGTCACAAGATTGCCATCACAAGATGGCCACACACACAGTGGAGGCAGGGCCCGGCAGCTGCTCCATGCAGTGAGGCCTGGGGGTCCCACGGCTCCATGCAGCATGGAAGAGGTGGGTCCCGGCAGAGGAGGTGGGTCGCAGCAGGGGAGGGCAGTTGGGGGCAATCAGGGCAGCAGGGGAGTGGATCAGGCCAGCAGAGGAGTGGTTAGGGGGCGATCAGGCTGGCAAGCAGAAGTGGTTAGGGGAAATTAAGCAGGCAGGCAGTTAGGAGGAGCCAGCAGTCCTGGATTGTGACAGGAATGACTGGGTTTAGGCCTGATCACCAGTCAGACATCCCTGAGAGGTTCCAGATTGGAGAGCGTGCAGGCTAGGCTGAGGGGAGCCCCCCCGCCTCGTGCACAAATTTTGTGCACCAGGCCTCTAGTAGTTTATGTGTACAGATACTTTTAAGACACCTCAACTCTTTTCTTAATATCACTTTAAATAGATTTCAGCCGTTCTTCTCATAAGCTGTTCATCACTTGATATGAACCAAAAACCCACAAATTGGATTTAAAATGTCTTAAAGAGAATAAAATGATGATTAATCTGTATATTTGTATTTTCTACATGATACATGTTAGGGTCTCAAAGGAGCGAAGCATGAGGCCAAAAGTGGTAAAGAATTATAAATTTATTAAGTAATCTGTAAATCAGGTGGGCTGAGCCCCAAAATGGTGCCAGTACTGGGGACTGGGAAACAGAGATTTTAAAAACTCTTTTTCAGTGGGGAAATCTTTGGGGGGATCCAGATCCTGGGCAAGTCCAGAGGGGAAAGTTACTGGTCTTAGCAAATGGAATGTGGTCTAAGCAAAAGGGAAGAAGGAAGTCACCATCTATCCCCGATTCTCAGAGAAGCAATCCTCAGGATTGGTTGTGAAATGATCTAAAGGTCAATTTCCCAGGGGAGGGAGTATCAATTCAATTATTTTATCAAACCTAACATTCCAGCCTCTTTGTTTTATGGAATAGGGATGGAGGTCATTTCTTCCGTAGTTACTTCCTGCTGAGGGGGGGAGGGGTGTCAAGATCATAAGGGGAAGGACTTTTATTGTAGTCAGCTGGAACACTGTATAGATTCCTCATGGTTAGAGTGAGGGATTGTAGCAGCATGATTTCCCTCAGAAACGGGTTAGTGAAGGATCAAAGCAGTCCTGAAAGAAAGAAGAGAAGAAAAATGATACAGAATACATGGGCCTAAAACGAGGATTAGGAATAGGAATGTTAATGGCCCTATAAAGGGAAGTAGCCAGGTATACCAATTTATATTCTTTAGCTAGTAGTCCCATGAATTTGATTGACATTCTCTAATTGTGTGGTCCTTTCTGTTAATTTGGGGGCAGTATTCCTGACTAGGCCAGACTGATTGACATAAAAACAACATTCTTCTTCCAGAAAGAGGCATAGACCCCCTTTCTCTGCAGTTAGGAGGTTTAGTCCTCTCCGATTTTGGAGGGTGACAGCCCCTAGTGAATTTATCTTGAATGGGAACTAAACTTTTGGCAATGTCATCTAGGCTTTCTTGTAAGTCCTGAGACAGAAGTTCAAAATATGATAGAGCAGTGGTTAAGGCCCCTATGCCAGTCCTGACACTGTTACAGAGAACCGGAATAAATCAAGCAATGCTCGGAGAGTTGGGAGTCACACTTTATTCACCGGTGGGCTTAGAGAAAAAGAATTCAAATTCTAAGCAAGGCTACAAGCAGAACTTACCTTTTTATTAAAGAGCCAGCCCTATGTGCACTTAGTGGTTATCTCGCTGCTGGCCTTGAAAACAACACAGTTCTATCCAATTAAAAAATGCACCTGGCATGGCATTGAAATTATGGGCATATCTAGTCTCTGGCCTACAACGTCAGACAGCTAAGTTTATCTTCCTTATTATTCAAGCAGGCTAAAGCAGGCTAGAAAACAAAGTTATTTTTTTAGAATAAGAGACCGTCTAAAAAAAAAGCAGAGAATTCCAAACAGTAGTTTTACAAAATAGGGGTTAGCCTTCTCAACACCTGCTGAGATACCGAGGGTTATGCGGAGAGGGATTATCTGAACTGCCCTTTTGTGTCAGATATGATGAGTTATGGGGACAGATAAAGACTGACTATTGGGGGCTATGTCTACATTGGCTGAGAGATAGAGTATAGATTCTGTCCAGTTGTTCATCCCGGTTTTGAGTAGAACTCTGTCCCCTGTTAAGAAGAGATGTAGGAAAAAGCATAAAGCTCCTGAATTGTTGTTAACATATTTAAAAACATGGCAAAGGAGACAAAACAAACATAAAATGGTGCTGTTTAGATTTCAGAAAAAAAAAAGATTAATAATGTATAAGTGGTTTGAAATATTTGAAGTATTTGAATATGGTCTGACTCTACATCTTGTGCATACTCTTTTTCCCTGTTAGAATGCCAATTCCCACCTTTTAAATGATATTTCTCATTCTTAACAGAGTATGAATTCCACTTTATATCCTTGATTAACTCTCTCAAATTTAGTTAGGCACCACTTTTCTCCTGTAATATGCTACTTCACATAGCAGTTAGTCTATTGTATTTTTATTTTTGAAAAAAACAACAAGAAGGTTTTATGACAGGTTCTGGAGGGTGCAGGCCCAGACAAGCAGCAAAACCAGACAAGTGATGCTGTGGCAGCCTCAGGACCAGCTTTTACCCCACAAGTGACTCAACAGGATCACTCTCAAGACTTCACCAACCAGTCTCTTGGGGAAATCATACTGCTGCACCCCTCATCCAGCATGGAAAACACTACCTGTTTTTCTCTCACTTACCCCATGGCTCTTCCCATTATTAGGCCCACTGGTATCTATACTCTTAATTTTACTCTTTGGCTCTTGTCTCATGCGTTGTTTCACTAGTCTCTTGCAGAACAGAATGCAGGCGTTTGCCAACCAGAAGGTGGGGGAGATCTATCTGACACTGAATTCAGAACCTAACACCAGAATCCTTGAGACCCCGGGTAGACGCCCCTAACAACGCCCCCTCTCAGCTGGAAGCAGTTACAGAAGATGGACCTCCACCCCCTGACCTTGCCCAGACTCTCAATTTTTTTAATATTAACAAAAGCCTGGAATGATAGATCCTCCCTTCCCCCAACTGATGGACGGAGTATGACGTAAACTCCACCTGCAGCCGGACATTCCTGAACACCTTATGTGGACTGTACATTGAACCACCAATCAGCACCTGCCAAATACCCTAAACCCCTGATTCCTAAGTCCCTAGGTGCCTAATTATGTGCCTTATATGAAACCACCAATCAGCGTGTGCTGAGTGCCCTAAGCCCCGTCCCTTCCTTTTCCTCCCCTTAAAAGGTGCCTTTACCCCAGCACATGCTCTCTCTCTCCCCTTTTCCCTTCTGGAAGGCGGCCGGCAGGGTGATCTCCAATAAAGCCTGTATCCTGGTATCCCATGGTCTCCGGCCCTCTGTTTCATCTTTCACTAGCCAGTTTGGCTCAGTGTATAGAGCGTCAGCCTGCAGACTCAAGGGTCCCAGGTTTGATTCTGGTCAAGGGCACATGCCTGGGTTGCGGGCTCGGTCCCCAGTAGGGGGCGTGCAAGAGGCAGCCAACCAATGATTCCCTTTCATCATTGATGTTTCTATCTCTCTCTTCCTCTTCCTTCCTCTCTGAAATCAATAAAAAATAATAAAATAAAATAAAATTCAGGAAGAGAAAAACAGGGCTTCAATTTGAAATGGAATTTTTGGACTGGGACACACAGTGTTCCCCTGGGCAGGATGGTTACCTGGATTCTTTGTCCCTCAGAATCGAAGAATGAATCCATGGACTGAAGATGGTAAAGCAAAGGTAGAGATTTATTGAAGAACAAGTACAGACTCCCACGTGGGGAGGGAGAAAGAATCTCACAGCACAGACTCCCAAGTGGAGAGGGGGAAAGGGTCCCACTGACTTCCTGTTTCCATGGTTTATAAAGCCTGCAATTCCTGTGCCCTGATAACCCCTCAGATTGTTTAATATTCCCTTTCGAATTGGTTACTATAGTAACTCCTGAAGCCCTCCTCCCTCATTGTCCTCCTATTACCTCTGGGCTTTCTTCCTCCTTCTTTATTTTAGAAATATAGACCTCTTGACTACTCCCAGTTTCCTTGTCTTATGTAAATGTAACTGTTGCCTCTCCCTTGTGTTATGGAAATGTAACTACGTCTGGCTTCCTTGTCTTATGAAATGTAACTTCTCCCAGTCTGTAGCCCTGTGTTTTTTTCATGGATCCCCAACTCTAAAAATTCCCTTAACCTGCCTATATTCCCCTAAAATTCCTGTTTCAAAGTGGTCAGTTATTGAAATCAAACAAGATCTCTAAAACAAATGAACATTGGGGATGAAGAGTGTGTGTGGGGGGGAGTGGCTCTTTAAGTATTCAAGTGCCTGGCAACTTGTTTATTGTAGATAGCTGTTTTGGAAGTGGAAGCCTGGGCAACCAAGAGCTTAAGTAGTGCCTTTGCATTACAAGAAAGAAAAATCAACTCCTGGGGCTTCACCAAAACCCTTAAATAACATTCTTTTGCTGGCTTCCCCCACAAATCATTATTTTTTGTTGTTAAATAATGATTTGAACTGGCAAACTTGATAGGAAACTTTTAGATGAAAGAACAACCTGATCAGGCAGAAAGTAAAAAATCAAATGGCTAGCCTTCCTGTTTTGGGAGTTTGTGTTTAATGACATGTTCCTATCTGTCCCCCACCTTAGACCATTTAGGATGGGGATTATATCAGGTATAGTTGGATAATTGAATTAACATTTAATAAATGCTTATTGAAACAGGACTTTTAGGGAAATATAGGCAGGTTTAGGGAATTTTTAGAATTGGGGCCTGTTAGAGAGTGGGAATTTTTGATGCAGAAAAGCGGGGTGTGGGGGGGGGGGGGCGTTGGTGGGGAGAGCAGGGATAGCCAGAGAGGCCATGGACTATGCCCCAGATAGAGTTGTCAGTGCTGACACCAGGCCAGGCCTTGAGATACGGTCTCATGGCCCCTTCCCAGCATGTAGGCCTTCTTTCATAGAACACTGTCAGCTTTCTGAAGAACAGGATGACCCTGTAAATAACATGGTCGTCAATGGCATGACTCTGATGTTGCTTGGGAAAAACTGTTTTGTCTTGGGTTGCTTGTTCTGCAAAAACAGGATGTGGTAAATGTGCTTAAAAGTGATCCTGCACAAAGGGTTGGGACTGCTCTCTGGACTCCCTGCGTGGAGAAAGGCAGAGAAGTCACCGGCCGGCTAATAAAGGCTACCTAAACTTTAATTTGGTCTGGACTCCAGTGGTCGTTCACTTGCGTTCGCTGCACAACAGGGCCCATGGGAAAAACACAGGGCTACAGACTGGGAGAAGGTACATTTCCATAAGATAAGGAAGCATCAAGAGATCCATCTCCATAACCCAAGGAAGGCAGATGGAGTTATATTTCCATAAGACAAAGAAACAGCAGCAGGTATATTTCCATACGCAAGGGAACTGAAAGTAGCCAAATAAAGGTCTATATTTACAAAATTAAAAAGAAGGAAGAAAGCCCAGAAGGAATAGGAGGACAATGAGGGAGGAGGGCCTTAGGAGTCACTATAGTAACCAATTCGAAAAGGAATATTGACCAATAAGAGGGGATATCAGGACACAGGAATTACAACCTTTATAAGCCATGGAAACAGGAAGTCAGTGGGACTTTTTCCCCTTCTCCCCGTGGGAGTCTGTACTTGTTCTTCAATAAATCTCCACCTTTGCTATACCACCTTCTGTCTGTGGATTCATTCTTCGATTCCAGCAGACAAAGAAACTGGAAAAAATTCAAAAATATTTTCAGTTCAAAAATTCTGTATCATTATGCAAGAAAGCCCACTGTATGAGAGAACATATTTGCCAATGTTATCTCCGATAAGGGTTTAATCTCCAAAATTTACAGGGAACTCATACAACTTAACAAAAGAAAGATAAACAACCCAATCAAAAAATGGGCAAAGGGCCTAAATAGACACTTTTCAAAAGAGGACATTCAGAAAGCCAAGAGACATATGTGCTACTATTTGTAATACTTTAAACAATAAAAAAAAATTAAAAATTCTGTATCATTATGAACTAAATTAAGTTGAAAAATGTTAAAATTTGTTCTGTGTAAACTAAGGCAGTTAAACTGACATTCAATAGAAATATTTATTATTGTTTCTATTTAATAAAAGACAACACTTCTAAAAATTGTAGGTAATAATAAAATAGACCACTTTGGAGTGTTAATGTAAGAAAACATTCAAACCTGGAAGAATTTTTATGAGTTTATTTGAGCCAAACTGTTGACAATTGCCAGGAAGCCAAATCTCAACGTATTGGGATAATGCTCTGGAGAATGGTGTTTTGTTTTTGTTTTTTGTTTTAACCTTGTTTTACACTTTAGAATCAAAAGAGGAGATGTAAGTGGGTTACATGAACTTTATTGGTGACAGATTAGGGAAGCAGGAGAAAGAAAATCGGGGAAACCTCTGGGATTGGATAAAAAGTAAAATGAATACGTATTTCCCGGCGTATAAGACGACCCCCAACTTTTCCAGTTAAAATATAGAGTTTGGCATATACTTGCCATATAAGACTACCCCTCTTCCAACGCACACCAAATAAAAATGAAGGCATGTGCTGGGGGGTAGGGGAAGCTGGGGGAGGTCAAGGGGAAAAAAAAAAAAAAAGGAGACATATGTACTACTATTTGTAATACTTTAAACAATAAAAGAAAAAAAAAAAAAGACACCCGGCATATAAGATGACCCCCGACTTTTGAGATGATTTTCTTGGGTTAAAAAGTCGTCTTATACGCCGGAAAATACGGTACTTATTTTTCTTAGGTGGATTCAGGATAGTTAACAGTCAATAATTAACTCAATGAGGGGATTTGTGGTCTCTACAGAGTAGTGCCTATGCTTTGAGAGGCCTGGAAAAAGGAAAATTACTTTGACATTCCAACAGTATGTTATCGTAGATGCAAAAAGACAATAGGAACGGTTAAGGTAAAGATTGACCTTTGTCAGGGAAGATACCAGCCTAGGATGGGACTACCCACCATAACTGCTTTTAGTTAAAGTTTTCATTTCAGACCATCCTATGTGGTTACTTTAGGTCTTTGAATTTGCCAGACCGCCTTGCAGGCCTTCCCTGAGCTTGTCAGGTTAGCATGTGGCCCCTTTTCATCCACAGGGGAATGAGGTCCAAATTGCCATAAATATTCCATGTATGAATACACATGAGTAAGCAGCAGAGATTTACTCATCAGATAGAAGTTTGAAATGGATTCTCTCAAGACGTTTTATCTCTCAAAGAGTCTAGTCTTCAAAATTACTAAAACCTCAAGATAATTATGTTGTGCTGTTGCAGAAGACCAAAATACCAAGCACGCTTCCTAGAGAAAGGGAGGGACCCCGTTTATTAACACTAGTGGGCTCCGGGAATAATTTCCAAATCAGAGTGAAGAAACATGCAGAGGGCTTCACTTTTTATAACCTTCTGGGGTCTTTGTCTCGCAGATATGGTTCTGCCCCCTTTTGTGGGCTTACAGGAAGGCCCCCAGGTGTTGGGGGTCCCCAGGCCATATCTGATGATCTGTCCTGGGGCCAGCGATAATGACCTCCCTCCCCCCCCCCTCCCGCTGGCCCCTAGAGTAGTGCATTGTTCACAATTTTTATGGCCTGACACACCTTGCAAGACCAGTTTCCTCCTCAATGCTTTCAAATAAATCACCTCATAGCACACACAAAGTGAAAGTGAATTAGCCCCCTTTTCTTGACAATGCAGCTGAGGTATTTGCTGGTTAAATTACACATTGAAACTTAAACACACACACACACACACACACACACACACACACACACACAAACAAACTCTTGGAACTGAATGATACTAGCATGAAGATCCTCAATTCAAAGGACAGATTTTATTGTTGCTGTTGTTGTTTTCTGTTTGGCCCCAGTCATCCAACTGAAAGAACACAGAGAGATGACGGTGTTCACGGGTGGTAGGTCCTTCAAAGTCCTTGCAACACAGGACAGCTCTCTTGGCACCAGAATGAACACGCTGAGTCCTCACAGGGACAGATGGATTTGATGACAGCAGTACTGAATAAAGGCTTTTATTAATAGCCTTTATTTTTAGCCTAGCATATGCTATTCTTGTATAAATGTTTGATCATTTTGGAAACTTACTAGGTATTTTATCTCTTATAATATTCTATTGGAAAAAGTTCCAGTTTAATGATATATTGTTCTATAAAAGGTTACAATGTTATGGTAACCTCTGAGTGTCCCAGATGAGAGTGCTAGCTTATATGTCAGCCTGAGCTTCCTTAATTCTATTACAGACATGATGGCTTATAATAAAACATGAGGTCACAGAATGAAAAGGAAATCCATACATTTATCAATGGAATAAACTTAAATTAGATTACATGTAAACAATATACACATTAAAAAATGTACTTTCAACACAAAGTATGTTTTCTTTCAATAAGCCTAATAAATTGGTAAAATCACCTAAATTTCAGATTATTATTTTGTATTGATTTTTAGAGAGAGGGGAAAGGAGAGGGAGAGAGAAATAAACATCAATGTGAGAATGAAAAATTGATCGGCTGCTTCCTGTATGCCCCCTACCAGGAATAGAAACTGCAACCCTGGTATGTGCTCTGATTGGGAATTGAACTGGAAACCTTTGGGTGCATGGGAAGATGCCCAACCAACTGAGCCATAATGGCCAGAGCTAGATTGTTACTTCTCATCATGAGGTTGATGGCAACACGATATGGTTACCCTTCATAACTGTTTATAATACTTTGTGGTAGCCCATGATATAAAAAAATCCAGATCATGGAGAATATAATAATCATAAAATGTACATTAAAATGAGGTTTAAACAACTACAGATAACCAACTATTTCAGAATTTTCATCTTATATAAGCTTTTATTTATCCTCTTTGAAGTGTCTCTTTGATTGTTCTCCCAAGCAAGCTAAATTGCAGTGACCCAGATGTTAACTTTAAATATATAAAAAAATAATTATTATCTAGTGAGCCAGTTTCTAATTCTAGTTCTTCTACTAATTAACACTATAATTTTATATAAGTCCCCTTTGCTCTTTTATATAATTTGGAAGAGATTATTCTAGTGCTTTCTACCTTTAAAAATTCTATAAACATATAAATCTAAATATAATTATCTCTATTAATATCCAGAAGAAATGTGCATTTTAAACATCATTAACAATGCTGTTTATAAACTTAAAAGTGTTTGCAAGAAAATGTTCCATTGTACAAATTAAAGCTCACCCCCAAAAGTTTTAAAATACATTTTTATCAAAGTATTATTTACATGTAAAAAATGTACAAATCTTAATTATACAGCTTGGTAAGTATTTACAAAGAATAAAGAAACACCCCCTACATAAGAACCCTCCAGAAAAAGAAATAGAACATTGCCACTGCCAGATATTCAACTTGAATAACTTGTGCTGAATTATGGTCATTTATCCCCACAATAATAAGTTGGAAATTAAATTTAGTTTAAATAGGTTTTAAAATGTAAAAGAAGAAAAGACAATATGAAATTCCCTTGTAATAAATAGTAAATATTAGAATAAATTAACAATCACAATTATGAAGGTGGAATATTGTTGAGTTAGAGTTTTGATGTACATGGTTTGCATTAGGTTAATGTCATGCAATCAGTTTTAATATATCAGTGCTAATATAATGTCTTTATATTAGCAATATTTATATTAAGTACAACATAAATAAATTGAATAAACTAAGTCAGCAAAAGGAAAGATAGAGGGGAAGAAACACTATTTGGAATATAAAAACAAAAACAAAAGTGCTGTGGTCATGAGGATTCGGTCACAAGGTGGCTAATCCCCGTGATCTTGGAACCAAGGGAAAATGATTGTGCATTGAAGTTAAAAATAGGGAAATATTTTAGTCCACGTGGGCTGTTGTAACAAAATACCACAGACTGCGTGAGTTACAAGAACAGAAATTTATTTCTCAATGTTATGGAGGCTGGAATTCCAAAACCAGGGGGTGGGGGAGGCCCTCCAGATTACAGACTTCTTGTACCTCACGTGGTGGAAGGAAGTAGGGGGCTCTCCAAGTCTCATTTATTAGAGCACTAATCCCACTCCTGAGGGTTCCACCCTCATGACCCAGTCATGTCCCAAAGGCCCCACCTCCTAATAACCGCACATTCAGGATTACGACCTCAACATATAAGTCTGGGAAAGACACAAACATTCAGCCTATAGCAAGAAATATGCCTACTAGAACTTTTTAAACCTATATTTTTATTGATTTCAGAGAGGAAGGTGGAGGGAGAGATAGATAAATCAATGATGAGAGAGAACTATCCATTGGCTGTCTCCTGCACGCCCCCTACTGGGGATTGAGTCCACAACCCAGGCATGTGGCCTTGATCAGAATCGAACTCGTGACCCTTCAGTGCACAGGCAGAAACTCTATCCACTGAGCCAAACCAGCTAGGGCTGCCTACTAGAACTTGAATAACTTCCAAGCTAAGGCTATCGCCTCCTTAAGAATTTTATCTAGTTGCATGTGTGTACGTTTAAATGTATGTAAGTGTGTAAAGGCAGACCTCGTGTTATCTCATTTGACCTTATTGCACTTCATAGATGCTACATTTTTTACAGGTTGAAGACAAGATCCTTCACCAGTGAAAACATTATGAATCACTTTATTGCGATATTTGCTTTATTGAGGTGATCTGGAACAAAACCCACCATACTTCATGGGTATGCCTATATGTCAAATTGTCTGTGTAAATGTTAGGGAGAAGGGAGGACGTGCTTAGCAATGCGTATGAAAGAGGAGTTTATAAAGTCACATTTAATATGTCTTTCACTTAATTAAAATGTTCTGAGTCAATATAAACCAAGCAAAACTCTCATCACTTAGTTTCCCACGTAGTCTGTCCATACAAAGAGGATGTGCTGGGTCAGTCAAGGGGCCCACTTGGTTGTGTTTCTCATTATAAATTACCACATCTTCTTTCTGGATTTATGCATTCAGTTCATGACGTTTTTAAGCCTCCTCACCACCAACCTACAGATATTAACAAAATAAATTTTAAACAGTCAAGGATGATTGATATCACATGTAAGTGTCTCATCCTAGGGCAATTCTGACTTACTGTTTACTTTGTAAATATCCATCTGAAGTGATTTAAATTTACATTTAAGTCTCTGACTCTATAAGCTGGGAGTGAAGGGAGAAGGAAAAGAAGTCCTTAAAACAGAAAAGCAAAAAAGGCTGTTTACTCTCATGGTGTACCCATGCCGGATTAATTGCAGCCTTGAACCAGTGCTCAGCCTCCCTGCATGTGGCTGTGAGCACTGAAGGGGGTTGTATGGTGTGGAAAAGAAAAGAAAAGGCTATTTAAAAATGAAGGCTTATCTCGAATTCTATATTACTTACATTTTTGGTATGAATGACTTTGAAATTAAGATGAACCTTAAGCCCTCGCTGGTTTGGCTCAGTCGATAGAGTGTCGGCCTGTGGACTGAACGGTCCTGGTTTTGATTCCCGTCAAGGGCACATGCCTGGTTTGCGGGCTCCATCCCCAGTAGGGGGCATGCAGGAGGCAGCCTATCAATGATTCTCTCTCATCATTAATGTTTCTATCTCTCTCTCCCTCTCCCTTACTCTCTGAAATCAATAAAAATATATATTTTTTAAAAAGATGAACCTTAAGTAGGTGAAAGTATCAGAAAAAAAATATCATAAAAAATGTGTGAATTCTTGACCAAGGCACATCCTATCTAATAAAGATGGAATATGCAAATTGACTGTCACACCATCACAAAGATGGCGGCAAGCACAGTGAAGGCAGGGTTTCTGTAACACAAGATGGCTGCGCCCACAGCAGAGGCGGGGTTTCCAGAGCACAAGATGACTGCACCCACAGCGGAGGCCAAGTTCCCATAATGAGCCTTAAGGATCAATCAGCAGGGACCTGAGGCTGTGTGGCACTGGGCCGGGGCAGGGGACCTGAGCCTGCATCCCCTGCCTGGTGGGGCTTGACAGGGGACCTCAGGCTGCTCCCCCGCCCCGGGCCAGGGGACCTCAGGCTGTGCCCCCAGCCCAGTGCCAGGGTACCTGAGGCTGAGCCCCAGGCCTAGGGGGGCTTGATGGGGTCCTGAGGCTACACCCACCACCTGGCAGGGCGTGACAGGGGCCCTGAGCTTGCGCCCCTCCCTCCTGGCGCCGGGCTGGGGTACCTGAGGCTGCAGCCCCCCAACTGGTGGGGCTTGACAGGAGACCTCAAGGTGCCCCCCCCACCCCGGCCTGGGCTAGGGGGCCTTAGGCCACACTCCCCGCCCGGTGGGGCTTGATGGGGGACTTCAGGCCACACCGCCCTGGTGCCGGGCCAAGGGACCTCAGGCCATGCTCCCCGCCCCGGAACTGGGCTGGGGGACCTGAGGCTGTGCCCCTCACCCTTCGGGGCTTGATGGGGGTGGGGCCGGCCAGGTCTGGATCTCACCCAATGGGTGTGGGGCTGGCTAGGTCTGGGTCTCACGCGATTTTGAGGTGCAGCAGGTGGGGACTTGACTCTGGGACCTGCGGCATGCCCCAGACTCTGACAGGAAGGAGATTTTCATATACATTTTACTAATTTTCTTTCATCTCTGACACTTCTATTATAGAGAAAGGGCAAATAGCAATATTAAAATATTTCCTCTAATTAATCCCCTTTTTAATGTGCACAAATTTCACGCACTGGGCTACTAGTTATATATAAAAGGTGAGCTGCATCTAAAGTGAAAATATCAATATGATATAATAGTAAAAGTGAAAATAATTAAATTAGACATAAGAAAGGAAAAAGAAACCTAGTTAAGAAACTGACAAAGGACCGAAACCGGTTTGGCTCTGTGGATAGAGTGTCGGCCTGTGGACTCAAGGGTCCCAGGTTCGATTCCGGTCAAGGGCATGTACCTTGGTTGCAGGCACATCCCCATTAGGGGGTGTGCAAGAGGCAGCTGATCGATGTTTCTATCTCATCGATGTTTCTAACTCTCTATCCCTCTCTCTTCCTCTCTGTAAAAAATCAATAAAATATAAAAAAAAAAAGAAACTGAAAAAGGATTGCTGTATTATACTGGCGTTATCAAAAATTTCCTTATAATTTGTAATTATTTATGCTTTAAGGTTTTGATAATTCAAGGTGAGGACTAAAAATAAAATCCTCTGAGTCTCTGAAACACCAGGAAAAGAGGAATAGACTGGAAAAAGGACTGATTTTACCTTGAGTCAGTCCACTTTTTATAATGGAAATGCTTCTTTTGACTTTTCTTCTTCCCCCTAAGCTGCCTTCCATCTAAGTTCTGGGTTTTTAGCTTGTTTCTCTACCTACTCTTACTTGTTCCCACTATCACTACATAACATTTTCTAATATTTTTAAAATTTGAGTGTCGGTGTTTCATCAGAAAGAACTTTAATTTTATACAGTAAATAAGAAATTGCTAATTATAATTATTATTGTGGTATACATATTTATTTGAATTAGGTTGTTCAAAGACAGTTTCAGTTGAATAGTCAAACTCATAGAACCAGAGAATAGAATGGAGGTTTGCCAGTGGCTGGGAGGAGGGGAGCATGGGGAGGTGATGGTCAAAGTGCACAAAATTTCAGTTATGCAAGATGAGCTCTGGAGACCTACCACACTGTGTAGCACCAATAGCTAACAATGTTTTATTTTATACTTAAAATTTTCTAAGAAGATAGATCTTATGTGAATTGTTCTTATCACACTCAAAATAATGGAGCAAGAGAAAAGTTTTGGAGGTGATGGATTTGTTTATAACCTTGATGGTGGTTATGTTTTCATGACTGTATATTGTACGTATTCCTAAATTCATTGTTATATACATTAAATAGGTACAACTTTAACATTTCAGCTATATCTCAATAAAGTAGTTTTTTAAAAGGGCTGTAAGTCCACCTTCAACTTTCAGTGTTTTCTTGGATATAACCACTGTCTCTGTGAGTATAAATCCCAGATCAGGACATTCCTCCATGTTATTATGAGGGAATCTGATTTGCTTTACATTTATGTTTTACATGCTTTGTGTGCATAAATCACTGTGTTTCATCAAGATTCACAAATGTGTTGTCCAGTTGCTGAGACACATTTTTTATCTTAAAAAAGTCATAAATGAATTAGCAAGACTTTAAATAAACATATATTTTCTTAAGTAGGAAAAAAAAATCAGAATTCCAATTGAGGAAACATAAATCAAATGCCTGACACTTCCTTCCAAGTATAATGCTAATCACTGGGTAGTATGGAAAAGCAATTCCCAAAATAATAACAGAGTCAAATAAAAAATTTAACTGCACTTAATATTATATTTTAAAGACTTATAATCTAATGACAGATGTATACAGACATATATATATATAAATCCATATTATTTATACAAATAATCATATGATAATGTACTAGAATCATAAAACAAAATTTATTATAACCATATAGAATCCAATATAGCATGAAACAAGTTATTCTTAAAATTGCATATAGTACAATAATTAGATGGAGAAAACACCAATGAAATGATTATTATCTTGTACAATTACCCTGTTATATTGCAGGGGTTTTCTTATATACCTTTTTATTGTAGTTAGACTTTTGAGTTAAGTCTAAATACCTGCTTTTTTTTCTTGTTAACTTGTCAGCTGATGCACCTAATCAGCTGGCTAATATATCTATGAAAAATACATATTGGAGATTACAATTTTAAGGAATCCTTAGTTTGCCCCGGCTAGGTAGTTCAGTTGATTACAGCATTGTCCAATATGCAAATTATATAGGTTCAATCCTCGGTCAGGGCACATACAAAAATCAGCCAATGCATGCATAAATGAGTGGAACAACAAATCAATATCTCTCTCTCTCTCTCTCTCTCTCTCTCTCTCTCTCTCTCTCTCTCTCATCAATGAATAAAAAAGAAGAAAGAAAGAAAGAAAGAAAGAAAGAAAGAAAGAAAGGAAGGAAGGAAGGAAGGAAGGAAGGAAGGAAGGAAGGAAGGAAGGAAGGAAGGAAGGAAGGGGGAAAGAAAGAAAGAAAGAAAGAAAGAAAGAAAGAAAGAAAGAAAGAAAGAAAGAAAGAAAGAAAGAAAGAAAGAAAGAAAGAAAGAAAGAAAAGAGACTTAAAGAGGAGGTCATATTGACACCAGTAGGAACTTCAGAGGTGCAAGTAGTCTGGCAGGATTCCCACTGGAAGCAGCTGAAGTTCAGGAGGGATATCTCAGCTGGGAGGTTTCCCCTGAAAAGTTTGGGGTCTAAACACCAAATGGCTCCAGAGTCCAGAGCACCAGACCTGGAAAAGGTGCTCTGATAACATCTGGCTGTAAAAAGTAGCAGGGTTTCTGTCTGCCAGGAAAAGATGGCTAGAAATGCAGGCACCTTCTTAAAGGGCCAACACACAAAATTTAATTTGCAGCCACTCACCTTGGGCCCTGGCAGAGGGAGGGTAGAAAAAACAAAAGCAACAAAATTTTAAAATACAAAAAGCCCTATTAACCTGCACTTCAAATAGGCTGAGGGTGGGGCGGCGTTTGTTCCTCATGGGTCAGATGTATGTTTACTAAATTTGCTTTTTCAATAAAGATGCCTACTTCAATTACTTTAAAAAATTAACTTTTTAAATATTATCAAGGTTTCATATAAATTAAGTTATATGAGAAGCCAATATTTTTATAAGCAATTAGATTCTAATAAAGTCCTCTGAAAAAGTTACTGGGACTTCTCATAATCCTTCTGTATATGCAAATGAGCCAAAAAGAATACTGTTTAAAAATAAATTTTAAGCTTAATAAAAAGGAGAAATTTTTAAATCTCTTCCAATAATATTTACAGGGTAAACTGAAGGATATTATTCAAGCATTAAATCTAATCAATAGTAGTCACCATATATATAAAGATAGTCACTTAAATATATAAGCATAGCCGCATTAGCCAGCATCTCAAAAGCAACCATGTAAGTTGCTTGATGTAAAAGAAAGAAAATGGTTTTTAAAAAGAAACTCTCTGAAGGTGGCATAGAAACTACTCTGAGAGGAAATAGAGAGGTTTCCTTCAAATGTCTGAAAAACTGTAATTAAAAGTTAATATATTAGGCCTCAAAAAGAAAAGTAAGTAATTTGTGTTTTTGCCTCCCTAAACAAAGCTTATGTGAAATTACTCAAAGACTAATAGCAGAAATGATTTAGTATCATTTACTGTCCACAGCCAAGGACAAGTAAAGTTAGAAAATAAGCCTTATTTCTGACTGATTTAAATTGGCAAATTAAAATAAGTGAATATTCAAGGAACCTAGTTGTACTAGGCAGGAAACTATTCCTGGAGCATTAACTAATTTTTTACTGATAGTTCATCTCATAGTAAAGCTGCTTATAATACAATGAATCCAGAGCAGTCATATTTCTATCCAAAGAATGAAATTAAAAGCTATTAAGACTGAATTGCAGGATTTCCAAAAAGCCTCTTAATATTATTTAAATCAAAAAAGGGGGGGATAGTGGAGAAATATCCTGTAAGTAAATTACATCAAGCCTTAATTATTTAAAATTTTTACTTTAAAATTATTTTTCAGCCGAAACCGGTTTGGCTCAGTGGATAGAGCGTCGGCCTGCGGACTCAAGGATCCCAGGTTCGATTCTGGTCAAGGGCATGTACCTTGGTTATGGGCACATCCCCAGTAGGGGATGTGCAAGAGGCAGCTGGTCGATGTTTCTCTCTCATCGATGTTTCTAACTCTCTATCCCTCTCTCTTCCTCTCTGTAAAAAATCAATAAAATATATTAAATTTAAAAAAATAAATAAAAATAAATAAAATTATTTTTCACTTGTAATGCTGATGGCAAGACACACATGGTGTCAGAGTAAGCCAAAGGAAAATAGTTTGGGCAAGAATGAAAGAATCCTGAGTCTAGTTTATAGAAGGATTCCTTTATTAACCTTTGGTCAAGAATATGCTTATATATTTCCAGAAAACTCCTCCAAGCCTGTGTGGATTCCTGCAACAATGGATCCGAGAGAGGAACTAACCAAACTATCCAGCCACAGATAGTAGTGGCCCCAAGCAACACACTGATGAGACAAAGGAGAAACATTCCAGAGATGGGGATGGTGAAGAAGCTTGCCATGCTAGCAGTCAGCAGCTGTGTGTCGCTGCAAGTTGCCCAGGACCAAGCCAAAGAAGATCGGACCTGCATTGCCATTGCCACCGTTTGTCTACCATCCAGAACTAGAATATCATTGCCCTCATGTCACAGGAGACAGTGATTAGGAAGAAGACTCAAAGAACTGTCGGCCCAGAAAGGAGCTTACTGCAGACTGATTCCTTACATGCCTGGAAACAATTTAAAGGGACATGATAGAACTCTATCCTTTCCATTGAATTTAAAAATCTTAGAAGGCCCCAAACTCTGCAAATGACATACATTCTTGTTAAATTTATTAAAACAAAGAAGGGGAATATGCTGGGGGGGCTAATTCCAGCAGGTCATAAATGCAAGAAGTTCATCAAAAGGTTGGTGGACCTTGAGGCTTCAGCAGGGCTGAAGATACATATTATTCCTGTTGGAATAGCTGAAAGCATTTCCCCAAACCTGAAAATCTGCATATATTATTGCCTGCCTCTGGAACAGCTGAAGGAAGTTCCCTCAACCTGACAATGCCTACTGTATACCAAACCTTACCTTTGATATGTATATCTGCTTTGCTTTAGGGCAATCCTATCTAATAAAAGAGTAATATGCAAATTGACTGTCACTCCAACACAAGATGGCTGCCCCCACGTGGACACAAGATGGCCACCACAAGATGGCCAGCCGGGAAGGGCAGTTGGGAGGGATCAGGCCAGCAGGGGAAGGCAGTTGGGAGGAACCAGGCCTGCAAGGCAGGGCAGTTAGGGATGACCAGGCTTGAAGGGGTGGGAAGTGAGGGGCAATCAGGCTGGCAGGGAAGCAGTTAGGCATCAATCAGGCTGGCAGGGGAGTGGTTAGGGGGTGATCAGGATGGCAGGCAGAAGTGGTTAGGGGCAATTAGGAAGGCAGGCAGGCAAGCAGTTGGGAGCCAGCAGTCCTGGATTGTGAGAGGGATGTCTGACTGCCCATTTAGGCCCGATCCTACCGGGATCAGGCTTAAATGGGCAGTCGGACATCCCTTGAGGGGTCCCAGATTGGAGAGGGTGCAAGCTGGGCTGAGGGACAACCCCCACCCCCCATGCATGAATTTCATGCACCAGGCCTCTAGTTTGTGTTAATAAAAAGCTAGGGGTCCAGAGATTTGGAGAACTTGGTTACTATAGCTAAGTCTCTTCTGGCTCCCCAGAATGCCTTTCAAATTTATGTTTTTACTCTCTTTATTAATTTATGTGCAGCCCCTTCTCCAGGTTCCTGAACCCTTCTAGATGCTGAGAAACACCCCAGCAATTGACATCAATGGGTAGATCTTCCAAACAGAAAATCAATAAGAAGATGGCAGCCTTAAATGGCACACTAGATCAAATGGATGTAATTGATATTTTCAGAGAATTCCATCCCAGGTAGCAGAATATACATTGTTTTAAAGTGCACATGGAACATTCTCTAGCATAGACCACATGTTAGGACACAAAACAAGTCTCAATAAATTTAAGAAGATTGAAATCAGATCAAGTACCTTCTTTCACCATAATGAAACTTGAAATGAACCACAAGAAGAAAACAGAAAAACACACAAAGACATGGAAACTAAATAAGAGGTTAAAAACTAATGAATGGGTTAACAATGAGATCAAGGAAGGAATTAAGAGATATGTTGAAACAGATGAAAATGAGAACACAACAATCTAAAATCTGTGGGACACAGGAGAAATCAGTCCTAAGAGGGAAACTCACAGCATTACAGGCCTATCTCAAGAAACAAGGCAAACTTCAAATAAATAATATAACTTTATACTTAAAGGAACTAGAAAAAGAACAACAAATAAAGCCAGAGTGAATAGAAGGAAGGAGATAATAAAGAACAGAACAGAAATAAATGAAACAGAGTCTAAAAAAGCAAACAACCCCCCCCCCCCAATACATAAGATCAATAAAACCAAGAGCTGGTTCTTTGAAAAGGTAAACACAATTGACAAACCTTTAACCAGACTCATTAAGAAAAAAAAAATGAGAGAGAAAGGACCCAAATAAATAAAATCAGAAATGAAAGGAAGTAACAACGGACGCCAAAGAGATTCGAAGGATTACAATAATATATTTTGATTAACTATATGACAACAAACTGGACGCTATGGAAGAAATGTATAAATTCCTAGAAACATGCAACCTTCCAAAACTAAATCAAGACAAATCAGAGAATCTGAATAGACTGGTTATAACTAGTGAAACTGAAACAGTAATAAAAAACAAAAACTCTCAAAAAGAAAGTCCTGGACCTGATGGCTTTATAAGTGAATTTTATCAAACTTTCAAAGAAGAACTAACACTTATCCTTCTCCAACTATTCAAAAAAAAAAAATCAAGAGGAGAGAAGACTCCCAAGCTCATTGTACAAGGTTAGCATTATCCCAATTCCAAAACCAGATAAAGACATAACAAAGAAAGAAAATTATAAGCAAATATCTCTGAGGAACATAAATGCTAAAATCTTCAACAAAATAATAGCAAATCAAAGTCAGCAATATATGAAAAAGATCATATACCATGATCAAGTGGGATTTATCCCAGGATGCAAGTTGGTACATTGTCTGCAAAACAATAAACGTGATATACCACATAAGCAAATTGAAGGATAAAAAAACCACATGATAATATCATTAGATGCACAAAAATTATTTAACAATATCCAGCACCCATTTTAGTAAAAACTCTCAGCCAAGTGGTCATAGAGGGAATGTACCTCAATGTAATAAAGACCATCTATGATAAACATATAGCCACCATCATACTCAACTGGAAAAAACTAAAAGTTTCCCCCCTAAGAACAGGAACAAGACAAGGATGTCTGCTTTCACTACTCTTATTCAACATAGTACTGGAAGTCTTATCCACAGAAATAAGAGAAGAAAAAGAAATAAGGCATCCAATTGGAAAAGAAAAAGTAAGACTGTCATTATTCACAGATAGGTTCTGCCAAAAATGAATAAATGAATAATAAATGAATTCTTTTATAAATGATAAATTTGTAAATGATAAATTAATTCAATAAAGTAGCAGGATAAAAAATAAATATTCATAAATATTTATATTTTTATACACCAATAGTGAACCATCAGATAGGGAAAATAAAAATAAAAAACAATCCCATTCAAAATTGCTTCAAAAAGAATAAAATACCCCAAGAAAGAACTTAACTAAGTATGTAAAAGACTTCTTCTCAGAGAATGATAAGACGCTGAAGAAAAAAATTGAGAAATACATAAATAAGTAGAAGCATGTACTGTGTTCATGGATAGGAAGAATTAACATAATTAAAATGTCCATACTACCTAAAGCTATCTACAGACTCAATGCAATTCCTATTAAGATACCAATGGAATATTTCACAGAACTAGAACAAATGTTTCAAAAATTTGTATGGAACCACAAAAGCACCCAAATAACAATAGCGATCTTAAGAAAGAAGAACAAAGTTAGAGGAATAACCCTGCCTGATATCAAACTATACTACAAGGCCATAGTAACCAAAACAACATGGTAGTGACATAAAAACAGACTTGCAGATCAGTGGAACAAAGAGATCCCCAAAATAATACACACCTTTATAGTCAATTAATAGTTGACAAAGGAGACAAAAGTATGCAATGGACTAAAGATAGTCTATTCAATAAATGGTGTTGGGGAAATTGGACAGATACATGCAAAAAAATGAAACTAGACCACATTCTTACACCACACACAAGAATAAACTCAAAATGAATTAAAGACTTAAATGTTAGACTGGAAATCATAAAAATCTTAGAACAAAACTTAAGCAGTAAAATCTCAGGCATTTCTCTTAACAATATCTTTTCTGATATATCTCCTCAGACAAGGGAAACATAAGATACAATAAACAAGTGGGATTACATCAAACTAAAGAGTTTTTGCACAACAAATGAAACCATCAACAAAATGAAGAGACAAACCACTGTGTTGGAGAACGTATCTGCCAATGATACATTGGAAAGGGGGTTAATGCTTAAAATTTATAAAGAACTTATAAAACTCAAGTCCAAAAACCAAATAATCCAATTTAAAAAATGGGCAAAAGACCTAAATATCACTAATCATCAGGAAAAATGCAAATTAAAACCACAATGAGATATCACCTCACAACTAGCAGAATGGCTATCATCAATAAATCAACAAACAGCGTGTTGGCAAGGATGTGGAAAAAAGGGAACCCTTGTGCACTGTTGGTTGGAATGCAGATTGGTGCAGCCACTGTGGAAAGCAGTAGGAGTTACCTCAAAAAATAAAAATGGAACTGCCTTTAACCCAGTGATTCTTCTTCTGGGAATCAATCTGAACAAATCTGAAATGCTAATTTGAAAGAATATATGTAACCCTATGTTCATTGCAGTGTTACTTATAATAGCCAATATCTGCAAACAGCCCAAGTGTCCATCAGTAGATGAGTGGATAAGAAAGTTGTGGTATATTTACACAATGGAATACAACTCGGTTGTAAAAAGGAAGACAGCATGGATGGACCTGGAGAGCATTATGCTAAGTGAAATAATCTAGTCAGAGAAAGACAAATACCCTATGATTTCACTCATAGGGGGAATTTAATGAACAAAGTGAACCACCAAGCAAAATAGATATAGATAGAGAACAGGCAGACAGCTCTGTATGTATGTGGGGTGGGGAGTGGGGAGGGGTGTCTTGGGTGGTGAGGGATTAAACAAAAAATAAAAAAGAGAGAACTCATGGACATAGATATTAGTGTGGCAATTGAAGGGACAGAGGGGAATGTATGGTAGAGAGCATAGAGGGGATAAATGGTGATGGAAACAATAAAATTAAATTTAAAAAAAGAAAGAAAGGAATCCTAGGTTTAATTGAATTATACTATGAATTAATATCACTTAATGTTTATAAAAGTTTGTGGAATAAAGTAATATTGATATTAATGTTATGTGGAAGGTTCATTTCTGTATAGAAGTAAATGAAAAACCCAAATTTCTCTATAATTCAAAATGATAAACATAATGGCAACTAGAACATTTTAATATACATTAAGTATCCTATATTTAAAAAAAATCATATACACACATATCTATGAATTTTAATGAGCTACTGAAGTTCCGTGGAATATAAATACATTCACCCATTCAAAGGTAAACATTAAAAAGATGGACCACAAATTGCATTTAGCTAAGTGTTAGCAGAATGACACAAAAGGAAAAAGGATATGAGGAAATGTAATAATGAGTCTGATATTTTTAAGAGAAAATAAATGATACTCTGTGGTAATCAGTCATCATATTTCTATATCCTGGAGGAATTCATTTTTTTTTTTTTTTTTAAAAGGCTATTAATTCAAAGCTTTACTAGCGAGAGTAGTTTCAGTGATATGTTCACATTTCTATACCTATCATTGTATGAACATCTCTTTATAACTCTTTAGTTAATGGTATGCACCTTAGCTGCTGGAATATTTAATGTACAGAAATGTATCTTGGCACCCAGTTGCAGGAGGATTAGAGAGCAATGTGATACAACATGATGGGACAGAAACAACACCAGTTCTCAGGGCAGAAGACTGGAGGTGAAATCGTGGATCTGATACTTTTTAACTGAGTGAGATTACTAAAGTTTCCAACCTTTCAGAATGCTAGTTTTGCCATCTAGCAATGGGAATACTAATACTTCTGTCTCAATCACAGATAGTGATTATCAAAAGAAAATGAAATATTTGTATAGGAAGTACTAGGTAGCACATTAACAAAATACTATCAATAGGAGATTTTGCTAGTTGTTTATAAATGTTTTCCTTATAGTCATAAATGACATCTATAAAAAGCCATAACATTATTTTCAATTTAGTAAAGAGTAGTGTAATTTAATTTTGCTGTGAGTACCAGGCTTAGAGACCACCTCTAATAATGAATCTGCAATTTTGACAGGCATATCCTTTCCTCAAGAACACAAAGCCTTTCCCAAGAAAACTCTCCCTGGTTTCCATGTGTACCTTCTTACATTCTTCAAGTCTTTATTCAAATGTCAACTTCTCTCAGTGAGTCCATTATGAACTCTTCTACCTAAAGTCCTAAAAACTGTGTATGATTAGTAGCATTTTTCCCTCTTACCATTGCATTTATCTAATACATTACTTTTATCAATTTTTTATTGTCTGTCCCTTTTCTCTTCCTAAATATGAGCTTTAGTTTCATAGGGGGTTCCATTTGAGTTTTTTCCTGCTTTTCTCCTGCACCAATAGCAGCCCGTGACACAGGACAGAAGTTAAATAAATATGTAATGAATGATTAATAAATTAATCTTTATATACTGGGCCATGAAGAAAATTGGCCATTCCAAAGACATTCTAAAGACTAATAACTCTCATTTGACTCAAACAGAAAAAAATTTATGACTGATAAAGTGTTTCAGATACTTACATAAATTGATAGAGAGTATAGAGAAGACAGAAACCCAGAGATGTATAAACGTGTCTGACCTTCACTTCTGAACAAGATGGATTTAAGGAATTAGATTTACTCTCTTTCCTAAAACAATCATAAACCAGACTAAATAAATAATGCAATGGGTTGCAAGGCACAAGATATCAGGCGATAGAAGACAGTGATCCTTGAGAGGTAGGAAATAAATGGGGGGAGTCCTACCATTGTCATAGCTAATATCCTTGTGAGATTTCTCAGGTTTCATAAAAAAAAAAAAAAAGAAAAAAAAGGTGCGGGGGAGAATCCAGGCAGAGTGCCCCTGACACGGAGAGTCCAGGGTGACAGAGAAAGCTGGAATACACAGGGAAGAGCACAAGCGAGAGACTTGCAGGGAGAACATCCAGGGAAATGTGCAGGTGAATCCCTACTAGTCAGCTGACTACTCATCAATACGTGCATGTATGCAACTGCATGGGGAAAAATAGTCTGAGTTCTTGTGACACAACCACTGATAGAAATGCAAAAATAAATGAACAAATTCAAAATTATAGCAGGAGATTTCAATTTCTCTTTTTCAATAAAAATAAACTAGATAGAGAAATTCAGGAAGACAATCCTGAAATCAAAACCAACTTGTCCTAATTGATATTTTTACAACACTTTGACCAACAACAACATAATACACATATTTTTCAATGAAATTATAAACCTCTAGCCCTATTGATTAGAAAAAAAATTACATCCTATATAATAAAAGAGTAATATGAAAATTAACCGTCACTCCACGACAAAATGGCGGCGCCCATGGCCACAAGATGGCGGGGCCCAGTCCTCTTAGCCCCGAGCCCCGGTGGAGTCCCCAAGTCTGCCCAGCAGTGACAGTCCAGGGTGTCTAGCTGGGAGGCGCCTGCTTCCCACACAGCAATCCCTGCTCAGTGGCGGCAGCCCGGGGTGTCCGGCTGGGAGGCACCAGCACCCAGCGTGATCCCTGGCAAGATCTGGGGCAAAGCGGCTGCGGCTTGGGCCCGGGGTCTCAGGACAGCAGCGTCCCACCCCCAAACAGCATGATCCGGGCAAGTAGCAGAGGCTTGGGGCTGGGGTCTCAGGCCAGCAGGGCAGTGCACATCCAATGCGGGATCCTCAGGCCAGTGAAGGCAGCCTGGGCTGGAGCCGCAAACCCCCACAGGGCTATCCCCAGCCAGGCTGAGATGGCAGCCTGGGCAGGGGGTCTCAGCCTGGCCAGGGCCCGAACCCCTCCAGCGGTGGCAGCCTGGGGTCTCAACCATTGAGTCACACCAGCCAGGCAGATATGGAGGAATCTTAAATGTTTCTTTTTTTATAATATATATTTTATTGATTTTTTACAGAGAGGAAGGGAAAGGGTTAGAGAGCTAGAAACATCTATGAGAGAGAAACATCGATCAGCTGCCTCCTGCACACTCCCCACTGGGTATGTGCCCCCAACCAAGGTACATGCCCTTGACTAGAATCGAACCTGACACCCTTGATTCTGCAGGCCAATGCTCCATCCACTGAGCCAAACCAATTAGGACTGTCCAATATGCTAAATAAAAAACCCTATCTAATAAAGAGGGAATATGTAAGGGAGGGCATTTGGGGGTGACTGGGGTGTCAGGGGAGGGCAGTTAGACATAGATCGGGCTGGCAGGGGAGTGGTTAGGGGGTGATCAGGCTGGCAGACAGAATGGTTAGGGGCAATCAGGAAAGGAGGCAGGCGAGTAGTTGGGAACCAGCAGTCTTAGATTGTGAAAGGGATGTCTGACTGCCTGTTTAGGCCCTAAACAGGCAGTCGGACATCCTCCAAGGGGTCCCAGATTGGAGAGGGTGCAGGTTAGGCTGAGAGACACCACTCCCCCCATGCATGAATTTCGTGCACCGGGCCTCTAGTAGGATGATATAATTTTACTTGAAGGTAGATGGTAATACATTAGAGGTGTATACTATAAACCCTTTTTTGCAACAAAGTGGCAGGAAGAAACATTTGGAGTTATTTTTTCTGATTATGATGATGGCTTTAAATCTTTATACATAAGTCAAATATATAAAATTGTTTAATTTATGTGCAGTACTATATGTTGCTACACTACAAAAAATGTTTTAAATATGTTTTTTATAGGTTTCAGAGAGAGGAAGGGGGAAGAAGAGAGAGATAGAAACATCAATGATGAGAGAGAATCATTGATTGGCTACCTCCTGCATGCTCCCTACTGGGGATCAAGCCTGTAACTGGGGCATATGCCCTGACTGGGAATCAAACCATGATTTCCTGGTTGATGGGCCAATGTTCAACTACTGAGCTACACTAGCCAGGCCAAAAAAATTCTTTAAAGTGTTCATCTCTAGAAATTAACTTGTTTATTGGTATAATAAAACTTTCCATGAACATTTCTTGTGATAAAGTCATTTTAGCAAAAGATCTTTCTTTTTCTGTTTGGGATTGAAATAAATTATTGGTC
The DNA here is from genome assembly GCF_027574615.1 of Eptesicus fuscus. NCBI lineage: Eukaryota > Metazoa > Chordata > Mammalia > Chiroptera > Vespertilionidae > Eptesicus > Eptesicus fuscus. The sequence continues at coordinate 70,428,476 of NC_072486.1, forward strand.
CCAAAAAACATGCCAACTGACTAGATTCTACTTACTTCATTTCTATGAAAATAATTTTCTGGACTTATTCCAAAATACTTTAGAAAGAAAGTGACATTCTATGAATAAATTTGGAATGTACAATCTCTCAGGCAAAAAAAAAAAAAAAAAAAAAATGAAAAGCAACAGGTCATCCTTCCTTTCTGTGCAATAGAAACATAAATTTGGAAGCTTGTACTATAGAATCTCCTTTAACAATTGAGATTACACTTGCCAAGGAGAGGTATTTAAACTTAATTTTTTTTCAAAGATAAATGTGTTTCAATTAGTTAATATCACCTAATAATACAAATGCATAAGCACATATATAACAACTAGAGGCCCTGTGCATGAAAATTCATGCACTGGAGGGGGTTTCTCTCAGCCCGGCCTGCCCCCTCTCACAGTCCAGGAGCCCTCAGGGGTGGGAGGCAACCTGGCGATTAGGGGAAGGTGATGCCCCTATCACACCTCTGCTGCTGCCACTGCCGGCAGCACAAGCCTCAGCTGGCCCTGGTTACCTGAGCCTCGGGCGGCCCTGGGTGGCTGGGAAGCTGCCATCTGAGGTTTGCCTGCGCCTCAGGCTGGCCCTGGGTGGCTGGGGGGCTGAGGGGACTGGGGGACTCCAGAGGCAGGCACGTGGAGCAGCCGGACTTGTCTGGGGGTGGGCCTAGCTGTGCCACGTGCCTGCAGCCCCAGTGGGGCTGAGGGGACTGGGTGCCGCCATCTTTGAGGGCATGACAGCCAATTAGCATATTCCCTCCTTATTGGCTGTGGGCATTGCCATCTTTGTGAGGGTGTGATGGTCAATTAGCATATTCCCTCTTTATTAGATAGGATAATGCATCTAGTGTGTGTATATGAATGTGTTTATATGTATATATATTTTTATTATTATTATTTTTTTGTTGTTAATCCTCACCTGAGAATATCCTTCCATTGATTTTTAGAGAGAGTGGAAGGGAGAGGGAGAGACAAAGAGAGAGAAACATCAATGAGACACATCGATTGATTGCCTACCGAGTGCACTCTGACCAGGGCCGGGGTAGAGCCTACAACTGAGGTACGTGCCCTGGACCAGAATCGAACCTGGGACCCTTCAGTATGTGGACCGATACTCTATCCACTGAGACAAACCAGCTAGTGCTGTTGTTATTTTTACTCCTATGCATTTGCATAGACCTGCATTTGTATACATTTAATAGAGTGAAGGGATGAGTGTCCCACCTCCCTTGTCAGGAATAACTTATCAGAAAGTGGCAATAATGGCTACTGTGATGAGACAATCATTCCTCCAGCTGTTGGAAGTGTTGTCCACTGATGGTCTAGAGCTGTGTCCCTCATCAAAAAGTATTCTCAGCTTTCCCCAAGGTTATACTACCTGGGTAGCCTACATAAAATGACCCGTGAATGTGACAACTCTGGACATAGTGACTCAGTTCGGTACTCCTTAGAGGACACCTCAGCCCCAGAATTTGTGGGCTCCTGTGAGGTTGCTGTTTCAACTGTATGGCAGCTGAACCTCTTCATCTGATCCACCCTACTCTCCTCACCACTGACAAGGTTGATCTTAAAATTAATTCCCAACAAGTTTTCCATAGGCAAATTTCCATCTCACCATATGTTGGCCAGGACCAATTACAGAAAGTGCTTGATTCATTCTTATTTTTTTGGTTGTGTCTAATATGCTTTAAACTTTAATGATATAATTTTAATTTATAACAGATATTTTTAATCTATCCCATCATTTGTGTTTGTTTTTTTTTTTTCCCTTAGGTTTTCAATTTCTACATGTAATTTAACAACATTTAGGATTTGGGGGTCATGGAAATATTCTGAACTAAACCAACATATAGGTAAAGGCCAGTTTGTGAAGATGTAGACTTTTCCTCTTTTTTTTTTTTTAACCTCAAGAAAGTTCTGCCAGAAAGATATTTTGTGCCTCCAACCCATCCCAATGTGATTTTTGCCCTCCTAAAATTCTGGTTTTATATCACAGCCTCATTCACAGCACACCAAAATGTCCTCGTAAAAGGATGGTCTTGACTGTTTCAAATAGGATTCTAAGACCCTATGTCCTGATGCTTCAGGCCAAGAAATGACTCTAGAGATTGATGGTAATCTGGTCCTTCTCTCCACGCACCCTATCCCACCCTCCATGTTTTCAGACTTTCTTTCAACTATAGCTGAACATGTAAAATGAATAGTTACTATATGCAATATTTTCTGGTTGGGCTAGAAACAGTTTTGATTATTTGTGTTCTGAGATACTGCAAAAAAAATCTTTATAACATCTTTAATTTTGCACTCGGATGTCGAGTGTGACTCGACATGGTTAGCATTAGAATAAAGGAATCGAGAAAAAAGCAAGCGAGTGCAAAGGGTTAACAGAGAATAACAATTATTAAGATACCAGTGGCCTCGTGCACGAATTCATGCACAGGAGGGTGTCCCTCAGCCAGCCTTCACCCTCTCCAATCTGGGACCCCAAGGGGATGTCCGACTGCCAGTTTAGGCCTAATCCCACAGGGACATCCTGGCAGTCGGACATCTCTCTCATAATCTGGGACCACTGGCTCCTAACCGCTCACATGCCTGCCTGCCTGATCAACCCAAACTGCCCCCCCCTTCCTGCCTGATCACCCCTAACTGCCTCCCCCTGCCAGTCTGCTTGCCCCCAACTGGCCCCCCTGCCAGCCTCCTTGCCCCCAGCTGCCCCCCTTGCCATTCTGCTCTCCCCAACTGTCTCCACCTGCTGGCCTGCTCACCCCCAACTGCCCTCCCCTTATAGCCTGCTCACCCCCAACTGCCTCCCACTGCTGGCCTTCTTGGCCCTGACTGCCCCCCTCTGCTGGCCTGCTCACCCCCAACTGACCCCCATTGGCCAACTAGCCTCCAACTGCCCCCTCCGCCAGCCTGCTTACCCCCAAATGGCCCCCTGCTGGCCTGCTTGCCCCAACTTCCCCCCTGCTGACCTGCTCATCCCCAACTGCCCCCTCTGCCAGCCTGCTCACCCCCAACTGTCACCCCTGCTGGCCAGCTTGCCACTAACTGCCCCCCCTTTGCGGCCTGCTTGTCCCCAACTGCCTCCCCTGCCAGACTTTTCTCCCCTAACCGCCTCTGCCTTGGCCCCACCTCCATGGCTTTGTCCGGAAGAACATCTGGAAGGTCTCCCGGTCCAATTAGAATATTACCCTTTTATTAGTATAGTCTAGAGGCCTGGTGCACAAATTCATGCATGGGTGACATCCCTCGGGGTGGCCTCTGTGGATCGGGCCCCAGCTCGTGCCCCCAGACTCACAGCCCCAGCTTGTGCCCCAAGCCTTGCTGCTCCAGAGCCCTGCCTGGCACCCTGTCTTGGCCTGGCACTGTCCCCTCACCGGTCCACCATCCCGCCTGCGGGATGATCAATCAGGGCCGGGCCCCCTGCCTGGCTCCCTCAGTGCCTGGGAGCTGGGCAGCAGCCCTGCCCCCCACCACCACTGCTGGTTGCCATCTGTGGGGCGATCAGCAGGGTAAATGGGCCCTTGTTCACACCTGCCTTGGCCTAGTGCCTCCCGCTCATCGGCTCCACCACCCCACCATGGTCCCACTCTCGTCGTGGCCCATCGGGGCCGGCAGCGTCTCCATTGCTGCCCACTGCCAGTGCCACATCGCCGACACCCTCCATGTTCCACACTGCCCCCTGGTGGTCAGAGCATATCATAGCAAAAGTTCAAACTCCCAGATGAACAATTTGCATATTAGGCTTTTATTGTCTACTAGAGGCCCAGTGCATGATTGAATCATGCATGTGTAGGGTCCCCTACACGCTTTCGCTTTCAATTGCGGGGGAGCTGGGTGCCTGTCCGCTGGTGCACCAGGCCTTTCGGAAGCCTCTGGTGCCGGAGCAGACAGGCACCCAGCTCCCCCGCTTTTGATGGTCTGCGGTGGGACGTGAGCTCACTGCCCCAGAGGTCCCTTCTGTTCCGCAGCACAGCCATGGCACAGATGCTGAGCTCGCGCCGCCACTGGCGACGCGAGCTCAGCGTCCTGCGGGCCCAATTGGCTACCCAGGCCACCCTGAGTCCCACCCCCTGTGCCTCCCTCTGGCCCAATCGTGGGCGTAGCGGAGTGATGGTAATTTACATATTACCATTTTATTAGGTAGGATACTAGGAGCCCAGCACATGATTCAAAATCATGCGGCGGCGCCCACTCTCGAGAATAATTGTTATTTTCGTTGGTCTGGCCCTGCCTCCCTCTGCTGCCCTTGAAGCAGCCCAGCTGCTGCTGATCAGGCCCTCCCCCAGCACAGGCGCAGAGGCCCCTGCCACCCCTCCCCCTACGCTGCGTGCACAACCTCCTGTCCGGTCGACCCATTACAGTGTCCTGGTTAATTAGCATATTTCTCTATTATATATATAGACTACAGACCCGGTGCACAAAATACATGCACAGTGGGGGAGGGGTCCCTCAGCCTGGCCTACACCCTCTTGCAATCTGGGACTGCTGGCTCCTAACTGCTCGCCTGCCTGCCTGGTCACCCCTAACCACTTGCCTGCCTACCTGATCGCCCCTATCCACTCACCTGCCTGCATGATCACCCCTAAATGCCTCTGCCTGCCTGCCTGGGGGGCGGGGCCAGCCGGGGCAAGGGGCCATGGTGTTCTGGTCTTTGATCGTTCTGGTTGTTCCACCATTTTGGTCACTGGGCTTTTATTATATAGGATATATAAAACCCTAATATGCAAATAGACCAAGCAGTGGAACAACCAAACAACCAGTCGCTATGACGTGTGCTGACCACCAGGGGCGTGTGTGGAATATGGCAAGTTTCGGCAGCAGGCGACAGAGCATGGAACATGGTAAGCGTCAGCTGCGGCGGGATGGTGGAGCAGGTGAGCAGGGGTGTCAGACCAAGGCGGGGTCTCAATTGCTGTCATCAGGGTGAGCCTCTGGTGATTGCTGAAAATTCTTTGCTCCTGCATGCCACGGTCCTGCCTGGTGCTCATACCTGCTGCCAGCGCTGGCCCTGCTCGCACCTGCTGCTGGTGCCGGAGCCACCACTTGCACCCACTTCCAGCACCCGGCGCTGACCCAGATAGCAGGTGCGAGCGGTGGCTGCTGGCCCTGATCTCCCCTCAGTGCTTCTCAACTTCCCCTGCTCCTGCGGGGCGATCAAGGCCGGCACCCGCCTCTGCACCCACTGCTGGTGCTGTCCCGCTCGCACTGCTGTGGGGGCAGCAGTGGAAGCAGGGCTGCTAGCAGGAGGGAACAGGGGGGCCATGGTGGGAGGGGCTGAACGGGCGGGGGCGGAGGATGGCCGAGACCCGCCCTGGTGCCCACCACAGCCTCATAGCCCTCAGTTCCTTTCAAGGTGCACAAATTCATGCACTGGGCCCCTAGCATAAGATAAGTGGGAAAATCATATTTTATTGGTATGACTAAAGAAATGGATCATAACACATTTTACCTGTTAGAATATATTTGCATGACCAATATTGATTCAAAAAATGTAAAATGAATATCCTTAAATAAAGATAATGTGTACACAAAATTTTTATTTTAATATTTTAAAAGTGATATTTTTAAAAAATAACTTTTTACACATTCAGATGTTTAAATAACTTAGTTATTAAAATGTTGATTCAACTATTTAACTATTTCAATATATTTCATTACTTTTTTGGTTATATTATCATAATTATAATTACTAGGTCAAAGCATATGAACTTGGTTGATAATGCAGTGTTCTCTGGTTCTCAAGTTGGGATGATCTGGGTTTGAATCCCAACTTTATCAACAGTTGTATGAGCTTCAACTTTTCTAAACTTCAGTTTGTTAATTTATAAAACATGGATAATAATAGAGCCCATGAAACAGAATTGTTGAGATTACATGAATAATGCAAGTAAATATTTAGCCCACTAAGAATCCACTGCATTTATTGTCATTACTGCAATCTGTCCTTTTGATTGGTTGATGCTCGAATGGCAGTGGTAAGGTTATAATGACTTTTATAGAGATAATTTTTAAGATGTCCATTTAAAAAAACTTTTCATAGGATTTTTGTTACTTCACATAGGCTTATAAAGTACAGTCCCAGAATTCTGCTATTTAATTTTTAATATTTTAAGTTTCATACATTTTCAAGTATATTAAAGATAAATGCTTCATCAGTTCCCTATGTTTATGGGGGGTCACCATTATTTAACTTTCTTTCCGTTCCCCTATTAAGCTTTCACCCATGGGTTATAAAGCAGTATAGAAAATATGCTGAATATCTGTTAATAGTCACTTTCCACTTCTACTTTCTGTGAATAGTTGTGGAAGATCAAACTTAATTCTAAATTGGATTAGTGGCTTGAAAACTCTCAGTCCAGCAACTAGAAGAAGTACAGACCTTGTTAAACCCTTTATCAAGTCACGTACTAACCGCAGAGTAATTGGGCTAATTGATTCCTGTAAAACATTTGTGAGTTATTTGTTACTTCATACATTACTAGTATATGGCAGATTTATTTTTATAATGCTCTCAGTTGCAAAACAATTAGGTTGTGTATGTAAATATTAAAACAGCACCTTTTAATAATGCCGGGGAGGTAACACATGTCAAGCAATGGCAGAGGTTCATCAGGAAGCTTCCTGAGTGATGGGAGTAATATGTTACTAATGATGCTGGTGGCACAGGGGAATGAAATTAGCGAAGCTTCGCCAAAGCTCCTGATTAATAGGCATGGAATTAATAGACATGAGTAATGCCTTTGGTACCTATGAGGGCTAATGGATATCATTACATAAATGATTGACTTGTTACCAGCCACAGCATTAGTGTTCTCCAAATTGTGATAAAGGTCAAAAAGCATGATTTAGTTTGATTCATTTTATTAATGGAAAGGTTTTGTGTTTTATAAAGGTGTCCCCATCTTCTGTTCTTATGAAATTTGATCAAATATAACTTTTGAAAATTAGGAGGTTTTGGAGCACAGATTTCTTCAGAGTTCTTGGCCTGACTGTGTGTTTCTTCCTCAAGAAGCAGGGTAAGAGACCAACCGAAGGACTTGTATGCATGCATACAAGCACAACCAACAGACTCAAGACACCGGGGGCGGGGAGGGGGCACGGGAAAGTGCAGGGGGATAGGAGAGGCTGGGGGAAGGTCAGTAGGGAAAAAAATAAAAGAGAGACGTATGTACTACTATTTGTGATACCTTAAACAATAAATTAAAAAATATATATATTTATTACATACTTAGAGAAAGGACAAAAAAAAAAAAAAAGAAGCAGGGATATTTTCTCACCTCGAAACTATCTAAGAACTACAAAATTACATGAAAAGGACAATACTAAACTACCTTGCAAAAGGTCCTAATAACATATTTATAATTTGAGATTTCATTTCCCTTTATAGTTTGAGGATTTGTCAAATAGAGGTAAAATGATGTGTTTGAAAGTTTTCATTAACTTTAATTTTTGTTATACAATATTTCAAACCTAAAGAAATCTGTAGAACTAAAACAATATCTATAATAATAAAAGCATAATATACTAATTAGACCAGACAGCTGAACGACCTTCCAGATGACCTTCCAGACAAAGCTGCAGCTATGAAGGCTGAGGCAAGGCTGTGAGGGCCAAGCTCCTTGCACGAATTTTGTGCATTGGGCCTCTGGAGTATCTATAAAGCTAAAGAGTGTTATGGGGGTGCGGGGTGGGACACATGCAATTGTGTAGCAGACAAAAGGCACACTTTATCAGTGAGTTCCCTCATTGTTCATAGCAGTAGACTCCCAGAAGACATGCTTATAATGAGAAAATCAATTAATTTTGTAAGAGGGCCTTTACTTGAAAGGTTATCTGAAAATTTGTAAATAGGCCTAAGGCAATCAGTTATGGTGGGTTGGTTTTTGGAGAACACGTTAGGAATCAGTATAGTTACTTCTTCCTTTCTTCCTCCACCTGCTCTGCTCCCTTCCTTCCTGTCCTCTTTCTCACTCTCCTCCCCCTGCTCCTGCTTCTTGCCTTCATTCCATTTTCCTTTCTTCCCTCCCCTCCTTCCATCCTTTCATTCTTTTTCCTTCTTTCCTTCTTTATGTTAATGTGAGTTGCTTACTATAACTTGTAAAATAACATTCTTTGACAAAAACCACTGTGCTAACGTGTGTGTGTGTGTGTGTGTGTGTGTGTGTGTGTGTGTGTGTGTGTGTGTGTTTCATTGTCACACTCAGTAACTTGCAAACATGAAGCAGGTAAGTGACAATATAATTACAAACAGTAATCCTATCTAATAAAAGGGTAATATGCAAATTTACTCTCACTCCAACACACAAGCTGGCCGATCCTATGTGGTCAAAGATGGCCACCCCCATGTGGACACAAGATGGCCAGCCAGCAGGGGAGGGCAGTTGTGGGTGATCAGGTCAGCAGGGGAGGGCAGTTGGGAGGAACCAGGCCTGCAGGGGAGGGCAGTTGGGGGCAATCAGGTCTGCAAGGGAGGGCAGTTAAAGGTGACCAGGCCGGCAGAGGAGGGCAGTTGGGGGTGACCAAGCCTACAGGGGAGGACTGCTGAGGGGGAGCAGGCCTGCAGAGGAAGGCAGTTAGGGGCAACCAGGCTGGCAGGGGAGGGCAGTTAAGGGTGACCATGCCAGCAGGGGAGGGCAGTTTAGGGTGACCAGGCCAGCAGGGCAGGGCAGTTAGGGGTGACCAGGCTGGCAAGGAAGGGAAGTTAGGGGTGACCGGGCCAGCAAGGGAGGGCAGTTGGGGGCAACCAGGCCTACAGGGGAGGACAGTTAGGGGCAACCAGACTGGCAGGGGAGAGCAGTTAGGGGCAATTGGGCTGGTAGGGGAGCAGTTAGGTGTTGATCAGGCTGGCAGGGGAGTGTTTAGGGGGTGATCAGGCTGGCAGGCAGAATGGTTAGGGCCAATCAGGCAGGCAGGCAGACGAGCGGTTGGGAGCCAGCAGTCCTGGATTGTGAGAGGGCAGTCAGGCATCCCTTGAGGGGTTCCAGGTTGGAGATGGTGCAGGATGGGCTGAAGCACACACCTCCCCCCCACCCCCCACAGTGCAAGAATTTCATGTACCAGGCTTCTAGTTTGATATGTATTTGCATTTAATGCTTTGTACTCAGATGCTATGTTACAATTTTTACATTTAAAATGAGCTGGCATAATTAATAATCTATAGTATCTATAATAATAAAAGCATAATATGCTAATTAGACAAGATGTCCTTCTGGACGACCTTCCAGATGAAACCAGGGCTGTGAGGTGCCAGAAGGAAGGTGGTGCTGGCAGCTGGGGGAAGGAAGGCCTACTCTTGCATGAATTTCATGCATCACGCCTCTAGTAAAGTAATAAGCAAGAATAGAATTGACATTTTAGGAAAGTAAATGGATACCTATAATTTACTAAACAATTACTCTGTGTCAGACACTATAGTAGACACTTTATTAACCTTAATTTGTTAAAACTTCCCACTGGTATTGTTAGTATCAATATACCTATTTCTAAACAAATGAAAAAGATTAACTACATTAAAATAGGAACTTCAGTTCATCAAAAGTTAGCTCAAAGAAACTAAAAAGACAGACTTAAAATATAGAGAAAGTGTTTGCAAAAACAATTGAGATGAGACTTATAGGGAACTGTTGCATTTGAACACAAGGAGGAATTCAGAGCTTGACAATTTATTTTTAGATTTACTTATTCATGTCATCAAACCATGTATTAAGAAAAAAAGCAAGGGTACAATCAACATAAAATCCAGAATAGTGGTATATTTAAGAGCCAGAGAGGAGCCAATGGGAGAGATAGAGGGAGAATACAGAGGTAAATGTTAGCTACCAGTAATGTTTTCATTTTTGTTTATGGTGGTAAATTCCTTAATTGTTTAATTAAAAAATATATGCTGCCGAAACCGGTTTGGCTCAGTGGATAGAGCGTCGGCCTGTGGACTGAAAGGTCCCAGGTTCGATTCTGGTCAAGGGCATGTACATTGGTTGCGGGCACATCCCCGGTAGGGGGTGTGCAGGAGGCAGCTGGTCGATGTTTCTCTCTCATCGATGTTTCTAGCTCTCTATCCCTCTCCCTTCCTCTCTGTAAAAAATCAATAAAATATATTTAAAATAAAAAAATAAAAAATAAAAAAATATATGTTAGTATGAATAAATGAGAAATAAGTACACACAAACAAGTTAAAATCCACAGCAATAGAGTCCTTCATCAACAAAAATCAAGAACACAATTTTAAGAGTCTTACTGAAGTTCACACAACAAGCAAATGGTGAAGCCACACTAGCAACATACTTTTCTTTGTCTTACATCAACGTATCATCTTTACCAAAAAACTTCTTCAAAATGATAGTGAGTGCAGCCTGACTTGGTGTGGCTCAGTGGTTGAACGTCTACCTATGACCCAGAAGGTCACGATTCAATTCCCAGCCAGGGCATATGCCCAGGTTGCAGGCTCAATCCCCAGTGGGAGGTGTGCAGGAGACAGCCAATAATGATTCTCTCTCATCATTGATGTTTCTCTCTCTCTCTCCCTCTGCCTTCCTCTCTGAAATCAATCAGAAAAATATATATTTTAAATGTTTAAAAAAAAATTCTAGTGAGCCCTAGTCAGTTTGGCTCAGTAGATAGAGCATAAGCTGGCAGACTGAGGGGTCCCAGGTTAAATTCTGGTCAAAGGCATGTACCTGAGTTGTAGGCTCAATTCCTGACCCTGGTTAGGGTGCATGCTGGAGGCAACCAATTGATGTGTCTTTCTCACATTGATGTTTCTCTCTCTCAACCTATCTGCCTCCCTTCTACTCTCTCTAAATATCAATGGAAACATATCCTCAGGTGAGGATTAACAGAAAACAAACAAACAAAAAATGATAGTGAGTGAAAAACCTACCAAAAGAGCAAGTACCAAAGGGAAGAAAATATTTGCATATCATATGTCTGATAAGGGCTTAATATCCTAAATACTTAAAGAAATCATACAAACCAATAGAAAAAATCTAATTAAAAATGAGCAAAGAATCTGAACAGACATTTTTCTAAAGAGGACATACAGATGGCTATCATGCACATGGAAAAGCACTCAGCATCACCAATCATCAGAGAAATGCAAATCAAGAACAAAATGAGGTATCACTTCACATTTTTTTAGGATGATTATTATAAAAAAGACAAGAAATAAGTGTTGATGAGGATGTGGAGAAAAAGGGAACTATTGGTGAGAATGTAAATTTCTGCAGCCACTATGGAAAACAGCATGGAGAGTCCTCAAAAAAAAAAATAAATATATATGATATATATAATTATATATATATATATGACTATATGATCCAGCAATTCTACTTCTTAGTATTTATCTAAAGAAAACAAAACACTAGTAAAAAAGATACCTGTTCCCGGCCAGTGTGGCTCAGTGGTTGAGCGTCAACCCATAAACAAGGAGATCACAGTTTAATTCCTGGTCAGGGCACATGCCCAGGCTGCTGGCTCTATCCCCAGTGTGGAGCATGCAGGAGGCAGTTGATCAATAATTCTTTCTCTTCATTGATGTTTCTATCTCCCTCTCCCTCTCCCTTCCTCTCTAAAATCAATAAAAATATTTTTAAGAAGATACCTGTACCCCCACTTCATCGCAGCATTATTTAAACTAGCAAAGATAGGGAAGCAAACTACATATGCATTGATGAATAAATAGATAAAGAAAATTTTTGATATATGGTATATGTATCTATCTAAACATTATTCAGCCATTACAAAGAAGGAATTTTATTATTTAAGACAACATAGTTGGACCTCGAGGGCATTATGCTAAATGAAATGTCAGACAAATACTGTATGATTTCACTTATTGTGGAATCTAGAAATAAACAAAACAAACAAAAGGTCTAAGATCAAGTCACTAGCATGGCTACACCCTGGTCAAGGCCCTCTTCCTGGTTAATAGCCAGATTATTCTCTGCAATGTCCTCAAATAGTGAAAGAGAAGAAAAATCTTTATAAGAACACTATGCCTTAGCTGAGTGGTTCAGCTGGTTAAAGCATCATCTTAATAAACCAAGGTTGGGGGTTCAGTCCTGGTCAGAGCACATCAAGAATCAACCAATGAATGAATAAATAAATGGAACAACAAATAGACGTTTGTTTCTCTTGGTCTGTCTCCCTCCCTCCCTTTCTCTCTAAAATCAATCAGAACAAAAACAATTATAAGAATACTAATCTCATTTAGGAAGTCTCCACCCTCATGTCCTAAGAATTTCCCCAAAGCCCCACTTTTGAATACCAACCTCTTTAGGGGTTAAGGTTTCAACATGTGTATTTGGGGAGACACATTTAGATATCACAATCATCAAAATCTCCTGCTCTGCTGGATGATACAGGTACATCAAATACATAATCATTTCTCCTATCTTAAAACAAAGCAAACAAAATCCTTCTTGGGATTCCACTTCCTCTCCAGTGATACTCCATTTCCTCCATTAGGACCAACTTTCTTAAAAATGTTATATATTCTTATTTTTTTTTTTCAATTCCTTTCTTTTTTTAAAAAAAATCCATTTCAATTGAGCATTCATTAGCAGCACTCATATACACCAGTCCCTTTCAAAGTTGTCAACCACTTCTAGTTAACTATTAACTTTACTAGTGTCCCCAGTGCACGGATTCGTGCATATTGAAAGGAAATTAATTAGAAGGTGGCCAGTGGAGCAGGACAGGGTGAGATGGGTCAGACACGCCCTGGAGCCAACCTCCCATGGTCCCTCCTTGGCCAGCTGCACCTGTGGTGGTGCCAGGGCTTGAAGGGCGTCTGTGGAGTGAGCAGGGTCCCTCTGGCAGGTGGGGTCCCTTGGCCTGGCCTGTGGGGATTGGGCCAAAACCAGCAGTCCAACATCCCCTGAGGGATCCCGGAGTGTGAGAGTGCACTCTGCAAAGTTGCTGTCGCTCGGCATCTCCTGCATTGAGCGTCTGCCTCATGGTCGTCAATGAGCGTCATACCTATCAGCCAGTCACTTAGCCTTTTATATATATTTGTTCATTTGTTGCTTTCAGGCTTGTTTTTGGTGTATTTATTTAATCCTCACCCAAGGACACGCTTAGAGAGTGGAAGGGAGAAAGAGACAGAGTGAAACATCAATTTGAGAGAGAAACATCTATTGGTTGCCTTTGGTACGCGCCCTTACCAGGGATAAAACCCACAACCCAGGTTTGTGCCCTGTCCAGGAATGGAAACAGCAACCTTTTCGGGCACAGGATAATGCTCAACCAACTGAGCCACTCTGGCCAGGCTACTTTCAGATTTATATTTCACACTAGAGGCTGGGTGCATGAAATTCATGCCCTCAGAGGGGGGTGTCCCCCAGCCTGGCCTGTGCTCTCTCACAGTGCGATCGATTGCCCCAAAGAGGTAGGCCCCGCCCACCCATTCGGGGCTTCTGGATGGATTGCCTCAAAGAGGTAGGCCAGAACCACGGGACCCGCCTCCGCACCGGGTGGAGCCGAGAGCCTCACCTCTGTGCCACACACACAGTGTCAAGCCCTCGCCCACCTGCACGTGCCTGTTGCACACACAGCCTCCGGTGATCGTTTGTTGCGGCTTGAGGGCGTGATGACCACATAGGCTTGTATTAATAGGATATTGAAACAAGAAAAGTCGGTGTTTGTGCTGCATGTTATTCCCAGAACCATTAATTAAAGAGACAAGGATTAAATCTTTATGAGTGCTCTATTCAGATGGCCAGCAATCTGAGAAGAGCACAGGTTATGTACCCTAAAAAGAGTGGCTTATATCTTATCTCAGGCCTATCCTTTTTAGAAGTAGAAGAGAAATATAGGTAAGGAGTTTGGAATTCAGGGAAAAAGGTTAATCAAATAAAAGCTACTGCCTAGTAATTTTCCAAGCATCTCTTCATCTGCTGATTGGTGATTCTATTTTTGTTCATTTGTTAATCTTCACCTGAGGATATTTTTCCCATTGGTATTTAGAGATAGTGGAAAGGAGGGAGGGAGAGAGAGAGAGAGAGAGAGAGAGAGAGAGAGAGAGAGAGAGAGAGAGAGAGAACACCAATGTAAGAGAGACACGTTGATTGGTTGCCTCATGCATGCGCCCGACCAGCGCTGAGGATTGAATCTTCAACCCAGGTATGTGCCCTTGAAAATCAAATCCTGGTGCATGGGCTGATGCTCTAACCACTAACAAACACTGTCCAGGGCTGACCAGTGATTCTTTGTTTGCATCCTGGGCAGCTGATGTTCTCTCCCTGGAGCACAATGGCTCAGATAATGTCTTGGTCACTTGCAGTCCTCTTGGGGCACAAAGGTCGAATTGCTTGCGGGTCTCCTGTAGTCGGGCAGGTCCACTCATACATTCCAGTCTCTGGAACAATAGCTTTCTACCTGAATTCATCACCAAGCCTATTAACTATATAACTAAAGTTAAAGATATTTAATTTCTTGAGTCCCCCCATCATTCCACACTGTTGTTCTTTCACTACCATATCTATGAGATTACTCTCCGATGAAAGTAATCATTTTGCTGTTGAACATGTATCTTAGCACTGAAAGTCTCCTAAGGGTTTTAGGAATACACTTATTTGCAGATCCACATGAGGGGGAACATTGGAAGCAACAACAAGCTATGGCACTGAAAGAGATGAAAAGAAGTTACACACTCTCCAGCTGGGCTGACATTAGTGACTTTTAAGGAAAACATTTCCCTGACCTTTAGAGTTGCCACAGGTCCCCAATAATAAATATTGGAGTAGGTCATAGTCCTATTAATATGCTGAAACAAAGAATAATTTTGAAGGCTTCCCAGGGGAGTACAATCACCTATAAGATGTGAAGTGGAAGTTTGTTCAACGTAAGTTCCTCCTGAAAGACTAAAGTTGCAGATATTTAGAACATTTTTTTTTGCTAATATCTTCATCTCATTTGAAAAGCATAAGTTCTCCATAACATGGGGTTAAACAGAAGTAATGAAAAGAATATGTAATTGTATTTGAAAGATGACTTTCAGGTCTTGTGGTTTGGTGGTCCATTGTTATTCTAGCACTTTCTTTACTCTGGTGTGATAAATCCACGGTTTTATTCCTGCCAATTTCACCCTGGTTGGGGTGGTGACTAGTATGTCCTAAGATCCAGTTCATTTTTCTTCTAGTTGGCTCTCTGAGGATCCTGTCTTCCAAGTCTTGAGTAATACCTTAACTCCATGCTCAAAGGAATGCATCGAACCTGTGGGGCAGAGGTCTCTATTATAAGCAAGATAATGACAGCTAAGGTCAGACTTGAATGCTGTTTATAGTTCTTTATCTTCACTTCTTGATCTACATACATAACTCCCATCCCAAACATTGCCTGAAATGGTACAAACTTGATCCAAATGAGGATGAGTGTCTTGACACAGAAGTCTGAGTATAAATATTTCTCTCTTTTCCACAACCAGCGAGGCTAGAGAGCGGTCTGGTTCCTGAGTAGAGACAGCTGGGGATTGAGAAAATGAAAGAAAGAGACAGACACAGAGATAGAAGGAAAAAGCTGGGGACCGGTGGGACAGCTGTCCTCTGATGGAGAGACAGTGACCCAGGGGTGATACAGCACATTTATTTTATACAGCAAAATACCAGGAAGTTTTACTAAAGCCCAAGACAAAGAAGATTATGTGCATTCTTGTGGCTTCTTTGTTAATAGTCACTTCTGGGTGGGCCCGGATAATCGCATTTGTTCCTGGTGCCTGGTTGGATTTAGATAATGAAACCCACCCCCTGGTGCCTGAGCTGAAGATCAGGCTGACAATACACCTGCCTCTGGCAAGGTATGTTTCCAGGGCATGGCTCTGCCGGGCACTGCTGGATTCACAATCAGCTCAGGGGCCTTTCCCAGGCGCTCTCTATACCTGAGGTCTCCATGCCATGTGAAGTCTCCACTTGATTCCTAAAAATTTTCTAACCTTCTGTGTAATTTCTGAAACAGAAGCAGGCACATTATCAATCTAGATGCTGCTGTATATACCACAGTGGGGAATTATTTCCTTCAGAAAGGCTTTCACTATCTCCAAAGATTTCTTAGTTTTAGTAGGATAGACTTTGGCTCATCCTGAAAAGGTTTCAAAAAAGAATAACAAATATTTCCACCCTCAGACACTCGGCATCTAGGTAAAGTCTATTTGCCAGTCCTCAAAGGGGCATTGTCCTTGGTATTAATCCCCTTCTTCTTTTGATGGGGATCTGTCTTGGGGTTGTTCTTCTGGCAATAGCACATCAAGCTATTACTTTTCACATGGACTTAGAAATTCCGGGACCTGTGAGCCAGGTTGATACAGGTGGTTAAAGAATCCCTTATAGCGAGTGGTCTCATACCAATGCTTCATGACTGGCTCTACTAAGTGTTCAGGAAGCAGTGTAACTCCTTTCTTATTCTTCCTCCATCCGCCATAGGGATCTTCTTCACCAGAACGTCAGCTCTTAGCTTTCTCCAAGTCTGCAGGCAAATGTTCAGGGTCAAATTCTGACAAGTCTAGAACAGGTACCAAAAGCATTATAAATGCTGCTTGATTGGCCAGATTGTTTCCTTTAGCCACCTCAGTATCCTCTTACTGATGCCCGGGACAGCGCATACCTAGACAGCTTCTAATAATTTTGAAATTTCTGCTGCATGCTTAATTTCCTTTATATTGGAGGTTAATAGTTATTTTTCCTTCCAGATCGAACCATGTGCATCCAAAATTAGGAAAGTGTACCTCGAGTCGGTATACACATTCTTTTGTGTGACAATTCTAGTGCCCTTGTCAATGCAATCAGTTCAGCTTTCTGAGTAGAGGTTCCCAAGTGATAAAGCCTCAACCTCTACTATACATTCATAAGTCATAACCGCACATCTAACCTTTCTGTCTCCTTTGTCCATATAACTGCTTCTATTTGCATATAGAGTCCATTCTGTCTCTTTTAAAGGCTGGTCCTGTAAATCAATCCTGCTAGAAAAACACACACACACAAAACACCTCATCAATGATTTCAGCACAGTCATGCATCAGCAGGGCAGAGTTGGCCCAGGAGCAGGGAGGCAGGGTTTAACTTACTTACAGTTTTGAGGGAGACATTGGGATTGTTGAGAGGAATTGCTTGGTACCTGTCCATTCTTCCAACAGTGAGTCGCAAATTTCCTTTTTGCTCTAGCAGGCAGCTCAACACTTGGCGGAGTGCCTACATGGGGATAGGCTGCCCCAAGGGAAACTTTCAGCTTCCCGTCAAAGCTGGCAGGTGGCTGTCATGACTCTCAAGCAGGCTGACCACCCCTGGCTATACTTTGTCCCCCGACTGTTAGTGTTACCCGAGGTTCCTGGGAGGTGACTTTAATAGATTCTGTAATAATTGAACCCCTGGGTTTGGTCACACATCATTAGAGCTATTTCCTTTTCCCAGAGTTCTCAGACTTGGACCCTTTTCCCTCGCTTCGGGCACTCATTTTTCAATGCCCCTCTCCTTTGCAATATGCGCATTGATCAGTGGCAAGCATTTTAGATGGGGGTCAGGCACTTCTTGCTGTTGATGGAATTGCCCGGATACCTTTTCCCCCAAAATACTGGCCACTTCGGCCTTTTCCTGTTCTCTGATATTATAAAATGTGAAGGCAATGTCTACCAAATGGGAAGGATTCATTCCTATTCCTCCCTCTCACTTCTGAAGTTTCTGATGTCAGGTGCATTTGAGAGATCAAGGTCAGACTCACCATTCTAACCTATTCAGGGTTTGTGGATCCAAAGCAGTGTATTTTCTATAGGCCTGGCAGATTCTTTCAAGAAACTCAGAGGGGTCTTCTGTGGGCTTTTGTTGTACCGCCTGTACCATACTCAGACTTTTCTGCAAAGGAACTCCTTCCTCCAGTCCCTCAAGGATGTCCTCTTATTCTGCTTTAGGATAGAAGGACGTTCTCATAAGGGTCCCAGTTGGACTCAGTTAAAGGCATTGCCTGAGTAGGGTCAGGAGTCCCACATGGATGTTCTTGGTGCAGTCTCTGAGTCTCTTCATTTGTCTTATCTAACACTAACCTCCCAACCCCCTAAGGAAGATATTCAGTCAGGCTTGTATATCTGACCCATTGAGATGATGGGTGGCAAAAACTGTCATAACTAAGTCAATCATTTTATCAGAATCATCCCTATAAGAAGGAACTGAGTTTTTCCAGTTTAACCAGTCCGATGAGGAAATCGGAGGATGTGTACAGTAATATCCAGCGGTCTGGCCCTCTGGCCCCACTCTCACGGGAAGTCTTTGCAAAGGGTATTGCCCTGCCCAGGTAGGGGCTGGTCCTCCATCGAATGTGGTTCCCTGGCAGGTTAGGGATGGAGAGACCTGCTCGGGCTCATTTCCTCCAGCTCCCACAGCCAAGTAAGGAGGAAGATCTCCAGGCTTGGAGGGGCCGTGGAACCCTGACCATGTTTGCAGTAGGCATACCATCCAGGTCTTCCTTGTCCCTCTCTTTGGAGCTTCTGCTATCTACCACAGGCAAGTTCCTTTTTTCTCTGAACTGTTAATCTATTTCCTTTTCATCTTTCATCTTAATTATGTAGAGTCATAAAACCTTTTACATAAGGTATTTTATCCCATTTCCCTAATCTTTGACAAAATAACTCTAATGGCAGGACAGGATAGTATAGTCATTTAAAAATCTGTTCAGCGGCCAGTGTTCTCCTGAGCCTGTGTTATACGTGAGCTAAGCAGTATTACAATAACCGTCACTCTTCTCACTGACAGGACACCTGCTACCCCTGAGAGTTTTGTTTGAACTTGGCTCTGACTCTGCAAATGCCTTCCTAGAGCAGACTGAAATTTCTAGAATATGCATTTTAATAAAAATATATGTATGCAAATAGAACATAGCTATTATTATTTATTAGTAATTATTATTCTTATAATTTATTATTATTTTATTTGTCAAAGCTTCCCAGATAGTTTCAAGCATTTAAACAGGCCTACTTAATTCATAAAGTTCTCTTTTATAATGAAAGGACATATCTTTAAGGTATTCCAGGGCCCATTGGAATAACTCAAAGTCATTTCTGGGTTTAAAAAGTCTCTTAAAATTTAAACTTTGAGAAGGTTGTCAAACAAACTTAACCAAAAGATAATTTTTTTTTGTAGACCGGCTTAAAAAGCACATATTTTATGATAATAACTTTAAAAGAAGGCAATCAAACTTAGACTGCTTTAAATATTAAATATTTTGTCCAAACCACAGGATCCTGTTTAATCTATGTAAATATTTAATTTATTAAAAATATATATATTTAATATTTAATTATATTTAATTATTGATTTCAGAGAAGGGAGAGAGAGAGAGAGAGAGATAGAAACATCAATGATGAGAAAGAATCATTGATTGGCTGCCTCCTGCATGACCCCTATTGGGGATTGAGCCTGTAAACTGGGCATGTGCCCTGACTGGGAATTGAACCCATGACCTCTTGTTTGATAGGTTGATGCTCTACCACTGAGCCACACCAGCCGGGCAATATTTAATTTATTTAGTCCAATAAAATATTACACTGGGCAATATTTAATTTCTCTAGTCCAATAAAATATTAGTTATGCCATCCAGAGGCAGAAAACATACCACTTATAGTTAAAAAATAATAATTTTCCTTTTAGTCATAGGTTTATAATTGTAGGTTGATCTATCAGCCAAAACTGCCCTAAGGGTTGTTTCCTGGAACGGGAATTTTCCCCCCCATTCTACCAGACAGAGCTCTGTAATTACACACAAATCAGACCCGAAGGCACGTTAATTCCTGATGACTAATCTAAATCATAACCCAAGACTATAATCCTGAACCAGAAAGGGAGAAATTCAATGGAAAGGTAAGGCGACAGGAAGTGCTGCGTGTTGGAGGAGAGTCCCCAGGTAAAATCACTTGGCAGCTGCTAGGGAGTCTCCAAATCTGCACCCAGGGCCCCCCAGTCCAGGCAGCCAAGGAGACTCCTGTCAAATACCCGCACTTACCAGAGAATCCCGAACCTGTCCCAGGACAATGAAACCAGAAAAACCGGCCTTCCTGCTCCCAGTTACTCCCAGATCCAGTAAGCAGAGATGAGGATGGAATTTTTTACGGGTGCTTTATTCAGATGGCTGATGATCTGTGAAGATGGCTGGTTATGGACCCTAAAAGACCATCTTACACCTCACCTCAAGCTGACTCCCTTTTATAAGGAGAAGAAACGTGTAGGTAAAGGGTTTGGAATTCAGGGGAAAAGGTTAAAGAGATAAAAGCTTCAGTCCAGGGAATTTCCAAGCATCCCTTTATCTGCTGACGGGTGATTCTTTGTCTGCATCCTGGGCAGCTGATGTTCTCTCCCTGGACACAATGGTTCAGATAATGTCTTGGTCACTTACTCAAAGGTCAAATTGCTTGCAGGTCTCCTGAAGTCAGGCAGGTCCACTCATACATTCCAGTCCCTGGAACAATACCTCTCTACATGCATTAATTACCAAGGCTATCAACTATACTGTATAATGAAAGCTAAAATTTTATAACTTCTTAAGTTTCCCCATCAATATGAATCAAATTATATGGTTCTTGGCTTTTTCTGCCTTATTTATTTTGTTCTTTTCTTAGCTATACATGTTTTTAGTTAATCTCTCAGTGGTTTTATTGTGTTTTCCAGTGGCATCTTAATTTTAAAAAATCTTGTTTGGATGAAAAGTAACTTTATTTCAATAGTATAAAAACCTTTCCTTCAATATACCATCAACATAATTTTGTAATCATTGTTTTAAATAGGGTATTAAGCTAATTTATTAATACCTGGAAAGGAGCAAAAAGAAAGCTGAATATTATAGATATCCCTAGTAAAGTATGTGTGATGCAGCGAAGGTGATTGTCTGCCAGTCACACCTGGAAACAGGTCATTGGCTGGAGTAGGCATGGCCACTGCAAGCAAGGGACTAATGGACTGCAACTAGCCTATTGCTGCACTGGACCAGCTCCACCCTGGGACATAAACTTTGGACACTGGCTTTACTTCTAGCTCAGCTGAAATGCCAGCTGCACATCTTCCAGGACTGGCTTAAGGAAAATGGGACTCTGGAAATGCAGAAATATAATTCCACGCAAATAAAAATCACTTATCCTCCCGTGTGAGTCTCAGAACATTCTTTTTCTCAAGATAACATAAGGACCCACTCCTGAGCACCAAGGGGGAAAGGGATTCCCCCATTACCACTGCTGGGTACCCCCTGAAAATAAAATGACCATAAACCAGATATCATTGGACAAGAGAAATTAATTCTATCTCAGTTATGAATGCTAGTCATCCATATCAAGGTACCCACAGAGCCATGTTCCTTCTGAAAGCTCTAAAGCGGAATCCTTTCTTGCCCCTCCCAGCATCTGGTGGCTCTCAGAAATCCTGGTGCTCCTTGATTTGCAGCTGCATCATTCCAATTTGCCTCCATCTGCACATGAACATGCTGAGCTGTGTGGGCCTCTATCACCTGTACTGCAGGTCCACTGGTCGAGCAGCAAGCTGCCCAGCATGCTTGTTCTCACTGGCCTCAGGGCACTGAGTATGCTCTGTCCATCAGCACTCCAAGACAGGCAAGACAGAAACCAGTCCCTTCCAAGCTCCTCAAACTATTTCTACAATGGGTTATTGTTTCAGTCTTCTCTTCTCAGGAAGAAGTTAGGAGCTGGGAATTTTCTCCCTATGTATCATGCAGCATTTAGCCAGGGAGAGGGACTATGGTAAGTGAATGCCACAATTTTTTCCTATCAGCTTCAGTATGGCTGGTTTTGTGCTCACCTGGGGTGCAGAAGCCTCTTAACTGTTTTAAGATTTGCAAAGGAAATTGGTCTGTGCATTGTTGTTGAGTCAATGTCTCCTGGTGGGTGTAGGGGTACAGGTAGGAGGGCCTGAGGCTTACCATTATGCCATCTTGCTGATGTCCCTGAAAAGAATCGTACACATTCCAGATTGTTTACATACAACAGAATTAATTCTTGTAAGATACAGTATCTTTTCCTTTGTGACATTCATTTATCAGAGACTTGAAACTAATGGAAGCAACAGCTGACCCTCAAAGCTCCCAAGCAGATGATTTAAGTGCTTTTTAAAATTAAAATATTTGCTTTGAGCATTAGAGATGGATAATGAAGCTTAATTAAGTTTCCATATGCTCCTAGGCTAGTTGAAGTTTTCTTTGGTTAAATAGAAATGAAATCAAAATCCATCTATGGTCTGATTTCCCTGTGCGCTCACTGTTCATCTCCAAAGTTCCAAAGGCTAATTTTAAAATGGATAAATGTAGAAAAGGAAGAGTAATACATAATAATGGCAATCCTTCAAAACTAAGAAAGTGCAGCACAGATCAACTTTCTGAAGGCAGCTGATACTTTCTGAATGTCTGGAGTGACAGATACCAAGGCTCCAAAGAGGAATCCTTTCTTGCCTCGAGATAACATGAGGACCCAACCCTGAGCTCTCAGGGGAAAGGGATTCCCCCATTTCCACGGGTGAGTACCAATAGAATCAAGTTGTCTATTCACACCACTTCAGTATGGTGATCCCAAGGTTGATAATTGTTTTATTGAAGAAGTTTTCTGACTAGCTACTTTATTTCACCTTAGCCTTCACACAGAACCTATCTGTGAATTCAGCATTACTAGTTTAAACTTCCTGTAATTGATAAGAGTATGGGAAGCTGGGAATGGTTTTATGATCGTTGAAGAGCTAGACCACACTTGAATTTTATATTCACATCTTATGATCAATAGGATGCAATGACACTTTTGTGTTGAGTCCATTTCTAAGTAATTGGTTAATTGTTTACTACTGTAACTAAAGGCACTTCTTGCCATTGTCATATGAAAAGGTAGAGTTGAAGATGGTGGATTTTGTCATCCCAAGGAATATATGGTAGGCTAGATATCTGCTGCTGTCTCTTGAGGTATTTAGGAACCACCCCCAATTATGTTTTTAAGAAGATGATTTTCAATTAAAGATCCTTAAAGGAACTGAAGCAGATATTGGACTACATAAAACAGAGAATATAGAGAAAAGTAGAAACCATTAGAATCTCAAATTCCACGTTGAGTTGAGAATCACAGATAATGGTTATCAAAAATGTACCTCAGGATATCCCATATCTCTGTGTCCTTTTGAGTAGACTAAACACATAATAAGGCTTTATATTCATTGTACTGATTTAAATAAACAAGTTTATATAGTTTGTAAATAATGATTGAATTTCATTTTAATAAATTAATGTGACATTCCCAATAACATGTGTAAATTGTTCACTACTTAAGCTATAGTAAGTGGTTTTTATAACCTAAAAGAAGTATGGATGTTTATATTAACCTGTGCATTTAATTAGCATTTAATTTGTCACCCTGAGAACTTATTAACAGGCTCGTTTCTGCATGCAATAACATTACTCTTCCTTCTGGAAGAAAAAAAAAAAGAAGAAAATATGTATTAATATTCAGTTAGTCAATAAACAATTTAAGTTGCACCTTACTAAGGTAAATTATGTGGATAAGAAGTTTAATCAATAGCATTTGCTTTGGCTTCCTTTTTCTTCAAACAAAACTTGTTCCAAATTAAATGTATTACGGGAAAGATATTTGTTGCTCTATTGTTCTTGTTTAGTAAGATTCTTGGGAATTAAAAAAAATTAACATGAAATTCTAAGTAAGAATACAAACTGATACAAAATCTCCTAGATTGTGGTATATTTTCATGTTCTTTGTGCTGAGTCATAATAGACCATTTTATATAGATTGATTCTAGTCACCTCATCCAGACCAGCATCCAGCTGAGCATAGCTTCTGGTTGTTCATCAGATCAAGAACAGAATTGCCAACTGCTTTCTTCTGTTCTTAAATTGAGTAGTGAGGATAATTTAGTCACTGTTGGCATTTCTTCTATTCAAGTTACATGATGCTATCTCTAAAAAGATAATGGAAGCTTCAGGAATATTAATCATTAACATATTGCCTAAACTATGGTTTTGGTTTCTGGGATCTTTTTGGAACAGTAGGAATCAGTTGTAAAGGCCCATGCATTTAATTGTAATTCCAGCACCTTTGTTTTATAGGTTATGTTGCAGAAATTATTATCTAATCAGTTCATAAGAACTCAAAAAATATATTCCTGAATGGTAGATGCTTTAAGGTATGCAATGTGGTATTTATAGTACTCATTAGGTAGGTTACGTTCCATTCTAATTTCCTTAATCAGAAATTTACATGTGAAGGGTATTTAGTTAGCATTCTAATTAGAAAGTTCTGCATAAATGGCATCCAAAAGTGTTTTACTTATCTCTATATCTGATAAATATCATTGGCTTTTAAATTAAAATTACGAATATTAGATATATTTTATTTGTGTGTCTGTGTTTTAAATAAGTGGCGTTCAATAATATAAATTTTCTAACGTATCTTTGAGATAGTATTTACTTATCCAGGAAGAAAGTATAAAAATCTCAGAAACCTTGTGCCTTTTAATATTAAAAATAACAAAGTAGGATTGTTTCTTAATGTTCTTGGGTTGTCTTGAATTGGAGGATTATGATTATGGTTGACTGAAGCCAATGAGGTTAACTGAAACTGTTTCCAACATATGTACATTTTATATCAAATAAATTATTCATGAGAAATGTGGTCTAAACTGTTAAACAACAGGTGACTAAAACTTTATCCAGATTACAAAGCAACTTAAATAATTGTTTTTATGCTTGCTTGATAATCAATATTTAGAGATAAGTTAGAATTCAATCTGATTAAATGTATTTTTATTTTAACCTGGTAGGTGGACATTCAGGTAATGGTTTATCTTTGACAACCATTAGAGACTACTCACATCTACAAAAAATAATCTATTAGTTGTAAATTACAAAAATCAATATAGGTCACTTTGCAACAATTAAGTCTGTAGGCAATGCTCAAAATATAGAGTATTTTGGAGTTTCATGTCTTTTCATTGTGTGTATTTGTTTCACATGACCCTTAGTCATATTGTCTAAACCTAAAGTCTCCTAACATATACTATATAATCAATAATATTTCTCTCATAGGAACAAAATATTAAATATTAAAATATTGTGCCTTCTTGATTATAAACTGCATAAGGTTTAATATTATATTCATGATTACTGTTGTACCCTAATACATTATAAATAGGCCCACCATATTGGCATTTAGTAAATATTTGCTAAACTTTTAGAGTTCATTTAGCTCCTTAATTACTAAAGAGAAATTTCATATGCAAAATTTTACTTGATATCTATAGGGAAATATGAAACATTTCACACTTAATGAATGAGCACATATAAGGGGTATTGTGACATAATAGAAAAGCACAGGTTCTGCATTTGGAAGAAATACATTCAAACTCTCACTTGCTATTCACTATTCACAACTTATTCAACTTTTCTAAACCTGCATTTATACTTATGTGCCTCTAGAGTGAAGACAATTCATCTAACTGGGTTTCTGTTCTCTCTATATATAAAAGCCTAAGCAACTGTCCGACCATCTGACTGTCCAACCATCTGAATGGTAGCTATGATGCGCACTGACCACCAGGGGGCAGACGCTCAATGCAGAAGTGGAAACCACAGGCATGGAAACATGGAACAGACTGATGAATCTCAGAGGGAAGAGGGGAGGGTGGGAAGAAATTAACCAAAGAACTTATATACATACTAGAGGCCCAATACATGGATTTGTGCACCAGTGGGGTCCGTCAGCCTGGCCTGCGGGGATCAGGTTGAAACCAGCTCTCTGACATCCCCCAAGAGGTCCCACATTGCGTGAGGGCAGTTCTCGGGTTATGCACCTCAAAATCAGGCCCCCTCCTCTCTGGTTCCAGATGTGATGTGTTACCCAAGAACTGCAGCTGTCAAGTCACTGCAGCTCAGCAGCTCCTGCGTTGAGTGTCTGCCCCTGGTGGTCATTGAGCATCATAGTTACCAATTGGACAGTCAAATGGCTGGATGGTCACTTAGGCTTTTATATATATAGATATGCATAACCCATGGACTTGACAATAGTGTGGTGAAGGCCTGGGACAGGGGGCAAGTGCGGGCTAAAAGGAGTCAATGGGGACAAAAAGGGACATCTATAATACTTTCAACAATAAAGGTAAATTTATTAAAAAGTTAATAAAAGGAGAAACCAAGATGGTGGCATAGGTAAACACCTAAACTGATACCTCGCACAACAATTTCAAAACTACAACTAAAAGACAAAACGGACATCATCCAGAACCACAGGAAGGCTGGCTGAGTGGAAATTCTACAACAACAAGGAAAGAGAAAAGCACACTGAGACTCAGAGGAGCTGCAGGAGGCAGAGGTACTGAGACGCACACGGAGAGGACTGGCAACTGAGTGCGTGACTGGTTTTCTCAAGCAGAAGGGAGACAAAAGCTCCCGACTGCACTGAACTCCAGTTCCAGGCAAGACTCTGGGGACCCAGACTCATTCGGGGAGAAACTGGACTGTCTGGCAGCGGGCGGAACTCGAGTGAGGCTTTCTCTCAGAGGTGCTTGCAGTGATTACCACAGGACACTGAGACACAGGGGCCTATTAGGGCAGGGCTGATGGGAAATCAATGCTGTCTGCTCTGCCCTGAGACTCCACCTCATCCAAGCTGAGCACAGAGGCTTTTGCAAGTCTTGTCTCATAAGGGTGTCTCAAGCACAGAAGTTCTTCCAGCGTAGACACAGCTGATCCTCATAGCCAATTAGCTTGGAGGTCAATTTCTCCCAGTGATACCAACAACAATCAAAGCTTAACTACAACAAGACTGTGCAAATAGCCCACAAAGGGGTGCACCAAGAGTTTCTACCTCAGGTAACTGGGGAGGCTGAGCCACTGGGCCCTATAGGACACCGTAGTACACAAAGGCACTCTATCAACTCAGGGAAGCAGCCAAAATGTGGAGACAAAGAGGCAGGTCACAAATGAAAGAAATGGAGGAAAGCAAACAACTGGATATAGAGTTCAAAACCACTGTTATAAGGTTTTTCAAGAATTTTCTAGAAAAGGCTGATAAATTTAGCGGGACCCTTGAGGATACGAGAAAAGGACCAACTAGAAATTAAGCATACACTGACTGAAATAAAAAATATTATACAGAAATCTAACAGCAGACTAGAGGATTGCAAAAATCAAGTCAAAGATTTGAAATACAAAGAAGCAAAAAACACTCAACCGGAAAAGCAAAAAGCAAAAAGAATCCAAAAAATATGAAGATAGTTTAAGGAGCCTCTGGGACAACTTCAAGCATACCAACATCAGAATGATGAGGGTGCCAGAAGAAGAGAGAGAGCAAGATACTAAAAACCTCTTTGAAGAAATAATGACCGAAAACTTCCCCCATCTGGTGAAAGAAATAGACTTACAAGTCTAGGAAGCGCACAGAACCCCAAGCAAAAGGAATCCCAAGAGGACCACACCAAGACACATAATAATTAAAATGCCATGAGCAAAAGACAAAGAGAGAATATTAAAAGCAGCAAGAGAAAAACAGTTAGTTACCTACAAGGGAGCAGCCTTACGACTGTCAGCTGATTTCTCAACAGAAACTATGCAGGCCAGACGGGAGTGGCAAGAAATATTTAAAGTGATGAATAGCTAGAGCCTACAACCAAGATTACTCTACCCAGCAAAGCTATCATTCAGAATTGAAGGTTAGATAAAGAGCTTCACAGATAAGAAAAAGCTAAAGGAGTTCATCATCGCCAAACCACAGTATTATATGAAATGCTGAAAGGTATTCTTTAAGACGAGAAAGAAGAAGAAAAAGGTAAAGATAAAAATTATGAACAACAAATACATATCTATAAACAAGTGAATCTAAAAATCAAGTGAATAAAAAAATCTGAGGAGCAGAATAAACTGGTGAATATAATAGAATCAGGGGTATAGAAAGGGAGTGGACTGACAATTCTTGGCGGGAAAGGTTTGTGGGGGGTGCGGGAAGAGACTGGACAAAAATCGTATGCCTATGGATGAGGACAGTTTGGGGGGGGGGGGCTAAGGGCAGAGGGTGGGGTGGGAACCGGGTGGAGGGGAACTATGGGGGAAAAAAGAGGAACAATTGTAATAATCTAAACAATAAAGATTTATTAAATTAAAAAAGTTAATAATAAAAAAATCACAAGAACTTGGATTTGATGTAGGTTCTTGAAAATTGCCTTCCACATATATGGTGTCTGAAAGTTTTTATTGATTCTGATATTTCTTGCGAAAATAGTGATTTTTTTTCAAGGACAAACAAATATTTATTGTGTTTTAGTTATATACCCTCTGGATGGCTTAAAATTCAGAAATGTGTTTTAGCCAAGTTCTGGAAGCTGGAAGTCCAAGATCAAGGTTTAGCAGCTTAAGCTTCTAAAGTCTCTCTCATTGTCTTGCAGATGGTCATCTTCTTGCTATGTCCTTATAGGCCTATTCTCTGTGCCCACATACTTGGTGTCTTTCTCTCCTCTTATAAGGACATCCGTCATTTTGGTTTAGGGCCCCAACTTTATGATTGCGTATAACATTAATTATCTCTTCAAATGCCCTATCTCCAACGACAGCCACATTGATTTATGGATGGACACAATTCTATCCATTAACTTTATCCTCTCAGCTTGTACCAGGAATATCAACAGTGCTGGGATCTAACTAAGAGTCATGGACATGCTTGTCACAGATTCTCCCCTAAAAGTATAGACATTCCATTTGGAAACTATTAACTGATTCCTCACTGCACCTGTGTTTAAGAAACTTGAAACGGAGTTTAAGGAAAAGACTTCCTCTGAAAGAGCATTGCTCTGCTCAAGTGATTTATCTTTCAGAGTGAAATGAAAAAAATGACTAAGAGTAAGTAGCCTGACAAACATTATTTTGATCACCCTCTGCATATTGGCTGTCTCCTGGAAGGATCATTTGCTCTTTTGTTGGTGTTATTCTCTGCAAACAATAAACTACCTTTGAGTTTCTATGAAAGAAGGTACTCATGTCTTATATGGTAATAGAAATGGTAGAGTGAATATTTTTATATGTTAATTGATAGAGCAATATTAGACTTTAATTTAAAACTCTGGACTTTAGTTTCTTTGTAATTTTATTTCCTTTTTAAAAATTTTATGGAATTTATTGGGGGTAACATTAGTTCACAAAATCATACAGGTTTCAAGTGCACAACTCAACAAAACATCATCTACATACTGCATTGTGCGCTCATCAACCCAAACAAACTCTCCTACAATCCCCATTTTCCTACCCTTTGCCCGCCTCTACCTACTTCCACCCCCCTTTTACCTGCTGGTTATCACCATCCTGTTGTCTATGCCTATGTGTTATATGCTTAACCCCTGTACCTTCTTTCATTCACCTCTCCCCTCTCACAGATGACAGTTTGTTCTATTCTGTTTATCAGTTTATTTTGCTCATTAGATTCCACATATAATTGAGATCATATGGTATTTGCCTTTTTCTGACTGGGTTATTTCACTTAGCATAATAATATCCAGGTCCATCCATGCTGTCATAAAAGGTAAGATTTCCTTTTTTTTTTTTTTTTAATGGCTGAGTAGTATTCTACTGTGTAAATGCACCACAGCTTTTTTATCCACTCATCTGCTTATGGGCACTCAGCTTTTTCCAGATCTTGGCTATTGTAAATAATGCTGCAGTGAACAAAGGGGTGCATATATACTTTGAATTAATGCTTTGGATTTCTTTGAATATATTCCTAGAAGTGGAATTGTTGTGTCAAAAGGCAGTTTCATTTTTAATTTTTTGAGGAAACTCAGTACTGTTTTCCAGATTGGCTTCACTAGTCTGCATTCCCACCAGCAGTCACGAGGGTTCCCTTTTCTCCACATCCTTACCAGCACTTGTTTCTTGTTGATTTATTGATGATAGCCATTCTGACAGGCATGATGTGATATCTCATTGTGCTTGTAACTTGCATCTCTCTGATGATTATTGATGTTGAGCATTTTTCATATATTTATTGGTCACCTGTATGTCCTCTATTCATGTCCTTTGCCCATTTTTAAAATTGGATTGTTTATCTTCTTGCTGTTGAGTAGTGTCAGTTCTTTATATATTTTGGAAATTAACCCCTTGTCAGATGTGTCACTGGGAAATATGTTCTCCCATACAGTGGGTTATATTTTCATTTTATTGATGGTTTCTCTTCCTGTGCAAAAGCTTTTTAGTTTGATGTATTCTTATTTGTTTATATTTTTAGTTTCCATTGCTAGAGTAGATATATCTGTAAAAATATTGCTAAGAGAAATGTCTGAAATTTTACTGCTTATGGTCTCTTCTAGAATTTTTATGGTTTCACAAATTACATTTAAGTCTTTAATTTATTTTGAGTTTATTCTAGTGTATGGCATAAATTGGTGGTCTAATTTCATTTTTTTTCATGTACCTGTCCAATTTTCCCAGCCCCATTTACTGAAGAGATTGTATTCACCTCATTGTATGTTCTTGTCTCCTTTGTTAAATATTGGCCACAAAAGCAAAAGTTTATTTCTGGACTCTCTGTTCTGTTCCATGGATCTATATGCCGACTCTTGTACCTGTATCATGCTGCTTTAATTACTGTGGCCATATATGATAGCTTGGTATTAGGTATTGGGATACCTCCAAATTTGTTTCTTTCTCAAGATTGCTGAGGTTTTTTGGGGTCTTCTGTGATTTTATATACATTTTGGATCATTTGTCCTAGATCAGTGAGCTATGCATTTGATATTTTAAAAAGAATTGTGTTGATTCTATAGATTGCTTTGGGTAGTATGGACATTTTAATAATGTTAATTTTTTCCTATCCATGCACACTCTATGCTTCCACTTATTTGTATCTTCCTCAATTTCCTTCCTCCATATCTTACAATTTTCCAAATATAGGTCTTTTACATGCTTGGATAAATTTATTCCTAGGTACCTTATTTTGTTGTTGTTGTTGGAATAGTATATGAGATTGTATTCTTAATTCCTCTTTCTGATAGTTCATTTTTTGTGTGTATAAAAATGCCACTGACTTTTGAATATTAATTTTGTATCCTCTGCCAAATTCACTTATTAAGTCAAGTAGTTATTTTGGTAGAGTCTTTGGTATTTTATATAAAAATATAATGACATCTGCAAATAATGACAGTTTTATGTTCTTCTTTCCAATTTTGATGACTTTTATTTCTTTTCCTTCTCTGAATGCTGTGGCTAGTACTTCCAGTATGATATTGAGTAAGAGTGGTGAAAACTGATCACTGTGTTGTTCCTGATGTTAAATTTTTGGGGTTAATTTGAGAAGGATAAGTGTTAGCTCTTCTTTGAGAGTTTGATAAAATTCTCTGGTGAAACCATTTGGTCTAGAACTTTTGTTTGGTGGAAGGTTTTTTTTTTTTTTTTAATTTTTATTATTGCTTTGATTTCATTAATTGTAATTGGTCTTTTCAGCTTTTAGGATTTTTCCTGATTCAATTTTGGAAAGTTGTATGTTTCTAATAACTTATCTATTTCACCCAGTTTGTCTAATTTGTTGGTGTATAGTTGTTCATAGTATTTTCTTATAATCTTTTATATTTTTGTGGTATCCGTTGTTAACTCTCTTTAATTTCTGATTTTATTTGTTTGTGTCCTCTCTCTTTCTTGATTAGTCTGGTTAAAGTTTCATCAATCTTATTTTGTTTGTTTGTTTGTTTCAGAGAACCAGCTCTTGTTTTCATTGTTTTTTTTATATACTTTTTTAGCCTCTAGATTGTTTCTTTTAGATCAACACTTAATTGTTTCCTGTTTCTTGTAGGTTATGTACATCCTTCTGATATAGTGTGTCTTGAATACTGTTAGCTGTTAACCCTTTAGACTGGTTGACTATAAGGATAAACCTCTATCACCATGTATGAGTAGCTGCGAATGGGTTGTCTTCTGAGGTGGAATTGTCCTCAGTAGGGTCTGATTCCTGCCAGAATCCCCCTTTGGGTGTGTGGCATGTGTGGCTAGTTGGGTAGAGCTCTGGTGTGGTCTGAAAACCACCACTGGTTGTGTTGGTTCTAGATCCACTCGGGCAGGATTCAGGTACAGGTGGATGTCAGACGTTGTGTGTAATCTGCCTGGGGCTACCTCTGTGGTGCTATCATGCTATTCACAGTTTGTAGCTGCATCTACTGTGCCTGGGGTGCATGGGAAAGGCCAGTCTGTGGACAAGGGTCAACTTTCTCCAGCTTAGACCTGCGGGCAGATCTATAAAAGGTCCGAGGCTCCCTGAGGTACTCCTTCACCTGTCAGCTGCTCTGCCTCCCACATAGGTTGCCTGGGCTTTCTCCAGAACCTTCTGAACAAAGACTGTAAAGTGGGCCTAGGTTGGCCATGAGGCGCAGACCCTTCCACAACTCATGAGTTTGTTAGGATGGAGTGACTGGGGTCGGAAAGAATGGGACTATCCGTTTCTCTTCCTGAGGATCCTGTGGTTAGGTACTCAATGAGGGGAAAGTGGCCCCTACTCCAGAGCAAAACTACTCAGGCTCTGTCAGAATCTTCAACTCTAGCTCCCCCAGGAGGTGTGTGGGACAGGTTCAGGTTGCGTGCACCCTCTCCAGGAGCAAGCTCAACAGGGTGGAGTCACTGGGGCTTAGGAGCACTGACCAAAAGAGTCTCTCATTGAAGGTGGTACCAGCCAGGCTTGCAGGAGGGGCCAAACATTTTGTCCCAGTCCCCAGACAATAGCCTCAGATGGAGACACACTTCAAATGTCCCAGCTCTGAGCAACACATCCTTCCCCTTGTGGCACAGAGCTCAGCAGTGAAATATTTGTCTACATAACAATTGGGTTTTGACATTTTCCCCACTTATTTATAGGAGAATTGGGTAAAATATATTTGAAGTTGCAGAACATAGTCTAAAATGTTTTAAGCATTTTATTTCATATTTTATTTCAATTAAAGAATTATAGGGCTCAAAAACTAAGGTTAATGTTACATTTGGCTTGTTTTTATACAAAGGATTAATGTATGAACTAAGAGTCAGAAATACTCTCTCCTCATCCCTTCCCTCTATATAATATCTGTTTAGGACATGAATACCTTTTATGCAGATTAATCAACCAATTAAAATGGATGACATTATGAAATCCAATTAAAACCATTTCAGTAGGTGCCTAGTACATAGGTCCTGAATCTAACAGGAAACAATCCAGTTTCGGTTCTGTGCATTCTGTATTCCTCTCTATAACTACATTTTGTGAGTTTACACTTCAAATAAAAACAAGCAGACTGAAAAGTGTAACTGTGCTTTTTCAGCTTACTTGCAATGTGAGATGAATACTAATATTTCACTCCTTTGAAACAATGTTAAAAATTGGTCATTGAAAACCCTAAGTATGTTGGTGGTACACTTGCTGGGTTCAGTGCTTCATTCATTCTTACCTTGCTTTAAATTGAATTTCAACTCACAGAGAGAGAAAAATGAGAAGGGGAAAAAAAAAGAATCAGTGAAAGCAATAAAAAGTGTAGAGAGCATACACATGAACCTGCCTCCTCTCATAATGCTACATACTGAGAAAAATGATTTTCTGAGACCCACATGGGAGAAACAGTGATTTTTATTTGCATGGAATTAAATCCCTGAGTTTCTGAGTTCTCCTCTCCCTCAGTACCTCCATAAAAGAAGTGTAGCTGTGGCTTCAATTGGGCTAAAATCAGCCATTGTCCAGAGTTTATTTTCCATGTTGACGCAGAGTCCAGTCCAGCATCAGGCTAGGTTAGTTTGTGTTCTCCACTGTAGTCCATCAGTCCATTGCATGTGGGCTCCGTGGGACCACAATGGCTCTGGAGAAAACACAGGTGAATGCATGGAAGCAGGAATGAGAGAGCCCCATGAACCAAGCTAAGAAAACCAAGAACCAATAATCACAAGAGAGAGAATTCCTTTTTGGGGGGATTATGTATTCCCAAATTTTTATGGGCTTGCAGTGGCCACCCCCATTCTGGCCAACAATCTCTGTTCACAGGTGAGACAGACACTTTTCCTAGTCACCCCAACTTCATTAAGCATGTGTCTATATCACTTTTGTTGAACCCCTTTCCCCTAGTGATCTTCAAGGAATGGGCCAGGTGGTTCCCAAATAACATGCCTAAAATATTTGACCTTCCCTTTGTTTCTTTCCCATCTACACTAATAAAAGAGTAAGATGCAAATTGACCATACCTTCATGATACCCACCAGCCAATCAGGAGTGAGTATGCAAATTAACCCACAAAGCCAGCAGGATAATTTGCATATGCAGGTGCTGAGCGGCCAGAGGCGTTCCACACTGCCCCAGCCACTCCAGGCCTCTGGAAAGCGGAAAGGCGGCTCTGGGCCAGAGCGAAGGCAGTGCCGGCAGCCAGGGGAAGGAAGGCCCATTCTTACACGAATCTTCATGCATCGGGCCTCTAGTCTATAATAATAAAAGTGTAATATGCAAATTGACCCAACGGCCAAACAGCAGAAGGATGACCACAAGCTATGACATGCACTGGCACCAGGTCAGCCAAGGCGAGTGTGATACAATTGTGATACAATTTGATACAATTGGTCCGGGGGGGCGCCATCACCCCATGATTGCCCAGCAGAGGGAGGCCCAGGACACCCTCTATGGGGTGATGGATCAGGGGGCTCTGCAGAACTGGGGAACTGGTGGGGTGTGTGGCAGTGGATGCAGGCAGCACCAGGCCAAGGTGGGTATGGGTGGGGGGTGAGGCTGTGAAGCCAGCAGTCAGGGGAAGGAAGGCCTATCCTTGCACGAATTTCATGCATCGGGCCTCTAGTTATTAATAATGAGCTAATTACAATGGTATTACTATTAGACATCTCCTTTTGAATGTGTCACATCAACTTTATCCAAACCCACACTTATGAACTTGCTTTTTCTGTATGTCTTCTCAATAAATACTAAATGATCATGCTGGAGTCCAGGCTACCATCATATATTCTCTCATTACTATGACTCTCATTCCTCAATCAATAAACAGCTATTACTGATTCTATATTCTCATTTTCTTCTTTGTTCTCAAGGCTCTCCTTTCACCATACCTACCTTAGTCAGCATCACTGCTGATTTTATGGCTAAGAGTCTCCTAACTAATCTCTATACCCTAAAGTGGAATGTAAAAAGTGCAAACCTTAAGTCATCTTAAGACTCTCTACTGTCTTCCCATTATTACAAAGTTCCAAACATTCATAAATGGCCCTCTCCCGTCTCTGTTCTCTGTCCTTTCATAATGCATTTTGTGTTCATACCACACTCATTTATGTGCTTCTCTTTTCTTGAAACTTTACCTTTATGTGTGACACTACAATCAACTTTTACTCATTGTCTATGCATCCTTTATATTTCAAAGTAAATGGGGGGAGGGTAGGGGATATCTGTAATACTTTCAACAATACAGATAAATTAAAAAAAAAGAAAAGAGAAAATCATAAACCTGTAAAAAAAACAACAACAGAGTATGATGATACCTATACACCCAAATATAATTACATTAAATGAAAATGACCTAAATAGAATAATATCAGTTTAGTTTTAGAGCAAGTTTTTCTTCATTAATTTTTATGATTTGATGTTAATGTATGTTCATAAACTGGGGAAAGCAATTGACATTTGAGGCTATAGTGAATAGATTAGTAACTTCTTATTTAAATATAACATATATACAGGAAAGTACACAGATCATAAATATAAAGCATAAAAACTTTGCACATATTTAACACATCCATATAAGAACTCCGATCAAGAAAGAGAACATTACTATAACATTACTATAAGTGTAAAAGCTATACATTTTAATATGTATAAATAATTTAAAATATTTTTAAAGAATTTCCATTGCAAATTTTTATTTGATCTTTAGACTATATAAAAGTCTATTGATTATTATCTATGAAATAAGAGTTTTCTTTTATTTTTTTATTATCTTTGTCTTCTTTAGTTTCTATCTGGTCAAAGAACAACTTCTCAATGATTGTAAACTTTAATATTCTTTGAGACTTGATTAGCAAGCACTTGACTTTGGTAAACAATCTATCAGAACTTGAAATAAATTTCAATTCTGTACGTTGAATGCAATTTTTTATATTTGTAAATTAGGTCAATTTTACTAATTGTGTTAATCAGATCTTTTATAAACCTGACAAATGACTTTTGTTTCTGTTAAAGGGTTGTGCATTAATATCTCATCTATTATTTTAGATTCTTTTATTTTTCCTTTTAGTTCTGCCAAGTTATGATTAATATATTTCAAAGCTATTTATATTATAAACACTAGAGACCCAGTGCATGAAATTTGTGCATGGTGGGGGGGTCCTTCAGTCCAGCCTGCACCCTCTCCAATCCAGGACCCCTCGGGGGATATCCAATTGCTGGTTTAGGCCCTGCAGGATCAGGCCTAAACCGGCAGTTGCACATCCCTCTTGCAATTCGGGACTGTTGGCTCCTAACCACTCACCTGTCTGCCTGACTGATCTCCCCTAACCCCTCTGCCTGCTGGCCTAATCGCCTCTAATCACCCTCCCTTGCCAGCCTGATTTCCCCTAACCGCCCTCCCCTGCTGACCTGATCTCCCCTAACCACCCTCCCCTGCTGGCCTGATTGCCCTTCCCGCCCTCCCCTGCTGGCCTGTTCACCCCTAACTGCCCTCCCCTGCCAGCCTGATCTCCCCTAACTGCTCCCCTACTGGCCTAATTGCCCCTAACCCCTCTGCCTTGGCCCCCGCCACTGTGGCTTTGTCCGGAAGGAGGACCGGACAACTGGAAGATGTCCGGTCAACCCAGTCTAATTAGCATATTACCCTTTTATTAGTATAGATATAAATCTGATATTGTGATGTCTTCCTGCTGAATTAGTTATCTTATCATTATGAAATACCTATTTTTTCAATTAATATTTCCTGCCTTAAAATATTCTGTGTCTAAATTTGTATAGCTAAAAAAGATACACTTTGGTCAGTGTTTTCATCATATGACTATACATTTGTCATCAATTTTTTCTGAATGTTTATATTTTGATTGTGCCTTATATTATGTTTATTTATTTTTGGTTTCCTAGTCTCAAATATTATTCTTTTTTATTTTGATTAGTTAGTTTACATATATATTAATTACTGATATAGCTATGTTTATGTCTATCATCTTCCTATTTGTTTTCTTTTTCTTTTATTTAAAAATTTTTAAAATGTATTTATTTTGAGAGAGAGAGAGAGATTTGTTGTTCCACTTATTTATGCATTCATTGGTTGATTTTTGTATGTGCCCTGACCAGGGATAGAATTTGCAACCTTGATGCATTGGATGATGCTCCAACCAACAGAGCTACCCAGCCAGAAGTATTAACCTCATTTGTTCTGCCATAATTTTATTAATGAGATCTTTTATTATATTTCTCTACCCTGCCTTTGTTATTCATACATTTTTCTTTTAACTAGTGGTAGCTCTGAAGCAGATGTTTTACATTTTGACATTATTGATATTTTGGTCTGAATATATCTCTGTTATGTAGACTCTTAGGTTTACAGAATATTTAGCAGCATCACTGGATTCCACTCACTCAGATGCCTATGGCACCCAATTATGATTTCCAAATGTATTTCCAGAAATAGTAATATACCACTTGGTGGCAAAATGGGCTCTCATTAAGAGCCACTACTTCAAACATATATCATGCATTTTAAAATATTGTAGTCAATAAAAATAATTTCATTTTACCAGTTCTATAATAAACATTTGGAATACTTTAAATTCATTTACCCTTTTCAAGTTCACATTATTTTAATGTAGTTTTAGTACTACATGTATTTTAAGCTCCATTATATACAGCAGCTAATTTTATACAGTAATGTAGCAACATATTTACCATTTCTAGGTTTTATTTTTTATTTTTTGGTTTGTCTATTTTGCCTTGGCTTTTAACCCTTTGCACTCACTTGCTTTTTTCGATTCCTTTATTCTATTGCTAACCGTGTCGAGTCACACTCGACATCCAAGTGCAAAGGGTTAATAGATAAATGAAATAGCTTTTCTATAATTAGACTTCTCCTCACAAAAAATCTTTCACTTTTTCTTTGTACATCTTTTATTTTTTGCAAATTGAGGTATAATCCTATATAATAAAAGCCTAATATGCTAAGTGTCCAGTCGTCTGTTCAACCTATCAAAGCGTAATCTTACTTAATAATAGACAAACATGTAAATTGACCATACCTCTGTTACACCCACAGCCAATCAGATTGAGTATGCAAATTAAAAGGCAAAAGATGGAAGCTGCCCAGCTGCTTCAGGCACAGAGTGGCCAGGCGGGGCAGGATGCCTGCTATGAGAGGGAGGGCGGCTGGGGGCAAAGGGATCTACAGGAGCTGAGTGCCACAGTGAAGACAAGACTGCAGACTCTGGAGTCTGCAACGAAGATGAAGATGGCAAACTCCAACCGGAGTCTGCATGAAGATGAAGACGGCAGTCTGCAGTGAAGATGGCAGACTCTGGCCTGAGTCTGCAGCAAAGATGAAGACAGCAGATTCAGGCCGGAGTCTGCAGCAAAGACGAAGAAGGTAGACTCTGGCCCGAGCGAAGGCCTGGGTCCCAGGTACCGGAGGAAAACCGGTGCTGGAAGCCAAGGGAAGGAAGGCCTATTGCATGAATCTCTTCGTTCAACAGGCCTCTAGTATGTTAATGATATGCTAAGGCCAATCAACTGCTCGCTATGACATGCACTGACCACCAGGGGGCAGACGCTTTGACTAGCAGGTTAGCTTGCTGCTGGGGTCTGGCCTATCGGGACTGAGATGGCCTGGACATGCCCTGGAGCCCTCCCATGAACCCTCCCTGGCTGGCCAACCTCCTGCATCCCTCTCTGGCCCCAATCGTGCACCAGTGGAGTCCCTCAGTGTGGCCTGCACCCTCTTGTAACCCAGGACCCCTCAGGGGATGTTGGAAAGCTGGTTTCAGCCCAATCCCGCAGGCCAGGCCGAGGGACTCCCCTGGTGCATGAATTCGTGTTCCAGGCCTCTAGTTGATATATAACATTATATTAGATTCAGGTGTGCATATAATTATATATATATATATTGCAAATTGATCACCACAATAGGTCTAGTTACTGTTCATCACCATACATAGTTATAATTTTTTCTTGTGATAAGAACTTTTAAGATCTACTCTCTAGCATCTTTTAAATATGAAATACACTATTATTAAGTATAGTCATCCTGCTTTTACATTGCCAAAGTTATAAGGGTGCAATTTGAGAAAACAAGTCTTATACATCACAGTGACAGAAATAAAATTGGATATATGTTGCTAGAACAAAAATGTTCTAACAAATAACTCTTCTTATCATGGGA
Source organism: Eptesicus fuscus (assembly GCF_027574615.1). Taxonomy (NCBI): domain Eukaryota; kingdom Metazoa; phylum Chordata; class Mammalia; order Chiroptera; family Vespertilionidae; genus Eptesicus; species Eptesicus fuscus. Next base: position 70,467,850 of record NC_072486.1, read on the forward strand.
TAGAGTGTGCTGATTTTATCTTAGGTTTTAATGTCAAACCTACTGATCAAAGCTCAATTGGAAATTGAGAGAAAAAAATTAGATACTTAGCAAATTGTTGACATATGTGAGCTTTTGTTTTTCTCTTTATGTATGCTGTTCAAAATATTTCATCATTCGCTCAAGAGTATATGTATAAAAAAGAGAATATGCCCAGCCAGTTTGACTCAGTGGATATAGCGTTGGACTGCAGCCTGAATGGATCCCCAGCCTGGGCCCTGGTCAGGGCTCATGCAGGAGGCAATCGATTGATGTATTTCTCTCACATTGATGTTTCTGTCTGTCTTTCTCTCTCTCTTCCACTCTCTCTAAAATCAATATTCTTGGGTCAGGATTTAAAAAAAAATAACACCAAAAAATAAAATAAAATAAAAAAAGAGAAATAACTCATGGACATGGACAACAGTGATGGCAGTGGGAAAAGTGTGGGTAGAGGTGGAGGAGAGTATAAAGGGGATAAATTGTGATGAAAAAATAAAATAAAGAAAAAAGTATAAGCACAAAAGTCTTCAATAGAACAAAAATACAAACCTTCTTATATTATTTTTTCAAAAGAGCAAAAAATAAATCTCATCATTAAAAAAAACCATAGTATATATAATAATACACAATATTATACAAAATGTTGGTAGGAGTCAAGACAAAATTTATTAAGTAATAGCAATAAATGTAAAGGAAAGTATTAATACAAAATGACTTTCAATTTGCCCTACAATATAAAACTCATATATCTGTTATATATTAGATATACATGGAAAATAAAGTCACTCAGAAAGGCTAAATACAAAAAATAAAACAAAAAAATAGGCAAATAGGAACTACAGGTTCCTATATATCTAAATAGATATAATATCTAAATGGAGTTCAAGACCACAAGCATTAATGATGTCAAAGAAAAACACAATGACTTTTATAAAATTAACTAGAGGCCCAGTGCACAAAATTTGTGCACGGGGGTGGGGGGTGGTCCCTCAGCCCAGCCTGCACCCTTTCCAATCTGGGATCCCTCTCACAATCCAGGACTGCTGGCTCCCAACTGCTCACCTGCCTGCTTGCCTCATTGCCCCTAACCACTTCTGCCTGCCAGCCTGATCATCCCCTAACCACTCCCCTGCCAGCGTGTTTGCCCCTAACTGCCCTCCCATGTAGGCCTGGTCCCCCCTAACTGCCCTCCCCTGCAGGTCTGGTCAACCCTAACTTCCTTCCCCTGCAGGCCTGGGTCCCCCCCTCAGCTGCTCTCCCCTGCAGGCCTGGGTCCCCCCCTCAACTGCTCTCCCCTGCAGGCCTGGGTCCGCCCCTCGACTGCCCTTCCCTGCAGGCCCAGTCACCCCCAACTTCCCTCCTCTGCTGGCCTGGTCACCCCTAACTGTCCTCCCCTGCAGGCTTGATTGCCCCCAACTGCCCTCCCTTGCAGGCCTGGTCCCTCCCAACTGCCCTCCCCTGCTGGCCATCTTGTGGTGGCCATCTTGTGTCCACATGGGGGCAGGATCTTTGACCACATGGTGGCAGCCATCTTGTGTGTTGGAGTGATGGTCAATGTGCATATTACTCTTTTATTGGATAGGATAGAGGTCAGGTGCATGGGTGGGGGCCAGCTGGTTTTCCCTGAAGGGTATCCCAGATCAGGGTGGGGGTTCCCTTGGGGCGTGGGGTGGCCTGGGCGAGGGGCCTGTGGTGGTTTGCAGGCCAGCCATGCCCCCCGGCAACCCAAGGGGAGGCCCTGGTATCTGGGAATTATTTATCTTCTACAATTGAAACATTGTAACCTGGAGCAGAGCCAAGCTTTCTGCTCGCTCCGTGGCGGCAGCCATTTCTGTTGGGATTTATTTATCTTCTATAATTGAAACTTTGTAGCCTGGAGTGGAGGCCTAGGCTGGCCAGGGCTGCAGAAGCTTTGCTTCCTCCATTGCCAGGGAAACCCAAGCCTCCCTCCTGCTCTCTCCGTGGCCACAGCCATCTTGGTTGGGTTTATTTGCATATTTGCTCCTGATTGGCTGGTGGGTGTGACTGGTTGGCGTGACTTGTTGTTGTAGTGGAGGTATGGTCAATTTGCATATTACTCTTTTATTAGAAAGGATACTACAGGTATTTCATGAAGTCTAGAGGAAAGTCACTAATAATAGGACACTTGATTCAGTTCTTTCAGTAGAAAATATATCAATTAGCCTTAGCTGGTTTGGCTCAGTGGATAGAGTGTCAGCCTATGGACTGATGGGTCCAAGGTTCAAATCTGGTCAAGGGTACATGCTAGGGTTGCAGGCTCGATCCCCAGTAGGAGGTGTGCAGGAGGCAGCCAATCAATGATTCTCTCTTAGTGATGTTTCTATCTCTCCCTCACCCTTCCTCTCTGAAATCAATAAAAACATATTTAAAAAAGAAAATAGATCAAATAGACAAAAATAAACAAGGAAAATAGAACACCTAAAATCAATCTATAGTACAGGAGATTTATATCTTACAGTTTTACTTTATCTACATAAATATTTAAAACAATTAATTTCTGAAAAATAAGTTTCATACTTAGACATATTCGCTAAAAGTTTAGACAAGATTATATATATTTTTATTTTTAATTTAGATTTTAATAACTTTTTCCTTAAATCTGTTACATTACATTCTACATTGACATGTTGTTCAATTGCATATTCTTTAGACACTTGGTATTTTATTCTCTGGTAACGGAAAGGAAGTTATTTTTTATTATAAAATAACTAAACAAAACATTTACATGAAAATAACAGCATAAGTAAAGTCAAAGGATAAATGACAAATTAGGTGAAAATATTAAGACATATACTACAAAAAAATTAATATCCGAAGTATACAAAAACTCTAAAAGTGAGGGATAAAGGACAAAAGATACAATAGAAAAGAATATATTTTTAACTTTCTTGCACTTTGCTAATTATCTTAGCCTTACATTTTTTGGTGGAGAAAGAACCATTACTGGTGAAACATTTTGGCAACAAAAGACCATGTTTCAGGACCATTTAATGAAGAGGTTTTCTTTTTTCCATTATTTTGTTTTGACTTCTTTGTTGAAAATTAGTTGCCCATATACATGTGCATTTATTTCCAGGCTCTGAATTCTTTTCAATTCAACTATGTGTTTGTTTTTCTGCCAATACCATACTGTTTTAATTATCCTTGCTTTATAGTACAATTTGAAGTCAGGAAGCATGATACCCCCAGTTTCATTTTTTCCCCTCAGGATTGCTTTGACTACTTGGGATCTTTTGTGATTCCATACAAATATGAGGATTTTTTGTTCTATTTCTTTAAAAAAAATGTCATTAGGATTTTATGGGGATTACAATAAATATGTACATTGCTGCAACATTTTAATAAATGGTGCTGGGAAAATTGGAAAGTCACATGCAAAAGAATGAAACTAGATTGCTGTTTTTCCCCATATTAAAAAAAATAAGTCAAAATGGATCAAAGATGTAAGACCTGAAACAATAAATTACATAGAAAAAAACAACATAGATAGCAAACTTATGGACCTTAGTTTTAGAGAAGATTTTATGAATTTGACCCCCATGGCAAGGGAAGTAAGGCAAACATAAATGAATGAGACTATATCAAACTGAAAAGCTTCTGCACAGCAAAAGAAACCATCAACAAAAGGAAAAGGCAACCAACTTAATGGGAGAAGATATTTGCAAACAATAGCTTAGACAAGGAGTTAATATTTAAATTATATAAAGAGCTCATCCTACTCAACACCAAACAATCCAATTAAAAATTGGGCAGAGGACCTGAACAGACACTTTTTCAAAAAAGACATACAAATAGCTAGCAAATATATGAAAAGATGCTCAACTTCACTAGCTATTAGAGAATTGCAAGTCAAAAGTACAATGAGATACTACTTCACACCTGTTAGAATGGCTAACAGGTAGTAACAACAAGACAAGTAGTAACAAGTGTTGGAGAGGCTATGGAGAAAAAGGAACCCTGATTCAGTGCTGGTGGGAATGTAAACTGGTACAGCCACTATGGAAAACAGTATGGTGGTTCTTCAAAAAATTAGAAATAGAGTTATAATATGACCCAGCAACCCCTCTTCTGTGTATCTATTAGAAATTCCTTTTAAATTTATCTTTATTGTTTAAAGTATGCACCCCTATATGCATTGAAGCATTATTCATGGTGGCCAAGACATGGAAACAACCAAAGTGTCCTGCAATAGATAATTGAATAACAAAGTTGTGGTACATATACACAATGGAATACTACTCAGCCATAAGAAAGGATAAAATACTGCCATTTACGACAATATAGGTGGACCTTGAGAATATCATGCTAAGCAAAATAAGTCAGACAGGAAAAGTTAAGAACCATATGATTTCACTCATATGTGGGATATAAAACTGAAATCAACCAATTAACAAACAAGAAAAACAAACAAAAACTCATAGACACAGACAATGGTATGGCAGTTACCAGAGGGAAGGGGGACCGATGGGGAGTAAAAGGTAAAGAGGATCAAATATATGGTGACAGAAGATGATTTGACTTGGGTGTTGGGCACATACTACAATACATAGATCATAGCAATGGACGCTTGAAATGTATTTAATCTTATTAACCAATGTTACCTCAATAAATTTAATAAAAACAGAAAAAAATCACAGAAAAAGAAAGACCATGTTTCAATTTTGAATCAAAAATGGAAAGTGAATTTGGCAAGAGACTGAGTTTTTATAGAAAAGAAGCCACATAATTTTACCAACTCTAAGTATAAATCATATTCGTTCAAGGAAAAGAAGTCAGAGGTGCTTTTAGAAACAGCAGACAAATAGATGAGTTGCTTGAGAAAACTCGAGTGTGATTTTAACATACAAAATTAAAGCAAGTGGGTGAGTGTGTGTGTGTCTGTTAAATGATCACATCTTACCGTGTTTATTGGTATGAATATCTTACAGTAGCTGGTGAGGCTGAATATAAGTGTATTAAGTTAAGAGAAAGGTGTTCTGATATACTTGTAACCAGACAACCAAGGGGTCCAGGTTGCCTGTCACTACTTCAGCCAATTGAGCAGAGACAGGGTTGAATCAAATATGAGCGTTTATTCCAATAATGTGGGCAATATGGGGAGAGCAGTCGGTCACTCTGGAAATTCTGCTCTGACCCTCTCACCAGGTGGATGATTTTTATACACACGAGGGAGAAGATAGCTACATGCAGCCATGCGCAGCAAGTGTAACATGGAAAGGGGAGGGGAGGGTCTGCAGTCTGGCCTTCAGGAGCTCCAAGTCCGATAACAAGGTGGCTAACTTCTATGATGTTACTAACAGCTCAGCCTGTTCCTGGGACCGGAGAATGGTCAGCGTTCCTGAGAAAAACTCCTGGATGGAGTCAGGGTCCGGGCATAGCAACCAAATCAAAGCATGTCCTGTCCTTGGTCTGTTCTCAAAATGTATTTTATTTTCTAAGTAATGGACCCATCGAGGCATCTTATCTTTTTACAGCCTGGTGCCATCTTCCAGTTTCCCAGGGTCTGTAAGAAAACGTCTTATCTGTAGTTAGTAAGGTGAATAATTATTAGACAACTGTGGCTCTATTCTCATTACATGCCCTTCCCCACTATATCACTCAGAGTACAAGTAAACTTAAAGAAAAAAAGTTTAAAATTTCTCCAGATATAAGTACCAATATGGGCTTATTGTTTGACATGGGACATAGCCTATAAAAATAATGCAATTTTATTTTGCTTTTTGATTAAAACACAATCTTTATTCATAGTTTGTATTCTGCAGAGGATAACATGTATTAAGAAGAGCAATTGATATTCTTTACTAGTCCTTATTTATATTTTTATTGTGGTAAGAAATCAACATGAGATACATTTTTTAACAAAATCTCTTATTTTTTTAAGTGTACAATACAGTACTGTTAGCTGTAGGCACAATGTTGTACAGTAGATATCTAGAATTTGCTAATTGTGCATACGTGAAACTTCGTATTCTTGAACTTAATGGAATAGAGGAAAAGTTTCTGGGAGATTCCACTGCTCTGTGCATAAATGCATATAAAGTAAAAGCAAAATGACTTTGGTATAATGCGGTATCCAGGGAAGAGCATTGAGATTGCTTATATCATTTCTGAGTTTGAATCTAAATGTTGCTACTTAGAAAATGTACGATTTTAAAAATCTCTTTTTAATCTTTAAAATAAGCATGTTAGTAACTGACTCTCAGGAATATGAGAAGAGGAAAAGTAAAGGATATAAAGGTTTTGTATTGTTTTTAAGTCCGGAGTACTGAACATCTCTCTGTAAGTTACTGTGTTCTTGTTCGAACCATATCTGATACTTTATTGATATGTAATATTCTTAGGGTATCCGGTCAGACAATTAAAATTGGGCACTAAATGGTAGCCTTTTCTGGTATTGTAGCAATGTTTTTGCTTGAGAGAACGAGGAAGAATGATACAAATATAGAGATTCAGACCTGTGGCATTGGCTTAAAATTAATACCTGTTTACGTGAACATTCAGAGATTGTACATGAGAGATATATATATCTAGAAATATATCTAGGAGACCTATTTTTTAGTCCTGGTTCTGTTACTCATTTACATCTCACTGGGCCTCAGTTTTCTTCAAATGTTAACTATCCAGAGAAGATATTCATTTTATTTAAACTGGGCAAGATAGTGACCACTGGAGGGTCAAGGAAAGCCAAAATGGTGATGCAAAATTAGACATTGGGATCCCTGCCTACCCCACTCAGTCAACACAGTTCTACTTTTATCTTCCCCAGTTTCAGGAAAGATGAACTATCCTGAAACAGTTCCACAGATGAAAATGTAAAGATCCTTGTGATGTAATATCCTTTGATTAGAAAATTCTATGTACAGCTCTGGTGTGGAAAATTGAAAATCCACACCTGAGTTTCACAGAGACAAATGTAATAATAGTATTACTTTCAGCCACAAGAAGATAAAACAGTTGTCTCAATGATTTACTCTCATGATCTGTTGAGTGCATAATCACACACACAGATTATATCATGCATATTTCTCCTCAAATGCTATGTTTTTACTAGTATTTGATGATGGGCATAGCTAAACAGAAAAAGACTGGAATATTCTGCAGGTAAGACAGTCAAGAGAGGTACATAGAAACAGGTCAGGAAAAGAGGAGTGGGTAAATAGTATGATTACTGCAGGGAAATCTGGGAGTCAGGCATTATATGTTTAAGTCAACAGGATGCAATCCTTTTTCAGACCCCCTCTAGCATGGGGTCTGTGGGAGGAGCTCTGAGAGGTAGACACGAGTGATGCTGCATGGGGAAGGTGGTAGAAGTGAACTATTTGTTGGTGAACATGCTTTCTACTTTACATTGCCATTCTTGGCCCGGCCTAATAAGTACTATTGTTACAATAATAGCAACTGATAGCTCAAGCGATTTCTTTTGGAAAAAAATCATTTAAAAAGTACAGCTTTTGGGATGCACCACAGAAGTCATTAAAAATAGGTCTGATGAATCTAAAATGACACTGATCTTCACAATGAAGCATGAAGGAAAAAGCAAATAAATTCCGAACCTCTCAACTTCTTCATATTGTTTGAATTTAATTTGAATGTATTTTATGAATTTAAAGTAGACATACTGATTTCTATAGTACTCTATATGTACATTCTATAAGTGTAAGAGGGGAAAAAAGACCCTACTAAAATTTTAGAATTTGTTTCTCTTCATTTTCCAACCAAGAAATAAGTATCTACGGCATGCCTATCACTGGATTAGAAGTAACATGATAAATTAACATCCTATCTGCTCTAAAAAATCACAGAATGTAAGGGATATAAAATGAGAATAGATAGAATGTAATACGATAAACTCCACAATAAAAAAATATAAAGTGTTAGCATAAATAGAAAATTATTTTCCTGATTTTCTTCCGACATCACTTGCAATTTTATGGGTCACAGGACTTATACTTCAACTGTTCATTTTTAAATAGGGACAAGATATCAACTAGCCACTCAAAGTGAAAAAGCAACTGGGCCTAAATAAATGCCTTGCCAGTCACTGCTCTCAATAGCATAGTGTATTTTGTATTAGGGGTAAAAAAAGCCACTTGATATTTTAAGATAACAGTATGTAGTTTGATAGGGGATGGATTGGTTGGCCTATATTTAAAGAATCATTGCACAATTTGATACTAAAATTCATTATTTAAAAATAATCACATTGAGAATAGATTAATTTTAGTGGTAGTTAGAAATTATTTTAGCTACTAATAGATATTCCTTATTTTACTTTATTTTCCTTTTTGCTGTTTTAATCCTCACCTGAGGATATGTTTTATTGATTTTACAGAGAAAGGCAGAGAGAGAGAGAGAGAGAGAGAGAGAGAGAGAGAGAGAGAGAGAGAGAAATAGTGATGTGACAGAGAAACATCAATTATCTGCCTTCTGTACTTACCCCAAATCCTGATATGTGAACCCAAAACCCTGGTATGTGCCCTGACCAGGAACAGAACCAGAAACCTTTTGGTGTGTGGGTCAACATTCCAGCCAACTGAGCCACCTGCCAGGGCACTTCCTTTTTCTTTTTGAGCAGTTAGTTGAAGTTTCATTAATAATCATTTTTTAAAGATACAATATTCCTTCTTTTATAAAATTACATTTATCAATAAAAAATCTACTTTTAATATTTAAAAAGTTTTATTAACATTTCCAGAAAATTAATGCATACACTCTAATTCTTTAACTCCTATGTCAGGATATCATTCTTCATGGCATAATTAGAAAAGCTTGCCAATTAGGAAAACTACTTCTGTTCTCTAGTGCGTTTCCAGAATATAACAATAAAACTTACCATACAATTGGGGTGAGGTTTCAATCAAATGATAATGTGTTCCATCTGTGCTGATTATGACTGCCTGCTTATCCCAATTAGTGAGAGAAATGGGGACTTAATAGGAGATTGGTGATGCTCACAATGGGACATGGAATGAAAGAAAATGTAGTGTGGTCACACCTTTCTTGGGTATTCTAAAAATTGTATTCTGTAATGCTTTCCTGCCTTCCTTTTCCCAGAAACAGAGTAATAACACACACACACACACACACACACACACACACACACACACACACACACACACACACACACACAGTGACTGTATTTGGAGATAGGGTGCATAAAGAGATAAAATAGGTTGAGTAAGGTTATAAAGGTGAGGCCTTAATCTAAAAGGGCTGGTGTCCTTATAAGAAAAGGAAGAGACACCTGATACATCTGTCTCTCTCTCCCTCTCCCTCTCTCTAATTCTCTCCCCCTCCTTTCCCCTACCCCTACGAACAGAGAAAAGGTCAAGTAAGGGTACAGCAAGAAGGTGGGCATCTACAGGCCAGGAAGAGTGGTCTCACCGGAAACCAACACTGACAGTACCTTTATATTTAATGTCTAGCCTTTAGAACTGTGAGAAAATATGTTTCTGCTGTGTAAGCCACCCAGCCTATGCTATAGTATTTTGTTAAGGCAGCTGAAACATATCTATATCTAGGTCTGTCATCTATTTACATGTCTATCTCTACATAATGCAATTATACCTGTATTTTTTTCCTTCCTTTCAAATTAGGGAATTGGGGTAACTATTCAGTTTAGTTCCTTAAATTGTGACTTATTTAGAGATGTTTGTAGGTAAATTATTAACTTGCTAGTCTCTCCATTTGTAATACAGGAAGAAAAGACTTAGCAACTTTTGGAACTCAAATTAGGACAACTTTCTTAAATGTATTAACAATACTATACACTAATGTTATGAGAAATCAGAGAAGCTGTAACTATTCTCCACGATATAAAAGTATGCCCTGCTTCTTTTTTAGTGTGGTCTTCATAGGGTGCTGCTGTGTTTCAGATAGTATCTTAAATCTAATTATGAAATTGTCTTTTAAATAGCCCTCTGTTCATGCAAATAAAACATAGACCTACACAAAACTTTTCATAACATTAAATGAATCAAAGTGGATCTTGGCCAATATGCAAGTAGAAATTGCAAATGATTTTAGCAAAATCTGAAAGCAAGTAATTAATAAGTGCCCAATTCTGTCATTAGTTAGGCTTGTTCATAAATGGTAATACTATCATAATAATTTTGCAAAGAGTATCAAGTCATCTCTGTCACTGAAGGGAAATTGAACTTGCTGGGTTGCATCATGTTCTGTAACCAAAATTTTAATTTAAGGCTACCAGACCGCTGTACCAATTTTTTGGTAATTTCTGAATCTGCTGCTATACTGCTTTACTTAATTTTCTGTACTTTGCCTAGTACCTATTTTCTACAATATCTCCAAGTTCCATCTTATTCTAACCACTTGTTTGCATGTAACTAACATTTTTCTATATCATGTTGATTTTTTCGCTTTAATGCTCAAGAGCCCAGGTATAGGGGAGAGTTAGGTTCAGGGACTCAGGTCTGGTAGGGTTAAGGAAAGAATATATGTTAATTGTGACCTTGACCAGTGTGGCTCAGTTGGTTGGACATCATCCCATACACACACTGGTTTGATTCTCCATCAGGGCACGTGTCTGGGTTTCATGCCCGATCCCTGGTAAGGACCATACAGGAGGCACCCAATCAATGTTTCGCTCTCACATTGATGTTTCTATCTCCTTCCTCTCTAATAAATCAATAAAAAAATATATATATTTTAAAAATATATATGTTAACTGAAAACTAATTAATGTCCTTAATAATATTGCAATAGAATCATAAAGGAGGCTATCCTGAGCTTACAGGGCAGCTACATGTGCCAATTTAGTTTTTCATATATATGGCTTTAATATCTATCAAACAAAATTAAAATACATTATAACAAAACATAATAACAAGGAGAAACCAAGATGGTGGCATAGGTAAACACCTAACCTGCAGCCTCACACAACAATTTCACAAATACAACTAAAAGTCAAAACGGACATCATCCAGAACCACAGGAAAGCTGGCTGACTGAAACGCCCACAACTAGAAGGAAAGAGAAAACCACAAGGAAAATCAGAGGAGCCGTAAAAGCCTGAGGTACGGAGACACGGGCGGAGACACTGAGCTGGAGAGGACGGGGTGGCTGAGTGCCTGGCCGGCATTCTCTAGTGGGAAGGAGATAAAAGCTCCAGATTGCACTGAACCCCAGCTCCAACTGCACTGAACCCCAGTTCCGGGCGAGACCCTGGGAAGTCAGGCTCATACTGGGGGAATCTGGGCTGTAAGGCAAAAACTCAGGGGAGCGGCGAAAGGCAGAGCTCCAGAGGCGCTCACGTGAATGCGCGCAGAGGACAGACTGTTGACTGTGCCGCTGAATTGCCCTAGTGGGAAGGAGACAAAAGCTCTGGACTGCGCTGAACCCCAGCTCTGACTGCACTGAACCCCAGTTCCGGGTGAGAATCTGGGGGCCCAAGCTCATACTGGGGGAATCTGGGCTGTAAGGCGGAAACTCAGGGGAGCGGCGAAAGGCAGAGCTCCGGAGGTGCTCACGGGAATGCGCGCAGAGGACGGACTGTTGACTGTGCCGCTGAATTGCCCTCGTGGGAAGGAGACAAAAGCTCTGGACTGCGCTGAACCCCAGTTCTGACTGCACTGAAACCCAGTTCCGGGCGAGAATCTGGGAATCCAGATTCATTGGGGGAGAGACTAGACTGTTTGGCAGCGGGCGAAACTCCAGGGTGCCTTTCTCTCAGAGGTGCTTGCAGGGAGTACAGATGGACACTGAGGGACACTGAGACCCAGGAACCTCATAGGGCAGGGCTGATGGGAAGCCAAGGCTGTAGGCTCCACCCTGAAACTCCGCCCCATCCAAGCTGAGCACAGAGGCTTTTACAATTTTGCAAGTCTAGTTGAATAAGGCTGTCTCCTGGCGTAGACACAGCTGATCCTCACAGCCAATTGGACTGGAGGTCAAATCCTCCCAGTGTACCAACAGCAATCAAGGCTTAACAACACCAAGACTTTGCACTCAGCCCACAAAGGGGGGTACCAAGAGTGACCACCTAGGGAGATTGGGGAAGCTGAGCTACCGGCCCCTATAGATCACTGACCACACAAAGCCACTCCATCAACACAGGGAGGCAGCCAAAATGTGGAGACACCAAAGCAGGTCACAAATAGAAGAGATGGAGGAAAGTAAACTAATGGACGACACAGTGTTCAGAACCACATTTATAAGGTTATTCAAGAATCTTCTAAAAACTGCTGATAAACTTGAAGAGACCTTCAAGGACCTTAATGAGAATACCAAAAAAATGGAAAAGGACCAGTCAGAAATTATGCATACACTGTCTGAAATAAAGAATATACAGAAACTCAACTGTACATCACCACGACCCAAGAGTCAAACCAAAGATCTGGAACATGAGGAAGCAAAAAACACCCAACCAGAGAGGCAGAAAGTAAGAATCCAAAAGTGTAAGGATAGTGTAAGGAGCCTCTGGGACGGCTTTCAGCGTACCAACATCCGAATTTTTGAGGTGCCAGAAGAAGAGAGAGAGCAAGATACTGAAAACCTATTTGAAGAAATAATGACAGAAAACTTCCCTCACCTGATGAAAGAAACAGACTTACAAGTTCAGGAAGCACACAGAACCCCAAACAAGAGGAATCCAAAGAGGACCACACCAAGACACATCATAATTAAAATGCCAAGGGCAAAAGACAGAGAGAATCTTGAAAGCAGCAAGTGAAAAACAGTTAGTTACCTACAAGGGAGCACCCATATGACTGTCAGCTGATTTCTCAACAGAAACTATGCAGGCTAGACGGGAGTGACAAGAAATATTCAAAGTGATGAACAGCAAGAACCTACAACCAAGATTACTCTACCCATCAAAGCTATCATTCAGAATTGAAGGTCAGACGAAGAGCTTCACAGACAAGAAAAAGCTAAAGGAGTTCATCACCACCAAACCAGGATTACATGAAATGCTGAAGGATATTCTTTAAGAAGAGGAAGAAGAAAAAAAAGGTAAAGGTAAAAATTATGAACAACAAAAAGACATCAAATACATACCTACCAACAAGTGAATCTAAAAATCAAGTGAATAAAAAAATCTGAAGAACAGAATGGACTGGTGAATATAATAGAATCAGGGACATAGAAAGAGAGGCGACAGACAATTCTCAGGGGGAAGGGGGTCTGAGGGGTGCAGGAAGAGATTGGACAAAAATCTTATACCTATGGATGAAGACAGTGGCGAGGGGGTAAGGGTATGGGGTGAGGTGGGGAATCAGGTGGAGGGGAGCTATAGGGGGGGAGAGGAACACCTGTAATAATCATCTGAACAATAAAGATTTATAAAAAATAAAAAGAAAAACAAAACAAAACATAATAGCAAAATTATTTATAATCACATCACCTGACAGGCCTTAAAAAACTTGATACAATTTTGTACAAACATTAGAAACACAGTTGTAATTTTCAATTATTTTACTTAACATTTTGTTATTACTAATTCTTCTTATAGTTATAACTATCCTACCTAATAATAGACAAATATACAAATTGACCATACCTCCGACACACCCACAAGCAACGCCCACCATCCAATTAGAGCAAGTATGCAAATTAACCCAACCAAGATGGCTACCACCATAGAGAGCAAGGTTTCCCAGGTAATAGAGGAAGCCAAGCTTTCCACCTGCTCTTGCCAGGCCTAAGCCTCCACTCAAGCTACAAAGTTTCAATTATAGAAAGTAAACAAATTCAAACAGAAATGGCGGCAGAACGGAGCTTGAGAGAGCAGGCCAGGGTTGCCGGCGGCAACAGGGGAAGCAAAGCTTTCCACACATCCTGGCCGGGCCCACCTGCTTAAGCTACAAAGTTTTAATTATAACCCCAACACAAATGGCTGCCAGCCACAGAGGGAGCCCCAGGCTTGGCTCCACTCCAGGCTACAAAGTTTCAATTGTAGAACGAAAATAAATTCCAGATACCAGGGCCTCCGCTTGGGTCACCAGGGGGCGTGGTCAGCCTGCAAACCACCACAGGCCCCTCACTCAGGCCGCCCCATGCCCCAAGGGAACCCCACCCTGATCAGGGACACCCTTCAGGGCAAACCAGCTGGCCCCCACCCCTGTACCAGGCCTCTATTCTATCTAATAAAAGAGTAATATGCAGATTGATCATCACTGCAACACACAATATAGCTGCCCCCATGTAGTCAAAGATCCTGCCCTCATGTGGACACAAGATGGCCACCACAAGATGGCCAGCAGGAGAGGGCAGTTGGGAGGCACCCGGCCTGCAAGGGAGGGCAGTTGAGAAGGACCAGGCCTGCAAGGGAGGGCAGTTGAGAGGGACCAGGCCTGCAAGGGAGGGCAGTTGGAGGTGATCAACCCTGCAGGAGAGGGCAGTTAGGGGTGACCAGGCCGGCAGAGGAGGGAAGTTGGGGGCCAACAGGATGGCAGCAGAGTGGTTAGGGGGTGATCAGGCTGGCAGGCAGGCAAACAGTTGGGAGCCAGTAGTCCTGGATTGTGAGAGGGATCCCAGATTGGAGAGGGTACAGGCTGGGCTGAAGGACAACCCCCCTCCGTGCACGAATTTCGTGCACCGGGCCTCTAGTCTATATAATAAAGAGTTAATATGCTAATTAGACCTGACAGTGGAATGACCTTTTGAACGACCCGTGAGTGGGGGGCAGGACCCTAGGGCCGTGAGGCAGCCAGGGCTGTGAGGGCCTACTCTTGCATGAATTTCGTGCATCAGGCTTCTAGTTAAAGTTATAATAACGATAATAAAATTTACATCAAATGGGTATATCATATCTTCAATTTAATGAGCCCAAAGTAAAGTTTGTACATTTATGATCTTTATGTTATGTATTATTAATGATATAGCAATGAATATCTTCAGATATATATTTTTCCATTACATTACGTACTTTGAATAAATTACTATGAAGAAGTCAAAGTCAAATTTTATGGCTATGTCTATGGTTGAGAAACATTTTATCAAACCTATTTTCAAAAAAATTTCAATTTACAGTATACTATTTTTTCCCTTGGAAATATTACCTTTATTATTTTTAGATTAGCAAATTTTATTTAAAATCATTTTTATTTTCTTATTTTTTATTTAAATTCTTTATTGTTGAAAGTATTACATACTACATATGTCTCCTTTTCCCCCCATTGACATCTCCCTACGCACTCCTGCCCCCCGAGGATATGCCCTCACCTCCCTACTGTCTGTGTCCATTGGTTATGCTTATATGCATGCATATAAGTCCTTTGGTTGATCTCTTACACATCCCCTTCCACCTTCCCTTGCTTTCCCTCTGAGGTTTGATGGTCTGTTCCATGCTTCTATATCTCTGAATCTATTTTTGTTCATCACTTTGTATTGTTCATTATATTCCACAAATGAGTGAGATCTTTCTCCAACTGGCTTATTTCACTTAGCAAAATGTTCTCCAGATCCATCCATACTATCGCAATTGGTAAGAGTAGTTTCTTTTTTATAATAGCACTAGGGGCCTGGTGCATGAAAATTCATGCACTAGAGTGTGTGTGTGGGGGGGGTCCCTCAGCCTGGCCTTTCCCCTCTCACAGTCTGGGAGCCCTCAGGGGCAGCAGGCGATGCCCCCATCACACCTCTGCTGCTGCCACTGCTGGCAGCGCAAGCCTCGGCCAACCCTGGTTACCTGAGCCTTGGGCTGGCCCTGGGTGGCTGGGAAGCTGCCATCCAAGGCTTGCCTGGGCCTCAGGCATCTGCTGGGCAACCACCATCTGAAGCTTGTCTGTGCCTTGGGCATCAGCTGGGCAGCCGCCATCCGAGGCTTGCCTGTGCCTCAGGCCGGCCCTGGGCGGTTGGGGGGCTGAGGGGACTGGGGAACTCCAGAGGCAGGTCCGTGGAGGGCTGGACCCTCCTGGGGGCGGGCCTGGCCATGCCACGCGCCTGTCACCCCGGCGGGGCTGAGGGGACTGGGTGCTGCCATCTTGTGGCTGTGGGCGCCGTCATCTTTTAGGGCGTGACAGTCAATTAGCATATCCCCTCCTTATTGGCTGTGGGCACTGCCATCTTTAGCATATTCTCTATTTATTAGAAAGGATAGTATTCTATTGTGTAGCTGTACCACTGTTTTTTAATTCACTTAGCTGCTGATAGGCAATTGGGCTGTTTCCAAATCTTAGCTATTGTAAATAGTGCTGCTATGAACATAGGGGTGCATATATCCTTTCCGGTTGGTATTTCTGATTTCTTGGGATATATTCCTAGAAGTGGGATTACTGGGTCAAGTGGGAGTTCCATTTTGAATTTTTTGAGGAAGCTCCATACTGTTTTCCAGAGTGGTTGCACCAGTCTGCATTCCCACCAGCAATGTACAATGGTTCATTTTTCTCCACATCCTCAACACTTGTCATTTGTTGATAATAGCCATTCTGACAGGTGTGAGATGGTACCTCATTGTCCTTTTGATTTGCATCTTTTAGATGATTAGTGACTTTGAGAATTTTTTCTTGTCTCTTGGCCTTCTGTATGTCCACTTTAGAAAAGTATCTATTTAGATCCTTTGCCCACTTTTTTGATTAGATTGTTTATCTTCCTTTTATTAAGTTGTATGACTTCCCTATAAATTTTGGAGCTTAAATCCCTATCAGAGATAACATTAGCAAATATGTTCTTCCATGCAGTGAGCTTTCTTGTTTTGTTGATGGTTTCTTTTGCTGTACAGAAGCTTTATATTTTTATGTAGTCCCATTTGTTTATTTTCTCCTTAGTTTCCATTGTCCTTGGAGATGTGTCAGTAAAGATATTGCTATGAGATATGTCTGATATGTTGATGCCTATGGATTCTTCTAAGATTTTTATGGTTTCCCATCTTATTTTTAAGTTTGTCATCCATTTTGAATTTATTCTTGTGTATGGTGTAAGTTGGTGGTCTAGTTTCATTTTTTTTGCATGTATCTGTCCAATTTTCCCAATACCTTTTATTGAAGAAACTATCTTGATTCCATGGTATGCTCTTGCCTTCTTTGTCAAATATTAAATGAGCTTAATGGCTGGGGTCGATTTCTGGGTTCTCTGTTCTGTTCCATTGATCTATATGTCTGTTCTTGTGCCAGTACCAGGCAGTTTTGAGAACAGTGGCTTTGTAATATAGCTTGATATCTGGTACTGTGATCCCTCCAACTTTGTTCTTCATTCTCAGGATTGCTGTGGCTATTTGGGGTCTTTTTTAATTCCATATAAATTTTTGGAGAGTTTGTTCTCAGTCTGTGAAATATCCTGTTGGTGTTTCATTGGGTATTGCATTGAATGTATAAATTGCTTTGGATAGTATGGACATTTTAATGATGTTGATTCTACCAATCCATGAACATGGTATATTCTTTCCACTTTTTTATATCTTCCTCTATCTCCTTTTTCAATGTCCTGTAGTTTCCCCAGCACAGATCTTTTACCTCCTTAGTTAAGTTTATAATTTTTAGTACTAACTATCAATTTATGGATTTCCCAGTTTAACAATGAACTTTCCTATATTATTTGCTATAATCTTTCATCTAAAATATGCACTAATGATTACTCTTTATTATAAGATATATATAAGAATATATATGAACATTGTAAGATATATATTTCTCTGAAAAGACACCTATAAAGCAGCAAGCAATGTATGGAATGATCTTTGAAAAGGAAGCTATTAAATAGAGTGGAGAAGAAGGTGAAAGATAGTTCACAAAAATATCATGTCAAAGTTTTGCTTTGGCTTGGAGAAAGCTAATGATCAGGATGGCTGGTCCCGAAGGTGTCAGCTGCAGGCACTTGGGGTCCTGCTGGCTTTTGCTTCACTGAGCAGTCTGAGGTGTCTGTGGTGGGGACCTGAACTGCTGTTTCTGACTAATTAGTTCAGGCAAAGACTCATATCCTCTAGAGCAGCAGTCGCCAACCTTTCGGACCTCCAGGGACCACTGGTTGGTGACCACTGCAATAGAGAACTGCCTCTGCCTGGAGACTAATTCAGTTCAGTTTGGAGTATCCTCAAACAATCGTCCACAGATGGGATGAGAGGTTTTCCAACTCTGTGCGACAATTGCTTCCACTTGGAGGCTAATTGTTATTCTCAATCTCTTAATGTGCCTCAGAAACTCCACAGGGTGGGGCAGGAGTTTTTCCAATAGGGTGGGTCAACTGTTTTCCCCCAGGCAAAAAATGTCAGGATAGTACAGGTTTGCCTGAGAAAGATGACCTTCACATCATGAGGGAATGACTCATCACAGAAAACTGGGGTGTCTGCCTTCCAAGCTCTATCTCTGGATCCCCCAACTCTGGCTTATGTTTACACAGCTCCAGTCCACCCTGCACTTCCTCTGCTGGGGCACAATGTGAGTGGTTGCACAAGAATTTTGTGCCTTGGCCCTTTAAGAGGGTTCCTGCATTTGTAGCCATTTCTCCCTGGCAGACAGTACCCCAGTTTTTCACAAACAGATGTTATGTGTGCACCTTTATCAGTTCTGGTGCTCTCTGCTGGGGGGCCCAGCTTGGGGATTAGAACCCAGAATTCTCAGTGGCAGCCCCCACAGCTGTGATATCTATCAGGAACTTCAGTTGCTGTCTATAGGAGCCCGGTCAGCCTTTCACACCTCCACCCTTCCTACCAGTCTCTATGTGGTCTCTGCTTTTCTCCTTGGTTATCAGCATTTCCTTCAGCTAGACCTCAGTTGATTTTCAGGGTGGTTCTTCTGTATTTTAGTTATAATTCCAGTTTTGTCCTGGGAGCATGTCTGTGAGCTTCCACTTACTCCTGCTGCCATTTTTCAACATCCAAAATATTTAAATACCTATTAAAATAACTTTTAAGACCCCATTTTATCTTATATATAAAATCGGCATCACACTTTTTTTTTTTAAATCTAGCTCTCCTGTTTGGCCTTATCCTATTAAAGTCAAATTAGTTGATCCTTTGCTAATCTCCCATAATCCTTATACAAGTTTCTAAGATAGCATTTATCACATTTTATCAATTATTTACTTATACTCTATTTTTCTCATCAGATCTGTAGATTCTTTAAAGCAAAGAAATTAATTATTTGGTGTTGTATCCTTGCTCATAACTTAGCACCTGGCACAAAGCAGCAAAGGATAAATACTTTTTATGAATGAATGAAAACTATAAAAAGTAATGATGGCATCAATGGAGTATAAAGACTTCTTTTCCTTATTTTAGGTTTCAGTGGGTAAGAGCAATCAGTAAATTTGATATTTAAAGAACTCTATCATATATTTGTTCAGCAATAAAGCACTAAATTTTCTTTTTTTCTTTGTTTTATACTTGACATTGACTAATGGACATAACTTGAGGCCTGGAGAGAAAATTCATGTCTTTGATAGCTACTGACGATTCTGTATTTCTTTTAAGAACTAGATCTTATGATCTATAAGTCAAATCCCAATGAGAATAAATTTAACCCAAACCTAAAACCCATTTATTAGGTCACAGGGAGGTGATTTAGTCCTATATGATTTATCTGCTTTTAGAGAAATGCTCATAATACCTAGAATGGATAGAGTGTTATTGAAATACTAGAGGCCCGATGCACAAAATTTGTTCAAGGGGCTCGGCCCTCGCAGCCCTGGTTTCATCCAGAAGGTCGTCTGGAAGGTCGTTAGGCTGTCCGGTTTAATTAGCATATTACGCTTTTATTATTATAAATATTTACAGAATTTTTAAAGAAGGAATATTATTATGTATGAGTAAAGTCATAAGTATGCTGTGCTAGATTTTAATGGGCACTGGGTTTTGAGAAATAAAACGAGAAGATGAAATAGAATAGACATTGGAATGTTTCTTTTCAGAGACCACTGTAGCCAAAATAGCTGACAAAATGGAGAACTTTGTCAAAAAGAGTACTGTAAACAAAATATCCTGCATATTTACTGTCCTAAACCATGTGCCTCTTCTGCTGAAATGCTGAATGCAGTGAAATTTGGCTGTTAAACATCAAAATAAAAATTTGAAACACTCCAGAGAAAAAGCAGTAGGAGAGAGAAGTCTTCTCTTTGTGGGGAGGAGAAAACAGTTTATGAAATGTGGTGGACATATCTCCCTGTAGCATACAGCACAAACTGGTGTAAATAACAATTATTTGTTAAGACATACATCACAATTCCAAACAAACCATCAATTTTATTTCAATTGAAAATAATTTGAATTATAGACATGTTTATTGCATTTTTTAATTTTGTTTTGTAGAGTGGGTATTTTAGAACAGGGAGGTGTTATTGTTTTTCTCAGCTGATATATTGTGATTTTAAAAATCTGCCAAAAAACTTATTATTCTTAACTGTAAAGAAACAACAATCCAGTTCTGACCATTGATATCTGTGAAAGGTGACAGAGTGCTGGACTAAATTTTATTAGTGGAAGGACAGAGATATCTAACATTTATTTAATATATATAATATATATTTTAATATATAAAATATTTAATATATAACTTTGTGTATACATAATTATATATAATATAAATTATATGTTACATATATAATAAGTTATATATGTAATCCATTACATATGTTTCAATTACCAAGCAGGGCTAAGAATTTTTAAAGTATTTTTGTGCCCTTTTTATAAATGAAGATAATTACATGCATCATGTGATAAAATATCCTCTACCCTAAAAATAGAGGGTTCAATAAATAACTCATATGCCACAATTCTCTGTATATTAGAGCTACATTTTTGTATGAATATTATAGATATTTTATGAATAACTACACAAACCATCTAGTCTAAACATCTATAGATATGCTATTCTTACTCATTCTGTGTGACTATTATATGCAGCATAATATACTATTCGGTTTGGGAGATTCTACTCTGATGAATATTATAGTATACTAGAGGCCCGGTGCATGAAATTCATGCACGGGTGGTCCCTCAGCCCAACCTGTACCCTCTCTCATCCAAGAGCCCTCAGGGCATGTCCTGCTGACAGCTTAGGGCCGCTCCTTGTGGTTCTCTGCTCTCTCAGGGGCTTGCCTGCTCCACACCATAGCAATGGGCAAGCAAGCCCTGCTGGATGCTGCCTGCAGCTGCGCTTGTCTGCTCCTGGGTTGCCGCAGCAACAGCCAAGCAGGGCCTGCTGTCTGCTGTCAAGCTGTGCCACTGGACCCACCCCCAGGCCCACCCTGAGGTTGCCTGTCCAGCCTTGCCTGGCTCCCCGGACTCCACAGCAGCTGCAGCCACTGGGGTCTGGCCCTGCCTCCCTCATTTGCCCTTGAAGCAGCCTCCGCGGATGCTGACCAGGCCTTCCCCCAGTGCAGGTGCATGGAGGCAGGTCCAGGCGCCACCGCCGCCTCCGCCGCCGCTGCCGCCGCTGCTGCCACTGCCGCCGCTGCTGCCACTGCCGCTGCCGCCCCCAGAGAGACCCCTCAGTGTTGCGGGTCTGGGGGCGCCACCACCGCCGCCACCGCTCCGACCCATGAACGCTGAGGGGTCTCCCCTCGGTGGCGACGGATCCGGCCATTGAGAGGTGCAGGGGGCAGGACTCATAAGTGGATAGGCCACCCTGAGTCCCGCCCCCCAGCTGGATAGGCTGGATAGGCCACCCCGAGTCCCACCCCCCAGCCTCCCGCTGCCCAATCGTGGGTGTAGCGGAGTGATGGTTATTTGCATATTACTCCATTATTAGATAGGATATATATTAGTGACACGGCATGCAAAATTGTGTGGCTCTGCCCATCCGCGTGTGCCCCCCCCACCTGCCCACTGCCCCGCCTTGACAACCTAACCTCTCCACCCAGAGCTCGAGTGTGCCTGGCCCTGCCCCCAACCCCTCCAGCCTTCTCTGGCTGCTTCAAGCCCTGCACTTGGTCCCAGGAATCACCTTGGGCTGATCCAGCCTCCTCTGGGCACCTCCCTGCTTCCACCCAGTCTCTGGAGCATTGTGCTGGAGGAGAGCGTGGAAGCCTCCCGCCTGCTGTGGAGTTTCCAGTGCCGTTTCCTGGTGGTGCACGTGCTGTGCTCCTTCCCCTGGCAGGAGGGCAGCCAGTGCACTGAGTGTGAGTGGTGGGTGGCCAAGAACTGGTGAGGGGGGCACTAGGGGCTCTCACGCCTGCTCTTTCTGCCATGGGATGGTCCTGCCTCCTCTGGGCGCCTCCCTGCTTCCACCCTGTCTCCTGAGCAACTTGGCGGCTCTGCCCCACCGTGCATGCAGCCTCCTGCTGAACGTTCATTATGGTGTGAGGGCACCCTAACCATTAGCATATTAGCTCTTTATTATATAGGATAAACTTCCATACTGTTTTCCATCATGGCTGCAACAATTTACATTTCCACCAACTGTTTACAGAGTTCCCACATCTTCACCAACTTGGTTCTGTCTCTCCTGGTATCATTTTCATCTGTTTTCTTTTTATTTCATTTACTGGAGGCCGGTGCACAAAATTCATGCACAGGTGTGTGTGTCCCTCAGCCCAGCCTGCACCCTCTCCAATCTGGGACCTCTCGAGGGATGTCCGACTGCCCGGTTAGGCCTGGTCCTGGTAGGTGATCCTGGTAGGATCGAGCCTAAATGGGCAGTTGGACATCCCTCTCACAATCCAGGACTGCTGTCTCCCAACTGCTTGCCTGCCTGCCTTCCTGATCACCCCTAACCACTCCCCTGCCAGCCTGATTGATGCCTAACTGCTCCCCTGTCAGCCTGTTTGCCCTTAACTGCCCTCCCCTGCATGCCTGGTCACCCCTAACTGCCCTCCCCTGCAGGCCTGGGTCCCCAACCCCCCGCAATTGCCCTTCCATGCAGGCCTGGTCGCCCCCAACTTCCCTCCTCTGTGGGCCTGGTCACCCCTAACTGCTCTCCCCTGCAGGCTTGATCGTCCCCAACTTCCCTCCCTTGCAGGCCTGGTCCCTCCCAACTGCCTTCCCCTGCTGGCCATCTTGTGGGGGCAATCTTGTATGCACATGGTGGCAGCCATATTTGACCACATGGAGGCAGCCACCTTGTGTATTGGAGTGATGGTCAATTTGCATATTACTTTTTTATTAGATAAGACTAGAGGCCCGGTGCACAAAATTCGTGCATGGGGGGGGGGTGTCCCTCAGCCCAGCCTGCACCCTCTCCAATCTGGAACCCCTCAAAGAATGTCTGACTGCCCAAGTAGGATCGGGCCTAAATGGGCAGTTGGACATCCCTCTCACAATCCAGGACTGCTGTCAACCAACTGCTTGCCTGCCTGCCTTCCTCATTGCCCCTAACTGCTTCTGTCTGCCAGCCTGATCACCCCCTAACCACGCCCCTGCCAGCCTGATTGATGCCAAACTGCTCCTCTGCCAGCCTGGTCAACCCTAACTGCCCTCCCCTGCAGGCTTGATCACCCCCAACTGCCCTCCCTTGCTGGCCTGATTGCCCACAACTGCCCTCCCTTGCAGACCTGGTCCCTCCCAATTGCCTTCCCCTGCTGGCTATCTTGTGGCAGCCATCTTGTGTCCACATGGGGGCAGTCATCTTTGACCACATGGGGGCAGCCATCATGTGGGTTGGAGTGATGGTCAATTTGCATATTATTCTTTTATCAGATAGGATTAGATAGGATAGAGGCCTGGTGCACGGGTGGGGACTGGCTGGTTTGCCCTGAAGGGTGTCCCGGATTGGGAGGGGGGTTCCCTTTGGTGTGGGGCAGCCTGGGCAAAGGGCCTGTGGTGGTTTGCAGGATGGCCATGCCCCCTGGCAACCCAAGCGGAGGCCCTGGTATCTGAGATTTATTTATCTTCTATAATTGAAACTTTGTAGCCTTGAGCAGAGCCAAGCCTCCTGCTCACTCTGTGGTCATAGCCATTTTTGTTGGGATTTATTTATCTTCTATAGTTGAAACTTTGTAGCCTTAAGCAGAGGCCAAGGCAGGCCAAGGCAGGTGGAAAGCTTGGCTTCCTCCATTGCCGGCGAAACCCAAGCCTCCTGCTTGCTGCAGCTCCATGGCCACAGCCATCTTGGTTGGGTTAATTTGCATGCTCATTCCTGATTGGCTGGTGGGCGTGGTTTGTGGGTGTAGCAGAGGTATGGTCAGTTTGCATAATACTCTTTTATTAGATAAAATGATGAGAAATGTAAATACAAAGGTCATAATAAAAAGTCAGAAGTGGGTCACAAATGTGGCATAAAATTGTAGTTATTTGATAGATAAAAGGGCTGAATGATTGCTTTCCTTACACATCCAGAAGCTTTATGAAATGAGATTATATTTGATTTGAGTCTGATAGTGTGGAGAAAATATGAATATGAGATGGAGCAGAATTTGAGAATCTAGATCTACAAGGTAGAAGAAATTACATGGAAAAAATCTTCAAAGCAGGGATATGTTTGGTGTGTATATGGATTAGCTGATAGTTAATTTAGGAAGAAATATAGATATGCAAAAATAGTGGGAAATATGATTTAAATATAATAAAATTTATTCAGGAAATTCTAAATAAATTTTATCTCCATGAGAAAATGGAGATGAGTAGGTTTTTGTACTCTCAAGCATAATTTAATCATAAAGCTGTGAAATGAGTATAGTTTAAATAAAAGTAGTGGGAGATATAATGTATTGGCCCATACTTCCTTCCAGAGAAATACTGTCTTCCAAAGAAAATGTTTACCTCAAGGAATGACAGTTACGGTTTTGCCATTTTGTATTGTAGAATAGGAGAAAACATAATTTTGAAAAATTTAAGTGGGGTTTTATATATAAGCATTTTCCACAGAAGAGTTACAAATCTTAAGGAATCTTTTAGTTACCATTAGGAATCCTGAAATATTTGAGACTGGGAACTCATCCAAATCCTGGGTCAATAATGTACAAGCACCTGTATTATGCTGATGATATATGAAAATCCACAAGCACATTTGAATTATAGTTATTTCAGGGCAAAGCTTATAGCAAGGACAATATATTCTACTCCAGTCATAAGTAAAATATTGATATCAAATTTCTAACCCTGTTGCCTAATTGAGTAAAGGCTATTCCATTTTCCAAGATTGTGTAATTTTTACATTTATGAATCCAAATTATAACTAGTCAATAGTTTTTAAAATCTGTCATATCAACTGAAATGCATGAAAACAAATGTTTTAATGAAATATGAAAAAATATTAAGCATTTATATATACATATATCTATGCATATGAGCCAAGCAAAAGATTTACAGTTGTGATTACATGAAACCCAGAGTTTATAAAGAACTCTGTGCCAAAGTGTGTTTGAGTATAGCAAATAGACTATAAGAATGTGTAAATTATGAAGGTTGGTAAATTACACACTAGAGGCCCAGTGCATGATATTCATGCACTGGAGGGGGGCATCCCTCAGCCCAGCCTGCACCCTCTTGCAGTCTGGGACCCCTCAGGGGATGTCTGCCTAAGCCAGTAGTCAGACATCTACCGAGGGGTCCTTAGTGTTGCCACAAAGGCACGAGAGGATCCCACCACCACTGCTGCACTCGCCAGCCGTAAGCCCGGCTTCAGGCTGAGCTGCGCTCCCACTGTGGGAGTGCGTTGACTACCGGAGGGCAGCTCCTGCGTTGAGTGCATCATAGTGACCAGTCATTCTGGTTGTTCTACCATAACAATCGCTGGGCTTTTATATATATAGATACCTAAGTGCACTGTGCCATTATGACATTCTTTTCAGTTAATAAAGCTATTGTAATAATCATGTCTTTTCCAAATGAACAACTATAACCTATTTTTCCCTACTTGAATAAGCAACAGGGTTAGAGATTCTATATCATCCATTCTATACTCATATTTCACTTGTGACTTTAGTGGAATATTTTGTCCTTATTACATTATATTTAGCTATTGTATGGCCTTAGGCCACTCTTGACTGTGACAGTTTCTTAGATGACCTTGACAATTTTGAGTGTAAATTGCCAGGCATTCTGTGAAATATCTTTGCTTATTTATTCTTTGTTGTCCTTGTGTTTCCTTAAGAACTACAGAGCTGGAGATTTGCACTTCTTTCAGATATAGTCCTGTGATCATGGAGTCCAGTTGATGTGGTTATAAAAGGTGGGTGACAGAAATTATTCTACAATCTTATGACTATACCTGAGTCTTTTATTGAATCACTACTACTGGGCTGTGACTTCAAAAGTGTTTCTGAGGAATGGTTACATATTCCTAGTCTATTTAGTTTCTCTTCTCTATCACTGTCACATCATCGCCTATGTCATCAGATGTTCAACAGTCTTACAACTTCTTTCTCATAATTTTACTGATGACCATGCTTCTATTTCACCAAGAAAATAGCAGCAGCAATATAACAATCTGATTTCTCCACCTCAAACGTATCAGTCTACCAGTATCTTTCCTACAAATCCTGCTTTTATTCTAGGTTCATTAGAAATATGGACCCTCAAGTTATAATGGGACCCCATCTTTCTAGTCTATAAAATGGCATCTCCTGTACTTAGCTCTTTTACTCCATCATCAGTTTTTCCTCTTATGTGAACATTTCTGAAGACATACTAAATATTAATTCCTTGATGCAAAATTCAACCCTTCCTTTTTAGCTACTGCTCCTTTTTATTTCACATCATAGCAAAACTACTCAGGCACATTTTTCATGCTCACTGTCTTTACTTTCTAATGTTTTGACTTTTCTAGTGGCTTGCTGCTCAATTAACCATCAGTGATTTTAAGCATTATATTGTTCAGCCAATATTTAGTAACTGTGAAATCCAGTGCTAAGCACTATTCTAGGCACAAAAATGCAGTCATCTCCCTGGCCTGTGGTTCATTTGGTTGGAGTGTCATCTCATACATCAAAAGGTTGTGGGTTCGATTCCTGGTCAGGGCACATACCTAGGTTGAGGGTTCAATCCCTGGTCGGGGGGCATGAGGAAGGCAACCGATCAACGTGTCTCTCTCACATTCTCTCTCTCTCCTCCTTTCTCTAAAGAAAACCAATTTTAAAAAGTTCAGTCATCAAGACAATGTCTGTGGCTTCATGAAAATTACATTTTAGAGAGGATAATGGGTCATAGAATACAAATACCATTTATAATCTCAGGTATCGATGGGTGTTATGAAGAAAAAAAAAGAAAGGGTATAAATGTGAGAAAGAAGGCTTTTGTGAGAGTGTGTTCACTCTGTCAGAATGACTCAGCAGTTATCTTACTATAAAGCTTTGTTTGTCTAACTTCTGAATCTTTTCTAACTTTTTCCTGACTATACTGATGTCACAGTCTCCTTTTCTTGATCCTCCTTCTGTCCCTAACATTAAATATAATATTGCCCCTTGTCTAATTCTTTACTGGTTGTGTTTCTTTTCTATATATGTTTTCTCCATAGTTGATCTCATTCAGCTCTATAAGTTTTAAAACCATTAATAAGCTAATACATTCTAAATTTATATTTTTTGACCTTTATCTCTATATGCAAGACCAGAACCATATATACACTTATCTACTTAAAATGCCTCTTACTTAATGTATCTTAAACTGAAAACTTCATTTACCTACTTTCTAAATCAGTGCCTCACCTGTCTTTCCCCTGGTAACATCCCCCCACGATACACCATAATATTGGAGCCCCAAGCTCCTGCCCAATAAAGCATCATGTGACTTCAGGTAACTGTCTGACCTGAGTAACCACAGCTCCAAAGTGTAGGAGGGTAGGTTGGTGGGGCAGAGACTATCCCAAGGTACCACTGACAATCAATGTTGAAGAGAATGTGGTGGGTAAATTGCCCATTCTCTTGACCTTTATGTGAGTTATTCTGGGAGACATTCTGTACACTCCTGAGAGGTCCCAGGAGAATCAATCTCAAAATTAACACATTCTTAAATTGCTTTGCGTCACTGTCTTCACTCTCTCACGTGTGTTTAATGACATTAATTTCCTCTAAAAATACCTGAAATCAAATCCTTTTCTCAGAGTCTACTTTTGGGGGAATCCAAACTAAGTTAGTCATCCTTGATTTCTCTTATACCAATCAACTGCCCCCAAGCCATCAGCTTTAATCCTGCCTGCAACTCTTCAAAAGATACCTGAATCCAACCACGTCTCACCCATTTACTGTTTCTCTGATAAACTATGAAATCTTTATTTTTATGGTGGGAGTACATGAACTCTATTCCTTGTAGTAGAATATCTCTAGCCTCTGAACAATATATGTTTTCCTAAACTCATTCTCATAGAGGATCTGTTCTGTACAACAGCACAACTGAGCATTACAAAGTATAAATGACATCCCCTCTCTATATGTGACTTACTCTCATACATAAAATCTTTTTCAGAGATTATCATGATTCATTTCTTACCTACATGTCTGATCTCATAACAAAAATGTCTTTCCTTTTTTTTACTGTGTTTTAGCCTTTTTGTTTTTTTCTCCTATTTTTGATTTTTATAAACTTGTCCCTGCTAAGGACTTTTATATAAGTTGTAATGTGGAGTTGAATTTTCTTTAGGTAGATAGAAAATATATATTTCATTTGGGAGCTAAAATTTAATTAAACCTTGGGGAAAATGTAAGAATGGAAATTCCAGTCATTTAAAATGAAGATGATAAGTGTTCAATATGATAAATATATGAACTGAGTTGAGTTTAATGTGAAATCATTTATTGGAAGAGAGTAGTACACAGATCAATAGTTGCCCTGGGAAAGAAACATATTCTATTAAAAAACATAAAAGTCTTTAGTGGTATTTTTAGTGTGGAAACCTTTTAGTCACCTAGATTACATTTGATTTAATCTCTTTGTTCTGCAGATCTAAAGCATACATTGCGTAACTGTCATTTACATTCATCTTGTGAATGATTGATAACTATTAGAAGCTCAAATGTTCACATACATAATTTAAACTGATGAGTGTTAAATATTGTGTAAAGTAAATGAATGAGAAGAACAAAAATCAATATATCAATATTAACTTTTGTGCAAAGACCTCTTAAATTAATATTGATATAACTTTTTAAGAATAGCTGTTACCTTTTAAAAAGCCAGACATTTTGCCTTGCAGCCTATAAGTATTGACAAGGAATTGTAGGGAATAGGCTAATATTATTTAACTACAATTTAAAAAAACATTATGAATCTACAGTCTAAAAATCCATTATTATTTTGCATAGCATATAGAAGAATAAGGTAACAAAGATTGATGATTTTAGTGTATTTTTTCTTTTGGTAATATTAATTTTTCCTGGATACATTAGTTTTCAATTGCTGCTAACACAATGTAACATAAGCCTAGGAGCTAAAAACAATACCAATTTATTAGCTCACAGTCTATAGGTCAGAAAAATGTAGCATAATGTCCCTTTCTTAAAGTCCGTTGTGACATTTAATGTATCCATATCATGTGAATAAAATCTATCAAATTCATAGTATCTCAGATCAGGGCAGGTATACCATGGGAAATTGATCTTGGGAGGCCATCTTTATTATTCTGCCTGATTTCTGAATAATGCAACCTGCTCAAAATACTTGAATTTTCTTCTACCATTAAAAAGATGGTAGTTCAATTACTGTCAAGCCAAATGTTTATTAAAATATTTACTCTATTAGGACTTTACTAGAATTTGTGGGATGGATATACACATATATATCTTACCTAATAATAGAGAAACATGTAAATTGACAATACCTCCGATATGACCACAGCCAATCAGAGTGAGTATGCAAATTAACCCAACAAAGATGGCAGTTAATTTGCATACATACCTGGGTCTCAGGAACCTCCTCGGCACCCAGGTCACTCCCAGCCAGCCATCGGAGGGGCAGGGGGCCCCTTCCTAAGCCTAAAGCCTGGGGCAGAGGCTTTAGGCTTGGGCAGGGGCAGAGCCTGGGATCGGAGGGAAGGGGGAAAAATCAATGGAAACATATCCTCAGGTAGGATAAAAAGAAAAATAAAGAAAGAAATGTCATATGCTATCAAAAACACATCTTGAAAATGCTTAAAGAAGTTGTCATTTTTTCATGGTGAATGGGCTGGAGTCTGTGTTGATGAAAATACCTTGATGGCTGCGGTGACTGGCAGTAGCTGCAGCAGTGGGGTGATGGGGCTGGCGCCTTCCCCTGATCAGCCTGGTGGTCTCCTGCAAAGGGAGGCCAGACTGCGGCTTAGGCCCGCTCCCAATGGGGAGGGGGCCTAAGCCATCAGTAGGACATCCCCTGAGGGCTCTCAGTATGTGAGAGGGGGAAGGCTGGGCTGAGGGACTCCTCCCCAGTGCACGAATTTCATGCACTGGGCCCCTAGTATATATATATATAATTTTTGTTAATATCTCTGTCCTAGGGGGACTTTTGAAATATTTGTTTTATAAGTGAATGGAAAGAGGTAAGATGGATGTTATAAATCAAATGTGCCTCTTTAGCATGTAGCCAATAAGTTTAGTTTTTATGAAAAATATTCACAATAATTTCTTTTGCACCTGTGCACTTGCTATCACATATGACATTATCTCTTTGTTGTTTAATAATTCAGAGTACAATTACAATATACACTTGCAAAAATATAATTTCTCATATCTCAAAAAAATATACATGTTGTGAAGTTTATGTGCCATATTTTTTTCTTGACATTCTAAAATTAGGTAACTTTAATTTTTTATTATTTTTCACTTATCTTTATTGTTAAAAGTATTACAGATGTCCCCTTTGTTTTTTGTTTTAATTTTTTTCCCATTGACACCCTCCATCCTGCACCTGCCCCTCCCAGGCCTTCACCACACTATAGTCTGTGTCCTTGGTCTATGCATATATGCATATAAGTTCCCCAGTTAATCACTCCCCACCCATTCCCCCATCCCCACCTTCCATCTGAAATTCGTCAGTATGTTCCATGCTTCTATATCTCTGGATCTATTTTGTTCATCATTTTATTTGTTCATTAGTTTCCACATATGAGTGAGATCACGTGATACTTATATTTCTCTAACTGGCTTATTTCACTTAGCACAATACTCTGTAGGTCCATCTATGCTGTTGCAAATGCAAATGGTAAGAGGTCTTTTTTTTACTGCCATGTAGTATTCCACTGTGTAAATGTGCCACAGCTTTTTTTATCCACTCATCCTTTGATGGGAATTTGGGTTGTTTCCACATGTTAGCTATTGTAAGCAATAGCTATGGACAAAGGAGTGCATACATTATTTCTGATTGGTGTTTCTGGTTTCTTAGGATTTATTCTTAAAACTGGGATTATGGGCTCAAATTGAAGTTGAATTTTTAATTTTTTAAGGAAACTCCATACTATTTTCCACAGTGGCTGCACCAATCTGAATTCCCACCCACAGTGTGCTAGAGTTTCTTTTCTCCACATCCTCACCGACATTTGTCATTTGTTGATTTGTTAATGATAGCCATTCTGACAGGTTTGAGGTGATAACTAATTCTTGTTTGAAGTTGCATATCTCAGATGAAGTGACTTTGAGAATTTTTTCATAGGTCTCTTAGCCTTCTGTATGTACACTTTGGAGAAGTGTCTTTTTAGGACCTTGGCCCAATTTTTAATTGGATTATTTGTATTCTTCTTGTTAAGTTGTGTGAGTTCCTTATATATTTTGGAAGTTAACCCCTTATCGGATGGATCATTGGGAAATATGTTCTCCCATGTAGTGGGCTGTCTTTACTTATGTTGATGGTTCTTTTTCTGTGCAGAAGCTTTTTATTTTGATGTAGTCCCATTTGTTTATTTTTTCCTTTGTTCCCTTTGCCTTAGGAGATGTATTGGTAAACATAATGCCACAAGAGATGTCTGAGATTTTGCTGCCTATGATTTCTTCTAAGTTTTTTATGGTTTCACAACATATATTTTGTCTTCTATACATTTTGAGTTTATTCGTATGGTGTAAGTTGGTGGTCTAGTTTCATTTCTTTTCATGTACCTGACAATTTTCCCAACTTCATTTTTTGAAGAGACTATCTTTGCCCCCTTTGTCAAATGTTAATTGAGTGTCTGATCACTATGGCTAGCACTGCCAGTACTATGTTGAACAGGAGTGGTGAAAGTGGACATCCCTGTCTTGTTCCTGTTCTTAGGGGAAAATGCTTTTAGTTTTTGTCCACTGAGTATAATGATTTTTGTCATTTATTTTTGTGTCCTAACATGTTGTCTATCTTTGAAAATGCCCCATGTGTACTTGGGAAAAATGTATATACTGCAGTTCTCAGGTGGAATATTCTGAAAATATCAATTACATCTGATTTTGTTTGTCATTTAGGGTCACTGTTTCCTTGTATTTTTGTTTGTTTTTGTTTTGTCTAGAAGATCTATCCAGTGATGTTAGTGGGGTGTTGATGATTGTATTGCTGTCAACCTCTCCCTTAAAATCCTCCAGATTTTTTTTTTTTTTAATATTTGGATGCTCCTGCATTGGGTGCATATATGTTTACCAGAGTTATATCCTCTTGTTGTATTGATCCTTTTAATATTATGAAGTGGCCTTCATTATCTCTTGTAATGGCCTTCACTTGGAAGTCTATTTTGATAAATATGAGTACTTTTACCCCAGCATTTTTTTTTTGTTGTTGTTGTTGTTTTCCATTTCCTTTTACCTGGTAATTTTTTCTCCCATCCCTTCACTTTCATTCTGTGTGAGTCCTTTGTTCTGAGGTGGGTCTCTTGCATTATATGTATGGGTCATGTTTTCTTATCTAATCAGCTACCCTATGTCTTAAATGGAGCATTTAAGTCATGTACATTTAAGGTTATTATTGATAAGTACTTATTTACTGCCATTCTTATTCTTTATTCCTGTGTTCTTCTATTTCTATTTCTTCTTCTTACAGCAGTCTCTTTAGCATTTCTTGCAGTGCAGGTTTTGCAGTAATAAACACTTTAGTCCTTTTTTTTTTTTTTTTTTTGTCTGTGAAGCTCTTTATTTCACCTTTGAGTTTGAAAGATAGCCTTGCTAGATAAAGTAGTCTTGGGTTCAGTCCCTTGATTTTCATTATTTTTTACACTTCGTGCCATTCCCTTCTGGCCTGAAGTGTTTCTATTGAAAAGTCAGCTGACAGTCTAATGTGAGCTCCTTTGTAGGTAACTTTCTGTCACTCTCTTGCAGTCTTTAAGATTATTTCTTTTTCTTTAATGTTTGCCAGTCTAATTATAATGTGCCTGAGTGTGGATCTCTAGGGTCCATCTTGATTGGGACTCTCTGTGTTTTCTGAACTTGAGTGACTTTTTCCTTCACCAGATTAGGAAAATTTTCTGCCATTATTTCTTTAAGCTGGTTCTTTATTCCTTTCTCAGATTCTACTCCTTCTGATATCCCCATAATGTGAATGTTATATTTCATGATGTACCAAACCTCCTTTAAATTATCCTCCTTTTTATGTTGTTTTTCCATTTTCTGCTCTGAATGTGTGTGTTTTTCTACTTTGTCTTCTGATTTGCCGATTCAGCCTTCAGCTTCTTCTAGTCTACTGTTGAATCCTTCCAGGTTGTCTTTATTTCAGCTGTCATTCCTCATTTCCAATTGATTCTTGTTTTTTGTTTTACTCTCTCTTTTCATAATGGTGTACCTCTCATTAAGACCCTTATAATTCTCATTAAGTTGCTTGTAGTTCTCACTGAATTGTTTGGGTACCCATATTACCATTACTTTGAATTCTTTATTTGACAGGTTGCTTGTTTCCATTTCATTTTTTTTTTTCTTCTTCTTTTTTTCTGGAAATTCCTTCTTTTCTTTCATTTGGGTATTTTTTCTTTGTCTCCCCATTTTTTCTGTCCCTTTGTTTTTGTTTCCATGTATTAGATAAAACTGCTCTGCCTCCCAGACATTGTGGGGTAGTCTTATGTAGTAGTTGTTTTGTGGGACCCAGTGGTGCAGTCTCTTAGATCTCCTGAGCTGGGTGCTCTAGGAAGGCCCCTTGCTTGAGTTATTTTAGTTCTTCTGTTTGAGTTGGGCCTTGAATGTTATTGTCCTATTCATGAATGGAGTCCACTCTCAGGCTGACTATGTGGTTCACCCCCAACCACATTGTGAAAGCTGTTGTGGAGGTGCTGATTGAACAGAACAAAATACAACACAACAAAACATGAAACAAAAGAAACAAAACAAAAACATACACATGACCCTTACAGTACCAAAAAAAGCAACCACCAGAGGAGAGAGAATTATGAAAGAGAAAAGATAGCAAGAACGATAGACTAAAAAGAAAGGAAGAAAAAAATACAAGGAGAAAATAGAACAAACAAACAAAATATAGCAAAAAGTTGTGGGGGAAGGAATATGTTGTTTGAGAGCTGAAATAGAGAAAATAAGGATAAAGAATTGGGGGAAATAAGGAAGGTGATTGGTTTAAAATAAATGAGGAAGAAAAAAAAGAAAGAAAGAAATTTGAAAAGGAAAATAGAGAAGAAGGCAAATAGACCTAAAGTAGGAAAAGGAAAAAAAGATGAGAAAGCAGGAGACAAAGAAAAGGAAAAAAAAATTTAGTAGTGAAAATAGAAAAAAGAAAAAAAAAGGAGTAGAAAAAGGATAGATATATGAACAAAACAATAGAGACTAGAATAATAGTAAATCAATAAAGCAGATAAAGAAGATAAATTTTAAAAGAGAGAAAAGAAGGAAAGAGAAAAATTTTAAAAGAGAAGAAAAAAGAACAGAAAAGAAAAAAAGAAGTGAAGTGGCATTCGTTTCAGCAGTTTAGTGCCCCATGGGGCTCCTTTTGGATCTCACTCTTCTGATGACTGTGGCTGACTGCTCTGCCTGCCAATTCTGTGCTTCCTGCGAGGTACTTAAGTGCTAACCCCTATCAGGAACTGTCTTCCGTTGGCTTTCAGCAACCTGCTTGAAGCTCCAATCGATCCACCGTCTGTGTCTGTCTCCATAGGACTTGGCTGCAAGTAGGAGCGGCCAATCTGCCCTCAAAGAGGGTTTATTAGCAGCATAGGGCCCAGGGCTGGATGAGCAAAGTTCCCCTGTGCCCCAGGCTCTGCCTTTACCTGCCTTTGCCTGCTAAGCAGGCTGTCAGTCTTAATCACTCAAAAGTCTGTTTCTGAAAGGGTTTTAGGCCCGGGGAGGTGCTGTTTAACTTTCAGGGAATGTAGTGAGTGTGTTTCCCTGTCCCAGAGCTACTCCTCCATGAGTGACCCAAAATATGATTCTGCCCTCTGGGCAGAGATCCTTGTATACAGTCCAGTGGGATTGGCTGGAATCCTGCAGTTTTTATCAGGTTCCCAGGATAGTGGGGTGGACGGCCCCTCCCCCAATCCAGTCACTGAAGCACCTGAAATTGTGTAAACTCATAGGCTTTTGTTTTCTCTGAGAAGGTCAAAATGCAGGGTGTGGCAGGCAGGGATGCTGAGGGTGGGGTGAGCTGTATCCCCTAGGGAGGGTTTTTTTCTTTTCCTTTTCCCGCCCTGCAGTTACATAGAGCAGATAGTTTCCTCAAAAAAACAGGACCAAATGCAGGATTCCTGGATGCTGCTTTTCCATGTTTCCCCACAATGCTTCTCACCCCAGATTCTCCTTAGGTACCTCAAGTCCACACCTCCCTCCCTGCACCAAAGCCTCAGGGGAGAAGCTGCACATGACAAGTCCTGTGCTGTGTCCTTCACACAAACAAGCAAACAATCAAACAAACAAACAAACCAAAAATCTGAAACTGCAGCTTTCTCCCCAACTGGCTCCAGTCTATGGGCTCCAGACTTCGCCGCGGTCAGCAGCCCTGCAACCCCTCTCGGCTGGATGTTACATGGCCGCGGTGTCAGCTCTGTGCTCCGGACTTTGGAGCCCAGCCTGAGTCCTGGGCCTCTGTCTTCAGAGGGAACAGACCCTCCTCACTCAGCCTAGAGCTCCCTCCTCACTCTCGGCCTGCCACCCCCGGGAGCTGGGTCAACTCTTCTTGCAACCTCGCCCTTCCTACTAGTCTTCAGGTATTTTCTGTCCTTCCCCAGTATAAGTCTCCTCAGCTGGACTTCACGTGGTAATTCCAGGTGAATGTTCTCCAATGTAGTTGTATTTCTAGTCTGGCCTTGAGAGGAGGTGCACAAAAGGTCTGCATATTCAGCTGCCATTTATTCTCCCCAGTAACTGTAATTTTTATATGCATACCATATGCTTATTATTATATTCTGACTTGAATACCCTTTCTCTAATTATTCCCTTTGTCTAGTTAATTATTACACATTTATTTCCATAATATGCTCAGAGTCATCTTCAGAGTCATTTGAGTGGAAGATTCAAATAAATGACCATAAATTATTTGCAGCTCCTCTCATTACAGGTTGATTACTATTTCCCTGTCCACTGACTGTGGGATTTGCTTTGACCTATATAATTCACAGACATAAATTTTGTGTGGTTTCTGAGGAAGGGTTCAAGAAGCAATTGGTCTTCCGATTTCATTTTCTGTCTGCTCTGAGATTATCATGTATAAACTGCCTGAGATATGCAATTTAGGAGAAAAAGATGGTAGGTTTTGGTACACCTTGTCTGAAAATCATCTGCAGTCAGTGGCCTTTTAGGTATGATTGAAAAATAACACTCGGTTTATTTCCAAGTGAAAGGCATGTTAGCATTGCTTTCTTAACTAACTTTTAATTCATTATTTCTGTCTTTTAATTAATTAAATTTGTGGTTTTTAATTAATTAAAACGTAAAAAAAATCTGTTAGGCAATTTAATAAGAAACATAAAAGACGAAATTATCTGCATTATCCACAGTAGAAATACTGGGGCCATTGAAGGTAAAAGTTTGATCATTTTATTTCTAGTTTTATGATCATTTTTCTTCCCAGTTTTATTTTCCAGTACTCAAGACAGAAAGTTATAGATATTTGCACACACTGGTTAATTCTGATAGTATCAAATGAAGCCCACAGTAGTATTGTTGCCAGAATTTTCTAAGCCTTGCATGGGAGAATGAACGGTTTTTATTGTCATCAAATTATATTCTTTGGGTTGTAAAGTCCCATGTCCCTTAAACCAGTCCTGAAATATATGCAGCTGGGGCTCCAGAAGACCCAAAGGTAGGGCCAGTGTCCAGAGTTTCCCTTCCATGGTGGAGCTGGCTCCCATGTAGCATCAGGCTAAATTCAGTCCTTCAGTCCATGGTGTGGGTCCCACGTGGCCAGGAGCCCCATGGGCAAATGCAAGACAGGAGTCCCAAGAGAGCAAGGGCAAGAGAGAACTCCCTTCGTTTAGGAACTCAAATATCAAATCTTCCCTCGCTTGCAGTGGTCACACCTATTCTGGAAAGTGACCTGTTCCCAGGTGTGACTGACAGGTAATTACTTTCCCACATCACCCAGATTTTACTGGGCATGCGTCTCTTGTCCAGCCCCTTCCCCTGGCAATCTGTGGGGAAGAAACTTGGATAATGTTAACTGCGGCTTCCTGACAAAGCTGTATAAATGGCATGCCTATATTATTTAGTCTTCCTTTTGCTCCTTTTACATTAAATAATAATCAGGTTATTAACAGTATCAGTATATCTATCATTTCCATGGGATAGCTGATTCAATTTGATGATACAGAGCATCCATAGTGAGAGATATGTGGGAAAACGGTCATCACCATTTCTAAGTCAAATGGAAATAAAAGTCTTAAAGCACAGTTTTCTGTGTTATATGAATGCCATATTTATTAAAGAAATATAGGTTACCAGCATTTTATTAAATTTAGTGATGTGAATTTTTAATTCTAATTTTAAACAAAGAAAATTATTGTATGAACAATTTAAATTATTGGTGGCTATCCATAAGAAATTGATTTTCAGAGGATTGTGGATAAAACCTAAAGAGATGTTGAGAAAATAATGCTGTGCAATCATAGCATTCTGTGATCTAACCACATTTTTTCTTAATAAAAATAATAATAAATTTTATAAAACATAACTATGGAAATAGAATATAAGATATATAAGAGAGGTATTAAGAACTTCAAATTCACATATTTAGAATCTTGTTAGAAGCATTTAGAAAGCTATTTAAAATATATTTTGCTTTATATAAGCATTTTGATTTAGCACCTATGAACTAATTTTGACTTCAATAAAACTGGATTTCTGAGACTATGATAATATTTAGATAAAACATCTGAATTAGATAAGTAGAACAATATAAAAAAACACTTTTACAAAACAAATGGAAAAAAATCCCTTGACAAAGAATCATGTAGATGGTCTTTCAAATCTACATATTTATTACTAAGTATTGCAATTTTGCAATAGCAGAGATTTAACACAGTACTTCAGCATAGCATTCTTGGAGAGAGATGAGTCTGATCATGTAATACCATTCCAGTAGTCAAATTAGCTGGAATGTGCTATGCATGCATGCCAGCTCACAGGAAAATTCACAAAGATTCTCTTTTTTTATCAAATAGATATTGAATCTGTAAAAAAATAAAGGGTTCAGGAAGTAAGCTTACTAGCACTATACTATAGTCAAAAATCTTAATTCCTTATTATGTAAAAATTAGCTCTACTCTAGGAAAAGCACATCATAGGTTTGCTTAAAATGTGTAAATTTACACAAATATACTCAACCATAGGCGTTTTTGTAAGGACCTTTTTATTGATAAACTCCACATTACCTATCTGTGAGTGTCTGACAGTAAAGGAACCTACAGCTTGATCATCATTGTTTAACCTAGACATATGGGTAGTGCAGGCACATTATGAAATTTACCGAAACACTTATAACCAGAAATAGATGCCACAGTATAATAGATAGTGTATTTTGAGAGATAATAATTCATTTATATAATAGGGAAGGAGGTAATTATAATAGAAAGAAAATAGTAAAAAAAAGAGATAGTATAGCACTAAGGTAAACCTCAACTACTGATTAAGGCCTTTACAAAAAAGTGAAACTCAAGTAAAGCAATGACTCATTTGACCTGGAACTCAAAGACAATTCAGAAAATAATGCAGCACAATTAATTGAACAATCATTTTGGGTGCTCTGAAGATTCTGACCAAACTAACTGTAACATTAATGTAAATTAGCTCTTCTCAGTATATTTTATGCCTAGTCTTCCATTGTCAACTATCTCTTAATATTCTCATATTTAAATTCTTATATTTGAGGAGATATTTTAGGCAATGCAATCTCAATGATAGAATAGGGTATAGGTTAGCTTTCTATAGATCAGCTTTTGCCCCCTTCTATTTTGCATATCTATTTGGTTCATCTTTGATAAACCCCAGTTTCTTAATATAATCCTCTATTATCAGCTGTCATTACTTATGAGCCTCTAAGTGAAATAATTGTCCCATTCATTCATGATTTCTTCATTGTTTCAGTAAATGACATGTCTTCTGGAATTTCCCAAAGAACGTAGTCATCTTGTAGGTGTTTGGGTCTTAAAAATATATTTATTCTAATATGTGTTTGATTTATTTCTCAAAATTCTGCCAAGGAAGTTCTGACATTTACACTTCATACGTTGAGGGCCATTACTTTTGCCAGTCTCTTAAGTGCCATTCTAGCACGGTGTTAGCATAAGCTCCAGGGGTATCAAACACTAAGATAGGGATTGTCCCTATATCCACAAAGTCTCCCTTACTGAGATTTCTTTTCCACTCTCCTTGGTTTAGGACTTTCGACATCACTCCTAGTCATGCTTCACATGATCTTATTGGTATACCAGTATCTTATTCAGGTCCTGCAGTTCCTTTCAAGGAGGAGTCATTTCCTTCCCTAATGGAGAATGCATTCCCCCTGGTGAACCATGCAAGACCCTTTGCCATTGGCAAGTTACCAAGATAGAACTGGGAGAAAGTCTTGAGGAGGACAAATATTATTTTGTAAGGCATTTATAGAGGACTCATTAAGAAGGAGCCTCACCTATTTTGACATTACAGATGGGAATTAGGGGTTTAGCATTAATAAGGTTATCTATCTATATCCTTTCCCAAAGTCCAACTCCTTTCATGTGAGGGCCCCACCTCAGCAATTTGTTGAAGCTGTGAATATATACTTTTCTAAAATTATGATACTCTTATAGTCAGGTTGATTTCCTGGTCTTCAGTATAGTCTGCTCTCCAGCTATAGAAGGTAAGTGTCTCCATAAAAAGTACCTTAGGTACTTTGTTTATCCATTAAATTGGTAATTTTCTGACCTATAACTCTAGATCTCTGACTTTAATAGATATACTTCCCAGAAAATAAAAGCAATTTTTGGTTCTTTCAATTATTATTTTCACATCTCTGAAATTTAGAGATATTACAAAATCCAGTGTTTTAAACTTTTTTATGGTTTCTGTCTTTAGTACCAAAGAAAATTGAGAGCTATAATGTTGTCCACAAACAAACACCCCTCATAGCCTCCATCCTCTGTTGCTAGGACAACATGCTCCTGTGTATACCATTTCCATTTTATCAGTATATGCTTCTGAGCTATTCCATCCTAATTAGTATTTCTCTCTGATATTAATCATGACATAATAGCTTTTTAACTTTCAGAATTTTGTGATAGCTCAGTGCTTAAAATTGTTTTCTCCCAAAGCCCAGTAACAGGTCAGTTATGTGACTTTGGAAGATATATATTTAGCTGATATGTCAGATAACTTGCAACAAAGGTAGGGAACACTACTCAATATCTAAAATGAGCATATAAAAATGTTGATTTATGTGCTTTTCAAGCAAGGAAGAACTACACTTATGAGGCAGGGATTCTCAGATTCTACAAAAATCATAG
Organism: Eptesicus fuscus; assembly: GCF_027574615.1. Taxonomy (NCBI): domain Eukaryota; kingdom Metazoa; phylum Chordata; class Mammalia; order Chiroptera; family Vespertilionidae; genus Eptesicus; species Eptesicus fuscus. The sequence goes on from NC_072486.1 coordinate 70,508,484, forward strand.
AAGTTGAGAAATTTCCCAATTAATTCTGGAAGGAGCAAGGATGCATTCTATCTCCTCCTCTACTCAATGTTTATTGTAGTACTATATTAAAATGGGAATTTTTTTTAAAAGCATAATATTTATAAAGGGAGAAAAAAGTCCTGTTATTATTTACAGGTGACATTTTGTACATAGCAAAATTCAGACAACAATCCACAAACAGTTGGAATATACCTTGAAAATGCATTTGACCTCCCAGTCCCTGTATGTGGGTGTACGTGTGTGTGTGTGTGTGTGTGTGTGTGTGTGTTTGTATACTACAACTAAATAATTCCTAAGCCATATAAAAAACCATAACAGAAACACAGTAATACTCAGAAGTAAATTGCAAAGAAAATTCAGCATATCATTCCTAGATTATAAGTAAAATAATACTAAGATTTTAACAAAACAAAAGGGATAAAGTAATCAAATTGTCATTATTTAAGAGTGATGATTTGCCTATATAGAATTCTGAAAATTGCCAGAATTACAAAGAAAGCTTAGCAAGGTGTCTACATATAAGAGCAAAATATATAAATCATTTGTATTTCTATACATAAAAATTTAGAATAATTTAGAAAAAGTTATTATTTACCCCAAAACTAAAATTACAAGGCATAAAAAAATCAAGTTTAGCAAGAGATGTACAAAAATTTATTAAGAAAATTGGAAATCACAGTAAAAAAAAATAAAGGAAATTTGACCAAATAAAATGATATATTACATTCATGGATGTGAAAGCTTAATGAAGATAAATCTGCATAAAGTAATTTGAAAACTCAGAGTATTTCCTATATAATTTCCCAAAAGAATAATAATAGTACTTAGAATAATGACAATCTTTACTTTATATTGAGAGTAATTATCCAAGAGAAAAAAAAATTGAAGAGGAAAAGACTAAGGCATATTACTTAGATTGCATCAAGATTAATTATAATACGATAGTAATTAACAGATGGATTTTACCATCTATCATCTTCCTGCTTAAATTTAATGCCTATCATGCCAATCGTTTCTTTTCAATTTCCTGAAGGCATTTTATCCTGTTAATTTTTCATTATAGGACAGTGCTGAGAGCCTGCAGCCCTTCCTTCTCCATGCTTGTACTAATATACTGAATATTTCGGGAGAATATTTTTCATTGAGGATTACTTATTTAAGTAATGGTCATCAAACTTAATAAGACTCTAAATATGGTAATCCTGCTATTTTAAAAAATCACTAAGTTCTCTAATTATTTACAAATACCACTGAAAACTAAATTACATTTTTAAACATTTAACCTGCAACCATATCCCTATGTCTTCAGCTTTTTAAAAGATGGTCCTTAGTGTTCTATCAAAATATCTGCACCTTTCTTCTTTCAGCTCTGTTACAATTGTGTAAAACATTTCTTCAAATTTCATGACAATGTATCTCCATTTTTGCGCTATACTCTTCTTTAACCTCGTTAGGACTCTTTTGATTTATATTCTCCTCTCCTGCTACCACATCTCCAATTTGCCTCTTTCTATTAGGTTATTCTAAGAAACATGTACACGTACTTACCCAGATTTAAAATTAACAAGACAAACAATAATAAACACATTTTTCAATCCTACTCAAGCTTCAGGCACTTCTTAATATTTGTCCTTTCCTTTAAAACCAAACTTCCGAAATAAATTTTCTATACTTACTATTCCAATAACTCCAGTACCAACTTTTCAATGCACTGGAATCTGAACTCTACCTCACCAGTCCAGAAAACTTTTAATTCCTGAAACTTTCCATGCCACTAAATTCAAGGAACTTATTTCCTGACTTTCATCTTATTAATCTCTAATGAAAATTTTATGACTTTATTCATTGATCACCTTCTGTTTATCAGGCAATGTATTTGGTTATTGGGATATAATGGTAATCAAATTCATATATAATTGTTGCCCCAATGAAGCGCACAGTATGGAAGCAAATAAATATATTTATCAAATAATCACAATTATTAAGTGCACCACAGGGAAGTTAGTACATTATAAAATAAGGGTAAGTAAAAGTTTATGAGCTGATATATGACATAGAATATGACAACGAGCAAAGGTAAGAGTGTTTCAGGCAGAAGAAAAAAAAACTCTACAATGATCAGGAAGTCTGAAGGAGCATGATGAATATGTGTAACCAAAAGAAAACTGTAGGGAGCAGCTAAAGGGTTAAGCCTCAGACTGACCTGTTGGCAAAGCCACAGACAAGTCCCAGCTTAGAGGGCACAGCCCTCTTAGCATAATTAAGCTTGACCTTATGACACTCCCTAGATCCTTCCTGGGGTAGCTAATGGGCTGTGGGAGGTGCAGCAAGTGCTGCCAAAACAAGTGAAACTCAGAAGAACATTGTAACTATGGTGACCACTACCTTGTTTACCTCTGACGATAAAATAAAGGCTCAGCTTGCAGTCTGGATCTTTTCTCTGTGGCCTCAGCCAGGCACAGGAAGATCCACCTAGACCCAGCTTATTCTCTTTGTCTGTTTTTTCTACATCCTTCGCTGGCCCTCCCTCAGGCTTACCGAACCCTTGGCTGTGCTGGCACGGCACAGAAAACTAGTGTGGCTGTGGAAACAAGTGTGAGAGGGCATCTGTGAAGCATAGACTAGAATTAATGGAACAAATGCCATAGTCAAATATAATGAAATAACATATTCCTGATTTAAGGATTTAATCTGATTATTAAAAATGCTCAGTAAGAACAAAGAAAAGAATGTTGTCATTGTTTTTATTGATCTTCAATTAAACAAGTAATACATTCTCTTAGAAACAAAACAATACTTAAAATGCTAAATTTCTCTATAAATATAAATCCTCATCCCTTTCTGCTACACTTTGCATCATGATAGTCCTTTTAATGCATTTAGTATGCCTTCCATAGCCCTTTCTTATTATAGAATATGTCCAACAAATAATGCATAGTATTATTTTATAATTAAATGATGGGCAGGAAATTGTCCTTATGTAATAAAAGCCTCAAACCACACTATCAGGCAAGCTATTCCAAGAGTTATGGAACAGAACAGCTCTCAGGCCAAATAAAATTCTTAAGTCACATGGTTTATACCAGTGGTCGGCAAACTCATTAGTCAACAGAGCCAAATATCAACAGTACAATGATTTAAATTTCTTTTGAGAGCCAAATTTTTTAAACTTAAACTATATAGGTAGGTACATTGTTATTAACTTAATTAGCGTACTCCTAAGCTGGCCTTTGCTAAAAACGTCCTCAATCTGATTGAGGCATGTGGCTCACGAGCCGCGGTTTGCTGACCACTGGTTTATACTATCTGTTAAAAACATAAAGCAAGAGGCAAGGAGAAAGAAACACAGTAAGATGAAAAATTGAATTGCCTGAATCCTGGGTTACACAACATTGTGTCTGTATCTCCCTATGCCTTGCCACTCTTCTCAACTGATGGTGGTTTATGGGGACTAAATTTAAAATTTGAGAAAGGAGCCCAACAAAATAAAGGTGCCAACACAAATATACTTACCCTGTCCAGGAGATATGTGAGAAAGTTGTCTTGGTCACAGGTACAGGTCACTAACTTCTACTGAACAGTTACTTGTCTTAGCTGTGTCTTGGACAGAGTCCACGAGGGACCAGATTGGCACATAGTGAGAGTCACAAACAGATGGCCAACTTAGAGATAACAGCTATCAGCCTATTGTTGCCATAATCATAGGTTACGACTTGATCTTCCCAATGATTTCTATTTAAATGTAACATTATTGTTTGTTCAAATTATTCCACTTGCCTTTAATATGTCTTAACGTTTACTAATTTGTGATTTATATTGAAAATACTTAGATATTCTATTTACCTCCCAAGGTTGTTTACTTCTTATTCATTACATACCATAACACAACTTATTACCTATATCTCATAAGCCACCAGCTTATTTTTTCAAGTAAATTACTTATTTATGAAATAATTTATGAAAAAAATTACCTTATGCTTCAGATATATTATATATGCTCTTTTTAAAAACTTTAACTAAATTTATTGGGGTGACATTGGTTAATAAAATTAGATAGGTTTCAAGTGTACCATTCCGCGATACATCATCTGTATAATGCATTGTACACCTACCATCCGAGGTCAAAGCTCCTTCCCTCCTTATGCACTAAACCCTCTCTCCCATTCACGACCTGCTACTTACCGTTCCCTCTAGTAACCACCATACTGTTGTCTGTGTCTATGAGTTTTTGTGTGTTTGTTTGTCTTGTTTATTCATTTGTTGCTTTCAGTTTTATTTTCCACATATGCGTGAAATCATATGGTTCTTGACTTTTTCTGTCTGACTCCATTTAGCATGATATCCTCAAGACCCATCCATATTGTCATAAATGGTGGTATTTCATCCTTTCTTATGGCTGAGTACTATTCCATTGTGCATATGTACCACATCTTCTTTATCCAGTCCTCTATCCAGGGACACTTCCGTTGTTTTCTTGTTTTGGGAAATGTGAATAATGCTGCGATAAACATAAAGGTACAGATATCATTGCAAATAAGTGTTTTCAATGTTGGGGGTAGTTATGCTGAAAAGGGATTACTGGGTCATATGGTAACTGTATTCTTAATTTTTTCGAAGAACAGCCCTACTGTTTTCCATAGCGGCTGTTTCTACATTCCCACCAGCAGTGAATGAGGTTCCTTTTTCTCCACAATCTCTCCAACACCTGTTATTACTTGTCTTGTTGATACTAGCCATTCTAACAAGTGTGAGGTGGTATCTCATTGTAGTTTTGGTTCACATAGCTATTGAAGTGGAGCATCCTTTCCAAGTCTCTGTTGGTCATTTGTATGTCTTACGTTCTAGTCTCCTGCCAATTTTTTAATTGGATTGTATATTTTTATTGTTGAGATGTATGAGTTTGTCATATATTTTGCATGTTAACCCCTGTCAGAGATGTTGTTTGCAAATAATCTTCTCCCATTAGGTTGTGTTTTTGTTTTGTTGACAGTGTATTTTGCTGTGCAAAAGCTTTTTAGCTTAATATAGTTCCATTCGTTTATTTTTGCTTTTACTTCCCTCGCCACCAGCTTAATTTCTATAGTTGTTTAATACTTACATAGGTTATCAATTATGACTTTTTGTAGTTTTTTTAAGGAGACTTGAATATTTTCAAATAGTACACAAACACAATTACGTTTAGAATAAATTGTATGAAATTCTATCTTATTTGCTAACTTTATCTTCCTCAACATTGAGTCAACAGATTGACTGATCCACATACATCTGATTCTTCCCTCTTTATTGAATTGATTTGGGTGACATTGGTTAGTAAAAAGATACAGGTTTCAAGTGTGCAACTAAATAACACATCATCTGCATACTGCACTGTGTGCTCACCATCCAAAGTAAAGTCTTTTCCCACCACCACTTATCCCCATCTTATTTATGATGCTATTTCTATTTTGTCTGTTAGATTAGTTTGTGCATTATATTCCACATATAAGTGAAGTCCTATGGTGTTTGTCTTTCTCTGACTGGCTTACTTCACTTAGGATAATACTCTCCAGTCTATCCATGCTGTCACAAAAGGGAAGATCTTCTCCTCCTCCTCTCCTCTTCCTCCTTCTTTTTCTGCCAAGTAGTATTCCATTCTGCAAATGTACCACAGCTCTTTTATCCACTCATCTACTGATGGGCACTTGGGCTGCTTCCAGATCTTGGCTGTTGTAAATAAAACTGCAGTGAACATAGGGGTGCGTATATTTTTTCTAATCCGTGTTTCAGGTTTTTCGGATATATTCCCAGAAGTGAAATACTGGGTCATAAAGCAGTTCTGTTTTATTTTTTTTGAAGGAACTTCATGCAGTTTTCCACAGTGAATGCATCAGTCTGCATTCCCACCAACAGAGCACAGGCATTCTTTTTTCTCCTTATCCTTTCCAGCACTTCCTGTTTGTTGATTTATTGATGACAGGTGTTGAGGTGATATCTCATTTTGGTTTTAATTTGCATCTCTCAGGTAATTAGTGTGTTGAGCATCTTTTCATATGCCTGTGGACCATCTGTTGCACACAAGGTCTGGTTGGATAAAGCCATACATCCCCACTACAGAAGCAAGCTCAGAAGGACAGAGGCACCAGGACTCAGCAGCACAAATCCAAACTGTCTCCTGTTGGGGGATGGGGTGGTGCTAGCCAAGCCTGTAGGAGAGGGGCAAGTCCTTTGCCTCCCTCCAGCTCCACAGCTCTGATTATTATTTTTTATTGGGTTTATACTTTTCATTTTATACTTATTGCAGTTAGCCTCTTTGGAGAAGTGTCTATTCAGGTCCTTTGCCCATTTTGTAATTGGGTGTTTGTTTACTTGGTGATGAGTTTATAATTTCTTTATAAATTTCAGAAATTAACTCCTTATGAGATGTATCATTGGTGAATATGTTCTCCCATTCATTAGATTTCCTTTTAATTTTGTTGATAGTTTCCTTTACTGTGCAAAAGCTTTTTAGTTTTATGTAGTCCGTTTGTTTATTTTTCCTTTTGTTTCCTTTGCCTGAGGAGCTATATCAGAGAAAAATATTGCTACGAGAAAAGTCTCAATTTTACTGTCTGTTTTATTCTATAATTTTTATGGTTTTGTGACTTATACGTACATCTTTTATGTATTTCGAGTTTATTCTTTTGTATGGTATAAGTTGGTGGTCTAGTTTCGTTTTTTTTCTGCCCAATTTCCCAACACCATGTATTGAATAGACTGTCTTTACCCCATTGTATTTGTTGCCTTCTTTGTCAAATATTAATTGACCATAAAAGCATGGCTTTATTTCTGGGCTCTCTATTCTGTTCCATTGATCTACTAGTATATGCCTACTACTGGCCAGTACCATGCTGTTTTGATAGTTTCACATTAGGTAGCGTGATTCCTTCAACTTTGTTCTCCTTTTTCAAGATTGCTGAGGCTCTCAGGGTCTATTGTGGTTACATATCAATTTTTGGAATATTTGTTCTAGTTCTGTGACATATATCATTAGTATTATTTTTTTCATTTGTCTTTATTGTTGAAGATATTACAGGTGTCCACCCTTTCTTATCCCCCATTGACCACCTCCACTTCACTCCACTCTCATCCCCTCTCAGGCCCTCTCTGCACTATTGTCTGTGTCCAGGGCTTATGCATATATGTATGTAAGTACTTTAGTTAATCTCTTCACACCTCCCCCCTCCCACCTTTCCTCTGAGATTCAACAGGCTGTTCCATGCTTCCATGTCTCTGGCTCTACTATGCTCATCAGTCTATTTTGTTCATTAGATTCCACATATAAGTGAGATCATGTGATACTTGTCTTTCTTTGCCTGGCTTACTTCACTTAGCTTAATATTCTGCAGGTTCCTCCAGGCACGTGGTCAGCAAACTTTGGCTCACGAGCCACATGCGGCTCTTTGGCTCCTTGAGTGTGGCTCTTCCACAAAATACCGCGGCCTGGGCAAGTCCATTTTGAAGAAGTGGAGTTAGAAGAAGTTTAAGTTTAAAAAATTTGCCTCTCAAAAGAAATTTAAATCATTGTACTGTTGATATTTGGCTCTGTTGACTAATGAGTTTGCCAACCACTGCTCCAGGTTGATTCGAAAGGTAAGAGAGCCTTCTTTTTACAGCTGTGTAGTATTCCATTGTGTAGATGTACCACAGCTTTTCTATCCACTCACCTACTGATGGGCACTTGGGCTGTTTCCAAATCTCAGCCATTGTAAATTGTGCTGCTACGAACATAGGAGTATACATATTCTTTATGATTAGTGTTTCAGATTCTTAGGATATATTCCTATAAGTGGGATTACTAAGTCAAATGGCAGTTCCATTTTTTCTTTTTTGTTTAATTTGTTTTTTCAAAGAAAGTTTACATTTAACATTGTACCAAGCCAAATTATCCTATTGCCAAATGCAGTGAGAGAATGGGCAGACTGTGCACCACAAGGTTGACTTTCTCTGAAGCAAACTAGTTCTCATGGGCCCAATGGAAAAGCTTGCTAACTTATACCATGATAGTGACTCCTTTAGAAGTAAGGCAAACACTGAAAATAAATGTCACATGCTGATTCTTTTTTAAAATCTATCTTTATTGTTGAAAGTATTACAAATGTCCACTTTTCTCCTATTGACATCCTCCACCCACACCTGTACCCACCAAGACCTTCACTGCACTATTGCCTGTATCCAAGGGTTATGCATAACCTATGTAATAAAGAACTAATATGCAAATGGTCATCACGCCCTCCCACCATAAAGGCTCAGACACTCAACACTGGGGAGAGAGGAATGAGGACCAGCCAGGCACAAATGAGCTGAGAGAGAGGAATGGGGACTGGCCAGGCTGTGTCCTGGGAGAGAAACAATCCACCCGCCCCACAGTCACGGGCATCAGCACCTGCAGCTGTGGCCCAGGCAAAGCTGCCCGTCACAGTCCCCTGCAGCTGCAGCCAGCCTGGGTGAAGCCGGCTTGGGTCCTGGGTGCCTGTGGCAAGCCAGAGGGAGGGAAGCCCAGGTCCTGGATGCCTGTGACAGGCCAGAGGAGGGAATCCTGGGTCCCGATTGCGGGGTGAGACAGAGGCAGTTAGGGGCAGTCAGACCATCAGGGAGCAGTTAGGGGCGATCAGGCAGGCAGGCAGGTGAGCGGTTAGGAATCAGTGGTCCTGGATTGTGAGAGGCTGTTGGACATCCCCTAAGGGGTCCTAGATTGGAGAGGGTTCAGGCAAGGCTGAGGGACATGCCCCCGTGCATGAATTTTGTGCACCGGGCCTCTAGTATGCATATAAGTTCTTTGGTTAATCTCTTCCCACCCATCTACCCCCCTGCCCCTGAGATTCATCAGTTTGTTCCATGATTGTATGTCTCTGAATCTATTTTGTTCATCAGTTTATTTTGTTTGTTAGATTTCCCATATAATTGAGATTATTTGATAATTGTCTCTGATTGGCTTATTTTACCTAGCATAATAGTCTCCAAGTCTTCCAGGCTGTCTTAAAAGGCAAGAGAGCCTTCTTTTTACACTGCTTGGTATTCCATGGTGTAAATGTACCACAGCTTTTTTATCCACTCACCTACTGATGGACACTTGGGCTGTTTCCAGATCTTAGCTATTATAAATAGTACTTCCATGAACATAAGGGTGCATATATTCTTTCTGATTGGTGTTTCAGGATTCTTAGGATATATTTCTAGAAGTGGAATCACTGGGTTAAGTCGCAGTTCCATTTTTAATATTTTAGGACCATCCATACTTATTTTCATAGTGGCTACACCAATCTGCCTTCCCACCAGCAGTGAACTAGTGTTCCTTTTTCTCCACATCCTCACCAGCAATTGTTGAGAGTTGATTTATTGATGAAAGCCATTCTGACAGGTGTGAGGTTATACATCACTGTGAATTTAAATTGCATCTCTCGGGTGATTATAGACTTTTTCGTAAGTCTATTGGCTTCCTGTATGTCCTCTTGGGAGAAGTGTCTTTTCAGGCCTTTTGCCCATTTTTTAATTGGATTGCTTGTTTCTTTTTGTTGAGATGTATGAGTGTTTTTTTTTTTTATATATTTTGGAAATTAAACCCTCATCAGCTGCATTATTCGCAAATATGTTCTCCCATACAGTTGGTTCCCTTTTCACTTAGATGGTGGTTTCTTTTGCTGTGTAGAAGTTTTTATTTTTACGTAATCCAATTTTTTAAATTTCCTCCTTTGTTTCCCTTGCCCAAAGAGATTATCAACAAACATATTGCCAAGAGAGCTAGTTGAGATGTTGTTGCCTATGGTTTCTTCTAGGATTTTTATGGTTGCACAACTCACATTTAAGTCTTTTATCCATTTTGAGTTTATTTTTGTGTATGGTGTAAGTTGGTGGTCTAGTTTCATCTTTTTGCACACGTCTGTCCAGTTTTCCCAAAACCATTTGTTAAAGAGACTATTTTACTCCATTGTATATTCTTGCCTTCTTTGTCAAATATTAATGGACTGTATTGGTGTCAGTGTCTGGGGTCTGTATTCTGTTCCATTGTCTAGTCTTGTGACAGTACAAGGCCGTTTTCATTACAATGGCTTTATAGTATAGTTTGATATCTGGTATTGTGATCCCTTCAACCTCTTTCTTCTTTCTCAAGATTTCTAAGGCTATTCAGGATCTTTTTTGGTTCCATATAAATATATGGAATATCCTCTCTAGATCTGTGAAACATGCTTTAGTATTTTAATAGGGGTTGTGGTGATTCTATAGATTACTTTGGGTAGTATGGGCATTTTAATGCAATATGCTTATTCTTCCAATCCATGAATAAAGTATATACTTCCACTTGTTTGTATCTTCCTCTAATTCTTTTTTCAATGTCCTGTACTTTTCTGAGTACATGCCAAACTCTACTGACCTGAATATCTTCTGTAGAGAAATCAGCTGACAGCCTTATTAAAGCTTTCTCGTAGGCTACTGTCTTTCTCTTGCTGCTCTTAAGGTTCTCTCTTTATCTTTAACCTTTGCTATTTTAATTATGATGTGTCTTGGTGTGGACCTCTTTGGGTTCATCTTGATAGGGACTCTTTGTTATTCCTGGACTTGTGTGTCTTTTTCCTTCAATAGGTTAGAAAAATTTTCAGCCATTATTTCTTCAAACAGGCTCTTGATCCCTTGATCACTCTATTCTCCTTCTGGGACCCCTATGATACAGATATTGTTACATTTGATGTTGTCCCAGAAGTACCTTAGACTCTCATTAAAAAAAAAAATCTTTTCTTTTTATTGCAATGCTTGGATGCTTTCTGTTATCTTGTTCTCTATGTCACTGATTTGATCCTCCACTTCATCTAAACTGCTATTGATTCCTTCTAGTGTATTCTTCATTTCTGATTGGTTCTTTTTTATTGTTTCTACTAGAGGCACAGTGCACAAAATTCATGAATGGGGGTGTGTATCCCTAAGCCTAGCCTACACCCTCTCCAATCTGGGACATCCCTCTCACAATCCAGGACTGCTGGCTTCCAACTGCTCACCTGCCTGCCTGCCTGATTGTCCCTAACCGCTTCTGCCTGCCAGCCTGATCACCCCCTAACCATTCCCCTGCCAGCCTGATCAATGCCTAACTGCTCCCCTGCCAGCCAATTTATCTCTAACTGGCCTTCCCTTCCAGCCTGGTCACTCCTAACTGCCTTCCCCTGCTGGCCTGGTTGCCCCTAACTGTCCTCCCCAGCAGGCCTGGTCACCCCCAACTGCCCTACCCTGTTGGCCCAGTCACCCCTAACAGCCCTCCCTTGCCTGCCTGGTCACCCCTAACTGCCCTCCCCTGCCAGCCTGGTTACCCCCAACTGCCCTCCCCTGCAGGCCTGGTTACCCCCAACTGCCCTCCCCTGCAGGCCTGGTCACCCCCAACTGCCCTCCCCTGCAGGCCTGGTTGCCTCCAACTGCCCTGTCCTGCAGGCCTGGTCCCCCCAAACTACCCTCCCCTGCAGGCCTGGGTCCCCCCCAACTGTCCTCCCCTGCAGGCCTGGTCACCTCCAACTGCCCTCCTCTGCTGGCCCAGTTACCCTTAACGGCCCTCTCTTGCTGGCCTGATCACCCACAACTGCCCTCCCCTTCTGGCCATCTTGTGGTGGCCATCTTTGACCACATGGTGGTGGCTATCTTGTGTGTTGGAGTGATGGTCAATTTGCATATTACCTCTTTATTATATAGGATGTCCTTTGTAATGCTTACTATCTTTTTAAGTTCTCACCGAGATAATCCATTCATACTTAAGGTTGACCATTCTTACAACCATTATTTAAAACTCTGCATCTGGTATCTTGGTTGTTTCCATTTCATTTAATTCTTTTTTTCTGGGAATTTCTCTTGTTCTTCAATTTGGGGCATATTTCTTTGTTTCTCCATTTTGTTTACCTTTTTGTGCTTGTCTCTGTTTATTGATTCAATCTGTTATGGTTCCCAAACTTGTTATGATTGCTTTATGATGTACCAGTATGTATCTTGTAGGTCTCAGTGGTACTATCTTTCAGGTCACCTGAGCTAGGTGCTCCAGGAATATTTCTTGTGTGGATTATGTGCACTCTCCTGTTATATTTAAATCTTGAATCCTGTTGGTCCATTCATGGGTGGATTTAACTCTCAGTATGGCTGACTATAAGGATAGACCTCAATTACCATGTATGAATTACTGTGAAAACCCTGCCCCTCATCCCACTTCCTGAGACAAGTTTTTTTTTTTTTTTTTTTTTTTTTCAGCAGGGTCTGGTTCCTGCCAGATTCCCCCCTTGTGTTTGTTACTTGTGTGTCTAGTTGGGTCAAACTCAGGTGTAGTCTGAAGCCTACTATTAGTTGTGTTGGTTCTGGGCCCACTTGGGCAGGGTTCTGATGCAGGTTGATGTTAGACATGTGTAACTGGACTTGAACTAGATGTTTGGAGCTTCACAATTCAGTTTGTGGCTGTGTCTACTGGACCTGGATGTTCATGGGGGGTACCACACTGTGTACAAGGGTCATCTTTCATGTAGCTCTGAACTGGTGGAAGTTCAATTAAAAGTTCAAGGCTCCCTGATGTTGGTATCCAGCTATAACCTCCTTCACCACTTCCTGAGATTGCCTGGACTTCCTCCAGAGCCTTTCAAAGAAAGAATGTAGAGTGGGCCCAAGTTAGCCACAACCCATAAACCCTTCCACATTCGAAAGTGTGGTCAGGTAGGACAACTGGGGTAATCAATTGTTTAGATTTGAGGTTTTGTAAACCTAGAGATCTTCTCCTCTTTATGAGAATATGTATTTATATTCCAAACCAAACATCAATTTAACTCTAGAAAGGTGGATGTACCAGTTCTTTATATAAGTTCTCAGTTTCATAGCTTTGTAGTTACTCTATAGTGATACACATCCTGAAATACATACTGCATACTGTCAACATCTGCTTCCAATCCTTCATTCTGTGGTGATTTGGAACTTGGGGAGTGCACAAGATATTCTGTAAATGAAAGTTTGTCTCTGATTCAGGGAACTACTTATTAGGTGTGTATGTATTGTATATAATCCTATCTAATAAAGAGGGAATATGCTAATTGATCCTCACACTGTCACAAATATGGCAGTGCCCATGGCCAATAAGGAGGGAATATGCTAATTGACTGCCACACCCTCAAAGATGGTGGCGCCCACAACCACAAGATGGCGGCGCCGAGTCCCCTCAGCCCCACCGGGTGGCAGGTGTGCAGCAAGGCCTAGGGGCAGGCCCGGCCTTGTCGTGTGCCTGCCTCCAGAGTCCCCCAGTCCCCTCAGCCCCCCAGCTGCCCAGGGCTGGCCCAAGGAGCAGGCAAGCCTTGGTGGCAGCTGCCCAGCCACCCAGGGCCACCTGAGGCTCAGGTAACCAGGGCTGGCCGAGTCTTGTGCTGCCGGCAGTGGCAGCAGCAGAGGTGTGATGGGGGCATCGCCTTCCCCTGATTGCTGGGTCACCTCCCACCCCTGAGGGCTCCCAGACTGTGAAAGGCAATGCCCCCCCCCTCCAGTGCATGAATTTTCATGCACCAGGCCTCTAGTAATGTATAATTATGTAAGTAGTGTAACATCTCAAACCAATTTCATAGTTTCAGACTGGCTAACTACAATAAATATAAAATGAAAAGTATAAACCCTATAAAAATAAGAATCAGAGCAGTGGATCTGGAGGGACACAAAGGACTTGCCCCTTTCCTACAGGCTTGGCTAGCACCGCCCCATCCCCCAACAGGAGACAGTTTGGATTTGTGCTGCTGAGTCCTGGTGCCTCTGTCCTTCTGAGCTTGATTCTGTAGTGGGGATGGCTGGCTTTATCTAACCAGAACCTGCTTCCTGCTTCTCCTGGGGAGCTAGAGTTGGACATTTTAGCAGCGATTGATTGACGTGACTCTGGTGTAGGAGCCAATTATTCCCTAATAGCTCCTCTATAGACATATGTATGTAAGCATAGCATCATTAAAAGATGGATGTGAACATCCCTACCCCTTGGGTAGAAACCAGAATTTCTGCTATAAGTTAAGAGTATTAGAATTACATTGGTAACAGCAAGCTATAGTGAATTAATTATTAAGAATAATTCATAGCAAGACAGTTACAAATGTATTAACTGGGAGAGTTTTTCTCCCTGTAGCCTGTTATGGGTTGAATTGTGCTCCCCCAAATTCAGAATGCCTTCTTATTTGGGAATAGAGTCACTGCAGATGTAATTAGTTAGGATGTGGTTATATTGGGGTAGGCTAAGCCCATAATCCAACATGACTGCTGTACTTATACAAAGGAGAAATTTAGACATGGCCACTCACTTAACGAGAATGACATTTTAACATGAGGTTGGAGTGATTCAACTAGGAACACCAAAGAGCACCAGCAAACCACCAGCAGCAAGGAAAGAGGCCAGAAACAGATTCTCCCTCAAGGTCCTCAGAAGAAAACAACACTGCTAGCACGCTGACCTTGGACTTCTAGCCTCTAGAACTGTGAAACAAAACATTTTTGTTGTTTAAGCCACAACACTTGTGTCACTTTGCCCTAGAAAACTAATGCATTCCTTATTTCTATTAAGAGTCAATGGCAATCATCACCTCATAGGAACTTATTCCTCCACATTAGGAAAGAATAGATAAAAGAACAAAGGAAAAAAAAGAGGTTATTGATATTCTAATCAGTTGTTATAAATCTTAATGGAGAATAGATTTTTGAAAGTAAAAGTACAGTGATTTACAGAGAACTGGGGTTTTCAGAGAGGAAAGACTAATGACATTTTTAATTTCAAAACCCGGCTTTATTTTGATAAACAAAGAACTTAAAATGTACTCTACAACCACAGGATTTGGGAAAAAGCACATGTATGTGAGACTATTTTTCTAGTCTAAATACAAGAGTCACAATACTCCTATGAAGTTCTTGCCCTTATTTTCATACATTTATAGATAAAGGTGTCTAAAACAGTTAAGTAATGTATTCAAATGCCATATGGCCTCTTCATTCTTGGAGCCAGGATTTCAAATTTGTTTTATCTGAACTCAAAGTCGAACCTCTACTGGTGAAAATGCTCCATTATGGAAAACATGTGGTACAGTGTTTGAACATTCATACTTATTAAGTACTAATCAGTGTTTCACCAACTGTATTTAGCATGGGCTAGAATTCCTAAATGGAATACTTCTAAGTATTGAATACTGCAGAATGTTCCCCCATTACATGGCAGTCTATTATAAGCTCAACAGAAGATAGTGGCATTCCAGACACTCGGTCCCACTATGTATTCCTTCAAGAAGTAAAGCATGTTTTCAAAAGGTAAAGTAGAAAGAATAATCCATACGTTTGTATATGCTACCATCAAACATTGTTTACCACAGTAGAGTTTTAGTGTTTCAAATAGCTGTGCACTGTGTAATCCCTGCAGTGAAGTATTTCCTATAAAGAGGGTTTCAGAAACTGTTTCCAGCTCAGACTACAATTATGGGATGAAACATGTATGAATAAAGAAATGAATATTACAACATGCACCTTCAGTTAATGGCACTATGTTATAATACTAGAGGCCTGGTGCACAAAATTCCTGCACTGGGGGTGGGGGGCGCCCCTCAGCCCAGCCTGCCGGTTTAGGCCCAATCCCTGCACACCGGCAGTCTGATATCCCTCTCACAATCTGGGATGCTGCATGCACCAGTGACCATACTTTTCATACAGGTGAAAGGCATCTTGCTGTTGTATGGGCAACTAAATTTTTTTTGCCTTGATTATAAAAAATAGTACATAACATGATCCTTCTGAGGCAGTAGTATAATTTTCTTCATCTTACAGGTGGAAAAACTGAAGCAGAGAGAAGTTAAGTAATTGGCTTTGTCACACAGTTATAAGTGTCAGAATCAGGGCTGACCACAAAATGTGCAAGCCAGTGTCCATGCAAGTCATCGCTGCATCATCCTGTTTTTTCAGTGTTATAGTAGCCTTGCCAGGTTTTAATTTTTAAATCTAAGAGACTGTTCCCAATATATAGGGTAGAGTCCCTAGGCCTGGCCGGTGATCTGGGCCAGTCTGTGAGGCAGCGGGCAGGGTGATCAGGTCCCCCCCCCCCAACTGGCACTCACCTTGGCTGGCAGCCTGGCACCGCCCACCGGCCAGCCCTGCCCCCTGATTGCTGCTGCCAGTTGCCTCTCTCTTGTCATAGCAACCAGTCGTTCCATCAGTGGTCCCGCCATTGGGTCGATTTGCATAGTAGCGCTTTATTATATAGGATCTCACAGAACATATGAGCATTGCACACACTTGGTTCACCTCTGTATTTTTTCAATGAGTCCAACATATTCACAATAGGTAAAGCTGTATTACTCTAAAGCATAAATGATAATCAATACATTTGTAACAGCTACTGGAAAACTCTGTCTAAAAGAGCATCTATTTAGTGTTTCCGTTAGCTGAATAATTGTAAGTCAAACATGCAAGTGAAGTGTTTAAACATTTGAGAACTAATTCATAGCAAGCGGCTTTTTGGAAAACTCTTTTCAGCATTGACTATAATTACTTATGGAAACAACTACTAAATACATCATGAATATTCCCACATGAATCCCCAACAGGTGGCATTACAATACTTCACAGAACATACCAGCATTCCAAATACCAGTTTTGCCTGTTGGAACAATTAGTGTTCAGGGAGATGCATAAATGTGTGAAACCTGTAGTGTAACCTGTCTGGATTCTTGGGATTATTGTGAACAACGTGAGATTTTTGGCAAAGTGTTTTAGCACAGACTCTAATTCCAAAATGAAACCTGTCCTATCAATGTCATAAATATCCCAAAATGCTCCCTAGATACTTGGCATTATAAAACCACACTTCACAGAAGATAACAGACTTCCATACCGTGGGTCACGTATGTCCTTCCTCTAAAATTGAAACACATTTTCAAAGGTTAATGAATGTATTAGTCTATAATCCTATCTAATAAAAGAGTAATATGCAAACTAAACGTCACTCCACGACAAAATGGCGGTGCCCATAGACACAAGATGGTGGCACCCAGTCCTCTCAGACCCGCCAGAGTACCCCAGTTCCAGGGAAGGCTGCCGCTGAGAGCAGGCAGTGAGCAGTCTAGCCTGTTGGCCTGGGAGGCAGATGTGCCCTCCCGCACGATCCTCTCCCAGCCCCGGCCCCAGCCCTGGGCCTGCGAGATGCCCACACACGGCCTCCGTGATCCGCTGTCCGCCGGGGTGCAGGCTGCGGGCCTGCGAGGTGCCCGTGCACTTCTGGCGCAATCCGCTGCCTGCCCTGGCTTGGGCCATGGGCCTGAGAGTCATGCGCATGGCTGGCGTGATCCGCTGCCCACCCTGGCTTGGGCTGGTGATCTGCTGCCCGACCCGGCTTGGGCTGTGAGTCTGCAAGGCGTGCGTACAGCCGGCATCATCGTCTCCCAGTATTGGCCTGTGTTGTGGGCCTGTGAGGCACCCACGCATGACTGGTGCCATCTGCTGCCTGTCTCTGCCCAGGCTGTGGGCCTGCGAGAAGCCCCGGGCCGCCTATACACCTCCCCATCTGTGCGCCCCCCCCCCCCCCCAGCAATCAGCTCCCATCTGCAGCCAGGGGTGTAGGCCTGGGAGGCAGCTGCGCCCCCCAGAGCTATTCCCTCCCAGAGGCAGCCTGGGGTGTCAGGCTGCACCCCCATGGAGTGATCCCCCCCACACACTATAGCCTTGGAACTTCCCTTGCTGCCAGCCGAGTGATTGGAGATGGGCTGTGATATCTGGGCGATGCTGCCCAGCAAACCTCTCCCATTGGGTAGAAACTTCTGACCAGGTTAGGGAGGTAAATGGGTTTTGTTTAAAATCTTTAGAAACCACAAAGGAAATGTCTGAGGTTGGGTTTCACATTGGAAGTAACTTACACCTAATTTCTGAAGGCAAACGGGGACATTGCAGTTACATTACTGGAGAGTACCCCTTGGCTCTGCAAGGGCGGTGGTGGGTGCTCCCTGCCCTGGTTCCTCAGCACCTTGAGCAGGGCTTGAGCCCACCCAGGAAGGCCTTTTCCCCTACAGTTTTCACCAAGGCAGGGAGGTTTTGTAGACATGAATAAGAAGTGCCCACGCACAAGTCCTGAAGATGCCGGGGCTGGAAGAAATGACAATCAAACCGGGAAAAGAGCAAAACCAGAAACACCACCAATCCCAACATAGATCATCTTTTTCTTCAGATGACTGTGTGTTTCCCTCTTCTTTGTCTTCTGGAAGCAAGACAGATTCAAGTACTGACAATTCTACCAATGGAAAAGTTAAGAGAGAGGAAAGAAAAGGAATAAAAGGAAAAAAGAAAGAAAGGACAAAAGATGAGACATCAAGAAAAAGAAAGAAGGAAAAGAGGAAGAAACAACCACATCATATCACCTTTCCATGGTCTCATGAAATTCCTGTTTTAAGTTTATTTTATGACACTTTTAGTTTGGGTTTACATTTTTACTGGTTTGTGAAGACCACGGCAGGTACACTGTCCAATATATTAAAGAAAAAAACCCTATCTAATAAAGAGGAAATATGGAGGGGAGAGCATTTGGGGGTAACCGGGCTGTCAGGGGAAGGCAGTTGGGGATAATTGGGCTGGCAGGGGAACAGTTAGGCATTGATCAGGCTGGCAAGAGAGTGGTTAGGGGGTGATCAGGCTGGCAGGCAGAAGCAGTTAGGGGCAATCAGGAAGGCAGGCAGGCAAGTACTTGGGAGCCAGCAGTCCTGGATTGTGAGAGGGATGTCCGACTGCCCGTTTAGGCCCGATCCTACCAGTCAGACATCCCTTGAGGGGTTCCAGATTGGAGAGGGTGCAGGCTGGGCTGAGGGACACTCCTCCCCCCCCCCCCCCCCCGCCGCCAGTGCACGAATTTCATGCACCAGGCCTCTGGTGTAATATATAATCCTTCTATTTGTGAATGCTTCTCATAAACTCTATCTAGAAGAGTCTAGTTGTAGTTTTTCAATGGGCTCTACACTGAGAAAACCTGCAGTATAGTGTTTGAACATAATTATTTAGTATGAATCAATGTTTAGGCCAACTGCTTTAGTAATTCTTGATGAAATATTTATTAAGATTGAATGAATATTTCAACATGCTCCCTTCCCTCTCCATAAACAGCAGTACACCATAATGTTTCAGAGAAAATGCAAGCGTTTAAACACTTAGTTCAGGTATGTATTCATTCACAGAATGAAACATATTCCCAATGGATAATGCATTAGTCTAAAATATAGAGTATAATTTATGCAATTTTAAAAGCTACTGGAAAACTCTGTCGTGAACATCATAGATATAGTATTTAAACTAGTGACACAACTGTGTAAAACATGTAAGTGAAGTGTTTAAACACTCTTAGAACTAATTGATACCAGGTGGCTTTTTGAAACACTTCTTTAGGATTGACTCTAATTACTGATATAAACACTGACTTTGTTAAGAATGTTATCCTAAAATGCTCCCCAAATACATTGTATTATATAAAAACTAGAGGCCCAGTGCATGAAATTACTGCACGGGTAGGGTCCCTAGCAGCTGTTGGCTGCTGGCAGTGGCCTCCCTTCCCCACCTCCCTTACCTGGCTGTAGGCCTCTGGTGGGGACCTTCCTTTGTTCCACTCTGCCCCCTGGTGGTCAGCGCAGGTCATAGTGAGCCTGGTCCGTCGAACTCCCACCTGCGGGGACTCTTTGCATATTAGGCTTTTATATATAGAGATATTTCACAGAAGATACCAACATCCCACACCCTTGGTTGCTGGAGCTGACCAGCAGATCCTTAGCTACAGATGAATGATTACTCTGACACATGTTTTTATGAAAGAGGGGCCTAAGGGATTGCTTGGCTATGGGAACCAGCAGCCCATTCACCTGCTTCCTTAGGCTAAAATTAATCTTTAGATACAATCAGCAGGGTAAGTATCCTTGAGAAAGTACATGCTTCTATAATGTCATGTCTAAAGACTAAACATAGAGATTCCAGTAAAAACAATCAGGGGCTCAGACTTGTTTGGAAAAGTCAAGGCAGGGGCTTCTGCCTTCGGCAAGGTCCCCCTAAAGTAAGGTGACCAGACATCCCGCTTCTGGCGGGACAGTCCCGATTTTTAACAATTTGTTCTGCGTCCCGCGGCGTTTTAAAAAAGTCCCGATTTTTGGAAAGAATGCATGACAAGCTAGGGAACGGCAGGAGAACAGGAAGGGAATATATGGTTTTCGGAAGCCATGTGACTATTTAGCCAGGATATGCGTTTTACATTATTTTTGTTAATTTTATAAGGTTAAACTTTAATAATAACAAATAATTATTGAGAACTGATTATCGAGAACTGCTTATCAAAGTTCACATTGTTGATCAGTTGTTAGAATTCGACCACCATTGTTCGGACTTAATGAACAATGGCATTTTTTGGGATTGGCAACGACGAAAACATTTTGTAACTGTCTCTCAGATGATACACATCGTACTGCGTGCTAGTAAGCTAGTTAAACAAGTGATGTCATTACAAATCAGCTATTCAGATAATTTAGGTAAGTAATTTATTTATTTATTTCATAAATACATAAATTTTCTTGAATTTAGCAGACAGTACTCATTATTTATATTTTAGAGTGGTGGCAAAAAAGTCTAGCGCCGTTCTTGAAAGTGACACTTATGACTTACGTTACGGCAAATTCATGACCTTTTAAACAACGACAGCAATCTACTAAAAAAAATTCACTCAAATGAGAAATATGCCAAAGAATAAAATAATACTATACATATTTTTTTATTCATTTTATTTGTAAATTGTACTTATGTTGAAATTTAAAAAAATATATTACAATACTATTTTTGCATTCTATGAAAATTTTTGTTGCTCCATATAGACCAAATTTTTAATCAAGAACCCCCCCCCCTCCCCAGGTCAATGGTGTCCCACTTTACCAATTTTAAAATCTGGTCACCTTACCTTAAAGCCCCCCCGACCTTTCGGAGAATCCTCCTTACAGACTTCCCAACCAAGTCCCATGCTTCCCCACACTGGGTCACAGGTTTACTACCTCAGGTAGTGAAAGATTATCAATAACTCATGGATGTATTAGTCTTTGATGTAATGTATAATCATTATATTTGTAAAGGCTACTCACAAACTCAGCATTCATGAACCTGTAGCATGCTAACTTATTAACTGGCAAGTAAAATAAATTTTTAGACGCTCCATAGTTCTTTTTTAAAAAATTCTCTATTGTTGAAAGTATTACATATGTTCCCCTTTTCCCCCATTGACCTCTCCCAGCCTGCCTCAGCCCCCCAACCCAGGCCTCAACCCCTATTGTCTGTGTCCATTCGTTATGCTTATATGCATTCAAGTTCTTTGATTGATCTCTTACAGCCACCCTCCCCTGCTTTCCCTCTGAGGTTTGATGGTCTGTTCGATGCTTCTATGTCTCTGGATCTATTTTATTCCCCATCAGTTTATGTTGTTCATTATAGTCCACAAATGCGTGAGATCATATGATATTTATCTTTCCTTGACCGGCTTATTTTGCTTAGCATAATGCTCTCCAGGTCAATCCATGCTGTTGCAAATGATAAGAGTTCTTTCTATTTTACAGTTGCATAGTACTTCATTGTGTAGATGTACCACTATTTTTTATCCACTCATTTGCTGATGGGCAATGAGGATGTTTCCAAATCTTAGCTATGGTAAATTGTGCTGCTATGAACATAGAGTACACATACCTTTCTGATTGGTGTTTCTGTTTTCTTGGGATATATTCCTAGAAGTGGAATTACTGGGTCAAATGGGAGTTCCATTTTGAAAGTTTTGAGGAAACTCCATACTGTTTTCCACCAGGGGCTGCACCAGTCTGCATTCCCACCAGCAGTGCATGAGGGTTCCTTTTTCTCTACATTGTAGCCAGCACTTGTCGTTTGTTGATTTTTTGATGATAGCCATTCTGACAGGTGTGAGGTGGTACCTCATTGTGCTGTTGATTTGCATCTCTCTCATGATTCGTGACTTTGAGCATTTTTTCATTTGTCTCTTGACTTTCTGTATGTCCACTTTGGAGAAGTGTCTATTTAGGTCCTTTGCCCATTTTTGATTGGGTTGTTTATCTTCCTTTTGTTAAGTTGTATGAGTTTCCTATAAATTTTGGAGATTAGACTCTCCATAATTCTTTTTTTTTAAATTTCTTTATTGATTAAGGTATCACATATTTGTCCTCATCCCCCATTCCCAGTCCACACCCCTCCCCACACATGCCCCCACCCCCCTGTTGTCCTTAACCGCTGGTTAGGCTTATATGCTTGCACACAAGTCCTTTGGTTGATCTCTCCCCTTTACTCCCACCCTCCTGTACCCTCCCTCTGAGGCCCGACAGTCTGATCCATGCCTCCTTGTTTCTCCATAGTTCTTAATATTGACTTCTTACATTCAGCCTCAATATTTTGAGGAAAAATTCACTATGTCTTAATACTGGAACAATTTGTAGCAGTGGCTTACAAATATTTGTGGTGAAATATATGCAGAGGCAAGTGAACATATTTTATCCTGGAAGGCTGGTCGTACAAGCTGAAATTTGATTCCTTTTCCTGGTATTGTGAAATTTATTTTAAACCACATTTTAATGTGAGAAAGTCATGTTAATTTTGCTTTCCTCTACATAATAAATTTGCACTTGTTTTGATATAAAAATGACACATTACATCATTTATTACATTGTTTACCAATTTGAACTACTTAAGTTGCTCTCTGAGCCTCTTTCACCCCATCCAATTTTCACATAATAATGATGAATTTGAGTGCTCACTGACATCAGACTCTTTTTTACCTAGGGAACACAACTTATCAATCCTCTGATGGTTGGTTTGGCTAACATTTCAGGTGGTGGTTGTGGCATTCATCATCTAAACCCCAGATATGCTGATTCTCCAGAATAATGTTAAAACCTAATAATTTCATCCTGAGGAGTGAATGCCTCACGCAGTATTTTCTCATTGTCTGACTGCTAATTTTCAGAGATTCCAATGGTACACTAAAGGTGGTCTCTCACCACGCATTCTCTGGGCATCATGAAATAATGACTTCTTGGAAATTCCACCACCTTATTAGCCAATTTTGAAACATATGAATGGCTGACAGGCTTCAGATAATGTCATTACTTTACTTTCCCTTCTTTTCATCTAGATATTTTGGTTTTAAGTGGATTGCAATTTGAAATGTAACTTTCATTGATATTAACAATATTTCTCTAGATATCAAACGTCAAGTTACATAAGTAGTCACAGAATTATATTAAGAATTTGGATTCAAATACTATGACTCTATCAAGATGGTTGACATATTCACGTTCAACCAATATATAAAATTAAGCAAACTAAATGATAATTGATAGGCTTTAAGACATGTTAAAAATTATATTTGTGTGGAAACATATTTAATAGTTTACATGGTCATATTGTAAAGTGGAACAATGCAGGAACTAACATTATTTTTATTCAGTATAAATCTAAATATAATTTACAAAGTGTTATAATCTATTGTTTTCAGTGAAATTACCCTTCTTATAATACTTGTTTTTGAGGAAGAAACAATAAACTCTATGAATTATGATAGTAAGAAAAAATGTAGTTTTCTGGAGTATCTTTAAGATTAAAATTTATTTTAATAGAAAATAATGAAATAGTTATTTTAAGTCTCTCTGTTCAGTACATTTATTGAAGATATGTTATTACTAAAACGCTCTGAAGTGTTTGAAATTGGTATATAAAAATATAAAGTAATATACTTGCCCTTAAAATATTATAGATTAGTAATTAGCAATTGCCCATTGAGGTTCAATAATACATAATAAATCTGAAAGCCAGAAACAAAGAGGTTCAAAGGACAGAATTAAAGAGTGATTGATGAAGGATATGGCATTTAAGATACATCTTTGTCTATGCCAAGATTTTGAAACCTAGAAATTTAGTATATTTCTCTAGGGGAGAATATTAGCAATCATCAATATTTAGGCCACTTAGCATATGATTTTTAATTGTTAAAAATATAAAAATAAAGGAAAATGAAACTCCTCAATGACAATTGATCCCCAAGGAATTATTTTTGGAACTTTACAGAAAAGTGAAAATTTTTTTTTTTTTTTTTTTTTTTTTTTTTTTACTTCTGATGCTATTCGAGGCAACAAACACAATATGTGAATGAGAAGCAAGCATAAGGTAAGAAGACAGGAACTAGGCACCAGCTTGAAGGTGACATACTGGAAAGTAATTTTAGTCTGTTGGTGTGTTGTGCCACTCAGGAGATTCCTTTAAACCAACTGTTTCTGCTCAGGGGATATTGCCTTGGAAATTAGAATATAGGTAAAAAAAATTCCACTTTTGTTTCATTTAATCAGGTACATACTATTTTAAAGGCTGCCTATGAAAATATGGGTTGGCATTTTCATGTCTAATTTTAGTTGAAGAAAAATGTGACTGTTTGGTAAAATGTCTATCACATTTAGTAAGTTAATAACCCATGTTTTCTTTATTTACTTGGGTAAACTTTGTGGGGAGTAACTGATATGCCCTGGATCTGAAAATGCTGCCACTGCATGGCCATCTGGCTGATCAGATGGCAGTTTTCCATTTTTATCGGAAAATTAATTTCTCTGGTAGAAAGGACGTGAGTATTGCTAGCAAACCTTCCAAGATAAGATTACCAAATCCTTTTCAGAATTCTTGTGTAATAATGCTCTTGCTTCTATCAATCTCACATTTCTTTTTTTTTTAATTAGAGTAGCTGAAGGTGAATTAATTACTTGGGTAAAAGTATGTCTGACTATAATGGAAGGAAATTATGATCTTTAAAATTCATGGTACAGGGAAATACTAGATTACTCCTGAATATGAATATAAGCTCTGCCGCTTATAATCTATGGCATTGAAAAGAATTTTCTTCCCCTGAATTTTTCACTTTGTTTCTACATACATAGCTCAACCAATCTTATGCAAAGTTGTAAGATAAGGAAACATATCAGAATCTCCTAGCACAGTACAAAGCACTCTTCAAAGGCTTCCTGCCAGCACAGAAGCCATAGCTCAGCCTGCAACTCACTGCGGGTAGGAAATATATCTTCATTGTTATTACTAGCTCTTGGTGGCATAGTGCATATCACAGGGGCTTCATGAATATTTTTTGTAAGAAACAACTGAATAACACAATGACCTGAATTCAACTTTAAATTTAGAAAGTGTTTATATCAATTTTTCTGAGTTAAACTCTAAAACCCATTTAGTAAAATCCTGGTAGATTTTCTATTTTGATATTCCAGAACCTTGAAATCAGAATGGAAAATACATCTGCATCACATCTAGTTCCTGGATGAAAAATACACCTAGGAAATTCTCTATAAATACTTGTGAAATGAATAATTCAATCATTCATTTTGAGGCCTAAATTTGAAAAGCTTGTGGTATAATTCTTGTGAGTTCAATTCTAAATACCTTCTGGTTAAATTAATTGTGAATATTCAGTTTTGATATTCTAGAAATGTAACTATTGAGTGCGATTACACATACTCTTCCAAGTATTTTGCTTTTTATCATGTTTTCAACTTGTACTAATTTTATGTAACAACTTGGTGCTAAACTTTATTTGATAGATATTGCTTTTCCAGTATAATGAAGAATGGCCTCTAAAAATAGAAAGTCAAAAATGCCGAGCTGTTATAAAGATTGCCACTTGCATATTTTGCCACACAGATGTCATGTGTATTAACATATACTATGAGATCTTGCTAAAGTGCATGTACATTTTAACGATAAATATTAGGAAAATGCACTGTGTTGTTTTCACTGATTGGTTAATTCATTTATGTATCATTTTGGAAACTCCCTTTTTACCCAGCTCTACTGTTTCTGCCTAAGCTATGCTGTCTCTTATATTACATCATTAGCAGCCTACTGCTTGGGTCATCTCCTCCAGTGCTGCCCGCCAATAAGGCATTATTCATGCTCTTGTCAGAGCAATCATTCAAAGGCGTATATTATATCTCCTGACTCTCCTACTTGTATCATTTAAAAACAGCCTTTAGGAGGAAAATCTAAATTGTTAGTTTGTGATGCAAAGTCATTCATGATTTGCTTTCTGTTTAACACTCCAACTTCAACTTGTAACACACACAACCCACTGGTATGCCCTGCTCATATGAAATGCTTTGCAGGTCCTTGAGCAGTCTCTTCTTTTCCATTACTCCACACCTGGACACCTGGGCACACATTGTTCCTTAAGTTTAAAAGGCATCATCTTTCCCCTACCTTTCACTATCTGGCCTATGATCATTACTGTTCAAGATGAAGAAGAAACATCACTACTATGGTTTCACAGATACCTCAAGACTGTCTTACCTGCTTATATTTTACTTTCCTTTTTTTTTAAATCTTCACCCGAGGATATTTTTCCATTGATTTTTAGAGAGAGTGGAAGAGAGAGGGTAAGACAGAGAGAAACATCTACGATGTGAGAGAAACACATCGATTGCAAGAGCCCTGACCAGGGCCCGGGCTGGGGAGGAGTCTGTAACCAAGGTACCAGTATGTGCCCTTGACCAGAATCAAACCCAGGACCCTTTGGTCTGCAGGCTGACACTCTATCCACTGAGCCAAACCAGCTAGACCTTTACTTTCTGATAGTGCTCTCTACACATATAGTTACTGAGCACTTTAAATATGGCTAGTGAGGCTGAGAAATCCAACTTATCATTTTATTTGATTTTTTAAATTAATTTCAACTTAAACACACATATCTGAATAGTGGTTACTATTAAGGAAACTTAACTTTTAAAGCAATTGGGTAAATTATACCTTAATAAGCAATATTAAAATGTTAATATTTCTCCCTACCTGATCCCTCTAGAATTTAGAAACTCTTAGTGAATATTATTTACTTTTCATGACAATATGGTTGTTTACGTGAATTCAATGAGAATCTGTTCTCTTTATAACAGGACACAATAGAAATCTGATTTTGTTCACCAAGACTTTTAGTGGCCTGTCATGCAAGTAGGAGACATACATAGACTCTGAATGTCACCATAAAGCTTTAAAGAATTATGATTGATTTTGACTGAGTCCAGTTCTTGACTATTATAAATTAAAAATTCAGTCAACAGAAGGGTGATTACCAGAGGAAAAGAGAGGGAGAAAGAAAAACATCGATGTGAGAGTGGAACATCAATCTGATGCCTCCTGCATACCTCATTACGGGGATCAAGCCCGCAACCCAGGCACGCACCCTGACCTGGAATCAAACCAGCAACCGTTTGGGGCATGAAACCAACTGAGCAACACCTGCCAGGGCTGTCACCATTATTTCCTTCAATATTGTCGCAGTCTTATTCTTTCATTTTCTTAACCATACATGTCATATCTAAGGACTCACATAATATTCCTTCAATGGTATGAATATTAGCTCTTTTTTTATTATCCCATAGAACCCTGAAACTCATCTTTATTTCCCCCAGTGTATTTTTTCCTGTGTGTTTAGATTGAGTAAATTGTATTGATCTGTCCTCTAGTTCACTGGCTATACCATTTTCAATCTCCTTCGATTATTGAACAAGTCCATGACCTCATTATTATTTTAAATTTAATTTGCAGTTCTACAATTTTTATTTTTCTGAAATTTTAATTTTTCTCCAATTTTCAAGCAAATGTGTTAAAACATTTATTTACTTATTTATTTATTTACTTATTTATTTTATCATTACTGGAGAATATTTTTTCAGGAAGGAGGAGGGAAGAGAGAGAGAGAGAGAGAGAGAGAGAGAGAGAGAGATCAATTTGAAAGAGACACATTGATTGGTTGCCTTCTGCACACACCCTGACCCAGGGCAGGGTGCTATCCCGCAACCAAGGTATGTGCCTTTAACTGGAATTGAACTCACAACCCTTCAGTCCTCAGGCTAACACTCTAACCACTTAGCAAAACTGGCCAGGGCTTAAAGCATGTTTTATGTCTGCTTTAAAATCCTTATTACTTGATTTCAACTTCTGACTTACCTTATTGTTAACATATTTTATTGTCCTTTCTCATTCAAGTTGTGATTTGTCTTGTTTTGGGTATAGTTAGTTATTTTCTATTGTATTCATGGTGTTTGTATATTATGTTATGATACTCTTCTTTTTCATCAAGAAGGCCTTTCTGAGATATAGCATGATGATTCGATGGGAGTATATGCTCAGCTTCTCACTGAGATCCCTTTGTGACTCACACTGAGTCACACCACTTCATTGCAGATCCGAGGGGGAGAAGTTAAGACTCCTCAACCCAGTGTGCACCTTCCCTGCAAAAGTAGGCCAACTGGTAGTGCCTCTTTAACTTTTAGTGCATGTATCAGCTCACTACCGCCACTGAACCCTGCTCAAACCAAAGCAGGTCAGGGAGAGTAGTGGAATGCCAAACAATCCATTTCCTACTGAGGCAGGATAGTAAGAAACTAGAAAATTACTGGGTAAGTGGAATGGGGAAACTGAGACAACCTAATTCAACAAGACCAAGCAATTTGAACAACTTACAGCCAGTTAGTGATTCACAAGATTTTATCTTCCCTAAGGACACCAACTGGTTTATACCTCTCCTCCCTAACCAGAGCATGTATAGCTTAAGTCAGGAAGGAGGAGGGAAGAGAGAGAGAGAGAGAGAGAGAGAGAGAGAGAGAGAGAGAGAGAGAAGAGAGAGAGAGAGATCAATTTGAAAGAGACACATTGATTGGTTGCCTCCTGCACACACCCTGACCCAGGTCTGGGAGATAGAGGACAGAGACCAAATTAATTCCATTTGTGCCAGTCAAACGCAAGAATAGATGAAGTCAGGAGAACAAATAAAAACTTGATTAGAGCCAGACAGGCCCAAGTAAAGCTGGCCAAAGAATAATCCCAAATTCCACTATATGCTAAATTTGATGCACCAGCATATTAAAAACCCACCTGGAAAGCAGATGACTATTCTGCTGAAACCCTCCCCCAAGATTCTCACCCACAGGAAAGAGATAAAAACCCTCAAGACAAAGACCCAGGATGGGCTTGGTCTAGAGCAGCAGTCGCCAAACTTTCGGACCTCACAGACCACCAATGGTCCACGGACCACCAGGTGGTGACTGCTGGTCTAGAGCATGCCCATGACCCTTCTTGAACATGAACTTTTAACTTTGCACTAGAATCTAAGGGTCCCCATGAGACTTGCAACTAGGGGAGCAGTGGGCAGCAGCAGCTTGTCCTGAGCTTACCCCTCTGATCCTATATGTTTGTTGGTCATTGTTACGTCTTCTTGCGAGAGGTGTATGTTCAGGACCTCTCTCCATTTTCTAATTGGATTGTTTGTTTGTTTGGTAAAATTTATTGTAACTCTTAGCAAAGTGAAAAGTATGCACATGAAACTTCAGAATTTTTAACAGAGTTCAACCGAAGTCCAGACAGAAATGTTGTTTTACAGGCTCTCAAGAGCCATAAGTGAAAGTTCAGCTAAAATTCAAAAGGAAGATATCTGAATTCCCTTCAGTGTTTTCCCACTAATTGGTTATTTCAAGCCCAGGGAGTTTATAAGATTGACTTAAGGAAAATGAATAGCGATGCTTTGCCACTTATGATTAGTGAAAATAGGCAAGCCAAAGACAAATCTACTTGCTTGAAAGATTTGGGGATTCTGCAAAATCTTTTTAGAACTAATGTTTGTGCAAAGCACGTGTACTGTTATTATCGTCTTAATCAAGTCATGGTTGGTATCAAATGTAATGCCATACACAAATATATTTTTCGTTTCTGTATTTAAACAAATAATATTATTTATAAACCCTTATTTTACATGTGATTAAAAGATAATATATAATGCTTCACAACAGATGACATTTAAGAAAATCTAATCAATTTGAATGGTCTTAAAACTGCACCTGTCCAAATGTCAAATAAAATACATAGGTGTTTAGCTAACATTCCTCATATTCCTTCTAGTCTATAAAAATACAATGAATGTGAGGATGGATTCATTAGAAGGAAGACTTGTAATAAATGGAACACAGTGTAGCCTAATTAGTAAAATTCTTGGAGCAATGCCTGCTTAGTATTAGATGTCCACATCTTGAAAGCCTTATATTTTTCTCAAACAAGTCAGTGCTGCTAAGTCTTTGCCTATAGTTCTGAAAATAATGCAGAATTTTTAAAACTACAGAAAATTTTTCTACCTGAATTGCAGTGTGTCATCCAATTAGGTCAAAGGAAACACATCAAAATTGTATTATTTACAAAAAGGAGCACATTAATTTTTGTTTACATTCCTAAAATAAGTGGAGAAAATAATTATGTGACTTTCTTTAATTTAATAAGAAGATATTTACATAATTGCAGGAAGGTGGCACAGTTGAGTGGCAGCTTTAACTATGACTACAAACAATAAAGGTACCAATATTTTTAAAAAAATATGTTTTTATTGGTTTTAGACAAAGAGGACAGGAAAGTGTGAGAGAGAGAAACATTGATGTGAGAGAGAAACTGATCAATTACCTCCTGCAGGCTTGCGCCACCTACTGGGGATCAAGCCTGCAACCCGGGCAGGAATTGAACCAGCGGCCTTTTGGTGCACAGGACAATGCTAAACCAATTGAGCCTCACCAGCCAGGGCAAAAACCAATATTAAAAATAAATAACAATATACAAAAACATTTTGAGGGAATGTATACTGCAGTTTGGGGCATCTCTCTCGTTTTTTTAAAATGTTTCTTATATGACTGTTACCACTTAACAACATATCCTTTATTCCATGAGTTTGTTTCCATGATGCTGTTATTCAGAAATCTGTTCTCAGTCTTCTCTCACTTTACATTTATTTGTTTTTTATGGTTTCATTGATAACTACATTGGTAGACAGAAAAACAAATAGTCAGATATATAATTAGATAAACAGATAGATAAATGTATTCCATATGTATTTATAAAATGTAGATTTGTAATTACAGTTGCCTCTTAGGAAAATCCTCTAGTCATCTCAAAATTGAAGAAAAATATGTGCTAATGTTATTTCATGTGTCAAAAGCTAAAAAGGCATGTAATTATTATTTATTCATATACTAATTCATATTATACCTTTAGTCCAATAAATGAGTAAGAATCTAAAAATGTTTTGAGAAAAATAATATGAAATTTTTAATATAAGATAAATACCATTTTTCACATTTGCATTGAATTCATGGGAATAGCTTAAATTGTTAGAGAAATATATCATTAAAGCACAATTGAGAATTTGTTCTTTTAAAAAAATATTTGGTATTAATTTAACATATCAAAAATAGACTATATAAGGATACAAACATATTTTACAGAGTTTATTGCTGCCATGGCAAGCAAAATCATCTTCTTATTAAAAGAACTGAATAAAAGAGTAGGTTAAGTAGCTCAGCCTATTATGGAATTGGCCATAAAGCCCTCAGGCTTCTTTTAGTTAAAACCTTGAATTCAGAAAAATATGAAATGTTCCTGGCACAAGATCTAAAAAATACCATGCAAGAATTTTTTGTTAATTTCCTTCATTAGCATTTTCCTATGTTCTAAACAGGACAAGTTTATAAATCATCTATGGGCCCTGTTTTCCTGTCAATGAAGTTTCAGTGCAGTGCAAATGCAGCCTAACCTGCCCCTTATCTCTAATTCTGAAATACTGGTCTGATCTGAAGGAGCGAATGAAGCACCCGGAGCTGCTGGTAGAGTGTTTACTGTTGAAACAGAAGATTTTCCAGGGGGTTGTCATATGAAGCCTTGGAAGTCATTGTGTGGTTTGTCCCAAGTAGTGGACGTGCTCTGTACACCACAACCTCATGGCTATGTTGTTTGGAGAAAACCTGTAAAGATAGAGTCTGTGTAAGGCAAATAAAGCATCTGTTTTCAGAAAGGACTCCATAAAATGCAGCTTTTTTTTTTTTTTTTTCCTTTTTGGTGCCCAGGTAATAGTGTGAGGCAAGTAGAGAAAGGAGAGTTCTTCCCACTTTTATGTGGAAGAGGGCATGGCTCGGCACATGACAGATCAGGGAACAAAAGGACTTTTATCTGAGTCCTTTGCTGTAGAGGAGGGTAAGAGCAGCAGCAAAATACAATCTCAAGTGGCTTCTGGAAGAAGGGAATTCAATGAGGAAAACGAGCAAAAGGACAGAAGAGGATTATGTGTGTGACACACCCTAGAGAGACCGAGAAATATTGTGAAGTGGGGTCATTAAGGAATCTGTATAATAGTCTACCTTATGCAGATAGGATATTGGTTCATTGAAATTTGCCTGTTGCTCTTTAAAAAAAATTATTGATTTCAGAGAGGAAAAGAGAGGGGGAGAGAGATAGAAACCTCAATGATGAGAGAGAGTCATTGATCGGGTGCCTCCTACACGTCCCGTATTGGGGATAGAGCCCACAAACCCCTCATGTACCCTGACCAGGAATGGAACCCTGATCTCCTGGTTGATAGCTTGATGCTCAACCATGGAGCCACACCCACCAAGCTGCCTGCTTGCTCTTAATGTGATGCAGTTTGTACCTCTACATGGAAAATAACAGGTCACACCAGTAGTTAAAATTATGCTCATTAGAAGATATTTCATCAAAGCACTTTCTTCCTTAGTCACATTAAAATCTGATTAAGATATTGAATGCACTACCAATAATGAGAATCACTCCATATTTGCCACCAAACATCCTGAAAGTGGACACATATTGGATCTTCACTCTCTTTTTACATCTATAAAATAAATATGATCACAATGATACCTATTTATGCCATTAACATAATTAGGAACATATGTACAAACTATAGTAATATAGCTTCTTAGAAAAGCTTTTTTGTGAATCTATTAATTTAATTTTTATATAATACATTTATAATATTTCTTTACAAGTTAATGTAAATTTACACCATTCATTCATTTTCTGATTCATTTATTAATAACTAGAGGCTTGGTGCATGAAAATTCGTGCACTCGGAGGGGTCCCTCAGCCCGGCCTGTGCCCTCTCGCAGTCCAGGAGCCCTCAGGGGATATCCACCTACCGGCTTAGGCCTGCTCTCCAGGGGATCAGGCCTAAGCTGGCAGTCAGACATCCCTCTGGCAGCCCGGGGGGAGTGTGCCTAAACTGGCAGTCAGACATCCTTAGTGCTGCCATGGAGGTGGGAAAGGCTCCTGTCACTGCTGCTGGGCTGGCCAGCCATGAGCTGGCTTCTGGCTGAGCGGCACTCCCCCTGTGGAAGCACACTGACCACTAGGGGGCAGCTCCTGCATTGAGTGTCTGCCCCCTGGTGGTCAGTGTGAATCATAGCAACTGGTTGTTCTGATTGTTCTGCCATTAGGGTCAATTTGCATATTACCCTTTTATTATATAGGATTATGAACTGTTTAAAAACTGTGCATCATCAAAAACATACTATCTTATACTGAGAAATCATTGCTACTTATGGCATATGATATTTAATAAGAAATTAAAAGTAAATACACAATAATATTTTGTGCTAACAAATACCATTGAGAAAATACCATCTGCCTTTCCTAATACACTGCCCTTGAAGTACTGAAAAATGATCCTTTCCATTTTTTTTAGATCCAGACCTACTGAGAAACTCTTATAGTGAATACAGCTGACTCAAATATAAAAGATGGATTTGCTGTTGGGAAAATATAAAGTAGAATTTTACAGTAATCAGATGAAGTACAAAGTGGATCAGATTCTGGAAACATTTTTAAATTTGTTCTAAATGTTCTATGTTTTGATTCATTCATTTATCCATTAAAATATTTAGTCAATTAGAATTAAGTATAAGACTGTGAATCATAAGGAAAAAATACTGCAATGAATAGAGAGTAGCATATTAAAATAAAATATGGTGCTGCATTTTTGCTAAAAATTATAAAGCAAAAAGACATAAAATAAAAAGACCTTTCCAAACATGTCAAGGGTAAAATGTAAAAGGACCATAATTCTATTACAAATTTTACTAAGTTAGAATCTATTGAAAATGTTTTTCTGTTATATTTCCTTTTTGAAAACCAACTGCTCCTATTAAAAGGTAGCCAAGGAAGAAAACTACACTCCATCCTCGGCAGCATTTCTGAAAGGACTCTGACAGCTATCAGCAAAGTAAAGGAAAATAAACTGAGCTCACTGAGTCGGTAGCCCCAACTCTAGAGAGGAGAATTGTCATAAAGGCCTATTTTGGGGAAATGCCATTGTTTAAATAGCTGGCTCTGAGGCAGCTTTGAGAGAGCAGTCACAGTCTCCAAGCAAAGCTGTGGAGCTGAGGAGCAATTCCACCCCAGCCATTCTATCAAGCAGACCTGTTAGTGACTCTTCAGCCTCAAAGGCCCAGAGCGTGACTCTGTCAAACGCAGGTCAGAGAACTAGGAGCATGAAGGGAGGCAATGCATCCTTTACTTCCCTACAAATGACATCAGATAGGCAGAGGGGATAAGATTTAATCAGGCAAACTTGGTTAGTGATACTAATAACGCATACTAACAACTTTCAGGAATATGATCTAAATTATATTTTACAAGGCCTGGAAACTGAGATAAAAGTGGAGCATATACTACTTTAAAAATATATAAAATGCAAAATAGCAGTGACCTTATTTATTGAATTTCTGGCAGTATTCTAATATAGGGTCATTAAAGCCCATTACTTTATTAAATCACTTTTAGAGTAAACATTTTTATCGATGAGGAAACTGGTGCTCTGAATTACTCCATATCTTGAATCGTTCAGAGGTCAATTTGGCTCCAATAGTCATCACACTTCACCAAACACAAACCTTCACCAGATGAAAGATGCTGAAAGTGAATATTTAAATGGAAAAAATGAGAATACATTGCAATAAGCCTCCTAGATAAGGGAGACTTGAGGTTATGATGGACTCTGGATTCAATTTGATATTTCCCCTTATTGTTTGGATACATTCCACCCAACTATTTAATTGAAATGTGGAAACACTAAGCCAAGGGTTATTATTGAACACAGAATAATACTTACAGACACAAACATTCATCTGAACATTTCGGATTGTACGATTTTCAATTAGAGTGTAAATTTCTAAGGACAGGCACAGTATCATTCTCATTTGTGGCCTTCCTGGTATCTTTTCTCATATTACGGGAAAAGAAGACTCTTTAGCTCATTGTTTTTCATTATTTTTAGAATAATTAAATAAATAATTTTGGCATCTGTAAAATATCTCACTCCCTTTGTTAGGCTGAAACTCTGGTCATACTAATTCCATCAAAGCAAGTTCTATAAACTCTCAAAGCCTCTGTTTTGACATCTGTAAAATGGAGATAGGAATAAAATCTACATAGAAAGAGTTCATCTGATTGTTAGCTTATACATAAGATTTATTTTTCACACACTAATAAATTAAAAATGATTTATCATCATGTTGTCATCAGTCATCAAGAGTATCCTAGAATTAAATAGAAAAGAGTACCCTAGAATTTTTAGACTTTATGTGCCTATATATCTTCTATTGTGGATGTACCAAATTATCACACCTTGTGGCTCAATACAATACAAAGACATTACCTTATACTTTGCAAGTGAGAAGTACAGAATAGGTTTCACGGAGCTAACCTCCAGTTGTTCACAGAGCAGCATTTTTCTACAGACTCTAGGAGGAGAGTCCTTTTTCTTTCTTCTTCAGCTTCTGAAGGCCTTGGCTCATGACTCCTTCCTCCACCCTCAAAGTTAAAAGCATAGCACCTTCAACTCTCTCAGACCCCAATCCTCCTGCTTTCATCATTCACTTACTAGGACCCCCAGGGATTATATTGTGTTTGTTTTGATAAACCAAGATATTCTTTCTGTTTTAAGATGACTAATTACTCATATTTACCAGGTAAGGTAATATATTTGACAGGGGTAAGGTGACATATTTAAATGTTTGAGAAATTTCAAAGTAGATATCTTTGGGGGTAATGAGTTGATTGTAATGACTACCGTAGTTTCCATGGTGGATTCAATATTGGCTATATTCCTTCTAACTCTGTGTGATACATATTCAACAGTAATGATGAGCTATATTAAGTTCATTACTTCAATGAGGTAATCATGACACCTATTCTGGTGTATTTTAAACAGTGACTAGATATTCTTTAGGATATTTTATTTAAATGTAGGATACTTGGTAAAGCATATAAACCATTTTGACACTTTAATTTTTAACAAATTTAAAAAATCTTTTCTGTTGAGAGTATTATAGATGTCGCCATTTTCCCCACCATTGCCCTCCTCCACCTGGATCCAGCCTCACTCCAGGACTTCACCATCCTATTGGCTGTGTCCATGGGTAACTCATATATGCATGTAAATTCTTTGGTTAATCTCTTTCCACCATCCCTCCCCCTTTCCTCTGAGATTCTTCAATCTGTTCCTTGTTTTCGTGCCTCTGGTTCTATTTTATTTATCAGTTTATTTTGTTCATTAGATTACTTGTTCATTTATTTTGATTTCATCTTAAAGAAGATTCTTCAACATTTCATGTTAGGTGGTGATGAACTCCTTTATTTTTTCTTGTCTGTAAAGCTCTTTATCTGACCTTCAATTCTAAAAGAAAGCTTTGCTGGATAAAGTAATATTGGTTGTAGATCCTTGCTATTCATCACTTTCAATATTTCTGGCCTGCAAAGTTTCTGTTGAGAAATCAGCTGATAGTCATATGAGCACTCCCTTGTAGGTAACTAAATGCTTTTCCCTTGATGCTTTTAAGATTTTCTTTGACTTTAACCTTTGGCATTTTAATTATGATGTGTCTTGGTGTGGGACTTTTTGCATTCAACTTGTTTGAGACTCTGCACTTTCTGGACTTCTAAGTTTATTTCCTTCACCAAGTTTTCTGTCATTATTTTTTCAAATAGGTTTTCAATTTTTTTTGCTCCCTTTCTTCTCCTTATGGTAACCCAATGATGTGAATGTTGGTACACTTGAAATTATCCCAGAGACTCCTTACACTATCTTCCTATTTTTTCATTCTTTTTCTTTTTGCTTTTCTGATTGGGTGTTTTTTGCTTCCTCATATTCCAAATCGTTGATTTGATTCTCAGAAAACTCTACTCTACTCTTGATTCCTTACAAATTATTCTTCATTTTAGTTAATGTATCCTTCATTTCTGACTGGTCCTTTTTCATGTTTTCGATGGTCTCACTAGGTTCCTTGAAATTCTCACTAAGTCCCCTCACATTCTCACTAAGTTCCTTGAGCATCCTTATAACCATTATTTTGAAATCTATATCTAGCAGTTTGCTTGTTTTCATTTCTTTTAGTTCTTTTTCAGGAGGTTTCGTTTGTTCTTTCATTTGTGACATGTTTCATTGTCTCTGCATTTTGGATGCTTCCTTATGTTTGTTTCTATATAATAGATAGAGCTGCTATGTCTCCTGGAGTTGGTAGAGTGGACTTATGTAGTGGGTGTCCTGTGGGGCCAAGTTGCTTAGCCGCTCCAATCACCTGAGCTGGGCACTCTAGGTGTGCCCCTGTGTGGGCTGTGTGCACTATCCTGTTGTAGTTGAGCCTTGATTGTCGTTAGTGTCACTGGAAGGAATTGACCCCCAGGCCAATTGGCTGTGAGGACCAGCTGTGACTAAAGTGGAAGAGATGTTATGCAGGAGACACCCCTTTGGAGCAGGATTTGCTTCAGAGGGGCTTTGGTGCTCACCGAGTCTGCCCCTTGTGTATGTTGCTCATGGATGTGGTAGGGTTGTAGCCTCACGTGGTCTGAAGCTGTCCACAGAGTTCACTGGCTCTGGGGCCTCCTGCGAGGTGCAAAGTCAGCCACTGTCTGTGCGCTGCCTGGGACCATTAGGCAAGAGCTACAGAGTGATCTAAAGATGGCTGCTACTTGTGTTGGGTTTGGAGGTTCCTAGCAGAGACCAAGCTATAAATCTTGGCAAGCTGCTGCTTGTGTGAGGTCTTGGGCCACTCATCAAAAGGTATGAGGCATGCTGAGTCCAGCTGCTACTTCTTTGAGAGATTTTAGGAAAGTCTGAGATAGTACAGGCCATTTATATGGAAAAGCCACTGCGAAACAGCTTGAGTGGAGCTGCAAATTGGGTGGGTTGGTTTCTCAGGGAATCACCAGGGCAGAGAAAACAGTGTGGACCAGGCTTGTGGAAACTTAGATATGGCTGCCAGTCAGCTCTGTGATGAGGGAGGTCTCAGTGTAGGAACAATGACCCCTGCGAGTAGCCCTTTCTAGGAGAAAGCCACCCCCAAGTTCTTGCTCTGATGGCAGACAATACAGTTCCATCCTCTATGTCCCTGGATCCCACAAGCCACTGCCCCAGTGCTGGAGCTCAGAGGGAGTAAGTCTGAGTAAGTCCCTGTGCTGGCCCTTTAAGAGGAACTGCCTGGGACTCCAACAGTGTCTGTGTTTACTCAGCTACACTCACTGCTGTTTTTCAACAGACCCAAGTTATGGAGAATTTTCTTCCAAGCTCTGGAACCCTGGCCTGATGGTTCTGGTGGGGGGCTTGGACCCCTTGCTCCTCATGGGATACCTCTGCAGCCAAGATATCCCTCCCAATTAAAAGTACACCACATGTTCTGCACCTCCACTCCTCCTACCAGTCTTAAGGTGGCTTCTTTAATTCTCTAGTTTTAGGGCTTTCATTCAGCCAGACTTCCAGCAATTCTGAATGATGGTCGCTCTGTATTTTAGTTGTAATTTTGGTATGGTTGTGGGGGGATGTGAGTACTGCTTTTACCTACACCACCATCTTGGTTCCTCTCCATTTTGACACTTTAGAATTGGTAGTTTCCCTAAAGCAACACAAATATTGACGGTTGATTGAATTAATGCATAAGAATAAACTGTTAATGACACCTCTAAACTTAATTTTTCCTGTATCCTGGGGATATATCTGTGAGTGCTACCCTATTATTCAGTAAGAGGAGGTACTTTGTGAATGCCATCAAAATCAATTACTACTTGTCCATTTTGGGGGGCCAATGAGGCAAAGAATTAACCTCCAACAAATTTCAGAAATCATTTACAAGTTGATGGCTAAACCATTTACTGCTGCAGGCGCCAGACCTATGGAGCATTTGCAAAAATGCAAGTTGTAGGGTACAAGTGTCATGACAACATTTAAAAAATATTTGCTTATTTATTCTAAACTTTCAAAGTATTCTGAACTTTAGGACTTACGTTTTAATTTTACTAATAAATAAGTTCCTAAAGCCAAACAAGAGATTCTTATGTTCTCTGAAGCAAACTGAAATTCTCCAGTCACTTAGTTAAATCATTCCAAAATCTACATTAAAGTTAAATGTTAATGGCAAAACCTGAATCCATACTAACATTGCATTAAATTTCTTTGATAATAAGCAGTGAACACTCTTGTAAATTTTTACTTCTATAGATGATGAATTATAGTAAAGAATCAATTGCCTAAGACAAAGAGAAATACATTTCATATCTTAACATTTTTCATGATCCAGTTACCTTTTAAGTTCTAAGATATTGAAGCAGATAATAAAAATATACTAATTGAAGTTTTACTTTGGTAAATCTTTTTAAGGATTTTATCATTTGTTTTGAAATTTTAAATATTAAAAGCAAAATCTAGTGTTTTCTACTCTGACATATTGTGAGCTTGGAAGTCATCACTTCCATTCTCAAAACAAGAAAAATAAACTGAACAGACTGAAAATCAACAGCTCTTCTTAGATCCGTCACAGAATTGAGGCCACATGGCAAACTTCTGCCTCCAAAATAGAAAAATGAGAGACAGGTGGCTATCAGTCCATAACTACCCAGGAATAGCAGCCCAAGAGCAGAAGCCCAAGCTGGAACCAATGTTGGTAAGGAAGACTTTAAATTCTAATTGACAAATGGCTAGAGGCTCAGTGTAGACTAGTGTGATGACAATTAACCAGAGGACTATAGGATACTTCCCCTGCCCTTCACACCTTATCAGCACATCAGTCAGAGTGCTGTATGACAGTGGGATTACAGATTAAAAATTACAATGCTCATACCCTAGTTAATGAGTCTTTAGAAAAATTCATTGACAGCAAGGGTGACAAAAACAAAAACAATACAGAAATGTCATCATCGAATACCACTACAAGAAACCAAACAGTTTAACTTCTAGACAGATACTCTAAAACCTCATGTATGAGACATGAAAATTATAAGAAAGAAAAGGAAATGCTAAAAATCAAAACAATACAACAGAAATAAAAAATATACATTTGATGGGTATATCAGTAAACTGGATATATTAAGGAAATAATCAGTGAGCTAGAAGATATGTTAATAGAAACTTCTAAAACTTAAATGCAAACATATGAAAGAATGAAAAAGAGGGACCAAAATACCCAAGAACAGAGGAACAATTTCAAAGTTTATAATATATTTGTAATGAGAATACCAAAAAGAGAAGGTGATAAAGAAAAATAAGAAACATTTGAAGTAATAATGGCTGAGAATTTTACAAAATTAATGACAGACTACCAAAGCACAGACACAAAAAAATGCTAAGAATAATTAGTTTATTTTCTAGCTATTTTATTGCTCATGTAATTTTATTGCAAGTCCCCTAAGGTAAATATTATTATAACTATTTCAACAAGAAAAATTACTGAACTTAGGTGATGAGCAACTACAAGTAAACTACAACATGGGTGACGTTTTTACCTTCAGCCTCATGCTTATATTTTAAACTGTTGTCAGTGCCTTTATGTGTGTGTTTTTCCAAACTGACCCAAGTCATTTGAGACTCAATGCTTAAAATTTCAGAAAACTAGAGCTATTGAATAATGAGGTTTCTTTTTCCTGCAAGAATTTCCTGGTGTATTTTCTTTACTTAAAATTTGTGAATTTAGGATCTGTTATTTTGTGTGCAGTATCCAAAAATATTATGCATAAAATTCTCCAAATTGCTATTTAATTCCTTCAAGAAATCATTTCAGAGACACAAATTTCAAACAGATCTGCAATGAAATATTAAAGAGAGCTAAATTGTTTATCACTGGAGAATGAAAATGTACATTGTATTATTTGGGGCTCTTAACCTATGGGAATGTAGATTTTGAAGCAAGGAGAAATATTTGAA
Source organism: Eptesicus fuscus (assembly GCF_027574615.1). NCBI lineage: Eukaryota > Metazoa > Chordata > Mammalia > Chiroptera > Vespertilionidae > Eptesicus > Eptesicus fuscus. The sequence goes on from NC_072486.1 coordinate 70,549,585, forward strand.
AATAAGTTTATCCTGGCTACAGATAGGCAATTTAATCACCAAAGCTTCAGTCTATTTGAATGTCTTTGTAAAACTCAAAACATTTCATTTCTTCCATGTGAGGGTATCTTTTCCACTCCTCTATAGGGTAATACATATTTATTTCTATAAAATGTTCCTAGAATAAAAATAGACTATGAATAAAATTACTAAGAAGATGTCTGATATTTATGAGTAAAAGGACACTTAATGGTATAAACATTATCAATATTTCTCTGAAATCTTTATTATGCAGTCTGGTGTACTGCTCAATTGATTCACATTGGCCAGAAAAAGAAAGATAAATTAATGAGGATACAGGTGAAAGTAAATTCATACTAAGTCAGGAAAAAAAAAAAAAAAAAGAATAAATGAAGCATTTGTTGGAATGTTTTCAGACTACTCTGGCAATAATTGAGTGATTCGATGATACTTTACATAGCTACATTTTCAAAAGTCTAAAGATACTTTAATAGTGTTTATCCTATATAATAAAGAGATAATATGCAAATTGACTCTCACACCCTCGCACAAGATGGACACCCCCATGTGGTCAAAGATGGCTGCCACAAGATGGCTGTCAGGGGAGGGCAGTTAGGAGCGACCAGGCCAGTAAGGGAGGGCAGTTAGGGGTGACCAGGCCAGCAGGGGAGGGCAGTTAGGAGTGACCAGGCTGGCAGGGGAGGGGAGTTGGGGAGGACCAGGCCTGCAGGGGAGGGAAGTTGGGGGCAATCGGGCCAGCAGGGGAGCAGTTAGGCATCCATCAGGCTGACAGGGGAGTGATCAGGCTGGCAGGCAGGCGAGCGGTTGGGAGCCAGTAGTCCTGGATTGTGGGATCGGGCCTAAACTGGCAGTCGGACATCCCCAAAGGGGTCCCAGATTGGAGAGGGTGCAGGCTGGGCTGAGGGAACCCCCCCCCCAGTGCATGAATTTTGTGCACCGGGCCTCTAGTTTCTACATAAAATTTACAGATACAATGTTTTCTAATACCACATGGTGAGTTTTTATTTAAGTAATTTAGATATTTAGGTACTTATTATCTGAAGCTTTTATTGCCGAAAGGTGTACCTCAAGACAGGCATTACAAAGAGGTAAATATATTTGGAGGGATGGTTAGTGAAATTTGATATGATAAATATAAACATAAAGTAGAATGATTCTGTATTTACTCAAATATCTACTCCAACACTTGAAATACTAACTTTAAAATCAATAACATACTATGTGTGAATAACTTTCAGGAATGGGGGAGAGAGAGAGATGCAACCTGTGTTGGCACAAGAAAGTCCAAAGTTGAACTGGTAAGATGCTAGAGATCAGGATTTTCCTAAAATGAAATAGAATGACACAAAATAAACATTGCATGGCTTAGAAACATTGGGCCAAAATGACATTATATTATTTGTTTTCTCTGGACCAACAGATGGGAATTTTAATAAAATAATATCCACTAATACAAAAACATTTATACAAAATTTAATGTAATAATGTTCTCCACGTCCATCCATGCTGTTACAAAGAGTAAAATTGTCTTCCTTTTTATGGCTGAGTCGTATTCCATTGTGTAAATGTACCACAGCTTTTTTATCCACTCATCAACTGATGGGCACTTGGGCTGCTTTCAAATCTTGGCTGTTGTAAATAATACTGCTATGAACATAGGAGCACATATGTTCTTTCGAATTAGTGTTTCTGTATTCTTCAGATAAATTCCCAGAAGTGGGATCACTCAGTCATAAGGCAGTTCCATTTTTAATTTTTTGAGATAACTCCATACTTCTTCCCACAGTGGCTGCTCCAATCTGAATTCCCACCAATAGTGCACAAGGATTCCATTTTCTTCACATCCTCACCAACACTTGTTTGTTGATGTATTGATGATTACCATTCTGACAGGTGTAAAGTGTTATCTCATTGTAGTTTTAATTTGCATTTTCTGATGATTAGTGACATTGAGTATCTTTTCATATGTCCATTGGCCATCTGTATGTCCTCTTTGAAGAAGTGACTATTCAGGTCTTTTGCCCTTTTTTTTTTTTTAAATTACATTGTGTTTTTTTTTTTTTGGTGTTGAGTTTTATAAGTTCTTTTTAATTTTTGGATATTAACACTTTGTCAGATGTACCATTGGTGAATATGTTCTCCCATTCAGTGAGTTGTCTTTTCATTTTTGTTGATAGTTTTCCATGCTGTGCAAAAACTCTTTTGTTTTGTGTAGTTCCATTGGTTATTTTTTCTTTTATTTCCCTTGCCCGAGGAGATATATTAGAAAAAAATATTGCTCCAAGAAATGTCCAAGATTTTACTACCTATGTTTTCTTCTATGGCTTTTATGGTTTCAAGTCTAACATTTAAGTCTTTAATCCATTTTGAGTTTATTCTTTTGTGAAGCATAAGCAGGTGGTCTAGTTTTATTATTTTTATGGATCTGTCCAATTTTCCAAACACCATTTATTGAATAAATATAAAATAAACCAGTGAGAGAAAGACAGTACCATATTATTTCATTCATATGTGGAATTTAATGAACAAACTTAACTACCAAGCAAAATAGAGACAGATTCATAAATAGAGAGCAGGCAGACAGCTCTGGTGTGTGTGTGTGTGTGTGTGTGTGTGTGTGTGTGTGTGTGTGTGTGTCAGGGCGGGGGCGGGGTGCGGGTGAGATTCAGGGAGCAGAAGAGGAATTGAGAAAGAAAAAAAGAGGAAGAACTCATGGACTTGGGCAATAGCATAGTTAGTGATTGTGGCAGGGGGTGAAGGTGGAAGAGGGCATAGAGGGGATAAATGCTGATGGATAAAATAAAGTAAATTAAAATAAATTAATGTGATAAGTTTAGAAACAATAGTAAAACAAACTGTCAAGAATGGGGAAAAGATATTTAAAATATGTATTCTTATATAACCTAAAATTGTGCTCTCATCAAATGATATACCTAATGAAGATTATACACACTTAACTTCACATTAAATATTATTTGAATTGTTTTAAAAATATAAGTAAATGAAGTGGCTATATAGCATATCCAAATCCCTTTCATTTGATAGTAATATCATCATTTAATTTGATTCTGTAAAGTGAAACAGATGGCAAATGTAAATTGCTTATCCCAGTACATAACATGTGCAAAAGGTTAATTGAATTGCCAAATTATCAATTCAGAAAACAAATATCCAATACTACCCTCAGAAAATTAGACGTAAGTCAAGGTACTTTTTATTTATAGTTCAACTCAACTAGTGTGGTTACATTAATTACTATAATGATTTTAGCTTTATTAGAAACAAAGATTTAAATGATTAATTTATTTTAAAAATCAAATGTTCTTTGATCTCTTAAAGGAGCATCTTATGCTCATGACATTGCAAATGACATTCAGATATGCTTTTACTCAATATGAGTGCAGAGCAATCTTTAACCAATAATGGTGGCAATTTGTTGATCTGTTCCATGTGCAAAATCCAATACACCAATTTCAAGCCCTGGAAGTTCTCTCAGGCAAAATTTAGCCTGGAAATCATATTGAAGCCATTAAAAATTCTGTGAAGAAAATAGTGATGCTAGCTGGCTCTAGTCTCTGAAAAATATGAAGAAAAAATTGGTGAAAAAAGCCAATCCTGGATCATAAATTTCAACTCTGCAGTCAGTAGGCATCTCACTTGTTACATTTATATATATATATATTTTATCTCTTAATAGTTTTTATCTCCTTATTATTCCTTTATAAATTTCATTGTTGTAACTGTAATTAGCTCCATAAATGGAAATAACCTATATAATTCTCACCTCTATGTGTAAGATTTAAAATATATATATTATTTTAATATATGTGATATATGTGTATGTGGGCATGGGTGGGTCTTTAAGCTTGAAGACTATCTATCCTCAAGTACCTTAATGGAAGATTCAGTGATATAGATGGACACCTAGAAGTGGTTTAAATACATTTCAAATGAATAAATTAATATTTAAGGTTTTAATGTGCAGCACTTTCTAGAATACTTAGCAGCACTAGAGAAAATAATAAATGTCCATGTTAATAAAACTGAATGGAGAATATCTTTCCAGGGTCCATATTCATATTTTGGAATTATTACTGGACATTATACAAATGTCCCTGTTGAACCCCAAAGTTAGACTATCAAACCTCAAACTTAAACTGTTACACAAATGCCTCAGTTGAACCTCAAACCTAAATTAAAATATACTACTTTATTTTTTCAAGTATGCACTAATCATCAGTGTCCTAGAGTTAAATCTCCACTGATGGTTGACTATGGCCTTGACTATGAGTTTCCCAACTACTCTCTAAATTTGCCTAAAAACTGTAAATGTTAAGTCCACTCCACTGCCTAAAGATGTTGATAAGTCTTCTGCAATTTGTCCTAAATTAACTGGAACCACATTTTCTCTTTCCCATGCACTTCTGCTTTAAGCCACTAGCATTTTCCCTAACATTTTCTGCTTTAAGCCACTAGCATTTTCCCTAACATGCTCTGCAATCTTCCACTCCTAAGCCTTTCCTCAAAGTGTTTCTTCTGTGTGAGAAGCTCTCTCTCTCTCTTTTTTCCTCTCTCTCTCTCTCCTCCACACCTTTCATTTACAGTCATACAACTCTTAGTAATAAATTAAATAAATTACCTTCGCTTCCCGACAAAACAGGGAAAAGTGGGCCCCTGACACTAAATATAGTGTAGGTCATTATATTTTAAAAGTGTTTTGTGGGTTATGACTTATTATCAATTATTAAAAATACCGACTGACCATAAATAAATGAAAAACTGGACAAGATTAGAGCTTGTAGAAATAAGCAATTATAGTCAATATAATGGAAAAAATATATATCTCTCTCAGTATTGGCAATCAGTATTGAGTTATCAGACTGAAGATTTAATAATACCAGAGCACAGAATTGCAAGCAAGAATTGTGATAAGAGAAGTTAGTGGAGGTAGGCAAAGGGGGGACATCTGTAATATTGTCAACCATAAAATTAAAATTAATTTAGAAAAGAGCCCAGTCAAATAAAAGAAAAAGAACAATGATAATCATTATGGATTGCTCACCCAAGGAGCACTAAAGATCAGCTGATGACAAAATATGGGACAAATCCATAGTATATTGTGGCCTACAGGAAACTGCCTAGGATTATTGCATACACATATGAAGGAGAGAGGCTACCTTCATCTTGAACAGATTTTATAGTTAATCCAGGTAAGCACAGGTCATATGCTAGAGCCCTTAGAAAATTAACAACTCAACTGTATTTAAAGAGAGAGATAAAGGCAGAGGAAAAAGAAGTAGAGACAGAGGAGGAGGAATAGCAAAAGTAGTGGAATAATTTTGGCATGGTAAGATTCCTTGTCATATAAAACAATTCCAGAAGAAAATAATAGACTTAATCAATACCTGAATTGTATAGATTACTGGCCCTTAGTAACTCTCAAATGGGGGTTACTAGATCACATTCAGCCAGTAACAAATAAAAAACAACTAATTAAACTATGATCAAATGAACATTTTCCTAGGAGTCAGAAATTCTGTGTGTGTGTGTGTATGTGTAAAATATATGCATTAAACAAACATACATTGTTATGCTTTTTAACAATCAAATTCCAATGGTGGAAATTTTGCTTTCACTAATGTTGTCCAGTATGGTTGATGCTGGCAAGTATGTTAATACTAAAAATATAATGCATGTGGAACAGCTTTAAAAATAAAGGGATCTTATATTAGACAAAGGTCAGGAGACATGATTTTATTTTACCAACAATACACATTCAAAAGGCCAGATTGCATGTCATTTTTTCTTTTTACTTTCCTAGGCATTTTAGTGCTTGAATGGTCAGAATGTGTATTTTGCATCTACTCACAAGCACTCTGCATTGTAAAGTTTTAGAAGAACCACATTGAAAATTAACCTGGCAAAAGCACGTGAAATTCCTGTAAGCGATATTCTGTGCATTGGAAAGGAAGAGACATTTTGAACACAGTGGATGCTGAGAATCACAGTGTGAGAGGGTATTGCCTCCTAGAGACACTGTATCTTATTTTTGAGGTCTATCTGGGCAACAGGGCATTAGAAAGGCAGGGCCACTTTTAGCTATGTGTGCTCACTGAAACTCTAAAAAATGGAGATGATAACACTAAACAATTATCAGAACCATATTAGGAATGTATTGCTTGAAACCAAATGAGTGCTTGAATATGAAGTATATTCACAATCTTAAATTTGTTCAAGTCAAAATAATAAACAATGGCTTCTTACAAGGCAAATATCTTGGCATTATTAATGTTAACTTATCCTAAATTCATGTCAAAAGGGCAAACAGATTATCCCTAAATATGTTATCACTTGCATATCTTACATACATTATTAATAGTTGTGCTTTACTCTTTCAGTTAATCATGGTAGCATTATGAACATAATCTATTTTTTTAATCCTCACCTGAGGATATTCTTTCCATTGATTTTTAGGGAGAGAGATAGAGGGATAGACAAAGAGAGATAGAGAGAAACATGGATGTGAAAGAGACACATTGATTCGTTGCCTCCTGCATGTGCCATAACCAAGCAGGGAATCGAACCTGCAACCCAGGTACATGCCCTTGACCAGGAATCAAACCCTCAACCTTTTGGTGCTCCGCAGTTGCTCTAACCACTGAGATCACCAGCCAGGGCCATAATCTAATGTATTTAATTTTCTTGAGAATTTTAAAAAAATGCCTGCTTTCTGGTGAGAACACTTGGTGTTAAAAATATCACTGTAGCACACATTTTCACATATTTAAAAAAACTTGCAGAGTCCATGCAAATGTGAACTAAATCACCAAAAACACTTCAAGATTACCATCAGTCTAATTATGAAAATGAATTATGATGATAATAATAAGCTATTTATTCATATGTGTATTGTCCTTTCTCCAGGACACATGCTTCTGTCCAGCAATCTGAAACAGATTTTATGGTCCATATGGATAATCTAAAAACTCAATAGATGTTTCTGGGTTTCTTATTCTACCAGGATTCTTTCTAAGCAGTGTACTTTTCTCTTCTCATTGAGGATACAATGAAATATCAACCAATGTTAATCCCCAATCCCCAAATAAGAATGCTATACGAGATGATTCATTCTCAAGTTAACATGTTCTGAATATTTTGAAAGGAGTAGTTAGGCTCACCTTCAACCCCCCACAATGAGACTTCCACTACTATTTCCATCAAGCAATCTTAGCAGTTGCTCTTGACAATAACCCAGCAGTTGTTTGGCACTCTTGGTGGTGACAGTGGCCCCCAAATTAGCTTGGATTTGCTGCTTACACAAAGGCATTTTTTATTCAGAACAGCAGTAACTCCTAGAGGTAAATACATAACTTCCACTATCCCTTTCTAAAAAGTCCCTTTGATTGTTAGAACTAAGAATTGCAAAGCAACTTTCTTAGCAATTCACAGTAAATAAAGCACTTACCCAACAGACTCTAGATCCATGGCAGCTCTTTTAGAAAATAATTTTTTTTTTTATGATCTGCTCAAAATTACCAAGTGTGTCATTAGAAGAGTATTTCCTTCATTATCTCTGTGCTTTCCTGTAACCATCATAAAGTCTTCAAGTATATACTCTTTCACATTTCAGGCGTAGCTTCTTCCTTTTGCCATGTTCTGGATGAGCATTCCATGTCTCAGCTTAGTAGGTCAGATACTTATGAATTTTAAGGATCAGAATATAGTCTACATGTTTCTGTCTCCATTTTCTTCCTGCCAGTTCACATTACCTCTCATAACTTCTGAGATTAGCATTCCTACTTTATAGTGCTATTACACATGAGTTGCTCTTTGTCACCTCAAAAATGTTTTAAATCAAGTTTCTGTTTTAAAATAAAGCACACAACGGCAGGCACTGTTATTCACCAGACCAACATCCATTCCTTCCTTATATTCTAACTAGAGGCCTGGTGCACGAAAATCATGTACGGGCACGGTCCTTAGGCCTGGCAGGCAATCAAAGTGCGAACATCTGGCGTGGAAGGGCAGGTCCCAGCTGACCTCTGGGCCCTGGGCAGCACCTGGGCCCACAGGCCCCCATGCACCTCCCCACCACCACTGTTGGTCACTGTCTGCGGGGCAATCAGCAGGGCGATTGGGCCCTGCTCACACCTGCTTTGGCCTGGCGCTGTCTGCTCACCTGCTCCACCATCCCCCTATGGTCCCGCTCTTGTTGGGGTCCATCGGGGCCAGCAGCACTTCCACTGCCACCCGCTGCCAGCTTTGCGCCACCAACACCACCATGTTCTACCCCCTGGTGGTCAGCGTGTGTCATAGTGTGCGGTCAAACTCCCGTTTGAGGGGACAATTTGCATATTAGGCTTTTATTATATAGGATAACATCTTAATTTCATCATTTGAAGAAACAATGTGCTAAACACTGTCTGACACAAAATAAATAGAATCATGTGTGATTTGAAAATTTATCTCCCTAATTAAAAAATAATTTGAAGTTAAGTCAACCAGAAAACAATGAAGAAGTAAAAAGAAAAGAAATAAGGAGAAAATCATTATCTATCTATCTACATCCCACCTACCCCTCTCTCTGTCTTTAGATACGTTTTTAAGTAAATATCATGATTGGAACTTTAGTAGCCATCATATAACCATGAATGGTAGCCTGAGGAGGAAAGTGGTTACACCAAGAATAGCAAAAACCTAAGGAGAGCTTCGGCCTTAGCTGGCATCAAGACACCCTGAAATAATCAATTCTGCAATAGTCAACTCCTAGTAAGTTACTTTGATAGTAAGTTACCTTTAGATATATATTTTCTGCCTTGCAATTAATAGCAATCTATCCCAACCAATGCTTATGATAAAAAGAATCTAAATCTAAACATAATATAAGCATAGTAAAATACCTCAAGGGAAATGATTTTTCTGAATAGAAGAGTTTGGTCACACATTTTGTCTGGAAAGATGTTCTTAGGTCATTAGTAACTGGCGCTGAGTCCTCAGCCCCTGAATTATAGGCTTAAACATCCTTGAGGACTTCTCCATGATTGAATCTCAGCTTCTATACTGTAATGACTGCTTCTTAAACTATTTGGGTTTAAGATTTTTTAAAAAAATTTGAAACTTTACAATTGATATAAAACCATCCTAAAATAGTTATCATATATAAACTAAAATTTGTTTTTATTATTTTCATTTATCACTTGCTAATAGCTACATACATGTAGTTGAATGTGTGTGTGCTCTGTATATGTATGTGTAGGCAGGGTGTTGTCCCTGCACACTTAGCTCTCAAGTAGTCAGAGAAAGATAAGTATCACATGATCTCGCTCATAAATTGAATCTAATGAATAAAATAAACTGATTAACAAAATAGATCCAGAGACATAGAAGCCTGGAACAGACTGTCTAACCTCAGGGGGAAGGATGAGTAGGGTGGGTGGGAAGAGGTCAACCAAAGAACTTGTATGCATATATGCATAACCTGTGGACACATAAGATAGGGTGGTGAAGGCCTGGGGTGGACTAGAAGAGGTCAATGGGTGGGGGACATATGTAATACTTTCAACAATAAAAGTTAAAATATAAAATATTTTTTGGGAAAAGGCATGAAAATTTTCTATTATTATCTATTGTCTAGCAAGTATAATTTAGGACAAACTTGGGTTAAAGTTTAAAGTATTTTGTTCATTAAGTTCCACATAAAGATAAGTATCACATGAATAAGATCATGTGATACTTATCTTTCTCTAACTGGCTTATTTCACTTAGCCTAATACTCTCCAGGTACCTTCATGCTGTCTCAAAGGGTACTAGTAAGTGTTCCTTCTTTTTTATAGCTGCACAGTATTCTATGAGATTAACCTGGGAATTTATATGCATACTAGGGGCCCAGTGCACGGATTCGTACGCCTTGAAAGGAACTGTGGGTCACAAGGCTGCAGTAGGCACAGGGGCAGGTCTTGGCCCATCCTCCACACCCCTGCCTGGCCCCTCTCGCCCTGGCCCCCGGTCCCCTGTCTACCAACAGCCCTGCTTCTGCTATCACCGCTCCCATACACTGATGGCACCAGCCCTGCTTGTACCCGCTGCTGGTGCCAGCCCCAATTGCTTCACGCTGTCAATGGGTGTGAGCAGCAGCTGCTGCCCCGATTGACCCTCAGGAACAGGGGGTGGTGGAGAAGCCCTCAGGGGTGATCAGGCCAGCAGCCACCACTCACACCCACTGATGGCACTGAGTGATCGGGACTGGTGCTGGGCACTGGCAGTGGGTGCGAGCAGTGGCTCCAGTGCTGGCTGCGGGTGTGAGCAGGGCTGGTGCCAGCAGCAGGTGCAAGCGCTGGGCAGGACCCCGGCGCACAGGAGCAAATAATTTTCAGTAACCATCAGAGGCTCGCCCCAATGACAATGACTGGTGCCCCGTCTTGGTCTGGCGCCCCCACTCACTTGTTCCACCATCCCACCATGGCCAACACCTGCCATGTTTCGAACATGCCCCCTGGTGGTCAGCAAACGTCATAGCGAATGGTTGTTCAGTTGTTCCGGTTGTTCCACTGGATGGTCTATTTGCTTATTAGCCTTTTATTATATAGGATATACACAGCCCATGGATACAGACAACTGTGTGGTGAAGGCCTGGGAGGGGTGGGTCGATGCGGGGGAAAAGGGACATCGGTAATACTTTAAACAATAAGGACAAATTACAAAATAAATACAATAAAAGAAGAAGAAAAAATGGTTAATGTATTATTCATTTGTATCTTTTATTTCTTTGGAACAGACTATATTTGGTTAATTGATTTTCACAGCTCATTGAGTTATGTCTACTTGCCAAATGTCACCTTATTTTCTTCAGTGATTGTTTGTACTGACCATTGTTCCTACCTGATATTAAGCAATTTTTAAGAATAAATGTTTCCCATATTATATGTAAGCTTTGGTGGATATCCAGAATGCTAAAATGGTTGTTTTTATAAATTTTGTCCATCTGTATGGTTGTTTTTATGGAAAGGATTTGCTAATCTTCTCACATAGTGACAGTGGATACTTTCTCCCCAGCATGTTTGGATCTCAAGTTATAAGATGTTGAATAATTCAGAGTGACTGAGGTAAAGATTTGCACTATGCTAAAGGTTATGGGACAGATACAGCTTTTCCAGGGGCAAAGTCTGTAAGACAGTTCAATGAGAGAGAGGCACTATTTTTATTTAGAGCTATTGGAAAGGAAATATCATGCATTCCTTTGGATGAACCAAGTTTTGAAAAGATTCCAAAGTACAATGACCTAAATTTCTACATTTTCCTTAGTCATGGTACCATTGATATGTCAGTATCAATATCTAGAAACAGTGAAATAACATTTTACTTGGAAATGTATTCTGATGTTAGTTGCTGACACTTGCTTACTTAATGAATGAGCAATAAAGTACTAGATGTTACCTGGAAGAAATCACCACTTCATTTCTCCACATACCCACTTAGGCTTAAGTGACACTGGATTGTTCTCAGTGGGGTAGTCACAAAACAAATTAAGGAAGAGAAATAGAGTTTGAACATGAGTAGATAGCAATCTACATACATAGCTTGTCCTTATCCATATATTTTTAAAATATTGATACATCTACAGATGGGAAATAAATGTATTGACAAGAACTTCATCTTTAATTTAGTCCAGAAAGTGAAGATGAATATTTTATGGGGATATATGCTGTATATATTTAATTCATGCATTTACTATTAATTCTTTAGTAGAGCTTAGTTTATCAGGCATTGCATTGTGCATTGTGTAAGTGTTAAAGGTCTGAAAAATATCTGAAATAGAATAGGAAGTGGTCACAGCCTTCAGAAACTTTACAAAAAATAAAGAAGCATGTAAATCTGTTGTTGCAATCATTTTGTGAATTAAGCTATAGTAGAGATCTGAATTTTGCTATGTAGTAAAAAGAGAGAGTGACCAATTACACCTGGGTTGGGGCAGATGTTCAGCAAAGACTCACAAAATCATATACTGTTATAGGGTTTGTGGTGCTCATATGGGACAAGGGATAAAACTTTGTTCACACAGCCATATCATAGACAACATGACTCGTGTTGACATCATCCACAATATACATGCACATTGTATATTTAATACAGTTAATATTTTTATATACATTTAGTTATGGTTCAGTTACTTTCAGTTTCCTGCATGGTGACATGTAGTCTTCCTATTGCTTCAAATTTTCAATTTGAAAGTAAATTAGGTACCAGAAATGCTATAGCCCAGCCAGAGTAGCTCAGTGGTTGAGCATCTACCTAAGTACCAGCAGGTCATGGTTTGATTTTGGTCAGGGCACATGCCTGGGTTGCGGACCCAATCTCCAGTATGGGATATGCAAGAGGCAGCCAATCAATGATATTCTCTCTCATCATTGATGTTTCTATCTTTCTCTCCCTCTCCCTCTCCCTTCCTCTCTGAAATCAGTAAAAATATATATTTAAAAAACAAGAAATATTATAAATGAAACTTAGCTTTTGAGGAAGTGTTTTGCTTTATTCCTTTAGCAATAGAAATTGATTGAAGATACACACTGTTTTTGTACTCATTTCCTTAATCTTTCAATTCTGCCTATCCACATTTTATTTTTACAAAGAAAATATGTTTTCCCCCAATTTGATTTTTTAGTTCAGCTTCTAATGCTTTCCCATATATTTTTGTTTCCTCACATTGATATAGCTTAATATTCCAACAAATATTCATAAATTTGAAAACCAAGTATAAAAATTTTCAAATACATTTACATTAATCAAAATATTTAGATTATTCAGATATATTATATCCAAAGTTGAATACCATCTTCTTAAAAGGCAATACTCTTTTAAACTGTAAAATTAGATTTCTATTCAACTCAGCATTGCTTTTTATTAACTTTTTCATTTTTTAAAAAATTATTTTTATTTTTTTAATCTTAACCCAAGGATATTTTTCCATTGTTTTTTGGAGAGAGTGGAAAGGAAGGTGTGAGTGAGGGAGAAAGACACATCAATTGGTTGCCTCCTGCACATGCCCTGACCCTGGTTGGGTATCCAGCCTGCAACCTCAGTACATGCCCTTGACCAGGAGTCAAACCCACAACCCTTAGGTCCATGGGCTGATGCTCTAACCACTGAGCAAAATTGGCTAGGGCTTTCATTGTTTGTTTTTAAATAATTTGTCACACCTTCAAAATAGGTGAAATTTTGCCATCACTGGTTAGCAAGAGTGATGAGACTCATTTTACTTTAAGCAATAATATTACATACTCCAAAATGGTTTTAAACACTTTAGCTAATAATCTTTAAAAAGTTCTTATACAATTTGGATGTTAAGCAACTATGTGCTTCTAGAAGATTTTCTGTGCTCTATTTGTTTCCAAAATAATCCTGACAGGGAAAGCTGACTGGACCCAGCAAAATCAGAAATGTGTTAATGTTTCAAAGAAAAGCTGAGATAGTAGGATTAGAATATTTACACCTGAAATAGAAATTACAATTAACACTATGATACAAACTAAGCTTCAGGTGGCAATATAGACCATTCAAGACACCCCAGGGGATTACAGCATTGCCTGGCCAAGGAGCCTAACACCCCTAGGAGGAAGGCCCAGCTTTCCAATCTCTCTAGGGTACAACCACTTCACCCGCCCAGGCTATTATTTGGGGAAGGAATAAGCAATAAAGGGAAAATGCCTCTGCTAGGCACATGCGCAGTAGAAGAAACGATGGTGAAGAGGACAGTGCTTTTTCTAAGGCATGCACAGTAGGAACTAAGATGGCAACCTAAGGGCCATACCTAGCCTGGGAAAAAAGATGGGGTTGGATAAGAAACACAGAACCAGAAAATTCTAGGAAATGGATTGGCTGGGAGAGGAACCCAATGCAAGTCCAAGAGGATTGGGAAATTGATTGGTTAGTTTGAAAAAGCACATGGTCCTTCCCAAGCCCAAGAAAGTAGAATACAGATGAACAAAACTCTCTCTCACCCAGTCGTGTGCACTCTCCCCTTTCTCTCTGCATAGCAGCCATGCGGGCTTAGCAGCTGCCTGGGGTCCTGCAACTGTGTGGGCTCCAAGAGCAGCTCCAAGTGCGAACCTGCGTATAGCAATGCAGTGCCAGCATGAGCGTGGCCAGGAGCAGAGACTGTATTAGCTGGACAGGGACAGAGACTAACCTGGCCTACGCTTAGTCATGGCAGAGAGTTTTTGGACACTGGCCTTTGTTCTGGGCCTGGTGAAGACGAGGTTGGACTTGTTTCCCAGTGGGACGGACGAAGAGGAGACATTAGGAGCCTGGGTGCAGCCTTCCATTTCAATCCCAATAAATCTTATCACTACCTCCCCCCTCCCAAGTGTGGATCCTTGGGAATGCTTTTCTCACAACTACATGAAAAGAGCCCATTTCAACTAGCAACAAATATACCAGTAATAACATTTTAAAAGATGTTTTTACTGACTATTATAATTGAAATAGGAATGTTGTGAAAATTGAAGGACATTAATTAAATAGCTTTGTTAAAATAGAATAATTCCTCAAAGTAAACAAATGACCAAAACCAATTCAAGAAGAAATAAAATACATATGTAGACTAACACATTCAGAAATAAAATTATTAATTAAAAATCTTCCCCCAAAGTAAAGCTCCTATGGCTTTATTGATGAATTATATCAAGTATATTAAAGATTTGAAATAGAAATAATACCAAATCACTAACACACTTTTAAAAAAAATGAACCTTTTTCAACTAATTTATTCTGAGGCCAGTATTTATTATCCTGATACAATAATCAGAACAATATATTGCAAGAATATAAAATTAATGTCTAATGTCCATCATGAACATACCCGCAAAAATCCTTAATGAAGTACTAGCATAATTCACTAAGTAAGTAACATGTAATAGGGATTAGGCACTATGACCAAGTCAAATGCAAGGTTGATTTAATATCTAAAAATCAATTAATGCAATATACTATATTAATAGAACAAAGAACAGCAATTGTATCTCAATAGATACAGATAAAGCATTTGACAACACCAGACTTTTCGATAAACTAAGAGTAGAACGAATTTCCTCCACCTGGTAAAAGACATTTATGAAAAAACAGCAGCTATCACTAAACTTAATGGTGAAGATGCTGACAGCCTGGTTCATCAGATCAGAAACATGCCCCCACATGAATGAATCCATACACATTATACTAAGGCAGAAGGCTGCATGTTGTACAATTCAATTCATATTAAATGGCCCTTAAAAGCAAACTATGAAGCTAGACACAGATTATTGGTTGTACTGAGGGAGATGTGGGACTGGAGGTTAACTGAAAAGTAGTCAATGCACCTTTTTAAGGTGAAGGAATGTTCTAAAACCAGATTATGGTAATTGTACAATTGTGTAAGTTTTGTAAGAAAATATTGATTTTATACTTATAATAGGTGAGTTTAATATGTAAATTGTAAAGCATTTTGTAAAACAACACATTATGGTGAAATCTAGTATAAGAAGGATTGGAGAGAGTATCGGAGTATATGGTGAGGCCAAATAAATAAAAGGAAAAATTGAGGATTAGTTGCCAAAATTGTGGCATTCTTATCACTGGTATCACCTCTTGAATCTAATATCAACACTTTACATACATATATAATTTTTAAATAATGCCATTTTTTAGAACAAGGCTGCTTTGATCTGAATGTTTGCTTCCTTCCAAAATTTACATGTTGAAATCCTAGCCCCCGAGGTGATGGCTTTGGCGATGGGGCCTTTGGGAGGGGGACTTAGTGCCCGTATAAATGAGGTCTGAGAGAGCTCCCTGTCCCTTCTGCCACCGCAGGTGCCACTTGCAGATGCCTCCTGTGGACCGGAAAGCAGGACCTCACCAGATATGGAATCTGCTGGTGTCTTGGTCTTGAAATCCCCAAACTTCCAGAACAGTTAGAAAAAAAGTTCTGCTTTTTATAAGGCACCCAGTCTGTCATACTTTGTAACAGCAAATCCAAATAGACTGAGACAAAGGACTGCAGTTGTGCAAATCAGTATTGATTTGCCATTCTTGGTTTGGATAGAATAATCACTTCTTTCCAAAACTACAAAGCTTCCATATTACTTGACTTGAATTCTTTTCCCCCCCCACTCACAACAACAGCACAAAATGTACTTTCAAAACTAGTATCTTTGCTATCTATAGCGTAGTTGCCAGGCGAAAAGCACCTCTGTTATATTTTACACCAACAACCTTGCAATCTTCTGGCCTCTATTTATTCTTCCATTTAGCACATTCTCCACCCTGTAGCTGAAGTGATCTTTCTAAAATGCTAATCTGATTACCAGCTTCACAGATTAAACCTCATTGATGGCTTTCCATTTCAATCACTATACATTTTAATTTTCTGAACATGGATGAACTGCTATGTATCTTCATCATGTTCCACCTCATATCATGTTCCAGCTTACATGCCAGCTAGCTCAAGTCAGAATGTGCCATGTTCTTGCTTGCTCCAAATCTTTATATGTTATTTTCTCTGCCTGCAACATCTACATCCTTACATCATCCAACAATGTATCCCCTATCCCAGCTGACTTTATCTAGCTAGTTCCTAATCATCCTTTTAGACTTATCATATTCTCTGGAAAGCCTTCCTTGAAGTCGTTCAGAATGAAAGCTCCTGCTATGCACTCCCATTGTATTATTAACCTTTGGGGCAATCAGAGCTCCAAAGTACTGTGTGTATTCAATCTCTATATATAAAAGCTTAAGTGACTGAATGACCAAACAACTGGACCGTTGACCAGTCGACCGGTCACTATGATGTGCACTGACCACCAGGGGGCAGATGCTCAATGCAGGATGCTCAGCTGACCGACCTGTCCAGGCAGCCCACCAGCACGGTGGCAGCCACTCAGTCCTGCAGGTCCAATCTCCGGAGAACAGGCCCGGCACCAATGGACCAGCACCACCAGCATGATCCCAACAGTGCCACCAGCCTCCTGGAAGTTGGCCTTGGGCACTGCAGCCGTTTACCCTCCCTAGGTGCTCCGCAAGGAAAAAATTATATAAAAGTGGCCACCAGGTGGCTCTCTACAACCAGTATGAACATCAGCAGGACAGATCCAGATCCCGGCTGGCAAGGGCATCCCACTGCCCACCTGGAGGGCCCATCACATCTCGGGGCCCTCCCCTAACCCCCTCAGGATGGACGCCAAACACAGGGCTCACGGCTGGCAAGCACGCTGTAGCATCATGAGCCTCTCCTGATTGGGACTGACTGGGTGTGAGCCCACAGCAGGCGCAGCAGGGCCAGGATGAGCAGGAGTGGCAGGCAATAGTGGCAGGTGCCATTGGACTGCAGATTTTGGCCCAAATGCAGCAGGCCATGCAGAGGGACCACACCCGTGCATGAATTCGTGCACCAGGCCTCTAGTAATTAATTATATAATGGAGAAATGAATGAATGAGTTAATTTTGAATATAGTATTAATAATTCAGTTGAGCAAAATTTAATGTTAAGCCCTGTGAAATTTGGCATATCCATTAAAGTATGCGCACATTTCTAAGCTCTGGCCAACTTTCTATGATTAAAGCTATAAATTAAAGAAACAACTTGCTGACACTTTGTCAGCATTCAATCAACTCCCCCAAGTGAGTATCTAATTTTCTTCTCAAATAAATTTTCTCCTTCCACACTCCCTCTGGCAATAGACTGAGTAAATACATGAACCTAGAACTGAATTCTGAAGGACACTTAGGCTCTTTTAATATGGAAAACCTATTTTAAGATTTAGAAATTTACATTCTTATTTATATTTATGTCTCAGCACCTGGGAATAAAATAACACATTGGTAGATTAAACATT
This sequence comes from Eptesicus fuscus, assembly GCF_027574615.1. Classification (NCBI taxonomy): domain Eukaryota; kingdom Metazoa; phylum Chordata; class Mammalia; order Chiroptera; family Vespertilionidae; genus Eptesicus; species Eptesicus fuscus. The sequence continues at coordinate 70,567,467 of NC_072486.1, forward strand.
TGTCTTTATGTTATCTATTAATAATTTACATTGGTAGTATAGAGAGCTGGGAATTGGTATTGAGTATATTTGTCATTGTTAATAAATATGTTCTGAAGGGCAAGCCATGAAATGACTTTATAAGCCCAGGAATGATTTATTAGCTTGATATGTTCTACTTTTCATAACTAAGGTATTTAAGAACTCCAGAATGAATATATCTGGAAAGGTGGTAAGGTGAATGCTGATTAATGTGCTCTTCTATGTGCAAAATGATATATTTTATTATAATTACATAGAAAACAAATCTTATGATATGAACATCAAAACTATATATGTTATATTAAAATATGAGCTTTACATGTACGTCTTAGTACAGGCTAAATAGGGATTTCACCAGAGCAGATATTTCCATTTAAAAATTTTTAACTTTATTTTTTACTAGAGACCCGGTGCAGGAAATTTGTCCATGGGGGGCGGGTGGTGTCCCTCAGCACAGCCTGCACCCTCTCCAATCTGGAACCCCTCAAGGGATGTCCGACTGCCTGTTTAGGCCTGATCCCGGTAGGATGGGGCCTAAACAGGCAGTCGGACATCCCTCTCACAATCCAGGACTGCTGGCTCCCAACTGCTCACCTGCCTGCCTTCCTGATTGCCCCTAACTGCTTCTGCCTGCCAGCCTGATCACCCCCTAACCACTCCCCTGCCAGCCTGATTGATGCCTAACTGCTCCCCTGCCAGCCTGTTTGCCCCTAACTGCCCTCCTCTTCTGGCCTGGTCACCCCTTAACTGCCCTCCCCTGCAGGCTTGATTGCCCCCAACTGCCCTCCCTTGCAGGCCTGGTCCCTCCCAACTGCCCTCCCCTGCTGGCCATCTTGTGGTGGCCATCTTGTGTCCACATGGGGGCAGGATCTTTGACCACATGGGGGCAGCCATTTTGTGTGTTGGAGTGCTGGTCAATCTGCATATTACTCTTTTATTAGATAGGATAGAGGCCTGGTGCATGGGTGGGAGCCAGCTGGTTTGCGCTGAAGGGTGTCCCGGATCAGGGTGGGGGTTCCCTTGGGGTGTGGGGTGGCGTGGGCGAGGGGCCTGTGGTGGTTTGCAGGCCAGCCACACACCCTGGCGACCCAAGCGGAGGCCCTGGTATCTGGGATTTATTTATCTTCTGCAATTGAAACTTTGTAGCTTTAAGTGGAGTCCTGGGCCACCTAGGGTATGCGGAAAGCTTGGCTTCCTCCATCAACAGGGAAACCCAAGCCTCCCTCCTGCTCTCTCCGTGGCCACAGCCATCTTGGTTGGGTTAATTTGCATACTTGCTCCTATTGGCTGGAGGGCATGGCTGGTGGGCGTAGCTTGTGGGTGTAGCTGAGTGATGATTAATTTGCATATTACTCTTTTATTAGATAGGATTATTTATTTGCATTATGATAACTCTTACCTCTAGTAAAAACAAAATAATGCTAGCAGTTTTATTAAGGTGAGAAGAGAAACAAATATTACTTTTGTTTACGCTATCATATTTATACATAATGTATACTTGTGTATATATAAATGTGTATATATGTATATAATATATACATCCACACTCATCAGTGAGAGCAATGCAAAAATAATCTCTTAAATATTAATTTAAACTTGGAACATAACTAAATTGAGACATATTCTGTTAACTTTAATAGATGTTGAGTGAGAAGTTGAAAGTAAAGATGACTGTTATGAGATGAATTATACTTTCTTAAAATTCAGATATTGAAGTACCTCAGAATAAGACATTATTTGGAAATAAGGTTATTGCAGATGTAATTGATTAAGATGAGGTCATGTTGAAGTAGGGTAGTCTTTTAATCAGTATGTTTGATGTCCTTACAAAAAAAAATTAATATGACGAAAAAAGACACACACAAAAAGATGACATAAAGACACAGTGAGAATGCCACCTACAAGCCAGGAATGACAAAGATTGTGAGGAAAACGCCAGAAGCTAGGAGAGAGGGATGAAACAGGTTTTGCCTTACAATGCTTAGAAGGGAATAATCCTGCAAAAATACTGATTTCAGACTTCTGTGAGACAGTAAATATCTATTGTTTTAGCCAACTGGTTTGTGGAAGGTACATTGTGACAGCAGCCCAAACAATCTAATAGAATGACTAAATACTGTGCTGTTTTATATGCATTGTAAGTGAACATTTTAGCTGACTTGAACTCTAAGTACATTAGTTAAAGGCACATTAACTCAAAGATGATTAGTTTGACCAACGTGAATGCATTGGTGTGAGTGCACATCAATCTTCCGTAAGTGAGTGTCAATTAGAATTGTTGCCTGTGCTTGCTCTGTCTCTTCAAATTATGTTTTTTTGACTTCTAGTATGCTTGTGATTTTTCTTGATTGTAGGACCTGTTGTAATTAGTAAAAGAAACTGTTTAAGTAGGCTTTTAGTGATGTGGTGGTAACATGTGGGGAAAGCATTCTGGAGTCGTATGGTTAGGCCTCAGACTTTTAGAAAAACGACGCCTTTGGACTGTGAACTTCATAAGTGTTTCTCATTTTTTTCTCTTCCCCTTACTTGGGAAAGGGTGGCCAAAATGAGTTGAAGATGTTATTTCCTCCTCTCACATGGAAGGCTAGAGTGGGCTGGCTTTGGGTATTTGCCTTCCCCAGGTTTATTATGCTCTGATAATACCCAAGCTGTAGGTTGGCTCTGATTAACTAGTTTCTCCTAAAGGCAGGCTTTGTTAAGAAGAAGACTGCTCTGGCATATTTCACTATTCTCACAGAGAGATATCCTCTGTGTGTTCCAATGCCAATCACCATGAGTCTATTTGGATATTTTAGTAAAAAAGATGCTAGTCTATGAAGCTCAAGTAGAAACTATTTGTTTTCTTGACTCTGTCATGTGTGTGTGTGTATGTGTGTGTGTGTGTGTGTGTGTGTGTGTGTGTGTGTGTAAAAATATGTAGGATTTAGGGTATTAGAAATCTGTATCTCCAGTTCCACTGTTTTTTCACACTGTTAACATTCTACTTGTGAGTCACATGTTGATTATTTGCTCACATGTTTCCCCTTTCCCTGCACTAAACACCTAGAAGATATGGAGCAGATATTACCTACATGCTTTTCCTGGATACCTACATGTCTGTCATATACTTGATTCTTGCTGAATGACAATTGTAAAGACTGACTGAACTACTGAATGAGCTATTGAAAAAACAAAAAATATGGATGTGATGATATTGTACATAGAAAACCCTAAAGACTCCACAAAAACTACTATATTTAATAAATGAATTTGGCAATGTAGCAGGATACAAAATTAATACCCAGAAATCCATGGCACTTTTATACTCTAATAATACATTCTCAGAAGAGAAATTAAACAAATAATCTCATTTACCATTGCAACAAAAAATTAAGATATTTTAAAATAAACTTAACCAAGAAGGTAAAAGACCTGTACTTGGAAAACTACAGAATATTGAAAAAAGAGATAGAGGAAGATATAAACAAGTAGAAGCACATATTGTGCTTATGTATTGATAGAATTAACATCATAAAAATGTCCACACTACCCAAAGCAAATTATAGATTCAATACAATCCCTATTAAAATACCAACAGCATATTTCACAGATCTAGAAAAAATACTCCAAAAATTCATATGGAACCAAAAAGATTCCAAATAGCTGCAACAATATTGAGAAAAACAGAGCAAAGTTGGAGGGAACAGAATACCAGATATTAAATTATACTACAAAGCCACTGTACTCAAAACAGCCTGGTACTGGCACAAGAACAGGCATATAGATCAGTGGAATGGGACAGAGACCCCAGAAATTGACCCAAGCCATTGCACTCAATTAATATTTGACAAAGGAGACAAGAATATACAATGGAGTCAAGACAGTCTCTTCAATAAATGGTTTTGGGAAAATTGGACAGACAAATGCAAAAAAGTGAGACTAGACCACCAAATTATAACATACACAAGAATAAACTCAAAATGGATAAAAGACTTAAATCTAAGTCATGAAATCATAAAAAACCTAGAAGAAACCATAGGCAGCAAAATCTCAGATATCTCTCATAATAATATATTTACAGATACATCTCCTAGGGCAAAGAAAACTAAAAAGAAAATAAACAAATGGGACTACAAAAAAATAAAAATAAAAAGCTTCTGCACAGCAAAAGAAACCATCAGCAAAACGAAAAGGGAGCCTACTGTATGAGAGAACATATTTGGCAATATTACATCTGATAAAGGGTTAATATCCAACATACATAAGGAACTCATACAACTTAACAAAAAGAAGACAAACAAGCCAATTTAAAAATGGGCAAAGGACCTCAATAGACACTTCACCAAAGGGGTTATTCACATGACCAAGAGACATATGAAAAAATGTTCAAAGTCACTGATCATCAGATAGATGCAAATTAAAATGACAATGAAGTATATAACTTCACACCTGTCAGAATGGCCACCGTCAACAAATCAACAAATGACAAGTGCTGGCAAAGATATGGAGAAAAGGGAATCCTAATACACTGCTGATGGGAATGTGGACTGGTGCAGCCATTATGGAAAACAGCATGGAGTTTCCTCAAAAAATTAAATATGGAACTGCCATTTGACCCAGTGATCCCACTTCTAGGACTACTAGTATATCCTAAGAAACCCGAAACACTAATCTGAAAGAATGTATGAACTCCTATGGTCATAGCAGCACAATTTACAATAGCTAAGATCTGGAAACAACCCAAGTGCCCTTCAGTAGACTAGGGGATAAAAAAACTGTGGTACGTTTATACCATGGAATACTATGCAGCAGTAAAAAAGAAGCATCTCTTACCCTTTGAGACAGCATGGAGGGACCTGGAGAGTATTATGCTAAGTGAAATAAGACAGTCAGAGAAAGACAAGTATCACATGATCTCACTCATAGGTGGAATCTAATGAACAAACTGAACTGATGAACAAAATAGATCCAGAAACATAGAATCATGGAACAGACTGGAATCTCAGAGGGAAGGCTGGGGACAATGGGTGGGTGGGAAGAGATCAGCCAAAGAACTTATATGCATATATGCATAACCCATGGTCACAGACAATAAGTAGGGTGGTGAAGACCTGGGACAGGAGGAAAGGGGCGGTCTAGAAGGGGTCAATGGGGGAAAAATGGGACATATGTAATACTTTCAACAATAAAGATTTAATTGAAAGATGGATGTGATTAGTTCAATATCACTTATATTATTCTCTGTGGGTGCTGAGGAAACTCAAGAGAGCGGCTACAACGTCATTGTAATTTTGTACATGTGCTACAGTGTAGAGCTAACCGCTAAATAAAGATCAAGTTAGTGTTTATAGTTCCCTGGAGAAAATAGTTGAATCTCAAAGACAAGTTGTTGCCCTCAAGGTAGTAGATGGGTTTTCGTCTGCAAAGAGGAGAAAAAACAAGAAATTTAATCTTTTGCTGTATTTCCAAGCTAAATCGTCTTAACCTCTTAGATATATTCCTCATACTGTTGACAAAAGGCAAAGGGCAAAAGTAATTTCCAGTGTTGCTTCCCTCTCCCTGGCTGTCTGTGTATCAATGACATGGGCCTGCGCATACTCACAGCTGAGGGAAGATATTAACCTCATTCTCTCCAAACACAGCAGAGGCCTCGAAAGTGTCCTTCTTCACTTTGGGACCTCAGGCTATGTTCAGAACAGCCCTGCAGTGACAGTGTTTAGACTGCAAGGAACCATCAGGATGATGTAAGCTTTCATGAGGTGGCAATGTGCTGATTTTTAAAGGATCACTACCTATGATTCTGGGAGTGCATCATCTTGTGAGAAACAATCTAATGTACTTTCTGAATTGTGACATTTTGATGTCACATTAGGGTTTCATATTTAAAAAAATATATAATGATCTCTAGTTATTTCATTTTTTATTCACATTTAGATGCATGAAATCATTCTAAATATTACAAAAGCTAATAATTCATTTTAAATACTAAAAGCACAATGACAACCTTACGTACTTTGTTATTTAACTGTCATGCCCATAGATGATGAATTAAATGGTAAATAAAAATAGATTGCTTCATTTTAGAAATATATTTAAAATTCTTCAGAATTATAACATTTATTGGTATTAGTTTATAATTCTTACAACCAACTGGCAGTTGCTATTCAGAATTCCATTTTCTGTACTGACTATAAAAGGGCTAATACAGTGAAGCAAATTCATCCTTCACAATCTAGGAATAGAAGATACTGATTGGGATGATGGACCTTAATCACAGAAAGTGTCTCATCCTCATATCCGATGCCTCTGGCTACAGTGGAGAGGTCTGATTCCTCTCCTTGATGTCTCTCAATATCCCATTTCACACTTTGTTTTTTTTAGTCCTTACCCGAGGACATGCTTATAGATTTTAGAGAAAGAGGAAGGGAGGAGAGAGAGAAAGAGAGAGAGATTGATCACTTGCCTTTTTCTTCTGATGATATCTTAAGCAGACAGAGTAGAAGTCAACCTGATGAGCATTTGACCTGTGGCAGTAAAAGAAACTTCTACATGAATGGTTACCTCCTACAAAAACTTACTTTAAGATTTTTTTGTTGTTGTTAATCCGTACCCAAGGATATTTTTCCATTGAGTTTTTAAAATATATATATATTTTTATTGATTTCAGAGAGGAAGGGAGAGGGAGATGGAAACATCAATGATGACAGAGAATCATCGATTGGCTGCCTCCTGCATGCAACCCCTCCGGGGATCCAGCCTGCAACCTGGGCATGTGCCCTGACCAGGAATCATCAATCAGCAGGCTGTCGCTCTATCCACTGAGCCAAACCAGCCAGGGCTTTCCATTGATTTTTAGAGAGAGTGGAAGGGAGGGGAAAGAGACAGAGAGAGAAAAACATCAATGTGAAAGAGACATTGGTTGCCTCCCCCACATTCCCAGACCAGGGCCCAGGATCAAGCCGGCAATGGAGGTATATTCCCTTGACCAAGATCAGACCCAGGACCATTCAATCAGCAGGCTGATGCTCTATCCACTGAGTGAAATTAGCTATGGCCAAAAACACACTTTCAATAAAATGTTTGGCAAATTATAGCTTAAATCATGGGTTTTCTAAAATATGATGTAATGAAATTAGTATTCATTTTTTCTTCCACATTTATGTATCAGGGAACCACTGCCCACACAATAATTAATTGACTGAATATTGTATTAAGATGTATGAAATAAAACAAAGCACTTTATCAAAGAGAATATGAAAGTCTACTATGAAGTTACTTTTTTCAAGGACAATCTGTATGTACTATTTATGTATTATTTTTCCATGAAACCTTAATAAATTATAATAGACACTGCATCTGTTCTCATTTTTTTTAAGGTTTAAATAGCAGGTGTCTAAGAAATTGATGCTTTTGGGGGTCATTTTTTATACTACTAGTATATTGGGTAAAACATTCAAGATATGCTCTGGAAAAAATAAATTTACTAGTAGAGGAGCAAAAGATTATTGGGAAGAGTGAACCTGATGTAGAAGGGCTTTGCCCAGCAGCTTACATGTAGTGAGATATTAATAGTTTTTTGAAAATTTTGAAATTTAATGATTTCTATGACAGTTTCTTTTTTCCTAATAATAATAGACATTTATATTTGTGTTTTGCAGGGTATATTTTTATTTATTCAGAGGAATGATATTTATTTACATTAAAAATTACCTTCTACTAAATGTCATAAAATAAATATATAAACTTGGCATGAACAGAAATTAGTGCTCTAGTTTAGTTAAAAACAAAGGCAATTCTTTGAAGAGTATTTTTAAAAAAGTCATTGCCAAGTATAGGGAAAAAGGCAGTTGTTGATTGTTACAATATTTATCTAGTTCAAGGGACCAATTTGTGTGCAAATATACGATTTTGATGTTATGATATTAAATGAGGGGATTTTAAACTCATCAGCCATAATAGAATCATTAACCAATAAAGGGTTAGATCAACATTTTTTTTATAGTTTTTAAGCTGATTATTTGGCTGGTCAGGTGGAGATTTTGCAGTAATTGTGTTGGAATATCTCCACTTGATGGGTTATTTTCCCTCTGATTCTATTAGAAAATGGTATTTCCTAGCTAGAATGTCAATTCACCACTGATCATGGTGTTTTTTTTTTTAGAATCCTCAAATAGCTCTCTATTCTGCCTGGTTTTTATAGTTGAGTTCAGTGAGAGATAAAAGGTGGTATCTGTTTATCTTATCTGCATCTGGAACCCTAGTTTTATATTTTAAATATTTATAGGATTACCTATCTATCTATATATATAAAAAGCCTAAGCAACTGGCCAACCAGCTGACCAGCCGGTAGCTATGACATGCACTGATCACCAGGGGGCAGACACTCAACGCAGGGGATGCCAAGCTGTGGTGACTAGGCAGCTGCAGTTCTCTGGTGACGCACCCGTAACCAGAAAGGAGGGAGCCTGATTCTGGGGTGCATCACCTGAGAACTGCCCTCTCTCAATCCAGGACCCTTTGGGAGATATTGAAGTGCTGGTTCCAGCCCGATCCCCACAGGCCAGGCTAAGGGACCCCACCGGTGCACGAATGGGCATCTAGTTTTTTTATGACTGATTAAGCACTTCATGTTTTGTATATAGTTTTTTTTTATAACTAATTAAGCACTCTATGTTTTGTATCTAGGTATATAAGATCATCACATATTGCAATGTTGTGTTTCATAGCTATTCTCTATCTAACAAAGTAGTATAACTGAATCCATAGAGTTGGAATCTTAAACGATTAAATTTTCTTCTAATTGAATAAGAATCTTTTAATTTACAATTCTTAATGCATTTTCTTTTATGTCCTCAGAGGAAGGAATTAAAATAGATGAACTATAATCTATTTATTCACTCCAATGTGTCTAGGGAAGTAAAATAAGAAAGCATAATACCTGGTCTAATCTTTCTGTCAACTAGACTCCCAAGGAAATCGCTTAATGATATTTGCCAGGAGAAAGATATTCTATCTCTAAAATGGTCCTAGTATAAATGATCCTGGCTAAAGGATGCTACCTAGTATCTAAGACCTATGATCTATGGTTCAACGAGGCATGAATCCCTGGGGAACATCACAGTGTAAAATTGAGACGTTTTTTTAAGTAAATGCTTCCCATTATGTGAGGAACCCCACAAACCTCACTTCGAGGCCTCACCTACTCTGGGCCAGAGAAGGGTGAAAGAAGTACCTGGGGAGCCCCTGGATGTTCTTGATTTCCCTGTTCCTTGTTAGAGTGTCTTGATTATCCTATTCTTCAATTTATTTCATAAAATTAGATTCTGGTTAAGATCTATGACTTGTATGAGTCTGAACTGATAATCATATCTATGTGATAGCACATGTCACAATTTTTAAAATGTTTTCTGGTCATTTTTACTTATCGCTTTTTATAATATATCTCCTCATTTTGTTTTTTAAATTCTTTTATTTAATTTTTTTTTCCTGGGATAGTTCTTTGAGAGATTACCTTTCCCTTCATGAAGGGAGCATCATCTTATAAGTGCTTCCTTCTTCTTAGATGATACATTCCTGAAATTCATTTGGGGCAAAAGGTATATAATCTTTCAAAGTGTGTTTCTTACCCTAACTGCTCCCATAATGAAAGAACATGAGGAAAGTGAAAAAAAAAATTTACAGTGAAAAGTTCACATATTTAAACAAAACTACATAGGTATAATTCCCATCAAATGATGTTGATAATGTAGTTCTTTTCCTAAATTTTATTAAAACATATAGAACCTTACAAGTCTTCTTTTTTTTGCTTATGAACATAGTATATTTATGATAAAAATGAGAAGCAATGTTTAATCTTGGGTTTATATATATTTAAAAAACCTCATAATTTTGAAAAAAATCTTATGTAATTGGAGAAAAATAGAAATGAAAGACACAACATATAAAAATAAAATCCTTTATGATTTTGACTAGAACTTTCAATTATTTCCCTTAGTATTTATGTTAATATATTTTATGGCAGTTTCTTTAGTGTTCAAATTAAGTTTAAAAGTTCTTTACAAGGACAAAGAGGGAGCGGTTATAAGAACCCAGACATAATTGCAGATATAGTGGCAGTCACTTGTACAGGAGATGTAGTCAGAGGTAAAGGCATGGAACCACTGCCTACCTGAGGCCCCAGGGAAGACATTGTGAAATAAATACCCTAAATTCTCCCCTTCTTATACTTTGCATAGGCTTTACTCAAGTAGGAGGAGCTAGCAGGCCAAATAGTTGAGTTGAAGCAAACCATGAAGGTCAAACTCCTGATTCACATAAGAGAATAGAGAAAGTTGGGAGGCGTAACTAGCAGTTTGCCTAATCTATACTTATAATAGGGTAATATGCAAACTAGTCAAGATGCTCTCACTGATCAGCAGGCTGCGGGAGAAGGCAGAAGGGAGAAGGCAGCACCTCAGGAGAAGGGAGAAGGCCAGCACCCTGTGAGAAGGGAGAAGGTGAGAAGGCCAGCGCTGCAGGATAAGGCAGAAGGGAGAAGGTGAGAAGGCCTGCACTGCTGGAAAAGGCAGAGGGAGAAGGCAAAAGGGAGAAGGTGACGTTGTGGGAGAAGGCAGAAGGGAGAAGGTGACAGTTAGGTAGTTAGGGGGATCAGGCCAGGAAGGGAGAGCAGTTAGGCAGTTTGGGGGATCAGGCCAGGAGGGGAGAGCAGTTAGGCAGTTTGGAGAATCAGGCCAGGAGGGGAGAGCAGATAGGCAGTTAGGGGGATCAGGCCAGGAGAGGAGAGCAAATAGGCATTTAGGGGGATCAGGACAGGAAGGGAGAGCAGTTAGGCAGTTTGGGGTATCAGGCCCAGAGGGGGAAGAAGTTAGGGGGATCAGAAGAGTTAGGCCAGCAGAAGAGAGCATTTAAGGGGATCAGGCTGGCAGGGAAGAGCAGTTAGGCAGTTAGAGCAATCAGGCCAGGAGGGGAGAGCAGTTAGGGAGATGAAGCCAGCAGGGGAGAGCAGTTAGGGGGATCAGGCCAGCAGGGGAGCAGTTAGGAGCATTAGTGAGTCCGGCAGGTGAGCAGTTAGAATCCAGTGGTTCTAGATTGTGAGATCTGGGATCCCGGATTGGAAAGGGTGCAGGCTGGGCTGAGGGACCCTAGCCCCCCATGCATGAATTTCATTCACCGGGCCTTTAGTTAACACATAAAAGTTTTTCCATTCTCAACTTAAAAACAGTCTCTGTTTTGCATGGGTGAGAGTGCCAGAGCATACTGGATTAACTCTCAATGTGCTTTGTGGTAGGATTTATGTGCTCTCTGCATGATAGCTTTTATTTTGAACACTTCTCATCTGAGTCTGCTTCCTCTTTCTCCCCCAAATAGAGTCCATTATCTTTAAGAGGTAATAAATGTAATTTCTTTTTTTTTCAGACTTTCTCTGTATTCGATCTCAATAATGGACTGTATCACCTTGTCTAGACAAGTCTGTGTACAGGCAGAAATGAGAGATGGCTTAGCTAGGGTCCCAGCCACTAACATATTCTGCTGTACCAACTTCAAGAACCAAACTTTTGTCACCTGCTTATTTTCCATATTCTTGATGCTAAATAAGTTTATTAAGATGATTTACCTCTATTTAACAGATATCCTATATAATAAAGAGGTAATATGCAAATTGATCATCACTCCAACACACAAGATGGCCTCCCCCATGTGGTCAAAGATGGCCACCCCCATGAGGACACAAGATGGCCACCACAAGATGGCCGGCAGAAGAGGGCAGTTGTGGGCAACCAGGCCAGCAGGGAAGGGCAGTTGGGGGGACCAGGTCTACAGGGGAGGACAGTTAGGGGAGACCAGGTCAGCAGGGGAGGGCGGTTATGGGTGACCTGGCCATCAGGGGAGGGCAGTTAGGGGCACTTGGGCCGACAGGGGAGCAGTTAGGCATCGATCAGGCTGGCAGGGGAGTGGTCAGGGGGTGATCAGGCTGGCAGGGGAGTGGTCAGGGGGTGATCAGGCTGGCAGGCAGAAGCAGTTAGGAGCAATCAGGCAGGCAGGCAGGCAGGCGAGCAGTTGGGAGCCAGCAGTCCTGGATTGTGAGAGGGATGTCCAACTGCCCATTTAGTGGTGGTTTCAGGCTTAAATAGGCAGTGGGACATCCCTTGAGGGGTCCCATATTGGAGAGGGTGCAGGCTGGGCTGAGGGAAACCTCCCTTCCCCCGTGCACAAATTTTGTGCACCGGGTCTCTAGTATTTAATATTTTTCCTATTCAACTCCTTGCTTGCACTCCATCTGTACATTTCCCCTATGAATACATTATGTCAATAAATCACACTCCCTAAACAATTCACAGAGTACAGGCTAACATTGCAAAATTACCTAGAACAGGCACATTTGTGGAGGGATGTGTAATTTCCCACACTTCTAAAGCATTTAAACATTTGAGTATCCAAGCATGTAGCCAGCATCCCCATTATTTCACTTTATGATTTTTAAAAACTAAATTAAATTATTTCTGAACTAGAAAAAAGAGATATAGTTAAAATGTTAGTAGCATATTGACATTACCATTTTAATTTAGGGATTTTAGAAAACATGATTTATTAAGGAATTGGGTGAAATTATAAACATGAATTTCTTAAATGAACTGGAATTCCAAAAAAAAAAAAAAATTAAATGCACTGAAAGATTAAATATGCAGTAAATTAAATATGCAGTAAATATATTTTTAAAATTATATATAATGTATATATATATTTATTTAATATATAGGCAAACATACTTCATAATTATTTTAAATGTTATCAAATATTTATGTGCATGAAATAATGAAACTAAAAATAATAGCAATAAAAATGTTAAAATCAATAACAATTCATAAATATAAATTTATGGGGTTTACAATATATACAGATTTAAAAGATAGAGCAACAAGAGCATCAATTGCATGCAGGAGATAAATAGAATTTTACTTTTTGTTCTATGATTTATACATTATAGTATCATTGAAAAGACAATGATAAATTAAAGATACCTATTTCATTTTAGAGCGCAACCACTAAAATGGTTGGAAAGGTATATCTAGAAAGTCAATTAAGATGAAAATTAAATAAAAATTAAGGTGAATAAAAAGTTTAAAAGATGAGAAATATAAGAAACAAATATCTAGAGCTGATAGACAAAAATCTATACAGTATTTATATAAAATATAAACATACTAAATTCTACAATTGAAAAATAGACCCTGGCCATTTTGGCTCAATTGGTTGGGTATTGTCCCATGCACCAAAGGCTTGCTGCCTTTTTTTTTAATTTATCTTTATTGTTGACATCACAGATGTCCCCTTTTTCCCTGTTGACCTCTTCCACCCCACACCCACTCCCTAGGCCTACCTCACTCTTGTCTCTGTTCATGGGTTATGTATACATACATATAAATTCCTTGGTAAGCTCTTCCTTCCTCCCATGCTCTATGTCTCTGGATCTATTTTGTTCATAAGTTTATTTTGTTCATTAGATTCTACATATGAGTGACAGATTATTAAAAAAAAAAATGAAAGCCCTAGCCAATTTTGGTCAGTGGTTAGAGCATCAGCCCATAGACCCAAGGGTTGTGGGTTTGACTCCTGGTCAAGGGCATGTACTGAGGTTGCAGGCTGTATACCCACCAGGGTCAGGGCATGTGCAGGAGGCAACCAATTGATGTGTCTCTCTCACACTGGTGTTTCTCTCTCTCCCTCACTCACACCTTCCTTTCCATCAGAAAATTAGTCTGGGTTTGTATGCCAATAAATTTGAACACAGTTGAAAAAGGCAAACACTTTGACAAACAAAATTTATCAAAACAGACAGAGGAACCATGATTCTAAACTCCCCAAACAAATTTATAGGAAAGGCAAATTATTAAATAGTATATTTGATAAATTTTGACACACATTGCTTAATAAAGTTTTAGACAAGATTGGGTGCATTCAGGATGGTATGGAGGTCAAATATGTGATGAGGGAAGATGGTTTCACTTTGGGTTTGGTGCACATAATACAATATACAGATCATGTATCATAGAAATATACACTTGAAACTTATATAATCTTATTAAGCAATGTCACCTCAATAAATTTAATTTAAAAAAAAAACATCTGTAGAAGCCATAGTAAAAAAAAAATGTTTTAGAGGTGAAGCATACCACTTTTTATAAAGAGAAATAACTCATGCCATTGAGTTTTAATGTAGGGATGCAAAGTTGGGGAGCATTTGAAAAACAATCAATGTAAGTAACTATATTAAACAAAGAAACTCAATTTTCTCAAGAGCTGCAAGATGCACTTAGCAAAGTTGAACACTATTCATGATAAAAAAAAATCTGTGCAAACAAACATCAGAAGGAAATACTCTCAATCTGATAAAGGATATCCATGAAATCATCACTTGTGATTTTTCTAATAGTGTTTAATTTTAATATGTAGAATGTTCTTCTTTAGAAATATTTTCCTTCTATTATAAGTTTAAATCCAATTTAATTCATTTCTTGTGTTTTAGTTTAGACTTTAAGACACTGACCATGGTTTCATCTTAATTATATTTAACATCATTAAAATGAGTATGCCCTGGCCAGTTTGGCTCAGTTGATTGGAGCATCGTCCTGTACAACAAAAGGTTGTGGGTTCAATCCCTGGTCAGGGCACATGCCCAGGTTACAAGGTCGATCACTGGTAGGGTGCATTGGAAGGCAACCGATTGAGGTTTCTCTCAAATTGATGTTTCTCTTTCTCTCTCTCTCTCCCTCTCCCTTCTTCTCTCTCTAAAATCAATAGAAACATATCCCCAGGTAAGGATTTAAAAAATAAGGAGTTTGAAAAAGGCTCTTGTTCACATTCTGTTAGGCAACATGGCATATGATAGTTTTGGAAATAAAAGGAAATAAAAATTTGTTAGTAATACATGTTGCCCTTTGGGAGCCTGATATGGGATTAGTCTAGTCATAAATATCTATTTTATCTTTATAAATGCTAGTTGCAAAAATCATATAAAATTAAATTCTATGTTCAGTAAACCAATACGCCTGTCTTCTTTACACATTTTAAAACACATTTCCAGTGTGTTTATCTTCTCTAAAAGCCACTCAACTGAACTGATTAAACACATCATCACCATTGCCATCCAGATCATTTGCTTGTGCTACAGGCTTTGTAGGTTCATTACCAAACAATTGTTGTACCTATAAGATGGATTTCTTTTCCATAGTGCTCTCATCCTTTCTAAATGCTCATATGGGAATCATGCAGTTACCATGTTAGTGTAAGATTCTCATTAAATTATGTGGTTTGCCAAGTAGTTTATTAAATTAATATCTGTATGTAATCTGAATGATCTTTCAGTAAACCAGAAAAGTATCAGGAATAGAATATTATTTCTAATATTTAATTATCACCCAAAACCCCAATGACTTGGTCAGCATTATATATACTTGCTGTAATATAAATATATATACTTGCTGTAATATATATACTTGCTGTAATTTATATATACTTGCTGTAATATAATGTAAAGCTAAAGACATAAAATTTCAAATTAGCTCTTATTGTGAAGACACTTAACTAATATATATTCATTTTTCAAATATTTCTAGAATCCTTAGTTTGAAATCTTTACATTTTTAGTATTTTAATTTTGGTGCTAAGTCTGAGGAGAAGGGAAACATTTTCAGACTCATGAGTAATTCAGTTTTTTGCTATTTGTTTTAAAATGTTTGATATAAAAGCAGTTCATTCATCTAATTGTAGGCATTTTTAACATATTTTTGAGGCATGAATTTGATAAACTATATCATTTTACTTCTTGGAATTCTATTTTAGTCATCGTCATAATAAATAATTTTATATTCATCTATCAAATCTGGGCTTAAGATATGAAAATTAGTTCAAAGCAACTGTAGATTGAAAAATGAGAGCACAATTAGAGTTATTGTCTCATGAACAGTTTCATTTCCTTCACCAGTAGTTTGCAAAAAGGAAATAAGAATAGATTAGTTGTTCCAAAGATGGAGTAAAAAGCTCATAAAGCAGATATAAAGCTCAAAGAAGACTTGAACAAAAAGTGGTTGGAAGGCGCCACAGCCTAAAAATAAAACCTTGAGAAATTCACATTTAATTATAAGTGGAATGGCTCTTGACTACTTCCTAATGACTATACTCCATTTGCATTGCCCAAATTCTATCTGCATTGCTGCATTCCATCTTGATGAATTGGAGAGTTATGAAAAAAATTTATAAAATTAATAACTTCCAGCTTTCCAGCAAAAATTTATTGACTCATTGCTAGGTTTTAAGCTTATATTATTGTTATTATGTAATCCATATAGTAAATGAATGGGGGGAAAAAAAACCCTTCAACTTCATAACCCATTGTCAGAGAAGAAACAACATTGTATAATAAAAGTAAAATGTTCCTTTGTCATTTTCCTCTTTTAAGCTTTGAATTAAGTCATTTTAAGTTTTATTTAAATTATGAAAAGGTAAAACATCTAAAGAACAAAATAAGCAACAAAATCAAAACAGATTCATAGATACAGAGAGCAGAGTGATTATTGACAGAGGGAAAGATTTTGGGGGTTATTGGTAGCTACAGAATTGTCACAGAGATGTAAATTACAGCATAAGGAATACAGTCAATAATATTGTAATAACCATGTATGAGGCCAAGTGGGCTCTTGAAATATAGGGGGGACCACTCTGTAAAGTACATGATCATCGGATCATTATACTGCACATTTGAAACTGATACAGAATAATATTGAATGTAAAACTATAATTGAAAAAATAAGAATAATGAAGAACTTTGTGAAACAAAATCTTTTATTTGTAATTAAATTTTTATTTTCCTTTTTATGACTGATTCACACACAACTTTGGTCATCCCATGTAATTATTTTATTTTAATATCTGAAAATGAGAGTCTGAATTTTGGGTGCTTAGATTTTCTACAACTATAAAATAATTTCAAACAATGGCAATGACGAATTGAAGTTAAATACTATTAGAAAAACCACAAGTGACTGAACCAAACTTGGATTATGTCATATGGAATAGATTTACCACCTTTTAAAATATTTAAATAAATGTATACTTAATGTATTCTGGTTTAATGAAAGAGCAAGAGGTGACTGAATTAGAGCATCCTGAAATAGGTAATCAATAATAAAAACCAACAGAATTATTCTTTTTATTTCAGTATTATTTGTGTCTTAAACACTATGGTTATTTAAATAAAAACATATGGTCCTAATATGAGTTACCCTATCCATTGATTGACATTTAGTAGGAAAAATGGGCAAAGCAACAGTCAGCTTCCCTCCAGAATGAAGCAACCATGGTGCTCATGTCAACTGGCTATTGAGTAAGAAGTTAGGAAAAGAACTCAGTATCTTATTGAAATACAGTATTCTAGGCTGGCTATATTTTCAGGTGATTAGATATGACAAATAATTATTGTCAAAGAAAATTTGAGAGGCAGATGATTACTTTTTAAATATTATTTTTATACCTAATACCTAGGTATAAATCTAACAAAGTATGTACAGGATATATATGAAAAAAGCAATACTACACTGATAAAAAAATAAAAGAACAAAATAAATGGAGAGTTACCATATTTATGAAAACATGACTCAAAACAGTTAAGATATTAATTCTTCTCAACTTGATCTATAGATCCAATGCAATATCACTCAAAATCTCAGCAGGCTATTTTATAGATATTGATAAACTGATTATAAAATTTATATGGAAAGGAAGAAGATTTAGTATAGCCAAAAAATTACTAAAGAAGGAAAATAAAGTTTCTGGACTCATACTACTATGTTTTGAGGTTTAATACAAAGCTAAAACAATCAACATACCATTATGGAGGAAATAAGAGATTCAAAGATAAATGAAACAGAATGGAGAACCCAAAAATAGAACAGTAAAAATGTGTTTGTTTGCTTTTTTGTTGTTGTTGTTTTTCTCAGAAGCAAAAAGAAAATTCAATAGATAGGGGAAAGTCTTCAATAAATTATTATGGAACACTTGGACATCCATATGCAAAACTAAAAATTAATGCAGTTTAAACCTTACCTAAAAATTATCAATATAGAGCATATTCTTAAAATTAAAAACTAAAACTTTTAAAAGAAAACGTAAGATAAAGTTTATGTGACCTTGATTTTAGAAATCAGTTTGTAGATATAATAACAAAAGCACAATAACAAAAAATAAGTTGGGCCTTATTAAAATTTAAATTATTTGCTCTGTAAAAAACACTGTTAAGACAATGAAAAGACAAGTCACTACTGGGAGAAATATTTGAAATTTATGTACCAGACTTGTATTCAAAATATACAATGAACTATTAAACACCACTCTAAAAAATTAATAACACATAAAGGACCCATATAAACACTATAGCAAAGGAGATGTATGGATACTAAATAAGCATATGAAAATATGATCCACATCATTTGGCTTGAGGGAACTGAAAATTCAAGTAATGAGTTATCAATAAACACCTACTAGAATGGCTAAAATAAAAACACTTCACAACATCAGTTGCTAGTGAGGATGTAAAGTAATAGGAAAACATACCTACCATAAGGTAAAGCAACTGTTATTCTCCATGTTTATCCAACAGCTTTTAAAACATATGGCCACACAAAAGACTTGCCAGTGAATGTTTATAGCAGCCATAGTCTTAAGCACCAAAAACTGGAAGCAATTGAAATGGCCATTTAGGCCAATTTATAAGTAGATAGGCAAGTAACTTGTGGAACATTAAAACAATGAAATACTATTCAGCAATAAAAATGAAATAGTTGTCAAGCCACAAAAATTATCATTGTCATGTTGGGGTTAAGTAAAGAAGCCAGTCTGAAAAGGCTACATGCTGCATGATTGCATTATATGTTTGTAGAGAATGCAAAACTATTGAATCTGTCAATAGAGTAGTGATTTACAGGTAGTTTGCAAGTTGGACAGGTAAAGCACAGATGATACTTTTGGGGTGGTGAAACTCTTTTGTATGATACTGGATGACAGATACTAGATATTATAAATTTGTCAAAAGTCAGAGAACTTTACAGCACACAGAGTTGAATTCTAGTGTCTGCAAATTTTAAGAAGTCATCTATGGAGTAGGGAGATCCCAGAACAGAATGTGGATTGAGACAAATGAATCTTGCTGCATGACAAAAGTTTGATATGACATCATGTAAGAAGATAGGCTGAAATGGTTCTGACCTAAGTGACTTTGGAAATGAGTGGAGAGAATATTAGATGATCCCAGAGAATATTTTAGTACCAAAAAGTAAGAAAGTGCTAAAAAATAAAAGCACAATTATGACCTTATGTCAAGGGACATGGGTGCCACCTCAAAGTGTTACCAATAACCAAAGCTGGAACAATTTGAGCAACATCCTATCTAATAAAAGATAATATGCAAATTGACTGTCACACCAACACACAAGCTGGCCGCCCCCATGTGGTCAAAGATGGCTGCCCCATGTGGAAACAAGATGGCCACCACAAGATGGCCAGCATGGGAGAGCAGTTGTGGGCGATCAGGCCCGCAGAGGAAGGCAGTTAGGGGTGACCAGGCTGGCAGAGAAGGGCAGTTGGGGTGGACCAGGCCTGCAGGGGAGGGCAGTTAGGGGGGACCAGGCGTGCTAGGGAGGGTACTTAGGGGGGACCAGGCCTGCAGAGAAGGTCAGTTGGGGGTGAACAGGCCTGCAGGGGAGGGCAGTTGAGGGGGACCCAGGCCAACAGGGGAGGACAGTTAGGGGTGACCAGGGCAGCAGGGGAGGGAAGTTAGGGGTGACCAGGCCATCAGGGGAGGGCAGTTAGGGGCAATCGGGCCAGCAGGGGAGTAGTTAGGTGTCGATCAGGCTGGCAGGGGAGTGGTTAGGGGTTGATCAGGCTGGCAGGCAGAAGTGGTTAGGGGCAAGCAGGTAGGCAGGCAGGTGAGCGTTTGGGAGCAAGCAGTCCTGGATTGTGAGAGGGAAGTCTGACTGCCTGTTTAGGCCCGATCCTAGTGGGGTCCTAGATTGGAGATGGTGCAGGCTGGGCTGAGGGACACCCCCCGCCCCCCATGCACAAATTTCATGCACCGGGCCTCTAGTAATAAATAATGTAATACTAAATTATAACCCAAAGTATAAAAAATATCCATGAGCCTACATTGATAGAAACAAATAATCAGATAAGTGAATAAAGGAGATAAATAAATAACCTTAGCAGAAGAATTCAAAATAATTTATGATACACCTCCCTCAAAGAGATGGAGCATTAATCTTATTCTTTATGTATGAGCTGTTCATAGTGAATTTCTTCCAAAGAGTACAGTATGAAAGGGGGGGAGGGAAAGAATCACTTTACAGTGGAGAAGTCTGACAAACATTACCTCAGTCAGGTGATTAAGTTTAGCATCAACAGTGCTAAATCATTTTGATAGCATGTATACTTGATATGATGTGATAAGAATGGAACCTTACCTCTGTGGTCTTCCTTCCAATAACCTATAACTCCAGCCTAACCAAGAAAATATCAGAAAAAAATCCCAATAAGGATTATTCTACAAAGTATCTTACATGTATTCTTCAAAACTGTAAGGTCATCAAAATCAAAGAAAGGCTAAGAAATGTTCACAATGTAGAGGAACCTACCAGATATGATGACTAAATGTAATGTGTTATTCTGGATAGGATCTTGAAACAGAATTAAGACAGGTAAAAGCTAAGGAAATATATAGACTTTACTAAAAATCTAGTAATATTGGTTGATTTGTTGTGCCAAATATACTATACCAATATAGGATATATTAATTAAACAAAGAGACCATTAGACTGAGGTGGCTCTAATGTCCTGGTGGACACGAGAGCAAATCAAAATCTACACCTGCAAATGCCTCATGGTTACAAAATCGAAACCTAAGGACAGCCAATCAAAACCAGCCACTTAGGCTTTATGCTATAGCCAGTCAATCAAAATTTTCTTACTTTGCTTCTGTCTTTTCTACATAATGTCTCTTACAGCTCCTGTTATTGGAACTCTCTTAACCACTTCCACTTTGACTCCCTGGTTCAAATAAATTTTGTTCATCTAAACTCTTTAAAGTTTTAGCACACCTCAGTTAAAGTTTTTGAAGGTATAGAAGAAACTGTGGTCAGGCTATATGGAAACTCTCTAGACTATCTTCACAACTCTTCTGTAAAGTACTTCTAAACTTGGATTTATTTTTTTAATGGGTTTCTTAGACTCCAGTAATTTATACAACACTACATTCTAAGAAGTAGATTTGAATTTGAAGCAAGATCATTTCTATTCCAAACTTATATTGTACAAAGCCTGGTCTTAATAAAAAATTGAATACTTTATTGAATACTAAATGATCTTTTACAGGATGGATTAAATGAAATTAACATAAGATGTATTTTACTTGTGAGATAATAAATGAAACCATTTTAAACTGCTACATTTAGCACAGCCACTATGGCTCAGTGTTTGAGCATCAAACTATGAACCTGGAGGTCCTGGTCAGGGCACATGCATGGACTGCAGGCTCGATCCCCAGTAGGGGATGGGCAGTAGACAGCTGATGAATGATTCTCTCTCATCATTGATGTTTCTATCTCTCTTTCCCTTCTCTCTCTCTCTCTCTCTCTCTCTCTCTCTCTCTCTCTCTCTCTCTCAAATAAATAAAAACATATTTTTAAAGAAATATAAAACTGCTACACTTAAATTTGTTATATTATAATAAAAACTTCTAATACTATTCAAGTTATGTCTTATTCAGATTGTCTTTCACTAGGGTTTGTAAGCACTGTGATTTTCTTATTAAATACGAGGGCCTCGGTGCACGAAATTTGTGCACTGGGGGGGGGGGGTTCCCTCTAACATTGTGGGAGCCCTCAGGGGATGTCCTACTGATGGCTTAGTGGGCCTAAGTCGCAGTCTAGCCTCCCTTTGTGGGAGGTGACCAGGCTGATCAGGGGAAGGCACCAGCCCCATCACCCCGCTGCTGCAGCCACTGACAGTCACCACAGCCACCAAGGTGTTTATCAACATGGACTCCAGTCCCTTCACCAAGAAAAAATGACAACTTTCTTTAGGCATTTTCAAGATGTGTCTTTCATAGGATATGAAATTTCTTTATTTTTTTTTTTTATCCTCACCTGAGGATATGTTTCTATTGATTTTTAGAGAATGTGGAAGAGAAAGGGAAAGACAGAGAGAAACATCAAAGTGAGAGGGACACTTTGATTGGTTGCCTCCTGCATGAGCCCTGACCTAGGCCCTAGCCAAGGAGAAGCCTGCAACCTAGGTATATGCCCTTGATCAGAATCGAACCCGGACCCTGTGGTAGGCAGGCCGAGGCATTATCCACTGAGCCAAACCAGCTAGAGCAGGATATGACATTTCTTAACCCTCCAGCAGCGGACCTTCGTTTTTTTCTCCAAGAGTGTAGTGGAAAAACCCTAGATCACCTTTTTGGATTCTTATTACCCAAGTTACTAAGACTATTACCAGTGGCATACAGGGAGCTTAGCCAATGAGCAGTCAGAAAAGGTATTTCCTCTGTAGTTCACACCGATCACCAGCTTGGCCCCTGCCCAGGCCTAAAGCCTTGGCCAGAGTCTTTAGGCCTGGGTAGGGAACTCCCAGCTCCCTCTGATTACTGGCTCCAACCCTGGCCAGGCCTAAAGCACCCTCCGATCGCCGGCTCCGCCCCCCTCGGCTCCAATTGCAGGCTCGGCCCTGCCCACAGGCCCCCTGGCTCAGGCCCTTCCCAGGTTGCTCAGGGCCCACAAGGGGCCTACCTCGGAGTGACCTGGGTGCCGAGGATGTTCCCGGGACTCAGGGGGCTGGCACCTACATATGCAAATTAACCGCCATCTTTGTTGGGTTAATTTGCATACTCACTCTGATTGGCTGTGGGTGTAGCGGAGGTATGGTCAATTTACATGTTTGTCTATTATTAGGTAAGATATTCTTAATTATGTAAGACATTTGTATATAACCTTTTAAAATGTCAATAGCTATGTTACCAATTACTGAATATTAGAACTGAGGTAGCAGTGGGATGCTGGGAGAGTGGGTCATCCACATACCTATGATACATTTTCTCTTCAAACCCTTAAGCCTTTGCCCCATCCATTATCTTTTCATTATAAAGGTAGAATGAATTATCTGATCACTGAATATTGGAAATAACTGGCATGTGTAACTCAGCTTTCTCCATCCTTGTTCCTTCTGGGAGTTTTGTACGTATACAGATACATTCTGGTCACCTGACTTTAATAGAGACAGACTCTCGTGCAGAGCCTAATCATTGACATAGGTGTTTGAGAAAGTTTATATAATTTGGGGTACAGACCTATTTTTACTGCACATCTAAACTTTATCCTGGAGTATCTATGTTTTTAGTAAAATAAATGATACTTTTAATACCATTGTAATGAACTAGTTGTTAATAACAAGAAAGGAGAATAGAGAAGGCCAGAGGTTATGAGCATGTTTCCTGCAAAACACTGGGGGAGGGATCCAACAAAGGAAAGACAGATGCATGCTCAGTAAAGTTAGGGTGACTAGAGAAGGTTCTTGCCTGTCAATCACACCTAGGGACAGAGACGATTGGCCGGAATGGGCATGGCCATTGCAAGGGTAGCAAAAATTTGGGAATACATAATCCCAGAAACAAAGACATTCACTTTCTTGTTGCACTGGGCTGTTGGCTTATGGGGCTCTTTTGCTCCTACTCTATTGCATTCACCCCTATGGCCCTTGGCCATGTGGACCCCAAGAACAGTGGAGTAATGGATTGCAGTGGATAAATGCAGGCTAAGCTAGACCAATGTGGAACTAGACCCAGCTCAAACATGGGAGAGAAACTCTGGACACTGACTTTGATTTTAGCTCTACTGAAACCCCAGCTACACTTCTTTCATGACTGGACTAAGGGACATGGGATTTTGGAAATGAGGGGTATAATTCCATGAAAATAGAGCTTTCTACTATACATCATTCTCCCATGGAGGCCTCGGGAAATGCTTATCCCAGAGGTACCCTAAGAAGCCCACTCACATGAGCACTCCTTTGTCAATCTCAACTGATTCTAATCCAAGGCAGAGAGCATAGACATAGTATTAATTGTGACTTCCCCAAGATCCCATTGGAATCTAGAGAAAAACATGGACTTGTGTTTGTTTATTTTATAAATACATTTTATTTTAGTTAGCTTGAGCTTTGGAAATTAAGTCCTGATGTTGGGCGACTTATATTGTGTTTTGTGGAGCTGGAAGGCACACTAGACAAGGATCTATGGCTGACTTTGTTCTTCAGGCAGATGTATGAAGGTGGACTCTCTCCTGTCTAATCTTCATGCCTTCTCTCAACTCTATAGCCAGGGAAGAGAAAACAGCAAACTTGTTGAGCTTCTTATCCACTCCAGTATGCCAAGAGATCTGGTACCCCAAGGACAGTTTACCTGTGTTTAATCAATGATTTGTTCCTTTCGAAGATTCTGGTGCTATAACTGTTGCATGTTTATTTATAGTGGACAGGGAAAAAATGTCTGCGCTGTCTGCACTTGCTGGCCCTATTAGATTCCTGGAAGCTCTGAGGTCTAAGATATTCTAGGTCTAGGACACTGACCTTCTGGGGTCAAAGCTATTTTCTTGTAAGATGCAGATGATTTAGAGTTTAAGAGAGGATAAGGAAGACTTGAGCTGCTACCTTCACAGAAACCTTTCTCACTCCCTCTACATTTCATCTACTTTACTTTTTAAAAATATATTTTTATTGATTTCAGAGAGGAAGGGTGAGTGAGAGAAAGAGAAACATCAATGATGAGAATCATTGATCAGCTGCTTCCTGCATGTCCCCTACTGAGGATTGAGCCCACAACCGAGGCATGTGCCCTGGCTGGGAATCAAACTGATGACCTCTTGGTTTATGGGTCAATGTTCAACCACCGAGCCACACTGGCCAGGCTGGTTTTTAAATTCTTAAAAAATAATTATTCTCCATTTCACAATGTTTATAAGTCACTTCAAAAGTATTACAAAAGGAATGAATAGATCTGAAAGAAAAAAAGTACCGTTGAATTGGGAATTGAGAAGCCTTCATTGAAAAGACGGGATTTAATATGGGATTTTTGAAGGATATGTAGGATATTTGAAAAACATAACAGAACTAGGAAAGGAAACCCAAGAAGACAAGAGATGACACACCTCAAGGGGGCTCTTAACATAATAGTGAGGATACAGATTGAACAACACAACTGAGTTTGTAGAATAAACTAGAGAATATAGGGAATTAAGGTAATTTATATGAATTAGAGTGGCAGGATTGAGAACTGCCATTGCCAGGTGAGAAATCAAGTCTTGACCCCATGAGATCTACTTTTGTCTTTTGAACATGTTCAGAGATTCTGTATATCCTGCAAAACACAGGTGGTTATAAGATATAATTGAAGTTTTAAAGGACAAATAACACTTATCCATCATTATGTATTATTTAGTAACCATTTATCACTTAGTTGCTGAATAATCTATCATAGACCCCTTGTTATTGTGATGTAAATTAAGCTCATGTTGCTCCTAAAGGACCCTCTTATTAAACAATCAAATAGCACTTCAATAAAGTGCTATAGTAGCAGAAGGGGAACTGCATCTTAGTAAACAAACTAATGGTCTCTATGGATAAATGTATATTAGACAATAGGCATTTCTAAATAGAGGAACTGATTTGTTCTTATCCTATATAATAAAAGGCTAATATGCAAATTGACCTAAAGGTGGAACAACCGGTCGCTATGATGTGCACTGACCACCAGGGGGCAAATGCTCAATGCAGGAGCTGCCCCCGGTGGTCAGTGGGCTCCCACAGGGGGAGCGCTGCTCAGCCAGAAGCCAGGCTCACAGCTGGAGAGTGCAGCAGCAGAAGTGGCCTCTCCCACCTCCGTGGCAGCGCTAAGGATGCCCAACTGCAGAGAGCAGGCCTAAGCCATCAGTCAGACATCCCCTGAGGGCTCCCAGACAGCGAGAGGGTGCAGGCCAGGCTGAGGGATGCCCCCTTCCCCTGCTGAGTGCATGAATTTCATGCACCAGGCCTCTAATATGTAAATAAGAGAGCCCTGGGCTAGAAAGCTGCTTCTAGGAGTTTTATTCTCATAGGAACTTCTACTTTATTGTATGCTTCTCCCAGTCCTAAGTTAAAATGGCACAGAACAAATGTTTGGCACTTTGAAGTGCATTATTGTTCCCGAAGTACCACCTGGCACAGTGATCTAGGTGCAGAAAGTGCTTGATGCCCATCCTAACTGACAGTGATAGCCATGCCTAGCTGATATTCTTACAAAATCTATGAGTAATTCTAACCAGACGGGTGACAGTCACAAATCTCAACAGGGCGTTCAGTTGTTTCCAACTCCCAAGACCTTTAAGATTGTGAAATTTAGCAAAAGGAAGCAGTCTGGTAAGCAAAGTTAGAGCATATCCTCATACATAATGAAATATTCAATAAACAACAAAGGGACATTACTGAGAGCTGCTGAATTCTTGTTGTGAGCAGCACTGCTACACGACTTCTTTGCAGGAGCTGCGGGGACCAATCATTTGCTGTATTTCATGCACAAAAGCCAGCATCTCCTTGAACTTCTTCAAGTGATCACATTTTTAACATAAATTCTATGTGTGAACTGACAGTAAAAGGGGAAAATTAGATGGAAACCAAGAAAATCAAGGGGAGATGAGCAATAAAACAGGTGTATAGAGACTCTTGAAGCCATAGAAATTACACTTGGATACTAATTATTACTTGAACACTTACTTCTAACTTCTATATTTCCTACCCAGATGCCACAGAGGACTTGTAGGAACTGTACATCAACAATTTTAACAAGGACACAGAAATCTCAAATGGGAAGAAATGCTGTATGTTTTGCATACTTTACTTACTATAGATAACTCTATTTCTGATCTTAAGAAGCTAATCAAAGTTAAGCCTAACTAAATAAACAAGTAACCTTTACTGAACTTTGCCATGGGATGATAAGTACCAGGACTAAAGAAAAAAACACCTCTAGTATCTAGTTAATATTTTCTGACCATAGATTGCACAACATTTATATATTTATAACAATAATACTACATTAATACACTGAAACTAGTCAGGATGTATGAAATAAATGGCATGTTCATATTTTTAGTTATTAATGGTCCTGTATTCTTTTCTTCAAGAAGGATCTTCTATATGCATGTGTTAGATCACAAAAAGATTAAAAAGACATGGCTCTTGCCTCAAGGAACACACAGTATAGGAATTATACATTCTGAATATTTTCAAGTAATGTGGACTATTGGATTTACTGAATCATTCATCTTCCCTGGATATTTGTAATCATAACCAATTCTGTAGACTGTCATCATTAAAGAAAGCTGCTTTTAGATGTGCAACATATCTCTCATTCTTCTTTGACCTGACTAAGTTTATGGCATCTTCTAACAGAACCTCGTGACAAACTCTAACACATGAAAGCCTAAAATTGGTTCAACTTGCAGAGCCAAAATTCCAAACCGTACACATCTGCTTGCTGCCACTATTTCAATTATAAATGCCAGTCACCAAACATTTTTTAAATGTATCTTTATTGTTGAAAGTATTACAGATGTCTCCTTTTTTTCCCACATTGACCCTCTCCACCCACCCCAACGCTTATCACTAAACATTATGATCAATGCAACAATCTACAAAATATTGAAAGTTCCTATCACTTTCAGTGTTTGTTTGTAAGTCAGGACATGGGACTGGTTTTGTGCCTCATCCCACCATCCCTGCCACACGCTGGCCTCATGCATCATTTGGTAAGGTCCTGAAGAAGAGACCCCATGTCTTATTCATTCATTCAGTATTTGAAGCATGAGTAGAGCATCTAAGATGGAAGATTGGCTCACCATGATGAAGCCAGTTTGAGGATAGACTATAAAATGAGTGAGGCAGAACATATTGTTAGAAATCTGCTTGCAGTGGAAAATGTAAATAGCATGCATATCTCTTTTCTTATTCTGTACAGGAATTCTAAGGCTGCCTGTTTTATCATTAGTTAATTTGAACATACCTGAATTCATATCATGCCAGAACATAATACTATACACTAATTATAAGCATTTTCTACATATATAATTTTATATACTTCAAGATTACTTATTTAAGGAAGATTTTATATTTATACTTAGCTAATTTTTTATTTTAGTTTTACCTCTATCTTTCTCTAGATTTCCAATTTTTGCAATGTGTGTATATGAAATATGTTAATGTGTGAGGGTTCATGTATAATTCTGTATTTTGAATGCCCCAAATGTATAATGGGTTCTCATAAAATTTATTAGAAATGTAACATATTTATACCTCATTCATCACATAGTTTGGACAATAAGTATAAAATTTCTATAGAATAAAAAGCTTCCTTTAATGTAAAAATATTATCAAAATATATAAATTGCTCAAAAACTTTATATATACTCTTGTTTACTTACATAATACATTCTGAATATCATATACATTTTCTTTTTCCTTTCTTTCATTACCTCTTTGATTCAGACCACAATAATGTGAATTACAGCTATTATCCCTTAACTAACCATAAGTACTTCATCACACCAATACATTACAGTCCCTAAAGTTATCTTTCTATAACACAAAATTGAATACGAAATTTAAAAAATACAATAATTAAAATACAATTGCTAACAATATTTAAAAAACAAAAATTAAACACACATAAAATCTAAAACACCTTTATATTTCACACATTGCCCAAAGCATAAAGTCCACATTACTGAGTATGATATAAAAGAGCCATTGCAATCTTACCACAACTTGATTTTCCATTAGTCTCTTAATTGTCCATGTCCCAGCTACATGAAACATCTCCATTTTCTAAATGAATGTTGCTATAAAATGATTTTGGGGTTGCTCAATGAAAAAAAGTATATTTCCAATATTTCTTACATGCTATTTCCTCTGCTTAGACTGTCCTCTAATGCCAGCTATTGGAAGGCCTGTACAACTCATTCTTTATGACCTAGTGGTATGTCCACCTTCTTCAAAGTTTCCCTCAACTCCTGCCTCTGGCTGTCGAGCATGCTTCCCTGACTATTTGCATTATGATTTCTTATTTACACATGAGGAGGCAACGAATCTTTAGCTGCCAGTTGTATTTTCTGTTTTCGTTTTGTAATTGGACTTGAACTCAGAGAAGAGCCAGTTTTTTTAAAAATTTATTGAATTTGAGATCCTAGGAGAAAGTGAAATTATTCACGGGGC
This sequence comes from Eptesicus fuscus, assembly GCF_027574615.1. NCBI lineage: Eukaryota > Metazoa > Chordata > Mammalia > Chiroptera > Vespertilionidae > Eptesicus > Eptesicus fuscus. The sequence goes on from NC_072486.1 coordinate 70,596,807, forward strand.
CCATCTCTTGAAGAATACCCAGGTGTGAAGTATGCACATACAATCCAAACTAAGAGAGAATCAAGACAAAGAATGAGTCTCTTATTCCCTTGATAGTGACTTTAGCGAATAAAGATGTTTGGTGGACAAATTTTGCTGAGGAATTGCTGAAATGCTAATTTCGAATGTGGAGACTAGGTAGGAGCTTGAAAGTAAAAGCACCCAAGTAACTAAAAGGTTATACAAGCACTTTGGGGACCAGAGATAACCACACTGACAGTAATTGGTTGGCATAGAATCCTCAAACTCTGAGGACCTTATGGAAACTTAACTATGGAAACATGGGGATCTATTTTGTAAACTGGAGTATTTTGTTTTTATTTATAATGTTTACTTTTGAGTAGTTCTTTGTATTTGGGAAGACTGAAAGTTTCAGATTTTATCAGCTTAACTAAGAGGAACAAAAGGAAGAGTTTTTTGTAACCTAGAACCTCCCACAGGTGAGATACAATTTAAGGAGACAGAATTGGTCTCACTGATCAGTATTCTTTCCTACCCTTATATCCTATTTCCATTCAGGGGAGTTTGAATTTTATTATTCTTGAAGATTTGGTAATATATTATGCCAATTCCTCAATAATAGTTCCTCCAAGGTCTGTAATACATCAGTTGTGGTTTAATTCTTGCTTTTGTGGCCCTTTATGCATATGTTCTTAATAGAAGTGTATGATAAAATATAAATAAATGTATCACTTAATACATTTTTATTCTTTACATCTGATATACTCTTCTGCAATAACACTATTCACAAAACCTAAGGTAGGTCTTCTCCAACATATAAGAGGACTACAAAAGGCTACTATTTGTCTTGTTATTGGTTTGCACTTTAATTTTTTCATAGATGTTGAATGAATCTTCCTTCCTTTCAGCTACTGCCAGAGAAAATTATTGTAAAAGAAAATCCCCCCCTTTTATTCATTATGTATTCACAAACCAAGGAAGTAATCTTTTGTAGAAGGAATTAAAATGCTCTGAAAGAAACATATCTAAGGATATCAATTTGCTGTTTTACAGAGCATTTAACTTTTTTCTTCATTATCTCCAATGTAGTCTGATAAGTTGAGATTGACAGGTCAGTTCCAGTTTAGTTAGAAAGGCCAACGTTAACAATAGAGGTTAGGGTTAAATATTTCATATATGCTTCGTTTAGGAAAATCTGTGTTATTAAAAAGAATACATATTAGTATTGATAGTTGATAGTAAACACTGATATGCTATTTATATCCCCTCCTACATTATTTCCATAAATTGCTAAATCTGTTTTATCCTTTTTATATAGTTAAGTTAATCACATCTGTACTTTTTATGAAATGCTGTCTACAAATTTCCAGGAAAGAAGGTTCTTATAAATGACTTAAGTTAAAATGTTAAACTAATGAGTGTTGGCTCCAGTTACATATTAAATAAATATGCTCAAACTGTGTGAGTATGGGTAGGTCTTAATTTTTATAGGTGATAGTTGATGCCTGCACCTGTCAGACCATTAGCTGACCTGATAATCGGAGTTTGATTTAATTTGCAGGTGTTATTCCTGATTGTACTGCAACAAAAACCCCATCTGCCAGTTTACTTATTGAAGCTGGAAAGGAATTCATCTGAGAAGAGATTTATCAAGCATCATTTGAGAAGCATTTGTCTATACTCAATCAATTTTTAATATTTCTTTGATAACATTTTTCTTGCTATTGATAATTTGAAATGTTTATGGCAATTTAGCAGATGCACCTTAAGCTGCCATTTTTCCAGAATCTGTCAGGTGACTGTGTAAATTTCTTGGCAGCAATAGTTAAAGCCTGTTACTATTGTACAGTTACTCATATCTTTACAGAAATCTGGGTGGAACAACTTATTCCAGATATATGCTTAGACTTATTCCAGAATTGAATAGTAATTCAACTCCTTCTCTATGTGCCTGTTACGTGGAAAGGGGCATTTGAATTTATAATTTATTACCTATTTCACTTTCAACTGAGTGTCCACTTATTGGAAAAGGAGCCAAAAATAGATTTAGGTGACTAATTATTTTGCTGCTTCATTCAAATGTTGAGAATGCTTAACAATATCAAACCCAGCAGAGGGATACATATTTTTTTGTTCTTAAGTTTCAGTATTTTTACTCTTGAAATGACCTGGTTAAAGATTGCACATTTCAAACTGCAGCTCATTTTTATGGTTTCAGTAACCAAAACAGTGTTTTCAAAATACTGCAGTCAGCTGCTGGCTGGTCTATGCCAACCTAATCTAATTACTTGGGTGGGATCCCTTGTCTTCACACCATTTGCTTTTTCTTTCATGCAAAAGGTAGTGATTCACTGTTTTGCAATAAGGGGTTGCAAAAGCAGTTGATTAACTTTGATGTTCTCTGTTGAAATAGCATTTGGATATGCTTTATTGAGGTTAGTAAAAGTCACTGTTCAAGACAATACCAACTTTATTTCTTAAATTTATGATCCTCTAGAGCAGGTTGTTTGAAAGGCATTAGTTGATGCTGTTAAACCTGACCTTCAAGAAATTGTTGACAAATATTTCACTTCATTCTTTCATTTCAGCTTTCTAAATCTTCCAAAAAAAAACACTTATTGGCTTCCTCCATCTGATTTTTATAGTCATTCATTTTGCTACTCTTAGGAAATTAAAAGAATCTATTCTTTGTTTTATAATTGGCATTGGCACATAACATGCCTGTGTTAATGCAACCAACTATTAATTTAACAATAGCTTTGTTAGGATTTTACAAATCTGTGGGGAAATCAGTCAGTGTAGTCATATTCATAGCCTACTATCCATACAGAACATATAAGAGAGAGCAGAAACCATAAACCCCATGTCAATACTGTTAAACTTAGTCCACAGTGTTTTTTGAATAGTAAAACTACAGCAGAGCACTTTCTGGAAATGAATTTGGTTTTAATAGCACATGGCTCTAGGGATCTTTTCATTGTCTGATTTAGAATGCCAGCCCAAGTGTGGGATTTAAAAGTTGAAATAGCTTGGTTATTCATGACATTTTACTTTAGTGTTACTAATGTGGATTATTAAAACATTTGTTTTCCCAGTGGGGTTTTCATTCCTGGTGTTTTGATTGTGATAATAGCAGTAATCCTTTAACTCTCCCTTTGGGTATAACAAAATTCTTCCAAGAAATGAGACTCAATCATAGATTTCCTATAAACTGGGTAACCTTTAACCACTGCAGTGAGAGCTGACATTGACATTTCTTGCTTCCTCGTGTCCATTAATTTTATTTTTCACCTATGTCTGTGTTAGCACACACCATTTTTGTTTTATTGCAGTAGGGCTGGCTCCTCTTCTGTGCTGATTTGTTTTCTATCCTGTGAGAAAAACTGCTGTCTGCATATTGATAAAAGAAGAGTTTTATCTGATTGATTTCTGTTAAAACAAAGTAAGCCAGCTTTCCTTTTCAGCAGTGATTAACAACAAAATGAAACTTACCTGTAATGACTGTAATATCAGAACAAATGTGCATGTATCCATACACACACAATGCCTTCTGAAGCACTCTCCAAGCACTCTCATTTTAAAATCATCAATCCTATCAATAAAACGTTTTGTGAGTTTTCTGATTTTTTTCTTTGCAGTTAGTAAATTAGAATGACTTCTTCATGCCTGGTGGTAATTTACTAATTACTGACATAATCTCTCATTTCAGCAGGGTGTGCAACACGGCTTCACAGTGTCCTGTTCCAACGGGTTGGACCCAAACATAGCTGACTTGAGCAGGCTGATAATTCGATGGCTTTCAAATGGATAATCTTTATTTTTTGTGCAAAACGTTTCATTTATTCTTTTTAATTGAATTTATTGTAGTGACATTAACTAATAAAATTGTATTTGTTTCAGGTATGTAATCTGCAATACATCATCTGTATATTGTGTTGTGTGTTTACCACCAAAGGCAAGTCTCCCTCCATCACCATTTATACCCCCTATACCCTCTTCTACCTCCCTCCTCAACCCTTCCTTTAAATATTTACTCAATACATACTTCAAAGAGGTAAAAAATAGAAAACAATGGTATTCATGGCCAGTGTTATACCTATGATAGGGAGAGAGAGAGAGACAGACACACACACACACACACACAGAGAGAGAGAGAGAGAGAGAGAGAGAGAGAGAGAGAGAGAGAGAGAGAGAGACTGATGGGGGGGGGGTCAGAGGGAGACAAAGAGACATTAGCTACTCTCCTTCATTCCTCAACCACACACATATTATGCACATATATATGAGAGAAAAAGCAATAAAAATACAGAAAAGTACTTATCTTAGCAACAGCAAGCATACTGATGAAGACTTAGCCATATAAAAAATCAGAGGAAGAAAAGGAAACAAATGTCAGCTACATAGTCAATCTCACATGGGTAAATAGGGGTATGTATATGTTTCTTTGACTGTATTATAGCTACGTAAAATATAATTTACACACAAAACATCACGCTCATATTAATTATATTAATTAAATCTTATGGAGCATGACTCATTCATTCATTCATTCTTTATCCACCAACCCATTCAGCATCCATTATGTACTACTAAATGCCAGATGAGATTATAGCGGTTTTTAATCCATGTTAAAAGTTATCTCTTTTTAATAAGAGAAAAATTTTTTTGGCATATGAGGTTTACATAAAGTACTATTATTCAATGTCAGCGCTTTAAAAAAATCAGGAAATACCACAACCATTTTAGTAGTTTCATATATAGTTTATGTAATGGTAAATGGTAATTAAATAAACTGAGGGAAATATTTTTTTAATTTTTTAAAATATAATTTTATTGATTTCAGAGAGGAAGAGAGAGGGAGAGAAGATAGAAACATCAATGATGAGAGAATCATTGATCGGCTGCCTCTTCCCGCCCCCCTACTGGGGATTGAGCCCCTATTGGGCATGTGCCAGAATCAAGGGTCCAGAATCAAACCCAGGACCCTTCACTCCCAAGTCTGATGCTCTATCCAGCTAGGGCAACTGAAGGAAATATTGAGAAAATATTATGTAATGACTTATTTCATTTTAGATTAATTAACAATGGGGCTTTTTTTTTCCATCTACCAAAATTACACTTTTCTTATATCCTAAAAAGAATAGTTGAAGATAAGTAGACACAAAGGTTGTTCTCTTAAAACACTCCTATGTATTTATCTGGATTAATTTTAGTAACTTGGTTCTAATCAGAAATGAGTAATTAATAATGGAAGGTAGAAATCATCTTTCCAATTATGGAGGAGATGAAATGCACTAATTAAATCATATAAATTCTGTAAGGTTCCACTCAAATTTTGTTTTACCTTTAAATTTTATCTAACTACTTTCTTTTAAAAATTTGCTCTTTCTTCATCTCCACTCCCATAACACAGTGTATTCTTTTATAGCATTATAGCTCTTTCTCATATACCTATTTTCCTGACATCAAGGACAGAAATTAATCATGTTCTTACAGGTTTTGTAGCTCTAGCTTCCAAATGGCCTTTGCCTCTAGCTTCTGAAATTTCTTCTAACTACCTTCATTTAAAAACTTCCTATTTCTTCCTCACTACTTCCACAATGCATTGTTCATCTCTCCTTTACAGCATGTATAGCTCTTTTTCATATACCTCTCTTTCAGACTTCAAGGACAGAAATTAATCATGTTTTAATGGGCTTTGTAGCCGCAGCTCCTAATTCATGCATGTAGTAGTGTGGATGTTTTTCTATAAGGGATTGACGATAAAAGACATAACAATGTTAAATAATGTTAGAATGAGGCAATTCTTACCTTACATACAAAATACTAATGTAAGTGTGTGTAAGACACACCATATATATGATGTATATGCATACAGATAGAATGTATATACATACCTATATACATTCAGAATGTATAATGGCATCATTAGAAAATACTATTTCTTGTCTTTGGAATTCTTCAAAGTTGTCAAGTATTTTATTTAGTTATTTATTTACTTATTTATGTATTTTTAATAATTCTTTATTGTTGAAAATATTATATATGTCACCTTTTTTCCCTCTTTGACTCCCTCCAGCCCTCCTTGCCCCTCTATTGTCTATGTCTAGGGGTTATGAATGTATGCATATAAGGTCTTTGATTGATTACCTCCCACCCACCACCCACCCTCCTCAACCTCCCCTCCAAGATTCCGCACTCTGTTCCATGCTTCTGTGTCTCTGGATCCACTCTGTTCTTCAGTTTATTTTGTTACTGATCTTCCACATATGAGTGAGATCATGTGATACTTGTTTTTCTCTGACTGACTTATTCACTTAGCATGATACTTTCCAGGTCCTTCCATGCTGTCTCAAAGAGTAAGATATTCTGCTTTTCACTGCTGCGTAGTATTCCATAGTATAAATGTACCACAGCTTTTTTTATCCACTCATCTACTGATGGGCACTTGGGCTGTTTCCAGATCTTAGCTATTATAAATCATTTTAGAAAATTGGAGAAATAAGAAAATAATCTAGAGTTCTATTTGGAGGACTGTTACCCTGGATTCTTACCCACAGTAGAGGATACATGGTGGGCAATAGAACACACAACTTTCTGAGAAAAGTTTGAAGAAATTGCTTGAAAAGTTATGAAATATCCTTCCTCTACTATGGAGAAAGGTTGGTGCCTGACTCATGCCTGGAAGGGCTAATTTGCTCCTTTGGAATCTGACCTCCATGGAAACAGCTAGGTAAAAGGGCCTGGTTGATTAAATGCTTGAGGGCAAGGGGCTGAGGGAGTCATGCTGTTTTGGTAACAGCCTTAGATCCTGGTGATTGCTGAGACAGTGGGGAAGTTTACCATGGGCAAGACATGGCAACAAGGGAGAGGTGAATGTGGTCATCTCTTGTCCTGTCTAAGATTACTGTCTAGAAGGGATGGGATCCTCAAGAGAAAGAAGAGAGTTTGGCAGATATTTACAAAATTGTCATTCAAGGCCTTTACCAATAGCATTAGAACTCAGGAGAGATAATTACAACAGGAAACCTTGGAAGAAACACTTAGTATATCATCAACCAAGTTAGAATTGTTCTGTCTGTCCCTACCTCTCCACTATCCTCTGGCTTAATTCCTATAAGAAGATAGAACTACATCCAGCAAGAGTTACAATTGGACCAGGGAAGAGTAGAAATCAGAACACTAGAGGAGGGGAGAAGATTTAACCCAGAGTCAAGCACTAGATAATGATTAACACAAAGGACCAGACATTTTTATTTATTAGCAACTTTGAGATGCTGGTATTGTGGTAGTATTTGAGAATAAACACAAAAAAGTAAAAGGGCAGTATTTGCATCCAATGATAAGGAAGATTACTCTCACTGAATGAAATTAAAAAAAAAAAAAAAACTTTAGAAGAGAAAAAAAGAGTATTGGATTTTGATTTGTACTGAGTCATAATAGTTCAAAACATGCTATATGTGAAATATATGGATGAAATAAAGAATGGGGGAAATCAGCAAAAGACACACAATCTTACATATGTAATAAAATGCATTCCACATCATGTTGAATAGTTATAGAGGTAGGTCACAAGTTTGCATCTCTGTTGCACAATTTTGTCTTTGGAATTTTTTAAAATTAAATTTATTGGGGTGACATATAGGATCATATAGGTTTCTATGTACATTTTTATGATACATGATCTGTATATTGTATTTTTATGATACATGATCTGTATATTGTATTATGTGCCCACCACCCAAAGTCAGATCATTTTCCTTGACAATTTTATTATAAGCGAAACTGATCTGATGCTCATTTTGTCCAAATTATAGTCTTTACCCTAATGAATGAAATTACTTTGTTTTTACAACACACAATCGTTAGCTGCTCCCCTAGTCCCATCTAAAATTCCAATGAACCATTAAGTGCTATCAATTGTGCTTTCTGTTCATCTCCTGGGTTGCTTTCGTCTTCTCCTTCCCATGCCCTAATTTACTAACTTAGCTTTCTGTCACCTTTTGTATATACAGCTTCCTAACTGGTCTCTCTTTTTTCAAATTATACTTCTTTATACCACAAACACTCACTATCCAAACCATTGGAACTCATCATCCGATATTCTATTTAAAAATAATCACCTAAGAAGTTTGTTTATATCATACAAAAGCTTATTTCTGCCCTAAACATTGATAATAACCATATGAATTACAAGTTCTTTAAAAACTTCGCCCTTGTTTACCTATCCATAATATTTGTCTCACCACCAAACTCTGAACTCACCTTCTGTTCAGAGAGAAAAGGAGAGGGACAGAGTGAAAGAAACATCAGTGATGAGAGAATTATCTATCGGCTTCCTCCTGCATGCCCTTTATTGGGGATCAAGCCTGCAGCGGGGGCATATGCCCTGACTGGGAATCGAACCGTGACCTCCTGGTTGATAGGTTGATGCTTAATCACTGAGCCACACCAGCCGGGCTCCATATTCTCTTAATAGCACTAGTAAAGCTGCTACCTGTGCCCCCACCCCTAGGGTGTAAGTACTAAGGAAGCTCAGAATATTTTGACACATATAGCTCATATATATTTTATACCTTACGTAGAATTTTTGAACATTTTGAGGTATTAAGGACCCATCAGTAGATGAGTGGATTAAAAGATGTGGTACATTTACACAATGGATTACTATGCAGCAGTAAAAAAGAAGGATCTCTTACCCTTTGAGACAGCATGGAGGAACCTGGAGAGTATTATGTTAAGCAAAATAAGCCAGTCTGAGAAAGACAGGTATCACATGATCTCACTTATATGTAGTATATAATGAACAAAATAAGCTGAGGAATAAAACAGATCTAGAGACACAGAATCATGGGACAGACTGATGAATCTCAGAGGGAAGGGGAGTGGAGGAGTGGAAGAGATTAACCAAAGAACATATATGCATAAACCATGGGCACAGACAATAGTGTGGTAGGCCTGGGGGAAGGAGGTGCAAGATGGAGAGGGTTAATTGTGGGGGGTGGGGGGGAAAAGGGGACATCTGTAATGCTTTCAACAATAAAGATAATTTTTTAAAAAGAATGCTAATCAAGAAATATGCCCATAAGAATGATCACTAAGTATGGACTTAGGTCTTTTAAAATCGAAATGCTATAAAAACAATTTATAAATATTACTTTAACCCTTCATAAAAACTTAAGAGGTAAATAATATTACTGTCCATAATTTACAAATTAGAAACAGTCTTTTACAGGTCAAATAGCCTAAATAGTATTATCTTTTCAGGCTTAAACCACATACAATATGAGTCTGTATTGCTTGTTCAGCCCATATTAACAACTCAGATCATTCATTGTAATAACTCAAGCATAGTATTAAAATATCAATGAGATATCACATTTTTAACAATACATTTATCTGAGAAGACCTCAAAGATCAACTAGGTTCCAGTTTATAACTCTAAGCAACTGAATTCTTTGATATGCTATCTAGTGTTTGAAATTAAGTTATTTAGGTTTTAAAGTTATATACCAAAGTCAATGAATATGGTTTCAGGCTAATTCATGTTAAGTCAGTATTTCTAGAAATAATTAATTGTAGTATTGATTATCTGGTTAGACTATCTCCAGTGTTTAATAATAAAACTGTAGCAAAAGCAGTGAGAACAAATTACTTAATTTCTAGTGTCAATAACTTTGATAAATGCAATTAGGTTATCTTTCAAAATTTTTCTAGTGACCTGATTCAAACAGCAAACTAATATGATATTGTACATCAACTGTAATTGAAATGATAAAAAACCTAGAAGAGTTCACCTTTTGTCCTTTGCCTGAGGTGGTTGCTAGGGCCCTTCATTCTCAGACTTCCCTGGGCCTTTCCAGACCCCACCCCAGGAGACAGTGGAGAGGGCACCCAGGGTTAGGTTAGGGGGGTTGGGTCAGGGGGCCAGTGCGAAGGGGCCTGTGCAGGCTGCCACTGTGAAGGCACTGCAAGGGCTGCAGGGAGCTCAGAGCGTGGGGAAGACTTCACCGGTGAGTTCAAGGACAAACACATCACCACTTTGCAGGCATCGTTCTTAACAAAGAGGTTAAATACTGGTGGGAAAAGAGTAAACCTTGCTATATGGGTTACAGCAGGTCAAGAGAGATTCCATATATTGGATCAAATTTCCTACAGAGATTGAAACGAAACTACTTTATCTTATGATATAACAGACAAAGATTCTTTTCAGAAGGTAAAATACATGGTCAAAGAACTACAGAAAGTGCTGGGAAATGAAATCTGTGTATGTAGAGTTGATCATACAACAGACTTGGAAAAGGAGAGACATGTTTGCAGTTAGGAAGCAGAATCATATGTGGAATCTGTGGGAGCAAAACATTATCACGCATCAGCCAAACAGAACGAAAGAACTGAGGAACTCTTTCTTGACCTTTGTAAAAGGATGATAGAGACAGCACAGGAGGATGAGAGGGCAAAGGGCAGTGGCTCGAGTCAACCCGGAGCTGCCAGGAGAGGGGTACAGATTAGTGATGATGGAGGGTGCTGTTCTTCCGGATAACTGTTCACACCTAAGAAATTAAACACAAACTGTGGATCATTGCCCTCCACATGAAGATTGTCATATTCCAAGTCACATTACCAATGGAAACATTAACAATATTTTAAATTATGTGTACAAAACTGCAGAGACCTTTAGTGCTCAACTTAGTGGAGTTTGTTAGCAGAGATTTGGCATTTTCTATAACTGTTGACAAAGCAATTACCAATGGCTTTTTTCACATATTATTTTCTTTAATAAGGGATGATATGCATGTAGAAAACAACTACTTAAAGGCTTCATTTATATTCTTTATATCAAATCTTTATTTAATAAGTACATGTTGTTGGAATGGTATACATTTTGCAGCCCTTTGTATTTTGTGGCAGTTTGA